>NC_071999.2:71659653-72909653 GCF_028885655.2 Pongo abelii
CGCTGGAATGCAGTGGCGCCATCTCTGCTCACTGCAACCTCCGCTCCCTGGGTTCAAGCAATTCTCCTGCTTCAGTCTTCGGAGTAGCTGGGATTAGAGGTATGCACCACCATGCCCGACTAATTTTTTGTATTTTAGTAGAGACAGGGTTTCATTGTGTTGCCCAGGCTGGTTCCGAACTCCTAAGCTGAGGCAATCCAACCACCTTGTCCTCCCAAAGTGCTAGGATTACAGGCGTGAGCCACTGCGCCCTTCGAACTTTTACTTTTGCAAAGTCCCTTTAGAAAATATGCCATCAACACAGTTCAAAACAGTTTGATAAAGATTACTTAGTGTTTTAAAAAAATACAGCACACTACTAGCCAAGTGCAGTGTTTTAGGTTTTTAAAAAAGTATTTTATTATTTGCATACCATCACAGTGACATTCTAATAGCTAAACAGCTCAGTTTTTTATATGACAGTTTCTCTCAAAACGGTGAATTTACATGGTTAATGTTGAAATTGATATACACACAGAAAACAATCTCTATCTTACTGACATATTGGATTATATCTTTAAGAATTTTGTTTAAGCTAAGGTATAAGGCAAAAAAAGTTATAAAATCTAAATCTTCGCATCTTCCCTGATTTTTATTTAACATGCTTTCCTTGTGAAATGATGGCAGGGATGTGACTACGTTTGAACTTGAGCCACAATACCTGAAATTCTTCAAATTGTGATAGAAGTCTTAACATAGAAGAGAAGGATAACCATGTTGCCTTTCCTGTTTCCACAGAGTGCAGAACTCCTTCTATTATGAGTCTCAAAGGGAGTTGTAACAGCCTAATCCTTGTGCCTGAGTGTTAAATTGCATAACAACCAAAGGTAAATTGAGCGATCATTGGGAAAATTGAAATGTAAATAATCAAAGATGTCACTCTAGGTAACCCTTCTTGGAAAACTCTCAAAAGACTGAAGTATATAGAAAAATGTCTTAAGTATGTCATTTCCTTTTCTTTACATTTTCTCTCTGATGTACTTTTTAGTGTCCTAGCAATAAGACTTCCCAAATGAGTTTGTGAGACCAAATAAAACTCTACATGGGTGTTAGGAAGAAAGCAGGATATTAGCACTTTCTATCTCATATTCCCACTTGCTTCCTTGCTTGTTATCTACCATTGTATGAATGCCTTGCCAGCTAAGATGGTATGGCAAGGCTGTACCCCAAGGGCCATTGATCCTACTTAGAACAACGTGAAAATGTCTCTCTAACCTACTACTGTAAGAATGGGTTATCTGGTAACAATGCCTGCTCAGACACCACTTCTGCAACTAGAATCAATACAACTCTCAGACACAATTGTGATAAGTTGTTTCCTAAGCACCCTCACTGTGTTCATGTGGTTGGTTGTGTCTACTTGGGTTCATATGTTTCTATTTCAACAACACTTGAGTGGTGTTCTTTCATTGGATCTTTGAAAATTAGCTGTTTAAGTAAGACTAACTAAACCATTTACTAGAAAGTTAAACAATGTATTCTACATGTTGGTAATTTCAATATATACAGCAATCCTGATTTTTACTTAACCATTATTTCCAATAGGACTCCAAATCTTGTGTGGTTAGAGTCAGTATTTCAATACTAACACTGGTTATCTGTTTTGTGTCTATTCTATTCTATTCTATTCTATTCTATTCTATTCTATTCTATTCTATTCTATTCTATTCTTCTCACCAGTTATCTTCTAATGAAATATAAAGAACTTCAGAAGTGGACTGCCTGCAGTGGTATGGAGAGAGAATGGGCGATGTTTCTCAGGCTGCTTCAAGAGGGATTGGGGGCAGCGTGAGAACCTAGAGTGGGAGAGATTAAGCTGAAGGGAGGTCTTGTGGTAAGGGGTGATATTGTGGGGATGTTAGAAGAAACATTTGTCTTATAGAATGATTGGTGATGGCCTGGATACGGTTTTGGATGAATTGAGAAACTAAATGGAATAACAGAAGGAGAAAAACAGGTATAAAAGGTCTAAGAATTGGGACGACTCAGGATATCTGATTAGAGAGTGCCTAAGGAGATTCAGCATCGTCCTGCCAGCAAAGATTATTTATTTACTTCAAGAGTTAAGAGTGGCAGTTTGGGGATAGCACCAGGAGATGTCAGCTGTGATGGCTTGGAAAAACAGTGTAAACCGGCAGTGTAAACAAGAGCAGGGCACGTATGAGTAGTTGAGAACGGTGAATAGGAGTATGACTAGACAGAAGATAGTAGGGATGACAAGTTTTTTTCGGGCACAGTCTCAGTTGGTCTGGTGTCTGGAATGAGACTGGGGCTTAATAAAAAGGAGCGTCTGTACAGGAGCTTAAATGGGCGTACCCTGTAGCATTCCGAATTCTGAGGCCTGAATTCTGAGAAGGGAAAGTGGTGAAAGTATTGTCCAGTCCTTTTTAAGTTGGTGGCTGAGCTTGGTGAGGTGTGTTTTTAAAAGTCCATTCTACTTTTCTTGAAGACGGAGGACCATAAGGGGTATAATGGTTTCACTGAATACTAAGAGCCTGAAAAACTGCTTGGCTGATTTGACTAATAAAGGCTGGTCTGATATCAGGCTGTATTGAGGTGGGAAGGCTAAACTGAGGAATTATGTCTGACAGGAGGGAAGAAATGACTGCAGTGGCCTTCTCAGACCCTGTAGGAAATGCCTCTACCTATCCAGTGAAAGTATCTACCTAGACTAAGAGGTGTTTTAGTTATCTGACTCAGGGCATGTTGAGTAAAGCTAATTTCCAGTCCTGGGTGGGGGCAAATCCTCGAGCTTGATGTGTAGGGAAGGGAGGGGGCCTGAATAATCCCTGAGGAATAGTAGAATAGCAGATGGAATACTGAGAAGTTATTTCCTTGAGGATGGATTTCCACAATGGAAAGGAAATGAGAGGTTCTAAGAGGCGGGCTAGTGGCTTGTACTATAGCATAACCTGCCTTTGCTGGTATGTGGTGATTAGGCCTGGTAGAACCGCCATCAATAAATCAAGCGTGATCTGGGTGAGGAACAGGAAAGAAGGAAATTTGGGAAAATGGGGTGAATGTCAGGTGGATCAGAGAGATACAGTCATGGGGGTCAGGTGTGGTATCTGGAATAATGTGGGAGGCCGGATTGAAGTCTGGGCCAGGAACAATGGTAATTGTGGGAGACTCAACAAAGAGTGAGTATAGCTGAAGGAGCTGGGAAGCAGAAAGTATATGCGTCAGGTATGAGGAAGAAAATAGATTTTGGAAGTTATGAGAACTGTAGAGAGTGAGTTGAGCATAGTTTGTGATTTTGAGGGCCTCTAAAAGTATTAAAGCTGTGGCAGCCGCTGCACGCAGACATGAGGGCTGGGCTAAAGCAGTAAGGTCAAGTTGTTTGGACAGAAAGGCTACAGGCTGTGGTCCTGGGTCTTCTGTAAGAATTCTGACCGCGCTAAGCATGCCTAGGAAGGAAAGGAGTTGTTGTTTTGTAGAAGGTGCTTGGGTTTCAGAGATCAGTCAGAGACGATTGGCAGGGAGAGCACGTGTGTTTTTATGAGAATTATGCTGAGATAGGTAACAGATGAGGAAGAAATTTGGGCTTGATTGAAGTAATGGGGGCTGTCTGTGAAGCTTTGCGGCAGTACAGCCTAGGTAATTTGCTGAGCTTGATGGGTGTCAGGGTCAGTCCAAGTGAAAGCAAAGAGAGGCTGGGATTAAGGGTGCAAAGAAATAGTAAAGAAAGCATGTTTGAGATCTAGTACAGAATAATGGGTTGTAGAGGCAGGTATTGAGGATAGGAGAGTATATGGGTTTGGCACCACGGGGTCGATAGGCAAAACAATTTGGATGATAAGGCACAGATCCTGAACTAACTTGTAAGGCTTGTCTGGTTTTAGGACAGGTAAAATGGGGGGATTGTAAGGAGAGTTTATAGGCTTTAAAAGGCCATGCTGTAGCAGGCAAGTGATAAGAGGCTTTAATCTTTTTAAAGCCTGCTGCGGGATGGGATATTGGCATTGAGTGGGGTAAGGGTGATTAGGTTTTAATGGGATGGTAATGGGCATGTGATCCGTTGCCAGGGAAGGAGTAGAGATCTCCCATACTTGTGGGTTAAGGTGGGGGGATACAAGAGGAGGATGCAAAGGAGGCTTTGGATTGGGAAGAAGGGTGGCAATGAGATGTAGCTGTAGTCCAGGAATAGTCAGGGAAGTAGATGATTTAGTTAAAGTGTCTCAGCCTAATAAGGGAACTGGGCAGGTGGGGATAACTAAAAAGGAGTGCTTAAAAGATTATTGTCCATGTTGGCTCCAGAGTTGGGGAGTTTTAAGAGGTTTAGAAGCCTGGCCATCAATACCCACAACAGTTATGGAGGCAAGGGAAACAGGCCCTTGAAAAGAAGGTAATGGGGAGTGGGTAGCCTCCATATTGATTAAGAAGGGGACGGGCTTACCTTCCACTGTGAGAGTTACCCGAAGCTCGGCATCCGTGATGGTCTACGGGGCTTCTGAGGCAATCGGGCAGTGTCAGTCTTCAGCCGCTAAGCCGAGAAGATCTGGGAAGGAGTCAGTCAGAGAGCCTTGGGCCAAAGTTCCAGGGGCCCTGGGAGTGGCTGCCAGGTGAGTTGAACAGTCTGATTTCCAGTGGGGTCCCACACAGATGGGACGCGTCTTAGGAGGAATCCTGGGCTGCCGGCATTCCTTGGCCCAGTGGCCAGATTTCCGGCACATGTAGCAAGCTCCTGTGGGAGGAGGTTCTGGAGGAATGCCTGGCCACTGTGGTTCAGGCATTTGGAAGTTCTTGTGTGCTGGAGATGTGGCTGGGGTTTGTCTCACAGTGGAGGCAAGGAATTGCAACTTTTTTCTATTATTGTACACCTTGAAGGCAAGGGTAATTAAATCCCGTTGTGGGGTTTGAGGGCTGGAATTTAATTTTTGGAGTTTTATTTAATGTCAGGAGCAGATTGGGTAATAAAATGTATTTTGAGAATAAGACGACCTTTTGACCTTTTAGGGTCTAGTGCTGTAAAGTGTCTCAGGGTTGCTGCCAAACAAGTCGTGAACTGGGCTGGATTTTTATATTTGATGAAAAACAGCCTAAACGCTATCTGATTTGGGATAAAGAAAAAGGAGCATTAACCTTGACTATGCCTTTAGCTCCAGCCACCTTTTTAAGAGTAAATTGCTGGGCAGGAGGGGGAGGGCTAGTCACGAAACGAAATTGTAAGCCGGGCCAGGTGTGAGGAGGGGCGGTGATAAAAAGATTATAGGGTGGAGGAGTGGAGGCTGAGGAAGAATTGGGACCTAGCTCAGCCTGGAAAGGAGCAGCCTGGGGAGGAAGGAAGAGGTCAGATGGGTCTGTAGAAAAGGAAGATTAGAAAGACTCAGCGACGCTTGGGGTTGGGACTGAGGGGACAGGCAGGAGGGAAAGAAGGAAGATTTGGGATGAGTTGCACTGGGCACAGAGACTAGGAAGGGACTGATGTGTAAAAGAATGCCTGGAAGTCAGGCACCTCAGACCGTTTGCCTATTTTACAACACGAATTATTTAGATCTTGCAGGATGGAAAAATTCAAAGTGCCATTTTCTGGCTATTTGGAACTGTCGAGTTTATATTGGGGTCAAGCGGCATTGCAGAAGAAAATGAGGCATTTAGGTTTGAGGTCAGGTGTGAGTTGAAGAGGTTTTAAGTTTTTGAGAACACAGGCCGAGGGAGTAGAAGGAGGAATGGAGGGTGGAAGGTTGCCCATAGTGAAGGAAGCAAGCCTAGAGAAAAGAGAGAGTAGAGAAACGGAGGGAAGGGGTTCGGGGGTTCTTACCTTCCAGAAAAGTGGGAAAAGGGGTTGGGACGCAGAGATAAGATGTCGGGGAGTGGAAATAAGGGATGGGGCACAGAAATAAGGGGTCAGGGCAAGGAGATAAGGGGTTGGGGCATGGAAATAAGAGATCAGGGCATGGAAATAAGGGGTTGGGGCACAGAAATAAGGGATAGGGGCACAGAGATATAAGAGGTTGGGGTGTGGAAATAAGGGATTGGGGCACAGAGATACGAGGTTGGGGTGTGGAAATAAGGGATTGGGGTGCAGAGATAAGAGGTTGGGGCATGGAAATAAGGGATTGGGGGTTCTTGCCCCTAGAAAAGTGGGACTTGCCACTAAGGGTGAAGGAGAAGGGGTTGAGGGGTACTTGCCCCTCACTCAGAAAAGCGGGACTTGCCGCTAAGGGTGAAGGAGAAGGGGTTGAGGAGTACTTGCCTCTCCCCCAGAAAAGCAGAGAAGGGGTAGAGACAAGGAGAGAAGGGGTTGGGGTACTTGCCCCTTCCACAGAAAAGCAGAGAAGGGGTAGAGACAAGGAGAGAAGGGGTTGGGGTACTTGCCCCTTCCACAGAAAAGTGGGACTTGCTGCTAAGGGTGAAGGACCAAGGCAGGCATCCCTGCGTGGTCTGACACCTTTGAAACGTGGATGAATAATCAGAGAGGCATCCCTGCAATGATTAAACACCAAGGGAAGGCTGCCTTCCCAGTCCGTGACCGGCGCCGGAGTTTTGGGTCCACGGATAAAACGTGTCTCCTTTGTCTCTACCAGAAAATGAAAGGAATTGAAATTAAGAGAAGGGAGAGATCAAAGAGTGGAAAGGAGAAAGTGGTTGAGGGACAGTGAGAGAGGTTGGAGAAGAGAGTAAGAAGAGGCCGCTTACCTGATTTAAAATTGGTGAGATGTTCCTTGGGCTGGTCGGTCTGAGGACCTGAGGTTGTAGGTGGATCCTTCTCACAGAGCAAAGAACAGGAGGACAGGGGATTGATCTCCCAAGGGAGGTCCCCCGATCTGAGTCACGGCACCAAATTTCATGTGCATCCGTATGAAGAGACCACCAAACAGGCTTTGTGTGAGCAACATGGCTGTTTATTTCACCTGGGTGCAGGCGGGCTGAGTCCAAAAAGAGAGTCAGCAAAGGGAGATAAGGGTGGGGCCGTTTTATAGGATTTGGGTAGGTAAAGGAAAATTACAGTCAAAGGGGGTTTGTTCTCTGGCGGGCAGGAGTGGGGGTCACAAGGTGCTCAGTGGGGGTGCTTTTTGAGCCAGGATGAGCCAGGAAAAGGACTTTCACAAGGTAATGTCATCACTTAAGGCAAGGACCAGCCATTTACACTTCTTTTGTGGTAGAATGTCATCAGTTAAGGTGGGGCAGGGCATATTCACTTCTTTTGTGATTCTTCAGTTACTTCAGGCCATCTGGGCGTATACATGCGAGTCACAGGGGATGCAATGGCTTGGTTTGGGCTCAGAGGCCTGACACTATGTACCAGATACTAGTATAAGTACTTGGCACATATTATCTAATGTAATGCTTAAAATTTTTTTTTTAATGTATAAAAGAGGCACTAATATTAGCCTCTTTGAAGGTAAGAAAACAAGATCAGAGAAAATGTTTGTATTAAGTGCAGTTACAGAGTTAATAAATGACTCAAGGCTATCTGACATGAGAACCTACACTCTTGTCCATTAATTTCAACTGTGTGAGAAATAATTTTTAGACAAAGTGAGACTTGGAGAATATATTCCTTTCTCTGACTATACTCCAATCTCCTTCAAAACTTGCCAACCAATTCCATATCTAAAGAAATAAAGTCTTCTTAAGCAGCGAAATGTGGCCCTCGTACAAATTATTAATATGGAGGGAGGTGAAGATTATCTTTTAACATTTTTATCTCTTTGTTAGCGTCCCATCAATACAGTTATAATGCATTTATATTTTTTTTCCAACCAGATAAACCAATGTAAGTGCTTTCTTCATAATTGAGGTTGTAGAAGATCAATACCCAACATCCTTCCAAAGTTTGGACTGCTTAACAGAGACAAAAATTGACATAGTAGGAAGTTAAGGTACCAGCTTTGCTACTGATCAGAGTTACTGTATAATCTGATTTATGTGTGTAAATAAGGCTGAGGCACACATTCAGTCTCAGGCAACCCTCTCTGTGAAGGCATGCCTCAAAGCAGTGGTTTGAATTAGGGGCAAACTTCAACCCTGAGGGATGCTTGGCAACATCTTGAAATATTTTGATGGTCTTAAGTGAGAAAGTGCTATTGGCATCTGGTAGATTCAAGCAAGGGATGATGCCAAAGATTCTACAAAACACAGGCCATACAACAAAGAATTATCTGCTCCAAAATGTCAATGGTGCCACAGTTGACAAAACCTAAGATAAGCTTAGGGAAGGATCCAGCACAGAGCAGAATGTATTCTCTCTGTTTAGAGGCCAATCCCAAAAAGAAATAAGTTGAATAATGCTGGTACATTTACTCACTTTCTCTTTCCAAATTTCTTAGTTTGGTAATTCACTCGACTTGCCCTGGTAAGGAATGAGGGAGGAAGCAAAAAAGACCAAGCTTGTGTTACACTAATTACTGTCCCTAAACAGAAAAATGTGAGGTGAGGGGAAAGAAAGTCCCTCCATTCTCACATCTACATCCAATACATGTAGTTCGTTTCCGTTTTCTAAATGGATTTTCATGGCATAGGACCATGATAATTTGAGGGTAGGTTGACTTTGCATTATAAATTTGTTAAATTAATGTCCAGAAGCATAAAAACCTTTTTATTAAAATTTACATCTATTACACAGGAAGGAAGTGACCAATTACAATGGGTTGTTTTATCTATGCTATCTTTTAAAACTCTGCTTGAACGCTCATGTTCACTTTTCTTAAAGAAAAATGGAAGCAAAACTAATATAGTTGGCAAGAGACTTACTTGCTTTATTGATTAAACAATTCAAATGAGGTTTGACTAGTTACTACAATGTCCCAGACACACTTCATTAACCCTACTGTTAAAATTAAAAAGGGGAGAAAGGCAGAAAAGAAGAACAGATAGGTAGAGCCATTTGAATCACCACAAAAGCTAAGTTCAAGTTGCTGGAGCAAAACTAAAGATGGATTAAAAAAATATTCACCTAACTTTAACTACTCTTTTTTCTATTTTTGACTTTTATTTCCACTTTTATATTGTGAAAGAGGTCAGCATTCCCTTTCTTACCTTCCCTCTTTGAGCCTGAGACAGAGGTAATACCCAGGAGGTTTTAGTCTGCTGTCAGGTGCCAGGCAGGTTTCCATTCTCTATTGTTGTGATGTCTATATCAAATAATCTAAGACATTAGCAAGGACGATTAAACATCCAGGTGGAAACTGGCCATTCTGACACCACTAGGCCTTCCACACGGAAACACAGTCTACTCTTAAACAAGAATAACAACATACTCCTCATTTGAAAGCCATAACAAAAAGGTCAACTCTCAAAGAAGCGGAAATGTTTAATAATATCCTAATAGTGTATCTTATTTTTTGTATATATACCATGAACTGGACATCACATAGAGACAATTGCATTATTTGCAATATCTCATTATATCCTTACATTATATCTATAAAGATGGTTCTATAACTGTCTCCATTTTACAGATGAAGAAACTTGTCTAAAGTCAAACAGTGTTGTTTAGTAGACAAGAAGCCAGACACAATTTTGGCTGACTCCAGATCGTATCATCTTAAATCACTATGTGATGGCTGGGTGTGGTGGCTCACACCTGTAATCCCAGCACTTTGGCAGGCCAAGGAGGGTGGATCACCTGAGGTCAGGAGTTCGAGAACAGCCTGGCAAACATGGTGAAATCCCATCTCTACTCAAAATACAAAAATTAGCGGGGTGTGGTGGTGCATGCCTGTAATCCCAGCTACTCGGGAAGCTGGGAGAGGAGAGTCGCTTGAACCTGGGAGGTGGAGGTTACAGTGAGCCGAGATTGTGCCACTGCACTCCAGCCTGGACAACAGAGTGAGACTCCATCTAAAAAAAAAAAAAAAAAAGAATCACTATGGGATAATGACTTCTGATTAAAGAACAGTCATAGTAATTAATATTTCTGGAATTTAATAGATGCTAAACATAAGATAACTATTAATATCATGGCAGTATTTTAATATTTCAAAAATCTTCTTTGTTTATCTCATAAGCCTTAACTACATCTAAATATTTTTCTTCAAATACTTTTCTAACTATTTACAAATTATGTTTTATGAAAGTCATGAACGACTTCCAGAATACTTATCGAATAACAAAAAAATGAAATGGTCACTGATTAGGGAACAGGAAATAGGAGAAATAGATTTTTAGAGAAAGATTAGTTCAGTTTAGAAATGTTGATTTTGAGGTACATTTTACAAAAATTTTTTTTGAGAATTTGAGGGACTCTCTCTTTCTATCAAGACAGACTTTTTTCAAGAGTGAACCTCATTATATAAAGTTTTAGAGGAGTCATTCCTTCTTTCTTTCTAGCAAAAGAGCAGACACATGAATGAGGTGTCACTAGCCAGAGTACAACATCTCTCTGGCCACAGCGATTTGTTTGAGGATAGCATGTGATGCAGCAAGGTCGGTATAAGCTCTCCTTGTAATTTTTGTTGGTACTATTTGAAAACAGTGAACGATTTGAGAACGAATGACAATATTGGTCTCTACTGGCCGAAAATTATCTTTGCCACCATCTTGTGAAAGCCTTTCTGTCATTGACATTTTCACAAAGCAAAGATTATTTTAGGAGAGAAAGACTGACTCATCACTTGAACGCCTGCACCAAGATATGCACCATAGTAGATTTTCAATTATGAGAGCAAGTAAACTTCCTTTTTAAAAATGTTAATTTGAATTGTATACCTGTAATTTGCAATTATAAAAGATAAGATGTTGGCAGAGCACAAAAGTGGCACTTTTCCCATCTCCCACTTTCCCAGTGGGAAACTGGGAAAGGAAACTGAAGAGGGAGTTATACCTGCATTGCCTGTATGCTGCAGTACACATTTTCAACTATTGCTCTGCTGCCACTTCCCACTGAAACTTTAGCTCTCTCGCTTCCTACTTAGTTATCACCTCTTAATTGAAGTCTTGCCATATCACTTTGCATCTTTTCCAAATGATCAATACAATTCCTCCACTTTCCTTGATGTTAATGACTTCAACACCTGGCTCACTTGTTTCTTATCTTCATGCTTAATAATTTATAGCTTCTTTAATAACAGCATCAATGATTCATTGACTAATCCATTCACCATTATCACTCAATTTCATCCTTCCTAATAAACTGACTTTCAACGTTGCATCACTTCACCTCTCCATTAAAATCACCACATTCATCTTGATCATTCCATTGCATAGTTCAAAAACAAAAACATAGAGGACTTTCACTTTTATAATGACTTCTGAAAATAATATTATATTTCATGTGTTTCTTTCAATTCTTACCATAAATTTTGACAGCTCTCTTCATATGGTATTTGACTTCTTCAACTTCAAATTTCTTATTCAAATGTTTCAATAGTATTATTATCACGAAAACCATACTATCCCTCTTGAATTTTATGATATCATTCATGTACTCGTTCCTATATTCTTGTTGTAGCTGGCCTGTCCTAGGAAATGGAACAAAATCCATCCTATTGACTTCACAAGCTTTATTCCTCACCCCTTGCATCCCATATCTCTTTAAATTTTGGTGGATTTGCCTCCAAATTCTATTATCATCATGTGCATTATTTCCACCCTAGACCGGCTACTTCATTTCTTGTTGGGGCTCCTCGTCTCTTTCTTATTTATTTATTTAGGCTTTACTATATTCTGTTCCACACACTTTAGTCACTTCTAAAATAAAATATTATGATATGTCTTGTTTAAACCTATCAATTGCTTTTCAATGTTAGGAAGGAAGGAGGGGAGGGAGGGAGAAGGGAAGGGAAGGGAGGGGGAGGGGAGGGGAAACGGGAGGGGGGAGGGGACGGGAGGGGGGAGGGGATGGGAGGGGAGTGGGAGAGGGGACGGGAAGCGAGAAGGGGAGGGAAGAGAGTCTAAATTTTACCTTGGTCCAGGAAGGAGGGAAGAAAAGAAGGAAAAATTTAAAGGAAGAAGGAAGGAAGGAAGGAAAGAAGGAAGGAAAGTTTCATGCGAGTCCCTGTGAAGAGACCACCAAACAGGCTTTGTGTGAGCAACATGGCTGTTTATTTCACCTGGGTGCAGGCGGGCTGAGTCCGAAAAGAGAGTCAGCAAAGGGAGATAAGGGTGGGGCCGTTTTATAGGATTTGGGTAGGTAAAGGAAAATTACAGTCAAAGGGGGTTTGTTCTCTGGCGGGCAGGAGTGGGGGTCACAAGGTGCTCAGTGGGGGTGCTTTTTGAGCCAGGATGAGCCAGGAGAAGGACTTTCACAAGATAATGTCATCACTTAAGGCAAGGACCAGCCATTTACACTTCTTTTGTGGTGGAATGTCATCAGTTAAGGTGGGGCAGGGCATATTCACTTCTTTTGTGATTCTTCAGTTACTTCAGGCCATCTGGGCGTATACGTGCAGGTCACAGGGGATGGGATGGCTTGGCTTGGGCTCAGAGGCCTGACATTCCTGTCTTCTTATATTAATAAGAAAAATAAAACAAAATAGTGTTGAAGTGTTGGGGCGGTGAAAATTTTTGGGGGGTGGTATGGAGAGAGAATGGGCGATGTTTCTCAGGGCTGCTTCAAGCGGGATTAGGGGCAGCGTGGGAACCTACAGTGGGAGAGATTAAGCTGAAGGGAGGTCTTGTGGTAAGGGGTGATATTGTGGGGATGTTAGAAGAAACATTTGTCATATAGAATGATTGGTGATGGCCTGGATATGGTTTTGGATGAATTGAGAAACTAAATGGAATAACAGAAGGAGAAAAACAGGTATAAAAGGTCTAAGAATTGGGACGACTCAGGATATCTGATTAGAGAGTGCCTAAGGAGATTCAGCATCATCCTGCCAGCAAAAATTATTTATTTACTTCAAGAATTAAGAGTGGCAGTTTGGGGATAGCACCAGGAGATTTCAGCTGTGATGGCTTGGAAAAACAGTGTAAACTGGCAGTGTAAACAAGAGCAGGGCATGTATGAGTAGTTGAGAATGGTGAATAGAAGTATGACTAGACAGAAGATAGTAGGTATGACAAGTTTTTTTGGGGGGACAGTCTCAGTTGGTCTGGTGTCTGGAATGATACTGGGGCCTAATAAAAAGGAGCGTCTATACAGGACCTTAAATGGGCGTACCCTGTAGCATTCTGAATTCTGAGGCCTGAATTCTGAGAAGGGAAAGTGGTGAAAGTATTGTCCAGTCCTTTTTAAGTTGGTGGCTGAGCTTGGTGAGGTGTGTTTTTAAGAGACCTTTAGTCCATTCTACTTTTCTTGAAGACGGAGGACCGTAAGGGATATAAAGGTTTCACTGAATACTAAGAGCCTGAAAAACTGCTTGGCTGATTTGACTAATAAAGGCTGGTCTGATACCAGACTGTATTGAGGTGGGAAGGCTAACCTGAGGAATTATGTCTGACAGGAGGGAAGAAATGACTGCGGTGGCCTTCTCAGACCCTGTAGGAAAGGCCTTTATTTATTCAGTGAAAGTGTCTATTTAGACTAAGAGGTATTTTAGTTTCCTGACTCGGGACATGTTGAGTAAAGCTAATTTGCCAGTCCTGGGTGGGGGCAAATCCTTGAGCTTGATGTGTAGGGAAGGGAGGGGGCCTGAATAATCCATGAGGAGTAATAGAATAGCAGATGGAACACTGAGAAGTTATTTCCTTGAGGATGGATTTCCACAATGGAAAGGAAATGAGAGGTTCTGAGAGGCGGGCTAGTGGCTTGTACTATAGCATAACCTGCCTTTGCTGGTGTGTGGCGATTAGGCCTGGTGGAACTACCATCAATAAACTGTGATCAGGGTGAGGAACAGGAAAGAAGGAAATATAGGGAAATGGGGTGAATATAAGGTGGATCAGAGAGATACAGTCATGGGGGTCAGGTGTGGTATCTGGAATAATGTGGGAGGCCGGATTAAAGTCTGGGCCAGGAACAATGGTAATTGTGGGAGACTCAACAAAGAGTGAGTATAGCTGAAGGAGCCGGGAAGCAGAAAGTATATGCGGCAGGTATGAGGAAGAAAATAGATTTTGGAAGTTATGAGAACTGTAGAGAGTGAGTTGAGCATAGTTTGTGATTTTGAGGGCCTCTAAAAGTATTAAAGCAGTGGCAGCTGCTGCACGCAGACATGAGGGCTAGGCTAAAACAGTAAGGTCGAGTTGTTTGTACAGAAAGGCTACAGGGTGTGGTCCTGGGTCTTGTGTAAGAATTCTGACCGCGCTAAGCATGCCTAGGAAGGAAAGGAGTTGTTTTGTAGAAGGTGCTTGGGTTTGAGAGATCAGTCTGACATGATTGGCAGGGAGAGCACGTGTGTTTTTATGAGGATTACGCCGAGATAGGTAACAGATGAGGAAGAAATTTGGGCTTGATTGAAGTAATGAGGGCTGTCTGTGAAGCTTTGCGGCAGTATAGCCTAGGTAATTTGCTGAGCTTGATGGGTGTCAGGGTCAGTCCAAGTGAAAGCGAAGAGAGGCTGGGATTAAGGGTGCAAAGAAATAGTAAAGAAAGCATGTTTGAGATCTAGTACAGAATAATGGGTTGTAGAGGCAGGTATTGAGGATAGGAGAGTATATGGGTTTGGCACTAGGGGGTGGATAGGCAAAACAATTTGGTTGATAAGGCGCAGATCCTGAACTAACTTGTAAGGCTTGTCTGGTTTTAGGACAGGTAAAATGGGGGAATTGTAAGCAAAGTTTAAAGGCTTTAAAAGGCCATGCTGTAGCAGGCGAGTGGTAACAGGCTTTAATCTTTTTAAAGCATGCTGCGAGATGGGATATTGGCATTGAGTGGGGTAAGGGTGATTAGGTTTTAATGGGATGGTAATGGGCATGTGATTGGTTGCCAGGGAAGGAGAAGAGATGTCCCATACTTGTGGGTTAAGGTGGGGGGATATGAGAGGAAGACGCAAAGGAGGCTTTGGATTGGGAAGAAGGGTGGCAATGAGATATAGCTGTAGTCCAGGAATAGTCAGGGAAGTAGATGATTTAGTTAAAGTGTCTCAGCCTAATAAGGGAACTGGGCAGGTGGGGATAACTAAAAGGAGTGCATAAAAGAGTGTTGCCCAAGTTGGCACCAGAGTTGGGGAGTTTTAAGAGGTTTAGAAGCCTGGCCATCAATACCCACAACAGTTATGGAGGCAAGGGAAACAGGCCCTTGAAAAGAAGGTAATGTGGAGTGGGTAGCCTCCATATTGATTAAGAAGGGGACGGATTTACCTTCCACTGTGAGAGTTACCCGAAGCTCAGCGTCTGTGATGGTCTACGGGGCTTCCGAGGTGATTGGGCAGCGTCAGTTTTCAGCCGCTGAGCCGAGAAGGAGTCAGTCAGAGAGCCTTGGGCCAGAGTTCCAGGGGCTCTGGGAGTGGCTGACAGGTGAGTTGAACAGTCTGATATCCAGTGGGGTCCCGCACAGATGGGACACAGCTTAGGAGGAATCCTGGGCTGCAGGTATTCCTTGGCCTGGTGGTCAGTCAGATTTCCGGCATGTGTAGCAAGCTCCTGGGGGAGGAGGTTCTGGAGGAAGGCCTGGTTGCTGCGGTTCAGGCGTTTGGAAGTTCTTGTGTGCTGGAGATGTGGCTGGGGTTTGTCTCACAGTGGAGGCAAGGAATTGCAACTTTTTTCTATTTTGGTACACCTTGAAGGTGAGGTTAATTAAATCCTGTTGTAGGGTTTGAGGGCTGGAATTTAATTTTTGGAGTTTTATTTAATGTCGGGAGCAGATTGGGTAATAAAATGTATATTGAGAATAAGATGGCCTTTTGACCCTTTAGGGTCTAGGGCTGTAAAGCGTCTCAGGGTTGCTGCCAAACAAGCCATGAACTGGGCTGGATTTTTATATTTGATGAAGAAGAGCCTAAACACTATCTGATTTGGGATAAAGAAAAAGGAGCATTAACCTTGACTATGCCTTTAGCTCTAGCCACCTAGCCACCTTTTTAAGAGTAAATTGCTGGGCAGGTGGGGAAGAGCTAGTTGAGGAACTAAACTATAAGCTGGACCAGGTGTGAGGAGGGGAGGCGATAAAAAGATTACAGGGTGGAGGAGCAGGGCTGAGGAAGAATTGGGACCTAGCTTGGGCTGGCGAGGAGGGGAGATGTCAGATGGGTCTGTAGAAAAGGAAGATTAGAAAGACTCAGTGACGCTTGGGGTTGGGACTGAGGGGAAAGGCAGGAGGGAAAGAAGGAAGATTTGGGACTAGTTGCACTGGGCACAGAGACTAGGAAGGGACTGATGTGTAAAAGAATGCCTGGACGTCAGGCACCTCAGACCATTTGCCCATTTTACGACAAGAATTATTTAGATCTTGTAGGATGGAAAAATTGAAAGTGCCATTTTCCGGCTATTTGGAACTACTGTCGAGTTTGTATTGGGGTCAAGTGGCATTGCAGAAGAAAATAAGGCATTTAGGTTATAGGTCAGTTGTGAGTTGAAGAGGTTTTAAGTTTTTGAGAACACAGGCTAAGGGAGAAGAAGGAGGAATGGAAGGTGGAAGCTTGCCCATAGTGAAGGAGGCAAGCCCAGAGAAAAGAGAGACACAGAGAAGGGGTGGGGGGTTCTTGCCCTCCAGAAAAGCAGAGAAGGGGTTGGAGCATGGAAATAAGGGATTGGGGCACAGAGATAAGAGATCAGGGAGCGGAAATAAGGGATTGGGGCACAGAGATAGGTTGGGGTGTGGAAATAAGCAATTGGGGGGTTCTTGCCCCCTAGGAAAGCGGGACTTGCTGCTAAGGGTGAAGGAGAAGGGGTTGAGGGGTACTTGCCCCTGCCCCAGGAAAGCGGAGAAGGGGTAGAGACAAGGAGAGAAGGGGTTGGGGTACTTGCCCCTTCCCCAGAAAAGCAGGACTTGCCGCTAAGGGTGAAGGACCAAGGCAGGCGTCCCTGCGTGTTCTGACACCCTTGAAACGTGGGTGTACAATCAGAGAGGTGTCCCTGCAATGATTAAACACCAAGGGAAGGCTGCCTTCCCAGTCCGTGACCGGCGCCGGAGTTTTGGGTCCACAGATAAAACATGTCTCCTTTGTCTCTACCAGAAAATGAAAGGAATTGAAATTAAGAGAAGGGAGAGATTGAAGTGTGGCGCCAAGATTGAAAGGAGAAAGAGGTTGAGGGATAGTGAGAGAGGTTGGAGAAGAGAGTAAAAAGAGGCTGCATACCAGATTTGAAATTGGTGAGATGTTTCCTGGGCTGGTCGGTCTGAGGACCTGAGGTCGTAGGTGGATCTTTCTCAGGGAGCAAAGAGCAGGAGGACAGCGGATTGATCTCCCAAGGGAGGTCCCCCGATCCGAGTCACAGCACCAAATTTCATGCGCGTCCATGTGAAGAGACCACCAAACAGGCTTTGTGTGAGCAACAAGGCTACTTATTTCACCTGGGTGCAGGCGGGCTGAGTCCGAAAAAAGAGTCAGCAAAGGGAGATAAGGGTGGGGCCGTTTTATAGGATTTGGGTAAGTAAAGGAAAATTACAGTCAAAGGGGGGTTGTTCTCTGGCGGGCAGAGTGGGGGTCACAAGGTACTCAGTGGGGGAGCTTTTGAGCCAGGATGAGCCAGGAGAAGGACTTTCACAAGGTAATGTCATCAGTTAAGGCAAGGACTGGCCATTTACACTTCTTTTGTGGTGGAATGTCATCAGTTAAGGTGGGGCAGGGCATATTCACTTCTTTTTGTGATTCTTCAGTTACTTCAGGCCATCTGGGCATATACGTGCAAGTCACAGGGGATGCGATGGCTTGGCTTGGGCTCAGAGGCCTGACAGAAAGAAGGAAGGAAGGGAGGAAGGCAAATCTTTACCTTGGCACAGAAGAGGCCCAGTGGTTTGACCCCTGCCTGACCATCTCTTCCCTATGATGTCATACCACACACTACTTTGCTCTTTAAGATTCAGCCAAGCTATACTTTTCATTCTTTGATTATGCTTCTCAACCATTGGTCTTTGCATATTTTTGTTCTTCTATTTAGAATGCCCTCCCCTCTGCATACTTTCACCTAGCTAACACCAGATAAGCATTTACATTTTTCTTAAACTTATATTCTTGGTGAGAACTCACCTAATGTCCCAGTTTAGGTCAGATGCTTTGTTAATTGGACCTCTAGGTTTATATTGCTTCTTTCTCTTATCTCAGTTTGTAATATTGCAAACACTGGATCAGTGATCATTTAATATCTATTTCTCCCACTTGATGGAAGCCCTTGAAAACATAATTGCTAAATGAATCAATAAATAAATGAAAAATTATTGAGAAAATTCTATGTTCCAGATACTGTGCTACATATTAGATGCAAAAATACTACATGAAAGTCATGGACACATAAACACATCATATGAGTGTGAACATATCAAAAAGATAGTTCAGGGTCAGCCCATCAATGAAAAGTATCCAAAAGAGCACCTCCTAATACAATCTGGGATGAATTTAATGAGGACAAGACTGCAGATGGGGATATCACTTAGGAAGTGGAAGTGGAAAGGATTTGAAGTCCCCAGTAGTTATATATCTCCATTGTTCTCTTCTTGGGGTGAATTGCTTTAATGAGAAAAGACAAAAAGGCAATTCAGTGATGCTCCACAATAAATCATTGTTGAATTTATTCAATAGATTTTCATTGACTGCCTACTACGTGTCAGACATCGTGCAAACATGGGAACGTACAAATAATGAATCTGCCTTTGTATTTCAATGTTTCCCATCCAGTTTGGCAGAGAGGCTTTTATGATACAGTACAATATAAATATTTAACAGACAGTGCCAGATAATATGGGAGTAGCATGGAGGGCCCGCTAAGCAGTCTGATGAATTTGGAAAAGTTTTCCTCATTAGTGAAAACTTACATGAATCTGAAAATATCAATAAGATTAAGCAAGCTGGAGAAAAGCAATCCAGTCAGAAGAATATAAAAAGAAATACATTTCACTAACTAAAACTCATATTGTTTGGTTTTATGATGTAGGACAATTTAAGAACTATTTAAAGATGAGTCTGCAAATGTGGGCAGCGGCAAATCACACTCTTAGGAGCCACCAAAGAAGTTTGGATTTTGCCAGGAAAGCAGTAGAAAGGATTTTAATTTGAAAAGTAATATAAGATTCATTTTCAGGAAACATAATATTGGAAATGCTGAAGAGAGTGTATTGGAAGACCAAGAGAACCAGGAGTGGGTTAATTGCATTAATCATGAAGAATTCCACTCAGCTATTTTCCATTTGGGAAGCCCTTTACACTTGTTCCCATAGTACCCTTTGCTCCTTGTAAAGTGTTAACACTCATCTGCTTATAACTCAGTAGTATATAGCATAAATCTGGGTCTGTAGTAGACTCAATGAATACTCTCAGAATCAGTGAATAAATTGGATAATTATGTCAATGAGTCTGAGAAAGAGCTGTGAAGATTCCTAACAGTGACAATATGGTTTATATATTTACCTTCACATTAAGCAAAAATCACACCAACATTACTTACTTTATCTATAAAAATGATTAATATTCTTCTGGACAAAAAAGCTTAATATCATCATAGTGTATTCTCCAGGAGACAAACCAACTATTTGCAGAAGATACAAACTCTATAAAGAAATGTTGCTGAGTCATTCTTCTTTTTCTGGATTAATTGTACATTTAATCAAATATCAGATTTGCTATTTCATGCAATGAGACAAGCAAATGTTAGATGAATGCAATTTATTTGGTAAGAAATTATTAAAACAATATGTTAAACTATTCACAGAGATCAAGGATTTCTTGGTGGGGTGTGCTTGTTTAAGAAAAAAGTAATAAATATACCTTTACATAATGTCATTTTCAAAGGTATATGTAATATAAAGTCAGTTTATACTACCTATATTTTTGTTTTTAAAGACATTTGTTTTTTATTACTATAGTTTAATAAAATTCTTTCAGCTAATTTATTCAACCAACCATGGTTAACTTAAATAGCACATAAAATTTTAGACAGATGTTACATTATAAATATCCAGAGTATAAATATCAAAATTATGCTTGCAAGTATAGAAAAGATTTATTTTTATTTTAAGTAATTAACACATTTTTGGAATGTATTACAGATAATTCTCAACTATCAGAGAGCAGGAATATGGATTATCCAAACTATGAATAATCCAGAAGGCATTTGTGTCCAATTTGGGGATATATTTTTTGGCAACAAAACCACATTATTGCCTGTTACTTAAGCAAAAACTCAAATTAGGTTACATTTCCTGTGCAATAGGAAATGGTTCACCAGTTGAGCTGTAAAGTTGGTGAGAAATACATGGGCTTTGGGAGGAAGAAAAAGCCAATCCACTGGTAATAAATATGCTACAGTACCTTTATTGCCTCATTTTTTTAGGAGCATTCTTATTTCTTTGATTTGGACCAGACTTCCTTTTCATAGACACTAAGAATACTTTACTTTCTTTTCTATTAGTTTTGTTTGAACTAAGAATATTTAAAGAGATCAAGGGTACCAGTTAGCTGACTGCATCATACATTTTGCAGGATTAAATAGCAACTTTACATTTTTTTGTGGAAAAACTAAATGTATGCCTCTAACAAGAAAAGTTCAGTTATAAATAAATAGTAAATTATACTCAACATACACTGACAATAATAACTATCTTGAAGTGAAGTCAAATTAATTCATTCTTGTTTGCTTATTCATATAAAAAGGAGTATATGAGTGCTATTTTTGAAGGATTCTATTGAAAGCTGAAGATACAGCAATTGTTAGAGTATCTATCCCCATAGATCTTACATTCTACAGGTAAGATTCTTTGTTTAAATGAAATAAAGTATCAAATAACCTTGGGAAAATAGTATTAGATATTATAAATATTTTATAACTTGATTATTTCTATTTTGGTATCAATTATTCTTTATTTTGTTTTAGAGCAGGATATGTATTCACTTGTTTTTACTAGAACAGAAGAAGATGGGGTTGTGGGTGAGGATGGGCATCAGATGTAGACAAGGAGGCTATCTCTAGTGAAAAAGCTGAGGATTTCATTTTAGGGTTCAGAGAAAGGAGAATCGCTGTGTCACTTCTAATTAGCTTTGAAAATAGTTGCTTCCAATGGATGGGGCATAATAGTAGAGAACAGGAATGGTTTTCAGGATATTTATTCAGAGTGTGGCACTAGATACTCCATACAGAGAGTGGATCTAAAAGGCTAATGGGCAGCAGTAGCCATTTTGGTCAGCTTATACAAATGTTGAAGAATTCACTTAGTAAACTCAATAATATAAAGGGAGGTGCTCACCAAACAAAATGGAATTTGTCTAAATTCAGGAGGTTAATACAATTTGTAGGTACATGGGATAGGGCCCTAGACTTGAATGAAACTAGAAACTATAAGAACAAGGAGAACCATAAAAAAGGCAACCTAGATTATCTGTCTTACACTGTAGACTGGCTCATCAGTGAGAGTGGTTTGCCTTGGGAAGCATGAGTTTCTAAGGTGGTTGTCATTGAGATGAAGAAGTGGTCTCCACTAGACTGGAGTGACATGGGAGTGGAGGTGAGAATTTGAGAGTAGTTCTAGATTATTAATAAGTATACTAGCATTTCCTTAGGGTATTAGCAAACCAAAACTCAAACTTTTGATGGAGGAAATTTTTGGTGTTTCATCCTTCATGAAAACACCAAAGCAGTCATTCTGAGACGTAATATGCAATGTCAGACATTATGCAATGTCAGAATATTTCTGGGTTAGTAACAATAAGATTTTTAAACTTATACATGAGGAAGGTACCCTAATGTTTTGCAAGTTTTGTGTGCTTCTAACAATATCATACTAGCCCTAGCTGTGTGTAAGTGTGTATTTTGAGAATGACAGGATAGCTATTGTACAAAATGTGCTTTCACTATTATCTAACCTGAACCTATAAATGTAATGGACAGTGGAATGTTGGTTGATTTATTATTTTTATTGTTTATAAGATCACATCTGTCATCCAGGCAATTGAGACATGTGAAAGTGACAGTGACAGTTGCCAGCATATTGCAGGTGATCAATAACCAATAACAAACTTCGTTTCCTCACCCTTTTCTTCTTTTTAACTTCCTTTATTACCTTTTTCCCTACTTTTTTTCTAATATTGTTAACACTCTAACTCCTTAAACATCATATCCGTAAGTCAATCTTTAATGCAGAAAACAGAAACCTCTCTGCTTATGTCAAGCACAAATGAATTTAATGTAGTGAGTTAGAAGCTTACTGATTCCTTAGTAGTCCTGGAGGTGCCACAGTGAGCAGGCCATCATTCTAATAATGGTCAAAAGTAATACCATCTACCTTCTATCTGGAATACAAGAAGATACTGTTGCTACTACAGCCACCAAGACTGGCCAAAGGTGCTTGTCATTGCCCAGAAAGGTGGGAACTAGATGTTAGGTTGCTGAGTCTGATCATCAACACTTTCTTATGTCTCATCATCTTACTAGAAGAGGACACAGCAGCAGGAGAGAGCTTCAGCTTCACCTCTGCCTTCTAAGCCTTATATGTGTGCAACTAATTAGGAAACTTTACTTGTATCCAGACCCTGTTTCTAAGAGGGTTGGGAAAGGTTGCTTTCAGCTTTAATATCGCTAAATTGAATGAAGGTGGATTGCAGGTTGGGAGAGCCAAATCGAATATCTATGACAAGCTGATATACTTATTTATGTTGACCTCCCATTGCTTATTCCTATCCTTTCATATTATTCCTGGCTTTTAGTCAGTGTATATCCCTAACCCTGCAAAATCTCATTTCTGTCCTGTTGTGTAAGTAAACTAGCAAAATTTATATTTTCACAAAGTTGTTAGCTAGCATATGAACTGTATTATTAACTTCTAGGACAGTTTTCTACAACTTATAGAGGAAATACTCTATAGGGTAAAAATCATACTTTATGTACATAAAATAAGTACTTATGAATTATAGACCTACAGATCACTATTAAACAAATGTTATTTCTGTAATGAAATTCATAATTGCAATCAAATTGTGCAATTATTGAATAATTAGTATGATCTAAGGTAGACTATAAAGATCAATGTACCTAAATTTCATACTTGTTCCTAAATTGATTTTTTAAATCAATTTTTATCTATTAATTAAGAGGTAAGACATCTATCACTCAGAAAAATCTTTCTTATATACATAATATCGTGGACCTTGAGTTTCTGTTGCCTTACTTTTAAAGAAACTAGCAAAATATTGTTTAAAATAAATGATAAAACATCAGCAAACAGGAACCATTTGTATTATAAAAACAATATAGTTCATTCTTCTAGTCACTTTTACTGTAATTTTCTTTCCCCTGTATATGGTCTGACTCTATATAACTACATGCAGTCTGATATCTTCCTATCTTACAGTGTTAAAGTTGACTTCAAAAAAATAAATAAGATTCTGTCCATCCTAATTATAATTCTAACACAAATTTCCCTTAATCTTTGAAACTACAAATGCAGTTATTTTTCCCATATTATTATTTTGCTAAATTTGATGACTTTATTGACTATCACAATTATTTTTTCATTTGCTATCCCTGCCTCTATAATAAAATGGGTTTATAAAACTAGGGTTTAATCAGATAATCTGCTATAATATCTACTTTCTCTTTTGGATGAATATTTTTACTCTGCTTGAAGCACGCTCTGTTATTGGAGTCTATGAAGCTGTGTTGTCCCTTAGCTCAGAATGATGGACCCAAGAGTCTGATGTTGTATTTACTGCATGAACAACAACTTAATTAAGTGTTGCTTTTGAAACATCACCAGAGCTTTGTTTCTGGTATTACACTCAGGCATGTATCACATTGTTTTGACACATGCATTGGGAGATTTGCTTTGTAGTTAGTCCTGTTTTTGGAATACTACTGGTAGACACTGAAGAAAAGAATAATTCTATTGGTAGATTAGGGAAAATGCTCTCAGATTAAAAAATAATTATATTTTTTGATTATAAAAGACAGGGTCAAGAGCAAAATTTTCTTCTCAGAACACTGTCAGTAAAACTAAAGTTCCTCTCATGACATTTAATGGTTTAAAAGTGTTTTTCCCCCACTTTTGTAAAGATTAACAAAATTAAATATGAAAATACTTCTTTTTATATTACATTTATCTCTCTATGAGTCTTATATATCTAAACCAATTTGATATTTTAATTTTAGGTTGCTATTTATTATGATAAAATTATATTTTAAACAGAATTCCATGTTGTAAAGCAGGAAAGGTTTGGAAAAAGAGAATAATGCATGAATATATTTTTACACTCCTCTTCAAAAAGGTAAATACATTTTTACTTCCTGGTATGCTCAGAAAATGCACCTGAGATTCAGAGGAAATAAATACATCAGAGTCAAAACACTAGAATGTTTAACACCATTAGCATTAGCCTCATATTGGAGATTTGAAGATTTGTACCATTATATAACAAACATCTAAAAACTTGAAAAAAGAAAGCTGCTAACTAAAAAGTAAGGAGAGATTTCTTCAAAGACAGCTTGGCCTGGAGTCTCTAGACAAGACAGGCCAGATGATCTGTGAAGGAAAGTGCCCCACAGGGGACTCAGAACATTAAAAATCTATGAGGCTGGGTTAGTGGCTCATGCCTGCAATCCCAACACTTTGGGAGGCTGAAGCAGATGAATTGCTTGAGCCCAGGAGTTTGAGACCAGTTTGAGCAACATGGGGAAAACCCGTCTCTGCAAAAATATAAAAACTAGCCAAGTGTAGTTACGTGTGCCTGTAGTCGCAGCTACTCAGAAGGCTGAGGTGGGAGCTTTGCTTGAGCTTTGGAGGTTGAGCCTGCAGTGAGCCGTGATCATGCCACTGCATGCCAGCCTGCATGACAGAGGGAGACCATGTCTCAAATAAAAAATAAAAATAAAAAAAAAGAGATGAAAAAAGAAAACTAATTTTTTTCAAAAGTTTTCTTATGTTTCTTTTATCTCATAATAACCCCTATTCAAGTCCAGTGATAAATGACAGTGACTAAACAAGGTCTGGTTTTCCTCAAAGGTGGGAAAATATTGGACCTCAAGTCAAGGTACTCAGCTTAGGCAGACTTCTTAAGCTCTTGCTAGAAAGAGAGAGAGAAACCCACTTAGAACAATTATATTTAAACTGCCCTTTATGATTAATGATCCATCAAGTCCACTTAATTCAAGTATTAAATCAGATCTGTTCTAAAATTTTATATATATTTGAGAAAAGTGTATTTTCATTAAGATTATGTTATTCAATATGTGATTTTTGTGTAACTGTATGAGTATGTTGCCATGCATGTTTACATCTTTTTAGATATATGTTATTGCATTATAAAACATTTCTATGTTCTAAGCTAGTATTTTATCTCAAAATTCTAAATATCCATACATACTAGATATTATGTGACAATGTTTCACCAAAGTAGAAGGAACAGGAGAGAGCAGAAACAAAGCTTTTCCAGAATGTGTCAGAAAGTAGTTAAGGATTATACAAAGGTAGAAAATTAAACATGCTAGTAAGCATGGCTAAAATCAAATAAATCACCTACAATTCCCTCCAAAATGGCTCTGAACTCAGAGAGTTTATTCAAATTGCATTACAGTTTCAATGGACAGAAAATTCTCATGTTATATAACTATTCCAGAGCAAAGAAAATATGATACCATACTAACAATATTTAAATAGAAATTAGAAACCAGCTCCACTGGATCATCTATTAAGCTGTTGATTCTGAGCTCCAAAGCCACCTTTCTATACACTTTTGCATTGTTGGAGCTGGGCATCCAAAGACTGCCTTTCTTTTTTGTTGGCTGCTGCTTGTTAATTTTCAACAATAAAAGGTATCAAAAGAAGAAAAATGAAAGGTAGGAGGGGAAATGAGCATGCTTCATTTACCCTGTTTTTCTTGCTGTCTCTGTCAGCATCATCTCAAAAAGATTTTCGCCCCAGAGTTAATTTAAAATCTAGTGTTTTTATTTGATTTTGTTTCAACCTCCCAGAAACAGTTTCAATCTTGCACCTTCAGCAGTACCAAGACCAGGTGGCCAATGCCTCCTTCTCAGAGTTTCAGCTCTTCAAGGGGCCTTCTCCAAGTTCCTGAGGTACAAACAATACCTCCTCAGAGGTCTAGAACCCAGCTCTGTCGGGCCTCTTCTGCTATATTCTAGGTTCTGGTAACAACCATATCTTCCCTTTGCTCCTCCTGTCTGAGCAAGAGATAGCAGCTTCTTTAGCTGCTACCTCTGTGTTGTCTCTCTGCTCCTTTGTGGATTTTTTTTTTTTTTTTTTTTTTTTTTTTTGTCCCTGGTTTGCTGTCTAGTTCTGGAATTACCAATTCCCTATGTAAAATTATCTTTTAAAAACGATCTGATATGGTTTCTATTTTTCTAGACTAGACCTTGATTGGCCCATTTGTATAAATAGAGGTACAACAACCCTAAATGAAATGCTACCAAACTAAACTTATAAAAAAGGAAATTTAAAAAAAGCTGGAGTAGGAAGAGGAGCTAAGAAGAATGAAAAAATGAAGAAACTATTGCAAAGATAGAGGGTGTGTTTAATGAGGGCTAAGATGGATAAATAAAAATGTATTTATGTAGTTAATCACATTAAAATATAATGGAAAAGTTATCTGATTATTTTAGTAAAATTTGAAAAGCCTTATGTAAAACAAACATCCATTCCCAATAAAAATTCTGGTAAAATAAAAAATCATCATGATTAAACTAATACTTTTTCTTGCTAATAGCCAGCACTATACACGCAAGGTAACCTTTGTACCCTTCCCATAAACTCAAGAATAGGACAGTGGTACACATTTCTGTCACCATTACTTATCCTTAATGAAATCAGTATAATGAACATAGGAAAATAAATTAAAATTATAACTATTGGAAAAGAGGAAAAATATTTTCATCCTTAGATAATTTTATAAATGTTTGCTCAGAAACTGCTAGAGAATCAGAAAATTTGTAGACATTTTTCCATTCCAAGTGGAAAGTATAAACCCTGCAAATATGTTAATTTTCCAAACTGATTTATGAGTGCAAAAGTCATTGAAATAGAATCTCAGCAGTATTTTTTGTGTGACTCAGCCAAATAATTCTCAATAAAGTAATTCTGAATTTGTTGTAAAAAGACAAATGGGTAACAATTATAAATTTAAAAGAATAATACAAATGAGAATACCTTTTCTCTCCCTAATTAAACCATATCTTAAAGCTATAATAATTAAAACATTTTTTACTGATCCCCTAATAACATGAAAAGCCTTTTGAACATTTTAGAAAAATTATGCATATGATAAAATTGGCACTTCAAAGTGGTGATTTTTTATTAACTAATATAGTTTGATATTTGCCCCTCCAAATCTCATATTGAAATGCAATTCATAATGTTGGAGGTAGAGCCTCGTGGGAGGTGTTTGGGTCGTGGGAGTAGATTCCTCATGAATGGCTTGATGCTATCCTTGAGATAGTGAGTGAATTCTCACAAGATCTGGTTGTTTAAAAGTGTGCCTGCATCTCCCCACTCTCTTTCTTTCTCCTGCTCTATGTGACCTGCCTATTCCTACATCACCTGAGGCCCTCACCAGATGTGGAGCAGATGTTTGTTCCATGCTTGTACAGCCTGCAGAACTATGAAACTATTAAATCTCTCTTTTTTTTTAATTTTATTGAGACAAAGTCTCACTCTGTCACCCAGACTCCAGTGCCGTGGTATGATCACAGTCTCAACCAATCCTCCCAACCACAGCTTCCTGAGTAGCTGGTACCACAGGCCTACATAATAATGCCCAGCTAATTTTTTAAATGTTTTATAGAGATAGGATCTCACTACATTGCCCGGGTTGTCCTCACACTCCTGGGCTTCCTAGCAATCCTTCTGCCTCAGCCTCCCAAAGTGCTAGGAATATAGACATGAGCCTCTGTGTCTGACAACCTCATTTCTTTGTAAATTACCCAGCGTCAGGTATTTATTTATAGCAGTGCAAAAATGGCCTAATACATTAACTATATTTATGCTTGTATGGAAAACTAAGTAATTTTTTAAAATCAAAATTACATAGCAGCCTCATGACATATACCAAAAAACAGTTAATAAAACAAAACATTAACTGTTCAAAATAACATTAAAAGAATGTTATTCTGTGAATTCAAAGCTGAGTATTATAAAACAAATTGAGGTAGACAAAAAAATGGAATATGATTAGAACATATATGAAAGAAAAATAAGTGCCTAAAGCAAATCACTAATAAAAAGATGTATTTTTCCCTAAATAAGCAAAAGACACAAAGAGGCAGTTTCTAACAGAAATAGGGCAAAGTTAATGTAGTCCGGAGAGGCTGGATACAGTTGTGGTAAGAAATAACTCCAAAATTGCAATGGATTCAAGAACCAAGGGTTTGTTTCTTGCTCACATTGCACGTAATGGCTTAAAGCAAAAAGGGGCTTATTTCTTGCTTGCATCAAAGGGCAAGTGGGGGATCAGTTCTGCATTCTCTTCATTCTATGATCTGCCTTCTGCCTAAGAGGACATCTTTATCTTTGCTCTAATTTCACTGGTCAAAGCAAGTCACATGTCTACTTATACATGCTCATATATTTTTGTTTTGTTTTGTTTTGTTTTGTTTGAGACAGTCTCGCTCTGTCGCCCAGCCTGAAGTGCAGTAGCTTCATCTCAGCTCACTGCAACTTCTGCCTCCCAGGTTCAAGAGATTCTCCCGCCTCAGTCTCCCGAATAGGTGAGGTCAGGAGTTCCAGACCAGCCTGGCCAACATGGCGAAACCCGGTTTCTGCTCATATGTTTTTCTATATGCCAGTTCTTAGTAGATGGAGCAACGTTTAGAAACTACTCCACATTTTCCTTTTAATCACATTTGATCAGAACCAAATAAATGTCAAAAGAGGTAAAACAGTTATAATTATCCTTTTACTTTGGTCAAAGTAGTTATAGAAGTGGATGCTGAAGGAGAGATAAAGAAGCTATCTTACCATTACCCAAAGGGTATAAAATATTTGAACTGATAAGAAGCAAAAATTAGTTACTGAACATTTCCAGCTAAGAATATTACAAATTCATATAGAATAAAAGGTTAAATAACAGAGTAAAGCATGGAAACATTTTACACATCTGATGTGTTAAACTTGCATCTGTAAATTAACACTTTAATATTCTTCAAGAAATAGTATGCAATCTATTTACATAGTCATGAACATTAGGCAAACAAAATCTGAATTACAGATGAGATTATTTTATTTTAACATAGTGTTCTGAAGGGCTAGAATATAAATTACTATTACTACTTATAAAATAATGTGACATTAACAATTTTTGCCTGATAAAGAGAACAGAAGTCTGTTATCTTTTGAAATTCCTCCCTAAAGTAAGAAAACATTTGGGAGATAAACCTCACCTGACAAAAGCCGCTGTATTTAATACTCAAAAAATTTAGTAATGGTTCCCTTCCTTTAGGGCTGTGTCAGGATAGATTAGACTACATCAGGATAGCAAAGAACCCCAAAATCTCAGTTGTTTCAAATAACAGAGATGTATTTCTCATTTGTGCAGCCTGTGAATGTTCTGAGCAACCATACAGTACAGTTCTTCTTCATGTACTGGATATTTTACCTATATGCTAACATGTAACACTATGTCCATGACGAGGAAGAAAAAACAAGTTGGAGTTGTTCTTTGATAATTAAATATTTCCATCTAAAATTGATATGTATAACTTTAGGTCAAAGTCATTGACCACATCTCTCTTCAAGTAGCTAGCTGCAACTGAAACAGGAAAAGTTGCCTTGTCCCCCTCGCAAGGCGTGCGACAGGGGAAGTAGCTGGCTTCTTCAGTGCCCCGCTGCTCACACCTCTTGGGGAGCAACAGAGGTTCAAACCTCTTGCGGGGCATACAGCTGGCAGGCTGTGGGGCTCCGATCCCAGGGCAGTGTCGGGGTGGATGTTTATAGCTGAAGCCCCAGTGGGCATGTGCTACCGTGTGCTCTTTTAGTTT
This sequence comes from Pongo abelii, assembly GCF_028885655.2. NCBI lineage: Eukaryota > Metazoa > Chordata > Mammalia > Primates > Hominidae > Pongo > Pongo abelii. The sequence continues at coordinate 71,689,585 of NC_071999.2, forward strand.
TGCCGTCTATAGGCGGCTTATGTTAACCAGCTCAATTAGACTCTCTGCCTTGTCACAAGGACAGAGGGCTTTCTGTAACCTGGGTTCTTGTCTTGGTGTACCAGAAGAATAGGATCGCACCTGGGCTTGGAGAATGAGTGCAAGGTTTTATTGAGTGGAGGTAGCACTCAGCAGATTGGGGAAGCCAGAAGCCAGTGGGAAGGTTTTCCCCTGGAGTCGGGCTGCTCAGCGGCCTGGGCTCTCCTCCGACTGCCCCAGCCAAACTCCATCGCGTTCTGCTTCTGCCAGTCAATGGCCTACCTAAGTGCCTGTGCCTGTCAGTGTTCCTCTCAACATCCAGCTGCCCGTGTGTTCCTCTGCTGATGTGCTCCTCTCAACGTCCAGCCACCTGTGTCTCTGCCTTGCTAGGGTCTTGGGTTTTTATAGGGGGCATGGCAGGCCAGGGTGGTCTCGGGAAAATGCAACATTTGGGCAGGAAAACAAAAATGCCTGTCCTCACCTAGGTCTATGGGGGTGGAGCCCTAGCCAGAGACCACGCCCTTCCCCCTTCCGTATGATTTAAAGGGACCACACTCTTCCCTTCCCAGCACTTCCCTACCGCATCACAATTTATCTGTCTGCCCAGAAGAAATAAATTGAATATTACTGAATAGTAGGAATGTCTATCACAGGAATGTCTTGAAAATATTTTAATATAAATAATTTAAATTAGGAATCACTAGGATTGCTTATAACAGCATGCCTCACACAATCATATGCACACACAGTGATTTACTCCATACATCTCTATAAATAATACAATAAGATGGCAGTGTAGGGCTTTAGTTCACTGAGCTACTTAAGCATAAATTAGAAAGAAGGGGAATGCATAAGTTTTTTATCAGATGGTTTAATAATACATAGGAAAAAAATCTTCAATTTTGAGTGAGAATCATCTGATGAAAGAAGGTCCAGAATAAAATGTGGATTATCCACCCTGAGTGATGATCTTTCATGTGTGTCTGAAAGCACTTTTATTTTCAAAACCATAAATGTATCAAATTGAGAAGAAAAATCTCCTTGCAAAGCACCCACATATACAGTAGTCTTATGAATTGCTGCTAATCACAGAATTCAATGATATACTATGTCTTTCACTCATCTGCTCCTGCTACCCGTGACTATTCTATCAGCAGGAATTATCTAGAGAACTTTATTTGGGACATTCAACTTCTGTTTATGTTTCTCCAGCCTCTGCTGCTGTCAACAGATTCCAGCAACCTGACTATATGTATTTTTTGGTTTCTGAATTTGGTTTGCTTATGAATTCTTCTAGCTCATGGCTTTAGTTCACTCATAGCTTCTGCTAACTCACTGTCTCTACTTTCCCAAGGTCTCTGTATGTCTCACCAGATGGCATTCCAATCAATTGCTGATATTTTTCTGTACTGTACAGTATTTTTTAAGAAAATGTCTAACCATAACTATATTATGCCTATTTGGGTAGAATATCAATTGTAAGCTTCTTCATACAAACTTTATTGACCTGTCTATTGGTTTTCCTTTAATCAATTTCTCATGTCAAGCCCATCAGATTTTCCTGAGAACAACACTCACATAAAAACAACACTGTTCTCTATATTTCAGAAATTCTTTAGATTCACTACCAAAAGCAGAGATTATAATCAGAGATCATCCCAGAAAATCATTGTAGACATAGCTGGTTTTACAAAACTTACTTAATTTGACCAAAGTAATACCTATTATGCACTACAATAAGTTATATATACATAATAGAAACAAAAAATGTAAGAGATTTTCAAGAGATAAGCAACACTTACACCAATCATATGATATAAAATATTCTTAGAATAAAGAATTCTGGATAATTAATGCCAAAAAATATATATGTTATGTTTGCCCTATCTGCATTTTGTTCTAACCTTTCTTAAATTTATTATTTAGTGCTCTAATCCTCTACCTCATTGTGCATATGGCCTCATACTTTTCAATTGACAACCACTTTCCTCTAACTCTTATAACCTGAAGAGATCCTCTGAGCCCATAGATTATGTTGGATCCAGGAATAAAATCCCACTGGGTAATACATGTTTATAAGTTCTAAAGTACACTTTATTAGCATATAAATGGAAAATAGCAACTTTGATCAGGTTGTTTAATGAAAAACACCTCTTAGTACAAATGAAAAACTATTTTCTTATTCCAGGTTGCTTAAAAAAAAAACAACAACAAAAACTACTTATGTGATTACTGCAAAAGGTGACAGGAGACAGGAAATCAAAGTAATGGCTGAACCAATCAACCTTTTGAAAAAAATCTTAGGTTAACTCTGGGCAGGTAAATAGCTGGCTACATGTGTAGACAGAAACCCTTCCAATAATGTTTCTAATGTCAAGGTCTCCTGGGCAATAAAGACTTCCCTGTGATGAAGTCCATTAGGCACCAACCTTATTAAATACGGCACACACAATTAGCTCTGGGTGACTACCTCCAGTCTTCTCTCCAGTGACAATGCAACAAATCTTCATTTTTCCAATAGGGAGTGATAGGTCTTTGATCAAACCTTCTAACTTTAATTTCCCTGGGTTAAATACTTTCCTAGGAAGCCTTTTTTGGGGGGAACTAACATCATATGAACATCTGTTTATTTTTCTTTTCATCCAGGTCATTTTCATTCTGCTTCCAAATACTGTAACTGAAGAATCAACAACTTCACTAAGAGTTGTTGTGGGATGCCAACATTTATATTGTAAAACAATGTGTTAAATTTCAGAAAAAAGTATAACCAAATTCATATCACTATGTATAACTTTCTTCATTTTGAGAGAATACATTAATTTAAATAATAATTCTCAGTGTACGTGCAAAGGATAGCTTGCTAAATCACCAACTCAAAATCCAAGAATAAATAGAATAAGCACGTGTTACTGAACATGAGAAGATGGGAAATCAAAGGATACTGGTTTATATATGAGTGTCCTCTATAGAAACAATTAAAAAAACTGCCACAGAATAAAGTGATACAATACAGTAATTGAAAAAAAATTTTGTGTAAAACCCAAAAATGTATACTTTGAGAGAAAAACATGTACTACTATTTAAACTCATACACAACAAAAGTATCCAGGTAGAAAAAGTGAGAGACATCAGATTTGCATAAAAGTCATAATACTGCCAGCAGATGAGAAAGAATTATATAGAAAATTACAGAAGTATAGAAAATATAACTGTTGCTTTTATTTTTTTTTTCCTGAGACAGGGTCTCACTCTGTCACTCAGGCTGGAAGGCAGTGGTGAGTCATAGTTCACTGCAGACTTAAACTTCTGGGCTCAAGCAATCCTACTGCTTTAGCCTCCCAAAGTCCTGGGGTTACAGGCATCAGCCACCGTGCCTGGCCATTTCCTTGAACAAATTTAGTTTAGAAATCCAAATGGAAGGAAAGGATTATATTAGAGGTTCTCAAGAATGCTGTAATAATTTCCTATTGTGGTTGTAACAAATCAATTTATAAGCTTAAAACAACATAAATGTATTACCTTCAGTTTTGGAAATCACAAATTCTCCAGAAAATGGGCCTCATTAGCTAAAGTCAAGGTGTCAGTAGAGCTCATTCCTTTGTAGAGGCTCTAGATGAGAATCTATTTCCTTTCCTTTTCCAGCTTCTAAAGGCTATCCTCGTTCCTTGGCTTGTGTCCCTTTCCATCATACCTGCAACATTTGCCCTGAAAAATATTCAGATCCTCTGTCACAGCCTATGATATGCCATTGTTTTCATATCAAACCAGATTTTATTTAATTTATAGATAATATAAAAATATTTATTCTAAAGGAGGTTTCTGTACTTCTGTCACCTGTCTCCTTGAAGAGAACATAGGAACTTATATACGGAAAGATCGTCAATGCTCACAATAAGTTTTTTTCTCCTAACTACTACTTCTTTCCTTATAAATGTAATCTTATAAAATTTTGCAAGATACCTTTACTTTAGATCCATGATAGAGCATAACATTATTTGACTATATTCTGATTTCTATGAAAATATCAACAGAATAAAAAATCTTTAGCTACATTTTTTCAATCATGTTTACAAAATTATATTTTAATATTGTCCTATAAACTTTGAATGAAGTCACTAACTGAAGAGGCTTATGATTTCTTCATTTGTTCTGAAATCATTGCTGAAGGCACTATGTATTTCAACAGATAGCAAAGTCTGCAGATGTTTTGTTTGGTAACTAAGCAAATAATATATAATTTATATATTATATAAAGTTTGATACAGTCAAAATGTTTTTATATATTAGATGTATATAATGTTTTATTTCTTTATTGTAGAGACAAAGTGTCACTCCGTTGCCCAGGCTGTAGTGCAGTGGAGTGATCATAGCTCACTGCAGCCCCAACCTCCTGGGATTATGCAAGCCTCTCACCTCAGATTTCCTAGTAGCTGGGACTTCAGATGTCCCACCACACCCACTTATTCTCTCTCTCTCTTTTGTTTTACAGATAGGGTATTGCTATGTTTCCCAGTCTATTCTCAAACTCCTGGCCTCAGGAGATCTTCTCAGTTCAGCCTCCCAAGTAGCTGGAATTACAGGTGCAATCCACCACACTCAGCTTTAAATAATGTTTTATAACATTAAATGTAACCCTAATGAAGAATCACTACATATATGTGCATATGTATATATGTGTATATATTATATATATATTAAAAATTAGATATATGAAAATTAGATATATATAGTATGTTTTATAACATATAATCCTAGTGAAGGACTACTTCTATATATAAAATTATTTATATACTATATAAAAACATTATATATGTAATTGACTATATTAAATATTTACTATATAATTATATATCATATATAATTATATGCAATTATATATTATATAATCTATAAGTAGCTATATTTATTATATAAATATATACTTATAATTATATATAATATATAAATATATGTTATATGTAATATATACACATTTAGTCAGGGTGCCATTCCTATCTCATAGGGCCATGACACCCTGCTATCTCGAGGCAAGCTGCTTTAAACATTTGTGTTACCTGGTTTACTCTTGAAGGTATTTATGCTTCATGACCTAAGTGTTACTTTGCACATTGTATTTCTCTCAGCACTTGCGTCTTCTAGAACATTATCTTTGCTCAAAAAATGGTATTTTTTTCATACAGCAGTATCTTCCAAACACTTAGAGTTTTGTCAAATTTTTGAAACAATTATGCCTAAACTATTTATTTACTTATTTACTTACATCCATAGGATAAATATATTATTAAAATCATAAAGCATACACTAAAATGAGCAGTAGGATATGAATGTGTTAAAATAATTGAAAGTGCTAGTATTTTTAAGGCATTCCACTATAAAGATCACTATTCTAAATATTATGATTGCATTTATTTAAACACAATGGCTTCTAAGGAGCCTGGAGGCAGGAATTGATGGACAATAAAAGAGATTTTTTGACTTGATGTTGACAATGTTGGTCTTTTGCCTTAATCTTCATTTTCTCCAATAATTAATTTATTTAAATCTTCCATTATATATGCTTTTTCTCATCTTTTTTGAAAAATAAAAATGTTTTTAAAAAATTATTCAGTCTATTGGATAGAGTACAGATATCAAGATATCACAGAATATTAGAGCTCAAAGAATAATTAAATAAACTAATTATGCAGGAAGATAAAAATAATTGCATGTGAAATGTAAATGATATTCTCAAGGTCACACTCATCCCTATGCAAGTCACATCAAACATACTATAATACATTTGAATTCCACTAGTCTCCAATTGGATTTTTATTCCTCAAATTGGCTAATACTTTTTGAGCCCTTTTTTGAATAGACTCTAATTTGAAAAGGCTGCATTCTTTCCAAAATCTAATGATACTTTTGAAAGCATTCTATTGAAGAAAAATAGATCTACCCTGCTCATAACTTTCTTAGGCCAGGATGTACACTTCAGTAATTCTTCACTAGAATTACATATAGGAACCATCACCTCAGGAATTTTTTTAAACTAAAAGTACCAGGACTTCTTCCAGAATGAGCATCACTTTTTGTAGGCTCTTGATATGCATAAAGAAAAAAGAAAGAGGAAAGGAAAGGTTATCAAGCAATATATGGGCATTGAATACAAACTACCTGAGTTGATGACTAAAAAGGTGAAATTTAAATTTGTGAAATTTAAAACTCCATCTTTAATTAAAGCAACCATAAAAATTGGTAGGTTTAAGTGTGTTTTCTTCATACACAAACAGCCCTCTATTTTCATTCAGTCATTTCCAAATACTTAAGTGGCTTTGATTTTATTGTACATATCAAATCTTTATTGAATAATACATTAGAAGGCAAACATGTCTACCATAATCATTTCAAATGAGCCAAGATTTTATGAAATCCAAAATGGGATAGTAATATTGGCTTATTACCAAATAAAATTATAATATAAGTGCAATTACAATTGGCTTTATTTTCATTGCTAAACCCAGATGACCTATTTGTTTGCTTTTCTAGAGACTTGGAACTTGGGCTAGGGATCTATCCCAATAAGCCTTGGGTATCCTAACATCTAAACAATTTAATTGGTGTGATTCATAAAATGAGATATAGAAATGAAAATGAATAACCATAACATTTGATACAGTTCTTTTCATTTTCTAATTACTGTCAAAATAAAGATGTATAACCACACTTACATGGATAAACAAATAAGGGATAAATACATTGATAAATTTGAATTGTGATTCCATTGCAAAAATTACTAAAATGATGAAAATTCATTTTCTTTGTTTAGACAAATCTGGTACTTATATTAAAATATGCACCAGGGAACATTTTCAAAGCTTTTATGATGTCTTTTATGCTGCTTCACATTTTGATTTTGAGAGGGGAAAATTGCCCTGGGGGAGAAATCCTTCAGAAAGAAGAAGAGAGGGAACACAAGGACTCAGGAAAAAAAAAAGAAGAAAAAAAAAGTTTGCAACTGCAGAGAATGATTAGTACAAGGAAAAGGAGGAGGAGACATCTGTTGGTGAAATGATTTTTAGAGATAATTAAGTGCATTCATCCAGAAATAACACATATTATACATCGTTTGCAGGCACACATGGCTTTACTAAAAACAAGAGAGACTATGAAAGGCCCACAGAAATAATCAGCAGCTTTGGCCTGATGTCACCAGAATGTCAGCCCTCACTATGTGCCCCACCTCAGCCTCCCTAAACCTCTTTCATTCTTCATAATAATATTTATTGCAGAGTATATATGTTATTTACAGAGGTAAGCTTAGTTGAAAAGTATTGTCAGAAAAGTGTAGCCAGGTCCTTAGGTCTCTTAAGTAGCTTAGGTTAATATCCTATTTTAATCTCCTGGAACTTAATTGGATTTCTGGGTATCTAAGAAAGTCCAAGCATAAAGGATATTTGTGTTAAAAAAAATTGTATGCAGATTTTTTTAAAGAACAGAATAAAGCAATTAACCTGACAGTAATGACCGTTTTAAAGACTTAATAAAAAACTAAACTTAGAAATTAAAAAGTTTAGATTTTGCTTGATTCTTGCTTATTTAATCATTTTCCATAATAGAATTTATGCTTTATATCTTGGTATGTGATGCCTTCTTGTGCATAGTTTTGGATACACTCTGTAAAGCACTAAATGATAGGTCTTAAAATGTAGTTAAATAACATAGAACAAGATAAAAGACAAAAGAACTTATCTATATCATTTACCATGCACACAACACCTACAAGGTCATGTTTAGTTTTTAAGTCAACATGAACTTGAAAGTTTTAGAGCAAAAAATAAATATAGAAATGAAAATGGAAAGCAGTATTTTCTTCTCATTAATTGAGGTTAACTATACAATCAAATAAATAAAACATATTCTGTTTTTCACATAATCATTTGACATTGAGATTTCTAGTGCATGGCTCAGATAGACCTTTTGCCTTCCTATCATAGCTCCTATGTCTCCTGCAACTTCAGCATACATTGAAATTGTAATGATTCTTTAACAACTAGCCCCAGTGTCATCTATTTTAAACCGCTTTGGTGCAAGGGCTTTTAGCCCCATGTCACTACTCTTCCACAAAATAAAATTGATTTTTAAATCATAAAAATATAGCATTGCACATAATGAGAAATCCCAAGGTAGGTTGAGATTCTTCTATGGTTGATTAATTTATTAGCTTAAATCATTAAGGATTCAGTTTCTCTCCATTCTTCTACTCTGCCATCCTTTTAGTCTTAGCGAACCTCATGATCCAAAATGGCTGCCATAGTTCCAGGCATAAAGTGAAAATGAGGCCTTTGAAAAGTCACAAGGATAAAAGAAGGCATGCCCCTTTTCTTATGTTTGTTTTTAAGAGTGAGGGTGAATTTTCCCAGACATGTCCGGCAGAGTCATATATTATTTGCTAGAATTATCACATGGCCGTTCACATGACTATCTCTTAAGAGGGTGAATGAAATTACTGTGCGTACATGGCTTTGGACTAATAAAGATCAAATAGAAGATAGCTTTCTGATACCCGAATGGTAGAAGCGTTCTGATGATAAAAACAAATGAAGTGTTGGTGGTACTATTGGATTAGCACCACACTGTCTGCCACAAACACTTTATTTATACCACTTGTATAAACAATCACTCTTGTCCTTGAATAATACTTATTTTTATAAGAATCATACATTAATTTATTCAATATGAGGAATTTTAAAGAAGAGACCACATTGGAAAGCTTTTCTTTTTTTAAACGTCCTAACTTAGCTGGATGTAGTTGTTTAATTATAATAGGTAGTCAATAAAACTTTTTTGAACGAATGAATACATTTGTAAGTTATTGTTTGGCATGCAGTTTTCATTTGGACACATTTATTTTCAGCTGAAACTACATATATTTTTCTTGACTTGGTGAAATGCTTCCTTAACTATATTTTTAGAATGCTTTTTTCCTGAGAAGAAAACATTCCAGTGTACAATTTGCTTTGTATAAAAACAAAAAAGGTATTTTTAAACTGTAACTTTTACAAAATAAAGTTTAACACTATATAGAAAGATGGAACTTCTTTAATTTTAATAACGTGATCTCCAACTACAGTAAATCTGCAATAATTTTAAGTTAACTGCTTTGACACAATTGGTGTGAATCTTTCCAGAGAAAATATAAACACCAAATGTTGGAAAATGACTTATGAGTTTTGTCATTTGTCATTAAACAAAAAGGAAAATGTGCTTGGAATAAAAATGAATAGTTTATGTCAATTATAAAGAAATTCAATTATGGATTTAAAAAATGGCACTTTCTTTTCATTGCCATTTCCATAACTCTATCCAGGGCATCTTTTCTCTAACCTGGACTTAACTCCAGCTGCCTGCACTCTATGCACTCCAACTTAGCAACAAAATGCTACTACATTGATTTGACTTTTACACACAGATCCAGTCACATCAACCTCTTATGTAGCATGTATAGATTATACATGATCTAGAGAATTGAATACCATTCTTCATTGTTCTGATAATGAAGTCTATTCTTAAAATACACCTAACTCAAGTTTTCGTCCTTCCCCTTTTGATATCCAAACACAGCTTATTCTCTAGTCTACTTGTATTAATCACAGATTTCCAAACAAAATCTTTGGTTTCTCCATCTGTCAATATTCTTACTTTACTCAAGATACATCTATACACTTTTACTCATTTGGGAAAACTTTTATTGTATATCTACTGTCATGTAATCTTTCCATCCAATTAATAAGCTTCTATTAATATTTCCCATAAGCCACTGTTATAGTTGAATTGTGCTCTTCCCACCAAAAAGAAAAAAAAAAAAAAGGGATGTTGTAGTCTTAATCCCCAGTAACTTATTCGGAAATAGGAATAGGGTCTTTACAGACATAGTTAAATTCCGATGAGGTGATACTGGAGTAGGATAGGCCCCTAATCCAATATGACTGGCGTCCTTATAAAAGAAGACACAGAGACCACAAGGAGAACACCAAATGAGAGCAAAGGCAAAGACTGAAGTTAGGCAAATGCCAACAAAAGGATATTAAAGATTGCCAGCAATCTTTCAGGAGCTAGGAAGAGGCAAGAAAAAGATCTCTCTACAGGTTTCAGAGTGAAGGTGCGCTTGCTGATGCCTTGATTTTGGGATTCTAGACTCCAGAAGTATAAAACAACCAAATGCTGCTGTTTGTGTGACTTTTTAAAGGAAGCCCTGGGGAATTAGTGCAGCCACTGAGTAGACTCCCTGTTATTTTATAAATATTCATGGATATCCCTTCCCTTTTTCTCCTTCTCTCCCCATCCTCCTATTTCAACACAGAAGTATATCATTTTCTTTCTTCCCATTATAAACCATATGCAGGTAAGAACTTTACCTTATCTTTAAACGTATCACTCATTTTTGAAACTTCTTTAGTGACTTAACAATAATTGTTACCTAATTAAAACAAATGAAAACTTTCTGAGACAATATTATGATTTAACATTCCTTATAAGTGCATCCCAATGCTTCAGGCAAACACCTGAAAATATTTACCAAGTAATTCTGATTTCTTAAATTTTTCTGCATATCATATGGCATACAAAATCATATACATTCTTACAAATGGTGAATTTCAAGGCCTACCTAACTTAAAACATACAAATGCAAAGATAAATATTCAGTCAACTGTGTAGATATTAATATAAGTAAACATGTAGTGGTTCTAAAGCACTTCTATTTAACATTTAGAATATATGAGTATCAAGTGGGTAACTGAGAAACAATTAATTGCACATACCTATGTATATATCTGCTTTATACGTATATAAAGGAGGGAAAATAGAATATTAAACCATCATATATCTATTACTCAATTTGAAAATTATCATCTCAAGACCAGTTTTATTCACGTATGCACCCACAACTTCCTTCACATTCTAGTGAATTATAAAAATGTGTGTTTGTTTTAATTTTTAAAATTTTCTTTCATCAATCTATTATCCTGTGTCTGGTGATTTTTCTACCTATTAGATGCCCAGATAACATTTCTTAGAGGTCAATTTAGAATATCAGAATATTTCTGATTGGGATATTCTAAAATGTCTATATGAGAATATTGAGAGGTAAGACTTGAAAGTCAGTGATTAAGGAAACTTTTTTTTTGAGATGGAGTCTCCCTTTGTCGCCCAGTCTGGAGTGCAGTGGTATGATCTCAGTTCACTGCAACCTCCACCTCCCAGGGTCAAACGATTCTCCTACCTCAGCCTCCCGAGCAGGCAGGATTACAGGCACGTGCCACCACACCCGGCTAATTTTTGTATTTTGGTAGAGATGGGGTTCACCATGTTGGGCAGACTAGTCTAGAACTCCTGGCCTCAAGTGATACACCCACCTCAGGCTCCCAAAATGTTGGGATTACAGGCGTGAGCCACTGCGCCTGACCTAATTAAGGAAAGTTCGAATGCCAGCAGCGATCTCAATGTGTTCCGTTTTGGGGGGTAAAATGAGGGAAGGGGTGTTGGATTTTCATTTAGTTATAAATAAGCAAAGAGCCCAAAATTAATAGGTGTAAAATAAAAGATTGAATACCTTTAAAAATTTAAATGGTTCTAAGACACTGCTGTAGTCCCCACGGAATCCCTAGTTGGTCATTAAGCCTAAACTGACCCCAACATTTTACTAATCTGGTGTCAGTTGCAGGGAAAGGGTATCAGGAAAAGTCTGGGAGTCCAGGTAGGACAAAAGTTTGAACAGGTGAGTGGTGCCAAATTTCACAGGAGAGGATGAATGATAAAGAATAGGGCTTTAAGTATCTGCCCTCTCACTGTCAATAAGGTGCTTGTAAATAAGAAAATTAATGCGGAACAGATGAAAGGGCCTCACAAGGGTTAGGCAATTCAGACATCATAAAAAACGTGACTGATATTTTGGAAAGAAAGCACTGTATAACATTCTTTATTTCCAATGCATTTATTTAAAAAGTTATTTTTTTGCATAATATACAGGTTCTAAACTCTCAGCTTAGAGCTATAATTGCAAACTTAAATAAAATTTTAATTAAAAAAATTAAAGTTAATTCAATATTTTAAAAATCTTGGCTTTATGATATATAATCTCATGAGGGAAACAGATTTTAAACAAATAATCAAGGAAACATGTAATTTCAGGTAATGAAAATAAGTCAGCAAAATGAAGAGCTTGATAGTAACTTGAGGGAGGACTATTTGACTTAGAATGGTTAAACGCATCTCTGAGAAAGTAAATTTGAACAGAGATGTAAATGACAAGAGGGAGTGAAGCACAATGATTGCTGGAGGAATATCTTTACAGACAAAGGGAATGGTGAGAACAAGGCCCCTAAGACCAAGTTTGGCTATAGATGGAACAGAAGAAGGGAAGAAAAGAATGCATAGAGTTGAAATCAAGGGGCTTGACAGGGTATTAGGTAAAGTCAGGTATATTGTAAAAGGAGTCCCACTTCTAAATTCTTTTGGAAGCCACTTACAGGGTTTAGAACAGTGGAGCAATATAAACTAATTTCAAGTTTTATAGGACCACACTGTCACCTTCCTGAACTGACTTTACGTTGTTGGAAGAGTAGATGCAGGAAGACAAGTTTGGCTATTGCAGCAATTCTCGGAGACATAAAGGTGTTTTAGGCTAGCATAGTGGGTTAGGGTTCTCTAGAGGGACAGAACTAATAAGAGAGATGTATATAAGAAGGGGAGTTTATTAAGGAGTATTGACTCACAGAGTCACAAGGTGAAGTCTCACAATAGGCCGTCTGCAAGCTGAGGAGGAAGGAAACCAGTCTGAGTCTCAAAATGTCAATAGTAGAGAAGCCGACAGTGCAGCCTTCAGTCTGTGGCCAAAGGCCCAAGAGCTCCTTGCAAATATCTGGTGTAAGTCCACAAGCCCAAAAGCTGAAGAAATTGGAGTCTGGTGTTCGAGAGCAGGAAGCATCCAGCATGGGAGAAAGATGAAGGCCAGAAGACTCAGTAAGTCCAGTCCTTCCCCCTTCTTCTGCCTGCTTTTATTCTAGTTGTACTGGCAACTGATTTGATGGTGCTCACCCGGATTGAGGGTAAGTCCGCCTCTCCCAGTCCACTGACTCAAAAGTTAATCTCCTTTGGCAACACTGTCACAGACACACACAGGAACAATACTTTGTATCCTTCAGTCCAATCAAGTTGACAATATTAACCATCACAAGTCCACCCCTGTCAACTTGAACCCATATACATCCCCTGAAATCATATGTAATCTTCAAATAAAGGCAATAATAAGGTCATAATTATGCCTAGCATAATACAGCTATCCTTTGTACAACCAGAAGCACACTAATCCTTAACCTAAATACTGTTACACAAAGTTAACAATGCTCAAATGCTGATATGAAGTCAATAAATTGTATGTCACAAGATAAAGGGAAAAGGAAATAAAACAAAGATATTTTCTTATTACGAGTGTATACATGAACAAACATGTTCTTAACAAAATAAGAGGGAAATACTCATGACAACTACAGTCTTCATTTCTACAACTGGTCATGTCGTTGTAGCTGGTATTGATGACTACCTTCTTCTAGTACCCATTCTGTATTTCCTTTGCCTTCAGCAAGCACCTCAGCAGGTCATTGTTTTTTACCTGGTGAAGTGACCCAAACCTTCATTCCTGAAGGGTCTGGGCCATTTGTAGTCCTGCCTGGATTGGGTTGTTGTAGTTTCCCATTGACCTTAATCACAGGGCATGGTAATATTAAAAGGCACCCTAAGAGATCTCCTGTATTCCACACTTACTCTTCCTTACCTCCATTGTGGAGTAGTAGACTGATTTCATCTTGATAGTCCCCAACACTGTAACTCCCTTCTTAGCATGTTGATTTGAAGGTAGGAAGATCCCAAAGTGGCCAGGTGGCAATCTCAACTTCCAGTTTAATGGAATCATTGGCATTCCTCCCTCTGGAACTAAGACCTCTAGGCCAGCAGAAAGTAATGTCATGGAAACAGGAAGCAAAAATTTTGCTAGTGGATCACGAGGAATGATGGTGAGTGGTGCCAATTCCACTTCCACCCCCTTGATTCCTGGTCCCATGAATCCTGGCTATGGGAGAATCAGTACCATATATTGGACCCTGATTCAGAGCATACACAGTCTTCTGGAGAACTTTGCCCCAGCCCTGCAAAGTATTGTCATCTAGTTGGCATTGTAATTGTGACTTCAAAAGGCCATTCCACCATTCTATCAATCCAGCTGCTTCAGGACGATGGGTAACATGGTAAGACCAGTGAATTACATGAGCATGAGCCCATTGCCACACTTCTTTAGCCATAAAGTGAGTGCCTTGGTCAGAGGCAATCGTATGTGAAATATCTTGATGGTGGATAAAGCATTCTGTGAGTCCATGGATGGTGGTCTTGGCAGAAGCATTGCAGGCAGGATAGGAAAACCCATATCCAGAGTAACTGTCTGTTCCTGTGAGGACAAACTTCTGCCCTTTCCATGAGGGAATAAGTCCAATATAATCAACCTGCCACCAAGCAGCTGGTTGATCACCCTGAGGAATGGTGCCATATTGAGGACTCAGTGTTGGTCTCTGCTGCTGGCAAACTGGACACTCAGCAGTGCCGTAGCCAGGTCAGCCTTGGTGAGTGGAAGTCCATGTTGCTGAGCCCATGTGTAACCTCCATCCCTGCCACCATGGCCACTTTGTTCATGGGCCCATTTGGTGATGACAGGAGTGGCTGGGGAAAGAGGCTAAGTGGTGTCCGCAGAATGAATCATCCTATCCAGTGATTACTAAAATCTTCCCCTGCTGAGGTCACCTATTGGTGAGCACTCACATGGGATACAAATATCTTCACAGTTTTTGACCAGAGAGGTCCGCCCACATACCTCTTCTCCAAATTTTGTCACCAATTTTCCAATCATGCTTATTCCAAGTGCCTGACCATCCAGTCAAACCATTGGCTACAGCCCATGAATCAGTATATAATCACACATCTGGCCATTCCTTCTTCATTGCAAAGTGCACAAACAGATGCACTGCTCAAAGTTCTGCCCACTGGAAAGATTTCCTTTGCCACTGTCCTTCAGGAATATCCTAGAAAGGGGCTGTAGTGCTGCAGCTGTCCACTTTCAAGTGGTGCCTGCATATGATGCAGAACCATCTGTAAACCAGGCCCTAGTCTTCTCTTCTGTCGACTGATCATAGGAAACTCCCCATGAGGCCATTGATGTAGGCTGGGGCAAAGAAGACAGGGTGCGCAGGAGTGGGGATCATGGGCATTTGAGACACTTTCTCATGTAACTTACTTGTGCCTTCAGGACTTGCTCAAGCCTGATCACGTATATACCACTTCCATTTGATGGTGGAATGCTTCTGTGCATGCCCAATTTTATGGCTAGATGGGTCACAAAGCACCCAGTTCATGATAGGCAGTTCAGGTCACATGGTGACTTGATGACCCACAGTCAAACGTTCAGTTTCTGTCAAAGCCCAGTAACAGGCCAAGAGCTGTCTCTAAAAATCACAGTAGTTTTCTACAGAAGATGGCATGGCCTTGCTCCAAAATCCTAGAGGCCTCCACTGTGATTCACCTATGGGGGCCTGCCAAAGGCTCCAAACAGCATGGCTATCTGCCACTGACAACTCAAGGACCATTGGATCTGCCGGATCATATGGCCCAAGTAGCAGAGCAGCTTGTACAGCAGTCTGGACCTGCTGCAAAGCTTTCTCCTGTTCTGGATCCTACTCAAAGCTGGCAGCCTTTCAGGTCACTCAAATAAAGGGGCCTGAGTAACACACCCAAATGTGGAATGTGTTGCCTCCAGAATCCAAATAAGCCCACTAGGCATTGTGAGCCTTTCTTGGTTGTAGGAGGTGCCAAATGAAGCAACTTATTCTCCACTTTAGAAGAAATCTCAAAAGGCCCCACACCATTGAACCCCCTAGAAATTTTACTGAGGTAGAAATTCCCTGAATTTTAGTTGGATTTATTTTCCATTCCCATACACTGTTAATGGCATGGGTAATTCCCATACATTTAGTCAGATTTATTTCCCATTTCCCATACATTGGTAAGATGCAAATGTCTTACCAATAAGTTCAATGTGTTTGCTACTTCTAGCTCATTTGTTTCAGTCAGCATAATGTCATCACTGTAATGGACCAGAGTGGTATCTTGCAGAAGAGAAAAGCAATCAAGATCCTTGTGAACAAGATCATGACACAAAGCCGGAGAGTTGATATACCCCTGAGGTAGGACAGTAAAGGTATATTGCTAGCCTTGCCAGCTGAAGGCCAATTGCTTCTGGTGGGCATTACAGACAGAAATGGAGAAAAAGGCATTTGCCAAGTCAATGGCTGCATACCAGGTACCAGGAGATGTGTTAATTTGTTCAAGCAATGAGACCACATCTGGTACAGCAGCTGCAATTGGAGTCACTGCTTGGTTAAGCTTATGATTGCAATAATCCACTGTCATTCTCCAAGATCCATCTGTCTTCTGCATAGGCCAAATAGGAGAGTTGAATGGGGATGTGGTAGGAATCACGACCCCTGCATCTTTCAAGTTCTTGATGGTAGCACTAATCTTTGCAGTCCCTCCAGGGATGTGATATTGTTTTTGATTTACTATTTTTCTAAGTAGAGGCAGCTTTAATGGCTTCCATTTGGTCTTTCCCACCGTAATACCCCTCACCCTACCAATCAGGGAGCCAATGTGGGGATTCTGCCAACTGCTAAGTATGTCTATGCTAATTATGCATTCTGACACTAGGGAAATGACTACAGGATGAGTCCAGGGACACACTGTAAGTTGGACCTGAGCTAAAATTCCATTAATTACTTGACCTCCATAAGCCCCTACTCTAACTGGAGGACCACAGTGACATTTTGGGTCCCCTGGAATCAATATCAGCTCAGAGCCCATGTCAAATAGTCCCCAAAAGTTCTGATCATTTACCTTTCCCCAATGCACAGTTACCCTGGTAAAAGGCTGGAGGTCTCCTTGGGAAGGATTGGAAAAGATTAACAGTATAAATTGTTGGTAGTGGAGTGGGGTCTTTCTTTAAGGGATCCAGCCTCCCTTTCATTCAAAGGGTTCTGGGTGTGTAAACTGGTTCATGTCTGGAAATTGAGGGGCTGTGATTCTCTATTTTCATAATTGAAATTAGCCTTTTTTCCACTTGACCTGGAAGTTCTCTGCTTATACAAATTAAGTAAGAATGCAGTGGGATTCCTATCAATTTTACTGCTAGGAACACCGTGATTAATTAGCCAATGCCAGAGCTCTACCTGAGTCAGACTATTCTGATTGCTGCCTTGCCTCTGCTGTTCATCACAGTAACTACGCCCACGTTGCCTCTGATGATTGAGTGCCATCACATGGCCCCTGCCACCTCGGGATCCAATTATTCCCATTGCATTTAAATTTTCTAACTGAGTGACTGCAATTTCCACTGTAAGATCTGGTATACAGATAGGAGCAATCGCAGAGCTCTTCAAGGATTCAGGTGCTCCCCTCACAAATCTATTTCACAAAGTATTGGTAAAGGGTGTGTCTTCTGGACCATCCCAGCTTGGATGAGTAGATCTAAGGTCACAAATCCACTCTAGCATTCCAATCTTCCTAAGCCTTTGGATCCCTTCCTCTACATTAAACCAAGGGAGATCAGGCATTTCCAGCTCTCTCACAGTGGGCCATCTTTTGATTCATATTTCAGCTAATCAAGCAAATAAACTATGAGAACCTTTTTGGGTTTTGTTTTGTTTTGTTTTGTTTTTGCAATAGAGTTTCGCTCTGGTTGCCCAGGCTGGAGTTCAATGGGGTGATCTCAGCTCACTGCAACCTCCGCCTCCTAGGTATTAGAACGTTTTTCAACTCCTTGAGCTGCGACATTAAATGCAGGATCTCTGCTTTGTGGGTCCATATCAACAAATTCAGCCTGATCCAACTTTATTTTCCTTCCACCATTATTCCACACCCTTAAGATTCAGTCTATGACTATTCTCCAGATTTCTGCTTATATAAATTAGAAAACCCTGGCAGTTGTTTTTGAGTGTAGCACACCTCCTCATGGGTCACACTCTGAACCTCACCTCTAGGGTCTTGCCAGAACTTGAGTCTAGCTATAGGTCTAGAAGCGAACAGCGGTGTTGGGGGTAGGTCCTGAAGAGAATCATCGTCTTACCTGGCCACTGCCTCATGGGAGGCTATCACTGTTGACTCACGCAGTGCATGGTTAATCTGCTCAGACAAAGGTGGAAAGGCTGATGGCATATGGGTGGAGGAGGAAATGTTGCCACCACTAGGGGTGGGGAGGCTCTTTCCTCTAGCAGAAAAAGCTCATCAAAGTTTACAAGCTCTGTGATTCTAGCTTCATCAGGGTCCTCCCACGTGTCCCCATTCCAAGTTGCAAGATCTCATTCTTTTCCAGTCAATGCCTTCACTTTAATGAGACAGCTGATGAGACTGCACCTGTCATTGCAGGTCAGCCACTCTCTTGATGAGAAGTTGTATCTGATTTTCCAAAATTTCAGACCTTCGTCTACAGGAGACAAGACTCTCACTCAGGGTAATCTTAGAAGACTTGAGGCTCAGTATGTGCTCCTGAAGGAAGGAGTTAGAATCCTTGAGTTCATCATTTTCTTTCGTCACTTTATCCAGTGAACTTAGGAGCAACCAACCAACTTCATTTTATCCCTTGGTTCTCCACATGTGGTCAAAGGTATTATGTATAGAGTCACTAAACTCTTTGCCTCTCATGAGTGGTGAATCAGGAGTTTCAAATGCATTTATTTTGCATAATTCTCTAAACGGTTCACACCAAGGACTATCGATGTTCTCCATACTATTAGAAATAGTCTTCAGCATTTTTGGGTTTAAACATATTAAGCAGCCAATTCCAGAAGCTCTAAAACCAAATAAAGAAATACATCCTTACAATTCTGTTCCTCTAGAACCACTTCTGTTACCAAAATCTGTATTAGTCAGGGTTCTCTAGAGGGACAGAACTAATGGGATAGATGTATATATGAAGGGTTATTTATTAAGGAGTATTGACTCACACGATTACAAATTGAGTCCCACAATAGGCTGTCCGCAAGCTGAGGAGCAAGGAAGCCAGTCAAAGTCACAAAATCTCAAAAGTAGGGAAGCTGACAATGCAGCCTTGTCTGTGGCCAAAGGCCCAAAAGCCCTGGCAAACCACTGGTGTAACTCCAAGAGTCCAAAAGCTGAAGAAATTGGAGTCCAATATTTGAGGGCAGGAAGCCTCCAGCATAGGAGAAAGATGAAGGCTGGAAGACTCATCAAGTCTAGTCCTTCCACATTCTTCTGCCTGCTTTTATTCTAGCTGCAATGTCAGCTGATTAGACGGTGCCCACTCAGATTGAGGTTGGGTCTGTCTCTCTCTGTCCATTGACTCAAATGTTAATCTCCTTTGACAACACCCTCATAGACACACCCAGGAACAATACTTTGCAACCTTCAATTCACTCAAGTTGACACTCGATATTAACCATCACAGATAGCTAGTTAAATTATTGGATTCTAGGCATATTTTGAAGGGAAAGTGTAACCACCCAATGGGTTTGCCTTGTCCATTGCCTACACAGAGCCAGTTCATCAAGACATCATGCATGAAATAGAGTAATTCATGCAGAGCCAGCTGTGTGGGAGACCAAAGTTTTATTATTACTCAAATCAGTATCCCCAAGCATTCGGGGAGCAGAGTTTTTAAGGACAATTTGGTGGCTGGGGGGGAGGCCAGTGAGCCGAGAGTGCTGATTAGTCAGGGATGAAATCATAGGAAGTCCAAGTGGTCTTCTTGCACTGAGTCAGTTTTTGGGTGGGGGTCACAAGATCAGATGAGCCAGTTTATCAATCTGGGTGGTGCCAGCTGATCCATCAAGTGCAGATGGATCAAAAGTTTGCAAAGTATCTCAATCACTGATCTAAGGAGCAATTTAGGGAGGGTTAGACTCTTGTAACCTCCAGTTTCATGACTCTTAATCCATAATTTCTAACTCATGGCTAATGTTAGTAATACAAAGGCAGTCTAGTCCCCAGGCAAGAAAGAGGTCTGCTTTGGAAAAGGGCTGTCATTGTCTTTGTTTTAAACTATAAACTAAGTTTCTCCCAAAGTTAGTTCAGCCTATGCCCAGGAATAAACAAGGACAGCTTGGAGGTTAGAAGCAAGATGGAGTCAGTTAAGTTAGATCTCTTTCTCTGTCTCAGTCATAGTTTTGCAAAGGTGATTTCAAAAGTAGATGAAAATTCCTGATAAATTGGATTTAGGTTTGGGGGAAAGAGAAGTCAAGGTTGACAACGAGGTTTTTAGCCCAAGCAACCTAGTGAAGGTGGTACCTCTGCTAAAACGGGGAAGAGGGGCCAGAAGAGCTTTTTGAGAAACAATAGTTTGGTTATATTAATATTGAGAACTCTATATAAATTGAATTATCACTTAAACTGGTGACTCTGATACTAGAGCTCAAGAGAGAAATTAGTGTTGAAATATAAAATCTTGGATTCAGAAGCACACTGAGTATATCTAAAGCTAATCTGTAATCCCTAATATTATATGCTGGTGGTTGTATTCCTTATCCTAGCACTATTGATTTAATGATGCAATAAGATAGTTATCCATTTTCTTCCTCTGGATAAAGTGCACTTATTTCTTTTCCTTTTAAAAAATATTTGCTGTCTATAAAATAAACCAGACCATTCTATTGATTTGAGCATGCTTGTTGGAAGGTCTTGAACCCCTTTTTATACCTCTTCTCTTTGAAAAGAGAAAACAGATTCACAGTAAAATATTGAGAAAAATTCAAAATGTGTTTTATAAATACAGGTTCTCATTTTTCACATAGCACATACTCAGTAAACATTTTTGTGTTCAATTAAATTTATAAGCAAAAGCAAAATATTACGTTTAAAAAAATCAGAAGGTTAACTAAGTAAATCCATTTAAAACATATCCAACTCCACCCCCTAAATATACAAATATTTTACATCTGTAATTCTTTCAAGTAGTGAACATCAAAATCACCTGGAGTGGTGTTTCAAAAGTCCATGTCCAAGTCTCACTTCCCAAAACTCTAATTCAGTGTATATGTGTGGGACTCTGGCAAATGAATTGGGAAAAGTCTGATATACACTAGATCCAAACTACTTTTAGGAAAAGGTCTTGGATTGGCACTGCTGACTTTAATCTCTCTTACTTACTTTTCTTTCTTTCTTCTTCTAACCAAACTTCCATTTCAAGTTTCAACCTACAGATAAATTACCTTATTCATTAAGTTGCCTTGTCCTATACTGAGACAGTCTTTTTGAAGCAATTTTGAATAGTGTTGATTATTTCATTATGCATGTATTTCGTAGATAAATTTATATGGGGCCATTTTCCCTCGTATTTTAAATAAGCAGGCTTATCATTGCCCCTTGTCCACTATTGTTCAGCTAAAGATTTTTTCAGTTTTTTCCAAATAATATTTTTTTCACTGCTTTTGATTCCATCATTCAATTATAAAATTCATGTATTAATCTTCATATTTTTAGAAATTTGCATTAAAAAGCCTCATCCATGTATATAATCTATATTGATTAATTATTTTCTAAAATTCTGCTCCTCTGCTGTTTATAACTGGCCATTAACTTCATCTAAAAATTTCATTGTCACTGGAAAATCATAGTTTTATTTCAGAATACACATAAATGGTCAAAATATATACATTTTATATTTTCTGAACAGGAAGTCTAATCTTTCAAAGACAATGAAAAATCTTTTTTTTTTTTTTTTTTGAGATGGAGTCTCACACTGTCACCCAGACTGTAGTGCAGTGGAACCATCTCAGCTCACTACAACCTCTGCCTCCTGAGTTCAAGTGATTCTTTTGCTCAGCCTCCCAAGTAGCTGGGACTACAAGCACGTGCCACCACACCCGGCTAATTTTTGTATTTTTAGTAGAGATGGGATTTCACCATATTGGGCTAGGCTGGTCGCAAACTCTTGACCTCACGATCCAGCTACTTTGGCCTCCCAAAGTGCTGGGATTACAGGTGTGAACCATCACACCTTGCCAAAATCTATTTTTTATATACTTAGAATTTTCCTTTAATTTTGAGAATCTTTTCTGTATTATACTAACAAGTTTTATATTTTATATTTCATTTCAAGGGCAAAACTACCATTGAATTCCCTGCACTGATCATATAATAGTTGCTTCTTTGTGAAACAAATTTAGATTATGCAATGGAGTATACAGTGAAGATAGTGAGATTAATTTTACTCTGGATCCATGGTGTCATTTCCTCGGCAATTGCAAAATTTCTCAATGCCAAATTTATAAAGATGTTAATTTGTTCAAGCATTGAAACATAAATATATTGTTAATAAACATCCATGTTTATTAAAATTATTTTCCATATGCAAATATTTATTTCTATCATTCTGGAAAATTAAGATATAAACTATCGGGAAACATACTGAAAAAAGTAATTGCAAAATAAATGGTTACCTATAAAATATGATCATGATGAAAATCAAAATCACCTCTGTTACAGGAAAAGAAGTGGGGAAGAGCCCACTGGAGCCCACTAGAATTCTAGTTTCTGCCCATGACAAGACATGTCAGATGGACACAACTTTAAAACCTAATCTTCCATTTAGGGATATCCTCACACTAAGAAAACGTTTGTATCAGGTCTAATTTTTTTTTTTTTTTTAATTTGGCTAGTTCTAGTAATATATTAATCAGTCACGAGTCAAGGCTTTAATTGCATGCCAAATCAATGATGAATTTAAATCATTGCTCTAGCAGAAAAGTTTCTCAACTAATTATTCAAAAACAAAACAAAACAAACCTCAGTAATCTACATTGATATCTTATTGCTTGACTAGTCAGAGTTTTGTTTGTAAACAATAAAAGTCAACTTTGGCTAATGTACAAGGAGAGAGAATTAATAAAAATGGTGTCAAAAATGTAATATACTCATTGGGAGGCTGAAAAACCAAGCTGGGATATAAAATTGGCCACAGGAATAGCCTCTGAGGTCTATAGATACATCTCTCCATGCCCCTAAATCTTAACTCCACAGCAGCTGTTGTAAATTTACAGCCATTCTTCTGCAGTGGTTACTATGCCTTGAACATCATGTATAATATCAAACTACAATTACATAGTGGAAATTTGTGGTGTAAGACAGTGTTGCCAAAATGCTTTCCAAATGTAAAAGGTATTTAAATCTGAGTAGAATATAAATGCATTAGATAGGGTCTAGTCAAGAGGAAGAAGACACATCAATTTTCTAAATAAGAAGAATTTGATATAAAATTGTCACTTGTAAAAAAGGGACAAATTACTAAAACTTGTTAAATGTTACTAAATTACTAAATTACTAAATTACTAAATTTAAATTACTAATTTAAATTACTAAATTAATTTAAATTACTAAATTAATTTAAATTAATTTAAATTACTAAATTAATTTAAATTAATTTAAATTACTAATTTAAATTACTAAATTTAGTTACTAAATTACTAAAACTTGTTAAATGTTACTAAATTACTAAATGTTGTTAAATTACTAAAACTCCAAATGACACATAAATAGTAAGTAGATGTAGAAAATGGCCACTTTTAAGTCTGAGTACAGAAAGAAGGAATAATCTTGGGAGCAAGTCCGCCCATGACCAAAGCTGAGATGACAGACCTTGATGTTGAGGGGTGTAGCTACGGTCTCCTGGATGTTAGGGAAGTTAGCTGAGTTGCTGTAGTGCTGGCAGGATAAAGCCAGGGAGTAGAAATTGCCCACTGTGCTGCTGATGAAGCTCAATGACCAATGTGGAACTTTGGCTCTACTGAATACCAAGAGCAAGGAAACCACATGCCAAGGTGCTGGCAAAACTTGCTGGAGGATGGAAAACACTGGATCTCTACCACACTTCTCCCAGGGAAGCCAGGTGCTAGGACGCCAACAAAACATGCTAGGATCTTAGTGCGATGTCAGTGAAAATTGCTGGAGGGTGAATACCACTGTTTCTTCTTAAACTACTAACACAGAAGCTGTTCATTTAGATGCTGGAGATACATTGGAGGGTGAGGGCCATTGAGTCTCCTTCAGATAAGGGCAGACATTCAAGATTTGACTCTGGTTATGGGTCTAGGGAAGCTCACATTGACTTGGGAGTTTGACGTGTCTTTTATCTGAATCCAAATGAATGTTTTCTTTCCAAGCAACAAGATTCTATTATTTCCCAATCAATGCAACATTCACATGAGAAACATGGTGACATGGTGAATTCAATCAGTTATTTATCAACCTGCACATTTACTGTGTTTGACTTCTTAACAATATCAGCATAGTGGCTAAAAAAATAAGAGATTCTTTGAAAGTTGTCATGGAAGCTCTCTGGTTTTCAGATCATGATTTGACCTGAGGGTTAACAGATCTAAACTTGTTATTTATTTTTTGTAGGTGTTCCAGTGCACTCAGCAGACTCCTCTGCTTATAAGAATTATACCATGATTATTATAAGTATTATCACTGCCATAATGGTCAAGTGCTACTGCCACTAAAGCTCCCAAGGCACATACTTCAGTTGGTGCTTCATCAAAATCAAACACGGGTGGTAGCTTGATTAATTGTTATGCCACTGCATGCCTTGAATTATGATTATCATGCTTCCCAATGATCAGTATATCAGCAATGTGCTCAAGCCCATGGCTATGACCAAATAGATCCCTAAATCCATCTTTAAATGTTTACCTGTTAGAGCCCCTTCCAGTACCAATTCTGCATCAGAATCGGTCCAGTTAACATATAGGAACCATATCAGGAATTGGTATAGGGAAAACTTAATACAAAAAAAAAATCATTAACTAAAAGTGATTAACTACTAAACAGAAGACAGCTCAAAAAATAAAAAATACAGAAATAACAAACATAGAGAGAAGCTGCCATATCTATGGCCAAGGAAGAGTATCCAAGGAACAAAGAAACGTAGAAGAACCACTCAATACCCCAACATGGGCTGAAAGCCTGACTTTGCTGAAGAAGATGGGCATCTGTGGCCCACTGGATAACAAAATTTGCAGAGGTCCTGCAGTCCAAACCTGCTGAGCAGGGAATGCCAACCAAGATGCCAGCTGTCCGGGCCTGGCAAGCCGAAAACTGTCACAGGCTTGTCCAGCAAAATTTGAATGTCAGACAAACAATGAAAAAAAGTATAGTATAAATATGTTCCAAATGTTGCCAAAAAGTTTCTATGAAATTCAAATTGAATGTAGTGACTTGTATCTTTATTTGGTAAATACAGCATTTCTACTGTGCAATGATGTAAAACTGCCCAGAAGGTGTGCACCACTGGTTCTCCTACACACTACTAGCAAGGAAGCTGCTAGACTCTTGGTAATGCCATCCAATGATAAGCATTGTACCAGGTACCAAAGAAAAAAATGGCTGGGGGTGAAGCACTTCTAATAAAAACAGAAAAGGCCAGAAATGATAGATTTGGAGCTGAGAGACAATAAATTAGTAACCGGCATGAAAGGTGTTCACTATAAATAGCTTAAAATATGACTTGATATGTCATTTGAAAACAATATACAAGCAATATTTTAAAGCTTCTTAAATCACCAATTTTATATTTGTATATTTAATTTTAAATCGAGTGAGCATTTGTTTTCTTTTTAGGGATTCTTACACATTATAGTATTATACGTTCATAATATTTGTCAAAAAAATGTATTTCAAAGTGATACTTTGAAATAATGGCTACAATCATTAGTGGCAGTGAATGAATTAAAGTCCTGTGTAGTGAGTCATTTCTTCATAACTACATAATTCATTGCTGTAGTTATATTTAAAAACTATCAAATTTGAGGGTTGATAAGCTGGAGAAATGAGCTAAACATAGTGTTTCTCTGATTATATGAGTGTGTTTTTTTTCCTATGCGAGTGACATTTTGCAATGATGGAGTTTCAGTAAACTGCCATTAGATGCATTTTTCTGGAGTAGAAAAATAGTAACTGCTAATTTTGGTTGGATATAAAGGCCTACAATTATATTTTCTTCTACCCACAGAGCTATTTAAGATTTTTATGTTGTACAATGGTTTGTAGTAGCTTTTTAAATTTTTTTCAGGGATCTGAATGTCAAATCCATTGTGCAGTTCTGCTATGCAGAGATACGATCAAGTTGTTTTTGTTTTTTTCTCACGTAAGGTAAAAGGGAAGCATTTGAGGATTTTATTTCAGTGAACTTTAAGAAATGAATAAATTTGCATTTTATTTATGCAAACATAAATTTGGCATTTTGTAGACAAAACATCCTGAGTGTCTTTGCGCATATGTGCTAAAAATAATTTTTTCAAATAACCACGGCTGAGGATGGCTATTATTAAAAGGAGAAGAAATAACAAGTGTTGACAAGGATGTGTAGAAAAGAGAACCATTGTACACTGTTGATGGGAATGTAAATTGGTGCAGCCATTATGGAAAACAATATGGAGAGTTCTGAAAAATTAAAAATAGAACTATTATATGACCCAGCAACCCCTTTTCTGGTTATATGCCCAAAGGAAATAAAATCACCTCAAAGAGATATCTATACTTCCATGTTCACTGCACCATTATTTATGATAACTAAGATATGAAAACAACCAAGGTGCCCATTACAGATAAATAGATAAATTGTGGTACATATATTCAATGAAATATCATGCAGCCATAACAAAGGAGAGATGTCATTTGCAACAACATGGACGAACCTGGAAGACATTATGGTAAGTGAAATAAGCCAATACAGAAAGATAAATACTGCATTATATTATTTATATGTGGGATCTTTTTTAAAAAGTTGAATACTTAGAAGAACTTTGGTTACTGGGTATGGGGTGAGACAGAAAATGGGCAGACGTAAGTCACAGAGTACAAAGTTATAGTTATGTAGGATAAATAAATCTGTTTTTATTGCATTTTGTATTAAAATTTTGCTGAGAAAGTAGATTTTAGGTGCTCTTAACACACAAAATGGGGAGCGTAGTAAATATGTGAAATGAGGGTATGTTAATTTCCTTAACTATAATAACCATTTCACTATGTATGCATACATCAAAACATCATGTTGTATACCTTTATATGCAATAAAAATAGCCAAATATGTGGGAATGGAATTCTTGATGGGTAAAACATAAAGACAAAACTGAAAACTAGAGTGGGAAGAGAAAACAGAGACTGTATCTATCTAATGGAGTGATGGTTTTAGATTGAGTGATACAGTCACAGTTACAAAAATTTTTGGTTTCAAAAGCAATACACAAGGTAAGTCTATGTCTTCATATAGTGAGCAGTTGGAACTCAGACTACTTTGCAGAGCGTGAACATTTAAAGAGTAACTTCATTGATCTGGATATTTAAAGGATACCATTATAGTTGAATAAGTAGGTTAGAAAAAAAATCAATATTGTGACATCTGGTAAACAACAAATTTGTTTATCTTTGATTAACCTTGATGTGAACATAAAAATAATCTTTCTTGAGAATTAATAAATATTGATATGACCTTACATGAGTTTGAACATGTAAGTCTTGCATGATTCAAAAACACTCAAACCAGAAAACATAATATACAAAGTTGTCTGGGGTGGGGTTAAAAGTGATAGAAACAGTACTAAAGTGTTCTACAGGGTCAATATTCAATTCAAATTAGAGAAGATTCCAATTTCTTTAGAGATAAATTTACACTGAATGTGCTCTATAACCTAAAATAACGAAACACTTGTGCAAAAAATCTGGCATGAGCAAGATTTTACAAACACAAAAAAATAAGAATTTTATGTAATGAAATCATTAGAAAACAGATTTTAAAATGGTGAATAAGATGATTAAGACATAAAAACATTTTTGAAATGAATAAGCAGGGCTGAAAGTAAATATAATTGAACTTCTGTAAATAAAATATATACTAAAAAGTTGGATTGATCAAATAAGAAATTAGATACAGATGAGTAAAGGATTAGTTAAGTAGAAGATATAGCTGGGAAATTATAGAAAATAAAAACATAGAGACCCAAAGAGATCAAATATATGACAGAAAAATTAAAAGACATGAGAAACAAAATAATAAAGTTCAATATACATCTAGGAGAAGTTCAAAAAGGAAAGACCATAATAAAATAGAGGGAAGGAGTAAAACTCTGAGTCTACAAATTTGAGGATAAACATATGTATGTTTAAGCCTACCTATATAAATTTTTTAATAAATGAAAGTGTTTTAGAACCCATAAAATGGCTCTCTACACATAGCCAAGTATCATTCAGAACATGTTTCCTAATCAAAATGTAAATATCTTATTATTTCATACTAAAAATAACTTTTATAAGCCCTATACATGCTGAAGTTTTAAAATGAATATATAAATGTCTTCCAAGTAAAAGACTATTAATGAATCATACAAATAAAAATTTAGAACTTATTTGTACTCAAAATTCTACTTCTCGAAAAGTATTATTTAGAGGAAAAAATTTAGTTCTATAAGCTTAAATTAAGTGAAAGATGATGGAAAACTAATAAGGTTCAACTATAATATGAGAACGTAGAAAAAAAACACAAGGTAGAACTATCCCAAAAAAGTATATGTAAGTAATTAATGAACATAAGATCAGAATAGAAAACAAAACTATAAAAATTGTTGGCCAATGAAACAAAAATGTTTATTTTTTGGAAAGACTTAAAAGGTGCAGAGACAAAAACATTGAAGGATTAAAAAACACAAAAATCAATGCTAGTATTTAAATCTAAAAATGTACTTCTTTATATTTTAACATCTCTGAAATCACAGTGCATTATAATCATAACACATCATACTTTAATTGGCAAACTTGTTCTTTTCTTTTGTTGTTGCCTTAAAGCTACATAAATTTGTTATGAATCTTATAAATTATTAAATAAAATTTCATTATACTAAATAATTTTGAGCAATTTTATGTCAATACATTTGGAAACTTAGAAAAGATTGAGCTTTTCACAAAATTGTAACTTATTACAAAAGAAAAAAAATAGACATATTAGATTAATGTCTTAACCTGGCTTCCCTTAGAATCAGACATAGGGCCTTGCATATGGTACTTGTGGAAATGGGATTCCATGGAAAAGTAAAGGACAGGTGGAATAAAATGGAAGCAGAGGGACAACAAATATGAGGCCTCACCAAACCGTCTTCAACTGTAGGTAAATATTGCCATATCTAAGGAGATATTTAAGAACTCTTCACCAAGAAAAAGGAAAACATATATTCATCCGCCCTCTTTTCTCATAGGTCAAGTAGCCCTAGCATCATTAATTTCTCTGCACTTCTAGGTTGTATGTGCAAGAGTGAAGAGTGACTCTGAAGGAGGTCCCATGGTAGACAATGACAGGTGCATTAAGTGGTGAGGTGACGGGTTTCCCAATTGTCCCTTCATAAAGCAAATCAACATCTACATAGAATTCGTCACCACAATTTTGGCTGGAATAATAGTTCAAGAGAATTTTAAAGTACTGTACAAGAGATAGCCAAATTAAGAGTGTGTGTGTGTGCGTGTGTGTGTGTGTGTGTGTTTGTACAACCAAAACATGTCTAAATAACCTGTGATAATTAAAATTTTATATAATTTATTTCAATATGCAGAAAAACTCAACTTACAAAGCTTAAAACATCCTGATAAGCTCTTAAGAGCTTAAGAGTAACCTTACTGTACTTAAATTAATTGAGCTTTTACACATAAGCAAAGTCAGTAGAATTTAAAATATTTTGCCACCAGCTTTCTTCTTTTTGTTCAATATTGCTTTGGCTATCTGAGGTCTTTCACATTTCCATACAAATTTAAGATTTTTTGGTTTGTTTCTGTGAAGGATGACATTGGTATTTTCACAGGGATTGCATTTAACCTGTAGTTCACTATTGGCATATAGAAACACTACTGATTTTTGTATGCTGATTGTGTAACTTTATTAAACTCATTTCTTTTTTCTAATAGTTTTTTGGTAAAGTCTTTAGGGTTTTCTATGTGTACGATTATGTCATCTGCAAACATTTTGACCTCCTCTTTTTCAACTTGAATGTGCTTTATTTTTTTCCTCTTGCCTAATTGCTCTGGCTAGAACTTCTAGTATGATGTTGAATAAAAGTGATATAAGTAGGCATCCTTGTCTTGTTCCAGATCTTAGAGGACAATCATTCAACTTTGCTAGGTATGATGTTAGCTGTGGGTTTGTTAGATATGACCTTTACTGTGTTGTATCTTTCTCCTAAAACAATTTATTGAGAGTTTTTATCATGAAGGAATGTGGAATTTTATAGGATGTTTTTTAGCATCTATTGAAATGATCACATGGTTTTTCCCTTGATTCCTTTAATGTGATGTATCACATTTATTGATTTTTTTTTTTTTTTTTTTTTTTTGAGACAGAGTCTTGCTCTGTCGCCCAGGCTGGAGTGCAGTAGCACAATCTCATTTCACTGCAAGCTCTGCCTCCTGGGTTCACGCCATTCTCATGCCCCAGCCTCCCGAGTAGCTGGGACTACAGGCGCCTGCCACCATGCCCGGCTAATTTTTTGTATTTTTAGTAGAGACAGGGTTTCACCATGTTAGCCAGGATGGTCTCGATCTCCTAACCTCCTCGTGATCCGCCCGCTTTGGCCTCCCAAAGTGTTGGGATTACACGCTTGAGCCACCACGCCCTGCCTGATGTTCATATGTTGAATCATCTTTTTATCACTGGGATGAATCCCACTTGATCTAGGTGAATGATATTTTTAGCAGGCTGTTGAATTCAGTTTGTTGAGGTTTTTGCATCCATATTTATTAGGCATATTGTCCTGAGATATATATATATATATGTTTGTGTGTATGTATGTGTGTGTGTGTGTATATATATAATGTATATATATGTGTATATGTGTGTGTATATATAATGTGTGTATATATGTGCGTGTGTGTATGTATATATATATATATATATAAAACAGGACAATATCTCTAATAAACATGGATGCAAAACCCTCAAAAAACTGAATTCAACAGCCTGCTAAAAATATCATTCACCAAGATCAGAGCTGGATCAGAGCTGAACTGACAGAAAATTGAGATGCAAAATAAATAAAGACCAACAAATCCAATAATTCCTTCTTTGAAAGAATTAATAAGATCAATAGACCTCTAGTTAGACTAACAACGAAAAAAAGAGAGAAGATCCAAATAAACACAATCAAAAATGACAAAGGGGACATTCACACCAAACCTGCAGAAGTACAAACAACCCCCAGAGCCTATTATGAACACTTTTGTGTATACAAACTAGAAAACCTAGAAGAAATGGATAAATTACTGGAAATATAAAACCTTCCAATATTGAACCAGGAAGAAATTGAAATCTTGGAACAGGTCAATAACGAGTTCTGAAATTGAATCAGTAATAAAAAACTTACCAAACAGAAAAAGCCCTGGAGGAGATGGATTCACAGCCAAATTGTACCAGACATATAAAGAAGAGTAACAATACTACTAAATTATTCCAAAAACTGAAGGAGGGGAGACTCCTCCTTTACTCATTCTGTGAGGCCAGCATCATTTTGATGCCAGAGAAACAATAAAACATGAAACAGAGAAACATAAAAAATGGCAGAGAAACAATAAAAAATGAAAACTTCAGGTCAATATCCCTGGTGACACAGACACAAAAATCCTCAACAAAATACTAGCATTCAAATCCAATAACACATTAAAAAGCTAATCTACCACAATCAAGTAGGCTTTATTACTGGGATTCAAGGTTGGTTCAACATATTCAAATCCATAAATATGATTCATCACATGATCATAGCTAAAAACAAAAACCAAATGATCATCTTACTAGAACAAGCTTTTAATAAAATTCAACATCCCTTCATATAATATACCATCAACAAACAAGGCATCAAAGGGACATATCTCAAAATAACAAATGTAATCTATGACAAAATCATAGCCAATATCATGCTGAATGGGCAAAAGTTGGAAGCATCTCTCTTGAGAAACAGATCAGAACAAAGATGCCCATTCTTACCACTCCTACTCAACATAGTAAGGAAGTAATAAACAGAGCAATTGGACAAGAAAAAGGAATAAAAGACATCCAGATAGGAAGAGAGGAAGTCAAATGATCTCTGTTTGCAGATGACATAATTCTATATCTAGAAAACCCCATAGTCTCTGTCAAAAGGCTTCTAGAACTGACAAACATCTTTAGGATATTTCAAGATACAAATCAATGTATAAAAATCAGTTGCATTTCTATACAACAACAACATCCAAATTGAGAGCCAAATCAAGAAGGCAATCCCATTCACAATAGCCACGAGATGAATAAAATTCCTAGGGATACAGGTAACCAAGGAGGTGAAAGAACTATACAAGAAATCAGAGATGACCAATGGAAATGGAAAAACATTTCATGCTCATGGATAGGAACAATTAATATTGTTAAAATGGCTATACAGCTCAAAGTAATTTACAAATTTAGTGCTATTCCTATCCAACTACCAAAATCATTTTTACAGGATTAGAAAAAAGCTATTCCAAATGTATGTGGAACCAAAAAAGAGCCTGAATAGCCAAAGTGACCCTAAGTAAATAAAACAAAGCTGGAAGCAGCACACTACCTGACTTCAAACTATACTACAGGGCTTCAGTAGCCAAAACAGCATCATACTGGTTGAAAAACAGACACACAGACTAATGGAACAGAATAGAGAGCCCAGAAATAATGCCATGCACCTACAACCATCTGAACTTTGACAAAGTCAACAATAACAAACAGTTACTTTTAATGTACCCTCAGCCCTAAAACAAAATTGGAAAAGAAAAAAATAAAAGATAAAAACTAATTTAAATATATTCTCAACATTTTGCTCTCTATATAATCTCATATTCATGCACATATTCATGTATATCTGTGTATAGAGTTTTATGGATGGAAAAATGAGAAAGGTATTGCTACAGATACCAAAACATATTTTACATTAGAAAAAAGTGGTATAAATACTATTTAATAAATGATGCTGGGTTAACTGGCTAATTATATGCAGATGATTGAAACTAGATACCTTCCTTTCACTGTATACAAAAAGCAACTCAGGATGGATTAAACACTTAAATGTAAGACCTAAAACTAAAACTAAAAAAAAAAAAAAAAAAAAACCTAGCAAGTGAAAAACCTAGGAAATACCATTGTACCATTGTGAACATAAGCCTTGGCAAAAATTTCATGAAAGACTCCAAAAGAAATTACAACAAAAACAAATATAGACAAGTAGGACCTAATTAAACTAAAAAGCTTCTGCACAGCAAAAGAAACTACCAACAGAGTAAACTGAAAATCTATAGAATGAGAGAAAATGTTTGCAAACTATGCAGCTGACAAAGGGCTAGGATTCATAATCTATGAGAAACCTACATCAACAAGCAAACAACAAACAATCCTATTAAAAAATGGCGAAGGACATCAACAGGCACTTCTCAAAAGAAGAAATATACATGTAGCCAACAAGCATATGAGAAAATGTTCAGCATCAAAAATCTTTAGAGAAATGCAAATCAAAACCATAATGAGATACTATCTCACCAGACAGAATGGCTATTACTAAAAAGTCAGAAAATAACAGACGTTGGAGAAGTTCATACACTGCTGGTGGAAATGTAAATTAGTTCAGCCACTGTGGTAAGCAGTCTGGAGATTTCTCAAGTAACTTAAAACTGCCAATTGACTCAGCAATCCCATTACTGGATATATACCCAAAGGAATATAAATTGTTCTACCAAAAATACACATGTCCACATACGTTTATCACAGCACTATTTGTAATAGCAAAGACATGGAATCAACCTAGATGCCCATCAATGGTGGACTGAATAAAGAAAACATCATACATGTATACAGCAGAATACTACACAGGCATAAAAAAGAATGAAATCATGACATTTGCAGCAACATGGATGGAGCTGGAGGGCATAATCCTAACCCAATTAACACAGGAACAGAAAACCAAATACTGGATGCTCTTACTTGTAAATGACAGCTAAGCATTGAGTACACATGGAAACAAAGAGGGGAACAACAGACACCAGGGCCTACTTGAGAGTAGAAGGTGGGAGGAGGGTAAGGGTTGAAAAACTACCTATCAGTACTATGCTCACTATCTGGATGAGGAAATCATTAGCACACTAAACTCTAGTGTCACACAATTTACTCATATAACAAACATGCAAATGTACCCCCTGAACCAAAAATACATAAAAGTTGGAAAATAAAAAAATAAAAATAAAAGATAAAAACTAATTTACATATATTCCCAACATTTTACTGTACTCTATATATAGTCTCATAGTCATGCAAATATTCATGTATATCTGTGTATACAGTTTTATGAATGGAAAAATGAAAAAGATACTGCTAAAGATATCAAACCATATTTTATATTAGCAAAAATAATATTTTTGGACAATACTATGCTAAGCGTAATAATACATGCTATGTGCTTTTTGTGGATCACCTCATTTAATTCTGAATCCTATGGAGTAAAGATTATTATAACACTTATTTTAATAGATGAGGATACTAGGGATTACCAAAGTTTAGGAACTTGTCAAAAATCACCAGCTTGTGAGTGGCAGAGCTGTAATTCAAACTCGGGTTTCCAGACTCTTGAACTCTTCAGTCCTACGCCATCCAGATCTCCTGACTTCCTTGCTGAATTTATTACTGTATATTCTCGGAGCTATTGCTTTGTATATTTTCCCAAATATACACAGAGAGGCAAAGATGGCATCGTTTTTGTTACTGATCTTTATCTAGGCTCCCGGATCTACTTCTTCCCTGGCCATAAAAATCAGGTTCGCCAGGGAGTTATATGCATTCATAAGATGAAGTTTCTAAGAAATAAAATTCAAGTTATAAATTATTCTTAGTTGAAATCATGGAAAACACATATATTAAAATGAAGAATTAACATTATTTTATATTTCAACCTCTTGTTTCTTTTATAGCCCTCATTTTAATGTTTTAAATAATCCTTTGGTTTCCAGTCTGACCCACCTAGTAGGTTCTAACTTCCTGATTATAGACCTTTTATGCCTTGTTTATTGTTGTCAGTGGTCTACAGTAGGCACTTAATAACAATTGCTTGCTCTAGAATCTGAGCTCAGGCAACTCTGAACAGTCTTTCAAAGAGAGAGAATGAATATCTGAAAATTAAATACAGAATTAAAGAAGAGCCATTTCCATGAGATCAAAGAGCAGTGCAAAGGAAGAATGAGCTGCTCCAACAGCTCCCCAAGGCCCTCTGCTGTCTTTTATGCTAATACATTCTAAATGTATCTTCCTGATCTGGTTAGATTTTCTCTTCTCAGAAAGGTCCCCCTTGATGTTCATATGACACCCTCTTTGTCTATGTCCTTGGTGGGGGTCAAGGGGAAACTGATATCTAAAAGACAGTGTACTGTCTGGGACTGGAATTGTTGATAGGATAACATCAAGAATGCCAATTAAGTTTGGAGATTAGGTTCTGTGATATCTCTCTCTCTCTCTCTCTCTCTCTCTCTCTCTCTCTGTCTCTCTCCTCTCCTTTTGGCCTACTGAGTATACCAAGGAACCTGAGTTGTGGGACACCCAACAGTAACCATCCACAAATGTGTTCCAGGTTGGAAAAAAAGTATATCTATACATATGTACACATATATTTATGTAAATTTTTTTACCACAAAAATGGTTTGCACACATTTTCACTACGCAAACACCTGAATAGCTTTTGGATATTTTCCGTCCTTAAGTACATTTCGTTTCTAATACCTGCTATGCATTTAGTAGGACATTGAACAGAAAAGTAAATGAAACACTGCAAACACAAATACCCCTAAAGAAATCTTAAAGACATTTAACATTGTTAATATAAATGTGATGCTGTGTTTGTACATAAAGCATAATGTTAAGCATCTCCAGCATGTGGCACAGCTCAGGTTTTCTGAAGAAAAACCTATCTACCAAAAGATAACTGGATATTTGTAAAGTTTTACTTTGCTGTTATCCAGAGGAGTAAAAGAAAAAGGGAGCAAACCATTTATCAAGAACCCCTTATATGCCACACATTTTGCTTGCCACTTTAGGAATTTTATTTAAGCGAACATTAACAGTGATCTTATAATATTAAATTTAAAAACTGTCCCTAAAATGCAGGGTGAAACATGTTCCTTGTCAAAAAGTTATTAAGAAGCCAAGCCAGGATGTAAATTCAGGCCTTTTTCTGATTCCAACATCTGGATGTTTTTCATTTCATCATGATTCTTTCCAAAATTTTTCTATCAAAGTATTTATTCGAGAGCTATGTATTTACCCAGTCATACTCTAAAGAGAGATTTATAAGCTCTTTCTGAAACAAGTTGATCTGTTTTTGAGAAGCCACAAAATGTGTGTGCTGAAGTGGAGGGATGAGAATCAGACTTCAAATTATTCATATCTTTCTATGCCAAGGAATAAAGACGATATTAATTCTATCACAACAATTCTGTCAACTTAATCCTTACAGATGTTAAATAACTCAAACTGAATAAATCTCTTTCACTGTTGACTCTGTCACAAAATAAATAGAAGTACTAAAAGTGAAATGATTATGGGAAGCATTAGTATCACTTTAAAATTAATAGGTCTACAACTATAAAACCATTTTCAGCCAAATACAGATTATATATAACTCTGACATTATCCCCTAAAAAATAAGAAAATTAAAAAGTTCTGTAACAAGATGGGAAAGCATAATTAACTGAGACCAATTTTGAAAAATACGCCGGAAAAAGAATGCAATAAATCGGTTTGCCAATAAAGAAAGGTAATAGAAAATAACGAAGTTGTTTACGTATCCTTTAAATATCATTGATCCACTCCCAAGGTCAATATATTGGCTGTTCCAGACCTTTACTGCACTCCTCCACTCCCCCATATTTCTCTTTCTCCTTTGCTTACAGTAGATCTTCCCCAATTGCCTAAAACTTCATGTAGTAAGTAGAGACAATGTGATGGCGAACTCACTCAATTTCCTTTATTATTACTTACTCATACATACAGCTACACACACACACACACACACACACACACTGATATTCTTATATCCTATATCAGAAAAAAATTATTTCATATAATGCCAGTTAGCCAAATACATCCAACTGTGCCATTCTCAAGACACCTAACCCAAAAACTAATCCCCTGCCTTTATTTTGACTCTTTTTATTCCTCATAAAAACATGCTGTCGAATAGCTTCTCAAGTCAACTTAAAAATAACAGCCCATAACAATAAAAACAAAATATTCCCCTTGATTTGAATTATTGTCTTCCTTCCATCTCAGTCCTGGAAGCAAAACAAGATGTCCATATCTGTCGTCTACTTTTTATATATATATATCTTTCCCTTCTCTTTTCTTTTCTCATTTGTCATTCACCCATCTTGCATTAAGTTTATATCATCATCTCTATTCGACATTGAGGATACAGAGACAAATAGGTAATGGTTCCTGCTGTCAAAGGGCTGGCTCACTTATAATATAACAGAAAGAGAGCAATAAGTGTAGATTAATGGGTACAATTAAATATTATAGTGTAATGGGAGAAAATGAGAATGCACTACTCTATGTCAGTGGACCAAAAAAAAATTAAAAGACAGGAAATGGGCCTTGAAAAAAATGAGTACATATTTAGCTCTTGAACGGAATCAGAGCATACAATAGAAGGGAAATCAAGGTAGAAAAAGAAGCAAAAACAAAGTCAATGACACGAAAGAGCTTTGGATGTTGGAAAGCCTTCAAGCCATTATACATGGCATTAAGATGGGATGTAAGGGTTAGAGATGGGGGGACTTCAAAGAGATAAAGCCAAAGGGGTAAGCATAGATTAGAGATTAAGACGTCTTCTGTATTATGTTGAGTTTAGAATATATTATAAAAAAAATAAGAAATGACTTAGTAATGAAAATCCTGGGTAAATGTTTCAGTAGGTTTGCTATGTAACAAACCACTCCAACACTTAGTGACTTAAAAAATGCTTATGTCAGTTGGACTGTTCTGATCTGGTCTGATTCAGCTGATCTCTCTGTGGTCAGCTAGTGCTTCAACTGGGATTAGATGGCCCCACACATATGTCTGATGGTAGGCTTGATGGCAGCTCGGATAATAGGATGACTTGGCCATGTGTCTCTTACCATCCAAGAGACTATCTCAAGCTTTTTTACATGATAGGAATCTCAGAATAGCAAGAGCAGACAAGCCCCAATGAAAAAGCATTTCTTAAGTCTCTGCTTATATTACATTGATATTGCTCCATTAGCCAAATTAATTCACATAAAGAAGGACAGAATCCGTGTAGGAAGAAATTACCTAAGAGCATGGATACAAGTGTAGACATAGTTGCAGTCATTTATTATGAACAAAGACCAGAGCAAGGAACAAGAACTTTATAGCATAGAAAATAATGTGTTATTTACAAATTATTTATAACTAACTGATTGACCAGAATCTCATCTTATTCTATCTTTTGTCCCCTGCAAGTATGCAATGTGCCCTTAACAGTTGTGGGTCTTAAAGCCAGAGTACAAATGGAGATTTATATAACATATGTCTAAGTATTTAAAACTTACCAATTAAGCTAACAAAATATTAAATACACCACAGACTAGTCGTCTACTTT
Organism: Pongo abelii; assembly: GCF_028885655.2. Taxonomy (NCBI): domain Eukaryota; kingdom Metazoa; phylum Chordata; class Mammalia; order Primates; family Hominidae; genus Pongo; species Pongo abelii. The sequence continues at coordinate 71,728,359 of NC_071999.2, forward strand.
GACAAATATAAGTTCATAATGACCTGAAAGGCTAACTTCAAATTTTTTGGACCCCTTGTAGTTTCTTGCTGGAATGTGGACACCAAGGAGGGCTGGTCCACAGCATCCACCGCTATGCTTTTCCCTCCAGCTCCAGCACTGTGAGAAGCTTCATACCCACACATTCATTAAGCACAGTCCAACATGTCCAACTTCCTTATTCATCTCCAAAAGGCAAAAACTCACATGCTGGGCCTCAGGTGGTGCATAACTATGATGTGCTTTTCCTCTATTGGATCAGGATGGAGCAGAGAATTTGCAAGTCCTGGAAATGGATGTGGAGCCATTTGGACAGAGAATTTGGAATCTAGAAAATAATCTAGAAATTGGGGTGTGGCTCTGACCATGTAGATTTCCTGCCCCTTGAACAGGGGTGCCACTGGAGACCACAGGACTAAGAGAACCTCTCGTCATAGTTTATTGGTGGTTATTTCAGGTGAGAACATAGGAATAAAGATAGGTTCTTCTTCTTTACTTTGGTACCTACTTCTATAAAGAGCTACATGGACACAGGGAGGGGAACATCAAACATCAGGGCCTGTCAGGGGTGAGGGGCAAGGGGAGGGATAGCATTCTGAGAAATACCTAATGCATATGGGGCTTAAAACATAGATGACGGGTTGATGGGTGCAGCAAACCACCATGGCACATGTATACCTATGTAACAAACCTGCATGTTCTGCACATGTGTCCCAGAACTTAAAGTATAATTTAAAAAAAATTTATATATATGTATATATATACAAAAAAAAGAAAAAAAAAGCTGAATCAGAACTGAAAATCAGAACACCTGGGTAAGAGGCTCACTGATGAATTTCTCTGTAAACAATTTAATTAAAAAGAATACAAATGAAAATTCAAAAACACAGAAAAAGGAAGCAATTTCAGTGGTCATGATACCACAGACAGAACATGAACCAATCACTATCACCTTCTTTTCTTTACATGTTAATCACTGCAAAATCTTGCTTTTCTACCAGATCCTCTACCTAAATTGCTCTGGCATCAAAACCAATAGATATTTCTCAGGACTTACCTTACTGACAATATTTGTGGTCCAATACCAGTCTTTTCTATCTTTTTGCAACAGTGAGCATATGACCCAGGCCAGCCAGTAGAAATATGTCATCCTCTTTGAGTAGTTACGTGATCTAAGTAGGACCAAACAGAGTCTTCTTTCAGAATGTATATGGTTGCTGGAAGAAAGAGAGAAATACATCCTTCCCCCTCCCCGGGAATAAAAGATCAGCCTAGATCTTCTAAGAAAAAAGGAGAAGAGAGAGAGGAGACAGGGAGAGAAACACAAACTCACCATGAATGAACCAGTTGGCCATTATACCAGATTTCTCTTTAATATGAAAAATAAATTATTAATGCAGATATTTGTTGTTTTAAATGGTTTGGATTAGGTCTGTATCTCCAACTAATATGTTCCAACACAACTGCCCTGTAGTATGTAGCACTCTTGAACATTTTCTTTATTTTTTAAATCCTCCTTTCCTAAGCTTCCAAGATTCCTGTTCTCTCTCTTTCTTTAGTTAACAATACAGGTACTGTATTAGTCAATTTTCATGCCGCTGATAAAGACATACCCGAGACCGGGTAATTTACAAGAGAAAGAGGTTTAATTGAACTTAACAGTTCCATGTGGCTGGGGAAGCCTCACAATCATGACAGAAGGCAAAGAGAAGCAAGTCATGTCTTACATGGATTGTAGCAGGCAAAGACAGAGAGATTGTGCAGGGAGACTCCCATTTTTCAAAACCATCAGTTCTCATGGGACTTATTCACTATCATGAGACCAGCATGGGAAAGACTTGCCCCCATGATTCAATCACCTCCCTCTGGGTCCCTCCCACAATACGTGGGAATTCAAGATGAGAGTTTGGTGGGGACACAGACAAACCATACCAGGTAATAATGTTTTCTTCTATCTGTCCCTTGAGTGTGAATATTTCTCAGCCCATAGTTGTTTCATTCAATAGACTCTCTCTTGATAAAAACACTCCAAATCTTATCACTAATGTTTAAGCCAGGTCCCTAAATATAGAAAACAGATAAAAATTCATTGCATTTCCTGTAATTTAGCTCAGGAATTGCTTTCAGTATCTACTTGCTCAAATTCCCATTCTTTGTCATGTACTGCTGTTTTTAATCATTTGAACCTAGCTTCACCTACTGTCTCTTATTTATTTATTTTAGTTTCTCTTGTCTTCTTTACTCTTTTTTGTAACTACAATTCTTATTAATTCTGGAAGAGATAAACTGATTTTGGAACCATTCCCCAGCTCATTTCTTTTCCCCATAAAAGAAAGGATATATTTCTTTCTTTCCTCCAGATGATACATCAAACCTTATTCATAGGGGAACAAGAAGATTTGCCATTTAATCAGTGGTCCTCAGAATTTAGCAGGTATGAGAATCACCTGAAGAACCTGTTAAGACACAGAACACTGGTCTTGCTCTTAAAGTTTCTGATTCATTAGATCTGGGGTGAAAGATGAGAATTTAAATTTCCAATAAATTCATAGGTAATGCTGTTGTTCTTGGTCTGGGTAATAGGAGTAGTTCCGGTCTATTATATATTGTGTTTGTTATTTTCTTTATTGCAAACTTTTATATCATGTGCTCTTTCTGAGTGTGGATAAAAGCTGTACCTTTAATCTAACCAATAGAATATGGCAAAAGTGATGGGGTATTACCTTATCACCGTGTTACGATACACAGGACTCCGTTTCAGCAGAAAGGAGACAGAGAGGTTCTCCTGCTGTCTTTGAAGAAACAAGCAGTCATGTCACAAACTGCCTATGCAGAAGGCCACGTGGCCAAGATGTGAGGGTAGTCTCTAAAACTTGAAATTAGCTTCCAGGCAACAGCTAGTAAAAAGCTGGGAACTTCAGTCAGACAATCACATGGAAATGCATTATATAAAAAACCTGAATAAACCTGAAGGAATCTGAATGCAGTGGATTTTTCCTTCGTTAAGCATCCAGATGCAAACACACCCTTGTGTGTTTTCACCTTCTTTGCAGCCATGGGAGACCCTGAGCAGAGGACTTGGTCATAAGCCAAGTGTGGACTCTGACCCATGACAACTGTGAAATAATACATGTATGTGGTTTGAAACTTTTAAGTTTGTATTGCAAACAACATCTTCTAAAAATACTATCCCCAGAACCAACCTCTCCAAACTTCCATCGCCTATAGGATAACATTTAAATACCTTATTAGGGTGCATAAGGTTCTTTATCAAAAGGGTCTCGCTTCTGTCTGTAGCCTCAGTGTCCAAGGAGTTGCCCCTTCTTCTTGCTATTTCAACTTTTATCTTCAAATTTGGAACATGCTCTAATAGATAAAGATCAGAAGCTTTCAATACTTTTTCACTGAGGATTCCTCATTCTTTACTCACACTTAATCCCTTCAAAATTTATTTCCAGTGTTGTCATCTTCTGGGAAATCTACCCAGACACTACCCATCAACTCGACTCCTGGGCCTGAATTAATTATCCACAGCCTTTGACTCTAAGCACATATTTACCTCTAATTTTACAGTTAAAACATTGTCTTGCAAAGTTAGTTTGCTTTTCTGTCTTCCCTTGTTGATCTCAGGAACTTGAGAGCAAGTAGTTTCCCTTAGTTAATACCTCAGATGCCTGTCTACAAAGATGGTACATATTTAATGGTTCAACCATGAGTAATGGTTCATAAGAAATCCATATATATTTTTCAGAAGTACATTACTTATTAAAATACTACTGATGCGAAAAATAGTAGCCTTGGTAGAGAAACATATATGCAACATAGACTAAATAGTATCTGAAATCATAAAGTCATGGCCATCCCCTAACAGGGATGGGAAATAAAGAACAATAGGAGGTATTTATCTAGCCATGTCAGGTAGGTCAAACACTGAGTTACATGTGTATTTTCCAGGTGCTCTATGATGCCACTTTATAATATGCTGGGTTTTTTTTGTTTGTTTGTTTTTATTATTATTATTATTATTATACTTTAGGTTTTATGGTACATGTGCGCAATGTGCAGGTAAGTTACATAAGTATACATGTGCCATGCTGGTGCGCTGCACCCACTAACTCGTCATCTAGCATTAGGTGTATCTCCCAATGCTATCCCTCCCCCCTCCCCCCACCCCACAACAGTCCCCGAAGTGTGATGTTCCCCTTCCTGTGTCCATGTGTTCTCATTGTTCAATTCCCACCTATGAGTGAGAATATGTGGTGTTTGGTTTTTTGTTCTTGCGATAGTTTACTGAGAATGATGATTTCCAATTTCATCCATGTCCCTACAAAGGACATGAACTCATCATTTTTTATGGCTGCATAGTATTCCATGGTGTATATGTGCCACATTTTCTTAATCCAGTCTATCATTGTTGGACATTTGGGTTGGTTCCAAGTCTTTGCTATTGTGAATAGTGCCGCAATAAACATACGTGTGCATGTGTCTTTATAGCAGCATGATTTATAGTCCTTTGGGTATATACCCAGTAATGGGATGGCTGGGTCAAATGGAATTTCTAGTTCTAGATCCCTGAGGAATCGCCACACTGACTTCCACAAGGGTTGAACTAGTTTACAGTCCCACCAACAGTGTAAAAGTGTTCCTATTTCTCCTTATCCTCTCCAGCACCTGTTGTTTCCTGACTTTTTAATGATTGCCATTCTAACTGGTGTGAGGTGGTATCTCACTGTGGTTTTGATTTGCATTTCTCTGATGGCCAGTGATGGTGAGCATTTTTTCATGTGTTTTTTGGCTGCATAAATGTCTTCTTTTGAGAAGTGTCTGTTCATGTCCTTCGCCCACTTTTTGATGGGGTTGTTTGTTTTTTTCTTGTAAATTTGTTGGAGTTCATTGTAGATTCTGGATATTAGCCCTTTGTCAGATGAGTAGGTTGCGAAAATTTTCTCCCATTTTGTAGGTCGCCTGTTCACTCTGATGGTAGTTTCCTTTGCTGTGCAGAAGCTCTTGAGTTTAATTAGATCCCATTTGTCAATTTTGGCTTTTGTTGCCATTGCTTTTGGTGTTTTAGACATGAAGTCCTTGCCCATGCCTATGTCCTGAATGGTAATGCCTAGGTTTTCTTCTAGGGTTTTTATGGTTTTAGGTCTAACATTTAAGTCTTTAATCCATCTTGAATTGATTTTTGTATAAGGTGTAAGGAAGGGATCCAGTTTCAGCTTTCTCCATATGGCTAGCCAGTTTTCCCAGCACCATTTATTAAACAGGGAATCCTTTCCCCATTTCTTGTTTTTGTCAGGTTTGTCAAAGATCAGATAGTTGTAGATATGTGGCGTTATTTCTGAGGGCTCTGTTCTGTTCCATTGATCTATATCTCTGTTTTGGTACCAGTACCATGCTGTTTTGGTTACTGTAGCCTTGTAGTATAGTTTGAAATCAGGTAGTGTGATGCCTCCAGCTTTGTTCTTTTGGCTTAGTATTGACTTGGCGATGCGGGCTCTTTTTTGGTTCCATATGAACTTTAAAGTAGTTTTTTCCAATTCTGTGAAGAAAGTCATTGGTAGCTTGATGGGGATGGCATTGAATCTGTAAATTACCTTGGGAAGGATGGCCATTTTCACGATATTGATTCTTCCTACCCATGAGCATGGAATGTTCTTCCATTTGTTTGTATCCTCTTTTATTTCCTTGAGCAGTGGTTTGTAGTTCTCCTTGAAGAGGTCCTTCACATCCCTTGTAAGTTGGATTCCTAGGTATTTTATTCTCTTTGAAGCAATTGTGAATGGGAGTTCACTCATGATTTGGCTCTCTGTTTGTCTGTTATTGATGTATAAGAATGCTTGTGATTTTTGTACATTGATTTTGTATCCTGAGAATTTGCTGAAGTTGCTTATCAGCTTAAGGAGATTTTGGGCTGAGACAATGGGGTTTTCTAGATATACAATCATGTCATCTGCAGACAGGGACAATTTGACTTCCTCTTTTCCTAATTGAATACCCTTGATTTCCTTCTTCTGCCTAATTGCCCTGGCCAGAACTTCCAACACTATGTTGAATAGAAGTGGTGAGAGAGGGCATCCCTGTCTTGTGCCAGTTTTCAAAGGGAATGCTTCCAGTTTTTGCCCATTCAGTATGATATTGGCTGTGGGTTTGTCATAGATAGCTCTTATTATTTTGAGATACGTCCCATCAATACCTAATTTATTGAGAGTTTTTAGCATGAAGGGTTGTTGAATTTTGTCAAAGGCCTTTTCTGCATCTATTGAGATAATCATGTGGTTTTTGTCTTTGGTTCTGTTTATATGCTGGATTACACTTATTGATTTGCGTATATTGAACCAGCCTTGCATCCCAGGGATGAAGCCCACTTGATCATGGTGGATAAGCTTTTTGATGTGCTGCTGGATTCTGTTTGCCAGTATTTTATTGAGGATTTTTGCATCAATGTTCATCAAGGATATTGGTCTAAAATTCTCTTTTTTGGTTTTGTCTCTGCCAGGCTTTGATATCAGGATGATGCTGGCCTCATAAAATGAGTTAGGGAGGATTCCCTCTTTTTCTACTGATTGGAATAGTTTCACAAGGAATGGTACCAGCTCCTTCTTGTACCTCTGGTAGAATTCGGCTGTGAACCTATCTGGTCCTGGACTTTTTTTGGTTGGTAAGCTATTGATTATTGCCACAATTTCAGCTCCTGTTATTGGTCTATTCAGAGATTCAACTTCTTCCTGGTTTAGTCTTGGGAGGGTGTATGTGTTGAGGAATTTATCCATTTCTTCTAGATTTTCTAGTTTATTTGCGTAGAGGTGTTTGTAATATTCTCTGATGGTAGTTTGTATTTCTGTGGGATCGGTGGTGATATCCCCTTTATCATTTTTTATTGCATCTATTTGATTCTTCTCTCTTTTTTTCTTTATTAATCTTGCTAGCGGTCTATCAATTTTGTTGATCCTTTCAAAAAACCAGCTCCTGGATTTATTAATTTTTTGAAGGGTTTTTTGTGTCTCTATTTCCTTCAGTTCTGCCCTGATTTTATTTATTTCTTGCCTTCTGCTAGCTTTTGAATGTGTTTGCTCTTGCTTTTCTAGTTCTTTTAATTGTGATGTTAGGGTGTCAATTTTGGATCTTTCCTGCTTTCTCTTGTGGGCATTTAGTGCTATAAATTTCCCTCTACACACTGCTTTGAATGCATCCCAGAGATTCTGGTATGTTGTGTCTTGGTTCTCGTTGGTTTCAAAGAACATCTTTATTTCTGCCTTCATTTCGTTATGTACCCAGTAGTCATTCAGGAGCAGGTTATTCAGTTTCCACATAGTTGAGCGGTTTTGAGTGAGATTCTTAATCCTGAGTTCTAGCTTGATTGCACTGTGATCTGAGAGATAGTTTGTTATAATATCTGTTCTTTTACATTTATTGAGGAGAGCTTTACTTCCAAGTATGTGGTCAATTTTGGAATAGGTGTGGTGTGGTGCTGAAAAAAATGTATATTCTGTTGATTTGGGGTGGAGAGTTCTGTAGATGTCTATTAGGTCCACTTGGTGCAGAGCTGAGTTCAATTCCTGGGTATCCTTGTTGACTTTCTGTCTCGTTGATCTGTCTAATGTTGACAGTGGGGTGTTAAAGTCTCCCATTATTAATGTGTGGGAGTCTAAGTCTCTTTGTAGGTCACTCAGGACTTGCTTTATGAAGCTGGGTGCTCCTGTATTGGGTGCATATATATTTAGGATAGTTAGCTCTTCTTATTGAATTAATCCCTTTACCATTATGTAATGGCCTTCTTTGTCTCTTTTGATCTTTGTTGGTTTAAAGTCTGTTTTATCAGAGACTAGGATTGCAACCCCTGCCTTTTTTTGTTTTCCATTTGCTTGGTAGATCTTCCTCCATCCTTTTATTTTGAGCCTATGTGTGTCTCTGCACGTGAGATGGGTTTCCTGAATACAGCACTCTGATGGGTCTTGAGTCTTTATCCAATTTGCCAGTCTGTGTCTTTTAATTGGAGCATTTAGTCATTTACATTTAAAGTTAATATTGTTATGTGTGAATTTGATCCTGTCATTATGATGTTAGCTGGTTATTTTGCTCGTTAGTTGATGCAGTCTCTTCCTAGTCTCGATGGTCTTTACATTTTGGCATGATTTTGCAGTGGCTGGTACCGGTTGTGCCTTTCCATGTTTAGCGCTTCCTTCAGGAGCTCTTTTAGGGCAGGCCTGGTGGTGACAAAATCTCTCAGCATTTGCTTGTCTGTAAAGTATTTTATTTCTCCTTCACTTATGAAGCTTAGTTTGGCTGGATATGAAATTCTGGGTTGAAAATTCTTTTCTTTAAGAATGTTGAATATTGGCCCCCACTCTCTTCTGGCTTGTAGGGTTTGTGCCGAGAGATCCGCTGTTAGTCTGATGGGCTTCCCTTTGATGGTAACCCGACCTTTCTCTCTGGCTGCCCTTAACATTTTTTCCTTCATTTCAACTTTGGTGAATCTGACAATTATGTGTCTTGGAGTTGCTCTTCTCGAGGAGTATCTTTGTGGCATTCTCTGTATTTCCTGAATCTGAATGTTGGCCTGCCTTGCTAGATTGGGGAAGTTCTCCTGGATAATATCCTGCAGAGTGTTTTCCAACTTGGTTCCATTCTCCCCGTCACTTTCAGGTACACCAATCAGACGTAGATTTGGTTTTTTCACATAGTCCCACATTTCTTGGAGGCTTTGCTCGTTTCTTTTTATTCTTTTTTCTCTAAACTTCCCTTCTCGCTTCATTTCATTCATTTCATCTTCCAGGGCTGATACCCTTTCTTCCATTTGATCGCATCGGCTCCTGAGGCTTCTGCATTCTTCACGTAGTTCTCGAGCCTTGGTTTTCAGCTCCATCAGCTCCTTTAAGCACTTCTCTGTATTGGTTATTCTAGTTATACATTCTTCTAAATTTTTTTCAAAGTTTTCAACTTCTTTTCCTTTGGTTTGAATATCCTCCCATAGCTCAGAGTAATTTGATCGTCTGAAGCCTTCTTCTCTCAGCTCGTCAAAGTCATTCTCCGTCCAGCTTTGTTCCGTTGCTGGTGAGGAATTGCGTTCCTTTGGAGGAGGAGAGGTACTCTGCTTTTTAGAGTTTCCAGTTTTTCTGCTGTTTTTTCCCCATCTTTGTGGTTTTATCTACTTTTGGTCTTTGACGATGGTGATGTACAGATGGGTTTTTGGTGTGGATGTCCTTTCTGTTAGTTTTCCTTCTAACAGACAGGACCCTCAGCTGCAGGTCTGTTGGAGTACCTGGCCGGCCATGTGAGGTGTCAGTCTGCCCCTGCTGGGGGGTGCCTCCCAGTTAGGCTGCTCGGGGGTCAGGGGTCAGGGACCCACTTGAGGAGGCAGTCTGCCCGTTCTCAGATCTCCAGCTGCGTGCTGGGAGAACCACTGCTCTCCTCAAAGCTGTCAGACAGGGACATTTAAGTCTGCAGAGGTTACTGCTGTCTTTTTGTTTGTCTGTGCCCTGTCCCCAGAGGTGGAGCCTACAGAGGCAGGCAGGCCTCCTTGAGCTGTGGTGGGCTCCACCCAGTTCAAGCTTCCCGGCTGCTTTGTTTACCGAAGCGAGCCTGGGCAATGGCGGGCGCCCCTCCCCCAGCCTCGCTGCCGACTTGCTGTTTGATCTCAGACTGCTGTGCTAGCAATCAGCGAGACTCCGTGGGCGTAGGACCCTCTCAGCCAGGTGCGGGCTATACTCTCCTGGGGCACCGTTTCCTAAGCCCGTCAGAAAAGCACAGCATTCGGGTGGGAGTGGCCCGACTCTCCTGGGGCACCGTTTCCTAAGCCCGTCAGAAAAGCACAGCATTCGGGTGGGAGTGGCCCGATTCTCCAGGTGCCGTCTGTCACCCCTGGAAAGGGAACTCCCTGACCCCTTGCGCTTCCCGAGTGAGGCAATGCCTCGCCGCTGCTTCGGCTGGCGCACGGTGCACTCACCCACTGACCTGCGCCCACTGTCTGGCACTCCCCAGTGAGATGAACACGGTACCTCAGATGGAAATGCAGAAATCACCCGTCTTCTGCGTCGCTCATGCTGGGAGCTGTAGACCGGAGCCGTTCCTATTCGGCCATCTTGGCTGTAATATGCTGTTTTGTACTGAGCTAATACCACAAATTTCAGTTTTATACAGTTCTACATGGATATGCTCTTTGAATGAATCAACTATTGTCATCACTTTTGATGGAAGATATTTAATTCAATTACTAAATTATCACAAATTTTAAAATAACCCAATTTTAAATGTACTATATAGTGAACACATTATTGAGGTTTTAAAAAACACTCATCTATTACATTTTCTATTTCCCTAAAAAGAAATCTCATCCTTTTATAGTTTTTCCTCTGTTTTCTGGGAAATTAGATTTAACCAGTGTAATAGCATTCAGATTTATATTTAGAGACCTCACATGAGGAAAATTTTTCATTTCTAGTCTGATTCCTCTGCGTCCATGAGATGTATATTATCCTTAAAAATATTATTCAATATAGTAATCACATTGAATTCTTCTTTTGCCATTATGTCGCAGAGCAAAAAGCTAACGTCATGTGATGGTCCTAATAAAGTCAATTGTAATGCACAGACAATTACACAGAAACCATAAGAAAAAGGCACTGTTACATAAAGATAGGGAATATGACAATATAATTATAATTTAAATGTGACCCATTATCCTTAATAAATCAAACCTATACACACTTGGAAAGAGAAAACCACAGACTCTTTCAATATAGCTATTTATAGATATCCCAAATATTCTTTCTTATAGAAAGAATTTAAATTGCAAAGCATAAAAGGGAAAAAGATCACACCACGTGGCTTGTGTTGCTCTGTTGACACTGCTTGTTACATCCTGAGTTATGTCCTCAAAAATGTTTATGCTAAAGTTCTAACCTCCAGTGTCTCAGAATGTAAATATATATCTAGGTAGGGCCTTTAAAGAGGTAATGAAGTTAAAGTAAGGCTTTAGGATGATGTCCCTATAAGAAGATTAGGATATAAAGAGAGACACTAGGGGTGGACACACTCAGAGAAAAGGCTGTGTGAAGACACAGTGAAAGGATGATGATCTGCAAGCCAAGGAGAGAGTCTCAGAAGAATCCAAACTTCTCTGCACCTTGATCTTGGATTTCCAGCCTCCAGAAGTCTGAGAAAATAAATGTCTATTAAAGTTGGCCAGTCTGTGGTATTTTGTTGTGGCAGCCATAGCAAAGTAATAAACTGCCCCATTTTCCCTCAGTACTAACAAGGTCCTGGTAGCAACAATGACAAAATGGAAACATATTTCTCTAAGAGTGAGAGAAAAAATAATTTTTGATGCTATAAATATTTCTGAGATGCCATTTTATAAATGATACATAAACTTAGATTTATTCTTCTTAATACTAGTGTTGTTTTTTCTCTCTTGTTTTTAACTTAGAACAAATCTCTGTCTGGTTTTGTGCAGGAGCACTAATCTGAGTGTATTGCAATAAAATTAGAAAAAAATGATAAACATATTTAGTATATCTCTAAAGTAATTACTTTAGCAATGAAATACAACAATCAGGAAAGATGATGCTTTTATTCTAAAACCTATGCCAGAATATTGCAACAAGAATAGCCTGTATAAGGTGCAAGAGTTTTAAAAAAAAAAAAATTGCTTTGTTAACTATTCCTGTAATGACAACTTGACATTTGGTCTTTACAATTAAAATGATAAGTATCAGATTAAGAAAATTTGAAGTACCTCCTTTTTTATAAACAGGTATAAAAATTAACAGCTGAAAAATTTTTTAATCTTGGCAACCTGTATTATACCTGGCATGATTTAATTAACACAAAATGAAAAATACACATTTCCAAGTATTGCTACTGAATGGGTTTTCCTAGGCTGATAATTGAACTCATAAAATATGTAATTATTATTCAGATAAAGAAAATGAATATATTGTTATCTATTAATACATTATGACCCTAAAGCCCTTTGTTAAACTCTTTATTCCTTTATGAATAAAAAAACTCACAGTTTCTTTTACTATATTCTTAATACAAAGCAGCAGTATTTTATGATCATTATTATATAAGAAGAGACTTGTTCTATACAAAATTGAATTCCACTAGTCACAGATCATTTTTAAGGTAGTTAAGCTACTATGGTAGCAGATATTATACCTTGAAGTCATTGAACACGTACCAGCTGACGAGCTAACAGAAAATTGAAAGACAATTTTCAATACTATGCTCCAACTAAATGCCAATTTAGAAACTAAATATAAATCCTGGATTCTGTTTGCACTTTGAAAATTACATTCCAAAGTTTAATAGTAGAATGAAATTTTTTATAAGTTCTATAGTCTCAAGTCTTGAGGCTTAGGCAAAGTGTGTTCCAAAAGAATAGGTGCTATTACTTAAAATGCAAAAAAAATTTCTAAATCTATATATACCCGTAAAACTTCTTAGGTAAAGAAACAACAACAGCAACAACAACAAAGCAGTATTTGAAATGCCGAATTTCTTTATCAGGATAACTGGGAAAATATGAGATTATAAAACTACAGCTTCTACTGCTAGGAAAGAATGACCAGCGCTTACCACACAGAATCTTAGGTGATTCATTCAGTGGACACTTATGGAAAATTATGAGTCAGATACTAGGCTATCTGCCAGGGAATACCAAGACACAGCCATTGGGCTCAAAGCGCTCACAAACTATTGGGGAGGAAGACAGAAAAAAAACAGTGACAACCCAGTGTTGTAAGAAATAAGCAAGTGGTGCTTTGGAAGACCACAGAAAAAGAATTAACACAGACAAGGTATGTGAGGGAGAGTGATTCCTTGCAGAAAGGGATGCACATGATGAGCTTTACAGAATGAATAGGAAGTTGGTTACAGGGGAAATTAAGTGCAAAGCACAGAAGCTTAAATGTTATGGTTTATAAACTGGTGACTACAGTGGCAAAGGGCAAGAGACGAGTAGTCAATGAAAGAAATTATAAAGAAATATATTTGTAAAATACGTGGAATTCCAGCAAAAGGTAGTATTAGGAATTATTGTTTAGGGTAGCAACTAAAAATGCTGTGCTTTTGTGCTTTAATACTGGGATTGAGAACATTATTTCTTTTCCCTTTAGTATACTCCTTGAAGCTGTAATAGTAGTATCTACTTCATAGCTGTGTAGTGATAAATAAATTAATTTATATAGGAAAAGAGCAAGGCATAAAGGCTAATACATAGTAAGTACTCAATAATTTGACTCGACACCTAAGAAACAGATAATCAAGTTGTACTATGGAAAGACTACCCTCAAAGCAAGCTCTAGAATGATTCATAAAGAGACAAAATAACAGGTGGCAAGGATTTCTAGGGGCTGATGTAGTAACCAGGTGTCTTAGGTCAGACTACTATAAGACTGGGTAGCTTACAAAATAAACACTTATTTCTTATAACTCTGAATGCAGGAAGTGAGGCTGGAGATTAGGTTTCCAGTGTGGTCAGGTTATTGGTGAGGCCTAGATTCTTGGTTATATCTTCTCATGGCATTTCCTTACTATGTGCACAGAGAAAAACAAATCTCCTGTCTCTTCTTCTTTTGATAACTGATTTATACTCATCATAAGGGCTTCACCATCATAACCTCATCAAATCTAATCACCTCCCAAAAGCCCCACTTCCAAATACCATCACATTGGGCATTAGAAAGTTAACATATAAGGCTTGGGGTGGGGGAGCAAAACAAACATTTGGTCCATAGCACCAGGTGAGAATTAAAGCTATCCATGAGAGAGTGGGAACGGATGATGAATCGGAGAGAGATTTGAAAGCTATTAAGAAGTAGAACCAGAAAACAGTTAGGGGGAGAGGTTCAAGATGGCTGACTAGAAACAGCTGGGTCTGTCTCTTCCACAGAGAAGAACCAAATATATTTAGTAGATATTCACACTTTGAATAGATCATCTGAGAGAGAACACTGGGATTCAACAGAGAGGCAATAAAAAATACAAAGTGTGAAGGAAGGGGAAGCAGGGTTGTTCAGTCAGGATTGCTGGGGCCTGGAGCTGCTCCCTAGCCCAGGGAAGGGATAAGTGAAAGACCTCCAGAGCTCCACATTTCTGCCACAGACCTTTACAATACAGCTATAAGAGAGCCCCTCAACCCTCACAGGCCTCTACTTGGCATAGGAAGCTGCCTGGAGATCACAGAGAGACACTTTCTAACTCATGTGAAGTCCGACTGGCTTCCTAGCACTGGACAACTGCAGCATGGCACCATTCTGGGTGCCTGTCTACTTCTATTCAACTTAGTACTGGAAGTCCCAGCTAGAGCAATCACGCAAAAGAAATAAAAGGCATCCAAATTTGAAAAGAGGAAGTGAAGTTAGCTCTGTTTGCTGAAGATGTGATTTTATAACTAGAAAAGCATAAGGTCCTCTACAAAAGACTTCTAGATTTGGTAAATGACTTCAGTAAAGTGTCAGGATACAAAATCAACATACAAAAATCAGTAGCATTTTTATATATCAATAACAGTCAAGCTGAGAACCAAATAAAGAACTCAATCCCATTTACCATAGCTATGAAAAAATTAAAGACTAAGAATGCAATTAACCAAGAAGGTAAAAGATCTGTACAAAAGAACTACAAAATACGGCTGAAAAAAATCGTAGATGACATACACAAATGAAAAAACATCCCATGCTCATGGATTAGAAGAATCAATATTGTTAAAATGACCATACTGCCCAAAGCAATCTACAGATTCAATGTAATTCCCATCGGAGTATTGACATTATATTCTCAGAATTAAGAAAAAAAAAATCCTAAAATTCACAGGAAACAAAAAAAGCCCAAACAGCCAAAGCAAAATCTTAACCAAAAGAACAAAGCTGGAGGTATCATATACCAGACTTCAAGTTATCCTGTGAGACTATAGCAACCAAAACAGTGTGGTACTGGTATAAAAACAGACACAGATCCATGGAACAGAATAGAGATTCCAGAAATAAAGCTATGCACCTGCCACCAACTGATCTTTGACAAAGTTGACAAAAATATACACTGAGGAACAGAGATCCAATTAATAAATGGTGCTGGGGAAATTGGATAGCCATATGTAGAAGAATGAAACCTCTTACCATATACAAAAATTAACTCAAGATGGATTAAAGACTTAAATATAAAACCTGACATTATAAAACAGATTAGAAGAATACCTAGGAAAAACTCTTCTGGACATTGGTCTAGGCAAAAAATTTATGACTAAGTTCTCAAATGCAACAAAAACAAAAATAGACAAATGAGACTTAATTAAACTAACAAGCTTCTGCACAGCAAAAATGTAATCATCAGAGTAAACAGAAAATCTGCATAAAGCGAGAAAATACTTGCAAACTATACATCCATCGCAGGACTAATATCTAGACTCTAGAAGGAGCTCAAACACCTCAACAAGAAAAAAAAAATAACCCCATTAAACAGTGGGCAGAAGATATGAACATTTTTTTCTCAAAAGAAGACATACAAGCAGCCAACAAACATGAAAACAGGCTCAACATCACTAATCATCAGAGAAATGCAAATTAAAATCACAGTGAAATATCCTCTTACAGCAGTCAGAATGGCTATTATTAAAAAGTCAAAAAACAACGGATGTTGGTGAGAATGCAAAGAAAAGGGAATGCCTATACACTGTTGATGGGAATGTAAATTAGTACAACCTGTATTGAAAATAGTATGGATATTTCTCAAATAATTAAAAATAGAGCTACCATTTGACCCAGGAATCCTACTATTGAGTTTATACACAAAGGAAAATAAAGTATCATATCAAAAAGACACCTGTATTCATATATTTATAGCATCACTATTTACAATAGCAAAATTACAGAATCGACTTAAGTGTCCATCAGTGGATAATTGAATAAAGAGAATGTTATACACACACATACATACACACATACTCACACAAAGATATATATATATATACGCAATATACACTGTACATATGGACATAATTCGTGGAAAAATAAACATCGGAGACTTCAAAAGGTGGGAGTGTGGGAGGTGGGTGAGGTATGTGAAATTACCTATTGGGTGCAATGCACACTGTTAGAGTGATGGTTATGCTAAAAGCCAAGACTTCACTACTATATCTATGGAACAAAAATGCACTATACTCCCTAAATCCATAAAAATTTTAAAAAATTAGAACCTATACAGCCTGATGCCCTAATGTAGGAGATGAAAAAGGAAAATGAAAGGTGACTTCCAGGTGTGTGCAGATGCTATTGATTAACAAGAAATACTGGAGAAAATGAGTAATTATGAGAGAACACATTGAACTCAGATTGAGAACTTTTTTTACTTTAGATGGCTGTTAAGCTTTGGAGCTACATCTAAACTGAAATAAAAATTTGTAATAACAAGCAAATTATTCCACACTTCTTGATTAGCATTCCCTTTAATATCCAAAGAAAGTTGCTAGAGGCCCATTACATGCGATTATAAAAGTCAGAGAATTTCATAAATGTTGTTAGGCTTCTAAAGAAATTACTCTCATGTTTATGTTTTCTACCAAATTTTTGTTACGAATACATTATTGATTTGCAGTTGCTTTACTTTCTATAGTGGCTGCCCTTCCTCTGTCACTCAGCCACTTCTGAATGCTTTGACCTTTTCTTCCATTTCCCAAAGCTCCACCAACAAGGTTTGTGGTACAAGTTGACTATCTCTTATGCAAAAACTTGGGACCAGAAGTGTTTTAGATTTAAGATTTTCTCAGATTTTGGAATATTTGCATTACTATTACTGGTTAAGTAGCTCTTTTTTGTTTTTTGTTTTTTAGATGGAGTCTCGCTCTCTTGCCCAGGCTGGAGTTCAGTGGCACAATCTCAGCTCACTACAACCTCTGCCTCTTGGGTTCAAGTGAGTCTCCTGCCTCAGCTTCCCGAGTAGCTGGGATTACAGGCATGCATCACCAAGCCTAGCTAATTTTTTCTACTTTTAGTAAAAATGGAATTTCACCATGTTGGCCAGGCTGGTCTCAAACTCCTAACCTCAAGGGATTCACCTGCCTCGGCCTCCCAAAATGCTGGAATTACAGGCATGAGCCACCCTGCTGGGCCATACATCCCAAATTTGAAAGAGGATTTCCTTTAAGCATCAGGTTGGTCCTCAAAATGTTTCAGATTTTGGAGCATTCCAGATTTCAGATTACCAAATTTGGGATACTCAGCTTTAATATGAACTTTTCACTGCTATGTTTGATAAATAAACACAATCACAAAACAACATAAAAAAGAAATCACTTAAATATTCAGTATGACTGTTAAAAATTTTCTTAGCTACCTACACCACAGGGACCCTCTTCATGGCTGGATTTCCTTTCCTTTTCTTTTCTTTTCTTTTCTTTTCTTTTCTTGTCTTGTCTTGTCTTGTCTTGTCTTTTCTTTTCTTTTTTCTCTTCTCTTCTCTCTTTTTTTAGGCCAGATATTGTTCTATCACTCAGACGAGTGCAATGGCATCATCAGAGCTCACTGCAGCATAGACCTCCTATGCTCAAATGATCCTTCCACCTCATCCAGCCAAGCAGCTGGAACTACAGGTATGTACCATCAAGTCTTGCTATATTGCTGGGATTGAACTCCTGGCCTCGAGCAATTCTCCCAGCTCAGTCTCTCAAAGGGCTGAGATGATGAGCATGAGGCATCACACTCAGCCAATAGCTGTATTTCTTGTTAGGTTTCAAGCAGTCATTGAATATCTGCATCCATTCTACTTCTCTAAAAACTTCTTTACACATCCCTTTTTGATTTTACTATTTGACATCTCTAAAATCTCTTTCTTTTTAAGAGCCAAATCCATAAATGAAGAGACTAATTTCACTCTCAATGCCTTGTCATTCTTTACTTAGGAGAAATAGGGTAAAAGCAAAACCTCATTACACTACTTTTCTTAATCAAAAACTTTATCAACTTTAGGTTTCCATTCTTACTAATACCAAGAATCAAGAAAACATTTCATTTGTTCTTAACTTTAGCTAGCTTAAATTCTCAGGAAGATCTGTTTGCTACCAACTTGGATTTGTGTGGTTCAAGTTAGAGAGTACACGAGAAAATCCAGGGTCAACTGGTTATTTTAAAAATTCTCACTAAAGAGCTCAGTGTCAGAAGAAATGATTTATCAGACTCTGGAACACAGAAAGAAGTACCTAAGAAGAAAAACACCCAACCTCAGTAATATGATTTTCATTCTGTGCACAAATAGGTTATTGCTTTGAAACAGGTCAGAGTCTTGAGCTCCAAAGAAAGTGGAGCTGTGACTGTGAAGAGTGTGTGTTGATGGGTGCAGAGGTAATGAGATTGCAAACACAGAAGAAAAGCAAAAGAAAAACAAAAATGAAGAAATCTTGGACTGATGCCTAATTTTTTCTTTCTGTAAGTGTGGCCATTTTTGGAGGAGTTCTAATGATGGGTTAAACCACAAGGAGAAAATTAAACTTCTCTTAAATGTAGTTAAAATCCCTAGAGAGACATGAGTTTGTCACGATTGCCTGAGAAGATATTGGCTGGGATTAAATATTGAATGTGTCTGCCAACAATGGCTGCCTGACTTGATACACGAGAGTTTCTCAGTGAGGAAAAAAAACCATGTAAGAGTACATGGATTTTACATTTTTCTGTGACTTAGATGTTGGTCCCATTTATTAGAGGAAAAGAAAAGTGCTTTAGCAGTTCGGGATTTTAAGAAACTACAATTATTGAAATAAGAGCTAAGTGTGATAGGAGGTAAAACCAACTGGGGATATGTAAGAGGTTTGCTGATAAATGTTTAGGGCAGTGGGAAAACAGGATTCCATAGATCCTTTACTGCCAGAAACCTGGTTACATGTTTTTTCTCGATCATAGATGAATATCTTAACTGTAGAAGGTAAGAAGACAAATGGAAGGAGTTACAGATGTTTGAAGATATGCAGATGGTGGGAGAAAGTTCAATGGTAATTGAGAATTGGTTCACTGACAAGAGGATTTTCCATAAGTAATAGTCTCTCTATTGGTTTAGAAAAAGTGTAGGACATTACTAATAAGCTTTAGAATCTCCAAATTATGCCCAATAAATATTCTAATTAGAGTTACTTCCAGCCAGAGATGCCATTCATTTGGGAAGTTTCCCACTCCCCTTCAAATTTCTGAATGGGACATTAGAGGTAGAACCCAGACAACTGGGACATCTTCATAAAATATTCTTGAACATTCATGAGTTGAGTTTAATGCTATTTGGAAAGGAAACTGGTAAGCCTGAGAAAGACACTCAATTTATAATGAAACACTAAAAAATAGCTTATAATTTGGTGGCATTAATAATTTCAGGTACTCTTTTATGTTTATCTACATTATACCATTTAATAGTCAGAATATACCTATGAAGTAGGTACTATTATTATTATCATTCTACAGATAAGGAAATTGAGACACAGAGATATTAAGAATCATACTTAAAGTCACACAACAAGCAAACGTTAGAACCTGGACTTCAGAGATCTGGCCAGGATCCTGTTCAGTACTTCCGATGTTACTCTAATTCTTCTCTAACTTGGGTTTGCTTCATGAATGTTTCTATATGCTGACATCTTTAAACTTCTGTTTTCTCATCTTTAAAGTTGGAAAAATATTTTATATTTTTTCTGATTATCTATTGCTCCATAGCAAATTACCCTAAAACAGTAGCTTAAAACAATACCTTTAATTGATTTCATTCACACATTTTTTTCTGCCAAGCCTCCGGCAGCAGTCTTTCTCAAGTCTTTTCTATGGTTGTAGTCAGTTGGTGGCTGGGACTGGAGTCATCTTAAGGATGAATCTTCTTATCCTAGACACTAGGCATGTGAGTGATTGTCTTCCTCACTCAATCAGTCACATGTCTAGTGTCTAGAATGAGAAGACTCAAACATCTGGGGGCTAGAACACCTCTTGTCTCTTGATCATCTCTCTGTGTGATCTCACCATGTATATATGTGGTCTCCAGCTGGCCTCTCTAACATAGCAACTTCAATGAAACCAGACTTCTTATATTGTAGCCTAGGGTTTCAAAACCCAAGAAAAAAAGAGCCAGGTAGAAACTGTATTGACTCAAATAACCTAACCTGAAAAGTCCTGTAGTGTCACTAAATTGTACTCTATTCCTTAGACAATTCACTAAGGTCAGTCCATATTCAAGAGGAGGGGAGTTAGACTAACCTCTTGAGTGTGGTAGGCTAAATAATGCCTCCCACCTCCCACAAAAGATGCCACTTTCTAATCTCACAGATCTATGCTATGTTTTACATGGCAAAGGAAACTTTGCAGATATGATTACGTTAAGGATCTTGAGATGGAGAGATTATCCTGGATAATCCAGGCAGGCTTAATGTAATCACAAAAGTTTCTAATAACAGAGAGTAGGAGAGTCAGAGTCAGAGAAGGAGATGAGATGACAAAAGCTGAGGTCAGAGTGAGGCCAAGCCCAGGCAAGGCAGCCTCTAGAAGCTGGAAAAGGCAAGGAAACAGATTCTCAACTCAAGCCACTGGAAGGCTGGAGCCGTTATGTGATTTTTGATCCATTTTGGACTTCTAAATTCAGGAAATGTGAGATATTAAATTTGTGTTGCTTTAAGCCATTTACTTGGTGGTCATTTATCACAGCATCAATAGAAAACGAATACAAGAAGTATCAACTAATTTGTGGGTAGATTTTAAGACTATCACATCTATCATCCTCTTTGATTGGTTGTTCACTAAAAACCCTGTATTATGTGTCTTTCATGTGCTAGCATTGGGTTATATCCCTAAGGATTTAAAGATAAATTAAACATGATTCTTTTCCCCATTATGCTCATAGATAGTATTTATGGAAGGACTTTGTGCAACTCTAAAGAGTAATATAAATGTAATATATTGTGAGTCACTTCCGAAGTTTAATATGCAACCCAACCATTCCTTAATTTACTAAATCATAAATCAGAATCAATATTTCAACAGATTGGAATTATGCATATATTATGAGTAAATTGCAAACAAATACAGAAGACAATTTGAAAATTAAATGTCAACAGGATTTGCAATAGACATTTACCATGTCTCAAAGTAAGAAAACCTGTCAGAATAAGTATACTGTGGGCAATCTCAGTGTTACAAGGCTGCTAATGAGCCTCTAGTAAACTAAGAGACAGTCCCTAGGGATGAAAGGCGAGGATGGCTTATTCTTTCACTGAACTCTTAACTGAGGCAGCTAACAAGGTGACCAACTGTGATTTAGACACATATCCAGTAGGAAACTGGATAGAGAGTGTTAATTTAGTTTGTAAGGGTCACTGAACTAATTCCATTAGGTGACAATTTATGGTCACTACTGATAGGAGCAAGAATATAAACCCGAAGTCAAAAAAGAGGGAGAAGCGTTTCTTGAACAATCTCACTTACCAGGAAAAGCAATGAGAAAACAAGCAGTCACTCAATTGAGATGCCTATTTTCGTTATGATATTTAGGTCTTGGAACACCTTTCCACACGTGAGAATCGCAAACAAAAATATATAGTGTGACTAGAATATATAAACAAGGTCATGAAAATAAAGTTGATGCCCACTAAGCCTTTTTTTAGAGAGCTACATCCACTTCAATCCTTGAAGAAAGTTGTCTGTTCAAAGGATAACAACTTGCAGGGTTAGATGTTAAGAAAGGGGAGTTATCAAGGAAGCTTACAGAAGGGATATTCAGTGGTCTGTCTTGGGTACTGGGGGGCTCTCTTTCCATAGCACCGCTGCTGGCAGCTGGCCAGCAGCTCAGGCAGGCAGCTGGTAGGGGAAGAGTGGCCTCTGCCAGCTGGCACTAAAAAATTAAAATTAAAATTAAGGGGAAAAAAAAACCCACCCTGAGGCACAGATGCATAACAATCAAGAATTCAGTTTCCGGTGTTCTCCCTTATTCTTCAGTCCTTAGGGAAGCCCAGCAGTGAGGTAGCTCCTCCCTCCCCAACCCAAGGTCCCCAGGCTGCTCTTCTCTGGTTTAGGTTCCCTTTTTGGAGGTTTTTCTGTGTTCATGCGTCCAAAACACAGTTCTTGAATCATAGCATGTGCCAAGAAATGTGCTAAGGACTGAGGATGGAAATATAGAACTGAATTACATTTCCTTACTTCCATCAATGTGCAAATTAAAAGGGCTATAGCTGATTTTTAAATGCCCGTAAATAATGACAGAAAGTTGGATGACCATAGTGCTTACGAAACATAGAAGAGAGCCCACAGTAGATGAAGAAAGACAAGTATCACATCAAAAAAGAATAAGAATTAAGGCTTTCTCAGCTGAACAAATGGGAATAGCCTCTTTAAGAGGAATGAACATGAGGAAATAATGGAGGCATAAAATGGAAATCGAATTTTAAAATGTTACTGTACTGTTAGAGTACAGTCTGAGCTGCTATAACAAAAAGACCAAAAACTATAGAAGCTTTGAAATGTCATATATCTCTCTTTGATGGTATGTTTCAGCCAGATATGGCTCATAGGGCAGCCCTGTCATCCTCAGTATGCAGTTTCTAGCTTCTGGATTACAGAAGTTGCTTGAGCTCTTGCAATCATTCGTATATCTCAGTCGGGGAGGAAAAGGCAAAATCCCCTCTTAAGAGAGCTACATAAAAGTATTATCTCCACTCACATTATCTCCACTCACAGAGAGCTTCAAATGAAGCTGGGGAATGTAGTAATTTGCCGAGTAGCCTTGTGCCAATCTAAAACTTAGAAATTCAATTAAAAACCAAAAGGGATAATTAACATTGGTAGAAAGCCACCCTCAGTTAGGAATAAATAGTAAATCTATGTAAACATAGTTCTCATTCTTTGTGCATAATTAGTTTTATAAATTTCTCTGTAAATTATTTCATTCAAGATTTACATTCCCTGGGCTATTACCAGGACTGAAATAGGAATCATTTAATGAACTATATATATCAGAGATAAGTTTTGAACAAGACATTGTGGGAAGTATTGTGGTGATAAAAAAAATATGCTTAGGCGGACTACAATAAAGATGGAATTTTAAAATGACAAAATATTATCATGGAAAATGAAAAGAGATGAATACACATTATTAGAGCCAGTAGTGTAGTAAGCTGGTCATCAACCTTCTTGACTGATGCATGATACTCACTATAAAATAGACCGAATAGTCATAAAACTTTATTCTGTCAAGTCAAGAAACCTCAACTAAAAATAATTTTGTTCAACCTCCATTTTATCCTATCTCTCAATCTAGCCATCAGATTTTGATCTATGTAAGCCTCAAGGTAATACATTATTGCTCCTAGAGTCACGGTATATTCCATATAGTCATATTTCATGCATAATGAAGGTGGCAGTGAACTACAAAGGTTTTTGTCAACTCAAACAGGAATACCAATGTTGTCTAAGGGCAATTTATGGTATGTATTTTAAAAGAGTAAAAAAAAGAAGAAGTTTTTAGGTCAATTCACATGTAGGGGAAAATTGTATCACTTGGAGACATTTTGAAAAGACAAAATTTTTACCTTAATGGATTTTAAGATTACTCTCTATTTCATAAAATTTATTTTTCATCAATATACATATATATTAAAGAACGTATTGACAATTTAAAACTCACAAAACAAGGTTTTTAGTATAGATATTTTCTTTTTAAGTATTTGATTGCCTATTTCATGCAAGGCACTTTGCTAGATATTAGAATACAATAGTGGATAAGTCATTTATCTTAATTTGGATAATTTTGTTGTAAGGATAAAAGAGTCATCAAAAATAGATCAAATTAAAACAGTATGTTGTTAGAGATATTAAGAAGCAGTTCACATTCATTTAAGAACTAAATGTTGACAAGGTTGGGCTTACTCAAGACCAAGTCGTGAAAGGTTTCTAGACTCAAGGAAGCCCTGGGGACCTTAGCAATATGTGGTGACTTTCACTCTAGTGTCCTCCCCTTAAGTATGACTCAGATAATTAACAGAAGGTTGGGTTGTGTTCTGGGTTTTGTTTTGTATTTTGGTTGTCATTTTATTTTCCTTTTCTGTTTCTCTACCAACTGACAAATTCATTCTAATATTCTTAGTTAAAATTGCCAAGAACAGGAATCCGATTCATGCAAATTATTTCCCAGTCCCTGCTACAAATCATAGTCCCTGTCTTCAGTTAGTTATGTAGGTAGGTGAGTTCACAAAGTATAGAATCTCATCATATATAGCAGATAGGCCCTGGGGAATTAAAGTCAAGGTTTTGATATCATGAAGTATACCTGCAACCTGTTTTAAATTGTAAATTGACAAAATTCTTCCTGAGCAAACATTACCATTATCACTGACATGTTTTATAAAGCACTTTAACATAAACTATCTGAGGTATATTCACCTAAAAATCCTATAATGTAAGCAGAGGTGATCCTCAGAATAGTTAGTAACTTGTCTAGTATTTACATGAACCAATCAGAATGAATGCCCCAAATTTCAAAATGAATTGTTGTCACAAGCAGTCAGTATAATGAGCCATCTACCTGCTGCCTGAACTGCAGCCCTGGATCCAAAGTCAGCCTTTATTTTATACTCATTTTATGGATTAAAAGAAAATAAAGTTCATGAGTGGTTATATGACATGTTTTTGTCTTCTGTCTCCAAAACTCTAGCAGTTCGCACACTTTGCTTCCAACTGTACCCTGGTACCTATTGTGACATATCACATGCTTGAAGGCCACATCTGGGACTTTCCTAACTAGCAACCGTTTTTCTTTTCTGTGGTTTCTAACATGCTATATAAGATTTTATCTCTATTGTATTTCCTGTAACATTGACCTTCCAATGGCTTCTTTCTCTTTTCTACAGAGTATATTTTTGGAGGGCAAATCTGTTAATGTGTATTCTTTATGCTCTGTACATCCTATATAAGATCATCAGTAAATATCTATTTACATTTTTTTGAAGGGCAGAGAAATTAGCAAGTGTATGTTCATGGGTTTAGATGAGGAAGTAGAGTGTAGTAATTATGAACACCAACTCAGAAACTCAACTTTTTGGGTACAGGTGTAAACTGCACCACTTCTAGCCACGTGATCTTGGACAGGTTACTTATGCATCCTATGGCCACGTTTCCTCAAATGGAAAATCAGGATGATAAAATAATACTTAGTTCAGAGAGTTGTGGAGTTCAAATGCATGTAGAAAGCTTAGCACATTGCAGAATATATGTAAGTGCCAACAATAACTTATGGCTGTTATATAATCTGTAATATAGACTCCTCTGCTTCTTGTACAGTGAAGGCATGCATTGCCCAGAGGGATTAGAGTTCAAAGTCAGCGTATGCAACAAAACTTGCAAATGTTTCCTAAGTAATTTTTAAGTAATTTTACTCTTTTAAATCTCTTACTCATCAAAAAAATACACTTGTATTTTCTATACAATTCTTAATAGATCTAAGTATGTATAAATGCATAATGCACTTACTAGCGTATTTATATAATATTCCCTGGAAGGATCTTACATAGAAATTAATTTATTCAAGCCTTTTATTGCATAGAATTCTTCAACAAAATTACCAGGCTTCCATCTTCTTTATTTGTTGTTTTGCATTTGTCTCCCAGCTACAGCTAACTTTTTGTTAGGCAATGTTTTCTTTGGCTCTTAATTAGTTCTTCAATAGCTTTCTCCAGGAGGTCCAAGAAACCTATAACTACCTTCTTCCAGCCAGTCCCTCTGGAATGTTCTCAGCATCCTTTTCTCTCTCTCAAATGTAGTTGAACTGAGATAACTTGAAAACAAGTGTGCTGTGATAATACTGTTTAATTTACTTATAAAATGTCTCTAGTACAAGGCATGTTTGGATTAGCCATATAGACAGTGGTTATCATTATTACATATATATAAGCAGCAAAAACTATATCTTAGAGAGTTTAAGCAACTTTCTCAGGGTTACATACCCATAATAGGTATGGGGACAGGTTATAAACTCAGGTCTTTAAGAGACAGATACTTCAGCTTTAAATTTGTGAACCTCCAGGGAGTCATACCATGTGCAGAAAGAATTCTGAAAAATGGTGTGGGAGATTTTTGGTTGTACTATAAACTGGGAGATGTTGCTAACATTTAGTGAGCAGTGGCCTGGGATGTGAATCTATTTCAATATGCCAAGAGATCTTTCAAAGAGAAATTGTACCAGGCAGTTTAAACATGCAAAGGAGACTTTACTCAAGACTTTTGCAATGAGAGAGAGAGAGTCTAGATTCAGCTCCTCTGAAAGAAAAGATGGAAGCATTTTTTAAGTGCTGGGATAAGCTAGTGAAAAAGCACAGGAAGACAATGAGTGTAGTTCCTCACTGTGATTAGGCCAGCTGTATTTGCTAACCAGCTCATCTAAGTTAGGCTCCCACCTTTCACAGAGACTGGGAAATAGAGGCACTATCTTTCTTGATCGCATTTCAAAGGGATGGCTACCAGATCCTCAGAAAGACATTTCTGGATTATAAAACTGCCTGAAGGCTTGGAGATTTACATCTCAAAGAGCCAGAGCAAGAATTTACAATGACAAGTGTTCTAACGTAAATACTCTAAGAAAAGGCAGATCAGAGGCCCAGATTCAGGGAGACTCTGTCAAAAGTTTAGTCAAGCTTTATGAAGGCAATATAAAGGATACCTTGTTCAAGTCCCACATGAGAAAAAATTGCCTCATCTCTTGCTTTTATGTACATGAAAAACTTTATAATTATGCAAGCTTGGCCTCCCAGTCTATTTTGTACATTGCTATAGTCTGGATGCTTGTTTCCTCCAAATCTCATGTTGAAATTTGATCCACAACATTGGAGGTGGGGCCTAATGCGAGGTGTTTGGGCCATAGGGGCAGATCCCTCATGAAAGGCATGTGCCTTCCTTGCTATAATCAGTGAGCTCTCACTCTATTAGTTCCCTTGAGAGCTGGTTATTAAAAAGATCCTGGTACCTCTCTCCACCCTCTCTCTGTCTTGCTTCCTCTCTTACCATGTGATCTCTGCACACCCTGGCTCCCCATCACCTTCTGCCATGAATAGAGGCAGCCTAAAGTTGTCACCAGATGCCCAATCTTCCAGCCAGCAGAATCATAGGACAAACAAACCCTTTTTCTTTAGAAATTATCCAGCCTCAGGTATTTCTTTATAGCAACACAAATAGACTAAGACATACATGAACACAAATATTTTCACACAAATTAAATAGAAATACATCTTCCAGGAATGCCACAAACTGTTTTTTCATTTAGAAAAGGTTGCTAATTTTGGAATATTACCAAGGCTTCTTCCTTATCATAGAAAATCATGTTACTATTGTTCATGTTGATTACAATTTTTTTTTAATTTTTAATTTTTTAAACATTATATGTATTTATTGTGAGCAACATGGTATTTTGAAGTATATATGCATTGTGGAATGGCTAAATCTAGCTAACTAACAAATGCATTACCTCACATAGTTTTTTTGTGTGTGATGAGAGCACTTACCTTCCACTCTCTTTGCATTTTTCAAGATACAATATATCATCATTAACTGTAGTCTTCTTGCTATTTAATAGATACCTTGAATTTATTCCTCCCTTCCAACTGTAATTATATAGGCTTTGACAAAACATTTTCCTAACCCTCTCTCCCCACTAACCACCCTAACTTCTGGTAACCAACATTCTGCCCTCACTTCTATGAGATCAACTTTTTTGGATTCCACATCCAGGCAAGACTATGTGATATTTGTTTTTCTATGACTGGCTTATTTCACCTAACATAATGTTTGCCAGGTTTATCCATGTGATATATATATAACTTTCTTTATCTCTTTATTGGTAGCCACAGGTTGTTTCTGTATGTTTCTGTATTGTTGGCTATTGTGAATAACACTGCAGTAAACATGGGAGTGCAGATATCACATGAAGATACTGATTTTCTTTTCTTTCTATGTTTTCATTACAGATTTTATTGCAGCTATAAGGAAATACCCTCTTGATTTAGCTAATGTCTTTGTAAAGATTGCTAAACTATCGTATAATAGTGTTTCCTTAAAAAAGTTTATGACAGAGGTCTTCAGTCACTTTTTAGTCACTCAGATGGATTGTTCTTACCTGTAATTACTCTCTTCTCAGATTTCAATTCTCAAATTCTTTAGCTCAAGATGAATGCCTAAGAATGTAAAAGTCATGCTTTACTCTTGAATACTTAGCACAGTTCTCTTGATGTGTGGCACCCAAAATGAAGAACAGATAGGCTGACATCTTGATGAACTAAGTACTTTTTGGTTTTCTTGGTAAATCATGATGGAAGGCAAAGAAGAAGTAAGCACTTTCTTCACAGGGCGGCAGGATGGAGTGAGTACTTGATTTTATTTTCTTTAAATAGATACCCAGTAGTGGGATTGTTTGATCATACGTTAGTTCTATTTTTAATTTTTTCATACTGTTTTTCATAATGGCTGTACTAATTTAAATCCCCACAGAAATATGTAGGGTTCCCTTGTCTCCACATTCTTACCAACAGTTGCTGTATTCTTTTCTTTTTCACAATAGCCATTATAGCTGGAGTGAGGTGATATCTCAATCTGGTTTTAATTTGTATTTTCTTAATGATTAGTAATGCTGAGCACTTTTCAAATACCCATTGCTATTTGTATGTCTCTTTATGAGAAATATCTGTCTAGGTCTTTTGATCATTTTTTAATTAGGTTATGTGTTTTCTTGCTGTTGAGTTCCTTATGTACTATAAATATTGACCCCTTGATATGGTATGGCTCTCTGTCCCCACGCAAATCTCATCTCAAATTGTAATTCCCACGTGTTGAGAGAGGGACCTGGTGGGAGGTGATTAAATCATGGGGGAGGTTTCTCCCATGCTGTTCTAGTGATAGCGAGGGACTTCTCACAAGATCTGATGGTTTAAAAGTAGTGGTTTCCCCTGTACTCTTTCTCCCTTCTGCCACCGTATAAGATGCACCTTGCTTCTCCTTCACCTTCCACCATGATTGTAAGTTTCCTGAGGCCTCCAACCCATGTGGAACGGTATGTCAATTCAACATTTTGTTTATAAATTACCCTGTCTTAGGCAGTTCTTTATAGCAATGTGAAAATGGACCAATACAGAGAACTGGTGCCAGGAGTGGGATACTGCTGTAAAAACACCTGAAAATGTGGAAGCAGCTTTGAAACTAAGTAATGGGCAGATGTTGGAACAGTTTAGAGGGCTCAGAAGAAGAAAGAAAGATGAGGGAAAGTTTGAAACTTCCTACAGCCTTGTTGAATGATTTTTACCAAAATGCTGATAGTGATATAAACAATGAAGTCCAGGCTGAGATGGTCTCAGATGGAAATAAGGAACTTATTGGGAAGCGGAGCAAAGGTCACTCTTGCTATACTTTAGCAAAGAGACTGGTGGTATTTTACCCCTACCCTAGAGATCTGTAGAACTCTGAAATTGAGAGAGATTATCTAGGGTATCCGGTGAAAAAAAATTCTAAGCCACAAAGCATTCACAATGTGAACTGGCTTTTCCTGAAAGTGTTCACTCATATGCATTCACAAAAGAGGTGATTTGAAATTGGAACTTGTGTTTAAAAGGGAAGCAGAGCACAAAGGCTTGGAAAATTTTCAGCCTGACCATGTGGTAGAAAAGAAAAATCCATTCTCTGGGGAGGACTTCAAGTTGGCTGCAGAAATTTGCATAATTAAGGAGGAGCCAAATGTTAATAGCCACAACAATGGGGAAAATGTCTCTAGGGCTTGTCAGAGACCTTCACAGCAGCTTGGACAGCTAAATGAGGAAGATGTCTCCAGGGCTTGTCAGAGACCTTCATGACAGCCCCTCCCATCACAGGCCCAGAGCCCTAGGAGGAAAAAATGGTTTCATGGGCCAGGCCCAGGGACCCACTGCTCTATGCAGCTCCAGGACATGGCACCCTGCATCCCAGCTGCTCCAGCTCTAGCCATGGCTAAAAGGGTCCAAAGTATAGCTCAGGCTATTGATTCAGATGTTGCAATCCCCAAACCTTGGCAGCTTTCACATAATGTTGGGCCTGTGGATACACAGAAGGCAAGAGTGGAGGTTTGGGAACCTGTACCTAGATTTCAGAGGGTATATGGAAATGCCTGGATGTCCAGGCAGAAGTCAGCTGAAGGGGTGAATACCTCATGGAGAACCTCTGCTTGGGCAGCATGGAAGGAAAATGTGGGGTTGGAGCCACCACACAGAGGCTTCACTGGGGGACTGCCCAGTGGAGCTACAAGAAGAGGGTCTCCATTCTCCAGAACCCAGAATGGTAGATCCACCAACAGCTTGCACCATGCATCTGGAAAATCCACAGGCACTCAACGTCAACCCATGAAAGCAGCCACAGGGGCTGTAATCTGCAGAGTAACGGGGGTGGAGCTGTCCAAGACTGTGGGAGCCTACTCCTTGCATTAGTTTGCCCTGGATGTGAGACACGAAGTCAAAGGAGATTTTGGAGCTTTAGGATTTAATGACTGCCTGGCTGGGTTTCTGATTTGTATGGGGCCTTTGGCCACTTTGTTTTGGCCAATTTCTCCCATTTGGAATAGGAACATTTACCCAATTCCTGTATCCCCATCATATCTTGAAAGAACTAACTTGTTATTTATTTTACAGGCTCATAGGCAGAAGAGACTTGCTTTGTCTCAGATGAAACTTGGACTTTGACATTTGGATTAATACTGGAATGATTTAAAACTTTGGGGAATTGTTGGGATGGCATGATTTGTTTTGAAATGTGAAAAGGACATGATATTTGGGAGGGGCTGGGGCAGAATTATATTGTTTAGCTGTGTCCCCACCCAAATCTCATCTTGAATTGTAATCCCCATGCATCTAAGGAGGGACTTGGTGGAAAGTGATTGGATCATGGGAGCTGTTTCCCCTATGCTCTTCTCATAGTAATAAGGGAGTTCTTAGGAGATCCAGTGGTTTAAAAGTGGCAGTTTCCCCTGTGCTGTGTCTCTCTCTCTTTCTCCTACAACCATGTACAACGAGCCTTGCTTTCCCTTTGCCTTCTGCCATGATTGTAAGTTTCCTGACGCCTCCCAGCCATGCAGAACTGTGAGTCAACTAAACCTCTTTCTTTATAAATTACCCAGTCTGAGGCAGTTCTTTATAGTGGTGTGAAAACCGACTAATACACCCCTTACCTGATGTATAGTTTGTAACTATCTTTTCCTATTCTGCAAGTTTTCTCTTTACTCTCTTGATTGCTTCCTTTGTTGTGCAGAAGCTTCTTAGTTTGATGTAAACCCTTTTGTCTATTTTTGCTTTTTTTGCCTGTGCTTTTGAGTTATTTTCCAAAAACTTCTTGCCCAGACCAAGATCATGGAACTTCAACCCTATGTTTTTTTCTAGCAATTTCATATTTACAAATCTTACATTTAAGTCTTTATTTTGAGTTGATTTTTGCATTTAGCGACAGATAAGTGTGTAATTTCATTATTTGGCATGCAAGTATCTAATTTTTCTAACATCATTTATTGAAGAGACTGGTCACAGAATTTGAATTATCAAAGTGTGCTTTTTGTAGCTATTTTGTTTTGGGCAATTCTGTATGCAGATTCAAAAATCTAATATACTTCATTTTGATTTCTAATAAATTCACATCTTAGTATTTATAATTAACCACATATAATTATACTATAAATTACTTTTCTTTTACTTCTCCTTTACATTGCAGTTATAGTATCTTTTAAAAATTTGTTCATTGTACATTCTGTATGTTAGTCCTTTGTCAGATGTATAAATTGTGAAGATTTTCTCCCACTCTGTGGGTTGTCTCTTTACTCTGCTGACTGTTCCTTTTGCTGGGCAAAAGCTCTTTAGTTTAATGAAGTCACAGCTATTTATCTTTGTTTAGATTGCATTTGCTTTTGGATTCTTGGTCATGAAATCCTTACCTAAGCCAATGTCTAGAAGGGTTTTTCCAATATTATCTTCTAGAACTTTTATAGTTTCAGGTCATAGATTTAAGTCCTTGATCCATCATGAGTAGATTTTTGTATAAGGTAAGAGATGAGGATCCAGTTTCATTCTCCTACATGTGGCTTGCCAATTATCCCGGCACCATTTGTTGAATAGGGTATACTTTCCCCACTTTATGTTTTTGTTTGCTTTGTTGTAGATTAGTTGGCTGTAAATATTTGGGCTTATTCTGAGTTCTCTATTCTATTCCATTGGTCTATGTGCCTATTTTTATACCAGTATCTCGCTGTTTTAGTGACTATGGCCTCATAGTATAGTTTGATATCTGGTAATGTGATGTCTCTAGGTTTTTATTTTTTATTTTTTATTTTTTTGCTTAGCCTTGCTTTGGCTTATGCAGGCTCTTTTTTGGTTCCATATGAATTTTAGGATTGTCTTTTCTAGTTTTGTGAAAAATGATGGTGGTATTTTGATGGGAATTGTATTGAATTTGTAGATTGATTTCGGCAGAATGGTTATTTTCACAATATTGATTCTACCAATCCATGAGCATGGGATGTGTATCCATTTGTTTGTGTCATATATGACTTCTTTCAGCAGTGTTTTTTAATTTCCCTGTAGAGGTCATTCGCCTCCTTGGTTAGGTATATGCCTAAGTATTTTATTTTTTTGCAGCTATTGTAAAAGGGGTTGAGTTCTTGATTTGATTCTCAGCTTGGTTGCTGTTGGTATATAGAAGAGCTACTGATTTGTGTACATTAATTTTGTATCAACAAATTTTGCTGAATTATTTTGTCAGTTCTAGGACTTTCTGGAGGAGTAAAGCATTCTATGATCTATTATCATATCACTCCACCTTTCTACCTCTTTTCCTCATGCCCCATTCTTTTTAGTCTTGTTTACTCTTCTTTATAAAATAATTTTGATTTCCCTAACCCTTCAGACTCTTGCAGATCTTGTGTCTGGAGAGTTCTCCCTATGGCAGTTGTCCTCCATCCCTTATTATAGTCTCTCTATTCCCTTACAATAAATCTTACTAACAAATATCTCCTTGATAAACTGGAATTTGTTTTTTACCTGGCACATTGTTATCTTAGCAAAACAGACTAACTCAAATTCCATCAAGATTAGAAAATGGCATGGAATACAAATACATACATTCTACAGTATTTCCAGAACAGATTAATACGTGTCTAAAAGTTGGTGAGAGATTTCTTCAGAAGCTCATTAAAGTAACTCCTTAACCCTGTTAGACTGCTCTGTCAGGCAAAAGATTATTGTTTCCTTCTTTCCTTTATTTTTCTTAAACTAATCCCTCTTCAATGTGCAGCACAGATAGTTAATCCCTTAAACAGCCAGGTGGGAGCTCTCACTGGTGGTACTGTAATGGTCAGCACTGGTTTTAGGGAGGTCAGATCAAGCCCTAACAAAGAGGAAGGAAAGTATGAATGTCAATGGTAATGATTATTAAACAGACTGTGGAAAATAGAGAAAAGATTAAGCCAAATTTGGATGATCTCTGAGTGCGCTTAAGTCACAATGGTGCTTGGCTGCTCATAGCCATGTTCTTCTTCACAAAGGACAAAGCCAGGCAGCAATTTAACAACACAGCTGGTTTTCCTTCCTCAAGATGGCAGTAGTTTAAGTCTGGATGTGGTAAAAAAAAAAAAAAAAAACAGTCCACTAATACATACAAACTATGACGTTTTGCATTTTTTATTGGCTTGATAACTCAACTCTTTTGACTGGACTACCAAAGAAAAAATTAAAAAGCAAGTAATGTAAAGTGATATTGAAAAGGTTGGTTTTTTAAAAATATGTAAGACAAAATGTGTTTTCTCTAATAACTAAAAAAAAAAAAAAAAATTCCAAAATGTAATTTTCAAATCAACCTGACCTGTTACTTCACATCTGATCGCTTGTTCAGTCAAGATTCAGAATTGAAACTATGCATAAGTCTGTTTTCTTAAATATGCCAGATATAGGCTCTGTCCTAAATTCTTTCACTAATTCCACAAATCCATGCTGAGAAACAATGGCTGTTTTGCCAGGTAGGAAAATGGGAGCATCACATAACTGTACTGGTACAGCTGGCAGATGTCAACAGTCATGATCATTGTCCAGGAAGATAAATGAAAGGCAACATTCAGTTTTCCAACAAATAAAATGTTAACACATTTGAAGATAGAAGATGGCATTTTTCATTTTAATTTAAAAAATAAACAGTATTTTATATCAATGTAACTATTGAGACCTTTATGTTAAAAACACATATTTCTTCATGAGTACAAAATCACATATATCACACATTGATTTCTATATTCCTTAAATAGCTGGACTATATTTCCTAATTTATAGCTCTAAATGAACCTTAATTTCAAAAAACATAGATTGATATTACCTACATTGGAAGTGATTTAATCATAACTTATTTGAATTAATTTATAACAAAAATAAGTATAAAATATAGTATGATTATTTTAATGTAATTTGATTTCTACATAATAGTTTTATTTAAATATTATACATATTTCTTATTCCCGTTTTGAAAAATTAATAAGGATATTTCAAAAAGACACATATTTTTATCTATTTCTATGTGTGTATTTTATTCTAGAATGTTCTACGTATTGGCATATCTTTTCACTATTATGTCATTTTATCAAGTTATAAGTAGGCCCTTCCAAGTATAAAATTTATAGTCTGTGTTTTCTTTTCTTACCTATAATCAGAAAGCACTAATGTTGACGAAAATTTCTTTGTGAATGAGAAAGAGAGAAAGAAATGAGAGAGGAAAAAAAATAAAACTACCTATATGTTCTTTGTGAATGGCTTAAAACTAGACAATTATTGAGGCAACACATTTCCCACCCTCATGCCCACCCCAATCTTTTCTCCTGTGAACATGGCATTTATCACTTAGTGGGGGTTTAAAGCAGGTGAAAAAAATAACTCTAATGATTTTCTTTCGTTTTCTGATATAGAAGGTGTGTAAGGTCTGGGAGGCAGGCCTGTGTCAGGCAGAGGTGTCATTAACTAGTGTGCAATGGTGATTTGAGTGTGTTTATAGCACCTTGGCCCTGAGTAATTCCAGAGAAATGAAATAACATGCCTTTCCAAACAAAGTAGAATAAAGCTCCTCATTAGTAGAAGAGGCCAGTATGTCTCTTGGGGATGTCACTCATCTCAGGCAGTCTACATTAAATGGATTGTTTTAGGGCCATATAATGGATAATCTTCTTACTGTTAATTTTTTTCCTGCTATTAACATTGTCATGGCTTCCTAAACTTCAGTGACCACTTATTTAGTTTGTTTGGAACTATTAAAAACATTGTCTATCTCATTACTCCTGTGATTTGTATTTCATTTCACACTTTCATCTGTTCTATCCTTTTCAGTCATTTGTGTGTTGTTCCTTGCTTGGTGCTGTTAACACTGAGCACTGGGGTGGTACCTGATCTATCAGTATGCCATCCTCAGATGTCTGATCTGTGCCAATGTAATAAGA
This sequence comes from Pongo abelii, assembly GCF_028885655.2. Classification (NCBI taxonomy): domain Eukaryota; kingdom Metazoa; phylum Chordata; class Mammalia; order Primates; family Hominidae; genus Pongo; species Pongo abelii. The sequence continues at coordinate 71,763,843 of NC_071999.2, forward strand.
ATGAACGTTCCATGACATATCTATATAAAAGATGTCACATAAAGAAAAGTTTGGCTCAAATTCTTTACTTACCAATATTATCATTAGGTCCAATACTCTATTAATTATTTTTCTTGGCTTTTCTTTCCTTCCCTTGAGTTTTACTAGAAAGCTGTAATTGTCATAGCCCATGAAAAATGGCAGCTGCTGTCTCTCGGTTAATAGCTGTTACTTTTGCTAAGGCTCCTTGGCCACACCACTATACAAATGCAGTTAACTTTTATTCAGTAGGGAGAAGTCTCCAGAACCTGTGCTGAAGGCTTGCTACATAAACTTTTGCCAACTTCCCAAGATTTCAGTTCTCAGGTCTAAATAGTCATTGGTATGCCCCACCTACTCCCATCCGAGCTCTTCAGCCTTTAATATACTGATGACAAGGTTGGTACCACTCTGCCTCTTTGAGAAACTATCTCATTTTCCTCCAGTTTGAGTAATCTTCATATCTCTTACCCAGAACTACCAGCCTTCAACACCTTCTATTTTAGGAAAAACTTCTAACTAATTTTCTCGATGAGTTTAGGGGGTACATAGCATAATGGTAGCCTAAGGGGGCAAAATCAACTCTTACAGGTGTTTTGCTGTGGCCTAAGCCATGTGTTGAAAATTAGATAATTTCACATCAAAATCTAGATTGTAGGATGTTCTTCAAACATAAAGAGGTGGTTAATCATGACTAAGGATAAGTGAATCCATAATTTAAAAACCACTATGTTGACTAAAAAAAAAACTCAATAGGAAAACTTCCACATTAAAGAGTTAATCTATTACTTGACAAATATGAGTTTTTCCTCATATTTAGTGAATATTTGATGATTATGACTGCATGAAATATGTTTTCATAAGGTAAGCGAATTTCAATTTCTTGAAAACCTCCCTGTATCAGTCTCTTTTTAGGAAGTTTTGATAGAATTAAAATATTAATATAGCCCCTGACTGCAGAGATGAAGATGTAGTATAGATCTGGTTATTCAGAGCTAGAGACACTAAATGGTAAGATTTTTAAAATAATAATAAGATATATGTTCTCTTTTATGTCATTCTTCACACTGGGAGGATGTTGCCCTGGCAATGATGGAGGCAACAACAAGTAGAAAGCCTACTAAGAGTGAAGCCAATGTGGAGAAAAGCAGAACTCAGGGCAGAAAGTGAGGGTGCACGATGCCCATTGAGCCTATGTTTTTGGCCACATCTGAACCTGGTCATTCCCAGGGCATTTTAGATCCATAAGCTAATACACTCCCATTCTTCTCTTAGCCATTCTGAGTTAGGTTTCTGTCACTTGAAATCAAAGGTCCTAACAGGGAGCCTTCTGACATACATATTTTTCCATTCATGAATTATCTTGTTCTTAACTCTTTTCTTCTGAAATTTCTCTATACTCTTTCCAATAGATCCCTTCATACTTTCTACCCCTTCCAGTTGATTGAACTTATCAGCATCTTGAGAAACAAATGTTATTTATGACAGTCTGGCATGCTGAACAACTGTGAGAAGCTAACATAAAATCCTAGACTGTTACACAACACACATGCACACACACACATACACAGACACTCACACATGCACATACACATACACAAATAACTTTCTTGCCTTCTAAATCACTGAAATTTAGGTGGCAATTTAGACTGCCATCACTAATTTGTCAACATATTTTATAATTCAAATTTAGCTGTTGGTCATGTTGTGATTCACAAAGAAGGTAAAAATTTATATGGAATAATTTTAAGTATCTCTACAATTATTTGAAACACATATTACATTTAAAGTCTCTATTAAATGCTAGCTGTGGAGGATGTTTTGCTTTTTTATAGTTTAAACATATAAGAAACAGGAATATCAGAGTGAAGAAAATAAAATTTATGGTAAATTAATCTATATTTGAATTTTAGTTAAATCCATTATAAATTCCTTCATTTAAAATGGTAGTAAGAGTGTTAATGTGAAATTAGTTGTTTTTTATGGATTACAAATAAAATATAAAACAAACAAATTGAAAAGGAAATCCAGAGGACAGTAAGGTCACATGTCGAAGCAAAATCATCCTTCTTTTTCAAATAATTTGAATTTCCACTCTTGTAGCATTTGACCAGTATTCATAAAATCCACCCCAGGACTAAAATTTTTGGTGAATGGTTGGAAACTGAGGTGAGCAGGCATTTAGTAATTGTTCAGTGGTCTGTAAAATGAATTTCTGATATCAGTCCAGTCATAAAACCTATCATCATAATTGATGCAAGTCAATGCCTTTTCTATCAGTCTCATCGGAGAAATCTGGGACTGCCTGAACACAGACACAGAAATGTCTCCTATAGACCCCAAATCTGTAAGTCAAAATTAAGGATCACTGGTAAGGAAGTTACTGTCTCTATTTGAATCACTGTGAAACTAAATGCAAAGCTTTAAATGATCGTTCTAGTTCCTTTAATAAGATTTACATTCTCTCTGAAGATAGAGTAGAATAGATATTGTGAAAATCCTACACCCTATAGGAGAAAAATTGAAGATAGAAAAAGTCTTATCCCATGGGCAGAAAAGTGGAGGATCGCCTATGGTCTTAGTCAATACAACAAACATTCTTACTTAGAAGTGGAGTGAGGTCCAAAGAGTACCCTTTGTGTCCAAGTAAACCAATGCAATTCAGAGTGATTTAGAAGGTCAAAATTTAAATATATATATAAATGAAATGTTTTTATTCCTGTCTGAAATGACTTGACAACATTATATTTGCAAATTTCTAGGTGTCCTCCAGGGATTTTTCACAAGCCTTAAAATAACCTTTCTCTCTCAATCAACGTCACTCTTTATTTGACAATTTTTAACTTCCAGCCACTTTCATAAAGTTATACTTTTTTCTGTCAGATTCTGTTTAAGTGGGTCTCAGGGAATCAATTGAGAAAATTAGAAACGAGCTCTACTTGACACCCAGTGTCAAATTCTTCAGTCCAACTAGAACTGGCCCTGGCTGCCCTTCTCCTTGATTTCCTAAAAAACTCTTGTGATCTTTTTCTATCCTGAATGCTCTTTCATCTTATCATCCTCTTGTGATTGCAGAATCAGATAAAGCTGAGATTTTAGGATATGTATAATCTTTGCCTTGGTCTGGTCTTAGATATTGGGAAGGTGATATTTTGGAGTACTAATTTTTCTAGCTGGAAATAGGTGCTACATGCAGCAAGAACTCAAGAATTTGCAAGATTTAGATCAGGTCACTAAATGAGAAAAAATATAAGATTACCTTGAGTACAGACACCTCCAAATTAAAGATAAAATCCCTCTGAATTGTATGCACTACAGTTGAAATGTGCGAGCAGTGCTTACTTGAGAGGAAATGTTATAATGTGTAAGGAAGTATAATCTGCACCAACATTAGTGAAGTCTAACACCTTTGATTTAGGTATGGTATGGAACACTGAGGCTAGCAGACATCATAAACATGTAAATTGTATCCTTAACATATTTTAACCTGTAAATATAACTAGTCTCTTCTTCTCTACTTTTTATCATTGGTCTCCTGTATAGGAAGGGTGTGAGGAGAAGCCCCTGACGTCTTAAGTGTTTCAGCCAGAAAAGAACTGGCTATCTTCAAAATACCTACATTGTATATGGCACATGGTCCTGGATTGTGTAATGTTAACTGGAAAAAGGCTGGAAAATACTTTCTCAGAACCTCATACCCTGTAAGATTCTAAGTTCTAACTGACCAAAAGAGGAATTGGGAGATACCTGAAAGGTGAAAAGGAAACAAAAAGCCGTTGTCTCAGAAGGTCATAATATTAAACATAGTGACCCACCTAGAGTTGCCAGAGGGTCTCAGCTAGTCCTTGGTCTGCTCTGTTTCCCTTCTCAACTGTTGGTCTTGCTGCTCAAAGCAGCCCCAGATTTACCACCAGGCACTTGGCTGTGAACTCACTTGGGGGTGGCTACACAAAAGAAGCAACTTCTCTAGAGACTGCACTTCATATACACTTTTCTAGGAGCTTCCTCTTCACAGCCTTACTTTAGTTGTCAGATATGTTTGGCTTTTCAGAGTCTCTTGCAAACATCACTGATTCATGCACACCACATTTTATTGATTGTCATTTGTATTTCAATTTCTTTTTATTTCAGGTATTCAGTCACAGGAAAATTGTACTATGGGTAAAAGAATTATTATTAAACTCTTTCTATATGAAATATTCCTTTTGTTCAGTTTTACTGATTACAAGCAATGTAATTGTCAGATCATCCATAAATGAAGTACAGACATATCATAAATTTAGGCCACCCCCATCAGCATAGAGTTAATCTCAAGAATAAAGTCATACAAACTGTCAATAAGTGGGATCAAACAAAAGAATAAATTTGGTTGTTTAAATTGTTTCAGCATATATTAAACCTGTTGTGAAAAACGTTGTGCTTCCCGATCGGCCTCCTGAAAGAAGTCCCTCATTATGAGGTCTTCTGCTGCCTCTGTCAGCACCTTTATTTAATACTTGTTGAATTTTCTAACTGCTTTCATTTCAGGATACTCTATCGGGCCAAGGCATATACAAGCATTGAGGATCTGACATTTCATTGCCAGCTGCAAACTTTTCTTTCCCTCGGCAAATTGGCAGAAGACCTGATCATTTGCTTTGTTTATAGTTGTTTTATTCTTTCTGCAATTGTTTAGGAAAGAAAAGCAAACATGACAGTCTAAGCCCATGAGTAGAACTAGAATCTGTTCTGGTTATTTACTGCATTACAAAGCACACCAAACTTGGTAGTCTAAAACAATAATCACTGTACTATATTCAGGATCTAAAGGCAAGAAATTCAGTTCCAGTTTAGCCAGATGAGTTTTCTGTCCTATATGACATCAAATTGGGTTACTTAGCAGTATTCGGCTGGCAGTTAAGTTAGTCTGGGGGCTCAAAAATGACTTAACTCACATCTCAGGTGCCTTGGCAGAAATAGCTGGAAAGCTGCGCCCAGGAGAGTCACTCTCCATCACTATGAGGACTCATATCCTTCACATGTGGTCTGTCCAGCAGGGTGCTCAGATGTCTAATATGACAGCTTAGGGATCTGGTATGGTTTGGCTCTGTGTTCCCACCCAAATCTCACCTTGAATTGTATTCACCATAGTCCCCAAGTGTCAAGGGCATAACCAGGTGGAGGTAATTAAATCAGGGTGTGGTGTCCTCCATGCTGTTCTTGTGACAATGAATGAATCTCATGAGAGCTGACGGTTTTACAAGCATCTGGCATTTCCCCTGCTTGCATTTCTCCTTCCTGATGCCTTGTGAAGAAGGTGACTTTCTTCCCCTTCACATTCTGCCATGATTATAAATTGCCTGAGGCCTCCCCAGCCATGCTGAACTGTGAGTCAAATAAACCTCTTTCCTCTATAAGTTACCCAGTCTCAGGTATGTCTTTATTACCAGCCTGAGAAGGGACAAATACAGTAAATTGGTACTGAGGTAGTCTGGTGCTGCTATAACTGCACCCTAAAATGTGGAAGCGACTTTGAACCTGGGTAACAGACAGAGATTGGCAAAGTTTGAAGGGCTCAGAAGGAGAGAGAAAAATGTAGGAAAGTTTGGAACTTCCTAGAGACTTTAAGGGCTCAGAAGACAGGAAGATGTGGAAAGGTTTGGTACTTCCTAGGGACTTGTTAGATGGCTTTAACCAAAATGTTGATAGCAATACAGACAATGAAGTCCAGACTGAGGTGGTCTCAGATAGAGATGAGGAAGTTGTTGGGAGCTGGAGTAAAGATTATTCTTGCTATGCTTTAGCAAAGAGACTGGTGGCATTTTGCCCTGTCCTAAGATCTGTGGAACTTTTAACTTGAGAGAGATGATTTAGGGTATCTGGCAGAATAAATTTCTAAGTGTTAAAGCATACAAGAAGAAGCAGAGCATAAAATTTTGGAAACGTTGCAGCCTGACAATGTCATAAAAAAGAAAAACCCATTTTCTGGGGATAAATTCAAGCTGTCTGCAGAAATTTGCTTATATAGCCAGGAGCCAAATGTTAATCACCAAGACAATGGGGAAAATGTCTCCAAGGCACGTCAGAGACCTTCATGGCAGCCCCTCCCAACACAGGCCCAGAGGTCTAGGAGGGAAAAACGGTTTTGTGGGCCAGGCCCAGGGTCCCTCTACTCTATGTAGCCTCACAACATGGTTCCCAGTGTCCCAGCTGCTTCAGCATAGTTATGACTAAAAAGGGCCAAGGTACAGCTCAGGCTGTTGCTTCAGAAGGTGCAAGCCCTCAGCCTTGCAGCTTCCAAATGGTGTTGGGCCTGTGGGTGCACATAAGCCAAGAATTGAGGTTTGGGAACCTCCACCTAGATTTCAGATGATGTATGGAAATGCCTGGATGTCCAGACAGAAGTCTGCTGCAGGAGTGGAGCATGGATGCAGAACCTCTGCTAGAGCAGTACAGAAGGGAAATATGGGGTTGGAGCCACCATAAAGAGTCCCCACTGGGGCACTGCCTAGTGGATCTGTGAGAAGAGGGCCAACATACTGCAGATCCTAGAATGGTAGATTCACTGACAGCTTACACCGTGCACCTGGAAAAGCCAGACACACAACACCAGTCTGTGAAAGCAGCTAGTAGTGAGGCTGCACCCTGAAAAGCCACAAAGGTGGAGCTGCCCAAGGCTGTGGGAGCCCCCTCTTTCATCAGTGTGACCTGTTTGTGAGACACAGAGTCAAAGGAGATCATTTTGGAACTTTAAGGTTTAATGACTGCTCTATTGGATTTTGGACTTGGATGGGGCTTTGTTTTGGCCAATTTTTCCCATTTGGAACAGATGCATTCACCCAATGCCTGTAAGCCCATTGTATCTAGGAAGTAATTAACTTGCCTTTGATTTTACAGGCTCATAGGTGGAAAGGACTTGCCTTGTGCCAGATGAGACTTTGGACTTGAACTTTTGGGTTAATGCTGGAATGAGTTAAGATTTTGGGGGGACTGTTGGAAGAACATGATTGCATTTTGAAATGTAAGGACATGAGATTTGGGAGGGTCCAGGTAAGGAATGATACGGTTTGGTTCTGTGTTCCCACCCAAATCTCACCTTGACTTGTAATCCTCATAGTTCCCACTTCAAGGGCAGGACCAGGTGGAGGTAACTGAATCACAGGGATGGATTCCCACATGCTGTTCTCACAATAATGAGTCTCGTGAGATCTGATGGTCTTGTAAGAGTCTGGCATTTCCCCTGCTTGCAATTCTCCTTCCTGCCACCTTGTGAAGAAGGTGCCTTGCTTCCTCTTTGCCTTCTGCCATGATCGTAAATTTCCTGAGGCCTCCCCACCCATGGTGAGACAGACATGAACTGTGAGTCAATTAAACCTTTTTCTTTTATAAGTTACCCTGTCTTGGGTATCTCTTTATTAGCAGCATGAGAATGGACTCATACAAGATCCAACTATGAGTCCCCAAAAAGATAGAAAGTGGCAAAGGGTCACTTCTGTCATATTCTGTCAGAGTATTCACAGAGCCTCCCCAGATTCAGGAAGCAGAGACGTTGACCCAATGTTTCAGTTTATGGAACATCACACATTTTCTGGTTACCTTTAATTCACCACATAACTAGATATGGACTGGTGCATATGGTCATTAAAAATCTTAATATGTTAGAGCTGGAAGGGTCCTGAGTGCACATTGAATTCTCTTCAATTAAAAAAAAATGGTGCCAGTAAGCCCCAGTGACAATAAAGGAATTACTCAAGATAAAAGAGTTAATCAGATTCAGAGCAGAGACTAGACACTGACCTTCTGACACAGTCCAGTATCCTTTGAACACTAAAAAACATGTGGATAGTAATTACTATTTTCTGTGAAATCTTTTATGGTATAATTATTATTATCCATAGTGCCATAAAACACAGTTTAGCACATAGCAGGTACTGAGTGAACTTCATAAAAAAATTCAAAAAAAAAGCCTGTGCATATGAGTTTATAGTCTGGAAGGAGAAAAATTTCAGTGAGCAAGAAATGGGCTTTCATGTCAGACCACCTGGTTGTGACTTCAGGTTCCAGTGTAACCTTGGCTGATTATTTAACTTCCCAGTTCCACGGTTTCCTCAAAATAAACTACTTTATAAACTTTCTGATTCCTCGGTTTTCTCAAAATAAACTACCTTATAAGTTTATTGTAGGGATAAAATGAGATGATCTGCAAAAGGCCAAGCACATAGTAAGTGGTCAGGAACTCTTAGCTATTGCTTTCACAGTTTGGGTTTGTTTGATAATACAGTCTTTTTTTTTTTTTTTTTTTTTTTTTTTGAGATGGAGTCTCGCTCTGTCACCCAGGCTGGAGTGCAGTGGTGCAATCTCAGCTCACTGCAAGCTCTGCCTCCTGGGTTCACACCATTCTCCTGCCTTTCCTGCCTCAGCCTCCCAAGTAGCTGGGACTACAGGTGCTTGCCACCATGCCCAGCTAATTTTTTGTTTGTTTGTTTTGTATTTTTAGTAGAGATGGGGTTTCACTGTGTTAGCCAGGATGGTCTCGATCTCCTGACCTCTTGATCTGCCCACCTCAGCCTCCCAAAGTGCTGGAATTACAGGCATGAGCCACCACGCGCAGTCGATAGATAATACAGTCCTTTTCTGAAGACATTTATTATCTCATTGCTATCTGGATATGGTCATCAACTGAGAGTGAGATGTAAGGGAATGTAAGAATATCGAACAAAAGGAAGAAGCTATAAAACTGTTTTCTCAGAGAGTGGAACAATGTATAAAATTTTAGAGCAATTGAGTGACCCTTTGAAGTAATGAGTTTTAAGTGAAACTAAGCAGTCTGCTGTAGTTTTCCTCCAGAAATATTCAGTTGTTTAGATCTAGGTGCTGAGAAGGCAAAATATGTGTCAAGCAGAATTAGGACCTTGCAGAGCATGTAGGATAGAGAGAGAGGACTAAGAGAGTTAAAAGCGTTTGCAAGAAAATGAAAATAAGGATGAATGTTGAAAGCTAAGCAGAACTGGGAGATAAATTTGTATAATTTTTCTAACGCAATAGAGTCACTTCTTTAAAAATCATTTCTTTTGCAAAGGTGTAATAATTTTGAATAATTCCAAGTCCAGTTTTGTTAAAGAGAGATTAAAAAGCATGGAGATAAAAGTCATTGAAATTGAGGTCAAACAATGCTGCAGTTGAATCACATATTCACCTATAAGTAAAGACAGAGGTTGGGTTTTAAGTCCTTAGGAGAATAAGAAACAGTCAAAGAGAAGGAAGAAAATAGCAGTAATGATGAGGAGAAAAGCTGATCGAATAGCCTGATGTCTTACGTCTCAAAAGACGCGGGACTTTTTTGTGAGAGTGAAAGAACAGTTTTCTAAAAACTGTGCCTTGCAGCAAAAAGTAGTTAAGCTAATTTTCAAGACTCTAAAGTATACTAAGTGGAGGAGAATTAGCAACAATATCTTGAATAGGCTGTACAGAAGCTATATCTTTGTTTGCAGAATTGAAGAGTGTCTTTTAAGTCACAGGTGCTAGAAAAAAATCATTCTGTCATCATCATCATTCTTTTATTATTAAATTACCATTACTAGTCTCACCAGGGCCCACTGGAAAAGACTGAAAGTGAGGGAACAGTGACAGGTGGTTCAGAAGATAGGAAGGGCAAAACAGTGGAAGGATGATAGTTGACAGAAGATAAGTCGTTTTCTGAAAGTATTTACCTACTGTGTGATCACTAAGAGTAACAGGACTGAAAACCGTAATGATCTCAGGGTGTCCAATTAATTAGTCCTTTGGTAACAGCTTGCATTAATTGTATTCCAAAGCACCATTTCTCACAATTTAACATGCATGTGTGTCACCTGATGATCTTTTTCAAATACAGATTCTGATTCGGCATATCTAAGTGTAGCCACATTTGCTGCTTTTCTAACAGGCTCCTAGGTGTTGCTCTCTTTTCATGCATATTAAACTAGTCAACGCGGGTTCTGTTGCCAACTTTTACAGGCAGCAGAAACCAGTGAGGAAACTAAATGAAGGGAACTCCTCACTCTTCAGGTCCCAGTGCACAGTGCAAGCAACCAGAAGAATGAGATTTAAGTACTTTTGAAAAGTTTATTCACAGTTTAATGACTTAATATTTGTTATATCGATTTTCTATTAAGAAACTCATACTCTGAAGACCTTCTAGAAAGTATGTTATCAAGAATTTCATTAAATTATACTTATCAAATATCTCATCTCTTTCAAGAAGTGCTAAATTTTGGAGCTGGAAGAGAAAAAGTGATGTGTAGAAGGTGGAAGAATACCAAGAAAAGCATCATTCCATAAGTAATTAATTGGTAATACAACAAAGTTATATTCCATAACATATACAGGTTTTAATTTGTCAATTAAAAAGAAAAAAAATTGACTGATTTAAGCATTACACACTGACAGAAACTTTTTTTAAGTTGTGGTGATGTGACTGAACTTGAGAGAGAGTACTAATCCCTACTCATCACTAAGAAAAATACATCTGAGCATTTTTTTATATTTCTATACACCTTTTAAAATCAACTAATGAAAGACATTACATTTAGAAATCTGACTCAAGAACTTTCTTAGGTTATTGGGAAAAATGTCTGTGAAAGCTGGAGAAAATGTTTACACCAAAAAATAAATTCCTAGTGAACATTACTAACAATAGACCAGTCAAAAAGATCTACATTTTCTAATTCAAAGGGTCAGAGGCAGCAGAGAAGAATTGGTAAGGTTTCATGAGAGTGGCAGATACAAATATAATATATATCTTTACTTGAAATGGCTTTAAAAATATCCAAGAGAAGATAGGAGAAGAAATACGATTCATTTAGTTGCCTGATGATACTTAGTATTTTCTCATGTAATCGTTTATATGGAATGCCTTCTCTCTATTTCCCCACCTTGAGCTATTATAAAATGCCTCATTGTTGCCCCCAAAATAGATAGATATATTTAATTTTTTATTATACAGGGTGCCCTTTAGGGCTTATAATTTTTCTAGGATATTATGGGAACTCAACTTCATGGGGTGAATGAATGGTTTGATGTGGAGACTCAAAGCCCTGGTAGCATCAGACCTGTGCTTCTGATCGCAGAAGAATAAAAGGCAAGATTCTATAAACCCAATGCCTAAGAAGTCAGAGGTCCTGTGTGTGTGGCAGCATCTCTCACTGACAGCATGAATGGCTAGGACTATGATTAAGTCTCTGACCCCAACACGGTCCCAGACTCCCAGATCTCTAAATTAGTTGTCAGTAACATTTTTCTTGTAAGGAGCTATCAATAGAACCTCACTCAGGGATGGGATACAGGCATCTAAATCTGTAAACCTCAGACACATTGACCTAACTGTTTTCAGGGCTGTATTCTTGGGTCTAGGTATAAAACTGTGATAGGAACTGTGACTGGCAACAAGGACCTTAAAATCATTGTGCTCATAATCTCAGTAATGACTAAGAAAAGGCTAAATTATAATTCTGCCACTTTCCTCATTGTGTTAAGTTTCTGTTGTTCTTTAGCATATTATATAAATTTAGTATCTTAAAAACAGCACAGGTTGTTGATTTAACAGTTCTGTAGAAGTCCCACATGGATCTTCCTGGGCTAAGGTCAGAGTGTTATCAGAAATGTGTGCTTTTTGGTAGGTTCTAGGGGAGAATATGTTTCCTTGCTTTTCCAGTGTCTAGAGGCCATGCATGCATATTTGTTGGCTTATGGGCACCTTTCTAGATCTTCAAAGCCAACAACATTGCTGCTTTTTGATCACTTTTCTGTAATAACATCTCCCTCTTACTTAGACTATAGCTGGGAAAATGTCTCTTCTTTTTAAAGGCCCATGTGATTAGATTTGAACCACTTGAATGTGATTAAATGGGGAAATCTAATAGTCATTTTCACATCTCAAGGTCCTTAGCTTAATCACATCTACAAAACATTCATAAATCCCAGGGATTAGGATGAGAATATCTTTGTGGAGCCATTATTCTGCCTACCACACCCATTTTATGCTTTTCATCTCCTTTTTGAAACTCAGTAAGAATCACTTAGAGATTTCCTTGAAATCTCTTCTTAATCAGCTCAGAGGCCCTCATCTCTAATGAATAGTTGCAAACTTAGGCCAAACTGCCAGTTCAATCATTATGGCAGGGCTTCATTATAGCCATGTTATAAACATCTCAGGCAGTATTTATCTATTCATCTGTAAAAGCATATAGTAAAAAGCAGGCTCATTTTATCATTAGTGTGCATCTTAGCTTGCCCACACCCCCGACACATTTTTAGAGTGAAAAGGACACTGTCAACAAGACATAAAAAAGGATTCAGATTAAAAGGCTAGAACAATTTAGGACAATCGCAGTAAATGAGGTCTATCGTAGGCAATCTGAGGCAGATGGTTTTCTTACTTACAAACAAGGTTAGGGGTTTTACATTTGTTCTATTGTGATGTGATCTGATAACTGCTTTAAAAAGTTTATTATTCTGGCTGTAATGTGGAGATGTACCGTGGAGGGAAAGAGAAGAAGCAGGGAAACCAGTGAATAAGTCATTGCACTCGGGTATAGCACTGGAGATACTAAGAAATGATTGGCTGTAAATTACAATTTAAATATAGTTGTGACTGGACTTAAAGGTGCATGTGAGGAAAAGAGCAGAATTAAGCCTGACTCCTAGGATTTTAATCTAAACAAGTGAGTAGACAGCATTGTCATAATCTGAAATACAGAGCACTGAGGATAAAAGTATTGATGTGCTGCAGGGCAGGTAAGAACTTTATCATGAGACTTATGTTTAAGAATTATTATTGTAGAAGGAATAGTTAATATCTTGTTATTGACCTTATATGAGCATAGTATAGAGGATGAGCAAGTTTGGAAATGGTATAAATTTCAGGGCTCAAAAGAGGTGGAAGAACCAGCAAAGGAGTTGGGAAAATGGCCAGTGAGAAAGACAATTAAGAGTAGCAAGTGTTCAAGCAGGAGGAAGGCAACCACTTGGCTAATGTGCTAAGACTTGACAAGCACATTGAGACCTGGTCACTGGGCTTGCCAATTTCAGGAACTCGGTGTGTGATAATTAATACTTTTTCAGTGGAATCATGAGGACCAAATCCCAGGTGGAGTCTGAAGAAAAGAGAATTGAAGGTGAGTAGGTGGCAATTGTGATAGTGGTTAATACAAAACCAAATAAAAACACTCTTAGAGTTTCGAAAGTCAGCCAAAAAGATGGTGGTTATAAGACTCCTATTCAATTATTTCTCTTTTTCAAACTTTTTCTTAGATTTCTACCAGTCATATGACACTAGGGTCATATAACTACCTTACAGTGTGACCTTAGGCAAGTACTTTAACCTCTTTTTCCTTAAACTTTTCATCTTTAAAATGGGGATAAGAAGAGTTGCTAGTCTCAGGCTGTTAAGAAGATTAAACTGGATAATGCATATAAAATGCTTGAAATAGCACCTCTATATCATTGGGGCTTTATTATTTTAAAATTACTATCATTGTTGTTACTATTACCACTCAGAGTACCACAAACATTTGTTTATCCTGTATCCAGGCTAACAGAGACCCCATGATAGGAACATGGCAACAAATCTCCCCTTCTCTTCCTTGGAAGGAAAAAATGCTGTTCTAAAACAGGAAAAACACACCCCGATAACACTACTGGAATTTTATACTCTGGTACATAAAATTTCATGCATACCTATAATTTTTTAAAACAGAAACTAAATGCTTAAATGTTTATTTAAATTCACTTTTAAAGCCATGCATGAGCAAGCTTGTTGAAGAGTTTCTACTATATAATTTAATAACAATAATAGTTACCGTCTGCTGAGAGCCCACTCTATGTCAAGAGCTGTGTTAGGCAGTTTACACACATTATCTTGTTTAATAGCCATGACACTTTTTCTATGTAAGTATGAATAACTCCATTTTTATAAATGAGGAGCCTGAAGTTTAGGGTAACTCATTAATTTTCCCAAGGCCACAGAGATGGTGCAGAGCAAAATAAGGACTAATGGACTCCATAGTCTTCCTTTTTCCATGGCACAAAAGTGTCTCAGCTGTGTAATACATCTCTAAAACATCCATTGAGCTCTCACTCTATACAGTGCTCCAATATATCAGGTGTGTGGGGACATGGATCATAATCCACATTATACAAATTGGGAAACAGAAGTTCTGATAGATGACAGTAATTTGTCCAAGGGGACATTATCTAAAGATGAAACAGGAGAGTTCCCTGACCCCCCTCACAGGATGTGCTACAGGGGTGTGGCTCATCTGTTCTGCCACTTTGCAAGCTCAAACCCCTTATGGGAGGGGGAACACAGACAGGCAGGTGCAGGAGCCCAGGCCAGTGCCCCTGGGCTCTGACCCCATGACAGTGTCCAGGGATGGGTGTCTGCAACTCCTGAAGCCCAACAGGCATGTGTTACGGTATGCTCTTTTAGCCTTGATGTTCACAGACGGCTTAAGTGTTAAACAGCTCAGTGGACCCTCTGCCTTTTAGGAAGGACAGAGGGCCAGAGTGACAACTTTCTTTATCCTGAGCTCTTGTCCGGTGTCTGGGAAAAATCAGGTCACACATGGACTTACAGGACGAATGCACGGGTTTTACTGAGTGGTGGAGGTGGCTTTCAGCAGGATGGATGGGGAACTGGAAAGCGATGGAGTGGGAAGATGATCTTACCCTAGAGTTTGACTGTCCGGCTGCCGATCTCCTCTCTGACTGCCCCCAGCCGAACGCCTCTCAGCGTTCAGACGTTCCTTCCCTTTTCTCTGCCACGCCTTTCTGCTGTTCTGCTCTTCTGTTCATCTTCTCATCTAGCCAGGGGCTTGGGATTTATATGGGTACAGGATAAGGGGGCGCATAGCAGGCCAAAAGGCAACTTTTGGGCGTGAAAGCAGGAGTAACTGTTCTCATTTAGGGCCGTGGGTTTCCAGGCTTGAGGGTGGGGCTTTTAATGGGGAACCGCCCTCTTCTGCCCAGTATTTCTGTCTCCTGTCCGTTTGAAAACAGATTTAAACTCACGCTTTTAGGCTGCGGGTCAGGTCTTCCTGCTTCACTAGGAAGCCTCCCAGTAGAGGATTGGGTTGTAGTAATGCTGGGAATGGACTGAATAGAGGATCAGATAAATGGTTTTTGTTTTAAATTTCAGCATAATTACTGTTACATAAAGTATGACATTACAGTCTCAAAATTTGAAAGGATAAAAATTTACATTGCAGACTTCAATTTTGGGGCTTAATTATATATTATGTTAGTTCAGAATAGCTTAAACTTCCAATTCAACTATTTTCATTTTGACTTCTACTATTTAAAATAAGATCCTGTATTACAATTATACCTTCTTGGCAAAAATAACAAATCAATGTTAAATTATCTTCTTCCTTGACAACTCCATAAATCATATTATATTACCTCTCCTACTTGGGATGTCAGAGAATCAGTCACTGGACCATTCCAGAGATTCATTTCTATAAACAATATATTTAGATTGATATAAGTCTTTCAGGGGTCAGGTTTTCCCTATACTATTTTCTCTCTGTTATCCCAGAGTTTTCACCAATCGCATATATTTTTGTTTAATTATATACCCTCTCTTACCGCTTACTCCTACTATCCAGTCTTGGATTTTATTTTACATTCAAGACACCTTAAACTAAAAATGCTACAAAAAAAACAAACAAACAAAAAACCAAAGATTGGATTCTTGAGATTCACAGCACATTGTTGGCTTTCCTGAGCTCTTGAAAAAAAAAAATGGACATTTCTTAGAACGAGTCTTTAAACATAAATTTGTGAAGATTTTCTAATGACATAACTGACTTGTTCTTTCCAAAGCAAATGTTTTGTAATAATTTCTATATGATTTTACAGTGATGTCACTTCTGCCAACAAGTCTCTCTGTTTCCAGCATTATTCTAGAGAATATGCAGTAACTTCCTTTTCCCTTGAGATACCCTTGGCAGACATTGGAAATCGAAGGCAATTTTTAATTTCAGAACCAATAATAAAAATCATTAATAGCATTGAACAGATATTAAATGTCAGACACTTTCGTAAGTTCTCTTTTTACCTGGATCATCTTATTCAATTATTGGAGCAGTACTATTCAGTAGGTGATATATTATTTCCATTTTACAGATGGAGAAGCTCAGGCACCCAGAGTTTAAGCAACTTTTCAAAAGCTCTTAAGCAGGTAAATTACAAAGTAGGACATTCAAGCCAATCCAATAACCAACAGATTAACTAGTACTTTATGTTTCCTCAAATAAGCAGTGGTCACATCATACAATATCTTGGGATTTTAAAGTTTCTGGTGAAATCTATGAAGGTGAGTATTTGGGTAGACTTTTGTTATTACTTCACAGAGATGTTTTGAGGCCCAAATAAAATTTATTTGAAATTATATTTTAAACATGGTGCACGTTTTGTCACTATCAGAATTTTAAATAATAGATCCTTTCATCAAAGCTATCCCTTAGTTTTTGAAATGTCATTATCAAGTTCAGTGTTTTCATTCTACTCATTTTAATCTAAGTTGATTTGGAACATTTTGAATAACAAATTGCTTGAAGGTATGCACTGTACTTTCAAAATAGAATTAGATATTTCCTTTTTATTTCCCTGTGAATATCTCCCTATTTCTAAAAATGTTGAGGATTGAAATAAAGGTTATTAAAATACATAGCAAAAATCAAAACAATGTAAAAAAAATTAAAAGGTGTCAGTGAAGGGAATATAGTTATCATTATTATGCACAAACTTTAGCTCTAAATCCTGAGCTTTTTTATACCCCACAGTTTCATAAGTCATTTTATATAATGGAGGAAAAGATACCAATTTTTAAGGGATACAAAATTTTAAGTCCCTATATTTCAAAATGAATTTGTCATATGGAACCTACTTTATGAATACTGAGTTGCAAAATAAATATTTTACATTTTTACTTTTAGAATGTGCTTAGGGATTTAGCATTCATAAACCAGTTGTTTATCTACATGGACTGTGATGAAGAATATACTAAGGGGAAGAGCAAAAGTAAGCTTTCTTATGATGCAACTTGACACAAGGCTAAATGTAAACTATATAGTGACATTGTGGGTTACATATCCATTACCTTAACTGTTACTTCTCTAGGACAAAAAATACTTACGAAGCATGATGATATTCATTTTATAGAAATACATGATTTATAGATATTAAGTAGTGTGCCTAAGTTAAGAATTGAATTCAGGTAGGTCTACCTTCAAAGTCATGTTCAGAGTTTTTGATGTTTGAACCAAGTCTGGAAGCATAGTAGAACTCTGCTGGGGGGAAATAGGGAAAACATAGTATCCAGATAGAGAAACACATTTGCAAATCATGAAATACATGATTTATAGATGTTAAGTAGTGTGCCTAAGTTAAGAATTGAATTCAGGTAGGTCTACCTTCAAAGTCATGTTCAGAGTTTTTGATGTTTGAACCAAGTCTGGAAGCATAGTAGAACTCTGCTGGGGGGAAATAGGGAAAACATAGTATCCAGATAGAGAAACACATTTGCAAAACCTCAAGACATGAGAGACCACCCTTTACTCGGGAACCTGAATACTTCTTTATATTGGTGGAGTAAGATCAGACTTCCATTCCAGAAATAGATCATGCAGAAAGTTCTAAGAATAATACTTGATGTGGTCAAAAAAGAAGGGAATTTGAATGCAGTGAGCTGGGTATCAGAACCCACAGTATAAACAGGAAAGGAGATCAAATGGGAGGAGCTTCATAAGTCAAAAGATCACCCAGAGTAGAATAAGGACAGAAATGTTGTTGAATATGAGCTTTGATTAAATATTTCATTCTAAACCATAAGCTTCACGAATGTAATGCTAATCGTGTTATCTTTATCTCTATACCTCCAGTACTAGCCATAGTGTTTGAAATTGCAGGCAGATTTCCCATGAAGAAAATGAAATCTTTAAGCTTCAGGGTCTCTTCCTTACACAGATCCCTTCCAAGGCCTTGGGAGAGGCCCCAAGCAATGTGTTCATAAGTTCATATGCTTCTGATAAACATTCATCATTTCATAAAATATGTCCTTCTATAATATTTTATTAAAAACAGACTCCAAAATTATATGAGCTCAGGCTTCTACAAATCTGAATCCATCACTGCCTAAGATGTAGTAGATATTCAGTTAATATTTTGGGATTAATAAATGAATAAAAAGGGAATTGAACAACAAGATTTATAAGAGAATTGAGAACTTTGAAACTATCCCTAAAACTTGGGGAATGTATCTTACAGTTGTTCAGTACCTTGCACATATTGCATAGATACATAAAATACTTTCCTTAAAAAAATCACATTTTTTAATATATATATATGTGTGTGTGTGTGTATATATATATCACACACAATCAAAAAATATATATATACACACACAGAGAGAGAGAGAGAGAGAGTCTTGTTGTCACCCAGGCTGGAGTGCAGTAACACAATCATAGCTCACTTCAGCATGGAACTACTCCTGGGATCAAGTGACCTTCCCATCTCAGCCTCCTCCTAAGTAGCTGGGACTGTAGATGCATGCCACCACACTCAGCTAATTGTGGTAGTTTGGGGCAGAGATGGGGTCCTGCTATGTTGCCCAGTCTGATATCTGGCTTCAAGCAATTATCCCACCTCAGCCTCCCAAAGTGCTGAGCCGCCGCACCTGGCCTGAAAATATATATTAGTGTTTGGAGAAAGTATGTGAGAGAGTGATAAATAAAAAATAAAGGAACAAATGTTTGAACCACCTCACTCCTCATGAAAGCCTGTTTTCTAAAATAAATCAAATAAATGGAACTGAAAATATTGACCTTTTTTCCATCAAACGGTGTGATGGGGCATACATATTTTATTTTCTCTAATAGCTATCAAGAACAGCCTTAAGCATCTCATTCTAATTCCAAAACAGATTTTAGAAGAAAGTGGGTAGCCACCTGGAGAAACAAAACCTTAATACATAGAAATTTCAAAATATTTCTGTAAAACAAAAGAGTCTATGAAAATTAAGTAAACCAGTAAAAGCATTAGGACGACCTTGAAGCGGTTTTTTAACAAACTAGTAGGCATTCTGGAAATATTCACGAGAAACAGAATGAGGAATTTGAGAGACCTCATATCTGAAAATCTTCACTAAACATTAATTTTTATTTTTTAAATAAAGCAGAAGGAAAGATAAGATAAAGCTCTATGCTTAATCCTATTTGTAATGTTCATGTTAAGAGAAGCAGCATTAGGCATATTAATGTGTTTGCTTCTCCTCTAATTTATGATTCCCTTCTTTCTTTAATGAGATCTGCTCTACAGCCCATAAAATAATTGTTATGGTAAACTGACTTTTTAAAATTAGCTACACACCAGTTGGTCCAGAAACCTATTCCTCTAGACCATTCATGCACAAAATACCTTTGTGTGAAACCCTTTCCAAATGTGTAATGAATGGAGTTAGTCCAGAAGTTTGCCAGCAGAGTCTCTCTGTGTGACTGTCAGTGGGAACAGCCTTACAATTTCCTTTCCTCAGAAGTGTTGCCGTGAAACGCTGTCATGCAGGCATGCTCAGGCCACTTACAGGCTGACACTGAAACATACATTCAACCCCAGTGCTATTTCCAAAGAATTTGTTTTCTTTAACCTGCGGAGATGCTACCTGACGTAACGTCTGGCTGTATGGTGGAGTGTTTGAGGGAGAACCTGTTCAAAGACACTCAGGAGAGCTGGAGGGAATTTACATGGAAACACGTAGCCTGTCCTTAGAACCGTTAGCTCGTTGTTTCATACTCTTATGAACTGTTTTTCTCTGTGTGAACTCTGACACTGGGGTTGTTACTCCACCACAGCGACTCCTGATGGAAGAAGGGAGACTGAGCCAGGAGTTGTTGAATCCATCCTGTCCTCAAAGGGGGTTGGGGGAGCAGAGAGGTTTGTAAAATAGCCCAATTCACAAGACATAGATAGAGTATAGCACTAATAGTATTTCAAAGGAACTGTTTCAAAGTAATGTGGAGAGAAAGGGTTGAGATGGAGCATGCAAGCTCATTTTCCCCTAACACACTCCTTAATCAAAAAGGCTAACAGGGATGAATGCACTCCAAAGCGGTTACTGATTAACATAAATATTTTTGAAGTGGTCCAATTTGTGTTCATGGAAGCGTTCCGCATATCTGGAAGAAAAATGAAGCTTTGTTTTGGAACAATTAATGTCAGTATCTTTTGTAACACTTAAAAACTCTAAGGGAAAATAAACTGGCCCATCAAGGAGGCTTTAACATTACTTACCACATATTGCATTATTCTACTGGATTCTTTCTTTTTTCTTTTCTTTTTGTTTTCTTTTCTTGAGAGCATGATCATTTATTGTACAAAAGGAAATTATGAATTCCACTACCAACACTGACAAATAAATATTATTTAAGTCAATTTTACTATTGATATTAGGATTGAGGATACAAGCATTAGTTTATTTACTTAATTTTGTAAATATATTAAGAATCTTCTAAATGCAGGCCTTGTGTGGGGTGCAACGAATCTAGTAGTGAAGAAAGTTAGTATACATTGCAAATTCTCAGCATGCATATACTACTTAGATTCAATAACCTCTCTACATAAATAGCACTCTGGAAGTGATAAAATTTGGCACTACTTTATTATATATTAATTGAATATTTGAAATTAAGAGGCTTGCTCAGTTCCAATAAAAATCTGTGTTAGAATGCATTGCCTCAAGGCAAAATTTGACAGTATCATCTAAAACACCGAAAATCTCATTCCAAGAGGACAAGGTCTGAAGCATCAGGGACATCAAAGTATAAATTTACAAAACTAGCTGAATAGGCAAAATAATTGTATACTATAATTTTCAACATATAATTTCAGCACCTGGCCCATATTCCCTTCAAATACATATGAAAAATATTTGAAAAAGGAGGGCATAGTAACCTTGCATTAATTAAAACCAGGTCCATGACAAAATTTAAAATTTTTAAGTATACAGAATTTCTATGTGTTTTATAAGATAAATCATCTGATAATACAGCTTTTGAGAGAAGATAATAAACTTTTTCAGCTTAAACTTCTCTCTAAAGGAACATACCTATTCATCTTAAATATAACTTAAAGGAATATTGTGACTTATTTTTCAAAAATTTTCTTTATGGCCAATTGCTAGAGAATAAGATGGTTGTGGACGACTAACACAGAGGAACTGCAAATGGAAGAAGCCATACGGGAGAGGAGGAGATGGAGCATAAGTCAGGTCGATACTTGCACTGTAGATGTTACAAAGGTAGGAGAGGGTACACATAGATACCAAAGAGACGGCTGAAGCAAGCAGCAAACCTCACAACATAACCAGGCACTGTCCAATGACTCTGTCCAGTGGTGGGGAACCGGGGACCAAAACTCTAATCTAGAGCTACATGTTTAAATGTAACAGGTACAGGAGAATGCAGTCAGATGAAAATGTCAAAAACCAAAAATATGAACAACAAACATAGTTAAACTAAACAGACTACAGGCCACAATAGCATCTTGGAAAAGGTGTGTGTGTGTGTGTTTGTGTGAAGGAGTACAAAAATGGGGCTAAGATGCTAGAGAATTCAGGTGGGCATCAGACTACATCAAATTGCAGTTAACGAATCTGCACATCTGTAGCTGTTCTGAAACTTTTCAATGTCTATGCTTTAGTTAACTTCACTAATTTAAGATTGGATTTGATCCCTACAAGTGAAGTGATTTTTTAGAAAATAAGAAAAGGATGAGACATAACAAATAGTTGAATTCCATCTCTTAATAAATGTAATCAAGTGGTACATTCATAGACAAGCCTTTAACGTGTATATTTTCAGAAAAATCAAATGTATTAGCCTTCAGCAAACCCAAGTTAACAAACTGAAAATAGTCATGTTTGTCAATGAAGAAGTCCTGAATCAGTGAATTGCTAAACATTTTCAAAACACATTTACTTCTTTTCTTACTTTACATTACTACTTTTGTTACTTGAGACAGGGTCTGTAACCCAGGCTGCAGTGTAGTGGCATGCTCATGACTCTGCATATACATGGCTCGACCTTCTGGGTTAAAGTGATCCTCCCACTTCAGCCTCCTGAGTAGCTTGGACAACAGGCATGTGCCACCATTTCCAGCTATTTAAAAATTTTTTTGTAGAGATAGGGTCTCAATATGTTGCTCAGGCTGGTTTCAAACCCCTGGGCTCAAGAGATTCTCCTGCCTCAGCCTCGCAAAGTCCTGGGATTACAGGCATGAGCCACTGCACCTGGCCCATATTCGCGTTAAATGCATACGAAAAATATTTGAAAAAGGAGGGTATTATAAACTTGTATTCATTCAAACCAGGCCCATGACAAAATTTATAACTTTTGAGTATACTGAAACTACATGTTTTATAAGATTAGTCATCTGAGAATACAACTTTTGAATCGCCTAAAATTTCACTGATGGCTTTCTTGCAGCTGCAAAAAAAAAAAAAACAAAAACAAAAACAAAAAAAAACACGGCTAGCAATGGAATAGATTAGGCATACAGGAAAATAGGAAGACCCATCTTCAAATCAAATTGGCGGGCTCCAGAGTTGCATGTTTGTGGGTTGGAATATAAATAAGCTTCATTCAGGCTTTCAGAGCTTCAGTTTCCTGGGATTAAAGCTTGTTGAGGGGCTGGAAAGAGGTTTATGAAGACACAAATGATATCATGTGTATTATTACAGTGCCTGGCCCACCTGGCCTGATTTAATCACAAGAGATCCCTTCCTCACTAACCAGGACCTCTGAATATTCACTCATCCACAGCATAGTACTAACCATTCTTCTGGATGGAGGGGCCACCAATCTCTTATGGGGGGATCCTAATAGGTCCACCATCCTAGTGATGTATATATATGCCATATTTATATCACTAACCACAAAATCTGCAGCAAGACTGGCTTCAGAAATCCCTTCCTGAGACCTTCTGCAGAAGACTGCCCATAGCTACCTGATCCAAGAACAAATTGGCACTTTAAAGTCCTGTCTGCTTTTTGACCAAGAGAATTGCTGATTTTGGCTTCATATCCTCTCAGCTAGCAAAGACAGCCGGTTGCCCAACTAATCTGCAATTGGCTCCAGGTTGTAAGTAGAGCTCCTCTGGGCACATACCTCTGCAACTGAGGAACGGTGGCCTTCCAGAACATCAAGGACTATCTGTAATTTATGAAGAGACATTTGGAACAGGAAGGAGCTGGATGTATCTGCAAAAGCTACAGAATTCCTGCAGAACCCAACCCCCTGAAGAAAATTCACCTCACTCCAGACCTTCGTTCACAGGTCCAATGGTGGTTGCAGCAGCCTTGGCAGGACTTCAAGCAGAAGCTAACTGCTCAATTTGTCTGGATTGCTTGAGAGACCCTGTCACCATCAAATGTGGACAGAATTTATGTTATTTCTGCATCCAACACCTCTAAGCAGATCTAGATGATGGTTTCTTTTGCCCTGACTTCATCAATGCCCAAAGGGGCATTTCAGGAGCACTATCTATCTGGGAAAGATGATAGAAATTTCCAAGCTATTCTACATCACCAAGAGCAAGAGGACAAGGCAGGAACAAACATGTTTGTGCAAGAAGTAAAACCAGATCTTGACCCTTTCCTGCAAGAAGAACCTATAAGTGCTATGCACCCTGTTCTCTCAGCCCCCTGACTACTGGGGCTACCAGAGGCCCATAGAGAAGGCTGTTTCTCATCACAAATGATAGAGGTACAAAAACTCATAGCCAACAAGACAGAAACCAAGACAGAAAAAAAACATTAGAACTGAGAAGGAAAATGGAAAAATCAAAGGTGGAAATTATCCTCTGAATTTAAGCATCTGAAAGAAGTTTCTAGTATGTGAGCAAGGGACAGTGCTTTCAAGGCTGGCAGAGGAAGGAAAGGACATCGAACAGAAACTCCATGCAAACACAGCAGCATTTTCAGTCCACATTTCCACACCCTACAGTCTACAAAAGGAGGTGGCAGAGAAGCTTGTGATGCCAGAAGTAAAATCTCTGGTGGACAGCAAAATTATTTAACGTAAGTGTGAAAGCCTGGAAACCTTAGCCGTCTATTCATTCCAGTTAAGGAAAGAAGGATGCTCTCCTCCTCCACAGTTTGTAGCTCTGCAACAAACAACAAACAAACAAACAAACAACAAAACAAAACACACACACACAAAACGACAACAAAAACAAACAAAAAAACAACCCGGAAATGTAAAGAAGATGTAACTCTGGAATCTGAAACAGCACATAGTAACCTGCTTGTATCTGAAAATAAAAAATCTGCTACTTTTGTGAATAAAAGGTAAAAAGCTAATGTTGCTAATTTCATGTTAGTTCTGGGTTCTGAAGGATTTGAGTCAAGCAAATATTACTGGATGACAAGCCCAAATGGATCCTGGGGCTTTGTAAGAATTCCCTGTCCAGGAAGGGAAAGCAGTCCCTGTCAGGGCAGAACAGACACTGAATAATTCAGAAGCAAAGTGGTGACTATGGGGCCTGAGGCGCTGTTCCAGTCACTCTTCTGCTAAAGGAAAAGCCAAGAGGAACTGGGATATATCTGGACTATGAGTTGGCTGAGCTATCCTTTTACTACTTGAATGACAGAACTCACATCTATTCTTTCACATATCAATGTCTTTAAGTATATAAAGCCTTCTTTCTAAATTGGAATCAAAATCTATTACAGTCTGTGCAGTAACAGGCTATGAAGGGTCAGCTGTGGTGTTGTTTAATTTTTATGTGATTTATGGACAGTTGGTAGAATATTATACAACTATGGAATATTATACAACTATCAGTGCAACTAGCAACCTTATAAAAAATACTTCTACAGCTTTTAGACATAGCACCTCAACAGAGGTGTTGCTATTGAAATGAAATGAAAAAAAAAGGGAAAGAGTTGTTGTGGGAACTTATACAGATGTGGGAATTAACTACAATATTTCTGGAATTTTAAGATTAGAATGTAAGAAAAAGTAATTTATCAGTGGCAATAAATATATTTTGTGTGCATTTAACAAACACAAAAACAAAACTTCAAAAACTTAAATAGTAGATCATAAAGTTCAGTTGGACATAATAACCAGTATTCAGTTTTAAAGACAATAAAATATTGCATATATAATATATAAAAATAATATACAGAAAGAGTCATAAATAGAGTGTACCCCATTTAATATTTCATGAGACTCATTTCAATTGTGCAATTGGACATGTATGGTGAATCGCAATATAATATGTACTTTTTATTTTGTGGTGAGGTCAAAGTAGATATTAACTGGCCTAGAAATGGAAGTGGGGAAGCTGTGAAAGTATTTTTTTCCATATATTCATTTTCAGGCTACATCTTAGGATATTTTTCTTTATTCAACTGTCCTATGAAACATGCTTTTTATCGGATTGCACTTACATAAAACATTGAGGCAGAAATATGAAAAAAAGTGTTTTTTACATGTGTGCGCCTCTAGAGGTGATTTTGCCAAACTAATATTCTTTCAAGCCTCATCTTCTAAAGCTCCAACTTATAACGTTCAGAAAATTAAAACTCGATGAAAATGTGATATTATCAAAAGCATTCATATTATTGATTTTTACTTTATAATTTTACTAAATTTTAAAACTTCTAACACACACAAACACACCATCATTACAATTTTAAAACAGCTTTAAAAGTGGAACTCAAATAAGACAGCTTTTTCTTTACTTTATCTGCTTCCGGCAATGAGGAATTTGCTGTCTCAGTGAGACATTTGAAATTTCTCTTATTTAAATTGTCTCAACTTCAAAGCATTTAAAATACAAATCCATCTTTCTTGGCAGTCTCAATGTCAAAAAATTATCAAGGGAACAAAACCCATCTTTGGTTTAATAAAATTATACTTTTATACAAAAGATATTGTTGTAATCTACAGCCAAACTAAACTCTATAAACAATCAGAACAATACTAAATTCCAATGACTCTATTTATAGAAAATTGTAAGAAAATGAGGAATATTAAAAACTCCAAAGAGACATAGAATCAAGATGACTTGACTCACAGTTAACAATGCAGCCCACAGAACTGGATGATGAAACCACAAAAGCGATGGGAATATGACAAGAGAGATGGACAATTCTGGCGTCTTTCTCTCTCTGATGGAATGAAAGTATCACTGCACATAGTTTACTCATTTGGGGTCTCGGTTCCTTCCCGAGAAAACATAACTTGGGGCCAGGCGCTGTGGCTCACGTCTGTAATCCTAGCACTTTGGGAGGCCGAGGCTGGTGGATCACCTGAGGTCAGGAGTTTGAGACCAGAGTGCCCAACATGATGAAACCCCATCTCTACTAAAAATACAAAAAATTAGCCTGGTATGGTGGCAGGTGCCTGTAATCCCAGCTACTCGGGAGGCTGAGGTAAGAGACTCCTTTGAACCTGGGAGGCGGAGGTGGCAGTGAACCGTGATAGCACCATTACACTCAAGCCTGGAGAACAAGAGCAAGATGTCTCAAAAAAAAAAAAAGTAACTTGGAAAACTCACTTGCTGTTTACTTGCAATCTAGATAAAGAAAACAACTGGATGAAAAGTAAGCTTTATTTCTTGTTTAAATATTATCACTAGCTAACATTTAGTAAGTGGTATGATTTTCTTGAGCCAGACTATTGAACTCAAAACCTGATGGCTGTATGACATTAGACAAATTACTTGTCTCAACCTCAGTTATCTATAAAGTGGGAAAATAGTCCCACTTCAAAAGGTTGTTGTAAGATGTCAATAAATTAGTAGATATAAGCCACTTAATACAGTGTCTGGCACATATAAATTGATTTGCTATTATTGTTATTATTTGCTTAATTTTTAAATCTTTACATCCTGACTTCCCAATGAAATTGCAAGATTAATGAGCCAGTCTGTTTGAGCATTGTCTCATTAAGAAGAAAGAGTTTCTAGCCAAATACAAGACCCATAAGAGCATTAATCACACTTTGGTACATTTATAAACACTCTTACAGAAACACTATAAAACTATATTAATGATAATATCATCTATTAATAATCCTTAAAATTGAACTTATTCATGTAGGTTCTGATATATAGGAACTTTGAGGAAAAATATATCAGAAAAATGTGCAAAAAACAAAAAAGTTGTCTTCTATATTTGCTTCTTCTCTATTTCTTTTGAACTTTAACATCACAAACACAACTACACAAAAGCTTTCCTAAGCAGAAATAGCTTTTTTCCCTGCTAAGAGGGTAGACAGAAATCAAATTTACAGTTCCTGGCTGTTTGCTATATTGAGAAGAGGGAGCTTTTCAACACTCACAGTGCCAACCAAACTCTGAACCAGACACACTCTCTGATCTGTTTTGTCTTGTTTTGTTTTGTTTTCTTAATTCACATCCTGCTGTGGTTTGAATGTGTCCCCCAAAGTTTATGGGTTGGAAACTTAATACTCAAAGCAATAGTGTGGAGAGGTGGGACCTGTAAGAGGTGATTAGGTCATGAGAGCTCCACCCTCATGAATGGATGAATGCCTTTATTGCAGCAGAAGGTTAGTTCTCACAGGAGTGGGCTCCTAATAAAAGCATAAGTTCAGCCCCCTTCTCCCACCTCTCTCTTTCAGGAGCTTGCACTCTCTTGCCTTTCTGCCTTGCACCATGGGAGGACACAGCAAGAAGCTCTCACCAGATGCTAGACCCTCAACCTTGGACTTCTCAGCCTTCAGAACTATGAGAAATAAATTTCTGCTTATTGTAAATTGCCCAGTCTCAAATATTATGTGACAACAGCACAGAACAGACTAAGATGCTCCCTTAACATAAACCACAGGGTTCCTATGGAAAACAGGCAACATGGAATGTTTCAGGCATTGTGATCATTGAAGGAAAGGAGAAACAAAAGGAGAGATTGTGCTGAAGTGAACAGAGCATGTACTGTGACGGGAATCTCACAATTTTACCAACTTTGAGATCAGGTAAGCGTCTTGTCTGGAGATCAGATAAGGGTCTTGAGATCAGGAAAGGGTCTTGTAAAGAGCTTCTCTATGGTATATTTCAAATCTGAAATTTTGGATTGAGGTGAAATAGTTAAAGATCTGAGTTCTAATCCACTGTGTCACTTGGATTATGTAGTGTACAATGCCTTAAATGCATATTTTCTTATTTAGTGTAACAGAAACACCATAAGAGAGATATCTTTGATAATCTCCAGTATGGAGGCACATAACTGAAAATTCCAAAAGATTGAATAACTTATGAATAGTGAACAGCAAGTTAGAGTTTGAATGCATTTCTTTGGAATTCAGAGCCTGTGTTTTTATACTGTCACACTACCTCTTATATATGCTTATTCATTGAATATAAGTTGTATTATTTTCCCCACTGATATCTATTCAGGCTTGCATAAAAAGTTTCTCTTTTATAATTAGGGAAGCTAAATAAA
Organism: Pongo abelii; assembly: GCF_028885655.2. NCBI lineage: Eukaryota > Metazoa > Chordata > Mammalia > Primates > Hominidae > Pongo > Pongo abelii. Next base: position 71,792,341 of record NC_071999.2, read on the forward strand.
CTCTATAAATTTAACAAAGATTTTCTGAATGATAATATGGTAGGCACTGTACACTGTATTGGAGTAAAACAGTAAACAAAAAAAAAATATGGTACCCAAGTTTATGGTTGAGAGGGAGACCCATTATTTTAAAGAAGTGTAAAAATCTGTCCAATTAATGCTTCCCTATCTATTCATTGTAAATTATCAGGATTTAACTTTCACCATGTGCCAAGCTATTGTGCTGGATGCTTTTATGCATTATTTCATTTAATCTAGAAATCAATTCGGTTTTTATTTTACAAAAGAGGAAATGTGCCTAACTAGTATATGCTTGTATCAATTTATTCTCCCTCCAGCACTGAATAAAAATGACTTATTTTATTGTATCTTCTTCAATATTCATTACTTTCCTTAGAAACTGCTAATTTGATAGATTAAAAACTGTAATTGTTTTCATTAGGATTTTTATCCTAATGAGGTTGGAAACCTGTTGATATATCAGCAAATATTTATTAGGCAGCTATTATTTACCAAGTAGTACACATGGCATAGAGGATAAAAGAAAGAAAAGTTTTGGTTTTTTTTTAAATGAGAAAGCAAAAGAAAGTTTATAAGCCTCACAGGTGAAGGTAAATAGCCCCATTTTATTCATGGCCTAGTATTATCTCTTTGGTCACAGGGGTACAGTTGGTTAATGTCCACATGGAAAGCAAAAGACATTCTGTATTGATGATACTACTGGTTCTTTTTAAAAATAAGGATTCTGTATTATAAAATTGACTATTATTTGCCTCTTTGTGTAGGTTTTTCTGTTCAGCTCTTTCTATCTTCTACATGCTAAAGAATAAAATTTCATGTGGCTCACAATTCAAAAGAAAATGATTTTGAAGGTGAGATAAATGTGTATTGTGATAGTAGTATTTATAATTCATCTGCACAAATAATTACTAATCTAAATATGTAGTTCATTTTAATGTACTTCAAAAGTATGTCTATTGTTTTTGCTAAGATACATTAACCATCTTGGATTTGTAATGTTGCACAAAGGCTGTTAGTTACTATCAAAAAATCAGAATGGAACCAAAACCACATTTCTGATGTCTCAGCTTTCATTCTATTTTCTTTTAGCCAGATCATACTGTCTTCCCAATCTCTCACTTGACAGCAAGTGAAATTGCCCTAGGCTAGGAACATCACAGTGTGAAAGTGAGATGTCATGATAAAGACACCTAATTTTCATTGCACCCATATGGCATATTCATTTTTCCTAGTCTCTTTTTGGGTTAGAAAATCACCTATTTCATTATATCCCATTGATTTTGCTTGTTTGCTTAAAACTGTATCAACTGTCAGAATTGAGGCTATGCCTGTTTGTCCATGATAGTTGCTTTGCATGATTGGTCAAAGACTATGTGATGGTGGAATAACCATAAGATGTTGATTGTTCACTTATTAGAAAGTCTTAAGTTTAGTGATTGCTGGATTGCTACATAAGCTTATTATGCTCAGGGATCTGGATTAGTACCTTGATGATTCCCTGGGCCTTTTTCTCATCAAAACCAGACAGCTGCATCCAATCAAGATATTGGTAAAAACACAAAGTAGTCCCAGAAGTCCCCAGAAGACTTTCCTTTCTAGGTCTTTGGCTAGAACTTTGTTACATACATGCTCCTGTATAAAAGACATGTCAAACCTTCAGAGAGATTAAAGAATACCTGTTCCATCCCTGAACAAAAGCAGTGTGATAGCAATAAGGAAAAAGTTGGAGAAAAGCTTTTGTACAAAAATCCAGGAATGTCTGATAAAAATATTTTAAAAGTAAAGAGACTTATCAAATATAATCAGTTTTTAAATCACATTAAAAACAAAAGTAGAAATCATAAGTTAATTTTAATTCAAAGTGAATCAGAGTCATGTGAATACATAAGTTTATTAGAAATACCATACATTAGACACATATAATGATATGGTTTGGCTGCATCTCCACCAAAGTCTCATCTTGAATTCTTACATGTTGTGGGAGGGACCTAGTAGGAGGTAACTGAATCATGGGAGCATTTTTTTCTCATGCTGTTCTCATAATGGTGGGTGAGACTTGTGAGATCTGATGGTTTTATATTGGGGAGTTTCCCTGCACAAGCTCTCTTACTTTTTTAACCTGCTGCCATCCATGTAAGACAGGACTTGCTCCTCCTTGCCTTCTGCTATGATTCTGAGGCCTCCCCAGACACATGGAAATGTAAGTCCATTAAACCTCTTTTTCTTCCTAGTCTCGGGTGTGTCTTTATCAGCAGTACGAAAATGGACTAATACTTAAATTATACTAGCAGAGTGGGGCATTGTTGAAAAAATTCCTGAAAATGTGAAAGCAACTTTGGATCTGGGTAACAGGCAGATGTTGGAACAGTTTGGAGGGCTCAGAAGAAGACAGGAAAATGTGATAATGTTTGGAACTTCCTAGAGACTTGTTGAATAGCTTTGAACAAAATGCTGATAGTGTTATCGACTATAAAATCCAGGCTGAAGTGGTCACAGATGAAAGTGAGGAACTTGTTGGGAACTGGAGTAAAGGTGACTGTTGCTATGTTTTAGCAAAGAGACTGGTGGCATTTTGCCCCTGGCCTAGGGATTTATGGAACTTTGAACTTGAGAGACATGATTTAGAGTATCTGGCAGAAGAAATTTCTAAGCAGCAAAGCATTCAAGAGGTGACTTGGGTGCTGTTAGTCATTCAGTTTTATAACAGAAGCAGAGCATAAAAGTTCAGGAAAATTTCAGCCTGACAATGCAATAGAAAAGAAAATCCCATTTTCTGAGGAGAAATTCAAGCCAGCTGCAGAAATTTGCATAAGTAACGAGGAGTCAAATGTTAATCCCCAAGACAATGGGGAAAATATCTCCAGGGCATGTCAGAGACCCTTGCAGCAGCCCCTCTCATCACAAGCCCTGAGGTATTGGAAGAAAAAGTGGTTTCATGGGCTGGGCCCAGGGTCCCTGTGCTGTGTGCAGCTTAGGGATTTGGTGTCGTGGATCGCAGCCATTCCAGCTGGGGCTGAGAGGGGCCAACATGGAAGTCAGGTTGTGCCTTTGGAGGGTGCAAGCCCCAAGCCTTGATAGCCATGTGATGTTGAGCCTGTGGGTGCACAGAAGTCAAGAATCGAGGTTTGGGAACCTCCCCCTAGATTTCAGAAAATGTATGGAAATGCCTGGGTGCCCAGGCAGAATTTTGCTGCAAGAGTGGAGCCCTCAGGGATAACCTCTGCTATTGAAGTGTGGAGCAGAAATGTAGGGTCAGAGTCCCCACACAGACTCCCTACTGGGGCACTGCCTAGTGGAGCTGTGAGAAGAGGGCCACCGTCCTCAAGACCTCAGAGTTGTAGATCCACTGGCAGCTTGCACCATGCACCTGGAAAAGTTGCGAACTCTCAACACCAGCCTGTGAAGGCAGCTGGGTTGGAGGTTGCGACCTGCAAAGCCACAGGGGTGGAGCTGCCCAAAACCATGGGAAACCACCTCTTGTATCAGCGTGACCTGGATGGAGACATGGACTCAAAGGAGATCATTTTGGAGCTTTAAGATTTAACTGCCCTGTTGGATTTCAGACATCCATTGAGTCTGTAGCCTCTTTGTTTTTGCCAATTTCTCCCATTTGGAATGGCTGTATTTACTCAATACCTGTACCCCCATTGTATCTAAGAAATAACTAACTTGCTTTTGATTTTACAGGCTCATAGGCAGAAGGGTCTGGCCTTGTGTTAGATGAGACTTTGAACTGTGGACTTCTGAGTTAATGCTGAAATGAGTGAAGACTTTGGGATACTGTTGAGAAGGCATGATTGGTTTTGAAATGTGAGGACATGAGATTTGGAGGGTCCAGGGGTGAAATGATATGGTTTGGCTATGTCCCCACCCAAATCTCATCTTGAATTTCCACCTATTGTGGGAGGGACTTGGTGGGAGGTAACTGAATTATGAGAGCAGGTCATTATCATGCTGTTCTTGTGATGGTAGGTGAATCTCACAAGATCTGATGGTTTTATAAGGGGGAATTTCCCTGCACAAGCTCTCCTATTTGCCTGCTGCCATCCATGTAAGACATGACTTGCTCCTCCTTACTGTCTGCTATGATTGTGAGACCTCCCCATCCACGTGGAAAAGTAAGTCCATTAAACCTCTTTTTCTTCCCAGCCTCAGGTATATCTTTATCACAAGTGTGAAAAAGAAGTAGTACACATACCAAAATCAAAGAAAAGGTTTTCTTATTGTATTAGTCCATTTTCATACTGCTGATAAAGACAAACCTGCAACTGGGTAATTTACAAAAGAAAGAGGTTTATTGGATTTACAGTTCCACATGGCTGGGAAGGCCTCATGATCATGGCAGAAGGTGAAAGGCATATCTCACATGACAGTAGACTAGAGAAAAGAGAGCTTATAAAGGAGAACTCCTCTTTTTAAAACCATCAGCTCTCTTGAGACTCATTCACTATCATGAGAATAGCACAGGAAAAACTTGTGCCCATAATTCAATTACCTCCCACCAGGTTTCTCCCACAACATTTGGGAATTCAAGATGAGATTCAGGTGGCAGCACAGCCAAACCCTATCACTTATTGAACCATATTTTTAAGTACTCCAACTTAATTGAATTAATATGTTATAGAATCATGGCTTGATTCCATTGTGCAGCAAGGAGTTCAAAATTTATTGACCCGGTTCAGCCTCAGTAATAAAAGAGACCATATGTTTAGTTAATTTAACAAAATTATTATCAGAACATATTTCTGTAACAACAGAGATGTTTTCCATAGCCAGCATTGTCAAGAAGGCACCTAGTATTCTTTAATTAATCACAATAAGATTTAAGTTTGTTGAGAGGTAGAAAGTCCACCTTTGAAAATTGAGCATATGGCAACTATGAAACACATCTATCATGAAAAGAAAAAACAATGATAACAAGCTTCATCTAGATTTTGAGAAATTATAATTTCCTGCTATTTTTAGTAACTTCTTAAAGTTAGAAATAGCACAACAATTTAAAACAAAAAAGACCCTTAAATTTAAGTTTTTTAGTAAAAAGATTTAAAATATAAATATTTAAAATTAGTAAGTTAAAGCATATTTTATTTTTGGTGATAGATTTCTTAATCCCAATTTAATTAATTTGACAAAAAATTTAAGATAACTACTATAAGGCAAAATTATTTTCAACTGTTCATATAGTTAATATGACTAAGCAGGCAGCTATACCCTTAACTTTGTATTACTAAATATTTTCTTTTAAGTAAAACAATCTTTACATTATTGCCTTTTATTCTTTTTAGATGTGCTTTTGCAGACTTAAAACTACAAGGTGGTCAGTAATTATAGATGACTTTTTCAATATTTCATTTGCAGCTGCACATAAAAGATAAAGTTATATTTGAAGAGAATGGGTATGGTATAGGTTTCTATAAACATTAACCACAATGAACATTTAAATAATCAATATCACAGAGATAAGATAGAGTCTTAATTGTCCAAAGAAAGTAAAATTGCTCAAATTTAGGTCAATGACTGAATTTTTGTTGGTGTACCAAAGTAAGGTTTCTAATTTTTAAAAAGTAGAAATTACACTTGAAAAAAAGTGATTAATCAATTAAAATTTGGAGGGAAAGCTTCTTCACCTCAGCATGTGTAAAACAAGCATGAAGAGCAGTGTTCTAACAAATATTTATTGCTGAAAGATAAAAGCTAAGTCTGTTGTGTAAGTGGTTACTATATCAAGTTAGGTTCCAAAGAATATTTTCTTAGAATTTTCTAGATAGCATCAGGGCTAATGCTTGGAATTTGCTTTCCTTTGTGCCTTTCTATTCCCTTCCTAGCAATGGCCTCAGTCCTTCCATCTCTCCATCTCACTGTGCCCCAGGAAGAGTGCAAGAAGTGGCCTTTCCTCCTTCTTTTCATTAGTACTAGTGGTTGACCAGTGAGTTTCAGCAAGATACATCCTTAATTCTATCAACTTTTGAATTGTCAAGGAAATCAAGCCTATTATAGATTCTGTTCTCAGTGTACAAAGTTATAACAATGGCAACTCACCATCATTTTATATTTCCCTACAAAATTGAGATTTTAAAAAAGTGGGAGCAAGGAAGGGAGGAAAGATCTATGGCCTGATGAAAGTGAGTCATAAGAAGGAGCTTCTTTCTATTTTGTCTGTTAATAAACACTGTTTAAATTTGAAAGAACAGTTGATTTGCAATCAAGACTGTTTTGATCCATGTTGAACTCAATCAGATTTGTAAGGAAGCAGGAGACTATGGCCATGGAAATTACAGTAATGTGGTGCTCGAGCACAGAGTACTAGAGAAAAAAATCAATAAGGTAAAGAGGCTCTGGAGGCACCTAATGCCATATGTAACTAGCTACCTCTTGTCTTAATATGTTTTGTGCTGTTCTGACAGAATGCTTGAGACTAGGTGATTTATGAAGAAAAGAGATACATTTCTTTTTTTTTTTATACTTCAAGTTCTAGGGTACATGTGCACAATGTGCAGGTTTGTTACATATGTATACATGTGCCCTGTTGGTTTGCTGCACCTATTAACTCGTCATTTACATTAGGTATTTCTCCTAATGCTATCTGTCCTCCATCCACCCACCTCATGACAGGCCCTGGTGTGCGATGTTCCCCACCCTGTGTCCAAGTGTTCTCGTTGTTCAGTTCCCACCTATGAGTGAGAACATGCGGTGTTTGGTTTTCTGTCCTTGCCATAGTTTGCTCAGAATGATAGTTTCCAGCTTCATCCATGTCACTACAAAAGACATGGACCCATCCTTTTTTACTGCTGCATAGTATTCCATGACGTATATGTGCCACATTTTCTTAATCCAATCTATCATTGATGGGCGTTTGGGTTGGTTCCTAGTCTTTGCTATTGTGAATAGTGCTGCAATAAACGTACGTATGAATGTGTCTTTATAGTAGCATGATTTATAATCCTTTGGGTATATATCCAGTAATGGGACCACTGGGTCAAATGGTATTTTTAGTTCTAGATCCTTGAGGAATCGCCAGGCTGTCTTCCACAATGTTTGAACTAGTTTGCACTCCCACCAATAGTGTAAAAGCATTCCTATTTCCCCACATCCTCTCCAGCACCTATTGTTTCCTGACTTTTTAATGATTGCCATTTTAACTGGTGTGAGATGGTATCTCATTGTGGTTTTGATTTGCATTTCTCTGATGACCAGTGATGTTGAGAATTTGTTCATGTGTCTGTTGGCTGCATAAATGTCTTCTTTTGAAAACTGTCCATTCACATCCTTTAACCACTTTTTGATGGGGTTGTTAGATTTTTTCTTGTAAATTTGTTTAAGTTCTTTGTAGATTCTGGATATTAGCCCTTTGTCAGATGAGTAGATTGCAAAAATTTTCTCCCATTCTATAGGTTGCCTGTTCACTTTGATGGTAGTATTTTTTGCTGTGCAGAAGCTCTTTAGTTTAATTAGATCCCATTTGTCTATTTTGGCTTTTGTTGCCATTGCTTTTGGTGTTTTAGTCATGAAGTCCTTGCCCATGCCTATGTCCTGAATGGTATTACCTAGGTTTTCTTCTAGAGTTTTTCTGATTTTAGGTCTAACATTTAAGTCTTTTGTCCATCTTGAATTAATTTTTGTGTAAGGTGTAAGGAAGGTATCCAGTTTCAGCTTTCTACATATGGCTATCCAGTTTACCAAGCACCATTTATTAAATAGGGGATCATTTCCCCATTTCTTGTTTTTGTCAGGTTTGTCAGAGATCAGATGGTTGTAGATGTGTAGTGTTATTTCTGAGGCCTCTGTTCTGTTCCATTGGTCTATATCTCTGTTTTGGTACCAGTGCCATGCTGTTTTGGTTACTGTAGCCTTGTAGTATAGTTTGAAGTCAGGTAGCGTGATGCCTCCAGCTTTGTTCTTTTGGCTTAGGATTGTCTTGGCAATGCGGGCTCTTTTTTGGTTTCATATGAACTTTAAAGTAGCTTTTTCCAATTCTGTGAAGAAAGTCATTGGTAGCTTGATGGGGATGGCATTGAATCTATAAATTTCCTTGAGCAGTATGGCCATTTTCACGATATTGATTCTTCCTACCCATGAGCATGGAATGTTCTTCCATTTGTTTGTATCCTCTTTTATTTCATTGAGCAGTGGTTTATAGTTCTCCTTGAAGAGGTCCTTCACACCCCTTGTAAGTTGGATTCCTAGGTATTTTATTCTCTTTGAAGCAATTATGAATGGGAGTAATAAGGGTAAGACATAAGGCATGATTCATCCTGAAGCAAATTAGTCTCCAGCTTGGAGCCTATAAAATTAACAAGTAATGTGCTTCCAAAATACAATACTAGGACAGGTATGGGATATATATTCTGTATTAGACCATTCTTGCATGGCTATAAAGAAATACCTGAGACTGGGCAATTTATAAAGAAAAGAGGTTTAATTAGTTCATGGTTCTGCAAACTATACAGGAAGCATTGCACCCACATCTTCTCAGCTTCTGGAGAGGCCTCAGGGATCTTTTACTCATGGCAGAAGGCAAAGAGGGAGCAGGTATTTTACATGACAAAGCAGGAGCAAGCAAAAGAGTGGGGGGTGAGGTGTCACAGACTTTTAAATGACCAGATCTCACAAGAACACACTATCATGAAGATAGCACCAAGCCATTAGGAATCCACCACCATAAGCCAAACACCTCGAGCACTGGGGATTACAATTCAACATGAGATTTGAGTGGGGACAAATAACCAAATTATATCACATTCCTATTCCAAAAAGGAAAAATAGACAACTGGCAAAGAAAGTCTAAAGCCCAATAGGCAAGATTACATTAAACCTTAAGGCTGAAGAATAATCCCTTTTGCCTCCATCTCCTGCATCCTAGGCATACACAGATAGTGCTATGTTCCTAAGGCCACAGTCAGCACCAGCCCCATGGCTTTGCTGGGTTCAGTCCACTCAGCAGCTCTCACAGGTTCAAGTATCACACTTGCAGCTTTCCCAGGGTGGAGATGCAGGCTGATGGCCTTACAGTTCTGGGGTCTCGGGGGCTACCCCACTCCCAGGTCTTCACTATTGGAGACTCTCTTCAGTGGTTATGTCCCTGTGAGAAGTCTCTGCCTGGGCCCTCAGGCTGTCCAGTACATCCTTTGAAATATAGGCAGAGGCTGCATGGTCCCAAAGCCCTTGAATTGTACATGTCTACAGAGTCAGCATCATGTTGTACCAGTCAGCATCAATAAGCCTTGCCATAAAGGCTTATCCTTGTGCCCTCCAGAGCAGTGGCCCAAGCCATAGTGGAGCCCACATTGCACTTGCGTCCACTTAAGAAACAGCAGGGTCAGCCAAGGAGCAATGTTCCGGAATCAAAGGAGCAGAATTCCAAGGTGATCCTGAGCAGCAGCCCCAGGAATGTGTCCTGGGCCTGTCTCCTGAAAAAATTCTGCCTTCCTAGAGCTCTGGTCCTGTAATGGGCAGGGCAGCCTCTACAATCTCCAAAATGCCTCTGGGGTCATTCTCTTATTGAGTTCATAAATAGCACTTGGTTTCCTGCTAACCCTGTTAATCTCTTTAGCAAATTCTTTTGAGAAAGAATAGTAAGAACACCTCATTAATTCCATCATTTCTTTCTTTTCTCCTTTTTCTGTAAGCAACAGAAAGAAGCCAGGCAGCACCATGAATCCTTTGCTGCTTAGATGTTTCTTCTGTCAGATATCTTAGTTAATTGCTTATAAGTTCTGCCTTTTACAAAGTCTTAGGATATTCCATCATGTTCTTTGCAACTCTATTTGGTTTTAGAAAATGTGTGTTTCATAGGTTTACATTTATTACATTTTTAAGAATTCCCAGGGAACATTTCTTTAGTCCAACAAATTGATCTTGGTTTTCTCTTGCCATATCTTGTTGCAGTGTCCCTCTGAGATTCTACTTACTACCTCTTGTTTGATAACTGATTCTCCAAAGTTGCTATTTCCCAGAAAGGGGAGTGGCTGTATATTAATCCCTCCAGTGTCATTAATACCAATCTTAATATACAAGACAACTTTTGCTAACATTTAATTATAACATCGAGAGCTATAATGCAGGAAGAGAAACCTTAAAAATGGGTACCAGGTAATATAGTCTAAGAGTCAAGCAGTGTTTTTACTCCAGAATCAATTGTTTTTCTTGAACCATTTTGCCTGGGGTCAAATTCTGCCCTTATTATTGGAGTCAAATTCCCACTGTCTCTCTTGTGGGAGTGGAGAGAAAAGAAATGAACAAACATTATAGTAATCTCCTCATGCTCTGAGTCCTAATGACATTATAATCACTCCATATGAGTGTCTTCATTTAGAGTTCATTACTGATTCAAGATTGCTCTATATCTGCATGAGTTAATGTTGATCTTAGATCAACCCAACAAGAATAAAGGGGAAGAGTATTTTCCAGGCACAAATTCAATGTCCAACCTAAAATTTAAAATCTGTTTATAAATCCCATATTTACCATCGTGACAGCTTCAATAATTTTAAAATCCATATTCCACTTTGAGCTGTAGGAGAAATTCTTGGTAAATTTAAAATAGCATTTTATTCCCACTGCATAAGCATTACTGCTTCTATATATTGGAGCATTAAGTAAGTGCAAATTACTGTCTCTTATGGAATATCTTTTAGTATTTCAAATAAAATGCACCTTTTAAGAATGACTGATAACTCATAATTCAGTACTTAATGCATAAAACTTTGAACAACTGTATTTGAATGTAGTTTTTTTATATTCACAGCCCAACCATTCTATTTTATAGCGCCATTTAGTAATTGCTGCATAATTCTTGAGTAGTTCATATCTGAATTTGAAAATTTGAAATGTTTTTGAATTATTTATACTATAATATAAAGTTGAAGAAGGAAAAAATCAAGAGAAAAAAGAACTTTGGGAGGAAGGGTTTTTTTAACTTCAGGTTGGAGTAAACAAGTCAAATGCCTGCTTTCTTACCATGTTTTCAAGAAAGGGTTTTAGTTGAATGAGCACACTTACAAATAACAGAATTAACTCTGGGTCTCAATTTTCTGCTTTAGCTTCTAGATCTTTATCTTCTAACCCTACATTATCCCATATATCTCTTCATAAGTATGTCCTACTTATTGTGTCCTACAAAGTTGTAGAACATCAGGTTGGAAAAAATGATATTTAAGGACTGTTTAATCAAACTCATATCTGATATATATGCTTTTATATATATTTAAACATTCTGATAAATAGTTGCAATGCTTATAGGAAATATAGCTTGCTATTTCTAGAAGCAGAAAAGTTTTATTACATATTTCACACTATACATTTATTGTCTGCCATTGCATAAGTCCTATATGAGATGCTTATTTCAAAGAGATAAAGAAAGAGTCAATCTCTGCCTTTATTGGGGGAAACCAGCCCCCGATGTTTCAACGTAGGTTCTTTTCTATTTCCCTAAGTGTCGGCCAGTCTGAGAAATAAAGGGAAAGTGTACAAAAGAGAGAAATTTTAAAGTTGGGTGTCCAGGGGAGACATCACACATCAGCATGTTCTGTGATGCCTCCCAAGACACAAAACCAGCAAGTTTTTATTAGTGATTTTCAAAGGGGAGGGAGTGTACAAATAGGGTGTGGATCACAGAGATCACGTGCTTCACAAGACAATAAAATATCACAAGGCAAATGGGGGCAAAGTGAGATCACAGGACCAGGGTGAAATTAAAATTGCTAATGAAGTTTCATGCCCATTGGGTACACATTGTCATTGATAACATCTTATCAGGAGACAGGGTTTGAGAGCAGACAACCGGTCTGACTAAAATTTATTAGGCAGGAATTTTCTCATCCTAATAGGCCGGGAGCACTACAGGAGACTGGGGCTTATTTCATCCCTTATCTGTAGCTGCATGAGACAGACATTCCTAGAGTGGCCATTTTAGAGACCTCCATCTAGGAACGCATTGTTTTTCTCAGGGTTGTTCCTTGCTGAGAAAAAGAATTCAGTGATATTTCTCCTATTCACTTTTGTAAGAAGAGAAATATGACTCTGTTCTGTCCGGCCTCTCAGGCAGTCAGGCCTAGTGATTATCTCACTTGTTCCCTGAAAATCACAGCCATCCTGTTCCTTCTGGATGCCCAGATTTCATATTGTTCAAACACACATGCTCTACAATTTGTGCAGATAACGCAATCATCACAGGGTCCTGAGATGACATACATCCTCAACTTATGAAGATGATGGGATTAAGAGATTAAAGTAAAGAGAGGCATAGGAAATTATAAGAGTATTGATTGGGGAAGTGATAAATATCCATGAAATCTTCACAATTTATATTCAGAGATTGCAGTAAAGACAGGTGTAAGAAATTATAAAAGTATTAATTTGGAGAACTAACAAATGTCCATGAAATCTCCACAATTTATGTTCTGTCACAGCTTCAGCAGGTCCCTCCGTTCGGGGTCCCTGACTTCCTGCAACATACCTTCACATAGTTCCTGGCTAGTGGGGTAGCCAATAAATAAACCAGCAATTCCAACTTAGTTTGATAATATTTTGAAAAGACACTTAAATAGTACAACAGAGGGACACTTCGGCAAGGGGAAAACCACTCAATTTTTCTATAGCGCCTGTCTTCTAAAGGAGTGATCCCCTTTGTTGCTGTCTTTTTGTGTCAGCTTCAGCCTGGCAAAGATAGTAAAGTCCAAATCACCTCCTAGCAAAAAAAAAAAAAAAAAAAAAACAAAGAAAAGAAAAAGGTAGGTCTATTTTTACTTCAAAAAGAAAACAAAAAATTAAAAGAAATACCAGCCCTAATGCACATAGGATATCTGAGAAAAAGAAAGCAGAACAATCTTTCTAACTTGGCTTAATAATACCTTTAATATCTTTATAATACCTTGCAATACCTCTATACCTGCACTCAGATTGTCTTCCAAGTACTCTTAATGGTAGCCATGTGCACTTAAAAGGACTGAAAACACTTCACTGTATATAGGACTCTACAATTTGAGTACAGTCATAAATTGATTCCACAAACATTTATTGATTCCACAAACACATACTGGACCTCCACTATATCAAAGTCTCAATGAACTCAATGATGAAATCACAAAGACCTCATATTTATTCTCAAGGGGTTTAGTGTCTAGTGAGTGATACTAGCAAGTAAATAGACAATTAAAATACAGTGTAAATGATATAATAAGAGAAAATAACATCACATTACTTGGGAGCAGTCAGAAAAGCCTTTCTAGTGAAAGTCACATTTTATGCTCTGACCTGAAGAGTGAGAAGGTGTTAGCTACTCAGAGAATGAAAAAGAAGAACGTGCCTGCAGAGTAAGAACATACACAAAGGCCCAGAAGCAAAAAAAGAGAGCGTGGTGTTTTCAAGGAACTTAACGAAGTTCAATTTAGCTGGATCATGGAGTGATCCATGGTTTGAGGTAGCGTGAGAACAGCTCGACAAGTAATCAGAAGGCTGAGCATACTAGAGTCTGTAGAGCTGTTTTAAGGCACATGGAATTTTGGAGTGAGAGTAACAGAAAAGCACTGAACAGTTTTAAATCAGAGTAATAGGGTCAGATTTCATTTTAGACAAAATACACTGGCTACTGTGGAGAACAGGTTTTCAGCACTTCAAGTCAAGAAGTAGATAAATATCTTTGTTAGAACTTTCTTCTCCACCATGGTCCCTGTATCAGTTCCGATTTAGGCAATGACCCAAATTTGCTCGGCACCAATTAACTAACGGGCCCTCAGTGGCTTTGGTGGTTTATGCAGTGGAAAGGTCTGTCACACTACTCTGTGTCCCCCGGCACAATCAGGTATTCGGGCCTGCTTCTTTGAGGATTGTTCTAACACACCTCATCCTAGTAGCTACAGCAGCATCCGCCACAGCTCTGGTGTTCAGGCACCACCTGACCAGACACACAAAGGCTTTGGCTACATAACCTGGAAGCATAAGATCTGACTTCTTTACAAGCTGCAGAGAGGAGTTGAGTGGAATTCGTTTGAGGTCTTTCTGGGGTATTTCACTGGCCAATTGTTTACATGGACCTGCTATGTAGTAGAAAAAGCTGCACTCTATTTGTAGATTTGGGACACTTATAACTGAACCATTGGCATGAATGTGGTCACTTAGGGTATGTAGAGAGAAGACAACCTTAGGGAAAGCTAGCATTCAAAACATGGAGAAAGAAAGGAGTTCTGCAAAGAATATTAAGAAGCCTTGCCCTAAGGATACAAGAGAAAACCCAGCAGAGTATTTTGATTCAAAAATAAAGCAGTAAAACACTCTAAGATGCAAAATGCTGCTAAGAGGTTGAGTAAAATAAAGTCTTAAATGTGGCCTTTAGATTTAGGAATAAATTTGGTCAAGTGAATTCTGATACTATAACAGAGAAATTTTGCTGGATGGTTAGGTTTAGAGAAATGTATTGTGATGGGTTGTTGGCTTGATTCACCCATTCATAAAGATTGTAAAGTGGATCATACAAATGATGCAATGAACAAAGTGAATGGAAGAAAGATTTTCTATTTATTTCTTTATTATTTATTGCTTTTTTTAAATTATACAGGTTTGAGCAATCTCAAATACTTATGAAAAAGAGCAAGTAAAAAGAAAGAGATTGAATTTACAGAAGATAGAAGAGAGAATTTGCTGGTAACTAACAAACCACTTACCCTGAGCCATGATTGGCCCATATATGTATTTTGTTTGTTTGTTTGTTTTGTTTTGTTTTGTTATTGTTGTTTTTGAGACAGAGTCTCATTCTGTTGCCCAGACTGGAGTGCAATGTCTTCATCTAGGCTCACTGCAACCTCTGCCTCCCGGGTTCAAGCTATTCTCTTACCTCAGCTTCCTGAGTAACTGGAATTACAGTTACTCGCCATCATCCCTGGCTAATTTTTGTATTTTTGTAGAGACGGGGTTTCACCGTGTTGGCCAGGCTGGTCTTTAACTCCTGACCTCAGGTGATCCACCTGCCTTTTTTGTTTTAAGACCACAACATATTTTAAAGAGAGAGAGATTGTAGGAATTTAAGCATCACTTGAAAATGTGGAAGATTTGGCATCTACTGGGCCCATAATTCTGTATGAAGGAGCTATGGTAGCCAGTAGTTACATATCTCTTTCAAAATGAGAAAGTACAGATTCCTGGCTGGGTGTGGTGTCTCATGCCTGTAATCCTAGCATTTTTGGAGGCCAGTGTGGGAGGATCACCTGAGCTCAGGAGTTCAAGCGCAGCCTAGCAATATGGCAAAACATCATTTCTAACAAAAATAGAAAAAAAATTAGCCGGGCGTGGTGGTGCACACCTGTAGTCCCAGCTAGTAGGAAGGCTAAGACAGGTGAATCACTTGAGCCCCGGAAGCAGAGATTGCAGTGAGCCAAGATCATGCCACTGCACTCCGGCCTGGGCCACAGAGCAAGTCCCTGTCTCAAGAAAAAAAAAAAATTGCATACAGTTTCCTGCCCAATTTATCTATTCTAAATTGGTATGTGTGTATGTGTGTTTGAATTTGTTCAGGCTGAAATATAAAATAGTGATAAAATAATTACAGAATATGCCTGAATGAGCAGAGAGATATGGATTCAGAAAATTTAAGAATTTTAACAGAAGTGAAGAAAGATAAGCCAGGGGATTCAGTTAACTTTCTACCTGTTTTTGTCAGACGTTGAGAAACTCTATCCTAATGATATTTCTGCTCTCTGAAGCTTGGGCAAGATCTTTTCTGAGAGTAAAGGGAAGTTCATTCCTGAAAATCTTGATAACAATATGTAGGAACAGGACTAAAGAAAATGTATTTGTAAGGACCTGTATAATCATGATATTTTAATTATTTTATTATTTTAATTATTTATTTAGAAGAAGTTTAGAAAAACTGTTACTATTACTACTACTACTAAATGCATTCATGGAGCACTTCTGATATTCCAGACACCATTCTAAACTCTATTAATGAATCACTCTATTTAATCTTCATAATAAGCCTATGAATTGAAGATTATTATTCTCCTCATTTCACTTCTTTAAAAGATGATTGTGTCAGTTACATAAAATGTCAGGTTTTACATTGAAAAATGGAAATTTCTCAATTTGATGAATTGCGGGACCATTATCTCTTTTAAATTTCTACCTAAGTAGGATTTGTAAGCTAAATCTCCTTATCCTCAATCCATCATTAATTCTAATAAATATTGAAATTTTATAAGAAACTTGACTACCACTAAATATTCCTGAAGCCATCATTTATAAACTAGCTAAGCATTTCACTTTATATCACCTAGGTTTAAATTAATTTATGAGCCACTGGAATGCATAACCAAAGTCATGTATTTTCTAGTGATACTTCATCATCATTAGATAGTTTAAAAGTCACTCCATCAACACATGGGTATTTGTGCTGGATTATCTTCTCTGCTTAGAATTCTCAAATTGTATAAAGAATACTTGATTAGTACAAAAATATTTATAAATTATTAGGAATAAATACTAAAACTAACATACAAGAGTAATATGAATCTATAATTTGATAATTCCCTAGGAAGATAGATAAATAGATCAATTATAAAACATACAAATGCTCCAAGCTTAACCTTTTAAAGAGAATGTCTGTATATGTTTTCTTTCTCAAGAAGTTTAGTATTAGCTGTTTTTCTCACACTGATTTCCGTGTGCACATAAGGAAGCAGATGTTTTCTGTGTGCCCAATGTGCAATATTACCAGCAATAATGTCATTAAAAATAATTAAAGAACCAAATATCATAGAGAAATAAGAAGTTACCCTTCGCATGTGGCTTAATGGAGCAGTGGCTTATTGAATGATACTATTAAACTACTATTAACTGAATATTTATATTTAATACCTTTTGTTATTTTTCTTTATCACACTGTGTTATAAAAGAGTACACTGTAAAACTGTGAACAACAGAGAGCTGACATTTAAAACACACGGTCAGCTTTTCCTGGGGAAAGGGAAAGACTAATGAAGTACTACTACATGGCACAACCTTGGCGTTATAAGTAATTTGTTTCATATCTGTTATCAGGGATTCTTGTTTGTCAAATTAAGAGGTGCTTCCCCATTTGGACAATAAGCCAAACTGTAGATACAAGAACAGTTGATTAAAATTGGTGATACAGTAATAGAGGGCACTTATGCTTTGAAGCTTAACATATAGCTTTCTCCATGATGCTTGGGGAGACCATTCTCCTCTCCATGTGAGCACGTAGCTCCCCTTGATGTCAATGGGAGTTGCATTTCCGTGACGAGAAGAAAATAGGCTTGCTAAAGTTAATTACCAGACTGATTTTGGTCTCCTTTTAATGCCCTGTTTATTGGAAATAGAAGACTGATCTGTGGCTCACTTTCTTCCTCACCTGATTTTCCAAGGTAGGGAACAGAAAGCAAGTGTAAAAAGGTAGAATCATTGACTAGGTACACCTAGGTGCTGAAAGGAATTCAGCACTTTTATTTAACAGCAGAGACTTTCACTAGCTTTGCCAGTAACTCTGATGAGGCTGTATTCAGCCTAAACTTGTGTGTCATTTTAGACTATGTTATTTTTATCTCAAGACCGAATAGCACAATTGCTACACATTTAATTAATAAAATATTTGAGCCAACATGTAAGTACATCAAACATTGAGTACATAAAACTCCAAGTAGAAAGAGAATCTTCATTGCATAACTAGTTAATAAATCATTTTATTGCTGTTGTTTAAAAAATGGCAGTTTATCATTGAGATCCAGAATCAAAAAGTTCTTGAATTTTTCATAAGAAGAGGTGATATCACATAGTAGTTGAAGCCCAGACTCTACACTCAGCCTAGTAGGCTGGCAATGTTACTTTTTCACCCGAGGATCTTGAGTAGATTCATATAGTCTTCCTGTATCTCAGTGTTCTCATCTGTGAAAGGGTGACACAAACAGCAAGTATCTTTTTAAAAAGCATGAGAAAATTAAATTAGCGAATACTGGTAAATCTGTTGAACTGTGATGAACGTAGAATAAATAAGAGCTTTATAAATGTTAGTTGTTATAATTATTAACGAATCAATAAGGTAAACCTCACTGCAGGAGATGTTTATATGCTGTAGAAAATAAAGAACAGCAAACAGATTTGCTATATATCCATGTTTCAGTCTGAAAATTGTGCAGTTAGGTAGATTTTTTTTTTCTAGGAAATAATACTCTGTCTCATGATGTGTATGACAGACATCTCTGTCAATTATTCTGAAGATCTCTGGGCTCTGATGAAACCCACCCTCTTTCTACAGCTGTATGGGATAATCCCAACCAAAGGTAAATAAAACCCTAATTTTAAAAATACATTGTACACCAGGTATGTCACATTATAAAACTCAGATTAATCAACTAGTAAATATTCCAACCATCTTTTGTAATCTCTGCCATAACCAGGGATAGTGGCCCTTTAGATCCTAAACATAATTTCATTAGAGATGTTTTAAACAGGCAGAGAGGAGTAAAGACCCATCATTGAGGCTGGATGTGTATCAATTTTGTGTCACAGGGATATGGTCATCCTAGCTATGGCAACCAAGGTAATTATTTTCTCCTTTTGAAACTGTAGGCTTTTCTAAAAGAAATATTCCTTTCCATAATCAAACAGGAGAATTGGATAGCAATAGGGAACTTGATGATATGAGCTGCCTAGGGGTTGATCAGCATAGATGCCATTATTATAATGTTTCCCAAGGGCTGGAACTTGTAAACAGGGTTACTTAAGTGATATACAATTTAACATTTAAAAATATTACTCTAAGTGAAGTAAAAATATGTCTTATGTAGAATTTTATATAGTTTATGCAGTGTGAATCATGATTTATATAAACTATTACTTAAAACAATAAGTTAGAAAAATATGAGTCCATTTGAAAGTATTAAGTTACTAATTTCCATTTGTTATCAGGCTTTGGAGAAAATTGTAATAGTGGCATGTGATCCACCGAGATGTAAAAATATATTTTACTTATTCAACTGGTAAATGGCATGTTTTTTGATTGTTGTCTATTTGATAGTTTTTCTTTAGCTTTCAATAATCCCAGAATCAAATGGATGGTCCATTCCTGGAAAGTGTGCAGAATTGGTGACATGAGTTGATATATGGCACATACACACACAAACCCACACATTCCCTCTGCCTTAATTTTCTGTTACTTTTATTTTTCTGTGATGTGTGGAGTTTTGTGGGATTTTTAAAGTGATCTAAAATCTCTTTGTGGTAGAAATAAAATACTCTTTTGTTTGTTTGTTTTGAGACAGAATCTTACTCTGTTGCCTAGGCTGGAGTGCAGTGGCATGATCTTGGCTCACTGCAACCTCAGCCTCTCAGGTTCAAGCAATTCTCCTGCCTGAGCCTCCTTAGTAGCTGAGATTACAGGCACCTGCCACCAACCCCAGCTAATTTTTGTGTTTTTGGTAGAAACAGGGTCTCGTCATGTTGGCCAGGCTAGTCTTGAACTCCTGACCTCTGACAATCCACCCACCTCGGTCTCCCAAAGTGCTGGCATTACAGGCATGAGCCACCACACCCAGCCATAAGATACAGTTTTAAAATGACACTTGCTATCACCTTAGCCTTTTTCTGTAAGGCTGATGGCCAGAATAGCATCTCCTGGGTGAAGGTGCATAGCAGTGGGATGGGGATGTACGGTGAATGCAACAGAGTCTAAAGGAGGCTTCTGTGATCACCTCAAGTCATGAAGTATCGAGGAAGAAACTATTGCTTATCAAAGTAGCAGTCACACACCACAGTCAGTGGGATGTGCAAATTTCCAGGTATACAGAAAGAAACATGAATTCTATAAAAGAAAAGTGCAAGTTAAAAATAAAAATTAATTGCATTATCAGTACTTTCTTCCAAAGCAGCAAGTTTCTAGAAAAACGTTAACTTTGCTCTTGAAAGTTACTGAATTTTATTGAAGTCAATGGTTCCACTGGGGGAAAATGGACAAATTCCAGCAACTAGGTGGAAGGGAATGAAAAAGAACAATTGTGGAAAGCAAAACGTTTCGGTTGTTTACAAATAATACAGTTTGTTAGAATTTTCCCATCACGTAACATGAAAGGAAAGTAATGTTATATTTATTGTTATAAGGACCTTATTATACATCTGAAAATTGGGCTATTGCCCAAGTAGAATCAATTTCTTCCTATTTCATGTAGACACTCCATAAAAATAAAAAGGCTAAGATTTGGGGTAGTGGTTGATTCATTCACTCATCAAATATATATTGATCATCTGCTTGGTACCAGGCATGATTCTACGGGCTTGGAATACATTAGTAAACTAGAGTTTCTCTTTCAGTGGGGGAAGATAATGCACAATAAGCGTTGTAAATTAATAAGTAAAGCATAGCTATGTTAGAATATGTTCAGTGCTATGGGAGAAGAAAAGGAAAGTAGTTTGTAAACAGGATTGTTAATGCTGGAGAAGGAATTCCAACTTTAAAATGCAGTGGTCAGGCCCAGGTACAGTGGCTCATGCTTGTAATCCTACCACTTTGGGAGGCCAAGGCAGGTGGATCACTTGAGCTCAGGAGTTCAACACCAGCCTGAGAAGTGTGGCAAAACCCCATATCTACTAAAAATACAAAAAAACAGCCAGGCATGGTTGTGTGCATCTGTGGTCCCAGCTACTCGGGAGGCTGAGGTGAAAGGACCCACTTGAGCCCGGGGCGCGGGCCAGCAGTTGCAATGAGCCATAATTTTGCCACTGCACTCTAGCCTGGATGATAGAGCAATACCCTGTCTCTAAAATAATAATAATAATGATAATAATTTAAATAAATAAATAAATGCAGTGGTCAGATACGTTAACCCACAAAACAAGACTAAGTACATTTAAATAGTTTGAAATCATGCAAATTATATTTTCTGACAACAATAAAATGAAACTAAAAATAATAATAGAAGGAAAACTCACAAGTATGTGAAAATAAAACAACATACCCTTAAACAACCAATGTGACAAAGATTAAATCACAAAAGAAACTAGAATATATTTAAGGATGAGTAAAAATGAAAACAGAACATATCAAACATGTGGGATGAAGTGAATGTGCTCGGAGAAAAATTTGTAGCAATATAAATTAACCTTAAAAAAAGATCTCAAATAATAAATTAATGTTGGACCATGAGGAGACAGAAAAAGAGAAAATTAAATGCAAAGCTGGCAGAAGGAAGGAAATAGTAAAGATCAGAACAGAGATAGATAAAACATAAAATAGAAAAACTATAGTCAATAAAGCCAAAAATTATTTCTTTGAATAAATCAATAAAATTGACAAAATTTAGCTAGACTGACAAAGAAATAAAAAAAAAGACACAGTTGATGAAAATCAGAAATGAAAGTGGGAATGTTATTGCTGACTCTACAGAAATAAAAAGTGTTATAGGAGAATAATGTGAACCAATGGATACTAAACAATTAGATAATCTAGATAAAGTTAAAAAATTCTTAGAAGCACATATATTACCTAAACTGACTTAAGAAGAAATAGAATGTCTCAAAAAAACCTATCAAAAGAGATTGAATCAGCATAATAATTTAAAACTTCCCAAGAAAGAACAGTCAAGGAACAGATAGCCTCACTTGTGAATTTTTCCAAACATTTGAAGAAAAATTAATGTCAATACCTCTTGATTTTCTCCAGAAAACAGAAGAGTAGGGAAGATAATTTATACCATTTTATGATGCCAGAAACACCCTGATAGAAAAACTACATAAAAAATCACAAAGAAAGAAAAATATAGGCAAATATCTCTTATGAATATAGAAGCAAAAATCCTCAAAAAATACTAGGAAATCAAATCCAATATTATATTAAAATTAATCATTAAGCCACGACTAAGTGTGATTTATCCCAGGAAGGCAAGGATGGTTCAACATAAGAAAATCAATCTATGTCGTATGACACATTAGTAGAACTAAGGGGAAAAATAAACAATCATCTCAACTGATACAAAAAAGGAAATTGACAAAATCAACATGCAAAAGAATAAAGCCTTACCTTACACTGTATACAAATGTTAACACAACATAGATCAACAGCATTAATATAAGAGCTAAAACATTACATTATTTAGAATAAAACATAGGGGCAAACCTTTATGACTCTAGATTTAGCAATGAATTCTTAGATATGACATAAAAATCATGAGTAATAAAAGAAAAAAGTAAATAAATTGGACTTTGCTAAAATTTAAAACTTTTGTGCATCAATAGACATTATCAAGAAACTGAAAAGATAAAAATGAGAGAGAACAGTTGTAGACCATATATCTGATATAAAGAGTAAACATCCAGAATATATAAAGAGCTCCAAAAACTCAACAACAAATAGACCACACAATTAAACACAGGCAAACAACTTGTATAGACTTTTCTCCAAATAATATATACAAATAGATTAATATCCTTAGTTATTTGGAAAATTAAAATCAAAGCTACAATGAGATACCACTTCACACCTGCTAAAATGGCTATTAAAAACAAACAAACAAACAAAAATGAGCACCAGCATGGGCAACATAGTGAGACTGTGTCTCTAATAAAAATTTAAAAATTAGACAGGCATGGGGGTGCATGCCTGTAGTCCCAAATACTTCAGAGCCTGAGGTGCGAGGATCAACTGAGGCTACAGTGAATCTTGATCATACCACTGCACTCCAACCTGGGCAATGGCCTGGCTAACAGATTTTCCTCTCTCCAAAAAAGAGAAAAATAAGTGTTGGTGAATATGTGGAGCATTAGACCTCCACACATTGCTTCTGGTAATGTAAACTAGGCCAGCTCCTGGAGAAAACAACTGGACAGTTCCTCAAACAGTCAAACAGAATTACCATATGACCCAGCAATTCCATTTCAAAGTATATGTCTGCAAATTAGAGAAATCCACAAACAAAAACTCAAACAGGTACTTATACACCAATGTTCATTGCAGCATTATTCACAATCATCTAAAGGTATTAATAACCCATGTCCATTAACAGATGAATGAATAAACAAAATATGATTATGATTATATATGTATATATTATATTTATATATTATATATTTATATTATATTATATATTATATATATATAATTCAGCCATAAAAAGAAATAAATTTGTGATACATGACATAATGCAGATGAACCTTGAGAACAAGCATTATGTTAAGCAAATAAACTGAACTCAAAATGGCAAATATTGTACATTTTTACAGACATAAAATATCTAGAATATGAAAATTCATAAAGACATGAAGTTCATTATAAGTTACCTGGAACTGAGGATAGGGGGAAATGGGGATTTATTGCTTAATGGTTATAGACTGTGTTTGGAGTAATAAAAAGTTTTGAAATAGTAATAATGATTGCACAACATAGTGAATGCAGTTAACTCCACTGTATAGCACACTAATAGTTAACATGGTTAAAGTAGCTAAAATGGTGATAGATAAATATGTAGGGAGAGAAAGAGAGAGGGAGGGAGATGGAGATGGAGGGAGGAAGAAAGGGAGATAGAGATGATAGATGATAGATAGATATAGATAGATACATATAAATAGATATAGATAGATAATAGATATAGATGGATAGATGATAGATAATAGATGATAGTGGTAGAGATAGAGATCGAGATAGAGAAATGAGATAGAGATAGAGATAGAGAGATGAGATAGAGATAGAGATAGATAGAGATGATAGAGATATCTTCACAATAAAAAGAATGAAGGGTTGGTGCAGGCCTGAGGGTGAAGATTGTATTTAAGCTAAGACTTGAAGCTAGGAAAGGAATTCTTTATAGATATCTGAGAAGCCTATTTCCAGCAGAGGAAAAGCTGATGCAAATAACCTGAGTTAGACACATGCCTGCATGTTTGAGGAGCAATGAGGAACCAATGGATCATAATAGGGTGAGAAAGACAGGTCATAAAACATGAGATTAGTGAGAAGAGGGGCATCCACACTTTATTTGCCTTGTAGGACAACACAAGGGCTTTAATTTTCATTCTGAGAAAAACAACTGACTCTTGGAATATTGTGAGAAGAGGAAGGATGTCTGACTTACTTTTGTTTTAAGAGGATCTCTCAGGCATGCTTAGAATAGACTAGATGGGGGAAGGTTACCTGAAGAAGACCAGTTAGAAGGAGAGCAGTTAGGAGACCCATAATAATCCAGAAAAAGGATGATAATACTTAGCCTAATTGGCAAGAGGAACTATTGAGACATGGTTGGATTGGATGAACTTTGCAGTCAGAAAGAGAAAGATGTTCCACAAGTGTGAAAGAGAAGAGATAAAGATAACTTTAAATTTTCTGGCCTGAATATCTGATAGAGGTGCCATTAACTAGGAAGTTGGAAGACTGGGTGCAGTAGCAGACATGCGTGTGTGTGTGTGTGTGTGTGTGTGTGTGTGTGTGTGATGTGAGAGATTATGAGTTATGTTGGATATGTTAATTTTGACTCATCTTGGAAATGTCCAAGTATACTTGTTGAAAAGGGATTTGGATCAGAAGTTCTGATGTTTAGGAGAGGGATCCAGACTGGAATATGAGCTCCAAAGAGAGTAAGTGTAGATAAGAAAAGAAAAGAAGCCAAGGAACTGAGCCTTGGACCTTATAAAACATTCAAATAAGTCATAAGCAAAGGAGAAACTAACCAAGAAGCCTGAGAAGAAATGGCCAGTGAAGTAAGAGGAAATCAAAAGATTGTGGTTTCCAGGAAGCCAGGGGAAAAAAAAAATGTTTCCAGGAGGAGGAAGTTCAACTATGTGCCTGTAAATTCAGAGAGGTTTGAATTCACACCAGCAAGGCCAAATTTTCAGTTATATTCACACTGAAGTATGATTGTGTGTGTATAAATTTAATGGTGAATGAATTTAAGGGTATGTAAAATCATTTTATGACTTTTTTCCTGTAATAAACCAAATGTACATCACATATAAAATAATTTGCCACAATTGGTTATGATAATATTCAATTAAAAGAAAGTATATGTAATCTCCTTACATATAAAAATATTGTAATTTTACTTACATTCACACAATAGTGTGTTGTAGAAAACTTTGACTGTGTTAGGGTTTCAGGGTAAAAATTTTTACTCCTGTTGTTGGGTATTATTTTTCAGAATTAGATCAATGAAAACCAAACTAATGATGAAATTGGAGGTGAAAAAAACTGATTCAAACAGAAGAACCACAAGGTTCATAAAAAACAGCATTTGAATTTAAGAATTTAAATGGGATTGTAATATTATTTGAAAAATCACTGTAATTCAATATATTTGCAAATATGTGAACCTTAAGTAGGTGGCATTGAATGAGTCCAAAAATAATTGTGTTGTACAAATGCTGTTAGGAACACAGCCATAAGGTATAAAGAAAAAATAAGAATAAAAATAGAAGGCTTTTTATTTAAAAATAATAGATTTTTTACTATAAAGCTTCAAGAACAAAGCAATAGGTTAAGATAACAAAAATATGGACAGAACTCATTTTAATATGGTGCACTGTTTAAGAATTCTAAGAAATAAAAAATGCATATGTAGACATAGAAGTTATACTCCTTATTTTATGTTGAAATATAGATAGTGGTATAAGAGAAAATCGATACCTTTAGAATACACATTAATTTATACTTTTCAGTGAACTGAAATATGAATAAGATATTGTTTTGATAACCATGTTTTACAAGTACATATTATACCTTATAAAATACTATAATATTAAGATACTAATTTTACGTTTTTTGAACAGTGCAAAGTCTGGCTGATATCTACTAAAATTTAGATTAGTAGCTGTGAAAGCATAAGAAAAGTGTGTAGAGAATTTATTATGTGATCACTGTGCCTTTAAGAACACTGGAAGAATTTTTAAGCAATCTCTCTAAAAAGAACAAATAAAGGAGCTTCCTTTAGGGAGGGAAGATCAGCTCTATTTAAAACAAAGCAGAACAATGAAGCGTTTTTAGACTCACAACACCACTCCTCCTTTTCATAGGTTGGTTTGCCCTCATGCAAAGTAACACCCTGGCATCTACATTAAAATTGAAATTGACAAGGCATCCCTTTCATCCCTCACTGCCAAAACTCCTCATTAATAATAATTAACCATCCCTGGCCTCTATCCAACAGTTTGATAAATACTGGAACAACTCTGGGCCTCAGCTGCATTTGTAGCTTTAGCCACAGAATGGGAATGATGGGATTCTGAATGAGATTGGCTGAATAGCATCAGTGCAGCAAAATGACTACTCAATTGTCTGTTAATGAATACCCATTATTTAAATACATATTTATGTTAGAGTATATGTAGAAATACTCATTCAAAAAGGTCATATTCAGGTTTATAAAGTTAATTTCTGTATGTGCCTCCAAAAATTGTTAGTGTATAGCATCATAATATTTGATAATTTTTATAACAATCATCATTTTATACATTTCATATAGGTACGCTCTCTTAAGTAATGTAAAAAACTTTTGTTTCCTGGTAAATGGTGACTTTTATGTCCAATGTCAACACCATAAAGCAATATAGATGATACTTAAGGAATGGTCATTGCAAATGTACTGTTTTATTTACTTGATGGGTAAATTCTTCAGTTTGGTTTGTGATGTTATTACTCTTAAAATTACACAAAGCATATAATCAAATGTCTTCATAAGACTACATATTGTTGTATTTATTAGAAGAAATGTGGTAGGAATGGGAAAGGTGAGTGGCTTTTTCAAACTTCCAGTTTATTCATGGAGAGAATATGAGATTAGTTTCTCTCTCTTCACTCTTCAAGGCAGAGGTGAATGACTTACCTGATTAGTGAAAAATAGAGAAAGGAACTGTGCAGGCATAGATTTTAATTTCTGTTTTTCAGAATGTCCTCTTTTCAGGATTCATTCCCTGTCTGTATCTTGGGGCAGTCTCTACCCCTGTGAGGGAAAAGTGGGTGGTGCTACAGTATACCTCAGACTAGAGGATAGGTCTAGCTTATTAGGAGTGAATGGTTAGGATGTCATATCCAGACAATGGTCCAGGCAAATAACTTTAACACTATGCCTCTGACTCCCAAATCCTATTTCACAATCCTTCAGAAAGCTCTAGGGCTTGAAGAGTCAGGCTTACTTACCTAGCCCAAAACTCCAGCATGAGTGAACATTGATGCAGTTGCTCTAGGGTGAGCATACACACATGGCATATGTTTGAGTGTGTCTTCTTATGCTTGATAGCTTTCTGTGCCTATTTTCCTTAACTGAAAGAATACAGACGAAGTTTGACTCTGGGTTTAAGGCCATAATCCCAGAATGATCTTCTGCCTTGGCCAATGATGACATAAGTGAAAGTTTGTTCCATGAAATCTTATTAAAGAGACAAAGAATAAGAAAATAACCTTACTAACTAGTGCTACCAGCACAGTTTCTGACTTGGGATTTCACTGATGAAATTTGCATGAATCTTGACCAGGAAGTCAATGAACTTTCTCCATGAATTTCCCTAAAAAATAGTTTTGAAGACCATTAGGGTAATTGACCACTTACCTTGGTACTCACATTTTCAAAGGATAGGTATTAAACCCCAATGAATCTTCCTTAATTTCTAAATAAATGTTAAATTTTATCAACATATATTTACCCAACAATTAGAAGTATAAATAACCAATTTGGATGTTGACTAAGAATTAACACACTACAATCAGGAATTCAGAACATTTATTGCAAGAGCTGAATAATTGTAAATAACGTAGAACTGGCAAAGCAGTAACAAGGATAATTGTTTAGATATTTATTCTGTCAAAGTCATCAAACACCCCTCACAAACCAACAAAAATGTACTTCAATAAGCAATGCACCCCTACCCATTATTTTCCATTATATTGTGGAAAAATGTGAACTGCTATTTACAAAGTAATTTTATTTTTTGGTAAGAACAAATTAACTATCAGATTAGCAAACCTTTTTTTTTAATTTTTTGTTTTTTTTGTTTTTTTTACTTTTAAATTGATGGTGAACCGTGGCATTAAGATAACTTCCACTTCTTTCAATAAAGACATTTTGTTGCATGCTATTTATTTGTTTAAATCATCTGTCATGCCTTAACAAAAACCTCCTAAGAATGTTCGAATTTGGATTTGTTTGCACGTGCAACTGAGATCTTATTAACATTAGTTGTCACTTTGTTGGTTTGACCTAAGTGACAATATGCTGGTACCTGCCAGGCATTGACCAACTATGATAACAAACAGTTAAACAGCAATAATTAGAGATTTATCCCTTTATTTCCCCCAACTACCCTACCTGGAGAATGTTCTGTTACATCATGAAGGCACAACACATTAAATATTTTGTGGCTATGGTCTAATAACACTTGTGTTACAACAACATTATTGTATATGAGGATCAACACAAACTCTGCCATTTCAACAAAGTTGTAGACACACATTTGCCCAATTGAAACTATTTTTGAATAGTGATTTTTCTTCCATATATGCTAATTTTGATACATTAGTTTTACATGAGTGACAAGTACAGGATATTATATTACTTTTGATGGATAACAGTTTTCCATTACTCTCTCACTTAATGGTACTAATTAAGTGATTTTGCCTTTGCCTACTTTGAAAATAAGATTATAAAAAATAGGTTCTGAATTTCCAAGCTTTTGCAGAAGTCCTTTTTTGTATTAAGTTTTCATTTTTTCTTTCATCTTTATTGTTTACAGAATTCCAGCATCATAAGCTATCATACAAGAAGCAAGATTTCAGAACCTTTTTTAAACACAAGTGCTTGAGATTGTTTGAACAATGTGTGTCAAGACAGACCACTAACGCAGAAACACCTCACTGAAAGAAACAACAAAAATAACAACAAAGAGGTAAATAAAAAGAAGGACAGAAGCAACCGTAAAACACAGAATTATGCTACAACATTTTTAGGTGAACATTATAAGTACACAAAAGTTGTTAATAATAGCTTGCTTCTATTTACAAATACTTTAACACTGATTGACTTACAAGTGTCCACTAACGTTGTTAACAGCACAATAGG
Source organism: Pongo abelii (assembly GCF_028885655.2). NCBI lineage: Eukaryota > Metazoa > Chordata > Mammalia > Primates > Hominidae > Pongo > Pongo abelii. The sequence goes on from NC_071999.2 coordinate 71,821,392, forward strand.
CTTAATGCTTATCTCTTTAAGTTTTGTTTGCAGTATAATGTCAAGTATAGCAGTCCCAGCACAAATCAATGACAAAAAAAAAAAAAAAAAAAAAAAGCACAATTTTCTAACTGGATATGTTTTTCAGTCACACTAATCCATGAAACTTTCTTACTTTCCAAATGCATATTCTATTGTTCATAGCAGCAGTCCAGGGTCAAAATAAAATGCAATAATAAAAAAAATTTGCACAATGGAGAGATCTCTGGAGAGTTTAATCAATTCTAGTAAACAAAATTGCATGGCTAGAACTATCTTCTCTCATATGTTGCAAAACATTGTATTCTCCATGGTGCTAACACGAAGTTATAGGTATCCCTGCTAGAAGGGGCATAGTTGTAGACACCTATTGAATACATAAAGCTCTGACGCACACGGTATTAGCATGTCTATTTAGATTAAAGTTATTAGGTCCCATATAGCTTTTTCTTAGAGTTGGTGCTCCTTAGGACTCTCAATAGCACCTCCTGCTTGCTTATAAGACTTCAGATTTGCCAGAGGAATGTCTGTCATGGGGCTGCCATTGTTGAAATGGCCTTCGTTGGAGCCATACTGCTTACGGTCATTGAACTGATTCCTGTTGCTGTCTTCTTTCCAGGCTCTGGTCAGGGTGTGCCCATTCACAAGCTTGTCCTTCTTCACCCATTCTTTCTGGGGTGCAAAGGTTGAGAGAGGAGATTTGGGGTGTTGATATGGACCCAAGCCAGGAGGCATCCAGCAATTATCAGAGTGACCCAAAACCAAGCACTCTTGAGTGCACATCTCTGTAGCTTCAGCTAATCCTCGGGGACCCAAAGGCCCATCTGCAGAAGACAAGAGAGAGAAAATGATAAGAAAATGGTTAAAATTTTCAATTAAAATTATCTTCTTAGAGAAAAAGTATGTTATTAGTGCTCTTATTTTTTCATAAAAGTGTATCAAGTCAAGCAACTCAAAGATATATTTCTCCATCTTTTAAAGATTAACACAAAAGGAATCAAATTTGTTAGGGAGGTAAGATTGATCTATTAATATTTTCCTTCTTAATCCATTGTTTAGTTATTTAGATCCAAAGACATAGATAGATAAAAAGACTGATATGGGTAAACAGATATAACCATGATGTATACAGATATAACCATGATGCATACAGATTTTTACTAATTTATATTCTAAGAAATCCCAGAAAAAATATTTCTCATATTTATGATAAATTATAAAAAGTAGAACAATTTATATGTGTAATATTGAAAAATATATAAATAATACAACTCCACTAAGTTAAAAACCAAAATTACCACTTGAAACATAGCATCATTAAAAATAAATACTCTAAATGATTATATAAAATATTGGTTTTTTCTACATAAACACATTATTTTTAAATGAAAATATTTTGACACATTTTTGAAAAGTTAAATACTCATTTTAAAAAATAACTATTGTATCTTACTAACAACACATCTGGTCAGCTGCAAACATTCTGAAATCCAAGTAAAGAAGAAGCCATTTGCATCCAGACAGTGTTTAGTTCCCCTGAGCTTAACTATTTTCTAAATTTCTAAGGTATAAAACTGAAGCTAAATTGCAAATTAAATCACATGGAGTCTAACATTCAGGGGAAAGAAAGTGATCATAGAATTTATCTTCTACTTTTTTCACCAGCAGGCAATCTAGAACATACATTTTAACTAGGATTTCAAAAGTAAACTATTTTCTGACTGTTTAAAATAGAAATCAGCCCTTTACTAAAAAAAACAACATAAGCCAAATGGTTAAGAAATAAATTGGGTTTCTTTGTTGCTGTTGTCTTACCCCCCTTGATTAAACAGCCACGTGATAGATAAATGATAGCTTAGAAATTAGGAATTGATTTTACGAATGAAGTTAAGTGGATAGGCAAGAATGCCTGAGGCATAAAGCATTTTCAAATGCAGAGAGTCATCAGAAAAAAAATGCAGAAAAAAGTAAACATACCTGCAAGTTTGCTTAGTCATCAATTTAAATCTCTCAATAATTGGAATGTAGGTCTTTGCTAAAACCAAAGTTAGCACAACTAATATTTTTAAACGTCCAATAATTGTAAGCTTTCTATTTGCCTTAATGATATTCTAATTATTTCTTGCATGAGAAAAAAAAAATTCCCACCGAGACAGGAAACTGTTGGTGGCAAAGACCAGAGACAGCAAACCACAGGCAACATCAAAATAGATACTGAATGTAGTTTTCCTGGGTACAATGTATACTGCTTGGGTGATGGGTGCACTAAAATCTTAGACCTCACCACTATACAATCATCCACGTAACCAAAAACCACTTGTACCCCAAAAACTATTGATATAAAAAAATTGTTTAAAAACAGAACAGATACTAGATGTGAAAAAAGGGGCTGAAATGCAGTATTTCATATAAACTCAAAGTTTAGCAATTTTTTTATATCTAAAAGTCTTCCTTTTAGAATATCCTTAAAATTACTTCCCATCTGAACCATATTCCCATCCCCTCAAGAGCAAACAGTTTTATTTTGTTTAAACACATATTCATTACTTAAAACTTTTCCTCTCACATACCTCCAATGATTACTCATTTTTTTGGATATTTAATTTAAACTTCTCTATGAGCCTTTCTTTGCCCTCTACAATCTGGCCACATTTTAAAAGTTCAAACTAATTTCTCACTTTTAGGCTCCCTTAGGTGTACTCAGTGACTCTGCATTCACAAAGCTAACACATTTGGCTTAAACCAATCCATGCTCCCTGCATTAGGATCACAGGCTTAGAAGATGTTTTTTGCCGGGCCTGTTTTCATTTAATTACTGACCTCTTCAAGGGTCAGCTTATGTCCCACACACCAAAAGCAAGCTTCCATAACTCTACCAATTCATGCTTCATATGCACCTTGATTTCCACAGAGCTTTCTTTATTGATGAATAACAAATTTCCTAATTGAGCTCCCTCAACTCTTACCTTAATTCAATTTTTTGTTTTTTGAAGGGGGTTCCGTACATTTGCAAGTTTTAATTTTAATTTCCTCCCAACTAGATTGAAAATTGACAGAAAAAAATGGCACATCGGTCTTCTGATTCCTCATAGTGCTAAACAATAGTGGTGATCTATGAACAATGTTAATTGTTAATTAAACTTTTATGAGGTTGAAAATGTTCTGAGGATTATTAAAGATATCTCCTGCTTAAAGGCAGACCTAAAGTAATTATAATAGAAGACACTGATTTCACAAACCTTACACCAAATGCTTCTTCAACAGCAAATTCCTTTGCCTAGCAATACTTTGTGACAGCTTATAAATGAATAATTTAATTTCTCTGTTAAATATATTTACTCCTTTCTAAACATCAATGGAGTTAATCACCAATTTGATATGTAACATATCTTGACGCCTACAAGCAAACTTTTAATCTTTACATTTCCAGCGTCATTAATAAGTTTTTTTTGTTAAAATCTCCAAAGGGAAAAAAAATTACCAGCTACCTCAGAAATGTCATTACATCAGGTTTTTATTGAGCTCATCAGAAAAGAGAGGATGTGCAAGGCTATTTTAAAATTAGCCTTATGCAACACACTCTGCCATCTTAATTTAAGACATATCACTCAAAGATTGAGAATGTGTTGTGTGCATGTTTATAAGAATATGTATACCTTTGGTTTTCAGCATTGAGTGACACATTTTCACAAATATAATTTATCCTTTTAAAAAATATTTACAAGCAACCAACAACATTTATTTATTCCACAAACATTTACTGAGAATGTACTATGTGCTGGCACTGTGATAGGCACCAGAACTACAGCTTTGAACAAAACAGATGTCAACACTATCCTCATGAAGCTGGGAGCTATTCTGGGAAACACATAATTGTCTTAAGAGCAGTGAGCTGAGAGGGAAGTAAAAGGTGTCATTAAAATGAGCTGGGGGCCGTTAACTGTTTTAGGAACGTTTTTCTCTTTATAACTTATCAGATAGACTTTGTGCTAAGGTACATCATTTCTTCTTCAATTTCTTTAAACTTTTTTTTTACGTAATTGGCATTAAGACATTTACAGTTAAAATTTTATGTACTGTACAAATCTTGAACTTGCAAAACATGAGTTTGTTTTCATTAAATAATATTAATTGTTCTTTGTGCATTGTACTTCCCATGATCCATTCCTGTAAGTAAACTTGAAGGATTTTGATAAAGTCTATAAATAAATTTATAGAAGTTTTATAGATTCATAAGTAAGTCTTTCAGATAACTGGTTGCTGTATAAATTTTAAAGATCCATCCTCAGGTCAGCCACACAAAATGGCACTCTAGATGAAAGGCAGAATTTTTTTGCTGGAGCTCTAAATGAGAGAAGCCTTTCAGGCAGAGCCATACAAGGGACTGAATCTGGGAACAAGGTAACAACAAACTGGAGCTCTAGGGGACAGTTTATATATGAAAAACTGAGTAGGGTTAGCTAGGGTTTTAGGGCTCTCTGAGGATTGGCTAATTTGAATAATTTCTCAAGAACCAGGTCAAAACAGCAATGTCAAACTTTCTAGTATCAAAGCATTTGCTTAGGGAGGTTGCTTAGTGACCCAGAAGTGTGAGATCACTAGAAGAGAACTAGAGGAATATGGATTTAGTTGCTCAAGAAGGGGAAACTGACCAGTCTCTAGACCAGGGCTCAAAACTGAGCCAAGACAGCAAAAAACAAAAACAAAACCTATATACATCAATCAATCCATCAATAATCTGCTTATCTGCTGTGTATCATTACAGTATGAGCTGTATTATTGGAAAATATAATTTGCTTCATGCTTTAAAAGTTTTTATTTTTAATTTTTGTAGTTACATGGTAGGTGTATGTATTTATGGGGTACTTACTTTATGCTTCGATAAGTTTTTATTTTGGGACATGACATTAAATAGGGAAAAGTTTAATTTGTTTCTTTGGGCCTCTATGTAATTCCCAGTAATTGTTGTGATATTAAGGAGAAAACAAAACAAAACAAAAAACAAAAGCCCAGTGAGTTTTATCATGGGAAAATAACAATGCTTCTGTGTTTTCTTCCTTGAAGTCAGGGTCATAAATTGGTAAAAAGAAAAAGTATATGTTTTTTCAAAATTCCATGATGAATTATTAAAGGGAATACATTCATTCGACTGGTCTCCTAAGTCAGTCTCTGCCCTATACATGTTTATAATCTGATATATGCTAATAACTGACTAGTTTCTAACTCATTTTTCTCATTTTTAGAACTACTGACTGAGTTTTTTATGCTTTTAAAAAGGAGAAAAACATTGTTTTAAAAATGCTATTAAATATTGAAATTTTCCAAAATATGATTGAATGTAATCTATAGTTCTCCATCAATATACAGGGTTTTAAATCTCAGATGTTGGCTAATACTGCAAAAATTATATGCACTAAACTATAATCCTTTTTCTTTGATATATTTTTATTATTACTAAAGGTAATTATATTAATTGATGAATAATATTTGTTTTTCATTCATACAGTCTCTCAAATATTTATTAAAACCTAACATTCATCATATGTATCATTGTACTGGATTCTTATTAGATGTTTTCAGATTTTGTTTGTGTGTGAGTGTGGTGTATTTGTGCATGTGTAATCACGTGCATCTGTGTTTTTTTTCTGTTTCTCTATTTTTTCATAAATTTTATAATGTACTATTTGTGCTACATCATAAAATATATGTGTAGAATCCTGATCAGGATTCCAAACTACTTATAAATACTTTCTATAATTTTATCATTACACCAGTTTATTTCCTTTCTTTTAAAATAATTAAAATCATCTATCATAAATTTTTTAAACACTGAAACATTTATTGATTTTTTTAACTCAAATTCTTTGTTGCTTTGCACAATCTTCAGTGTCTGAGTTTGGTTATCCTTGGGTTTGGTATGTATAAAATCGCAAGTGCAAATAACACTGTGCAAGCCATCTGTCTCTGCATTTAAATTTTGAAAGCAAAAACAAAAGCACATAATGAAAAGCTTCTGGAAAGTTGTTTCAGTTAATATTTATATCAGGTCTCAAAATTCATCTTCACACAACTCATCTTCTTGTTAAACACCAAATAAAATATTTTTCAAAGTTTTAGGCATTAGCAGCTCTCAGACAGGTGCCTAAATTACTAACTTTAAAAGATGCAAGTTTAAAATGTAAAACAATTCAAGTTAATGGAACTCCAACTATACTTAAGTAGTAGGATACTTGAGTGGTTCTTGATGTCATTTTACTATAACTGGAAGCAGAACTGTTACTTCATTGATTAATTCACTGCTATAATTAAGAAATAGCTTCTGGCCTGTTGACCACCTACCTTTCAATCTCATTATTTGAAACCCTTTAATACCAAAGCTAGAAACTGGCATTTCTTTAAAAAAGCTATGGGACTTTTTACATTCCTGGTTAGTTTTCATACTGTATGAAATTTTCATCTTTTCTATGAATAAATTTTTCTTAGAATTTTTACTTTAGGTAAAATAAGTTTAAACAGACTGCCAAAATTGGTTTGTAAAATAAATAAGTCATTTTCACATGATTTAGGATCAAATTCATCACATCTCACTCCATTTTTCATTTTGTTCAATTTTTATTATAGGCAAATTCCTCTTGGATGCAATACACATCTGACTGTCACGTTATAATATTATTTTTGTAGTAAGAACATAAATCACTATTTTTATGCAAAACGTTTTTTCCTAAGTTCCAATTTCACTGTATTTCTCCAAGACTTTGCGCTATCATGAGTGTCTATTACGCAAAGACTTGTGCACTCCCAAACACTTTAAAATGAAAGATGCATTCCACTGATTTGGATTTGCTAAAGCAGTTTCCCTGACATTCAGATATAGTGATGTTTTAAAGAAATTTCCTTTTTATGTAAACTTTTACTCTGTAATTTTGCTTTGCACTTACAGCTATTAATATGCTCAGCAAAATCTTAATCTTCATACTTGTTCTTTGCCTTAACCAATCTTTCTATAATAAAATTTCAGGGAAACAAATATTCTCATTCATTCATTTGAAGTTAATTTTAGTATCTCCAGAATACTAACACAACAAAATTTAGTATTTTTACTAGCTCATTTTATCCCTCAATTTATTTCTCTCTCTCTCTCTCTCTGTGTGTGTGTGTGTTATTTATTTTTTTTTTTTTGAGACAGTGTGTACCAGCATAACATTTTTTTGTGGATTGAATGGAAAGTTAAAACTATAGGTTTATGTCAATCTGGAGGGACCTGAAAGAAATGTCAGAGGCAAATTTACTTGATAGACACCCTAATATCCACTATTCTACCCTATGTTCTATATTTATTGAACAGTTGCTATTAAAAATAAAATCCATTAATTTGCCTCAAATATAAACATGGTAAAATTAATTTCAAATATGAAAGTTGGCATGAAAACCAGGAAATAGTTCAGCATTGCCCTCATGCCCTTTGGAGGCTGCATTACTATTTCAGACCACTTTATTCTATGCCCAATCAATACATTTAAATGAATGTCATACAATAATAAATAGATGTTTAGTTATTACTCTGCTCTTGTTATATAGAAAACCAGCCAGAGGGTGTGAATCTCATAGCCATTGTATTCAGATTTTATATGAAATCATATAGAACAGTTATGTGGACAGTCCAAATCCAAAGGTAAATACAACAAATTTGTGTGTACTTTGGGGAGAAATGCTTTCCATTCATTTATTCAATAATTTCTGATTTAGTTCATGTTAGATTCAAAAGACTATTGTATAGAATATCTAAAATCAGAATCAATAGGAAAATCTCAAGACACAAGATCATTATAGATAGGCAAACAAATAAATAGATTTTAGCCCTAGTAGAATGATGAATTGGTATGGACTTGAAGAAAGTAAGCTTAGACTCCCTAGCTCCCAGTCTCTTACCTACAAATTGAGAGGATAAAAAGGCTAGATTTTGATGCATGCCCTCTATACATTCTTTTATTCCTTAATTAAATATCATTGTGGTTTGTCATTGATACAACATGAGAATCAAACTTTCCAATGCTACTTCACTTCATTAAAGAAAAGCCCAAGAGAGAGCAAAGAAATGATAAATCTATTGTTCAGATAGATTAGGCTAGGCATGGTGGCTCATGCCTGTAATCCCAGCACTTGGAGAAAATCATGGACAACACAGTGAAACACCGGCTCTACAAAAAATACAAATATTAGCCGGGCATGGTGGCATGTGCCTGTGGTGCCAGCTACTCAGGGGAACTAAGGTGGAAGGATTGCTTGAGCTGGGAGATTGAGGCTACAGTGAGCAGTGATCACATCACTGCACTCTAGCCTGGGTGATAGAGCGAGACCCTGCCTCAAAAAAAAAAAAAAAAATTACTCTAGTACTGAGGTCACATTTAGATTTTTGAGTGTGAAATTATATTTTGAATAACTACATTTTTAAATGTAAATAAAAATCTAGTGGTTCTATCAGAGGTTTAGATCTGCATTTGTGAATGCATCTGCAGTAACCTTGAGAAACAAACGCACACGAATCCACACCACCAGGGTTGGACAAAACCTCTGGTTAACAAGTAAACAAGGATTAAATGTTTTACACATTTCTCATACAGATTTCTTCCTTGGTCACAGATGAAAAGTCAACATTTGCAGATGGAGACAGTCCAAATACAATAACACATGGCCATGCCAAGCAGGGAATTCACTGCCAGAGAAGATATTGCTATTTGAACAGACTTCATGGCTCACAAAGAATGAAGAGCACTTCCTTGTACATCTTCAGCCTTCTTCTGCAGGGCATGAAAAGAAGCTGCCTTTTTCTCATCTGCTAAAGCTAATTGCTGTAAAGAAAAGTTTCTCTGATAATTTTATGTGCTCTCTATTAGTATTTTACATTGCAATCCATTGAATGACAATAGTCCAAAAAGACAGACCTTCATTATTCAAACTAACTTTCAATTTTTAAGCAAACTGCTTGATGTGGAACATTGTATTTACCTTATTGCAGATCATATTTACTTTCTTCTATAGTTCATCATTTCTTGTATTAGTATTTCATGTTTTTCATTTCAAAAATTCATTCATATACTGCTGTCTTCTGAATTACTCTCCATTTCTTGCAATTTGCATTGTTTCTCAGACAAACTTGGTAAATCTAATTTGATGTGAAACACATTTTAAAGTGCAGACTAAGATGTTAAGCAGTGAAGTAATAATACTTTAGAGATTAATTTTCAGGCTGAAGTCCAAGTGAAAAATAAGCCACTTACATAATATTTTGTCCCCTTTAAAAAGTGTTGCAATTGAGGGCCTGAATACAGGTAATACACAATAGTAGTACACAATGTTATGAAGCAATTTGCCTTTATATAACTCCACTGTTTCCTATTCCAGGGATATTTAATCAGATGAGAGCAGGAAAAACTGATGACATTCATTTTCATGCCTGTGGTCTCTGACAATTTGTACCCAGGACACTAATAATATAACTTCAGCCTTGTTTCTCTCCTAGTCTCTGGGTTAGAGTTTCTACTTCTCACAATCATCAGAGGTGGTAGAGACTTTCCCCAAGTGATTTTAAGCATTGGATAAATGGGGGGAAATACTTTGCTAAATTAATAAGGATTTAAAGACATGATAATTTATATACTTTAAAAGATGTCTGAAAGATTATATTTTAAATGGAATAAAACATCAGATATGGGCCATGTGATCTGTAGGTATACGTGTGTGTATTTACACCTGGACTGTCTTACCATCACTTTAAATTAATATATCATAGCTCAGTGCTTCTCAAATGTTAATATGTATATGAGTCACCTAGGAAAATCATTAAAATGCAGATTCCAATTCAGTAAATCTGATTGGGTCCTGAGTTCCCGCATTTCTAACAGTTCCTTAAGTGATTCTGCTGATGGTGTTCAAGAATCACACTTTGAAACGCAAGACATTTAGAACTTACCTGTCTGCCTTCGCTCCTTTCCCAGTGGTCTAAACTAATAACGTTTTCAGCCTTCTTCTTATATTAGAGTTCACTGGAGAGTTTTAAGCACACGAATCGTTCTCATCAACAAATTCTGAATCGGTAGGTTTAGGGGGTAAGTCCAAGATCCACCAAGCCACATTCTCCAGATTTTCCTAATCCATCACTCGCCTTCCTGTTCAGTTTCCTTTGATGGTACCACACCCTTGCCAGATCCCTAAATGTTAGAATGCTCAGAGCTCTTTATCTGCACTTCACCTATGTGAGCGCATGTAATCACTTGGTCTTATACAACATAAATATGTGGATTCCCCAATTTATATTTCTAGCCCTTAATCTTTTTCCTAGGGACAATATCAGTATATTTGACTATCTACTTATCAGGATTATTGGATTACTAATTGGCATTTTCAAGTTACACAATTATTGCATTTTTTAAGAAAATTCCCCTGAATTTACCATTCTTGTATATGGCACACTGATTACCTAGTTGCTCAATGCAGGAAAAAAGGTATTTGGAGTCGTCCTTGACATGTGTTACATAAAAATCTAAAATGCCTCTCCCATCAATATTTTCACCCTAATCTCTGGGACTATGAATATGATAAGATTGAACCAGTGATTGTGTTGAATTATATGGCAAAGGGGATTTTGTAGATATAATAAAATTACTAGTCAGTTGTGTCTTAGTTAATCAAAAGAGATTGTTGGTAGGCCTAATCTAATCACATGAGTCATTTTTTTTTTATTTTTTTAAATTATACTTTAAGTTTTAGGCTACATGTGCACAATGTGCAGGTTAGTTACATATGTATACATGTGCCATGCTGGTGTGCTGCACCCATTAACTCGTCATTTAGCATTAGGTATATCTCCTAATGCTATCCCTCCCCGCTCCCCCCCACCCCCAACAGTCCCCAGAGTGTGATGTTCCCCCTCCTGTGTCCATGTGTTCTCATTGTTCAATTCCCATCTATGAGTGAGAACATGCGGTGTTTGGTTTTTTTGTCCTTGCGATAGTTTACTGAGAATGATGATTTCCAATTTCATCCATGTCCCTACAAAGGACATGAACTCATCATTTTTTATGGCTGCATAGTATTCCATGGTGTATATGTGCCACATTTTCTTAATGCAATCTATCATTGTTGGACATTTGGGTTGGTTCCAAGTCTTTGCTATTGTGAATAGTGCCACAATAAACATACGTGTGCATGTGTCTTTTTAGCAGCATGATTTATAGTCCTTTGGGTATATACCCAGTAATGGGATGGCTGGGTCAAATGGAATTTCTAGTTCTAGATCCCTGAGGAATCACCACACTGACTTCCACAAGGATTGAACTAGTTTACAGTCCCACCAACAGTGTAAAAGTGTTCCTATTTCTCCTTATCCTCTCCAGCACCTGTTGTTTCCTGACTTTTTAATGATTGCCATTCTAACTGGTGGGTGGCTGCCCTCAACTCTTAGAGGCTGCTCTCACATCATTTTTATTCAGTCCCTTTGTCTTCAAAGCCAGCAACTGCCCATTGAATCTTTCCCATCCTTGGAATCTGTACTCCCACCTGCCACCAGCTGGAGAAAACACTCTGCTTATAAAGGACTCATGTATTTCCTTCAGGAAACACGGGAAAGATTCAATGGGCAATTGCTGGCTTTGAAGACAAAGGGACTGAATAAAAATGACGTGAGAGCAGCCTCTAAGGGTTGAGGGCAGCCCCGCACTGGGCAGCTCGCACACAGCAGGTATCTCTGTCCTACAAACACAAGCAATTGGATTCTGGCCACAATCTCAATAAACTGGAAGCCAATTCTTCTTCAGAGCCTCCAGATAACAGTCTAGCTCAGCTGACACCTTGAGTTCAGCCTTCTGAGACCCTAAGCACATCAAGCCCACCTAGGTTCATGAGATACTAAATGGATGACAACTGAGACAATAAATTTGTGTTGCTATAAGTCTCTAAATTTGTGATAATTTGTTACATCTGTTTGTTACTCAAATCACATAACCAAGCACGTAGCAAGTCCTTTCGTCTACCAGCTTCCCTGCAAACTGAATGGCCCAAGCCACTCTTTTTTTTTTTTTTTTTTTTGAGATGGAGTTTCACTCTGCCACTCAGGCTGGAGTGCAGTGGCGCAATCTCGGCTCACTGCAAGCTCCATCCCCCAGGTTCAAGTGATTATCCTGCCTCCGCCTCCCGAGTAGCTGGGATTAGAGGCATGTGCCACCACGTCCAGCTAATTTTGTATCTTTAGTAGAGACGGGGTTTCTCCTTGTTGGTCAGGCTGGTCTTGAACTCCCGACCTCAGGTGGTCCGCCCTCCTCAGCCTCCCAAAGTACTGGGATTACAGGCGTGAGCTACTGGGCCCAGCGGCCACTCTCATTTCTTAACAGGACTTGCCTCTTCCCCATTTTTTCAACATTCTATTCACCAATCTCTAGCATATTTACATTTGTTTCCTGTTGCCACAGAGACAAATTACCACAAACTTCGTGGCTTAAAACAACCAGCATTTATTTTTCTACATTTCTAAAGGTTAAAAGTCTGAAATCAATCTCACTGGGCTAAAGTCAAGGTGTTGAGAGGGCTGGTTCCTTCTAGAAATTCTGAGGAAAGAATTCATTTCCTTTCCTTTATTCAGATTCCTGTGGTCATCTATGTTCCTGGACATGGGACTCCTCCCTCTATCTTCAAAACACATCATTCTAACCTCTACTTCCATCATCACATCACCATCTCCTCTGACTCCTTCTTCCTTCTTACTGGGACCACTTTGATTACACGGAGCCACCTGGATCATCCAGGATAATCTTCCCATCTCAAAATGAGATCCTTAACTTAATCATGCCTGAAGGTCCTTTTTGTCATGCATGGTAAACATATTCACACATTCTGGGGACTAAGACATGGATATATTTGGGGGACTATTATTCAGACTAACACAGTATTTAAAGCAGAATGCCTCACTCCTCTGCTTCCAATCACACCTGGGAGAAAGCCATACTCCTTTCCGTGGCCTAGAGAGCCTCTCATGATCTGGTTCCTGCAGAGCTTTCTAATCTCATACCTCACTTCTTTCCCTGTAATTCCCTGCTCTTCCACACTGAATTTCTTGCTGTGCCTTAAACAAGCTTAATGTAGTCTCAGGGTCTGTGGATTTGGTATTATGTATGCCTGGAATATTCTCCTCCTGGGACTTAGATTCACTCCTTCACTTTATGTAGGTGTCATCTCAAAAGTCAATTCTTCATAGAGGCATTTCCTTACCACCTTTAAAAATAATGATATCCTCTACTCAGTCAATTTCTATCCTCTTATCTTTCTTTTCGAGACAGATTCTCACTCCATTGCCCAGGCTGGAGTAAAATGGCACGATCTTGGCTCATGGCAACCTCCGCCTCCTGGGTTCAAGCAATTCTCCTGCCTCAGCCTCCCAAGTAGCTGGGATCACAGACATGCACTACAACGCCTGGCTAATGTTTGTATTTTTAGTAGAGATGGGGTTTTGCCATGTTGGTCAGACTGGCCTCGACCTCCTGATCTCAACTGATCCAACCTCCTTGGCCTCCCAAAATGCTGGGATTATAGGTGCCAGTCACTGTGCCCGGCCTGCTAGCTTTGCTTTTCTTGATAGCACTCATCACTACCTTTCACAATGTATTTGTTAATGGTCTATCTCTCACACTAGAATATAAGCACCATGAAGTCACACACTTTGCTTTTTCATACATCTATGTAGCTATGAAACAACATCTCTTTGTATGGCCTGACACATTGCAGATAATTACTAGATATATTTAGAAAAAAAAATTTAGCACTGAGCCTCAGATTGGTGAGCCAACAGAGAAACTGCACGTAAAACATTATGTGGCAAATAATTATCATCAAGAAAATAGTGAATAACAGGAACACTTCTAACCTGCACATGAGAAACTTTGGTAAGAATTTATAGCATAATATTTTTAATAACATTTGGAATGTGCAAATGAAATTAACAAAGGCAAAATAGCTGCATTCAGATCACTTATATCCCAGCTATTTTGGAGTTAATGGAACTGGGAATTCCCCAAAGTAAAATATAATTAGGTTGTTTCTTGTATCCCACCTATCCATTTAATCATAATTTCTTTAACCATCAGAACTTTGAGACGTCTTCAGAAATCCAGATTCACAGGATACATAACAAAACATTTCCTTAAAGCCTAAAGACGCCAAAATAATTATTAGCAATTATTCTGAGACAGAGCTCTGATGAAATACAGATAACAGTGCAGAATGTAGTCCTTTGATACAGGTATATTCAAGTAAGTGGGAGGACATTTAAGAAAAAAAAGATGATTAGCAAATTTATTGAAAACTTAAAAGTAGTTTAGATTTTTTATAACTATATTGGCTTACAATGATAAGGGATACAATTACTTTTCACAAAGTTTAGGGGGAAAAGGTGACTTTTTAAAAGACTAATATGTCATTTTAGTGTACATGCAGAATACCATTGTGAAATACATTGCTTAAACGCAGCTGTACATAAAGAAAAACTACTCTAAAGTGGGAAGAAATAAAATGTTATATTTTGAAAGAATCTCCTAAGGGAACTGTTGAAAATGCTATTACTCCGTTATTGAAAATGGCCTGTATAATAGTTTGTAGATAGAAATTTTGCCCTCTCAGGGTGATACATAGGAGGATTACGTTTTCCAATCTAAAATGTATGTTTATCTCTGAACACACCTTGCAAATCCAGGGAAATTACTTCATTAATATGGGTTCTTGAAAGGTAAATTTCTCTCTTAAAATAATAAATATTGCATTTGAATTTTATAATATCTATATACATTTCGCAGAGATTTTTCTGCAATTGTTTCTGCTCTGTTATTGCCAATCATCATCTGCTATTTTTTGACAAAAGAAGAGAAATTGTGTCTCTTATACTTTAGTTACTATTTTATTAGTAGTTTGATGATCAGTCCCAAATATTCAATAGATACAATGTTGCCATATTTATCACAGACAAACCATTGCCATCACACTTTTATACAAGGCATGAATCATTTATCATGTTTCTGAAATGTGAAAATTTTGTTGCCACATCAATATGCTTTTCAATAATCTTTAAAAATCTCTCAAGATGAAGATAAAATTTGCATGCAAAATTTTAGGAAAGCCTGTATTACCCTCAGAATAAAACGTCTTAGTTAATGTAAGGGAACAAAATGGAGGCAGAGGGAGAAATTGCCATGAAATCCTGTATCTAGAAGAAAACAGTCTTGGTGCACAAATAGACCTTGTCTTCTGAAGGGTTGTCTTTTTGCATCATCTGGGTTATTTCCAATAATTTCTTCCAAAAAGTTATGGTTAATCACATTTGCTTTCCATCTAGATTTGCTTTCCCTTAACAATTAAATATGCTTTATTATTTTCCAAACTGTTCTATTAAAATTACCCATCTTCTTAGTATAATAACTGGTGGTGACTTCTCTGATAAGCTTATTAATATTACAATGTCATTGACCAAAAAGGCTGTTATTCTCTGGAAGGATATCTACACTTCAGTAAGAGTGTATTAGTGTGTTTTCACACTGATATAAAGAACTGCCCAAGACTGGGTAATTTATAAAGGAAAGAGGTTTAATTGACTCACAGATCCGCATGGCTGGGAGGCCTCAGGAAATTCACAATCATGGTGGAAGGCAAGGGGAATCAAGGACCTTCTTTACAAGGCAGCAGGAGAGAGAAAGAGTGTGTGTAGGAGGAAATGTCAAACACCTATGAAACCATGAAATCTCTTGAAAACTCACTATCATGGCAATAGCATGGGGAAAAGTGCCCCATGATCCAATCACTTCCCTTCCTCAACATGTGAGGATTACAATTTGAGATGAGATTTGGATGGGGACTCAGAGCCAAACCATAGCAAAGAGCCTTATAAAGCTGCTTTAATCCAAATACAGGGGTTCTTGAAGCACAGTGGCAGATGAATTTGACTTTGTGGTAGAGAAGGCTTTGAGGCATTTATCAAATCACAATGTGAAAGCATGACCCCTCTCTGTGAGGTACCATGGCTTGAGCATCTTTCAGTGTACTGGCATAAAAGAAATGGCACTCAAAGGTATTAATCAAAGAGTTTAATGAAGGAGCTTTTGTGGCATGTGGGATGGTGAAATTAAACTAATAAGGATTTAGTAAGGGAGACAAGGACCTAAAAAAGTAGGAAACTATTATTACCCCTAGGCCTAAAGGGGCAAGAGGAGGGTGAGATGTGCCTAGAACGTAGAAAGAGCTATGGAGGATTCAAAAGAATCTATCCAAGACACCAGAGAATGAAGAAACAAGATAACTTGTAATATAAAAGTCAAAAGCAAATGTGGTAAATTTTTGTTTTTGCTATTTTGAGAATCACCTGGTATAAAATCATTACATGTTCTTTAAGATAACCTTGCAAGTGTAATCCAAACTGTGAAAACCTAAATGGTCTCAACGTAATTCCAAATTCCTTTGTCATCATCTACCATTAATGCTGACAGGCACAATCAACTTAGAAACAATGCTTCCCATTACCTACAGGTAATATGCAAGCCAATCATTAAGACAATAAGTCAAAATAAAAATCATAAAACTTAAAGTATCCTTGTGAGTTGATGAAAAGTGAGCTAGTGAAAATGAAATATTCTATTGTCTTTAATATTTTAGTAAAAATTTTTGAAATGTGCTTTATATATTTAACAAACACTGGGGCACTTTGCAGCATGGAACATTACAAAATAACTAATCTAGTTTTGTATTCATTGGAAGTAAAAATTTATGCTGAATTTATAAATCGCAGTCTCTGTGTCTTTTTGATTTCATGCTGTAAAGTATGTTAAGATAAGTAATTCCTTTTTTAAGTTCTTGACTTGGCCTCTGTGCCTCAGTCTACCACATTAATAAAATCATAAGACAGCTGGCCCTTGCCAAATATTATCAATACTGCTTAGGATGTCAGTCTGTTTCTCCCTAATAAAAGTGAACTGCACAGTGAACCTTTATTTTTTAATCTAGATGACAAATAAAAAAAAAAACACCTTTATTTTTTAATCTAGATGGCTTCGGTTCAAAATCAATCACTAAGAGTATTTTTTATCTGTCTGAAACACTCCCAAATGTTCTCCCTTTCAGCATGAAATGTAAATGGAACACCAACAAACAGCACATTTCATGGCCATGTTATAGCTAATGAATTACTTGCGGTATGTATCTCGGGAGAATCTATATCTATATGTATCTACCTATTTATTCATAAATAAGCTATTTTAAGGCTACCTTGTTACAGTAGTATTATTTTAGTTAATTGTAACTATATTAGGTGGGTCTTAATTATAGTTCCCAAGCCTCATTGATTAAAATGTGACACAGGTGATAGGGGATGAAATGGTGTTATTTGACTAAATAGATGATTTTAAGATCATCACATATAGCTTGCATGGTCTCCCTTTAAGCAAGGCTACTGGACCAAGTTTCTTTTCCTTTCAGAGTGTTTTTCGCTAAATCTAAAGCATGGCTTCTTGGTAATCACTGTTATAGCCACTACAATGTATTCTCTTTTCAATTGGATATGCTACAAACACCTCAGGCAGAGCTTAAGACATATACCAGGTCTTGCTACACTGTCTTAGCTTATTGGGCTCCTGAAGCAAACTGTCAATATATACCAATGATTAAAAACTGCTCTTCAAGTTCTACGGCATTAAGTTGAAGAAACCCAAAGTCATGAAACAGGAAACATACCCAACTTTTTCCTCAGAAGCTGAATGCTAATCTGCCATTAGATCTCTCTATTTGTTATAAAATAACGACGTAATGATTTTTTTAATATGCTTGTTTGCAGGGGGTGAGCAGAGTATAAACTAACTCATTGTAAAATATGAACTAGAAATCACAACAGCGAATTACATTTTCCTCATATAAAGATGAGATTTTTAAAGATGGAATCCAGGTGATTGAGCATGGATGATCAGTGTGATGCCAACAGCAGATTTGAACTGATATAAACTACATTTTTTGGTTGATGGTCCTCACTACTGCCTTAGGAGCTAGCGCTCTTTGAAAGTGCGTTGTTTGGCTGGCTGCCTATCTCGGAGCCTTTTGAATCCCTAAGACGGTCTGTTAAATATATTGAAATTCAAGCCTGTTTTCATTGGTTCGTTTAATTAAAATGGTCACTATAGATGAGTAGGTTATGTTTGTAAACATACAGAGCATTTATTTAAAAACAAAACAAACAAACAAAAACTCTAATTGCTCATGCCAAAAGATGAGCAAACCCTGTGTTTTCTAATTCCCTATAAGAGTTAAAGTTACTTTTTAGTGTTTTCTCTTTCAAGGCTGCTTGAAGTTTCTTCTTTTGATCTCACTATGGAGTAGATGCTTTCTTTCTTGTCATCCATTCTTTGTTTATTTCCTTGCGTGACACCCCAGGGTCCATTTTGCTTAGCTTCAGTGCCAATGGACTAGAATATTCTAAGCCTGTGATGTGACTTCCTCATCAACTTTATTAAATTTAAATTATATGTGAAGTGGATAAAATGATATAAATTACATTGACAGAGCCATACATTGTATATTTGGATGCATGGGGGGTGTGATTATTATCATTATTATTATTCTTTGAAATTGATGCTAAATTGGTGTCACATTATGGTTTGCTGTTTTCTTGAAGGACATGCTAGATTTTTGCTTTTAAAAATTTCTTTCTATGAGAATACATTATGGGTTCAGAGTACTCAAGTCCCTAACAAAATGTACCAAGTGAATGGAGAAAAGCCAAGCCATTCCATTCCCTCTGGTTATCTCAATGACAGGTGTAAATTAACCTACCATCATTGTGGCTGACAATCAGTATTGATTGTGAAAATGGCCACAGCTCAGTTTCTCATACATTGTCTATACTGCCTACGTGTTTAAAGATACCAATCAAAAATCTGACACGGTTAAGTTCAATTTGAGTGGCAGCACTAAGGAATCTTTAGGGACTGGAAAGCAGGCTGGATTTAAGGTAAGCTGGCAATATATGCCTGTTTATGATTTACCATCTTGCACTGACACATCTTTTCTCAAGCCATCTGCTTCCTTCATATCATTAGAGAATCAGGCACAGGCCACATTGCCTCTGTTTATTTAACAGCATCCTTGTTGGTGACTGCATGATAGAGTCCTTATTAATTCAAGAACTTGTTTTTTCAGATAGAAAAATACGCTATACAGGCATTGGAAATTATATATTCTAAGAATCAATGACATGAAATTTTCTGAAGTAGATCCAGTGATTTTATAATTAGTATTTATTGGACATTTTGATTTCATTTATGTAGGCACATATATTCACTCTCAGCTTTGCTAACAAAACTAGATGTACAAAAAACATCTTTATATATTTCATGTTCAAATAGATTACAAAAAACTATGTTGTGGTAAAGCTCTCTGTCTCTTTTTTAAAATTCTTCTAATCATACTTAACAGAAAAATTCTTTCACTGTGAACTGTGATATGTTATATGTTTCCATTTTTAAAAGCAAAAATATAGTTTTAACAGAACTATTAAAATAAGGAAGAAAAGAACTACTGCATTTCCAAGCATTCATATATTCAGTGTTTTCCTTTCTTGACAAGATTAGCAGTGCAGATGTTAATTATGATATATAACATGACTCATCAAGATACCTAAAATCCTTGGTCTCTGGTTCTCTTTTAGGTTTGATGACAGGCTTACAGAGAAGAATAAGGAAATGTACCTCTAAGAATCATTTTAAATGAGTCTTCATATCCTCCCAAATATTTTTCAAGAACGTTTGGCATTACTTCAAAAATTAACTTTGGGAAAGGAACTATTATAACATTTTAAGAGGGGAATTGCAGTTGCACTTAAACTAGAAACTTCCACTTGGTGAATTGAATTATTAAGGAATAATTGCAGAAGAAAGAGTAAGTCATTTACAGGCAATACTAAGCGATAAAAATATATGTATATGTGCATGCAAAAAATTATGGCAAAACTAATAAGATTTAAAAAAATCATTGTGTTCCTGAAGAAACAAAGAACTGGTTTTCTTCTAAGGAATTAAAGAGTTTTGTTTCTTTGGCTTCTTTCTTGTAATTTACATTATTTCTTTCAAAGTGTAGATTTTGTGGGCAGTGTGGAGATTCTTTTATGGTAAACAGATTTTTATTTTGTTTCCTTTTATTGGTTTTGTTTTGCTTTGGAACTTTTTTTTTTTTTTAAACCTATGGCGGCATCACATTTTAAGTAGGTTTTAAAGTGAGTAATGAAGACAAAATTCAAGTATAGTCAAAGCTATCCTTGAAGTGCATTCAGGATGTCAAGATGCTCACATTTTAAGAAGCATGAGCTCTGAGGGAACACATACACTTGTCACCCACAGCAGTTTACTCAGGGGCATCTGCTTAGTATCCTTGGAAGGAATGACCATCAGAATCATCTGGACTATTGAAACTGTCTCTCCTCTCTGTCTAACTTTCTTGGCTCAGCAAATACAATTGAAGTTGCATCACTAAAATGTACATTGCCTATGTGTGCTGTGACTTCACTTTGTAAGAGAAGAATTCCTTTCTGGCCACAATTTTGCTCTAGCTCCACCCTCCGCTTCTTTTACTTTTTCTAAAGGAAGACTATTAGAGCGGAAGACAGATGAGCTGTGAGCAGAGTACTGTAGACCAAGACACCAAACTGTGAAAGACCATGGGAAACCCATGAGGCTGGAGCTTCCTTTTGCATCTGAGAGAATACCTTAGGGGTCCTGCTATATAACAATCCTACTCCACTATCCTGCCATCTGCTCCCCTTCACAAGATAAAAAATGTAGATCTATTGGTGAATATTGTAGACAAAACCAGGTGTTTTTGAACTGTCCAAGAGAAACGTTAGAGAGTATTCCCCTTAACCCCATTATTTCCATTAAGAAAAATGGGTTAGAGAGATAAAGTGACTTGCTAAAGGTCACAAGTTACTTCGACCTAGGATGAATTTAGAGCTTCTAATTCCAAAAACAAGGCCACATGCTGCTGCCAGTTATTGATAGAGAATATTAATTTTAGATGAATAATGGTAATTACAACAAGCATGACTAAAATAAAATAAAACTATATGTGCCAATTACAATAGCCTAAAGTGAAAATGCAGCCATTGGCCATGCTATGTAATAAAACATTTGAAAAGGTAGACTAGGCAGTGTAAGAGTGGCACAGAAAAGCTAATTGCAAGGGGAAGTGTAACAGAAAGTTAAGTTTCCTAAGCAAGCAGAGCAATTTTTATAAACACAGAAAGACATCATCTATAATCTGGAAATATTCAAAACATGTAGATTAATATAATTCACCAAGTTTTACCACTGTAGAGTTCTGTCACCAATATTTTCATGTTAATCATCAGAACCTTAAAGTTTTACTCATGCTAAAATTAAGTAAAACTGGACACATATGCAAACTTACAGCATCTGTCATCTCTCACTTCAATTGTGGGATACTAGATGTCAGTATCTAGCAATCTAGATCTAAAATATTTCTATCTAAAATTTGACTAAGTTATAAACATTGTACCCACTATAACTCATGAGAATATCATTTATTATAGTAATAAGATAGTAACAATATTTTTCACTAGAAATCTGTTACACTGCTCAAATTCTGGACAACAAAACAGGTGGGGTCCCTGTAATACAAACTTGATGTGTATTTTTACAATGAATTCCATAGCTAGTTTTAGTTTTATATGAAACATATTTGCTATTTCATTCTAGCGATGGATGTTGTGGTCTTTGCTGAGGGAGAATAGTTATTCAGAAAGCTATTCTATTAAGATGAGAAGGATAAGCGCTGGTCTTTAGGTCTCTAACAGATTGCTTCCCAGTTCCATGAATTAAGGTTAAAAGGCACTCATGATGTCTCTGGGACTTACAACGAGTTTTCTGTATTCCATGAGATGGGGGGAAAAAAGTTTCCAGAAGCCAAAATAATTTTAAGGGCAGAGATAACATTTGTGTAGAGTTAAACTATGTCAGCCTATTCCATAGTTAGAGCTGACAAGGTTAAATTTCTGATTTTCTTTTATTAAGCAAGCCAGCCTTCAGAGAGATAAAGGATGCCTTCCCGCACATCATTTCAGAATTTACTTAGACTAATGGTAATTAAGAATGATAATGTGCACTTGCATTTACATATCACGCATATTTTCTATAGGGTCGCTGTTCCTGGTACATACATTGAATCCAAGCATACATCAATGGGAGGTCACTGTTATTTTATTCACAGTTTTTAAAGCTAAGGCTTCTGGTTGCTATTAGTGAATACAAGTACTTTCAAATGATACTCAGAAAAAATAGTCACAGAATTAGATTAACTATGTGATCTGGTGTCTATGGAGTTTGACTGAATTAGAATTAAATAGCTTTGAAGCACAGGTTCATTACAATCGTAATGAAGTAAAATTGGCGGATCATTCCCACCTCCTATTCAGAAAACTGACAGGAAGTGTGGTTTATTTTTCCCTTGTTATATGTCTCAGGTACATTATTCCTCTCATTACTCTATCAAATCTCCGTCCAGTTGCGGGTTGTTTCATGTCCAGAAAACTCCAACCGCCTTGTTTTTACTCGCCTCTGGCTTCTCACATTTTTAGTAGTCTGCTCTAAGTACGAGGACAACAAAATTATTTTCCTCCTGTACCATCTTGATTACATCTTTATATGGTTGAAACCAGGGCACAGGTGGATAAAACTTAATTATCAATCCTTTCCCACTTACATATATGTAACCCCAGCAGTGTTCTCTTGACTGTGTCTCCCCAGTATTCCATGTTTCCACATTATAAACCTTTTGAGATTGAGTCATGTATTTTATATTGTTTTATAAACATACACATTGACACCAGAACAATTTCGTAGATGTGTAATGT
Organism: Pongo abelii; assembly: GCF_028885655.2. NCBI lineage: Eukaryota > Metazoa > Chordata > Mammalia > Primates > Hominidae > Pongo > Pongo abelii. Next base: position 71,844,346 of record NC_071999.2, read on the forward strand.
GTTTTCTTCTTCTTCTACAAAAAAACAAAAACAAAAACAAAAACAAAAAACACCAGAATCTTGCTCTGTCGCCCAGGCTGGAATGCAGTGGTGGGATCTCGGCTCACTGCAAGCTCCGCCTCCTGGGTTTACACCATTCTCCTGCCTCAGCCTCCCGAGTAGCTGGGACTACAGGCACCCGCCACCACGCCCGGATGACTTTTTGTATTTTCACTAGAGACGGGGTTTTGCCATGTTGGTCAGGCTAATCTCCAACTCCTGGCCTCAGGTGATCCACCTGCCTTGGCCCTCACACCTGGGATTACAGGTGTGAGCCACTGCTCCTAGCCGCATAATGCATTTTAATTCATGATAATTATATTCCTGTAAGTGAAAAAAGGCCAAAGACATCTTGAAATTTTATCCAATTTTTAAGCTTTTTACATAAAAATAAATGTATGAATTTAAGTTTAAAAAACTATTAAACATATAAAACAAAATGCCTCCTCTTCCCCACCCAACTTAAAAACAATGGCTTAGTTTCAGACCTGCTGCTTATCATTCAGACAAGCACAATACTTATAATCTGAGTTTCTTGCCGCCAAACGATGAGGGTTTTTTGTTTTTCTTTTTTTTTCTGTATTTTGTTACCTCTCCAAGGCAGTCCAAATTGTCTTTCTTAATACAATTATCTTTCCAAAGTTTAAGATACGCTTCTGTATACAAAGCCTTAGAAATAGCCTTATCAAACTCTGAAGTAAATACACCAAATCACATTACTAAGAATGTATTGTGTGTTAGTTTGCTTTGGATGCTAAGGAAAAACCTCCACAGTAACTCTGTTGCCAGATCGACTCGTGTTAAAGTTTTGATATCAGGGATCTTTTGTTGCTTTGGCTAACCTAAATCCCCCCATGCTGTACAATAAAGCCCCAGTATCTAGTTCCATATTTGGTGGAAAGAAGGGTAACAATCTGCTACTCTCTCAAAATGTACTTTGAATTACTTTGGTTTGGGGACCTCACCTCCATAAATAGGAGAATGGGAGACCACTTGGTGTAGAACTTTGAGAAGCAAAAGAGATTATTTTGTTTGGAACTATGTCCTTTGTGTGTCTTCCCTTTTTCCTACATGTACCATATTAACACTCTTTAAAAAATATTAACCTAGAAGTAACAAAAATATGCACTATGTAAGTATGTAAAACATATCCTCATGAGAGGCAGTGTGGGTTAGAGCTCTGGACTCAATTTTGAGCACCAAAGTTCAAATACCTGTGTTATTATACGAGTGGACATTGGAGGTCTTATATATTTTCTCTGCACTTTAAATTCTATATCTATAAAATTATGAAGTATAATACCTGATGCATTATGAGGCTATTTGTGAGCGTCCAAAATCAAGTGGATAAATGTGCTAGGTGAAAATTGTATGTAATCATTATAAAGTAAAATGAAGAATGTATAACCAATGCATCCCAATTCTTATATTCTATCTCCCCAGCTGTGAAACCTAGAGTGAACTTATTTTGTTTATTCCTGCCTAGGTCTTTAATCTCTCTAAAGCTATGTTTCTCCACAATCCTTGGGACTGATTTGGTATAATCTGGCATCTAATTAATAAGCCTTTAGTTACTTATTAAAGATCAATGTTGAAAATATAAATAAAATATCACTAACCTTTCAAAGATCCTATTGAGTATCCAAAATGGATGTAGGGTAATCTATAATTAGTTATTGTATAAAATTCATCAGTCAGTTTTTAATCTTCATAGATTTACTCTCATCAAGGACAAAAATATTTTATTCCTCCAAAATAATTTTGAAGCATTGAACAAAATTCTTACCAAATTATTAATATCTATTACTTTTATTCTTTCTTTTTGTAATTATAGAAATCAAACCAGGAATATTTTTCAGACACAAATAATACTGGCTCAGGTCAGATTCTGTAGGCTCACATCATTTAAACTCACGATTACCTTGACAGCACCAGAAGGAAAATAGGAAAGTAAGAAGTGCCTTAGAAGTATGATATTATCATTTATTGCAAAGGATACAATAGTTAAGGTGGGGTATTAGTATATTATTTATTGATTGATTATTTTATTTTTATCTAAAATACAGAAAATTTACAAGGTGGTATTATCATCTAGCCTCCTTGTATAGCAGAATCCTCCCAGACTGCTCTCATTTCTACTGAGGACTCAAGCAACCTGTGTGAGAGTTGACGTCCGTGTGTCTTAAGGGCAGTGGAGTGGTTTATATTCTTTCCAATTGATCCATGTTAACTGAGAATGGTTTTTCTGCCTGGATTGAGGACAGTCACCAAGTGTGATGCGTGCGACTGACAGCAGCAGCACGAGTAAGCACTTTAGTGTTTCAATATGATTTCTCCAGTCAAGAAGTGATTTTTTTTCCCTTAGACAAAGATATTGAATTGAGCTTCAAAGAACTATCAAAGCATATTTTCTTGGAGACTGTCCCTAAGAGCTGAACATTCATTTCTTAACTGGAAATTACCTTAAAGAAGGAATTCTTAAACCTTCTTTTTGTCTCTGAACTATAGTTAATATTTTAATGTGTCAGTTTTTAGTTAATCATTCAAAAATGTCATTTTCTAACAGCACTCCACTTACCTTTTCTTTTCTTATTTTCAAGAAAATAGGTTAAGAAGTATTTACACTTTAAGTTAAATGCTGTATTTTTGCTTTATGTTAACTATAGGAATTTAGGAATTTGTAAAGTTATAATAGAGGAAGACAGAAAATAGTAAGTCACATCATGCAGCATATATCATTTAACCAAGGTAGGTTCTGCTACAGACTAAACCGTAATTTCAGTGCTTTTATAACTATAACTTTGAGTCAAAGCCTTCAGCCATAGTTGCCTATATGACTGTGTGATTGGCAGACACTGAATGCTTGACAATTATTCTGATTTTTACTGAGATCTAGGAAAATTAGATTAAACAGTCTGAAAATAAATGTTTTAAAAAGTTAGCATTAACTGATTCTGGGAGCTGCTCAGTCACTGAAGGTGCAGATTCAATTCAAGTATATAATTTCAACTAATTATCCCACCTCCCCTTATCGTTCCTCCTCATTTCCCAGCCCTGTTCGCCTAAGGAATCTATGCTCAACCTTTTCCAAGTTCCTTTTTCCTTGAGAGAGTATAGCACTGTAAAGAGAATGTCCCCAGCTGATGAAGAACAATATGGCTCATGGTGCTCTCTAACATCTTTCCCTGTGGCTAATACATGGAATGGGCTTTTAATAAAATGTCCAGGGATCACTTTTTAACCCTTGTCGACCAAAGACAGCCTTACTGTTTCTCAGCTCTTAATAGACTAATGTGTGCTTGTGTGTCTCCATGCGTGCGTTGTGAAGTTTGTTTGTAAATGTAATTGTACACAGGTAGGCTGAATGGAAAGTATAAAAATAGGCCTTTCTAAAATGATACAGATAGCACTATATATATGAATTTTCTTTTATAGCTTAGCCAAAATCTACTGAAGCAAAACAGGTCTTTCTTATTATAAGAAAGTACTGCATTTCTAGAAAAAAAATGCATAACTTTGCAATAGCTACAATAAAAAACATCTGGTAGCTGTTCTGAATATAAACGTTGTATTAAGCACTTAAACTGCATCTTTTCAGTGCTAATTAAATGAATTTAACCCAATTAGAGGATTAGAAACACTTTGTAAGTGCTCAATAGCAAGACTGGCTGAGAAACATTGCACTGCATCACTTCATTCCCTTACACTCCACTTGCACATGGTATGAATCATATAGAAGTCTGTTCAGTACTTATTTTGATAGTCTCTTCCTGTTTTTCTTTGCTCTTTAAAATCCTCTGGTCCAATAGCTTGGCACTGGCTGCTTATTCAGGATGCTTGCTAATTCACCAAGTAATTGCTCATAGGGTCCATTTTCAGAATTGAAAGTAGAAGTGGGGAGATCTTCTGTTTCCTGCTGATCCAGTGACATATATAGAAGCAGTTATCTATACAAGTGTCTGCCTCAGCATGTCCTGTGGCAAAATTCAGCACCCACCATAAGCACTTGTCCATGTTGCATATTTACCATGTTTCAGACTCCTATTCTTTCTGCCAATACCTACTGTGCTTCAACTATAGCTCACTGGACAGATTTGTTGACAGTGCTGGGTTTGTTTTCCACCCTAGTCTCTGCTAAGGTGAAAGGAGGAAAATGTAATTTGTTGAGGTGGGTGGGGGGAAGCCCAGCCTTAAAAGAAGGGATCAAGGACAAAATAACTTCCAGAAAAAAAAAACTCTTTAAATTTTTCTGGTATAGTAGAGTTAAAATATAGACCTTACAGCTTTTAAGCCTTATTTTATTTTTACTTGAGAGAAGAAAGAAACCTTGCACGTAATCATACAATTCTGCATAAAAGAAATGCCTGCAGTATGCTATGTGTTCAAGTACAAATGGCCTCCATTCACCACGTCCAGCCTTAGCACAAGATCATTCCTGAACTGGTTACTATATTTTAAGCAAAGAGGATACTGTTTGGAAAAAATTAGGCTCACATCTGACAGACTATGAAATTTGTTGAGAATAAGTGTGTGTTGTGGGATATTTTATTTACGTCTGAGATAATATCTCACAAATGTACTCTCCATTTTAAGAGAAAATTATAGCTCGAAGGATCCTGATTAGGAGTCAGTGGAATCAGTCTTAGAAAATCATGGACACATTTTTAAACTGTGCTGTGAAGAGAAAGTTTGTGTGTCTGTGTGTATGTGCATGTGTTTGCGTGTGTGTACATCCATGTGTGTTTGCATATCCTGGAACATATTCAGTTATTTAAAACAAGAATTTATATTGCATAAAAAATATAAGACAAAAAGACTCCATGGTTTCCATACAACTGGGGAGACTTTTCAAATTACAGTCATGTCTCATTGTTACTGGGAAAAATCCAGTCTTGGCAAATCTATAAATGAATGAGATGAAGGCTGGCCAACACATACTGAAATATTATTATGGGAGCCCTCTGGCCCCGAACTTCATGAGCGCCAGAGGAGAAGTAAATGGTTACAATACATCTCTTTATTTGAATTAACACTTGCTGAAATTTCTCATTGGGCATATCCACATGCATTAAGGAATTATCATATAAGTGATCAAAACTTCTCTGAGGATTTGGTGAAATAAATTTTTAAGTAGTATAAAATGGCCCAAAATGTTTTATGACTTAATGAGAAAAATTATTGAAACTGATCAACCCAAATGAATTAGCAGAGGGTTTATCTTTCTGCAAATCTTTATTGATCCTCTGGTTGTTTCAGTTACTCTGCTAGGTATAAGGAATACAACTAGGAACAAGACAGAGTATCCCCATGAGGGTTACACTTTAGTGGCAATAAATGAGTAGACCATTCAGACTTGCTGTGTCTCAGAACTTAGGAACAACAAGTTCCTTGGCAAGAAAGCTATGAGACTTTACCTGAAGCACAATGTATTTATTTAACTTCTACGTTTATTTAGGAGATAGGCTACAGAATGATTAAATGAAAATGGAGAGAGGGTACTGAAGGGAGGATTCTGTATGTTGCCCCCTTGGTAGTCCTGCAGTGAAATAACCAAATGCTAACTTAAAGTAACTGCAGATTGTGATAAATGTTATAAAGCAAAGGAAGAGAATGCAGTCAGGGAGATGACAGCGACTCAAGGTTGCCAGCAGGTGTTTGCTAAAAAGCAAAGAGAAGGCTGCTGTCAGTGGTCCCACTAAGATGAGGATTCAAAGGCTCTCCACGCTCCTTGGCTTACCTAGGAAAGAATTTCCCTCCAAACTTCTGAGGCATTTAGAAGGGCTAAGTAACTTTCCACTATGAAGCAATGCTGCTGTGCCCATTCAAAGGAGATGGAGACAACCAGAAACAAGAAGTAAGGTGTAAGCCAGAGAGCATACACCATTTTAGAATGAGGTCTTCAATCAGCTCTGAACAAGCCACTGTTGTCCACGATAATCTTCATTTTGTTGAAAGAGAATGTTGCCAAGCCCTTTCATTAATACACTCTACACAGTTCTAATTCTTGAATCAATGGAGCTCACCAGTTTTTCACTGATTTATTACTTTTTGGTAGTTCACTGGCTCAACAAATAAATTCTGATTCTACAGACTGCAGTGCTGGTCTCTAGGGAAACAAAGACTTTTAAGGAACACTTAAGTCTCTTGGATGAGGCACACAAGTCAACAGAGAAGGTGAAAATGCTATGACAGGGAGATACTCATGTGCTCTAAAAGCACTGAGGTCTAGCCTCTCGGAGGAGGGGTGGTCAGAGAAAGCTTCCTAGGAGAGATGACTCCTGGGATCTATTCCACAGGAAGGACATTTTGGGCAAAAGTAACCAGAGGAGAAGGGGACAGAGCAGTGTGCATTAGAAAAATCACACTGTTTAGCACAACTCTAAAGAAAGGTATATATATATATATATATATATATATATATAAAATCACTATATGAAAATATATGTACTTATTAATTCTACTCTTTCACAGAACTAAACAGGGATGTGTTTATGAATGTTCATTGAAATGACAAGCTCATTTCAATGCAGTTTGAGTTTTACTCTCTTAGCATTTAAGGCATTATTTGCTCTCTTACATTGATGCTGACAGATGCTTGGTTTATATTTAACCTAAAGGTGGCATTTACAACTGCAAAGACTTTTAATTATGATAGAATTGAAAACATACAGAATTTCCATTGCAAGGAAGACTTTCTTACTAGCCCATGTCAAATGCAAGGTAAAATGTAAAAAGACAAGAAGAAGGAACTTTTACCTAAGGTAAGAGAAATAAGCAAGTAGTATGTGTAGATTTGAAGGAACAAGAATAATGTAGTAGTCTCAGAATAGTTGTCAAAGGATACGATGGAGATTTTATTTTTAACCTGCTCACAGACATTAACTGCATGAGACATCAGAAATCTGAAATTCCCTTTGCTACACCAGTATAGCACTGAGGTAGAAATGATGGACTAGGCACCCTGTATGAAGGCCAGACCAGCAGGGGTGCCATGTTCTGCACAATCCAGCCTCAAGCAGCTGTCCCTTGACAGCATGCTTTCTTCTCTGTCTTGTAGTAAACAGTGGGTCCCCAAGGACCAGCCACCTCTGTGAAGGATAAAAATTACTTTAGATAGAATTTTAAAATAGAATGACTTAAGAATGAAGATCTTTATTTTTCATTTTGTTTCTCTTTTTCTTTTGTATAAAAATTACACGTTTAAAATGGAAAGAGGAAAACTTAGACTTCCTTCAGAAAAAAGTCTTGAAGGGTTATTTTTGTTGACTAGAATAAGCATCAAGAAAATATTTGTTTAAGCATGTTTGCTTTGATGCTTAAAGTATATATTACTAACAGAATGATTTAAGTTCAATTCTGTAAAAAATGCAAGTGACCCTGTGATAGTTAACGCTCTATGTCAACCTGTTAGGCCATGGAATCCAGATATTTGGTCAGTCATCAACATAAAGGTCCCTGTGAAGGTATTTTTCAAATGAAATTAACATTTAAATCAGTACACTCCTACTGATACATAATAATTATACATGTGATATTTTGATACATGTATACAATGTGTAAAGATCAAATCTGGGTAATTAAGATACTCTCACTTGAACATTTATCATTTCTTTGTGTTGAGAACATTCCAAATATTCTCTTCTAGCTATTTTGAAATATGCTTTGTTGTTAACTACAGTAGCTCTGCTGTGCTATCAAACACATACTATTTATTTCTTCTATCAAACTGTGTTTCTTTAACCCATTAACCAACCTCTCTTCATCCCTCTACCCCACTACCCTTCCCAGCCTCTGGTAACCACCATTCTGCACTCTGCCTTTATGATACCAACCTTTTAATCTCCCACATATGAGTGAGAACATGTGATATTTGGCTTTCTGTCTGCTCATTTCACTTAAAATAAGGGCACATTGATTTTGCTGCAAATGACAGGATTTCATTCTTTTTTATGGCTGATAAATCAGTAGGCTTTTAAGTAAAGAAAACACCTCCATAATGTGGGTGTTGGTCTTCAAACCATCAGGTTGAAGTTTTTAAGAGAATGAATTATGGAGACCCCCAACAGAAGGGGAAATTTTGCCTCCAGAATGCAACATCAACTCTTCTCTCCAGCCTGCCCTCCTACCATGCAAAGTTTGGACTTACCAGCCTCCACAATCATGTGAGCCCAATTTTTAAATCTCTCTTTTTCTGTTTCTCCGGAAAATCTAATACTAACTCTTACAATAAGTATGTCTTTACTACTAAAAAAAGTTTTCTTTTCAGGTCATACCATACAACTAATTTTTCTTTATAACTTACTTTTCATGCTTACTTGGTGGAATATTTGTGACTCAGGGCACAAACTCCTATTAGCTTCACAACAAAAAATTTTCTTTTGATTCATATTTTATAAAGATCAGATAAAGGCATGGACTTTTATATTTGAACATGTAATTGTATACTAGAAGCTACCGTATATGACCATGTAATATTTTACAGCATATTTTTATTCATTAATTTCATATTATTTAGTTTTACTCCCCCAAAATAGGCATTTCTATACCTATCTATTCAATAGGTGATGAAAGAAGATATGAATCTTGCCCAAAACTTCATAAAACAATATGTGGCATAGTTAGGACTGCATTTCACCTAAATAGCCTTCAAACCCTTGGTGTTTTCATCACATCACAGTAGACTAAGTCAAAAGCACACACTACAGAAATCCTTACTATTTGCTTCAGGGTGTTATTATTTGTTAGCCCAGCAGGACATATAAAAGAAAGCACTATGTGGTCATCCTTATCCTATGAGGAAACTCACTTCTACTTACATTGAAGTACAACATTTCTAGATCCTAATATTTTTTTCTCATTTGATTTTTGAGAATTGTGTCATCTACTTATCTCCTCTTAAAATCGAGCTTGCTCTGACATTTTCTACATGCTTAATAATATTTAGGTATTTCCTAGCTTGTTAGCTTGTTTAGATAATAACAGCAACACTAACAACCAACACCAACATAAAACAAATTAAATGAACAAACAAGAAATGCTAACATTTTGGAGTACTTATATACCAGGGACCATGCCAAATATCAGATACACATTACCTTATGTAATTCTTAATAACCTTGAGAGGTAGGTCTTTTTGTTCTTATTTTGGCAAAGAATAAATGGAAAATCAGAAACATTAATTTGTATAAAAGAACTGAGCTAATAAGTGGGCATGAAAGGATTTAAACCATGAGATGTCTGATTTCAAAACTTATAGTCACAGTGATAGGCAGGATGAAATATTGTGTTACTGTGAAATGTGGTTTGACTCTACAACTTTTCTTCTTGACAGTTTTTATTTTATGATTTTTAACAATACATAAGAGGAACTTGACTATTTTCTTCATAAACCAGTAACGTATTAGTGTAAAGTACATGAGGGTATCTACTGTATTTGAGAGCATGGTTTCCAGAGGCCTGTATTGTCAATGTCAAGTAAGGTTTGCTGCACAAGACTGGTCTAGCAATAATCTGGCTTTTGGCAGAGCACACACTGGAAAACCTGTGAGAATAGATTGTCCAACTCCATTCCCCAACATCCTCTGGACTGTGGCCCCTTCTAAAGATAAGCAGTCATGTGTGGTAATGGGTACATAATGGAAAGAGAAACCTTCCAAATAAATGAGATATGAAAGGCCCCATCTAAGGACTCTGTAGGAATCCACTCCCTATGCATAGGAGTGATAGGACTACTGGAGATCTTGTTGACTTTGTCAATGTAAGTGTTAAAAAGTATATATAAGCAACAATTTGTCCTACATTTCAGTACTCCGCTTAAAGGCTTTGCAGGATTTTTTTTTTTTTTTTTTTTTTTTTACAAAATCCACAGTACTGTACCCACTGAGAATACATGTTTGGATGGTCAGAAGTGGGTAAGACTTGGAGCTAAATGCAAAATCACAATGCAGACCTGATGTGTCCTATGTTATGTACTTCACAGCTGTTCAAACTGAATTAGAGAGATGATGCCACCCTCTAAAAATAACAAAGCTATCTCAATGATTTTAATAGAGATTTTGGAATTAAAAGTTTATTATAAATTTACAAAGAAGAGAAATATGTTAATATAAAATAGCCTATGGATGCTTTTAAAAATGCCAAATAACCTTTGATGGACCCTGAATAAAGAAAAATAGTTTAATTTTATTGTAGCTTTATGAAGAGGACAATAAATGAGTTTGCTATCTGGATATAATTAGGTTGAAGTTAAGTTTAATAATTCATATGTTTTCTAGGTTTTGAATAATAAGATGCATGTTGGTAATCTGTGGCTCTTTAACATCACTTTCTTTGTTTATCCTAATGGAGAAGTCAGCATAGAAACTATTTTTTGGTTGTTTTGTCAACCTCAGCCCAGAAGCATCTTCCTCCTAATTCCAAATACTCTATTTTTTAGCAAGTAAATATAGGCAGTTTGATGAAATGCATTATATTATATGCAAGCTACCTAGACATTTCTTTAAAAAACTGGAGTTAAAAGTAACAAAATTCTCTTTTGCAGTTATAGAAAATACCGTTAAATAATTATAATACTTTTTTTTGTTTCCCTTAGGGAGTATTTCTTTCCCTAAAATAAAGTTTGAAGATCATTTGAATATAAATTAACATCAGATACTAAGTAGATGGTGTGATGAGTATGCTTATAAAATCACTATAGGAATATAATAACAGTAAAAGCAATATTTGGTATATTCTCAATATCAAATATAAAACCACTTTATTAAAAATACTAAAAATGACATGAGGTCAAAATTAGGCTCAATAATAATTATAAAACTTTCCATTCAATTTATATATATATTGATCAACAAGATTGTCCTGAAAATTATTCCCTGATATTTTATTTGGTCTTTGGAGATAAATGCAAACACATAAATAAAGGATAACTCTTCTTTGAAAAACTAGGTAAGTGATTTGCCCAAAAGACCTAAGAGTTCTACATTCTGGAAGGCCCGTGGTGATTGAGGTATGAGAGTAGAATGTCTGGCTTTTAATGATTACATCTTGTCTCAAAACTGGTTAATCCCAAGACTTGCACTATTGAATTGCAATCCTGTCATTCTGTATTTCCAGTATTTCCAACTATCTTCATGGGATGCAAACTCATCTGGAGGTACTTGTTAAAACAAACAAACAGAAATACAGACTCCTTGGCTATTAATGTCTGATAATAACTTTTCTTTCTGAGTCTAGGACAAGGACATCTCAAGTAATTTAAGGATATTTTAAATTGTACTAGGAGACTTTGAGGTTATAGTCATAGCCACTACACAAAGTAAATAAAAGGACAATGAGATCTCGTGTTTATTTAAGAAACATTTGTTTCAAGTGAAGAGAAATTTAATTAAATGCATTTTTAGCCTGATGTTGGAAGACAAATCTGTGCTCCTGATTTTAGAAGCTCAAAATACCATTAAGAATATGACAACAGTGTTGAATAACACACGATACAATGAGGGTGGATAAAGGGAATGCCCACAATCAGGGAACAAGCTTCTCTTCTCCATTGAAATCAGATGGACCTGGATCCAGATAACTGTATATTTTACATGTGAGCCTTGTGACTTTGGGAAGTTAATTAGGCAGCCAAAACCTCAGTTTTCATATTCATACATTAGGATGGTAATGTCTACCTCTCAAAATTGTTGCAAAGCTTCTTAAAACGCATGAATGAAATCATGTACCATAGCACACAGTAGTACACAGAACATAGTAGGTGTCCAATTAACACATTCCCACTCTTTCTTTTTCCTCTCTTTTCTGCCTCCCTAACACCTGTCTTTCTTATGTCTATATTACAACAATCCTTACTGAATCATGTGCACTGGAACATAAGCTTGAAGTATTCAAAACGTAATTTAGCTTAGTATCCCTAGTGAGTATTAATTTAACTTTTTTTGATAACTAATAATTAAAATGAGAGGTTTTACAAATTTTATGATGGCAAGAAATGATAGAAACAGCATCAGAGTTATATTCTGGGTCTGAAAGTAAATATTTTCTGAAGCTTTTTAATATTTGGTTTCATAATTATTTACTTTATAAACTTAATTAACAGTATTTTAAAATAAGAGAATACCTATTTTTAAGACATTACACCCAATGGCAGATGAACCCTTTCTCTTCTCAGCATAATTTATTGTGAAAGGTGTGCGTGTGTGGAGGGGTGGGGGGTTGTTCTGTATGAGAAATTCTATCTGCCCTCTAGCTAAGTTTGTTTCAGTGGAGATGAGATCCTGACCACTGGGCCGATGTATGTACACATAACTGACTTGTTCAATTCTAATTTAATTCTGGAAATCTATCTCCTTTATGACTTTAATTTTTCTGACATGAAAACGTTCTATCTTTTTAGGCTTCCATTGCTTCTGCAGAGATGAAGTATTCTCTTGGTGGAAGAGAAAAAAAAAAAGAAGTAAAGAAGCAGCAATAAACAATCCCACAAAACCAATTTTCACATTGGCAAAAAAACATGAGAACTCCAAATAGCCATAAATTGAAACAGTGGCAGATTCTTGGCAGTGTATGATTTGAGATTATTAATGAAAATCTTTACCAAAAACATGCACATCCTTTAGTTTCAGGAGATGAGTTTTTCACATATGCAACTGTCTGAAACTATATTAGACCAGAAGAGAGAAAACGTAACTTCAACCCTCAGCGTGGCCACAGTTGTAGCTTTTATGATCACAGGTGAGTTGAAACAAACCCAGTAAGGTATTCATTTTTATTGTCTGTAGTAATGAGAACAAAAAAAAATAACAGTATTACTTTATTTTTTAAACTTAATTATCAGTATTCTTAAACAGGAGAATACTCATTTTTAAGACATTACACTCAATGGCAGATGAGCCCTTTCTCTTCTCAGCATAATTTATTGTGAGAGATATGTGTGTTGGGGGGTGTGGGTGAACCTAAAGGAACTCTTTCTACACCTCTTTTGATTAACCTAAGTTTTAGAGAGAACCACATTCCTCTGGCATTCTGACTACATTAGTAATTCATCTTTTTATCAAAGACATACTTTTACTTGCTTCTTTACATCACAGATATTTTGTTGAAAACTATTAAGATAGTATTTCTAGAATATAATAAAACATTCAGAATAGCATTGCTAAGCAAATACACTGTGCCGTGATTATGTTTTTTTGCAATGTGTATGCAATCGCTTTATTTTACATTAGGAAGTAGACAAAATGCATCCATTCATTTTTCTTTTCAATTTTAATCTTTCTGAACACACATTTGTGGTTCAGTCAAATAGCAGAATGAAAAAATAGCTCTATCCACACTTTGGAGGCACTTTTTAAAAAAGGGAATATTATAGCAACCTGTGGCTTCTTCTAGTTCACTTCTTTGGTTTTCTTCACCACTTCTATCATATCAAAAATGCCCTTTATTCAGTTTCTGTTTCTCTAGGCACATAATTTTGGTTCTCTTTGAAGCTGAATCCCTCAACACCTCTTAAAAATCTATTGTTCCTCAGGCTTAGCAACTTACTGACATGAACTTCCTCCTTCGTCTTCCCTGCGCAACTATACTTGGGGAGAATGATAAACATGAGATTTCTCAAACCAAAAATTAACCATTGTTTTCCTCAATCAAAAAGTCCAGAGTAATTACATATTTCTAGCCATTCAAGTAAATAAATAATGTAATGGCAGAATATTATTTTCAAATATTTCAAATTAAACTGTTTATATGGTGAAACCAAAATTCATTTGGCAAGAGATAAGAAACAACTATGTTTGAAAAGTCCTGAGGAGCTTATCGTTTTTTGTCCTCAACTAGTCTGAGGCTAGCAATTTTCCTCAGCTAGGAGGAAGGTAGAGTTGGGAGGCACAAAAGAACCTAAAATCTTTTCTTGAAGGGATAGTTTTCATGGTGACACTTTTCTACTACGTGGCTTTTTATTGCCCCAAACTAATGGGCTTAAATGAATTTGGGCAATATGTAATGCTGGAAGGACTAGATGTAGATTTTTAATCACAAACAAAACTGAGTTCCTTTCACATTTCAGCTATGCCCATAGAATGGAGACTCAACAGTGACAGCTAAACCCTCTCAAAGATATTCTTCAAAAAGGATCTGCCAAATAGGTGCCACTTCACACTTCACATGCTGACTTGCTTGAAAAGACTTTATTCTTTTTAATCTAAGCTTTCTTTTTAAGTTATTTCCATGGTTAATTCACTTAATCCTTACATAAAAACTCTAGCCACAGGCACTATCTGATTCTCCATTATACAAAGAGATGAGGTGTTCTGCTCAGATCATCTACCTGTGTGATGATCCAACGTATGACAAGTAGGTCATAGGTAAACAGACATTTCTTTCTTTTACAAAATCTGAATTACTAGAAATGATTTTATTAGTAGATTTGCTGAATGTCTTAACAGTAAAGTGCAAATCTCAATTCTCTGTAGGGTTTATACCGTTATTTCAGGGGGAAATTATTTAACATAGAAGCCTTTATCTTGATTAACATTGCCCTTACATAAAAGTCAGACACTGAATCTATATTCCTACAGTAAAATTCAGGTACTATGAAATGTTTAAGTATTAGAGTGCAAAGTTAAATGTATTGTCACTTACTCATAAATGAAAATGACTCGCTTTATTTTATTTATTTATTTTTTATTTTATTTTTATTTTTTTTGAGACACAGTCTCACTCATGACTCAGTGAAGCCTGAACTCTCCTAGGCTCAAGCAATCCTCCCACCTCAGCATCCCCTGTAGCTGGGACTGCAATCACGCATCACCTCAGCCAGCTAATGTTTTAATTTTTTTGTAGAGACCAGGTCTCACTTTGTTACCCAGGCTGCTCTCAAACTCCCGAGCTCAAGCAATCCTCCTGCGCTGGCCACTCAAAGTGCTGGAATTATAAGCATGAGCCACCATGCCTGGCCAACTTGCTTTAAAAGAAGATACTTGCTTTTAAATGCTGCTTTAGGTTTTGGCTATGCGAACTGTGACACAAGGAGCTGTGGCAGCGGTGTCACCCAATAGGTTGTTAGAAATGTCAAGTCTTAGCCCAGCCCCCACCTCAGATCTCCCGAATCTGAACCTGCATTTTAACAAATCCACAAGCAATTCCTATGCACATTAGAGCTAGAGAAACACCGACCTAATTAATGATTCTGTTGGTTTTTCTGCTGTGCAAGTGACCAGAGACAAAACAAATGTCTTTAGGTATATTCTGGGGTATAAGGTGTACACTTGCACTGAGCTGGTTTGCTAGAACTAATCCAGTACTAACAGGCACAGGACTTTTGTATAGCAATGGGCATAAATCTCCAGAACGAGGCCATGGTCAGGGCAGAACAGAGGCAGATTGGAGGAGAGCTTGTGGCTCACTGCGCTCAAGGGAGACGTAAATATGCACACTTGAAGTGTGTACTTACATGCACTTTGCTAGCAGCTATATGGGCTGCAAGCTATAACAGGGCAAGTGTCCACCTCGCTTAGATTGAAGTCTCAGAAAAGTGAACAGATGGAAAAGAGGAGTCTAGCCTCTTCTGCTGTGGGCTGGGTGGGGACTGAGCGTTCACGTTTTCATAAGTTCAAAGAGAGAAACTTGACATCATTATTTCTAAATAGGAAAGAATTTTTATTAAAACTGTTATCTCTTACGTCACTGGAATTAAAATGAATCTGAACATATAATTTTAAAACATCCATAATGTGGAGCGGTTGCCACAAAAAAGTTGAGTCATCACTTAAGAACATGCTTCAATGTTAAAAGAAATAGCAGCTGTTGCAAAATTTTAAGTGTGAGAACTGCTACTATTTCATTTTTAAACATACTCAAAATTAATAAAACATGACAATTTGCTTTTAAAATAGATTTCCTATGAAAATAGCTAAATGCATTTTACAACTACAAAGATGGGCAACTATAATAATCATCAAAATAATTTATGTTTATAAACTGTTTACTATATGACAGACATTACATGTATTGAGGAATTTACTCCTTATAACAGGATAGGTACTATTAATATTCTCCTTTTACCAATAAAGAAGGTGAGGCAGAGAAAGTTTATGAAACTTGACTGAGGTTAAACAGATCCTACATGATACATTCAGGATGCAAATCCTTTCAGTCTGTCTCCAGAGTCCTTTTCTTTCTCTTATGGTTTTTCTTTTTGAAACGGAGTCTCGCTCTGTTGCCCAGGCTGAAGTGCAGTGGCACAACAACCTCCGCCTCCCAGGTTTGAGCAATTCTCCCTTCTCAGCTTCCCGAGTAGCTGGGATTACAGGCTCCCACCAGCACGTCCAGCTAATTTATTGTATTTTTTTTTTTTTTTTTTTTTTTTTAGTAGAGATGGGGTTTCACCATGTTGCCCAGGCTGGCTTCGAACTCCTGAGCTTGGACAATCCACCCACCTCATCCTCCCAAAATTCTAGGATTACAGGCATAAGCCACCGTGCTCAGCCCCAGAGTCCTTTTCATTATTAGACTCTACAGCCTTCTGACATGCTATTTTTGGTAAACAGAGATCCCTTTTCATTTCCACTCCCCAAATAAACAAGCAAAAAACAACCAACCCACAACAACTTCACTGGTATCTGTAATTGCTGTAGCTGGGGACATATATTTAATTCCATCAATAAAAATAATAGTTACAATGCAGATGTTCCCAGGAAGAGTAAACTTCTGAAAGAATACTGGAGGATAGGTATATTAATTTTCTGTTGCTACTGTAACAAATTACTCCTATATTGAGTGGCTTAAGAACATCCATTTATCATGTCACAATTCTGTAGGTCACAAGTCTGGTACAGAGTGACCCAGTTGAGTCCTCTGCTGAGAGTCTCGGAAACACAGAATCAAGGTATTGGCAGCAGTGCATTCCTTTCTAGAGGTTCTGGAGATAAATCTGCTTATCAGCATATTCAAACTGTAGTCCGACTTTAGTGTTTGTAGAGCTGAGGTCCCTGTTTCCTTGCTCTTGTTGGCTGTCAGCTGGGAACCAAGCTCATCATCTTAAGGTCTCCTACATTCCTCAACACTTTGGCACCTCCCACTTCAAACCAGCAACAACAAGGGAGCCCCTCTCACTTTGAATCTCTCTGACTTCCCCTTCTATCCTATATTTTCTGTCCCTAGCTGGAGAAATATATCTGCGTGTAAGCACTCACGTGATTAAGTGCTCACATGATTAGACTGGGTCCACCTGGACAGTCTAGGCAAATCTCTGCATTTTAACACCCAATTACATCTGTAAGGTCTCATTGGTCATGTCAACTGACATATCCTCTAGTTACAGGAGTTAGGGCATGAGCATCGCTGTGGGAACAGGGGGTATTGACTACTGCTCTGGATTTGGAAAGGGCTGAGGATGGTAAATGAGCCCAGAGAGATTAGACTGGAGGGGGACCAAAAGTAAGCTTTGAAATCATCTCGATTTTGCCTAATATATTGTTCAGCTCTCACTCATAATCTTTAATTATTTGTTTCATGCAGAGTGTGTCACATCATTTGTCAAAGTATCCCTTGGAAAAGGAAATGTTTAGAAAGTTAATTTGGCCATTTAATGTAAGTAAAAAATCCGATAGAAAGTGTAAGTATCCTCATTAATATTGTCCAAAATATTGTATACTAATGAAAAAGAAAGTTTTGGGTTTTTTTGTTTGTTTGTTTGTTTTTGAGATGGAGTTTTGCTCTTGTTGCCCAGGCTAGAGTGCAGTGGTGCAATCTCAGCTCACTGCAACCTCCACCTCCCGGGTTCAAGTGATTCTCCTGCCTCGGCCTTCCAAGTAGCTGGGACCACGCCCAGCTAATTTTTTGTATTTAGTAGAGACGGGGTTTCACCATGTTGGTCAGGCTGGTCTGGAACTCCTGACCTCAGGTGATCCACCCGTCTCCGCCTCCCAAAGTGCTGGGATTACAGGCATGAGCCACCATGCCCGGCCAATAAAGTATTTTTAACTCTTTACCTGATAGTGGTCCAAACGCGCATTGACATATTAATACAACCAGCTGGATGCAACGTAAGTATTGCTGGTATATACAGGATAATGAAAAAGTATGAGTCTTACCATAACAAAATAAATCAAATGTGCTACCCAAGTCTCAAGTTAACTAGGGCAATATGTTTCACTTTTTACCAAAATGTAAAATCCAATACAAGGGGTAAAATTAATTTTAGAGTCCTGCCCTTTAGCTGTATAATGGCTTTATTTTTATGATGTCTTTATTTCTGAGATACTAAATATTCTCATTACTAATTCTCTAAATGTTGTAGGCCTGCTGCTGCTGTTATTAATGTTTCTTAAGGGTCCCTCTGTAAATACGGTGTAGCTTAAACCAAAACACACATGCACGTCTCCAGAGAAGACTGACACAGGACTGCTGACACATGAATGGGATGCTTTGTCTAACTAACACAAAAATGCAAATTAATTGCAGAGAAAGAAAACTAAGG
This sequence comes from Pongo abelii, assembly GCF_028885655.2. Lineage (NCBI taxonomy): Eukaryota > Metazoa > Chordata > Mammalia > Primates > Hominidae > Pongo > Pongo abelii. The sequence continues at coordinate 71,862,857 of NC_071999.2, forward strand.
AATTCAAAGGCTTTCTTGATTGCCTTCTTTAAAATGCCAGGAACTTAAGCTGGCCTTTCTTATCTTCCACTACATGCATGTGACACTTTAGGAGGTCTTTCTTATTGTACTATAATTCAGGGATTGTTCCAGCTCTGTGCTCCATGCCTTTTTCCAAAGGGCAGCCTGAGATGTATAATTCGGGTAATGAACAGCTGCATAATTTAAGGGTCGAGCTAGTAGGGCAGTGTTCCTTATTTTGTGTTGCTTTAGCAGTTGCCAAGATGTTCCAGGCCTATTTAGGAATACAATTTTTTGACTGTTTTATTTCCCTCAGATGATATATGCTGGGATTTGGTTGTGCTCCAGAAAGTGAATTTTATCAGCAGAAGTACCAGAGCAAGCTTTTCTCTCATTTTACTCCAAAGGGCAACAGCACTGAGCTATAATGAGGTAATTTTTTTCCAGCCATGCACACTCTGTTTTATCAGGCAGGGTTGTTTAAACCAAGTCCTGTCCCTTTCCAAAGCATGATAGACTCAATCACTGAGCTATCAAAGGCATTTCCACAGTACATCCCTCTCACACAAGGCCAATCTCCTGAACATTCAAAAGGGCCAGGCAACGAGGCCCTTCAAGATGAAGGCTGCATGCTGATTAATCAGTTGCCTTTTTATTCCATCTTGGCAAGTATTCCTTGTTTGTAAATAAAAGGTTTCCCCTGAATTTCCTGTAAACTAAGGAGCATAAGGCTGATTTGGACCTCGTTCACAGAGCAAGAAAGCTGCCTGCTGTCCAATCCAGAGATGCGCCATGTCCACCATTGTAAGTACTCCTTCAGGTGTCTTGAAGCGTACCCTGCGTATGAGCTAATCTAAAAACAATTGTCATGTCATCAGGATAAAGCAGAACAGGCTGACTTTAAAAAGTATTTTCCATCTCTTTTACAATAACACTCCCTGTTTGAGGAAAAGACCCCAGTGAGCAATTTGCAAAGGCATTGAAGTGTACACCACGCAATAAGCGTATAGGGGAAAAGCCGTCCATAAAACAGGATATCTTTTTTCAAGAAATAAATTAGTGTACTTTTTCCTCGTCAGATGGTAAATAGCTAATGGAAAAGAGATGTGACAGACCACAAAGACTAGGAATTGTCTGCAAACTGGCAGGCGCAGTGATTTGCTCATGACCCAAATTATATTCAGGCAGTTTGGCACATCTCTGTTTGTCACACTTACACTACCAAGCCAAATGTGTTTAATTAATATGGAGTATTTTCCTTTTCTTGAAGTAGGAACAAAACAGCAAGCATTTCTTGATTGCTCGCAAACACTCCAAAGAATTGTAAGCAAGGCTCTTGTCATCACTCATCTTTGGTTATCGTCCATGATGAGCACGCAACCACGGAAACGTTGATTCTTGACTAGGAATTTGTGTGGATACAGACACATCTCTACCGCATGTGCTGTGTGTGTGTGCACAGGCAGAGAGCTTAGAAAATGTGGTTGCTGAAATAACTCACCTTTTAGGATACAACTTTGGCATTTTTCCCTCAGTTTTGAAAGCAAGGTGCAGAGGCATATTTTGTGAGAGTGAAACCTTCTGAATCAATACCAGAGTTTGCCACTGCTGTATAAACCCATCCATCACAATGCTTCAATTCCTGCAATACCCCATTCTATGGCCTATGGCTGGTAGAGCAGCCTGGGTATGTAGGATACTTCTGGAAATGCAGAACTGGGGAGGATTATTTTAAAAATCTCTTCTGTGATGAGATAGAGGGCAGGAGCTATATCATCCAGAGAGCACTGGCTCTTTCTCTAACTGCCTATGGGTCAGTTAACCTGTGTTGGTGTGGCTTCTCACATCCTTCAAATGAGGAATTAGCTCAGATGAATGCCAGTGGGCCCTCACAGCTCTGTGAATTGCAAACACTCTAAGAAGTATATTTATTAATTTTAAATAAAGGCACAAGAGTCAGCAACACTCCTTTAAAAAAGCCAGCAATAGTGGAAATACAAATGCTAATTTTCCCCCCAATAAAGTCACTTCATTGTATTCAATTTAAGATTATGGGGATATATTAACTCTTTCAGGCTCTGAAGGGATTTGTGTGTAAAGAACACATTTTTATAATGAAACAAGTACTATGTATTACAATTACAAGTTACAGCTAGCTATATAAATTGTATACACTGATATAAAATGTACCTGGCATGGAAAATTTAAGAACGTCTCCAAAGAAAAATATATTAAAACTCTGGTTCAATTGCATACCAAGTGCATTTTAATGTATTCATGTTTCTGAACATATGTAATACGCAAATAGAATGCATTAGTATACTGCATTTACATCTTGAATTTTAATAGTTTTAGTGAGTCATTTTGTTTAGATGGAAAAAAATGTCTTTTAACAGTTATAATTCCCTTATCATTTAGTGTACTTAAAATGTATAAATATTTCAGGCCTTAGGCTATGGTGGAGACTGCAAATTGGGAACTAAAACAAATGTCAGATTGGAAGAAATGATTCTATCACTCAGAAGAAAAACAAAAACAAACAAAAAACATTATTTTTTTGCACCACTTCCCAAAAAACATCACTTCAGAAATTATCTATAAACAAAATTCATCATGTCTTCTTTCTTGTGCCTACTGAGTGTATTTGTCATCCTAATTGAGATCTGTAGTACCTTAGTCACCTCCTAGTCCCTGGTTCATTAACCTCTCTTCAGCCTTACCTGCCCTCCTGCCCAGCCTTGACCCCATGGTCAGCCATTTTAGATGTTCCTGCAAGCACCTGTAAGCCTAGCTCTGCCGACCTTCAGCTGTGCCCACTTGGCTAATTCTCCAGGTGAAAAAAGCCTCTCCCCATCTGCTTTCTTTACTTCTCTCCTGAGCTGTGAGCTATTGCTGGAACAATTCAGACACTGGAGTTGACATGCTTTTCTACAAATCTGTGCTGTTTGACCTTACCTCCACTAGAGCTGCTGTTCAACAATTCCTTTAATCATCACTTACTGAGTCACAGGACAATTCAAATAGCAGCCTTTCTTCAGGCCTCAGTTCAGTCCTAATCACCTCATTCTTGGAGAATGGTATCACCTGATATTTAACTCAGACTGCTGAGGTTCTAATTTTCTTTATCTCTTCTTCACATTCATTCCTTTTTTCTTATTAGTCTCTCAGAAAAAGAAATGATCTTTTCCCTTTTTCCCATCTCCCACTTTCATCCCAATCTTTTCTTTGTTTTTTGTCACATTTCTGGGGTCTTCTAGGCTTATCAGCTTACCTGCATCTGGATCAGTAAATTGTCACTCTTCACCCCCAATCCCTGCCACCATGCAGATACACACTTCCATTCAATGTTCCCTGTCTTCAGACTACTTCTACCATAGAAATGTTCAATAATTGCCCCATGTCATAAACAAGAAAAAAAATTCAACAACAAAAAGTAACATTGTCTTTTTTTTTTTGAGACAGAGTCTCAGCCTGTCACCCAGGCTGGAGTGCAGTGGCGCAATCTCAGCTCACTGCAACTTCCACTTCCGGGATTCAAGCGATTCTCCTGCCTCAGCCTCCTGAGTAGCTGGGATTACAGGCACCCGCCACCACGCCTGGCTAATTTTCACTAGAGACAGGGTTTCGAGATGTTGGTCAGGCTGGTCTCAAAAAGAAACTTTCTCTTCTAACCTCTTACCATATTTCTCAAGTGCTTATATAGTGCTATTTGCCTTTTTTTTTTTTTTTTGCTGCCAAGTTTCTCTAATTGTTAATAGCTTAACACCTAATAGATTCTACTTGCTCAACACCCTTAAAATCTTTGCAATCAGTACCTACTCCTTGACTGAAATTATTTTTTCAAGGTCACATTTGACTTTTATGTTCAACCAATTATATTTTATTTTCTGAAAACCATGTTGTTCTTCCTCTGTATGATACTCATACCCCTTATCACACTTGTAACCTTTCCCTTCCCTTGTGTTTTGGGAATTTTAGCCTAGGATTTAAGCTGTGTACACACATAATTCAGATATAAATGAGATGCCAAAAATAGTCACCAGACATATCTGCACATTAGAATTATCTAGAAAATAGATTTCTGGACTCAAATCAAACATCCTCAATCAGAAACTGCAGTGGTGCAATTCCGAATTACTGAGAGTTTGACAAACAAGGGTCTAGAGGCCTGCTGGCATGAAGAAAACACTTCATCACCTCATTGTGTGGCAACCAGCAGGCAGTGTTTCCTGGAGGAGGGAGGATGGCACATACTAGACCCTCCCTAAATATTTGTTGAATAAATGAGTGCATGAGGGCATGCCTTGGTTGTTGAAGGAAAGGGGTGATTTAAAGCATACGCCTGTGCTCTGCACTTTGTTTGTCTTCTGTCTCGGTTTCTATTATCTCCCTAATGACAAGTTACTGCTGTAGGATATTTGAGACCCTAAGCAGAAATGATTATGACAAATACATAGAAGACAAGAGAGGGTTTCCTCCCACTTTATATCGGAGCGTGGCATTGTGCTTTGGAGAAGACAGAAAATATGTCACAGCTTTGGCACACCCAGAGCTTTTTTCACAGCAGCAGAGCCTGCAGCCCTGGCAGGGCTTCTAGCATCTGATGTGCCAGGGCTACCAAGTGCCAATATCTTCAAAAGCAACTGACGAGAGTACTAGTGGCTTTTGGGGCAATAAGAGACAGCACTGAAGAAAGTAGTCCCCAAAGCAGCGGTGCTACCTTTACCTGGCTTAGGGGGTAGTGAGAGATTTGCCAACTGGATGAACAGAAAAGATAGCAGAAGGAAAATGTCAGATACCAGTTACGAGCTAAAAGAATGGAGCTCATGAAAGCCGCATATCTTAACAAGGTTGGAAAGGTTAGAGCTAGGGAACTACTGGTATGTGAGCACATCTTAACTATAGATTTGTATAGTCAAAAGAAATTTTTGACTTTATAAATATTATAACATTTCTAATTTTCTCATATTGCTCACACTGTCATACTTCTCCACACTTTAAAAATTCATCTTTATCCTGCCCTGAAGTTTGGCATTTCCAAGATCCCTCCATCGGTCACGTCACATTCCACATGCTCATTGATAGTATCTAATCCCACAGCTTGGACACAATATTCACAGGACACTTGATCTACAGCTTCCAGTTCTGACCTAGCTCTGACCTCCATACTCATATTTCAAGTCAAAAATATGTAACTTAAGATCTCACCCAAATCATAAATTCAACTTGACATAGAGCACATTCATTACCTTCTGCCCCAAACCTCTTCTTTCTGACTCCCAAGTGCTTAGTAAAAGCAACATAATTTTTCCAACCATATAGGCTGAACATCTTCAGGTAATTCCATCTCTCTGTAACACAGCCCTTAATGACTTCTTCCTTATTGAGATACTGTACTTTCTTCATTTGACTTGGAGCAAACACTCTCTTGGAGATATGTGACATCACTGCCCACTCCTTCTCAAATGTCTTAGTTACAACTGCTAGGTACTGGAGCCTTACAGGCTCAGTCCTTAGTCTTCAGCCCTCTTGTCTTCTCTAACTATATTTGTTGCAGAGCTAGTCTCATCTAGTCTCAGATTTTCTTTCTCTGGCTCTCAGTCAATGAAAAAGCAATTCTCCTGGTGTTTCAGGAGAAAAAACATGTAATTATATGGCTATCCTTTATTCTGTCTCACATTCAGTGCACAATCATATTCTGTGGATCTTCACAAAAATGAAAATCTGACACTTCTCATAACTTCCACTCCTAGCACCCTTGTCCAAGTAGCTATCATTTCCTGTCTGGATTATTGCAATAACCACCTAAATGGCATTCCTGCTTCTTATTTTCTACATCTATGTCTCAAACAGAATCAGAATCTCTCACAATTCTTCTATAGCTTCCATCTCACTGTAATCTCAGGATCATTGAGAATGCCTTTGTTACTTGATATATTTTGAAATCTTTCATAGGCCAAAACGGAATTTATCTTCTTACCAAATGTCATTGCTAATCTTTTCTCATGTCTACAGGTCCTACGAATATAGGACCAACTGAACATAACCAAGAAGATGGACAGCATAGCTCAAAGGATAGAATTATGATATTAATAATGATTTTAAAATAACTCTATCACAAATAATCATTTCTTATGAACTTGCTCCGTGCCAGACACCCTACTAAATACTTTACTTTTTTTTTCATTTGATTCTTTCTACAACCCCATAATTTATGTATAAAAATTATCCTTCCAAGTTTTGGCAGATGAGCCCAGCCTGGCTAGGTGTATCTTGGGCAAGTTCATTTAAAGAGTACTGGAAGATAATAAGATCATGATAGGAACTAATAATGGAAAGGTAATTTTGACCCATTTTACGTCTTTCATGCCAGAAGTCTCCTACTGATGACAATACCAAAAGCTCCAGTCATGGGGTTACTTCTGTCCTTTCTAAGAAATTAGTTGTTTGTTGTATATTTCAAGTAAGTAATGGGTGAAGGGAAAGACATTTGATTTATAATTATCTTTAAAAATATATAATATTTTATTTAACCATATCAGTATTTATGAAATAATGAAAAATGGGAATAGCCTTTTAAATCTTCAAATATTTTTGAGTGACTATTTAGTACCAAGTGTTAAGCTTATTCATATTACCTTATTTAATTTTCAAAATAATCACTTAGGGTATTATTTTCCAGAGTTACACATTAAGAAATTACATTTTAAAGAGACTGACATGCCCAAAATCATCAAGCAAAAAAGTAGGTGAATCAGTATTCCAAGCTATATCTTCTCAATTCTGGTCCATTGCAAATCATCCCTATAACAATATAAAAAAATAAACCAACTTTACCTTACCTTACACTTTCCTTTTTTTTTTTTTAGACAGAGATTCACTCTGGTTGCCAAGGCTAGAGTACAATGGCATGATCTCGGCTCACTGCAACCTTTGCCTCCCAGGTTCAAGCGATTCTCCTCAGCCTTCAAAGTAGCTGGGATTACAGGTATCAGCCACCACGCCCAGCTGATTTTTGTATTTTTAGTAGAGGTAGGGTTTCACCATGTTGGCCAGGCTGGTCGTGAACTCCTGACCTCAGGTGATCCACCCGCCTCAGCCTCCCAAAATATTGGGATTACAGGCATGAGCCACCGTGCCCAGCCTACACATTCATTTCTTATGCTGCATCTTTTTCCTCAAAACTATAATCAGTATTACACAATGAAACAGTCTCAAAAAAGCTTATTAACTTTAACCACAAATTAATAAACGTTCCAACCAAAGATACCTCTTTTGTTCCCTTCATCTAATTCAGAGAGTTTTTTGACATTTTCTGTGCCTTTGCATGCCTTTGCTGTTTTATACACTCTCTATATAACTGTATTTGCCTGCTTGGACTGTCATAACAAAATGCTACAAACTGAGTGGCTTAAACAACAGAAATATTGCATAGTTCTGGAGGCTGGGAAGTTTAAGGTCAAGACCAGCTGGCTAAATAAGTTCTATTCTGAAGCCTCTTCTCATGGCTTGTAGGTGGCCGCCATCTCATTATGTACTCACAAGACCTCTTGGAGTTCCAGTGGAGAGGGATAATGAGTGAGCTCTCCTGGTGTTTCTTCTTATGAGGACACTAATCTTATCAGATCACTTGCCCCACCCTTTTATATTCATTTACCCTTAATTACTTCCTTAGAGGCCCCATCTCCAAATACCACCACACGGAGGCTTAGTGCTTCAACATATGAATTTTGAGTGGATACAAACATTTAGTACATAATAATAACCCATCTTGTCACTTTTTCTGTATAATGTGTTTTATAAACAATAGCTAAAAGTGTTTCCAGGAAGTTGCAGTTCCAAAATAAAACTGCTAGTTGACACTGATTGTCACGAACATCTGGCAACTTACAGAAAAGCACCACAGCACTGTGGAACACTTAAACGAATTCCTCCACTCTGATCTAACCATTAAATGAGAACCATGACCTAATGCAGCCATGATCAATACAAATGTACATAGAGGCTGTAAAACAGCCTCTCTAACCAGGGAGGGTAATCCTCCATTTTTACAGATTTAAAGAGCGAATCAATTAAATGCTGGATAAGGTCAAATACTATTGATTCAAGATTCAATGAAATTCCTTCCTTTACCTTCCCCTCTTTTGATTTTTCTTGTGATCTAAGTATAGTTCCTTAAAATACATTTTTCCAGCAGCTGCACTTACATACTGGTAGAAAGCAAGTGGTCCTCAAAAAACATAATGATTCACTGACGCTGAAATCAATAGTGTTATAAAAGCTTGAAGGGATGAAGAGGCTGAAAAATACAAAATATTAATGCTTAAACTTCAAGAGCATACTTAAAAAGTAGAATTTAAGACATATCCACTGCTAGCAGGCGGTAGATAGTTCATACATCAACTTAGATAAAAAAACTTCCCGTAGTGTATCTGTGGATGTTAAAAATAAAACAGGATAAGGTTACTGTTAATGTTGTGTTTAAGCATCACTTTTCATGCAATTCAGATTTTTTACTCAATTTTAGATTATTGCTTGAAAGTGCTCTTGGTGCTCAAGAGGCAAATTTTTAGATACACTTACTAATTATTCTGTACACCTTTCAGTTTCTACTGGTGTTTTTTCTTTACCTACATAGCTGATTACCTTTTAAAATTTTTATCTCTTAAACTACACTCATTTCAACTTTTCTATGCTTATTTTATACAATTTTTTTTTCACAGTTGTAAAATGTAATACAATGTTTCTGTTTGTTAAACAATGCATTCCTATTTGACTTCGAGTCTCAGATACTTATGTACACTCTTCTGGAGATAGAACTATTTGCTGCTGTATTTTTATCTAACTGTCTCCAGCAACTAGTAAAGAGAGAATTGTAAATATTGCATGCTTGGAAAAATTCCACCTGGCACTAATCAGTCACTAGGTGGCTAAATATTGTGAATGAAAACAACCAGTAAGAAGGAAAATCCTCTTATTAGAATCTGACAGCACATTAGAGCTCCACATTAATGTGAAAATAAAAATTTGCTTTTAGGAGCTTTGATAATATTTTAAAGGCAGCAAAACTCTTCCTTTTTCTACTCCTCTCTTATCACTTTATTCATAACCACATGCCTTATAAGCTTGGTTGAAGAGGGTTGTTTTTCTTTTTCTCTCTCTTTTTTTGACTTTACCCAAAGAGGAGTTGGAAACAATAAGCTTAAATACAGACTCCCTCTGATTTTCCAGGAAATTTACTCTGCAACTGGAAGTTTCTTTGATATATTTAAAGAGAGATATTCTTTCAATCAGTTTTAAAAGATAGAAATAAAAGTTAAAGGTATTTCACACTATATCAATCCATTAAAGAAATCCCAGCATGGTCATCTCTTGTTTTTCAGATGAAGGTGATTTATTTTTTTGTCTGCTTTTTTTTTGTTGTTCTTAAATTAGAAAAATTATTGGCCCCAATGATCTTAAGAATGATATTTTTAAAATCTAATTTTGCGTCTCAGTTGCAAAGCTTTTTCTTAGGAAGAAAAAATTGCCATACTCTGTTTCTTTTTAACATAATCAAAATAAGTAATAGTAGAAAGTGGCACTTTCTAATAGTGGTAGAAGGGAAAAAAAGAATGGAAAAGAGTGCAACTGCGAAAAATGGATTTTAAGAAATTTAGACTTATAAAATAATAAAAAAATAGAAAAGCTGTCATTTTGAACAGGCTGATTTAGCTATGTGATAAATATGCACCTCCCTCTTTTCACCAACATTAGAGCCCATTGCTTGCCTCTCCATATTTTTATGGCATTTAGGAGTGTACCTAGAATTGTCATATAAACTTGCCTCATTCAACTTTTGCCTGGACAGACAAGGCAGACATTATTATCACTTTACCAATTAGAGATTAACTTATTATATTCCAGGGCTTGTATTGTTCAAACTTTCATGTGCATACAAGTTGCTAAAACCCATATTCTGATTCAGTTGAATCTGGGTGGGATGAGGCCTGAGAGTCTGCATTTCTAACAAACTCCCAGGTGCTGTTAATGCTGCCGGTCCATGGATCACAATGGAGTGACAGGGCTAGAGTACAAGCTGAAGGTTAAGTTTTCCCAATTCAGCCTAACAGCATACTTACAGAGATGCCATGTAGTTTCTCACCTTAGTAATGGCCTTAAGCCAAGTAGATACTGTTTTTTTTTTAATCCCCAGGCTTGATGAGAAAGCAAATACAGTTGGTCCTGTTTATTCACAGATTCTGTATTTGCAAATTTGTCATAAAACTCAATATCACCCCTTTGCAGTGAGTCACAGGCATGCGCATGCTGGGTGCAACAGAATATTTGAGTAACCTAATATCCATGTTTCCAGCTGACTTCCAACAAGACAACCTCCTGCCTTTTTGTTTCAGTATTTACACTGAAAAAATTGTCCTTTTCATTGTCTGTTTAGTGTCATGTCTTCTGTTTTTGTTTTTGTTTGTATTTCTGTGCTTTTTGATGGTGATTTTGTTGTTTAAAATGGCCTCAAGCATAGGGCTGACATGCTGTCTAGTGTTCTTAAGCACTAGAAGGCTCTGATGTGCCTTAACAGAAAGAGTACATGTGTTAGATCAGCTTTGTTCAGGCATGAGCCATCGTACTGTTGGCCATTGAGTTTAATTTAATGAATTAACAATATATATTAAATAAGGTGTCTTTAAACAGAAACACACGTAAAACAAGGCTACGTATTGATTGTTTGATGAAAATAATGTGACCACATGCTCACAGGGGCCTAACTTTGTATTTCCCCAAGAAGAAATGATTCAGTATTGGCTAATTCAGTGTTCATGGAGACTTTATAGAACATAACTACTGAAAAGAACAAGAATTGACAATACCTTCTGGACTATTTCTCAGGAGAAAACTTCAGTGGAAACACAGACTTCACAATGATGTCTTCTCTGACTAATATTTCCCTTTAGGTGTCTACCCCAAATGACTCTCAAGCTAGATATTTTTAAACTACTTTTAAGTACTAAAAAAAATTATTAAATAAGATAGATAACTAAAATAAATGAAATTGTGTGGAAACCAACATATACTATAGGCAAAGTGAAATTTTATTAGAATAACTGTGTACTATGCATTAAAAATTAAAACATTTACTAATAAAAATCAATTCAGAACAAAAAGTATTGGAGGGCTCCAATGAATTAATGATTTGAAAATACAATATGTTTGAATGCACACTTTTCAAATTACAGCTTTAAAATCATATAAATGGAACGCCAATTAAGCTTTTACAGAATCCCTGCAGCACCTTCATGGAAGTCTTGTATTTTAAAGGTTAGTTTGAAACCCTCTCTCTAAATAAATCTGCCTTTTTAGGTATTTGACAAAATCATCAGCTTCTATAAATATACTTTCTTTTCCAACATCTATCTTTGATGAACAAAATCTGATTTCTTCAAATCTCTTCTATGTACCCTCTCTGCAGGTTCATAATTCTTGTTCTACATTTCTAATAGCCTTCATTTGTCTTTCTCACTAGTATTTTCTTTTTTCTTTGTCAGTGTTTTTCACTCCAAAAAAATGAAGGGTTTTTAAACATCTGTCATTATATCAACAACATTAATGTAGCTTTTACACAAAAGGCAAGTGAAACAAAGTGCAAAAACAAAGATGATACATTAGGACCACCACAACAATTGTATCAGATTCAATTAGAGTAAACAAATGACTACTTCTTAAAAGGAAGAAGACATCTTGTAGTGATAGTAAGCTGAATTACTTAACTATTGAATAAATATATGCTACATCATTACTAGATATGATAAAGCTTTTTTCATGAACTAATATCTTATCTAATTATCACAACATTCTTATGATGACAGTACTATCATTATGTACCATTTACACCCCTGAAGACAGAAACACAGCTATTGGGTAATTGGCTTAAGGTTACAGGGTTAGGACATTGTAGACTTGAAAAAGCAAGCCTGGCAATGCACTTTGAAGCCCACCTTTCCATTTCTCCATACCAGTGTGTGGGGGAAAAAATATTAGAAAGATTAGTAAGTTACATTCCCTGCCACAACAAAATGGAACTTGCAGCTTCTGGAAGAGAGAAGAGAAGCATGATATGATTATATAGCAACACATAATCAGGATCTCAAAGGAATTAAGAGAGAGAAACTCAGAAGTCCTACCCTAACCATCATAAAGAAAGATGCACCAAGGTGGGCCTCGGTGATCAGGTAAGATTCCAATGGGTGAAGAGAAGTGTGGGTGGCATTTACATCAGGAGGCGTGGAGAAAACTGCAACATGCAAACAGATAGTGAAAGGTTTAAATCAGTACATGGTTAAAATCAGATATTCAGGATCAATGAATTCCTTCAGGGTAACATCAGGGAGAAAATCTTGAAAGGCAGGTTTTAGGGAAATTATCTTTTCCCTATAAAAGTAGGGAGTGCATTGCCTACACTAACAGAGATTAGCCACAATGAATGAGACAGTTTATCAACTAATTTTTTTTGTCATTCGAACTAGCAGGATGTCAAATCCTTCATAGCTACTCTCAGATTCTTCCTGTGAAAAAGCAGATTATAAACATAGGAACATACATAACTCCATGTGTTAAAATTCTTAGTTGCTTAATTGGATACAAAGATTGAACCTCACATAATTTATTTCTCTCAGATGTCTATTCTTACACTGCAAGACCATGAAGAATAACAATTATGATCAATGTTTCTTGGATTTCCAAGGATATACCTTGATTAAAACCTATGTGTATGCTCTCACAATAAGTTCTCTGCAGCTGAGAACACAACTTAGATAGCTATAACAACTTCAGCATGGAACATGGAGCTTTATTTGGGTAACAGAGCAAACACTCTTCAAATATAATCTATATAATATATCTTTTAGAATATCTTCTCAATATCCTTCAATACATTTATTAATGCAGAAAGTGCACAAGATTTTTAATTCTATAATCATAGTAAATGGAATAAATATACTGCTTCTGTTACTAGCATGAAAATGTTAATCAGTAATATACTGTGAGCAATGCAACATGAATTGTAATTCTAATTAAAACTTGATATAATGCAAGCAATATAATTAAATTGTCTGCCAAAATTCAGGGTAGGTTAATAATTCTAGAATAATACTTTTCATAACTTTATCATTTCTTTAAAACAATATGCAGTAAATTATTAATAATTTTTACTTAAAGAAAGCTACTACTTAAGGGAAAGTCTCAGTTTTATAAAATATTAAATGCATAACATTTTTGTTTCAGTATAGTACCTTTGGTAGGATTATAATTATTTACTGTACATTCATTACTCTTTCTTTAAAAGTGAACTACTTAATGTCTTAGAAGTAATTTAGCAGATTTCATTCAGCTATTGTTACATAGAAATAAGAGGAAAAAATCTCGCTATATGAGGTATGCAAAGGAACTTTTAAAGCTTGCATGGTGTAAACAGGTCCTTTATAAATTAAAAATGATTTTAAAATAGTTAAGTTCACTTCTTTACACTGGATAATTACAAATTTTCATTTTTAAACAATAATAAATACCTACAGAAAACTTTTTTTTCAAGGTATACATTATGTTTATAAATGCTTATTAGGATTGAACCTACTTTTATAAACTATTGCAAAACAGTTGGCCATATACTTTTATAAACTATTGCAAAAAGTAGGATTGAACGTACTTTTATAAACTATTGCAAATCATGATAATGATTTCAATATTAGTATAAAAATTGATGATGTAAGAGTAACAAATCTGTCTCCTCCACATAAAATAAGTGTATTGTTTATTTCCATCTCCAACCTAACCATTAGACCATTAGTTTCAGTGTGTGTGTGTTTGCCTGTGCTGTTTCTCATATGAGGATAAATGACCTCTCCCAAGGTGATTTATAGACAGAAGTCCCTAAAATGTTCACAAGATTCCACATTCATTTTCAGTTTCATTTTAAATGCTACCAACTTTGATTTTTTCACAAAGCTTCCCTCCCACTGCTGACCAGTAAACAATATTTTTTTCCTCTAGAGTCATCCAAAAATAGTCACAAATTTCAGGTAAAAGTCACTCATTAATGGTGATTTCATACTACACTGGCTTATTGGGCTTCTTTTTGGCTTCTTTCAAGGATAATTAAGCCTAAGGACTATCATAGGAGTAAAGTGAAACAGAGAACACAGTTGACATTGAGTGATATAATTTTATATTTCACTCATATAATTGACTACGATTTTGTTACCTAAAGTTTTAACTCAATATCTAAAAACACTAGAAAGTCATTACATTCCTTATTGCATTATTTTTTTCATCTGAAAGACATTTGAGACATACTAAAGGCTTCTTAGTTTGAAAGAATATCAGCATTCCACAGGGGCTGTTGATATCCTTCATTAGCTATAACATAGTTAAAATGTAGCACCTGCAATAAATCAATGTTTTGGGAGATTGTATTAAAACTTATGACAGTTACAGAGTTTGGTGGGTGCTGATTGTTTTTTCCTCCCCAGGATTCTAGGGTCATCACTCCTAATAGTGGAAAGTATAGCATAAAGGGGAAAAAATTCAGAATGTTCCTAAAAATAAAATAGAAAGCCCTCAGGAGCCCTTTCAGAACAACAATAAAAAGTATTGCTAGCTGTAAAATTTGTAAGCAGGTTCCATCCTGTCGGCACAGAAACAATGAAGATGAATTACATTCTAGGAGAAACATTGAGACTGTCTAGTAACATAGTGGCAAATCTACTACAGTGAGGACAAAGCAAAACTATTTCTTCCCTGTCTTGAGTTGAAGGTGTCAGAACAGGAAAGCCTGAATTAAATGGAAACAAAGGGCCGCCTTTAGAAATTATTTCTAAGCTTAACCACTCAGTTTATTCATTTAGGCATTGTTTGGGCTATTCAGTTTTCAGAAATCTCTATTATCTCTGCACTCATAAAGTGTATAATTACATTGTTAAAAGTATAAGTATGTATATTTTTAATACATAAAAAGATGAATATGAGTTAGGGTGATGGTAGCTATTTATATATCTTTAAATATATTTAGATGTGATGAAAAAACAAGTTTAAAGTGTTTGGTTGGCACTGTGCAAAGGTGTTTTTGTCTTAAGTAAAAGACATTTGGTCTATGTGGGAGATGTTGGCAGTAGGTATGAAATGTTGGGGAGGATCACACAGAGAATCCTGCAAAGCAGATCTACCGCACAGTCTCCTTTGCACAAAAACTAAGAGTCCTTTTTTGCATATGTCCTTGTTTGATGCCTCGGATATTAGTGTGATTGCTGAAAAGACATGCTGCTAAAATAAGAAATATATAGATAGGAGTAGTTTTGCAAAAAGTTGACATCCACCTTGATGGCAGGTTGTAAGTTTAATAACAAACTTTCCACATCCTAAACCAAGGTCAGCATACGCAAAACGAAACTCACACCAGCAGCAAAAATGGGAGAAGTGTTTATTAATCCTTAGCTGTGATTCTCAGAGGACGTTTCTGTGTGCAATATGCCTATTCTCTACTAAAACAACTTGACTTTTAATTTAAATTTAAAACTCAGAGGTTTTCTTTCTTATGTGCTTATGAATGTTAATTAAAGGAGACACGAAATAGTTTGAGCAACTATGTACAGTCTTTATTTGACAATATTTGAAAGTTGCTTTCTTTTTATGCTGGAATTCAAATTTTCTACCTATAAGTAACAAGTGTGGCTTGAGTCTATTGTATATTAAAAAATTGAACATAGTATTAGGTTCTCTGAAAATCACTGGAAATTGACACAATTCATGTTTCAGGGTCTCAGTGATTGATTGCATTAAAGCAGTGGTAGATTTCAAGGTGAATGGAAATAAATGTTAAGTGAGGATTTTTTTTTTAACCTCATCAATACCTTTCTAACAATTCTTTCAAGCTGGAGGAGCAACTCACAGGAACTGAATCTAAGCAATTACCCAGCACTAGGTAACGTATTTGTCTGAGTACCTAATAATCTCTTAAACCTTTGCTTCTCCCAGCTGAGCTAATTTTTTATGGAAAACCATTGAGAACAATGGGTCACTGAAAGCAAATGAAGTGGGGCGACCACTGTGTTTCCTCAAGTGCTCTTATATAGCCCAATGTTGGATAGCTGATGATATAATCTGCATAATAACATGGCCCTCGTGTGTTTCTATTAAGTCAATGGGGCATTGACTATAGACAAAAGCACCACTGGCATCTATTAAACGGACTGGATCTACAGACCCACAATGACTTTACTCATCCAACAGGAAGAGTTGTGCACTAATCTCATAATTATACCCCTTTACTCCTCCACTCAGTTTAAATTTTGTCTGTTGGCAGTAAAATAAGTATCTATCCAACTATAATTCTAATTAAATGAGTTAAAATGCACTGCTCTAATTATTTGTATATGTATGTGATGTGAATTAAATGTGGGTAAATAATTATTCATTCAAATTAATAAATTTTAATGCAAATGTATCCACAACAATACAGAAACAGTATTCTCATGGATCTGGTAATGAAAGAAAATGTGATTTAATTAGGTAGTAATAAATACATTAGTCTTTTATGTCATCAGTTTTTTTTATCTGAACAGGATTTTCTTTTTCTAAGATGTCATTCATTTGATATCTCAGGTGTCAGAAAATTAAGGCAAAAATGAGATTTCAAAATTGAGCTCCTGAAATAATTTTAAAGCGTATATTTCAGGATGCCTGCCATGTTCAAGAAAAAAGGGAAAAAAACCCTATTGTACAAATTCATCTATCTATTGATCATTAAGATACACATTTTAAGGTAAATAAGTTTAAACTTTTAAATGGTACAAAGAATTGCATTTTTCAAAAAGGTATATGTTATATAACAGGCTTATTAAAAATGCAGAGGTTTATGTGCAATGATAGCCGCTGCCTTGATTAATGTTTGAGCAGGTATCCAAAGTTCCTTATTTAGCTGGCGAATGCAGTACCATCTACTATCTCTTGGATTACACTAAAACTAACATTTTAAAATGTAGAATAAAACAATCTCTTACTAATTTTGTAATATCATATTTTTAAATTGAGAAAATTTTCGTTAAATTAGGGAAAGTTTTATTTTAAATCCCTGGCCAAGGTTTTGGATTCATCTTCTTACTCTGACATCATTTTGGAACAAAATTACTGATTTCTAGAGCACTAAATATCATTAGAATACACTTTAAATGCAACCTACATTTCCTCTATTAGCTTTTGATAAAATTGATTAATAAAATTGTCAAATAGATAGAGTACCTGTATGTTTTAACAGTGATTTAAAATCTTTTATGAGTTTAAATTCAGTCTATTAGCTTAAAGCAACTTATTCTCCAGTGAGATATAGATGTAACGGAAAAGTTTTAGTCAAATTGTTGTTTCATGTAGTAGTCTCTGTGAGCACTCCATTTCAATACTATTCAGTTTAAGCATTAGCCAATTTTCAGGCTATTCCATCAGGGGGCTATTCTCAAAGTCATTTTTATGGGAAGATCCCAACATTACAGATATCTTACTGTGATTCTGAGAGTGAAAGTCATTGATAAAAATGTGTGACTCACACATTTTTAGAGGTGAAATCCTCTATTCATTGTGAAAAGCCTCTACGCATGAACATGTACTACTGGACATATTTTTTATGTGATAAAATGATTACTCTCTGAGAAGTTCAAGAGCTGAAGGATATGTGTATTTATGTTTCTCTTTCTTCTTCTTTGTCTCTCTTTCTCTGTTCCTCTCTCTCTTTCATTTTCTCTCTCTGTGGGTTTCATTATGGGTATGTTTCTGTGTGTATGCATCTGATTATGGAAGCTGATGGGGACTAAAGAGTTGTGGCACAATGTGCAATAAAAGGATCATTATATCAGGCTCTAATTGTAGCCCTTGTGAATTAGTAGGAGCAACATCTTACACAAGGCACATACTTTATCTCACTTATATCTTCCTTCATACATAAAGAAACACAGGCCAGGCACTGTGGCTCAGGCCTGTAATCCCAGCACTTTGAAAGGCCAACGTGGGAGGATCACTTGAGGTCAGGAGTTCGAAACCAGCCTGGCCAACATGGCGAAACCTTGTCTCTACTAAAAATACAAAAATTAGCCGGGTGTGGTGGCACACGCCTGTAATCTCCACTACTCAGGAGGCTGAGGCTTGAGAATCGCTTGAACCTAGGAGGCAAAAGTTGCAGTGAGCCGAGATTGCACCACTGCACTCCAGCCTGAGTGACAGAGCAAGACTCTCTCTCAAAAAATAAAGAAAAAGAGATACGACTTGTGTAAAGATCCTTTTATGTTTGAGATTCTCTGTGTGACTAAACAAACTTCTTTCAGATTTCCTTATCATCATTTTAACTGATCTTTAATTTTTCCTTATTAGGAAATTTAGGATACAATATATTTTCTTGTATCTTTTTAGTTTTTTTGGCAAAAAAAGATCAAGATTAAGATTGTCCATTAGGATATCCAGCTCAAGCATTAACTAGAAATGATTTGAGAACTATACGTATCAGGTTCAATAGAAATGAAAAAATGAACAATGTATTTGTAATAATAAAATTTATAAAATAGAAGTTTAATACTTAAATAACACTGCAGGGGGTGTTTCACAAAAGGCATACACTCAACGTTTAAGGGATAATTATGTAGCAGACTATTGCAAGTCCATCGTTTTTGCTTATTTTGTAGACACAAAACCAACTCCACAGAAACTTCTATAACCAAAATATGTAAAATCCAGATGGCAGAGATAAACTTTTACTGAATTTCATATGAGACAATGTACTTAAATATAAGTGACTATATTTGTACATGTGAACATATTCAATTCATGCATAATGCATTCTTTTCCCCATGTTGTGTGTAGATACTCCATGAACACACATTGAGACTTGGGATAATGATGTTGGGCCTACTACTTTTACAGTTTCTAAGAAACAGTTTAGTCCAGGTGTGGTGGATCGTGCCTGTAATCCCAGCACTTTGGGAGGCCGAGGCAGGTGGATCACCTGAGGTCAGGAGTTCGAGACCAGCCTGGCCAGCATGGTGAAACCCCGTCTCTACTAAAAATACAAAAATTAGCCGGGTGTGTTGGCAGGCACCTTTAATCCCAGCTACTTGGGAGGCTGAGGCAGGAGAATCTCTTGAACCCAGGAGGCGGTGGTTGCAGTGAGCAAAGACCACGCCATTGCACTCCAGCATGAGCGACAAGAGCAAAACTCAATGTCAAAAAAAAACAAACAAAAAAAAAGGAAGAAATAAACAGTTTATTTTCTCATATCCATTTTACTTTTTGTGCTTATTTTATTTAAATGCATATTCATACAGTGTATCAAGTTTAAGAAACTATCTGTGATTTGATTGTTATCTACATATACTCAGATACATTTAGCCATGAAACTAGAAGGAGGAAGAAACCCTACATTTTTAATTATGATTGATTATATGATCAATTGGAAACCTTTGCAAGTCCTTCATCATTGGAACTTTAATACTGACTGTAATTGGTGAATGTTTAAGGTGTGTGTACAGAAAAGGATATGATTCCACTTGAGCAACTCTCTGAATCAGGATCTTACTGAGCAGTAAGTTTATTTTTAAAAATTCTTTTTTGTGGAACTAACACACCTGGAATATATGTGGAAATGATTAGGGATATCTCCTTTCTACCCATTGCATTAAGTTGCCTAATTTTCTGACAGCTAGAAATACATTACCAGTGTACACAGAAAATGGAATGAAGTAGAGAAAGAAATTCCATTGTAGATTAAGGAAGGGGAAAAAATGATCTCTATATAAGAAAGAAAACCTTGGAGAGAACAAATAGCTAGTTACTGCTACATCCTTCATAGGTGTGAGGTGCAGACTGATTTTCTTGCATTTTCTGCAGAGTAGATGCACAGATTATGCTGAAAACAGGAGAGAGCATAATTGTACAACTGCCAATGCGAATGGCAGACTCAAGTCAAATAGAGGCTCTGATGCTAACAAATTCAAAACCTGGGAAAGACTCAGAAGGTATTTCTCACAAGCTCTTCCATTCCTTAATTTCTATGACATACATTTCAGAAAGGATGGCTGTGTCCTCAGAAATATTTTTATGATGACTGCCCTTTTAAGCATTTCCACTTCCTTTTTCCTAAAAGTCACACAAATTAACTTAATTTATTTCCTTTGATATGCACAGTTGGGGTTAAAATACAGCCCCCTCTTACACTTGTTCAGTACCTTCCTACATGCTATTTCCTAGCTCATCACATCGCAAAAGTGAAGCCGCTACAGCAGGCAGGGAGCAGAACAACAAGGTTCTCTCTTGGAGAAATGTCATCTAACGGCTCTTGTAGTCCAAGTGATGTGCTACCTCTAGAGAACATGGTTATCTGACAGTTATTTTTGAGTCATCTTGGTGTATTTTAAACAGTTGGTTCTCTCCTTCAGACACTTGTCAACATGTGCAGATGATATTATAACTGGCACAATGTCACCAGCTCCCTCAAATCAGGAAAAGCTAGTAGCTGTGAAAAATATGACTTTCAATTCAAGTAAAAATTAAAGTCTTAGAAACAGAAGCACATCTCATCAGATGAGGTATTACTTTAATTGATTCAAATGTGTGACTACTGTGTTAAATGATACTCAGGTATATTTATTTTGTCTTTCTTGCACTCTGGTAGTGATGGTTGAGAAGAAATAGACTTATTAAGTTAAAAAGTAGAGAAAAGTTGTCAAGAGGTATTTTTAGATATATGAATGCAACTACAAAATCCATCTCAAATAGCTAATTATTTAGCCTGTAATTTTTCCCTTTGCAGTAACAAATTTTGTCTTTAAACCCCTAGTGTCTAATACATTGCTTGATACATAGTAAGGTCCAAATAAATGTTTATTAAATGTGTATTTTTCTCTTCCTTTCTCTCTCTTCTCCTTTTACTTTGTGTCTCTCTTCCTCTTTTGCTCATTACTGAACAAATGAATTATTTTATTAATTATTATAAAACAAATGTAACTAATAGAAATCATATAATTATATAGGCATAATGGGAGATTAGCATAAAATTTTGCAAATATGAAAAGTATCTCTGTGATTTGTTGTAATAGTTTCAGAATCACTCAAAAAGTATACATAGTAAAACTTTCAGCCAAGTTATATTAATACTAGGATTTACCAAATCAAAATGAGGGGATGAAACAATGGCCAAGAAAATCTATTATTTCTTCCTTGGGCTTTAGATTGAACCTAGATGATTTATTGGCTTCTTTTAATCCCATTAGTTTATTTTTTAAAATCTTTTTCTCACCCCAAATGCTATTACTGTCATCATATTATTGAACTTTGCAGAATTAAAAAGTTCACTTCCTAATTATAATCATTCTTTAATTCTACTTATGGAACACCTAATATCAACAGATTTCCAAAAGTAATTTTTTTGCATGTTCCTAAAATTTATTGAGTAATATTTTCTCAAGAATCTGTTATTTTTCTCTTCTAGGACACTATCCTTCAACTCACCCTAAATCAGACTCCATCTTTCCTTTAAAAATGTTCACCTAAATTGATTTATCTCTCTTTTAAATCCTTCTAATAGCATTTCATTTCTTGTTTGTAAAATTGAGCTATGAGATTTTTGCATATTGACTATTTTTAAATTTTTAAATATGTGAGTACATTATTTACCTAAGTAAATTGCATATCTTAGAGGCAAGTGAAGGTGTTAAACTTTTAATAATTTCTCAGAGAGCATTTCATAGTTCTTATGTTAAATGTGTACAAAGTTCCTAGACACATAATAAGCATCACAAAAACATTAGCTGATAAAAATAGCAAAAGCTCAATAAATAATTGGTTTCATTATAATTCAGTGTATCTGGATAGTATATGTGATTATATTTAAATCACCCTGGTTCACGTGAGTTAGTTTTATAGTATATGATAGAAACAGCTTAACTCACAAACATTTATCATTACAATTTACCTCAAATATTACATGCCCAGTAAATCCCAGCAATTTTCATCATCTGTGGTTATGTTTAGCAAGAATCAACACTAATCATCTTTCATTTCCTATTTTTAATATCACACATAAATGTATAAAATAATCTTCACAGCTTTTTGTGCTAGTGCAACATTAATTTTAAAATTTATTTAATTAATTTATTTGTACATTTACTTTTTTCAATATTATTCATATGTCTACCCAAACCAAACCAATATTAAACATATATTATGTAGGTTATTTATTCATTTTATTTCTCCTTCACCTTCAGCAACATTTTATTTTTCTAATGCTTATCTATTGACTTCAAATCCATTTCCAAAAATAACTAATAGGGTGAGTCATTTTAAAAATTACAAGCAAATAAATAGAAACACGCTTACAGTGGTAAATGTAACAGACACTCTGTTTGCATTAAGTTCAGAATAGAGGGTACAAATATAAAAGTCAATAAACAATTATTTTAAATAAACACACATTTCCTTGTCAACCAAAATGTTTCATTTCTAACCATTGTGCTGAAATTGCAACTACAGGCTCAATCGTAAAACCAAGAGCTACGCTCCAGGGAAGCATTTTTAACTAAACATTCTTGACTGACTCATTGCAATATCACATCAAGACTGAAAAATTCTGGGTTCAAAGGTGGCCAGTGGGAGGAAAAAAACAAAAAGGTTTCACATGCTTCTGCAGAAAGAAATAAAATGGCAAGCATAGGGAGCTGCATGGTGTGATAAAGCCTCACATTTTTGAAGGAGTGACACTAAATAGATAACCAGGAAAGTAAAAGAAGTGGCCATTCACAAGCATTGTGCTTTGCTCAGATGTTTGGAGTATGTTAAAATGAGTAGGGAAAGCCATTGAAATATCTTTGAAGAGGATGTGATGCAGTTTGCCTTTAAAAAGTAACTCTAGGAACTCTGGAAAGCTTAGAAAGAATGAAAAAGATACCTTCCATATGTAACACATAAAATTAAACCTATTTGTAAGCAACTACCATGCAATCCTTAGACATTTTCTAGAAATTCTTCATCTCTTTAAAGTGCAATCAAAAGGTCAAAATATAAATAAGTTTTTGAAACACAAATTGAACATTTAAGTGAGGACTTTGATTAAAAAAATGTAAATGACGAACTAAATATTTGAAGCCAGAATAAGTGAGGTATATATCAATAAAATTCAGTTTAAAAAAGAAAGAAAAATAATGCATTTTTAAGGATAACAATTAAATTTAACTTTTCTAGAACAGAGAGTGAACATTTTCTAAATGTCTATAACATTACTAAATGAGTTAAAATTTTAATGTAAAAATTAATTTGAAAGTACACCAGTTTGTGTTCCTTTTACCAAGAGATACAGCTAAAATGCATTTCAGAATTTTAAAGACAATTTTAAATTGTTGAATATATTATCAATGCAAAATTTTAAGATAGTTTTCCTCTCTCTTAAAGTAGGTATTTGTTAATTCCTTTTAGTGCTCAATTATTAGGCTTTCTAAAATAAGTGACACCCCCAATTTTATATTAAATAAGAGTGATATAACCTTCCCTGTACATTTCAAAACCAGTTTCTGAAAAACAAATAAATATTATGAATTTACATTCAATACATTCTATTTCATACATATGTATATATATGTATATATGTGTGTGTGTATGTGTGTGTGTATTTATATGTACACATATATGGCTAGAGAGCAAATGTTGTATCAGTTAAACCACCATACATTTATATGATTAGTGTATTAGTCCATTGTCGTGCTGCTGATAAAGACATACTCACGACTGGGCAATTTACAAAATAAAGAGGTTTAATGGACTTAGAGTTCCACATGGCTGGGAGGCCTTACAATCAGAAGCCAAGGAGGAGCAAATCACGTCTTACATGGATGGCAGCAGGCAAAGAGAGAGAGCTTGTTCAGGGAAACTCTCCCTTATAAAACCATCAAATCTCATGAGACGTATTCACTATCATGAGAACAGCATGGGAAAGAACTGCCCCCAGGATTCAACTACCCCCACACCGGGTTCCTCCTGCAACACATGGGAATTCAAGATGAGAGTTGTGTGGAGACACAGCCAAGCCATATTAATTAGGACTCTTCTTTTGTTTTTCTTGCTAAAATAAAACTAAGAAAGTTCAAAGAGATTTTTCTTTGGTTTGTTGGGTTTACAAGTATACTTGCTAGTCTTTAGAAATGGCTACATCTGCCCTTAAATGTGTCTTAATTACAAGTGTTTTTAAGGGTGAACATCTGTGCCCTTTACTGCAACTACATAGATACTTTGATGCTTATCTGAGAAGAATATGTGGTTAAACTTGTGCACCGTACTTGCTAATTCACTTTATTTAGCATAAATCAGGAATATTTATAGGTTAATTCTGTATCACTTTGATATGCCACTTTATACTAACACAATTTTGTTTCCTACAGTTAGTATATGACATAACATTAGAATCAGATGAGTTTTTCTTTTTAAATGGGATTTTGACTTACTGAGGAGGAAATGTAAGATCTCTTCCTTCTTTCCTCTTTTCTTTAGTAAAATGCAAGTTTCTTGATGTAGAGAAGAGTTCCCTGCATTCCTGCACTCTCGACAATCTCTTGACTTTAAAATAACACACTACCTCAGCAAGTACACTACTACTTATTTTTTGAAAAGAAGATAATTTTATGTTCCTTATTACATAAATAATCTAAAATGGGTCAAAGAATAGAGGGAGATTCTTTAGTCATAGGGTATGAAGTTAGACACTTAAAAGTAACTGAACTTAAAAGTAACAGTGCTGCTTTCTGAGTTAGCAAGTGAATATGGTATATGGTGAAGGCTGGCTGGGAATGAGCCAGCAAAAAATACTTTTGATTAAAAGACTGTTATTGGAAATTGTTGACAGTATGGCCTAAAAATTGTCTATTAGTAGTCCTTTGGGATGATATTTTGTCAAAAATATCAGAAATGAACATTCCCCAGAAAGCAGTGGAAGTATTTTCTTTGGAAAGAATTTCTGACATATTTTGGGTCAGAATTTCTCCAGTGAAAAATACAGTGAAGAATAAATGTGTATGTTTTGCTAAGCAACTATTATTGCTTTTTAAATAAAATATCCACTGGTCCCAAGAAGGCCTTAACATTCCTCTCCACTGCACTCAACATTAGGACAAGTATCTTTCTGACTCTAGGTCCCTGACCTCCTTTTCTTTGAACTTTTACCTTAATAAACATGTGATTTTAAATACTTGCTCTCCCCCTTTGAGAGGTAAATCTTCTACAAATCAGGAATGTCTTCCTCAAGGACCTAGGAGCCATCCTTCTGAAATGTAATAATCTAGAAAAATAGAGTCCCTGTCTCCCAGTCTCTGTGGGAGAGTAGAAGCTTAACTTGGATAAGCACCAATTAGCAAATACAGATGGCTAATTACATAGATCGACCTCCCTGCTGAAGTTCTCCAGTATTTTCCCATTGTTTACCCCTTTTTGTTTCAGTAAAGTGTGTTCAACTTCCTCCCTCATTACAATAAATTGGACTTCTATTGCCATAATGGTTTTGTTTCTTTGTTTGTTTTTGTTTTTTCTTTTCTTTTTTATTTATTTATTTATTTATTTTTTGAGACAGGGTCTCCTTCTGTTGCCCCAACTGGAGTGCAGTGGTGTGAACATGTCTCACTCTATCCTCGAATGCCCAGGCTCAAGGGATCCTCCCACATCAGCCTCCTGAGTAGCTGGGACTACAGGTACATGCCATCATGCCCAGTTAATTTTTCAAAAAATTTATGTAGAGACAAGGTGTCACTATTTTGCCCAGCCTGGTCTCAAACTCCTGGGCTCAAACATCCGCCTGCCTCAGACTCCCAACATGCTGGGATTACCAGTATTAGCCACTGCTTTTGGCCTCCTATTGCCATAGTCTTGAATAAACTCTTCCTTGCTATTTTTAACTAGTGTCTATTATGATTTTTCTTTTAAAGCTGTCAACATTTCTTTGAATTTAAGAATTAAAGTCATGTTATTCAACTATATTTTTTAAACATCTCATCATGGGTAAATTCAAAATAATATTTTGCTGCCTTTATTAGAAGATTAGAAGTGATTATGACACAGACATAGCTGATTAAAGCTTAATGAGCTTTGAGGGAAATCATAAATGTTCTCTTTTGATTATAAGAACATCTTTCCTAATGATGTAAGATGCTTTTTTAAAAGTAATATTGTGAGTTCAAAAATAGCACAAAGGTGGTAAAATTGTTCTCTATATTTGAGAAAATCTTTCATGATCGCATTTTCCCTAATCTTTTTCAAGTCATTAATATTAAAATAGCATCTCCAAGAAAAAAAGTCAATCAACATGGGAAAAGTGAGGGAATTAGCCTGGTGACTTTCCAGTTAACCTGCCTTCAATACATGATATTGAGATTTTCTTGGATGGTTGGATATTACACATTCTTAGTGTGATCAAAGAAAGATATAATTTATAATCATACCTTCTTGACATTCTGTATACTCTGCCTGTATAGGAAAGACTTTGTATTTCAAGGGATATATCTTTATTTCAATTAATTAAAGCTTTGTCCTTTGTTGGAGGGGTATGTATTGAGGTATATTTTATAATATTTCTGGAGAAAAACTTGTTTGTTCAAAATAATGTGTCCTTTTGCACAAACTAACTACAACAAAATTCTTTAAAATTTATTTTTTCTTTAATTTTTAATACCTATGAAATAAAATAGAGATATAACTTAAAGAACCTAACAGATTAAAGTAGCTCTTAATTTTAAATTGAGCTAATTTTTAGCTTCCAGGCTAATAAACAAGAACAACAACAAACAGGATACTAAACACCAAATGAAACACTACTTTTGAGAATAAGAAAAATCCTATGCCATTACTCACATTTTTTTCCTCAGAGCTTTATTTCAGAAGTCAAATTTTTGGTTTGTTTGTTTCCCTCACGATCTCTTCCCTGCAGAGAAAAGCTGCAGTAGTTTGCCTAAAAGATTTGTGACCTTCAGGCTCAACCACAAACCCTGCTTGAATAGCTTTCTCCTTGTTTTTTCTCTGCTTAGCAAATATGAAGCTATCACCATCTTTAAGAATCTGAAGAGACTCCCTCCCACTTCTTAATACTAATGTTAATTTATTTGTTGATTCATTACCCTCAAATATATGTATTGATTGCTAATTGTGTGCGGAGTGCTCTGTTATGCACCACAGAAGTTGAAAAGATGAAAACACATGCACCATCTGCCCTCAAGTTGTAGTTTGGAAGCTAAATCTTGTATAAAAATTAAGATCTATAAATAACTAAAGTACATGACAGAAAGTGATAAATTCCATAGAAGAAAAATCAATAAAGTACTACCAGAGTTCTAGTTTTGGAAAGGTTGTAAAAAACATGAAATCAGGGATGGTTTCAGAATTCTATCTAGGGCCTAAAGGACATAAAGGATTTAACTGAGAGAGAGAGAGAGTAAGCATGTTTTATAAATTTCCAGATGGTGAACATCATATAAAAAGAGTCGAGAAGATCAGAAAGTAAAAAGTGAAGGATATATTTCTGAAAGTAAGACAGACTTGGTGAAGGGAAATGGTAGAAGCTAGATGGGTAAGAGGTGAAAATTATAACAAGTCTTGATCGCATAGTAGCCAATGAATGGAGATGCTTTTAAATACCAAGCAGAAGGACAGCATCAGAGTGGCATTATAAAGACATTATTTGTCATAATTTTAAAATTTGTCATAAGTTTAAACTTATTTGTCATAAGTTTAAAAGCATATTGGCAAGACAAGCCCCTAAGCACACAAATATAATGATCTGGGTATGAAGCAATTTCAACAATAAGCATGATAGCATCAGAATATGTTGAGGCGGTGGAATATGTAAAATATGATCACTGATTGCACATTAGGAGTCAGTCAGAGAACAGAGAATATTAGATGACCCTAATTTAGCTTGGTGCCTAGGGTGCCTTGTAACATAGATGGCTGGCTCTACTGTTAGGGTCAACACTATGATGGTTCTTCAAGAAACGAAAAACTAAATAAACTTATTACACAATCTAGCAATACCACTTCTGAGTATGATACATATCCAAAAGAATTAAAAGCAGAATCTCATGGACACAGTTGTAAATTAATGTTATAGCAACATTATTGTCAATAGACAAAAGGTAAAAACAATCGAAAAAGTCATCAGTCAATAATTGGATAAACTATTAATAAATATGGTATATTTTATAATGAAATATTATTTAGCCATAACAAGGAAGGAAATTCTGACACAAACCAGATGAATAAACCTTAAGGACGTTATGCCAGATGAAATAAGACACAAAAAGACAAATACCACGTGATTTCATTTATGTGAGATGTCAAGAGTAATCCAACTTACAAAAACAGAAAGCAGAATGATGATTGCCAGTGGTGGCAGGGTGGGGGTGAATAAATGGGAAATTGTCATTTAATGGGTGTAGAGTTTCAATTTTGCAAGCTGAAAATGTTCTGGAGATTAGTTGTTCAAAAATGTAAATATATTTAACACTACTGAACTATACACTTAAAATTGTTAAGGTGGTAAATTTTATGTTACATATGCTTTATTGCAGCTAAATTTTTTAATTAAAAAAGAAAAGGAAAGAAAAAATGAAAGATGAAGAAAGAAACACAGATACACTCATATATTTAATAAGAATCATTTCTTCAATACAGTGAATAGTGGACAGAGAATGTCAAACAGAAATGACCTTTAAAAATGACCAGGATCTATTAAACAGCAACACAAATAAGGAAGAGAAAATTTGGTCTATATAAGAGTAGGTAGTAATATTTTAACAAATGGATAAAATTAATTGTTGGATCCTGTCAAACAAAGGTTTTCATAGTTCCCGCTCTGTGGGTATGAGCACAGTGTTATAGAAGGACAGACTTCCAGTCTTGGCTTATGATACCTTCTATTTATAAGACCTTGTAAAAGTCACTTAAAGATTCAAAACAAACAATTTATCGGTAATACCTGCTTATATCATAGGATTATTCAGAATTTCAAAAATACATTTATTAGTGTTTTGCGTACAAGAAAGGCAAATATTATTATCATCTGCTGACCTCCTTGATGGGTTTTGTGTAAACAATGATAATTGCTAGGTTAATTGCTGCAGGGGATTGCCAGAGACTGTCAAAGGTGGGCAAATGCCATTTTTAGCTATGAACATTGCACAGGGCATTGTGATCAATGCTGAGAACAAAGGAGATAATATAGACTCAAAAATCTGAACTCACTTACCAGGTCTGTATATTTATATTAATGTAATTCAATTTTAAAATCCAATATTTATTTTCTCCTTGCTACATGCTATTATTAAGTGTTGATCTTTCAGGTAAGTTCTCCATATAGCATTAGAGAGGAGGGAATGGGAAGAGAACAAAGGACATGCGAATTTGACAGAACATGAAGAGGAGATAGGAAAAATGAGCATGAAGGAGGAATTAAAAGATGATACTTTTAGAAATGTGATTAGAGAACTTTTGTTCATTTAGATTGCAGCTCATAGGAAGCCAGCGAGACAGGAAGTAGCAATTTTTATCACTGAGCTTGGTACTCTACACGTTATTCAATTTTTACAGTAATTTAAGAAGATAGACTTATATTTTCATTTTTTAAATGAGGACATTGTCATAAAATTTGCCCCAATCACACAAGTAGTACATAGTAGGTGGATTTCCAGTCAATTCTCTCTGCCTGCTGTGCATAAGCATTTTTCATAATGCCACTCCATCAAACTTCCACCTCCCAAAATGCATCCAGGTGGGTTATCAGAAAGATCACAGCTCAGTGGCATTTCACATTCTAAACCTAAACTGTCACTAACTGTAGGGTATATGTCTATAAAACAGAATATATTCCTTTGTTGAGCAACAGGATGTATTTCTTCATTGAGGACAGACTGGTCAGAGTTTGTTAGAGCTGAAGGAATGGTAGATCATCAGAGCTAATGTTCTCATTGAGGACAATTCGAATCAGAAAAATGAAGGAATTTGTCTAAAGGAACTCAATCAGTTGACAGTTTTAGCTAAACAGATATGAATTGTTGAGTATAACTTAGGAAGATTTTAAAGCCAGTCAGAGATTAATAGAGTACTAATACATGATTAACTCTATTTAAAATATTGAATATGCTACTAAAAGATAACATACATTTCATTGCCAATAGTATAGTTACTTTACCAAAAGTTGTCAGTCATCAACAGATGAAGTTAAGACAATTTTTCTGTAATTCCATATAATTACTCAGGTGCCTACTGATAATATTTCTAACTCTGTCCCCAAATTTCTTAGAAGTAACCCCACATGTCATCTGTAATTAGTAAAACTTAGCAACCTCGAAACTTTTTATTTCCTGTCCTTCAATTGAATCAGATCTTTTGTAATATTATTTTTACTTACTCATTTCATATACTTTTTACTCTTCCTCAAAACTAGGCTATTGCTTTGTTTTTTGTTAATGTAACAAGAAAAAAAAAACTTGTAGTATATTTGCTCTTCCATTCTCAATCATTATAGGTAATACCTATATACTTTAATGCAACTTTAATAGGAAATAGCAGGACAAGTGACAGAAAGGAGTGTCTTCAATAATTAGTGACTGTGATTTACAAAATTTTAAGTATCATCTTGTAATATTTCTTACTGGCTTGTAATGTAAATGTAGCCATGCTAGAAAACACTCTAAATTACAGGCAGAATTAAGAAAGTGCGTATAACAAATTGATGATATTTTATAACAATGAATTTAACTATTATTTAAGATGAAATATGACCTGAATAAATGTATTATTCTATGGAGTATAAAATCATTGTATCTAAGCCAAGAGTATATATTACCCCTCAAGAATATATTTCCCCTCAACTACTCCATTATTCCATAGTACAAGTTGAGCTTCCATTAGGGTCAAAGTGCTGCATGAGATAAAGCAAAAAACAACAACAAAAAAATAGGCTTCGGTTCTCCTCTGTTGAGTACTGTGCATCTAATAAGAAACAGATGCTCAACTTACAAACAACCAAAAAACACCAATAAAGGCAGCTCATCCTTATAACTGACTTCCATGAAGTTAGACAATTCAAAGTTTTCTAAAGATGAGAATAATTCACACAGAAATGTGGAGAGAAAAGTCCGTGCCCCCAAATTTACCACTATCAAAAATAGAAGGAATTAAACAGAGTTGAGTGACAGAACCTAGCACCTTAACCCATATCATAATACAGTGGAGGGTCACTAAACTGTCACCTTTGCCTTTTATCTAGTGAGTTGTTTAAACTCACTAGCTAAAATGAGGGTGTCTTTTGTAGTCTGAAGTCTAAAGACTAAAACCTTTCACACACTGAATGCTGAAGCGAAGTTAATTCCTGTTCCTCAACTCTCACCAATTGGGCTGCCTGCCTGAGTTAAGTATTTTTGTTTGTTCTCGAAAGTGATCTTAAAATTGAAATTGTTCTTGTTTCATATAATTAATATGATCTTTTTTTGCAGTTGTTCTCCTTATAATAATGTAATTTCATTAAAGTTTTATGCATCATTAATATTGACCCGTAAAACAGACGACTTTTTTTCATGAAAACTAAGATGCTTTCTTTTAAAAGGCAAAATGAAAACAAGTTACCCAAACAAAAGAAAAAATATAAGTATTTTTCAATTATTTGTGGATAAAATGTGTGACAGTTGAAGGGAAATATCATAAAAATTCAGAGAAGTGTGTATCAAAACTTCTTTACATGTATCTTTAAATGCTAGATCTATGTAG
Source organism: Pongo abelii (assembly GCF_028885655.2). Classification (NCBI taxonomy): domain Eukaryota; kingdom Metazoa; phylum Chordata; class Mammalia; order Primates; family Hominidae; genus Pongo; species Pongo abelii. The sequence continues at coordinate 71,894,669 of NC_071999.2, forward strand.
AAGATTATGAAAATTAATGAATTATACTACTGTTAGGCAAGAAAAATAGAACTTCATTAAGGAGACTACTGCCAAAAGACAGTTCTGGCATTACATTAAAAAAGCTGGGCAAATGGCTGTACATTTACATGTTTAAATTAAAATGTTTTTTGTTATTCCTGCTTTATTCAAAAATGAAATAATCAACCATTTATCTGGGATGATAGCATCGGTAATATGGCCTTCTGTTATACTAAATTATTAATAGTAGCAAAATAATAAAAAAAAAATCTGACAACACTAGAAACCAGCTTAATCAAGATGCCCTGCACAGAATGTAATAGGTACAGAGAGAATTTGTGTTTTGGTGTGGTCATATTGTCATTTGTAAGCAATCACCATATCTGTGAAGAAAATATAATTGGGCCAGAATTGTTAGTTTTGCGTGCACATGGACCGAAGTGGGACAGTCAGTCATGTCATGTTTAGTAGCCACCCACTCTGTACAGCTCATTGTACAATGAACATATTTGAGGCCAGTTGTTCTCAAATCTTAGAAGGATCAGAAGCACCTGGAGGGCTTGTTAAGACCCAGGCTGCCAGGCCCCGCCCTGAGTTTCTGATTCAGGAGGTCTGGGATGAGGCTCAAGAAGTTGCATTTCTAACAAGTTCCCAAGTGATACTGCTCTTGCTGGTTCAGCAACCATGGTAGGAATGTTTTGGGATATGAAAACACAAACCAAAACCAAATCAAGATAGTTTTACTCTAGAAATATTTTCATTCTTAAAAAAAAAAAAAGATATGCTGAATTTACATGCAAAAAGCAAAGTGTGTGCATAACTCAATATATAAGTTAACCACTTGGTTGGCTGTCCACTGATGCATCCCAGAGTCTGCTGGAGTCAGTAATATGAAAGGACTTGGAAGGAATTAACCAGAAAAATATTTTCCTTCTTAACAAAAAAGCAGGGTGACTGAGCACTTGCGGGAACAAACAAATGTGACTTAGCATGTGCTAAGAAATATTTTGAAAGCACACAGAAAATTGCATCTGTCTCTTTCCTTCAAATTTGTGCAATTTAGAGGTAACTGATAAAATTCTTGCTATCAACCCTGTGTTATCTATATGTCCATCATTCTTTCACCTTAATTTTTCTGCCTGGTATTCTCTTTTCTTTTCCTAATGTTTCTTTCTGTCTGTGTTTTTAGGTGTAGTCACTGTCACAAGATTTTCAAAGTGAACATTTCAGTAATAGCTGCAATTCTGTTACAAGCTGATCCTAAATGTATCATTCTGTTAATTGGTGTAATAGATTAAAATCTACTTGGAAAACATTTAAATGGTGGAGAGAAAGGAAAATTTATTCAAAATGAGACTCTAGGTTACATTTTTCTATTCCCCTTTAAAGGGTTGATCATAGAAATAACTTTGCCAAAAAGCCCTGAGGATGAAGAGAAGTGCAATCTGTGTGTTCAAATGAAAATAGATTTAATCACATGAACTGTGCTGGAATTATTTTCATTCAACATTTCAAAGATGTAATAATATTTTATACCAGCTTGCCCAAGCCCTAGGTTTTGTGAGAAGTAATCCATCCTGAGTTCATTTTACAGTTGTTAGCTCCTTAACTGGGGATGGGTAAGTGCTTTTTTTTTTTTATCCAAAGATATACTCTCTGTAAAATAGTCCTTCTGAGATTGGGACAATGAATAATCTCTCTGTGTGTGTATGTGTTTAACTGTAAATTTTCACACAGACCTCATCAGACACTACAAGAAAGTCATTGTAAAGAGTTCATTTTTAAAAATTAAATGAGAAACCTGAAAACCTGTTTTTAGGAGCTGCACTAAAGAACTACGATTGTAGAATGATTCTAGAATTTCTTCACCTAGACCTGAGGCCTTGTGTGGTTAGGAAATGCTCTTGTGTATCATTATCATAGTTATTCTTTTAAATAAGTATTCATTAAATGTTATTACAGAGGAAAGATCTAGAAAGACTAATTGTTGTAGCTCTTAGAACTTGTTATAACTACCTATAAATTAAGCTGTTGAATGTTTACACATAAAAGGACTAGAACTAAGTTTTATTGTCTCACTCATAGCTAAGAGTGATATGTAAGGTTAGGATTTTTAGACATCTAGCAAATAAGGAAAAGAGTGTAGGTCATTCAATTCTGTGAACCTGGAGTTTGCTGCTGAATTAGAAAGATGACACAGTTCACCAGGCAAGTCACCTTCGAGCTGTCAATATCTGGCCTTTGTCTTTCAAGGGAAACTATGCAGTAACAGACATCTAGAATTTTCCACTGTATAGGCAATCCCTACCTAATTGTTAAGCAGGAAGTATCCCAACAATCTGTACAGCAGATGTGACTACTTCGCTTAACACTAGCAGATGAGGAAATAAGGGCAAAAGAGTCATATGCTAATGGAAAAGATGCACAGAGAAACTGCTGCATGGGCATAGGTAATACACCTCTCTCCGGCCATCTGTCCTACCATGTGTGCTGTACATCACAAGAGGATGTGAGAAGGGGTGGACAGCTGAGTGCAACTTACAAACAGATTTTTCGGAGTGAAAATATGATTGCTTTCAATAGCAGTGTGATACTGGAGTATACAAATTTTTATTAATATTGCAAGGAATGTGTTACTAATATTATTTAAAGGACCAAAGGCTTTAAGTATTATATATTTTTATAAATATAAATTAGTGTGACGTCACTCATTACTTTCCATCACTGTGTTCTGGGGTTATTTCTTGAGTGGCAAGGAAAAATGCATAGTTATGCTGAGATGCAAGAATTACACATGGCAGTTTCTTTGTATGACACGAATTCTGCATAAATGAATGAAACAAAGGCTGAGAGGAGATTCTGCAGGACACCACAGACCAAGGTAATGCTTACAAAGCTCTGAGCCAAAGAGGTAGGGTATCTATAGTGCTGTATTACCCTGGCATTCATTCATATTACCCTGGCAATCAAGTCAGAACTTGGCATAGTATATTAGCAGTGTGAGTGCCATGTTTAAATGATAAAAAGTTTAAAATACTGTGTCTGAATTATATTTTTGCCTGTATATATAAATAAATCAAATTCAGGCAATCAGCTTTCCAGAATTATTTCTTAAAAAGTAGAACTACCTTTGACTCTGATTTAAAAAAAAACAAAAAAGCATTCTGAATAACTAGTTGGGGGAAATGACCTGTGCCTCAAAACAAACAAATAAAACCCCAAAATTAGGTTATCAATTTTTAGATAGAGAAGAAGAGAGATAATTCCAAGAATTTCACTTAGAATATATATATTTCACTTAGAATATATATGGACCTAGTTAAATTAACAGTCATTCAAACATACACTTGATATCAGGAATTAATATGTAGCATATAGAAAAAGTATATAACCTCTTTGAGAGCAAACTGGCTCTCTGATCATAAACAATTTGGTGGCAGCAATATAGATTTTAATCCTGAGAAATATATTGCGTTTTGTCAATAGACATATGATAATTAGCTTCCTAATACTAGGATAAGACAACAGTCAAACTAGGTAAAATAACAGCTATGTTTGGGATTTAAAGAAATAAACTTTAAAACTGTTGTCAATACCAATGGCATCTAAAGATATTACATATTCTTTTCCTAGTTCATGGATTTCCTTAAGCTTTCACACTGAAACAACTGAAAGCAATCCGAGGAACTTGCGAAGTGGTAAGACAAAAACAAGACGAAACTCCATGGTGAATTGACATTGTAATGAGTATAGTAGATTACACATAATGCAGGAAGAAAAAAAAATAGAGAATAGATCTTGTCCTTACTTTCTTTTTTTTTTTTTTTTTGAGACGCAGTCTCGCTCTGTCGTCCAGGCTGGAGTGCAGTGGCGCCATCTCCGCTCACTGCAAGCTCCGCCTCCCGGGTTCACGCCATTCTCCTGTCTCAGCCTCCCGAGTAGCTGGGACTACAGGCGCCCGCCACCACGCCCGGCTAATTTTTTGTATTTTTAGTAGAGACGGGGTTTCACCGTGTTAGCCAAGATGGTCTCGATCTCCTGACCTCGTGATCCGCCCGCCTTGGCCTCCCAGAGTGCTGGGATTACAGGCGTGAGCCACCGCGCCAGCCAGATCTTGGTTGTTTAAAGAGAGAAAATCACATTCCCCTCCATGGTCTGTAAGATATGATGTAATCTGTTTTTCTTTAGGACCCAAAGTTTAACTCTTATTAAGTTGAGGAAGTAATACGCATGTCAACTTTCAATAAGAGACACAGGAAAGAAGTGTTTCTATCAATGTAAACATGCTTGCAAAACAATCTAGTTACCCCATCTTTACTCTTGTCAAAAAAATAGTTTTCTTTGAAGAACAGAGTTTGAAATTATGTTTCAAAACTAGGAGTTAGATGCACTTCTCCCTCTGAGACCATCATTTTGGCAACAGTCTCTCAGAAATTATTTTGTATTCCTTAAGCCTCAATCAGGTCTTCAACTTTCTTTTCTACAGGTGACAAAATTACATCTTATAAAGAGTTTTGAATTCATTATGAAAAATAATACATCTTTAGGATTTAAAAGTAAAAGAACCATGCTGGGCAAGTATGTGGAGCATCCATTTCCTCATTTTATAGTGACAATCTTTGATTTGATTAAAATGTATGACTGTGCTCAAATAGTAAAACTTACATGTATAAGTAGCCCCTTAGTAGCTTCCATAGAGGTTACAAATAATTCAAAACAATTTTATTCTTGTTATACTGTGTAAGGCTTACTTTTGGTACTAAAAATAAACAATATTGGCTTTTTGTAATTTAAAACAGTCTTCTCTGAAACATAGAAACAAAATACAACAACAACAACAAATGTGCCCTAAATCATAAGCATAGCAAAAGTCTTGGTTGGCCATCTTAGAAAAAATAAGCATACAGCCAGTCAGTAAAGCAATCAAAGGCTAAGGCAATGAAAAGCAATCAAAATTTTAAACTAGGTCTGTTCAAATGATTTTTATTATAAAAAATTCTCCTGATTCTTTCATTTCTCCCTGAAAAGAATTTCAAACTGTACAGACTTCCCTGTAAGCATCTTATGTATGAGTAGTTTTAAGACTTTCCAGCTGTCACCCTGGCTCTACCTTAGAACTGCAGTAAATTAGACAGGAGTTTTTAAGTTGTCTCTAAATGGCTATAATTAAATCCTCACTTAGCACTTTGCCATCTATACCAAGGGCAAGCTCAATGTGGTAAGGGATGTGTAAGAGTAGAATTATTGAAAGAAAAAAAAATAAAAAGAAAACCTGTGACTTGGCAGAGATTATTGTGTAAAGAGTACAGGTTAGATGTTCCAATAATTTATTCTGCAGAGAAGTTGTTATATAAAGATGAAAATGGGTAGGTGAATAGAGGAAAAATAGTATAATCTTTCCTTTTCCAGCTATGCTTAAAAGTGAACTCTTAACTCAGGAAATCTATTACTTGCTAAACTTTTCATCTTCTAAATTCATCGTGAAAACAAATGTACTTTTTTGAAAATGACCCTAATTCAAATCCAATGTGTACTGATAAGTCAAATTGTTTGAAGTGAATCTAATTAGCAAGAATAGGCCACCTAGCCCATGGGTAAGGAAAGATATCTGATGAGACCTAGAAACAGGATGATATTAATGTCAAGAATGGCAGGGTTGGTGGTTACTCAGAAAATATAGCTGCTAAGTTGACTGAAAAAAAAAGTGTCCTATTTGAAATAAGAAGGGAATTACCAATTGCTACTTAAAATAGCTACTAAAAACTTAAAATAGAAACAAAGACATAGAACATGGCTGTTGTTGCAATTATAATCATGTTTGAATGAATTTTTATGAACTTCTCACTTGATCAATTAGTAAACTACTTTTTATTTTTAGGAACAAATTAATTTTTAGAGATGAAGTGCACATTTATCAGACAGCTACAGTTTAAGAGTGAGGATTTCTGATTTTTCTGTAACTCAAAGACAAGCTGGACTATGATCTAAGCATTACAAAATATTCTTAATTATTTTGTGGCCAGGTGCGGTGGCTCACACCTGTAATCCTAGCAGTTTGGAAGGCCGAGGCGGGTGCATCACTTGAGGTCAGGAGGTCAAGAACAGCCTGGCCAACATGGTGAAACTCCGTCTCTACTAAAAATACAAAAAATGAGCCGGGCGTGGTGGCGCATGTCTGTAATCCAGCTATTCGGGAGGCTGAGGCAAATCCCTTAAACTTGGGAGGTGGAGGTTGCAGTGAGCCAAGAACGTGCCATTTCACTCCAGCCTGGGTAATAGAGTGAGACTTTGTCTCAAAAAAAAAATCTAAAACAAAACAAAAAATTATTTTGAATATGGAGAAAAATGCACCATATATTTACAAAGCACAATATAGTTCACTTGAGTATTATCAGGCATTATTTTCTGATGATCAACAACACTGTCTGAATAGAAGGAAAATTACACTGTGAACATTTATCTGAGAAAAAGGAGATGCAATGAGCACAAAAAATGGCATGCCTCCATATGAGTGCTTCACCAACGTATAAGAAGCAGGGTCTTTTGACTCCTTCATACATATTTTACTCTCATAACGTTGGTTTTAAAGCACTGTATCTCATTACTTTTCTTCTAAGAAAAATTGAGTGCTTGGTGTTCATGTTTCATTCAAAATGCTCAGAAACATATCTCCTCCTGGGGGAGATACAATGTCATTTTCAAGGAGAGTGTTCATCAAAGTCAACTTGCTAATTGGTTGTAATTGTTTTCCAAGTATTTGAATGCTACCTAGTTACTCCAGCTGCAATTCTAGGACATTAGACATCTAGATCTCAGCCAAAATAACAAAAATACATTGTAATCATGGTTTTCAATATAAATAAAATAACATATACAACTCCTTTGCTATGTTTCATTGATAAGCTAAAATCAGTCTTTCCACTTTCTGGGAATTTCTTACAATCATTCGAATTTTCTATATTCTCATTTTTGTCATACACAATACACTATATTAATATCACCCCAAATACTGTAAAACATTTCTAGACAGAAATAATCCAGGCACCACATTTCCTTAGCAAGCTAATCTCCTAGCAGAAGGAGCAATAACATTTCAAAAACTAATATTTACAGTAAAGTGTGTTAATTGGTTATTTATTTATGATAATAGGTGATTAGTGAACATTATTAAATATATGTGCCCTAGTTCTTTTTTCTTAAATATGTTTCTGAGGACTTAGATTTCACATTAAAAATCTAAACTGCATCACTGTATTTAAGTAGAAATAACTAGTCAAAGTATAAATGGTAATTTTGACAACATGAAATTTTATATAAATAATTAACATATAAGTCATTATACAAATAAAGAATTTCCTATTTGTGCATCCAGCTACGTACGTTATAAATAGTTGATCTTTAGTTTTCACATATTTATACACTTTGTTGGTTTTTGGTCTTAGAAACATAATTTTATTACATATCGTTAAAGGTTGAATACATCCAATTTTATAGATGAATTCTATTGGAATTTGATTATAGTTCCAGAGAGTAAACTTAGCTTTAGAAGATGGTACAATGAAAATGTGGAATGTTAAATGTATTAGGGTTTACAAAAAATTCATTGCAAATTTAAAAAGAGAGGAATATTATGATGAATGTTAAACTGTTTTTGTTTTATCAAAAAAAATTATTGCACATATTTAAGGTGTAAAATATAATGCTTGACATACTTACACATAATGACATAGTTATTTTAGCCAACTAAGATATCCAATCTCTTGCATAATTACCCTTTTGTATATGTGTGGAGTAAGAGCACCAAAAATCTATTTCTTAGGTAATTTCTAGTATGTAATACAATACTGTAACTGTAGTCCTCATGTTGTACCTTAGATCTCTAGATTTATTCAACCTACATATCTGCCATTTTAATTTTACTTATTTATTTACTTATTTGAGATGCAGTTTCACTCTGACACTCAGGCTGGAGTGCAGTGGCACAATCTTGGCTCAATACAACCTCCACCTCCTGGGCACGGGTGATCCTCCTGCCTCAGCCTCTCGAGTAGCTGGGATTACAGGCACCTGCCACCACTCCCAGATAATTTTTTTTAAATATTTTTAGTAGAGACAGGGTTTCACCACGTTGACCAGGCTGGTCTTGAACTCCTGACCTCAAGTGATCCACCTGCCTCGGCCTCCCAAATTGCTGGGATTGCAGGCGTGAGCCACAGCGCCTGGCCCATATCTGCCACTTTATGCCTTTTGTTCCACATCTATTTCTTCACATTTCCTCCTACCCCAACCCCTGGTAGTCACTGTTTTATTCTCTATGTATTTGACTTTTTTTTTCTTTCTCTCTCTGGATTATTTCACCTAGCATAATGTCCTCCAGGTTTATTCATGTTGTTGCAAATGACAGAATTTTCTTCTTTCTTAGCACTGAATAATATTCAATTGTTATGTACTTACCTTGATTACTAGTTAAGTACCCTGTTTTAAAACTTCATGAGATCTAACATTAAATCTGTATGTGTAGTACAAAGAACGATAAATAAGCATATTTTGTGGGTCATGAAAAATGAAGAATATGTGCACTGGATATCAGAAAAGGTAAAAAACTAATACATATAAATTAAATCCCCTTTGTAATTTTTTCTCATGCCTCCTTCTAGCCTGCCCTATCCTCCCCAAATAACAGGACTTCAAGACTATTAATTCAATTATTGACTCATAAAATGCTCCCTTTTCCCATTCTAGCCCCACAAATTAACTAGAGTGTTTAGATTATCTAAATAAGGGGTTGATGGATGTAATGGAAATAACTAATCAGACTTAAGATGATATTTTCAATAGCCTCCTGGAACTTTTGTATTTTTTCATTATTCCTTCTTATTATATAATTCAAATTTATAGCTGTGCTAAAATGATTGTGGATTTTTAGAAGATTCTAACAGTAAGATTACAAGAAGGCAATCAAATATCATTGTAATAAGAGTTAAATTGGTCTATTTACATCTTAATTCTAACAGCGATTTCAAATATTGCCTTTCTAGTAGGGTTTAATTGAAACCAAAATCACGTTTAGAACTCTGGGGAATAATATCTTAATCTTGAGAGAAATCATAGAATGTAAAAGCCTTTGGTGGACAGGCATGTATTTGTGTTTAACGTAGCAAAATAACACAGTTACAACTGTATTTCCTATTTTATTTTAAGAAACATATCTGATAAAGAAAGGGAAGAAAACGTATCTTTTAGCTAGAGTAAAAAATGTTGGTAATACATTAGTTTAATGGTCCATAGGTTCTTCTCTTATAAATACACAAATTAAATATTTTTGCAGTGATGTTGCATATTATCCATTAGTTCAAAACAGTACTGTGTCTTGCACTGTTCAACAATAATACTATGCCATTATGCAATTTGTCTCTAAAACTTATAATTCACTATTATTTTATGATACTGACCTGCAATCTTCTATCTCAATATAAAATCCGTGAAATGAATTCCCCTCCCCATTACTTAAGTTTGCTTTTTGGTGTTTTATGGTTTGAAAGTCAAATACTGTATCTTCGACTCCTTCTTTTGTATTCTACTACACTCCACCCTATAGAGTCCCCTGACTAACATGCAATCAACATGACTTTTTTGGATGGGAGTTGAATTGGTAAATTAAGTTTAAGGTGGATAAATGTTTTATATTGTCAAAGAATATAAGAAGTACTTACTAAATGTAATTTTAAAACAGTGATTTATTTACTTATTTCACACAGCATAGTCTTACTAATAGTAGCAATATTTTTGCAATTATTAATTATATTAATCTGTTATAGAGTATTTATACTATAGTCTCTACTTTGCAAATGCATTCCAAAAGTTATGGGGTCATAGAAATATTCATATAGTGATTGGCAGGAAGGGCTATTTAATTCAATTCTGAATTAACAAAATTGGGTGCTCTTCAACATCATTGAACATGTGTTACAAGGCAACAGCCTTTAGTATTAATATTAATTTGTTGGGAGCAAAATACCAGACAGAGAACTAAAAAATAGGCCATTATTACATTTTTACTTAAAGTCAATTTGCTATATGATGTTATAGTTTCTCAGTGTTTCAATTCATGTAGTATTGGCAAGATAGTTATACTTGTATTTTAAAATAATTCTTAAGGTTTTTATGTTCTACCAAGAAAAATCACAACTTGTCAATTTACTGACCTCTGAGACACAAAAAAATCAAGCCTGTAATTAGTTCTCAGCATTACAATAACCATTTACTCTTCTACACTCTAAGGATAATATACCAGTTTTGAGAAGTGGTCTTCATGAACATATTTCTTTAAAAGCACAACCAACAAATAAAAAACTCAGATTCAAAGCATCTTCTTAATTATTGTTCCTCTCCTGACTGTGAGCCATTATCTATTAGAAGACTCTCTAGCCAACCTAGTAAGCAACAGTGTCCACCTTTTGATTGATTTCTACACTTCCTTCAAATGTATCTCAAAAGTTATGTCCAGTGTGAAATTTCCCATAAAATTACAAAGAGCTTGTGCCTTTCTCCTCTTGAGCTTCTCAAGTAGGTTTACTCTCTCATATAGTCAGATATTTGTCCCCTCCAAATCTCATATTGAAACTTGGTCCCCATTGTTGGAGGTGGGGCCTGGTGAGAGTAGTTTGGATCAAAAGGGCAGATCCCTCATGAACGGCTTGGTGCCATTCTCATCACATTGAGTAAATTCTTACTCTTATTTCCCACAAGATCTGGTGATAAAAAAAAAAAAAAAAGTCCAGCACCTTCCTCCTTTCTCCGTCTCATCCTTCCTTCCTCTTGCCATGTGATGCTGACTCCCTGTTGCCTTCGCCTTCTGTCATGAGGCCCTATGAGGCCCTCAACAGAAACAGAAGCTGGTGTCATGCTTCTTGTACAGCCTGCAGAACATTTTCTTTATAAATTACCCAGCCTCAGATATTCCGATGTAGCAACAAAAATGGACTAAGACACTGACAAAAACCTTTTTTACTGCAGTTATTACTTTTGTGATTTTTGACCAGGAGCTTCTCGAACACAGCATCCTGTTCCATTTATACCTCAGTCTCCAGAGCCTACTATGTGCTGGTGCATGGTTGCACGATTATTGGATGAATAAATAATTTAATAAATTAAATAGATTTAAATAGATCTCTTTCTCCCAAGCTAATATTCGGCAGTTTTTAAAAGTCAGCTTGTTATTATTTGGATGTCAGTCAAATCCCTTGGAATACATATCTTGAGAGAGGGTGATTATTGCAAACATATTTTCAATGAGTATTCTATCAGATTGATTTCATTAATTTATAGTTGTCTCAAATTTTATCCATGACCACTCAAAGTAAAGATATATTTCCCTTAAATAATTGTGTTTTCCAATATAATGAACTCTTCCAGACTGAAAGGAATGGAGAATATATCATTTATATTTGTGAAACTGTAAGATGTATGACAATGTTTACACTCATAAGAATTATACTCCCTACTAACTGGAAAGAGAATTAGTGTACATAGGATAATGATTTCACCTTCAGTGAACTGATTTTAGTTTTTTTCATTTATTGGATTAATATAGATTTCACAGTGACTCTTTCCAAAGTTCAAACATGGTCAATGAAGTATTTATGATTTTTACCAAGATTTTTTTCCTTCTACTTCCCTCCTCAAACACTTCACAGGATTTTTCAGTAATATGTAATGGCTAGATGTGGTGGCTTTGAAAATTTATAGGGTTTATTTTTAACTTTGAGAAGTTTATAGTTTACAGTTAAAAAATTGTTTTGTTCAAGAATTGAAAGAAAAATGTTCATGCCTGTGATCCAAGTGATGTGGTTTAATATGCACAAAATATAATTAGAAGTTATAAAAGTTCATTGTATTTTGATGGTAAAAATGTTCATTTCATATGACACTGTTATTTATATTATTGGATATCATGAGTACTTACTTCAAAATTCTGTTAACCAATATGTATTTTCACAAATGTAGTCAGGCAAGTGTCTTGGAAAAAAATAGAGCCATTCTCACAAATATGTAAAAATGTAGCCCCCTCAGAATATGTACACAGTAGGTCTATACATATTCACATCATATTTCCAAGAAACAAAACTAATAATGACCGACATAAATATTCAGCTTAAATTAACCACATTTTGTCTTAAATTATTTCAAAATATATTATTATGCAACATTTTATTTTAGATTGGGTGCCCAATCTCATTTCTTCTGTCCATGTATTTTCCTTAATCATATTTCTTCCCACTACTAAACATGCATTTGTAAAATCATTATAGCAACCAAAAATCATGCAGAAAGTAAATTTTCCTTATTTTATGAATAAAATCATTGGATTTAGAAATTAACCATTTCAAATCTTAGCATCTAGTCCTAATGTTTATAATGTGTTTAAAAATATCTTTATGGGGACATTTATCATTTTCCATTCTCCAATATTCACTTTTCTTCATTTTCCAAACTATGTTTTAAAATGACTGAAACTAATGGGAAAGAACTTTGAAAAAAATGTGACCTGTTTCCTTATATTGGCTGCAGATGGGAATTGGTTCATGAAAAGCAATTTCTAAAAATGCATCAACAAATATATTCTGCCATTATGCACAAGTCAAGTTCTGAGTCAGGAATAAGGGTGACGATTTGAAGCTATAATAATTCTCAAACACGGTTTAATTTTTCAGGACCTTCAGAGATGGAATTTTGAGATTTGTGCATAACTTTAACGGTATATAAATAAATTTTAATGGTATATAAATTCATTTCAAAAGGATTTCCCGTAGATATGAACACAGGGTACCAAAAAAGGCTTAAAACTGGATGTTTATGTTTGCTCTCAGCTGGCTAAAACTTAGCTGGTAAAGGGACTTCAAGTGCCTTGATGAGCTAGAGGGGTCTAAATGTAATATCAGATAAGAAGAGCCATATTGATCTGCTTCTGCTTCCTAAACGCTAATCTTCCAGTTTCATGAGGACTCAAAAAATAAGTCAATGACTTCCATCATGAAAGTTCTATTACAGACAGTGATTTTGCCTCAACTAAAAAAAGTATTTAAAAAGGCTGTGATTAGAATTTTATACATTTTCTCCTAGAATGTTATCTCTTTAATGTTTTCTTTTCTTGACGAAAATGGTACCAAATAAACACACACAAAATTATTTTTCTTTTCATAGTCACCGATCTTTTGCAGTAGAGAGAGTGAGAGACAAAGACAGAAACTGAACAGAGATATCTTCAAGCACATGTATCTAAATGTGCCTGTTTACATTATTTGATATTAAAAAATTGCTAATATTTAATCACTGTCTAAAATTCACATATCTGTTCTTCAAAGTGCTAATCCAAAAGAGAATATATTTCCCCAGTGAAATGATTTATTTGCCTCTCAAACTCTGTGGATGAATGGCAAGCATGATAGACTAAGCCTGAGTTACCATTAATCTGAGAGATCAATGTGAACTATTGGTCAGTCTCATGGCATTCCATTTCTTCTTCACTCTAACAGCAAAAAGAAGTCACCCTTTGACCTTATAATTAGATCACATTCTCTACTAGATCTCCAGAATAAATAAGAATTCCTGGGGAAACGACAGCCATAAATGGATAGGACAGCTAGAGGTTGTGTAAAAATCTGGGCAAGGCCAGGCATGATGGCTCATGCCTGTAATCTCAGCACTTTAGGAGGCCGAGTTGGGTGGATCACGTAAGGTCAGGAGTTCGAGACAAGCCTGGCCAACATGGTGAAACCCCATCTATACTAAAAATACAAAAATTAGCTAGATGTGGTGGCACAAGCCTGTAGTCTCAGCTGCTTGGGAGGGTGAGTCAGGAGAATCACTTGAACCTGGGAGGCAAAGGTTGCAGTGGGCCAAGATCATGCCACTGCACTCCAGCTTGGTGACAGAGATGGAGTCATCTCAAAAAAAAAAAAAAATCTGGGCAAAATCATCCCACCTACAACGTTGCCTTAGAGACTATGGCTATCACATGCTAGGAAACAGAATCTGTATGATACGCATAGAAACTACTATCATGGAGAATTGGGACTAGCTTCTCAGTTCATCAATCCATTGATATAGAGTAGAGCATGCCAAGGCAGTTTTCCCAGCTGTATGTCCTTATCTCAACCCAGCACCTTACCATTAGGAAAAGATACGATGATAAAATAACTCCTGTAGAGTTTTTGTTTTTCAGTCCTTTCAGAAAATAAGCTCAAATGACAGCTTTAAGTTTCACTAAGAGCGTTAGTGGAAAACAGCACGTAATATACTACCAATATTGTCCCTTATTTTAACAGTGCTCTGTAATTGATTAATTCTTTTCAGTCTAATGCTGTAATATAAAATAAACTGCCTCCTGTAAAATGACAAAAAGGAAAATAACGTCCAATAGTAACCACAATTTCAGGAGAATTGTGCTACACTAAGTGATCAACAACTATTTAAAATTTTACGTTCTGCATATGTACTGCCTACTGACAAGCTATGCAATTACAAATATATTCTTCATGTGGATGTCTTGAATGTTCCTAATGAAAGTTGCAAAATGTAACAAGAAGGTTTCAAATACTGTTAAACTACAAATGCTCTGTCTGTTTTATCATTTTCTTCAGTGAACAGGTACATTTTTAAGGCACCCAAGTGTCAACAAGTGTATCTAATAGAGCCTTGAGCTTCAGTGATTTCATAAAAGAGGAACTTGCCAATGAATTTTTAAAAAGTACATTATATATTCAGGTTAGATTCACAAATTCAATGTTGCATGGCAAGAAGTCTATGCTCATTTCTTGGTATCATGAATTGCAATTTTTCCCCCAATTCAGAGAACCAAACCTAAACCTTCATAAATAAACGAACAACTTGAAGGTAGCTTATACCATAGAAGTCTCAGAGAAGGAATTTATCATGTATTCGGTTTAAAGGGCTCAGTTTATCAGTGCCATGAAAGTGATACATGTCATCCAATATGCCTTGATACGGAATCAGGTGGCCCAAAATAAATCTAATGTATAATTTGTAGTAAAAATATGCTTCAATCATTCCCTCTCTCTCTCTTTTCCATATATATATATATATATATATATATGTTTGTGTATACATACACACAATCACACATATATATGCTTTGTTTTTTTTTTAAAATTTAAATGGTAACTGCTGTTATAGGAAAACAATATATTAATACACACACTTGCAGCCATCTCAAAACATACTGCTATGGAAAGCTAGGAATGAGAGATAAATTTTGAATCACTGAAGAAAGGGCTTTTGTCTTATTTTGGATACCGAAATAAGCTAGATATCAAATAAAAATTTGTCAACTGAAACTGAATTGAAATACTAAGATTAGGAAGTGACTGGAGAAACAAATATGTATTTTTTTAAAGGTAAACAAAATAAATTTAGCTAATCATTTAAGGAAACCATTTGTTAAGCCAAGTGAGACATATATTTTAAGATGAGAGCATTAAATATTAAATAGTAATTGGAGAAAAGGTTGCAATACAAGACAAAAGAATTGTTATTCATGGCATTTTAAAAATTATATAGCTCTCATAATTTTCAAAATATTTATTAAGTTCATCCTGGAAAATTTAATAACAAATCCAAAATTCATTCCACCACTCATTGAATTAAAAGTCATAATAGTACCATTCTCCCCAGAATGAAATCTTTATTCCTTAAGCTGCTCCTCAATTTGTTTGCAGTGCAATTCAGTTATTCTTTAAATTTAAAACAGTGTTGTTTGCCACAGGAACTGTAAACTCTAAAGTCTGCAGAGCACAAAGTGAAGCAGAGATCAATCAGTGGGTTAAATATATTTTCCTGGGCAGTCTACGTTTCGTGGCTTGAATTGCACTCTTATTTCTTATATAGATAAAATTAGCCAGCACCACTTTAGGTTACACTGCGTAAAAAAATGCTACAATGGTAGCATCATTATATTTCTGAATTGCCCCACCATGACTGAGCTAAAAAGAAGTTCCCTATCTCTGCAGACAGCGTATGGCTTTTCTTTTCAAAGGAGCAGAGTAGGGTAAAAATATGGGCATTTGCTTTTTTTTTTTTTTTTTTTTTTCTGAAGGTAACACTTTAAAAACCCACTGGAAGAGGAATAATTAATTTACTCCTTGTGTAAACAACATTGATAGCTTTTTAAATCTTGCATGTTGTTTTAGATAGAAATTAAAACACCGTCCCATACCTTCAACTTTTCTGTGCTCTGAATATTTCACCTGACTTGTGTGACCTTGAGTAGAGCTATTGGAAGGTCTAGACTTGATTGTTCTAAGTGTAAGTTTCATTCTAGTCTTAAAATGACATGATTCTTATTGATGTTAAAATCCTGAATCTAAAAAAATGTGCATTCTTCTAAAAACATCTGCACACTGATAATAGAAAATTCAGAACACAGGTAGTATTTCATGTCTACAAGTAGACACTTATATAAACAGGCAAGATAAGTAATGATTTGTGTTGTAAGAATAGGTAGAAAAAAGGAAGGCCTGCAAACAACCATAGGCACAGCACCACTCCTAACTCTTTTTTATGTAAACAGCTGAGTTGGCACTGTTTCTTCAAAGCTCTGCAGGGAAAGAAGCTGGCACAGTGGTGGAGGTAGCTGATGCCTGGCTGGAGAACAGAAACCCAACAACACTGAACATAATGCAAAGTATGGACATGTTGACAGAAATAGGAGATTCATGTCCTTAGGGAATACCCACAGGAATCCAAAGTAACTTTTGCCAATGACCATTCACTAACACATAATTAATGCTGAATATATATTTATTAAATAAATTAATAACTTTAAAAGTAACTTCTGCACAAGAAGCCCAGAAATAAATGAAATAAATGTGCATAAACTGTTCTAAAATTTCAGGATGGTGAAAGAAAGATCAAGGTTAACTGAAGATAAGGACTTGTTTCCAGAGGTGACGCTTGAATTGTCTTCTAAATGAACAGTGCACTGGAAGCTATTGATGACAGGACCGAAGTTCATTTATCTTTGGCTTGTCACTCATGCTAACACCTACTGGACAGTTAGGAAATATTTATTGAATAAGTGAGGAGAAACGAGGTGTGAGGCAAGAAACAAGTGGCATCTGTAGAGTTTTCTAGGGGCTAATTTGTGCAATGCTAAGGCATTTGAGATTATACTATGACTTAGGGGAGAAATAGAGGGTTGTGAAGCTGAGGAGGAAAATACTATTTCATTTTTTATTTGGTAGAAATGTGGAAGGTGACTTAGCGGGCTGGGATTTGGTGGCAGGGGGTCCAGTTAGAACACTACTGTGATTATGTAGACAGAATGATGAAGATCTGATAACTTAGTTGAAGAACCTTCTCACCTAAATGATAAATTGTAAAGGTACCCTTCCATGGCATTCAGTGAAACAGGTCTTCTTGAGTAGAATATAAAGATAGTACCATAGTTTAAGAAATATCAGCATCTAGATTTTCTTCTATTAAAAGCTAACTTCTACTATGTTTTCCAGAAAGAAGTTAATATTTATATATCTGGTGGAATACCTACATGCCTATCTGTTTGCTTAGGAGTGGAAAAGAAAAGAAAATCTGACTAAAACATTGGGATATGTTACTATTTCAATGTTTTATGGCCCTTTTCTTTATAGTTTATCAATTACATAAAAATCTACAACATAACTATGTGTCCATAACACAATTAAGTATGCTTATTTATGGGTGATATAGGCATATTTCCATTTAATGTTCTTTCCAAACTATAAAAAAGGACTGAAAAATTTCCAACTTCCATCTCATTTAAATATATATTAAGTGGCTATCACCTTTACAATGTCAACTGCCCTCTTTCTAATTTGATGTTTAGTTAAAGACAAAATGTAATTAATATACAATTTTAAGGAACAAACAAGATAAAAAGGAGTGGGTTAGATGATGATATTTCTTGAGTGAACACAAGCTATTTTTTAAAATGAATTAAAAGTACAACTATGCACAGGAGATGATACAGTATAGTTAATAAATGCAGCTGCTTGACAACTAAAAATGAAGAGAATATTCTATACTGATTGAAAACAAATTATTGTAATGTATATCAATGATAAGATGGGAGTATATATTTAAGTAATTCTGCTGGTCTCTCAAGAGAGAGAAATTCTAAAAGTTGGAAGGCTCAAGGGTATTGTCCTCACAAAACAATACTGGTCATATACAATGTTCTTTTTTGCTTGTTTGTACAGTTCTGCCTCTTGAGAAAGATAAACATGACATTAGTCCTCATACATGAGAACAACTCTAATGCCAATGAAATGGTCAATAAAACAAATTTTAGTAATGGGCTTTAAAGGATGGAAAAAAGTAGAGGCACTCCTCAGTTTTGCATTCAATACACAATTGATGGATCTTCTTGAGTAATATTGATACATTCAAAAATCTTCTGCTCCCTTGAAGAGTGACTTTATAACAAAGTTGGAAATAAATGAACTGAGTTTGGCCGGGCGTGGTGGCTCATGCCTGTAATCCCAGCACTTTGGGAGGCCGAGGTGGATAGATCACGAGGTCAGGAGTTCGAGACCAGCCTGGCCAAGATGGTGAAACCCCATCTCTACTGAAACTACAAAAATTAGCAGGGCACGGCAGCACGCGCCTGTAATCCTAGCTACTCGGGAACTAAGACAGGAGAATCGCTTGAACCCGGGAGGCAGAGGTGGCAGTGAGCCAAGATCGTGCCACTGCACTCCAGCCTGGTAATATAGTAAGACTCTGTCTCAAAATAAATAAATAAAAATAAAATAAACTGAATTCGTACAGTACCCAAATAACAGAAGTCATATATTAAGAACAATATTTTGTGTCAGCAAAATACTCTGCTTCCTCTTCCTGACTTATAAACCAAAACATCATTATGCACTTGACAGGTATAGGATAGATGTTTACCATGTGGGGTAAACATTTGTGCATTCAAAACTGCAAAAAATGCTCTTATAGTATCTTTTTTTGTGCTGTATTCTGATTAGTACTGAAGTTTTGTTGCATATTTACTACACTTTGTGATTTCTAAAGTTCCTACCAAGTGAAAAGCACCCTTCTAGTATAGTTTACCTCAAGTATGGATTGTGGAAGGATGATTTAAAAAGTATTTCTTTCCTCAAAGAAGATTTAAATCTATTGAAGGAGGCAGATATAAACAAAAAGAGTTAGAGAAATTAAGAGTAAGAAGGTTGAGTTTGTATATAGAATGTATCTAGCTAGTTTCAAGGCTTGAAGTTAGTATAATCAAGAGGAGAATTTAGGTATAGAGATGTTAAGAATCAGAATTATCCTGGGAACTTGAGAGAAGTACACATACACAGTGCTCCTTGCCTCTCAAGAAATATCAGAATATTAGGAGGGTATTTGGGGAAAATGGGTTATAATTCTTATTGTTATAGAACTCTTTTCAACTCCCCTTTATGAATAACCATGTTGCTACAACGTAAATTGCTCAAAGACAAGAACATAATCTAACCCTTGCCAAGGGCATAGTAGCTTCTCCCGAATAGGTGATGAACTGACTGGATAATTACCTACCACATGCTGGAGACCTGGACTAAGGCTTATTTTACACAAACGTTCAAGTACCAGCCAATGTCATTCGAACACTAATTCCACATGTAGCAAATACTCATCAGCACCAGTCATTACATCCCCCGATGCTTATTTTATTCTTGTCCGTGATCATAAATGAATATATGAAATAGATAGACAGACAGATAGATAGACAAACAACTAAAGATCTGTGGCTCTAGGGTCAGCTCTGTTGCAGTGGGACATGGGATATAGTGAAACTCTCAGTTTAACTACCCACCTTGCCACATACCAAGTTTACAGATGGGAATAGTAACAGCCTTATTCATATGATGGTTGTAAGTAATAAATACAAGAATGTATATGAAAATACCCATCATGAGGCTTGGGACATAAAAGCTTTCAGTTGAGTACAGTATTACAGATTTTGAATTTGGAAGTCAGAAAAGAGGAGTAGGTAATATTAGGAGCCGTAAGAAAAGTGGATCTTTCATTTGTCTTACGTTAAAACCAAAATCATTTGGATCAATAATTCCAACATTCTGAAAAAAAATGTAGGTACACAACTTTGGAATCAAAAACACTTTTGAATTCAGGCAGAACATCCACTCCAAGAAAACATTAGTGTTTGATATTATGATTGAACTGATATACTGATTGAAATATATTCAAGGAGTGTTCAGCCCTGTGTCTAAAAACAGTAATAACAAACCATAAAAATATTATTTTTGTCTGGGCACAGTGACTCACACCTGTAATCCCAACACTTTGGGAGAACAAGGCAGGAGGATCATTTCAGATTAGGAGCTCAAGACCAGCCTAAGCAACATGGTGAGATACAGTCTTTACAAAAAAATTTAAAAGTATCTGGGCATAGTGGCTTGCACCTGTTGTCTCAGCTACTTTGGAAGCTGAAGTGGGAGGATTGCTTAAGTTCAGGAGGTCAAGGCTTCGGTGAGCTGTGTTCATACCACTGCACCCCAGCCTGGGTGACAAAGTGAGACTCTGTCGAGATATACATATATACATATATATGTATACACACACAAAATATACATATATAATACATATGTACATATATGTATATACACATATATGTGTATATACACATATTTTGTGTATATACATACACAAAATATATGTACATTTATATATTTTTTATTTTTAAATAACTTTGTGAAACTGTTCCATATGTTCCATGTTATCATTGGTGTGTCAAACCGCTCTAAAATAATTCCTGAATTAATTTTTCTTTCCACTCAGCATCTTCTTTTATTCTCCATAAAGAAGCAGATAACTGGACAACAGCTTCTCATATGAATGCAAAATAACAAAAAATTATTGGTGTGAGTAATTGTTATTGTCCATAACAACCTTTATAATTATTGTTGTCTTTGTGAAATAATCAGTATTTTTGAAAAAAGAGAAATTATATATACTGAAATTATAAAATTAATAATGCCAATAGATTTAATTTTATGTAATCCTAGTTAATTCAAAACTGAAAAATGTTCTGGCTTATACCATAGAACATCATTTTACATCATAGAACAATGAAATTCCAAAGGGTTATATGACTTGTCTAATATTATATAATATATGACAAGCAGAGTTAGGACTGGAGGAAGTGAGGTCACCAGATATACCTCAGAATTTAGGCAAAACATGGAGTGAGAATTGTAGCTTTAAGAAAGTATCTTTATAAAATTACACTCTGTGTTCAAATTAAGGACAAGATTTTTAGTAAGGAGTGTAGAATTTTTGGGTTGACATTTCTTGAATTATTGTAAGCACATTCAATGCATGTATTTAGAAATTCTGCTATTGGAATGGTTAAGACTTCATTTTGTATATAATATGCTGTTGGGTTTAGATTTGAATCAGTGAAAAGCATAAAAGACCTGGGAGATTTAGAGACATTTAAATTAATTGAGGACTTGATTTGTCTATTAAAAAAATACATATCCCCGTTAGGGTTTCTTACTCTTTCCTTTGTTGATTCTCACAAATATGTTACATTGGTATTTCTCATTAATTGTGAAAAAAGTTTATAGATAACATTTAAATGAATTATAAATTGACTTCTGGAACTAACACGTATAATTTTATATACATTCAAAACTAGCATTTTAGTACCTATTTAGAAAAGTTTAAAAATTAAGAACAGTGCACTATTTATGTCAATCACCAGACAATGGCTAATAGTTATTAAAATATCTGTGTGTAATTGTTATTACAAATGAAAGTATGATTTTCATCTACTGAACACAACAAAATTTATAAGAAAACAAAACAAATATCAAAGATGATACATTCTGCGTAAATAGCCTGCACCCAGACAAAATAATTTGTAATTGTATACTGTGAGATTTGTTGATTATGCTACCAAGGGGTAAGGTGTACTGAATCCCACCTTTCTTTAAATCAGTGGCCTTGAATTGCACTGTACAGGGGGAAAACCTTTGTATTTGGAATTAGACACACCTGTAACTGAATCCTAGTACTAACATATGCAAATAGTGGACCAGAAGCTATTATTATGCTTTTTAGAATCTTGCTTTTTTTTATTTATAAATATTGGAATAACAGTTCCTATTCTGTAGATGCACAATGGCGTATCAATGAGAAGTATATGAAGTCTCCTAGCACACAGCTTGGCCCTATGAGTATTCAATTATCTTTCTCTCCTGGGTAATCAGCCTGGGTCTCTACCTAGGCTCTTCCCCTGATCTAAACTGGATATCTATAGGTTCATCTAGGGTGGAGCTGTACTATTTCCTGTGCTAGAAAGAAACTTCTGAAATGTGTGTATTAAGCCTGGGGTCAGACTGCATCTTTCTATCTTTTGCCAGTGGCTTGTTTTTGATGTTCAAGTGGTTTAGACAGGAGTGAAGATTCCTCTCTGCTCCTCTTCTTTTGGCCATGCTTAAAATAGGAAACTGGGAAAAGAAGTTTTGTACTGTTACTGGTACTTGTTTGGAATTAGAATGAGAGAGTCAGAGTCAGTAAATATGAAAACACATTTGAGTGTAGTAAGATGTGTACCTAAGCCTACAGGTCATCTGCTCATTTTATTCTACGGCATATTAATAAGATCATTTAAATTTCAAACAGTCAAAACAGAATTACAATTCTCGTTATTTATTTACTCTAGAAAATGACCTTTTGTCAAAAAAAAAAGAAGCAAAAAATAAAGAACCAAAAAAAAAAAAAAATAGGACGGGTTTTTAAGTAAAATGCTACCCAAAGCAAATCAAAAATAAATATCTTAGTCTGGGTGACAGAGTGAGACCCTGCCTCAAATACAAACAAATAAACAAAACCCACCAAATATCTGTTAATATATACAAAAATATTTAATTTGTTAAGTGGGAAAGTGAGAATCAGACCCTGGGTTACAATGTATTGCCTTGTATTTTGATTTTCTGACTTTCCAATTCAATTTAAGAGAATAAATCTGCGCTTCATGAAGCAAAGCTATTCCCAGTGCAGTCTACAGCATTGTTAACCCCCTAACAGCTCAAGGGACTCCATACTAGCTCACACTCTGCAGTAACTCAGGCCACTGCAGCCTGCTCCTCTCCTATCACTGTAAGAAGTACTTGCTGTCATTGGTCATCCAAACTAAAGTTGGATTTAGAAACAGTATTTTTCTACTTTCGTGTTTTTGGCATGAAACCTATCTACCTGATTTCTAATAATCAGCTAAATATACCAGTCTGTTAAGATACAGCTTTGTTATCAATGCCAGAATGAAAACTGCTGATATGAATATCATTCTTAGGCAAGGAGTTGCTAACAGTTGAAGGTTAGAAATAAATAGATTTTTTTAATCCTTAAAAATAAATCTTAATAAAAGGAAATGCATAAGCATGTCATATTTCTATAACAAATCTGTAAAAGCAAAATATGTCATCATCAGTTATCCATAGTTAGAAATTTCTCTCCAATTATAGCTTTTCTGCAGAAATGAGTCATACTATATCCAGATACCTTTATAAATTTGCATTTGCAGTAATAAATAGCAGGAGTGACAGATGCTTTCCAGTCACTATTATTGGGTTTCCACATCCACTAAAAGAAAACTCATAGGCTATCTATTCTACAGGTAGGCTGAAGTGGGCTAATTTAATGGATAAAGGATTGGAATTAATAAAGGATTGGAAAAATAATTGATTAAGTCTCAAGAAAATTTGAGTGGAAAATGCACATTTTTTTTTTAACAATGATTATACAGCAAATATAATAAAAAGTGTTAGATTTCAACTGTTCAACTTGATAGTGTAATATCTAAGGAAAAAAAATAGTCTAGTGGATTCCAAGACTCTTCAGTCAGTGATTTCCATTCCTCCATGCTTTAGAAGTTAAGACGAGTCCACCAGCGATTGATAATGTCATCTTACAGAATGCAATAAGCAATCCTGCCTCCTTGAACAATTAACAGAAAAAATAAAAGTTAGAAATGACATGACTTTCTGGCACCATCTTAATTGTGTGGGGAAATCATAAGTGTGTGAAAGTGCTTTTTTGACCTAGTGCAATGGTATGATTATGTGGACAACCCTTATGCTGGTTTAATCTTAGCACTATTTGAGTCTTGAAAACGTACCCATGCACAGGTGGGTGATGTGGTCTGGCTGTGTGTCCCCACCCAAATCTCATCTTGAACTGTAGTCCGAATTGTAATCCCCATGTGTTGGGGTGCTGGGGGAGGGATCTCGTGGGAGGTGATTAGATCATGGGGGTGGTCCCCCCATGCTGTTCTCATGATAGTGAGTGAGTTATCATGAGATCTGATGGTTTTATGAGGTTTTTTTCCCCCTTTGCTCATTCTTCTCATTCCTGCTGCAATGTGAAGAAGTACATATTTGCTTCCCCTTCCACCATGATTGTAAATTTCCTGAGGCCTCCTTAGCCAGGGCGGAACTGTGAGTCAATTAAGTCTCTTTCCTTTATAAATTACTCAATCTCAGGTATGTCTTTATTAGCAGCATGAGAATGGACTAATATGGTGGGGGAGAAATGCATTCTAATTACCTTCTAACAAATATAATTTATAAAATGAAAACTGGGCCTCACTAACCGAGATCCCTTCAGACTTTTTATATCACTTAAGGTCCTAGATAAATATTTTTATGGTTGCTTTTCCATATGTCTTTACCTGGCTAACTCTTACTCTGCCTTCTAGATCTGGATTGCGTACACCGCATTCAAGTGTACCTCCTGCCAACTACTCAGATTGGGCTTCCTGACCCTCTCCATTTTTGAGCCTCCTGTGTATGTTTCTGTGTTTATAACTTATCATTTGTGGCAAAAGCTGTTAGTTTCCCTTCCTGCCAGAACTAGCATATTTTTCAGAGTGTCAAGGTACCCCACCCAACAGGTGACTAAACAGTATAAATCAATTATTCAATTTGTCTTTGTTCCACTTGATATTCATTATCCAAGCTTTGCTTGACCAGGAGGATGACCAAGTGATCCACTTATGGGCAGGGAGATATTAGGAGAAGTCTGTCAGAGAGTTTCTGAGCAAATCTTTCTTTCTGCTTGAAAATAAATAAATAAGTTATTCCCCTTTCTCACAGATGGCTTTCTGCCTTTGGAATCGATACGTGATATTTGACTCTATCATGGCCATGTTAGAACCAAGTGGCAACAAGATGAATGAAGGTGACAGAGTAGAAGAAGGGAAAACATCATTCCTTGCTCACATCATTAACTTGCCATTAAACCAATTCTGAAACTGAGTATTGGCAGAGTTCCTGTTAAGTAAACAAGAAATGTCTTTATGCCTAAGAAAAAAATGATTTATTTGTATTTTTTAATAAAAGCAACACTGAACTTAAAAGCTTGCATAAGAAATATGTTTAACATCCCTAATATCTATCTTATTATTATAATAATATATTATTACTGGGTATATAGAGTAAATGTCATTGTAACTTAGATTAAATATTTATATCCATCTTCCTAATATAAGATTTTAAAGTCATAATGATCACACTCTGATTGTTGATTGGCCTGGATCTTTGAGTTATTAAATTGCCTTAATGGCTGCAGCAGAGATGTCACTATTAATTTTGTTATAAATTTAAATTCTTATTAATGCTGACACACTGTATAAATATGTAATATGTTAAATTTACCTCTGCTGAAAAGTTCGGTTTCTCAGCATTTTGAACTGAAATCATGTTGACTCTTGACTTAGTCATGAAAAATAAACTTCACATAATGGAAAACAAAACAATGAAAAATAAAGGTTGTTGATCACATGGGCACAATAATGACAGAGATAATAAGCAAAAGCCAATGTACATTATGTCTCTAAGTGTTTTAAATACTTTGCAGTGTCAGTTAATTTTATCAAAAGGTGATGGCCGTTAACTAAAAACACACTACTACTAATATGCTTTAATGAAATAAACACAAATGTAAATACTACTTAAAAACAAACACATTGTCCTTAGACATAAAAGCTTCTATAGGTATAACAAATGTATCTGAGAAAGAAGAAAAAGACAGGAGAATTATTAGTAACTCTTAAAAGGAACTGTCAAAAAAAAGGCTCCTAAAGCCATTTACAGCTTTAGATGTACAATTTATTCATTTTTTTTCAATACAGGGTTTCACTCTGTCACCCAGGCTGAAGTGCAGTGACACAATCACAGCTCACTGCAACCTCAACCTTATAGGCTCAAGCAATCCTCCCACCTTAGCCTCCCGAGTAGCTGGTACTACAGGCACCACCATGCCTGGCTTTTTTTTTTTTTTTTTGTATTTTTTTTGTAGAGATGGTGTTTCACCATGTTGCCCAGGCTGGTCTGGAACTCATGGGCTCAAGCAACCTGTCTGTTTCAGCTTCCCAAAGTTTGGATGTAAAATTTAAATTTCATTGAGTATAAGAAATAAGTGAAATATGCTTGTAATTTTAAATAAATTATGCATTCTATAGTGATAAATTGGGACTTGGTAAAACACTATCTGACTGGCCTATAGCAGTGGTCCTCTATTTTATTCTTGGGAGCTCCTTATACTCCTACAAAATACTGAAGACTCTAGAGAGCTTTTGTATGTGGGTTACATCTATCAATATTTACTATATTATAATTTTAAACAGAAAATTTTAGAATACAAAGAATAATAGGATCACTCTGTACCCATTAAAAATCAGAGCAATAAAGCCATCACCCATGATATAGCCTTTGAGTTGTCATCTCCACCCATGAGAGAACAAGGCTGGAAAAAGCAAAGAATGCCTTACTATTATTTTGAAATAATTCTGAACTTCCAGACCCCAGGAGTCCCCAGCTCTTACTTTGAGAACCAATGGACTACAGTAATAAGAGGAAAAACTTGGAACAAAATGAATAGTCCAAAGTTGCTGGGAGGTACATTGTTTTTCAGGTAATCATACAAAGAGAACAATTGATTGGGGAAAAAAGATAAAGGCTGAGATTCTACTGAAATGTCTGCAACACGGATAATGCTTTCCTAATACAGTTTAAATTTGGCAGTGCTCATGGGTATGTTAACTATCAGGAAAACTGCAAGATGACTCAGTTATCTAAAAGTAGAATATCTGATATAATTTAAGACTTGCCTTGAAGTCAATTTTATCTCTTAGAAAGTAGACATAAATAGAGGCACTGCTTACTCCTGGCTTAATTCTGATAAATAAGGAAAATACTGATGCTTGTTTATGTGTAAGTGATAGGAACCATTGGAAAACACAAGTTTCTCATATTTGAAACAATAAAACAAAGAAATTATAGTCAGAGAGAAATGTGAGGGATGAGCAGAGGCCAACATTTCCAAGAATGAAAATGTGGTTTTATTGCCAGAATTTCTGAAAGGTAGGAACAATAAGGGAAGGGGGAGTTTCCAAAAGTGGAAATGTAATAGTACAATTAAATATAAAGCTGGTAATGAAAAAGTAAGGTAAATCTCTTCTAAGGAAATCGGATTCACAAGGAGGCTGATAATCCACAACTATGAGTAAATAAATAAAATTTAAAAAGAATGAATGAAGCTAGAATAGAGGAAGGGAGGGAAGGAATGAAAAGACAATAAATACAATTATGATTCAAGGTATGAATCATTCAGTTTAAATATGCTGCTGAAATTCACAATGTAGTTGTAAACCTTATAATTTACATATGCTGTTTTAGTGCATTTTTGGAGGGAGAGTAGAACTAAATAATATTTTAATATTTTTAATCACATCTTTATCTTCACGCCTTTTTTCCCCCTTTCTACTTTAGGTTAAGTTTCTATCACATTAAGATATACTTACTTCACTTACGTGTTTTGTGTGATTTTTAATGTGAATTGTTGCAACATTCCTGCTTATGACATACTGTAAAACCAGATTCATAATCCATCCTCTTTCCATTTTTTATTCCTTGTATGCTATTTAGATGTTATGTCTATACAATAAAATTGTTTTTAAAGAAATTAATGATATTTGTTTTCATCACAGACACCTGATAAAGATGGGCTGACATTTGCATTTAAGCAAATTTACTGATCCTAAATGGATAAATCTCAGTAAAATGTGAGGCAAACACATAATACAGATAGCTACTTTCTGTCCATTTCCATTTGCTCTATTTTTTTCTTTCTTCTCCTCCATCTCCCCTCCTCTTGATTCAATCATCTTATTAAACACTCTGCTTATCACGCCTTCATTTCTCTTTATTATTCTCATATAAAAGATTTAACCTAGCACCAGTTTTCAAGATGTTGTTTGCAATAAGAAACTGTTGCAAATAACTGGTGGTTGCTGTGATAGCAAAATTTGCATTTGCACAGTTTACAAATGCATCTTCCTTTGCAGAGATACTCAGCTATGATTGAACAAACCATTTTTCATATCACATTTCCTTCTAAATACATAGGTTGTGTATATGGGCACTGACAAAAGGATTTCAAGGAGAACATAAAATGTTTTTATCCATAGATCATCTGAACAGAAAAATAGATTATTTAAATGTTATAATGAGAAGGTGCCAGATACTCATCTCCCCTTGGTCTGAGGGAGCAAGGAATGTTAGAAGTTATTACATTGCTACAGAGGGTGACTGAGCATGAACCAAAGGCTGCGTTAAAGATGCTATGACTTTACTCTGGCCTTCTAAAGGAAAGGTGTATGTGTCTGTATATAGGAGGACAGAATGTTTCTACCTGTTATCATCAGTATTTTCCAAATCTAGCCATAATTTAAACCTTGGAGTCTTATAAATGTGGCAACCATACGTCTTGGCCTCTCCAGGATGGAGCTGGTTTATAATGGTTAATCTAGAGTAATGATTGTTAGTGCCCCCTTTTACTCCTCCAAATGCCCTAGTTTGGAAGATAAATTACATGGAGACATTATGTATAAGGGGACTGATTTGGAATGGAATGAGTCAGGGAGGAGGTGATGCTAGAGAGAGATTATTTTAATAGTAGTTGGCTAAAATATGTTCTGTGGTTTTGTTGCCACAGTGCTGTATTTATGAAGAAGTTAGCTGACTGTCTTGCTGCTTTGGGCATGCAGGATTGTGGATAGAAAAAGGTACAATTTGTTTCTCTCTCTAAGAGGAAAAAAGAGAAGGGCTACTTCAAGCAGTGCCGACCTTGGATTAAGCATCAGATGAATGCAGGAGAAACACATGGGCTTTGGCATCAGATGAATGTGGTTCACCTTTGTTCTGACAAGTAGCAGCTGTGAGACTGGGCAAGTTTTAATTAGACTCTTGCCCTAAGCCCCAGATTCTTCAGCGATGAAACAAGATGACTATATGTACACCTTCCAGAATTGTTGGGAAGTTTTCAGACAATATTTGTGATGCACACAGTCAATGTAAAAACTGCTCCTGTTACTGCTAGACTATAAGCACACATCAAGCACTACTGACAACTCATATTTACTGAAACGCTTCCCATTAAGGCTTGACTTAGGCTCCTTACTTTCATTATGTAACATAAACTTCAAAAAAGTGATTATGATCTGTTATTTACCCTTGAGAAAATTGTGACTCAGAGAATTTACTACACATATTCGTCTTCATGTGGCTTGTAACTGGTCAAATTAGGATCACAGTTTAGCTTTGTTTAAACACTCTGCATTACTTAGAAATTAAATCCTCTAAAGAGGACCAGTGTTTTCATTCACCACTGAATCATCAGCACCTAGACGGTGCAAAAACAAATAACTAAAACAACCATAGAAATTAAGCATTAATGACAGCAAAATACATACATATATATATTAAATTAATAAATGCCAATAAGTTGTAGATTCCTTCATCATGTTTTCATCAGATATCATCATTTTTTTTTGTTTCAAATACATATAAGAGGTTTTTTAGCTGCAGAAAAATTTCTGTTTTCTCTGATTCAGCAAAACCATATACAGTGGTTTAGAAAGAAGTACCCAAGAGGCAACTAAAGAAAGCAGTACCTTAGCAAAAGAGGGTTTATGTGCTCATCTCAGAAACAAGGCACAGATCTCACTTACAGCCTAAAAGACACATTTAAAAGCATTAGAGGGTAAAACCTTTCCACTGGAGCAATGTCCTACTACTAAACGACTTTCATCATTTCTCCTCGGATATGGGAAACTTTTCAAAGTTTAAAATGCTAGTAATACTAACAAAGCAATGAAAAAGCCAGCAATAAATATGCTCAAGCGTAAATACATCTGAGAGAGAAGAAAATGTTCCAGGAAGAGGCTTAGGAATGCTCCCTGACAGAATCTCTTTCTTCTAATCTATGTTCACTCTTGCATGCTAAATACTGTGTTCAATAAGGGACACAGGTTTGGACTCACTAATAGCCTTTCTTTGTTATTCTAAATTTATTCTATAACTCTGTAGCAGAGAAGAACCAATTGTGTGGTCTGGCCTTGGGCAGCATTCATCCCATCCTAGTTATGGGGGAGTCTTGAGGAGGGGGGTGTTGTTTTTTAATGTTGTTGCTGTAGCTGTAATTTCCATGTAGGTATAAAACTTAATTTAGAACATTTCAGTGCATCACATCTTAAACATTTCATTGAGGCATCTACAACATTCATAGGAAGATTGCTTTCAGTTTAACTCATTACAAAATAATAGAAACGATCTAGAATTACCACTAATTTTTAACATGAAAACTTATTATGTTGAGCATTTAACATAAAGAACTGTAATCCATCAGTTTTGGTATTCTTGACATCCCTGATTATTTAAAATAAAACAATTTTTTTTTTTTTAGACACTGGGAAAAAAATCCCTCTGATGGCTCTCTTTACATCTTAAAACTACATGTACTTTAATAATATAAGGCAACTTCATTTAAGTAGTCTATCATATTTCAGTATTTTAAACATTGTTAAAGAATATAAGTCAGGTTCACTAGAATGCAGTGGATTGTATGATTGAGACAAACAATTCTGATTTTAAACAAAATTCAAGTGAATATCCTCAATAGAAACAAAGTTTTATCAGCAGGGATCACTTTTGAAGGGCAGAGAAGCAGCAGGAACTTCAGTATGATTACTGAGGAATTGTCTCCATTCCCAATTTCCTTAACAGTGATGACAGAACTTAAATGTTAGTAAATGTAACATAAAATAACTATTTTTTCTCTGGATATACATTTTCATAAACAGGAGCTAAGTAAGCTAGAATCATGGATACACATGGATACATTTTGGCTTATATCCCTTAAAAAATTGGAAATGTTAAACATAATTACAGTCTTTGGTTTTAATTTGTTTTACTTTCATTAAATAGTAGAACCTACTATAAACATTTGGATAGCTCCTTGTGAATGCCTAGTTGATTTGAGTCTTGAATAACCAAATGCAAATGCACATATTTTTCTCTTCTTCCTATCCCTCACTACTTTCCCCCACTCTCTCTTTTTGTCCTTTTCTTCTTCTGCCTTTTTTTTTTTTTCAAATAGTAATTATGGAAGTCACATACACGAAATCACTGAATAGGCTTAAGTTAAATGGCATTAGGTAGTAAACATTTTCCAGTTTCAAAATTACTATTTCTGTTTCACTTGATAAATTTTAGCTTTTAAGATTTTTCTGGGGAGGAAAAAAAGTCTGTACTGACATATAAGGACAGAAATCTTCCTACTTCGAAGGCTATAGGAACATATTTAGGAGATTCTGTGAAGTAAAGCAGACAGTATAGAAATGCTTCCTACGTAAGGATTAGGTAATATAATGGAAAGAATACATACAAGAATAGAATGAAAGGGCAGGGAGAAAGAGGAAGAGATTAAAATAAGGATGACTATGTGTGGACTGGATTGGGTAGAGGCAGAGAGATTTCATGCTTGAATTCCATACAGATTTTGAGAAATGAAAAGAAAAAAGAAGGAGCCAGGAGGCCAAAAAGAATTTTATAAATATGAGAAAATAAATTCAGGGCATAAGATTTAAAATACATGTCAATAGAAAAACATGTTTAACATTATGTTCCCTTACTATGAATTCTGTGGTCATTTAAACATGATTTAAGTATTTGCTGTATTTCAAATGCTAGATTTTGAAATACAGCAAATATCATATTTATATATTTACTTTGGTTTGCACTAATTGTTCTCCTCCCTCTTTTTTCCCTATGAAAACACATTTTGCATTGCAAAGGTAGCAAACTCTATACTTCCAGCAATTCTCTTCCACAGTTGGTCTCACCATGAATGCTATAAGGTGTGCAGTATTTTCTACATCTGAACATTATTACAAATTCTCCGACTTAATAACATCTCTTTATCCCTAGCTGTTCCCTTAATTTGTCACCAGCACCGAAACTAGATTTCTCCAACATACTCATCCCCAAAATTGAAAGCCACTGGATTAAGAAAACCAGTTATTGTAATAACACTCAAGTCTAGACATAGGCTCATGGGTAATCTATATATTCAAGATCACCTCATTTTTATTGCTGAATCATGAATTTGAGATAGGAAGCAGGACATGTTTGGGACATCTGTGCTCCCATCTATGGCATTCAACAACATCAGTACCTAATACGTTAGCTAGTCCTGCTGGTCTAGCAGGACTAGTGCAACCCTCCGTGCCCCAAATCCCTAGTAGACAGATATGCCTACTCTACATTCTGAAAAGTTAAACCTGGAAATCCTATTTTAAGGGTCCCAGTAGTCACCTAACAGCAGTGAGAAGCAGCAGCAGGAAAGAATGAGCTTTGTCTGCCTTTCCCCTCTCCTGAGCAGATGGTTGGCTAAAACTCACTTCACACGGGAAATCAATTTTAGATTTTTAACTTGGATATAAAGTAACTAATATAACTGCCAAGTATGAGAAAAATAGCCTTTGTGTTTATTTTTATCTGTTATTGTAATAATGGAAAGATGAAAAATAGAAGTGTATTTCTGAAGTCTTTATTCTTCTTTTTTTTTTTAAAAAAAAAAAAAAAAGCTCAATGGAAATGTTTAAAATGACATCTTGAGGAGGGCTTCAATGGAGAAATGTGATTCTCTATATAAGGATTAGTACCCTAGCATTGTTTTACGGTGATCAGACCTATAGCATGTTCTTAACTTTGGAAATGGTTGAGAACAGCAAATTATATTCATATATAACTAATGAACAATTAGATGTAATCCCACAAGTAATGCTGAACATTCCTGAGCGGCCACAGGAAACTACAACTTACGCCAATGTCACTTTCTGATTATTTTGAATAGTTATCATTATGGACATTTTTAGGGCCAGATGTTACTTTCAAAATGAATGATTTCTCATGTTCCAGAAAGTGGAAGACCAGACATTTGGAAATGCTCCAGCCATTGCAGTCTTACCTAAATCTCTTGCTGAGCAGGTTAGCTCCTGCAGGATAGAAATGTTGCTGAGTGTAAGGATGCTATGAGGAAAGTGAGAAGCTGAATATCGCTCACTGAATTAGGAAACTTTGGAAGAGATTATGACTTAGAATCATTTCATTCTTTTTGTCCTACAAGTTTAATGTTGTCAGCTACCATAGTAGAAGATAAAATGCTGATTTTTTTCCACCTAAGGAAGATAAAATATTTTTAGTTATTTTTCTTCCTATATCTCTGTTACCAAAAAATCTGGAAAACTTCTAAGAAATGTATCAATAATGAAATGTTTTGAAATAGATATTTTCCAAAAAAACAACAAAAAAAACCTAAGTGCTGACAGAATTCTCTAAGCAAATTCAACACTTGTTTCTGTTATTCCTCATAATGGTAACAGGTGAATTTTCAAAGAAGCAATTTCATCTGTATTACATTTCACTTCATATTACCTTTTGATTTTGCTCCTAAGTTTCTGAAGTTTACTCGTATCACAGGAAAATAATATTTTGTACTTCTCAATGACTCCACAGTTCCACATGATGGCTGGCATCCCATATTATTGGAGTCTTTCTTTAAATTGGATGCATTGGATAATCACTTCTTTATGCAGTGGCTTAAAATATTTTTGATTCTTTAACTTTGCCTTAAATGTTATAGAAAATTTTCTGTAATGCAGACTATTGTAATTTTGAAGATTTTGAAGAGTTGTCCAGGCTGGAGTGCAGTAATATGATCACAGCTCACTGCAGCCTCAGCCTCCTGGGCTCAAGCAACTCTCCCACCTCTGCCTTCTAAGCAGCTGGGACTACAGGTGCATCCCACCACATCCAGCTAATTAATTTTTTTTCTTTTAGATATGGGGTCTCACAATATTTCCAAGCCTGGTCTTAAACTCTTGGGACTCAGTGATCCTCTTGCCTCAGCCTCCCAAATTACTGAAATTAAAGTATCTCACCCAGCCTTAAGAATTGTAATTTTGAAGATGTTTAAATTTGATCACTGAAGATAGACAGATACATAGATGATAGATAGATAGATAGATAGATAGATAGATAGATAGATAGATAGATAGTTAGATAGACAGATAGATATCCTAAAATAAATACCTTGGAGGCAGTAAGACAAATTTAATATGTTGCATATAAAAATGGATTTATATTGTAAAATGTTTACAACTTTTACTATGTAAGGTCGACCTCACCTGAAGGTTTATATGTCAATGTTGATCTAGACAGCTACTTATGAATGTACCAAAGGATACCAAAATCCAACATTATTCACTAGAATGGGGGCTGCTCCCATAGAAATGGAAATAGCATTCTGCAAACCATTTTCAAGCCACTCGAAACTATTTTCAAGTCACTGTTCCTTTAGAAATCACAAACAAATTCTAATGATCTACATTGGGAACATAAGAACATATATCAACTAATTACCTGCTGTTGACCTTTTCATGGGAGAAGACACATATAAAACTGTCAAACCTAGCTTGAAAGCAGATATTAATGTTTGGGACTTCGTAAAAGTTACACTCAAAACTCAGAGTTGCACTACATTAAGAGGAACATCTCTGATAGGCCCTTTCCTTAGCAGAAATGTAAGCCAGGCAAGGACAGACGGATTTTTCTAGAACACATCATTCTTTGGAAAGAGGATTTTGTTATTTCTATTGTTACTCCACTTATCATAGTATACTTGCAGCCATTTTTATTTATGTATACATTTTATAGTAGATTATTTAATTTCAAACACTTTTTTCCCCTTAGCGGTGATAGATAATTGGTATTCTGAATATAAGATACAGTCAGATAATTGAACAATGCTATTAAGTAACATTCTTTTTTCCTCAGGCTAACAGTCTGTCCATACCAATGCTAGTGTCCAAAAACTTGTATTTACTTTTAGTCGCTTGTATTATTTTAGTTACTTTCTTTGGCCCCTTCTCAATTTTTGTCCTTCTGCTAATTGAGTAAAAGTTATCTGGCATGACTGAGTGGACTGGAGGCTGAATGTGGAAAATTGCCCTAGATACTGAAAATGTTTTTTAGGGAAAGTTAAAGGCACTGATGGTGCTAAACAAACACACACAGGGAATATGTTCATTATTTGCTGCTCCTATATATGAATAGATATTTTCAGTGGGGTCTGTAGAGATTTGGATTAACAAGCCTTGTTACTGTTAACAAGCATTGTATACCTAATTCCAAGTACATTGTTCTGCTCGTTGACACCTACATGTTTGACTTAAACTGTCAAAGGCAAGGAATCTTACCAGGAAAAAAATGCAAGTGCTTCTAATTCATTCCCTCTCTTTCCATAACTTGTCATGTTTCCATATGTCCACTGTATTTATAAACTACAGGATACAGTTTCTTGATTTTTAAATACTTAAGTTGTTCCTAAAGAAACTATAAAATAAAATCATTGTAATTTTAATAGCTTTATAATTAAGACATGTATTTTTCTATGAATCTCCCTATACCCATGTGTCACAAATTTAATATATAAGCAACTGTAAAGATATAGATATTTATTTTAGATTAAATTGTCTAAGAATCCTCAAACTTGGTCTGGCGTGGTGGCTCACACCTGTAATCCCAGCACTTTAGGAGGCCGAGGTGGGCAAATCACGAGGTCAGGAGATCAAGACCATCCTGGCTAACACGGTGAAACCCCGTCTCTACCAAAAATATAAAAAATTAGCCGGGGGTGGTGGCGGGCGCCTGTATTCCCAGCTACTCAGGAGGCTGAGGTGGGAGAATGGGGTGAACCCGGGAGGCGGAGCTTGCAGTGAGCCAAGATGGAGCCACTGCACTCCACCCTGGGGAACAGAGCGAGACTCCGTCTTAAAAAAATAAATAAAATAAAATAAAATAAAATTTTAAATAAAGGACCCTCAAACTTTTTACTATTTTTTGTTTGAAAATATATGTTTGGATTGAGCTATAATAAACTGAAGAGAAAACAATAAATATTTATATGGCTAAACTATGCATCTGTGACTTAGGAAAGACCAGCAAAAAATGTATGGCCTCCAAGCCCTGTGGCCAAAGTAGCTCCTGAAACAGCTTCACATGCTCAGTTTCAGATTTTAAACTGGTTTCTTTGATAGGTTATCTTCAAATGTGGTTCTTTTTCTTCCTTATATAAAATTCTTATCTAGACAATGAATAGAAAAGGGGCTTTTTTTTCATTGAAATACCTGGAAACTCAAAGAAAAAAATATATTTATATCTTAAAGGATTAAAAAGAAGACTACACTGGAAAAAAAAATCAAAGACTAGACACGTATTTTATGTAGTTCATTTATTTTCATCTCTCTCCTAACACTTTAAATCTCACTCTGCAATTTGGAACAGATTTGATCAACTTGCTTTCATGTGTCAGTGTTTTTCAACTGCAATGAAAATAAACAAATGGGTTTGGTTTTCTACAAAATTGTGGAGATGCTGACTTAACTACAAAAGTTATTTACTTTGGCATATGTCACTTTGTAGAGCTTTTATAGAATAAAGTAGTGTCTGGTGATCCAAAGTTTACATAAAATTCTCTTGTCTGCTTCAGGTTCCTCACATTAATAAACTCCCTTTTGGATAGGAAAGAGCATAGTTCTCTGCAACTGCTCCCTTTCATTTTAGAAAGCTTAGGAAGTATGGATTGCTTTACGATGGATCCTAAGGTAGATCTTATTTTAACTTTATGGAAACATAAACATGTTTGCTTTGTGCAGTTGAGCTCTGTATGGCCTATAAAAATAGCTAATGAAGTCCAGGAGTTAAAGAAGTTTAAAGGCTTATAGTTTTGCAGGATGCCACTAAATACTGCTGAAAATGTGGAACATATGTTATTTCTGAGAGATAAGACTTGCTCATGTGATTAAATTGCTGGTATAATTCTTCTCACTATAATTTGTTGTCAGCTTCGAAAGTATAATATTTCAACATGAAAACTATTATGTTATACTTTTTATTTTGCCCCCCAGAAAATAAACAGATTTGAATTTTAAGAATAAAAATGTTACGGATGCATGAACAAAGCCAAATGGATATCTGTTTTCCTGCATGAATAAACTTACAAAAATAAGACAAAAAGAAACATCTGAAAGCATAAAAATAATGTACTGTTAAAATAACTACCATTGCTCAGAGGAAGATATTCCATTTGCTCAGAGGAAAATAACTACCATTGCTCAGAGGAAGATATTGCTCAGAGGAAGATACCATTGCTCAGAGGAAGATATGGTGTTAAGGATCAAAACTTTGATTCTGAAAATGTACATGAGGGAAACTGATGAGATTACATAGAGACCAGTATAATACTGAGGTTAAATTTTTTAAATAGGCAAGATGAATACATTTTAGATATTAATTTTAAAAACTAGCATTCTGATTAAAGCTAATCTTAAATATTAAACCAAACTCAGTTACCCTCCAATGTTTTCCTCACCTTCCATCCCTCACCTTTCTAATCAAATTAGTATACTTTTGTTATTCAAAAGAAAATAGCTGTGCTATGAACTAAAAGCCCAGGAGAGTGTTTATAATGAAAACAGTATTTGCCAAACTGTTTTCCCCAAAATCCATCTGTTCCTGAAAACATTTCAGATTTATTAACCGCAGACTCTGCATTGCCACACTTGTGCCTATATCATGATAAATGCCATCTCTTCATGGGGAGAATTCATTGGGTGTCAATTCCCACAGCACACAAATAAATAGTACTATAATGTGGCTAGGTAGTATCCAAACAATGTATAACAACCATCAGACTGTTTTGCTACACAATGTTCTACCCTTTCCTAAAGAGTGTCATCTTACATTCCCTTATCCTTCTCTGTCTTCCTTGGAAACTGCTTTCTACTTCTTTACTTCTTTCAACCTGCACTCAACTAGAAATGCTGAAAGATATTTATCTCAAAGGAAGATAGGTAAGAATGTCAAGAAAATAAAATAGAGACATGTAAAATAAGAGAAAAAGAATCATAGGAAAAACTAAGATTAGTGAAAGAAACGTTATTACTTTACCTAATGCATCTAAAAGACAAAAAGTGTAAAAGTAGCATAAACATAAGATTGTTATATTAATATACTATGAGGTTGCAAAGTAATTCATAAGCAGTCACATAATACTTCCCTTTTTAAAAATAAAAAAAGTTAGAAAAGACATAGTGTCTTAACCCATCAAAATTTTCCTGATTATTGTCACAAATTTTTTATTAGTTTCCCTTGTAATCTTAGACTACAGCAAAACATTAACAGACATGAAGCCAGAGGAATGCCTCCTTACTAAATCCTAAGTGTTGCTTCAGTGAATTCCAAACTGTTTTTGTAGATTTTGCCATTTTGGGGGGATGGGTAGAGGAGAAAGGAGTATGTTTTGTTTGTTTTTTTCTGGGCATTCTGAATATGATCTGAGTATTCTGAAACCATCTTCTCCTTCAATGATAGCAATCAAAGTCCAAAGGAGATAACATCTGTAGATTATTAGTTCATGTGCCCCAGGAATATAGTCTGTATCATTAGCCCACGGAAGGAAGCTTACAGAAAAAGAAAAAAAAAAAAGGAAAAGAAAAAATAACCTTAAAAACACACCAAAATTCCTACATATTCTGCTTCAGATCATATTCAGGACCCCAACAGCCGGCCATATGGGCAGTAGACTTCAAGATGTAATATTACGCCCCATGTCTTCCAAAAATCTAATTTAATCCTTTTATAAATGTCTAAAATGAGAGTAATTAATGCCCTAAGATAGGATGTTATTTTCGGAAGTCAGTTAGTTATAATGCATGTTGCTCTGAATCTATATTAGTTTGCCCAATTTGACAAGGAAGGCTTTGCAGCAGGGAATTTTATCATGGGGTATGCTTAGTGTAGGTCAGATATGCAGGAAGTCCAACAGCGACTTGACCTGGAGGTGGTGGCAAAATGCATTAACAAAGTTGCAGGGCTCATACTTAGAATTTTATCTGTAGCAATGAAATTAATAGTCTGGCTTCTAGTATGCATTGGTCAGAGACTGAAGAGATTACTGTGCTGAGCTCTGATTGCCAAACAGAGAATTTGTTAGAAGAAGTTATTAGGAGACACATCCTGAGAAAATGTCCTGAATGATGTAAGAGCTTAGATCAGCAGCAGAAGGAGATGTGCATCCCAAGGAATAAAAATGTAATCAAATATTTTAACTGTTATAATATTATGAAGCATTGGACTATTTCTGTATAATCCTGAGTAGGACAAGTGGGTGACGATGATAAATGAATTTTTTTAATTATACTTTAAGTTCTGGGATATATGTGCAGAATGTGCAGGTTTGTTACATAGGTATACATGTGCCATGGTAGTTTGCTGCACCCAGCAACCTGTCATCTACATTAGGTATTTTTCCTAATGCTATTCCTCCCCTTACCCTATACCCCCCAACAAGCCTCAGTATGTGATTTTCCCCTCCCTGTGCCCCTGTTTTCTCATTGTTCAACTCCCACTTATAAGTGACAATATGTGGTGTTTGGTTTTCTGTTCCTGTGTTAGTTTGCTGAGAAGGATGGTTTCCAGCTTCATCTATGTCCCTGCAAAGGACATGAACTCATTCTTTTTTATGGCTACATAGTATTCCATGGTGTATATGTGCCACATTTTCTTTATCAAGTCTAACATTGATGGGTATTTGGGTTGGTGCCAAGTCTTTGTTATTGTGAATAGTGCCACAATAAACATACCTGTACATGTATCTTTATAGTAGAATGATTTATAATCCTTTGGGTATATACCCAGAAATGGTATTTCTGGTTTTATATCCTTGAGGAGTCACCATACTGTCTTCCAAAATGGTTGAACTAATTTACACTCCCACCAACAGTGTAAAGGATTCTTATTTCTCCACATCCTCTCCAGCATCAGTTGTTTCCTGACTTTTTAATGATCGCCATTCTAACTGGAGTGAGATGGTATCTCATTGTGGTTTTGATTTGCATTTCTCTAATGACCAGTGATGATGAGCTTTTTTACATATTTCTGTTGGCCATATAAATGTCTTCTTTTGAAAAGTGTCTGTTCATATCCTTTGCCCACTTTTTGATGAGGTTGTTTGTTTTTTTCTTGTAAATTTGTTTATGTTCCTTGTAGATTTTGGATATTAGACTTTTGTCAGATGATTGGATTGCAAAAATTTTCTCCCACTCTGTAGGTTTTCTGTTCACTCTGAAGATAGTTTCTTTTGCTATGCAGAAGCTCTTTCGTTTAATTAGATCCCATTTGTCAATTTTGGCTTTTGTTGCAATTGCTTTTGGTGTTTTAGTCATGAAGTCTTTGGCCATGCCTATGTCCTGAATGGTATTGCCTAAGTTTTCCTCTAGAGTTTTTATGGTTTTAGGTCTCACATTTAAATTTTTAATCCATGTTGAGTTAATTTTTGTATAAGGTGTAAGGAAGGGATCCAGTTTCAGTTTTCTGCATATAGCTAGCCAGTTTTCCCAACACCATTTATAAAATAGGGAATCCTTTCCCCATTGCTTGTTTTGGTCAGGTTTGTCAAAGATTAGATGGTGGTAGATGTGTGTTACTTCTGAGGCCTTTGTTCTGTTCCATTGGTCTACATATTTCTTTTGGTACCAGTACAATGCTGTTTGGTTACTGTAGCCTTGTAGTATAGTTTGAAATCAGGTAGCGTGATGCCTCCAGCTTTATTTTTTTACTTAGGATTGTCTTGGCTATATGGGCTCTTTTTGGTCCCATATGAAATTAAGGCAGAAATAAATAAGTTATTTGAAGCCTATGAGAACAAAGACAGAACATACTGGAATCTCTGGGACACAGCTAAATCAGTGTTTAGAGGGAAATTTATAACACTAAATGCCCACCAGAGAAAGTGGGAAAGATCTAAAATCAATACCCTAAAATCATAATTAAAAGAAAGAGAAGTAAAAGCAAACAAATTCAAAAACTAGCAGAAGACAAGAAACAACTAAGATTAAAGAAGAACTGAAGGAGATAGAGACACAAAAAGACCTTCAAAAAATCAGTGAATCCAGGAGCTGGCTTTTTGAAAAGGTAAACAAAATAGATAGACTGCTAGCCGGACTAATAAAGAAGTAAAGAGAGAAGAATCAAACAGACATGTAAAAAAAATGATAAAGGGGAGATCACACTGATCTCACAGAAATACAAACTACCATCAGAGAATACTACAAACACCTCTATGTAAATAAATTAGAAAATCTAGAAGAAATGGATACATTCCTAGACACATACACCCTCCCTAGACTAAACCAGGAAGAAGTTGAATCCCTGAACAGACCAATAACAGGCTCTGAAATTGAGGCAATTATTAGTAGCCTACCAACCAAAAAAAGCCCAGGACCAGATGGATTTTCTATTGTTTGAAACTATTCCAAACAATAGAAAAAGAGGGACTCCTCCCTAACTCATTTTATGAGGCCAGCATCACCCTGATAGCAAAACCTGGCAGAGACACAACAAAACAGAAAATTTCAGACCAAGATCCCTGATGAACATCAATGTGAAAATCCTCAATAAAATACTGGCAAACCGAATCCAGCAGCACATTAAAAATGTTATCCATGGAGGATTCCCGGGCAAGATGGCTGAATAGGAACATCTCCAGCCTGCAGGTCCCAGCGAGACAAACCCAGAAGGTGGGTGATTTCTGCATTTCCAGCTGAGGTACCCAGTTCATCTCACTAGGACTGATTAGACAGTGGGTGCAGCCCATGGAGGGCAAGCAGAAGCAGGGTGAGGCGTTGCCTCACCCCAGAAACAGAAGGGTAGGGGAATTCCCTCCACTAGCCAAAGGAAGCCATGAAGGACTGTGCGCCAGGGAATGGTGCATTCCAGCCAAGATGCTACGCTTTTCCCATGGATTTTGCAGCCCATAGACCAGGAGATTCCCTCGGGTGCCTACATCACCAGGGACCTGGGTTTCAAGCACAAAAAAGGGCGGCCATTTGGGCAGACACTGAGCTAGCTAGCTGCAGGAGTTTTTTTTTTCCCCCAGTGGCACTGTAATGCCAGCAAGACAGAACTCTTCACTCCCCTGGAAAGGGGGCTGAAGGCAGGGAGCCCTGGAGCCAAGTGGTCTGGCTTAGCAGATCCCATCCCCATGGAACCTAACAAGCTAAGATCCACTGGCTTGAAATTCTCGCTGCCAGCACAGCAGTCTGAAGTCTATCTGGGATGCTCCAGCTTGTTGGGGGGAGGGGCATCCACCATTACTGAGGCTTGAGTAGGTGCTTTTCCCCTCAAAGTGTAAACAAAGCCACAGGGAAATTTGGACTGTGCAGAGCCCACCACAGTGCCACAAAGCCACTGTAAGCAGATTGTCTCTCTAGATTCCTCCTCTCTGGGCAGGGCATCTCTGAAAGAAAGGCAGCAGCCCCAGTCAGGGGCTTATAGATAAAACTCCCTTCTCCCTGGGACAGAGCACCGAGGGTACAGGCAGCTGTGGGTGCAGCTTCATCAGACTTAAACGTTCCTGCCTGCCAGCTCTGAAAAGAGCAGTGGATCTCCCAACACAGCACTCGAGCTTTGCTAAGGGACAGACTGCTTCCTGAAGTTGGTCCCTGACCCCTGTGCCTCACGACGAGGAGACACCTCCCAGCAGAGGTCAACAGACACCTCATACAGGAGAGCTCCAGCTGGCATCTGGTGGGTGGCCCTCTGTGACGAAGCTTCCAGAGGAAGGAGCAGGCAGCAATCTTTGCTGTTCTGCAGCCTCTGCTGGTGATACCCAGGCAAACAAGGTATGGAGTGGACCCCCAGGTAACTCCACCAGACCTGCATAAGAGAGGCCTGACTGTTAGAAGGAAAACTAACAAACAGAAAGCAATAGCATCAATATCAACAAAAATGATCATGAGGCAAAACTCTATCCAAAGGTCGCCAACAGCAAAGACCAAAAGTAGATAAATCCATGAAGATGAGGAAAAACCAGCACAAAAGGCTGAAAATTCCAAAAACAAGAATGCCTCCTCTCCTCCAAAGGATCACAACTCCTCACCAGCAAGGGAGTAAAACTGGATGGTGAATGAGTTTGACTAATTGACAGAAGTAGGCTTCTGAAGGTGGGTAACAACAAACTCCTCTGAGCTAAAGGAGCATGTGCTAACCCAATGCAAGGAAGCTAAGGACCTCGATAAAAGATTAGAGGAATTGCTAACTAGAATAACCAGTATAGAGAAGAACATAAATGACCTGATGGTGCTGCACAGCATG
Organism: Pongo abelii; assembly: GCF_028885655.2. Lineage (NCBI taxonomy): Eukaryota > Metazoa > Chordata > Mammalia > Primates > Hominidae > Pongo > Pongo abelii. The sequence goes on from NC_071999.2 coordinate 71,938,297, forward strand.
AGAATTTCATGAAGCATACACAAGTATCAATAGCCAAATCTATCAAGCAGAAGAAAGAATATCAGAGACCGAAGATTAACTTAATGAAATAAAGGTGAAGACAAGATTAGAGAAAAAGAAATGGAAAGCAATGAACAAAGCCTCCAAGAAATACGGTCCTATGAAAAGACCAAACCTACATTTGATTGGTATACCTGAAAGTGATGGGGAGAATGGAACCAAGTTGGAAAACTCACTTCAGGATATTCAGGAGAACTTTCCCAACCTAGCAAGACAGGCCAACATTAAAATTCAGGAAATACAGAGAACACCACAAAGATACTCCTCAAGAAGAGCAACCGCAAGACACATAATTGTCGGATTAACCAAGGTTGATATGAAGGAAAAAATGTTAAGGGCAGCTAGGGAAAAAGGTCTGGTTACCCACAAAGGGAAGCCCATCAGACTAACAGAAACCCTACAAGCCAGAAGAGAGTGGAGGCCAATATTCGACATTATTAAAAACAAGAATCTTCAACCCAGAATTTCATATCCAGCCAAACTAGGCTTCATAAGTGAAGGAGAAATAAAATCTTTTACAGACAAGCAAATGCTGAGGGATTTTGTTACCACCAGGCTTGCCTTACAAGAGCTCCTGAAGAAAGCACTAAATATGGAAAGGAAAAACCGGTACCAGCCACTGCAAAAACAAAATAAAATGTGAAGACCATTGACACTATGAAGAAACTGCACCAACTAGTGGGGAAAATAACCAGCTAGCATCATAACGACAGGATCAAATTCACACAACAATATTAAACTGAAATGTAAACAGGCTAAATGCCCCAATTAAAAGGCACGGACTGGCAAATTGGATAAAGAGTCAAGACCCATCGGTGTGCTGTATTCAGGAGACCCATCTCATGTGCAAAGACACACATAGGCTCAAAGTAAAGGGATGGAGGAAGATTTACCAAGAAAATGGAAAGCAAATAAAAACAGCAGGGGTTGCAATCCTAGTGTCTGATAAAAGAGACTTTAAACCAACAATGATCAAAAGAGGCAAAGGAGGCCATTACATAATGGTAAAGGGATCAATGCAACAAGAAGAGCTAACTATCCTAAATATATATGCACCCAATACAGGAGCACCCAGATTCATAAAGCAAGTTCTTAGAGACCTACAAAGAGACTTAGACTTCCATGCAATAATAGTGGGAGACTTTAACACCCCACTGTCAATATTAAACAGACCAATAAGACAGAAAATTAACAAGGATATTTGGGACTTCAATTCAGCTATGGACCAAACAGATCTAATAAACGTCTATAGAACTCTCCACCCCAAATCAACAGAATATACATTCTTCTCAGCACCACATAGCACTTACTCTACAACCGACCACATAATTGGAAGTAAAACACTCCTCAGCAAATGCAAAAGAACAGAAATCATAATAAACAGTGTCTCAGACCACAGTGCAATCAAATTGGAACTCAGGATTAAGAAACTCATTAAAAACTGCACAACTACATGGAAACTGAACAACCTACTTCTGAATGACTGCTAGGTAAATAACAAAATTAATGCAGAAATAATTAAGTTCTTTGAAACCAATGAGAACAAAGACACAACGTTCCAGAATCTCTGGCACACAGCTAAAGCAGTGTTTAGAGGGAAATTTATGGCACTAAATGCCCACAGGAGAAAGTGGGAAAGATCTAAAATCAATACCCTAACATCACAACTAAAAGAACTAGAGAAGCAAGAGCAAATAAATTCAAAAGCTAGCAGAAGACAAGAAATAACTAAGATCACAGCAGAACTGAAGGAAACAGAGACACAAAAAACCCTTCAAAAAAATCAATGAATCCAGGAGCTGGTTTTTCGAAAAAGATTAACAAAATAGATAGACTGCTAGCCAGACTAATGAAGAAAAGAGAGAAGAATCAAATAGACGCAATAAAACATGATAAAGGGGAGATCACCACTGATCCTTAGCAATACAAACTACCATCAAAGAATACTATAAACACCTCTACACAAATAAACTAGAAAATCTAGAAGAAATGGATAAATGCCTGGACACATACACCCTCCCAAGAATAAACCAGGAAGAAGTCAAATCCCTGAATTGACCAATAACAAGTTCTGAAATTGAGGCAGTAATTAACAGCCTACCAACCAAAAAAAGCCCAGAACCAGACAAATTCACAGCCAAATTCTACTAAAGAATTTCTAACAAAGGTACAAAGAGGAGCTGGGACCATTCCTTCCGAAACTATTCCAAACAATAGAAAAAGAGGGACTCCTCCCTAACTCATTTTATGAGGCCAGCACCATACTGATACCAAAACCTGGCAGAGACACAGCAAAAAAAAGAAAATTTCAGGCCAATATCCCTGATGAACGTCATTGTGAAAATCCTCAATAAAATACTGGCAAACCGAATCCAGCAGCATATTAAAAAGCTTATCCACCACGATCAAGTCAGCTTCATCCCTGGGATGCAAGGCTGGTTAACATATGCAAATCAATAAATGTAATCCATCACATAAACAGAACCAATGACAAAAACCACATGATTATCTCAATAGATGTAGAAAAGGCCATTGATAAAATTCAACAGCCCTTCATGCTAAAAACACTCAATAAACTAAGTATTGATGGAACATATCTCAAAACAATAAAAGCTATTTATGACAAACCCACAGCCAATATCATACTGGATGGGCAAAAGCTGGAAGCATTCCCTTTGAAAACCAGCACAAGTATGCTCTCTCTCTCACCACTCCTATTCAACATAGCATTGGAAGTTCTGGCCAGGACAATCAGGCAAGAGAAGGAAATAAAGCGTATTCAGATATGAAGAGAGGAAGTCAAATTGTCTGTTTGCAGATGATATGATTGTATATTTAGAAAACCCTGTCATCTTAGCCCCAAATCTCCTTAAGCTGATAAGCAACTTCAGCAAAGTCTCAGGATACAAAATAGATGTGCAAAAATCACAAGCATTCTTATACACCAATAATAGACAAACAGAGAGCCAAATCATGAGCCTACTCCCATTCACAATTGCTACAAAGAGAATAAAATATCTAGGAATACAACTTACAAGGGATGTGAAGGGCCTCCTCAACAAAAACTACAAACCACTGCTCAAGGAAATAAGAGAGGACACAAACAAATGGAAAAACATTCCATGCTCATGGATAGGAAGAATCAATATTGTGAAAATGACCATACTGCCCAGAGTAATTTATAGATTCGATGCTATTCTCATCAAGCTACCATTGACTTTCTTCACATAATGATTAATAAATTTTTGTTCAGGTTTGTAGAAAGAAAACTTTCAAATTGATCAAGCCTACAGGATAACAGATTTCTTCAGGAAGGTTAAATGCCTTTTCCTAGAGTTATTTAAACATGGTATAGAGGACCATTTGGGAGAAGAAGTATGGAAAGAACACAAGCAACAAGTGACCTGCATGGATGGCATTCTTTAACCCTAAAACTTCATCATCTATATGTGCAAAAGACTGCAAAGTCTAAATTGAAGATAAATAAAGTAAAAGTCTGTATAGCTGATGACAACACTGCATATTTCCTGATTTACTCGGAAGTTTTCTTAATCATTCTTGAAAAGTTTCCTTTACAGCATTCCTTGTATACTGGCCAAAGATTTATATTACCAGAACAAAATCAAACAACAACAGAAGAAAAAGGTGAAGAAAAAATTTCGTCTGAGATGATCACATTTATAAATTTATATAATTTACATTAGTGTAAACATCTCTGAGATTGCAGGTAAGAGGAACAAGGATAAATCTACATGTTATCTTGTGAATGATTTTGGTAACAGGAATTTTACCAGCCAGGCTTTCATTTCTTATATTATATTGAAAACCAAAGAAATAGTTAACTGGGAGCTTCATCAGTGATACCTGCAATTATAACTAAAAACAAGACATCCAATCAGTTTATTTGCTAAAGAAAACTATGACATGCCAGGATGGTCAAACCATAACAAAGAGAAGGCTAATATTTCAGCTTACATCAACTACTTTGCATAACTTGAATGAAAAATGGAAAATTATATTATGTTCATCATTTTATGACACTTTCTGTTGCACACAAAAGAATGAAGAGTATTGCACTATATATATTCTTTGAAAATATTCCACTGTCAAACAAATAACATTTGATCTCTCTCTCTACCTAAAAACTTTGTGAAAGACATTACAGGTAAAGACTGTAAAGCTTTGACAACTTTGATCACAGTTAACTTTTTAATTTAATGTCTTCTGAAGTTATTACATTTAACCAAGCAGCAGACATACAATCTAGACTGACTCTGTAACCTCCTATCACACCGACTAGAGAACTAAATTTCCTACAGCCTGCCAATAATAAAAGCAAGAATTGAAACTAAATGCAGCCAATAAACTGTAGGTATATCTTTAAGTATTTCAATCTCATCAGAGACTCTTATGTTTACCTTTTTTGGAAAAGAAACTTCACTCCAGTAGTTGCAGAAGTTATCCTACTTTCAGAAAACGAAAAAAAAAATACTTTTGACTGTGTCTTTGTCCTACCAGAGTTCTCTTATGAAATCCTCCAAAGTTATAAATTATATCCTAGGAATGAAGGGGGGAACCAGGTGGATAGATGTTCAGGTCATCAGGATTATATATCATAACAATAGATATTGTCTAGGTACAGAACAAACCTTTGGAAAAACAGTTTTTACACAGAATCATTCTGGTTAGAATGACTAATACTTATCATACATTGGATGAATTTGGACATCTGTCAGTGGTTTACCAGAGTGGGGACAAACTGTCCTAAGAAAAGTCTAGTAAGTGTGCTATCTGCTGAAGAGACAAGGGTGACTCATGAGGTCATTACGAATTCTAATCTCCATCAAATCTCATCAGCCAAAAGGGATGGAGACATCCATCTAAATATAAATAATGAAAGATAAGTTGTAGTCTAATAAATTATAACTATGTTCATCATGAAGTCATGTTATGTGGTAGAAGCCGATAGGTACTGATAAGACAGAAAGAAAAAAGAGGTAGGAGTATAGTTTCTTCATTTGTACCAAACATTCATTATGGAAAAAAGTTATCAAATAGGCCAAATGGATACTTTAATCTATTCAGTGGGTGGCAGAAGAATTACTTTTTCTCTCTATTGAACTCATCATATGAATGAAAAAAAAGAACCCTATAACAAGCAGAGAATTAGAACTAATGAATGGTAGTACAACCTAATGAGAGCAGTAGACCCCATATTTCTAATTATCCTTTTTCAACCAAAGAATATGTAAAGTATATTTCCTAAATTTAAGCCACATCTAGAGAGGAAATCTTCAGTGAAGTGGTTAATGGCCTTAAATATCTTTTAGTTTATTGGCGTATCTATTTTGTTACAGCATTTTATTTCCCAGACTATTATTTGACCTTTGAACAAGGCAAAATTAAGTTTCGTTTGATTCTATTTCCAAGCGCAGGCAAAAATACACTATGTAATATTAGAAATTCATATGTTAAAGTCTTATTATTCACATAAAATATGTGAACACTAATATAATTATAAAAATTAATTGAAAATTCACGGTAGCAACTAAAAAAACCTTTAATTAATTAAATTCAAAGTATCTGGCATTTATAAAAGGCCAACACCTTGCTAAGTAATTTTATGCATTTTTACTGTCATCTTAATAAAGGTTTACTACATTTAAAGGAATCATGTATACTTTACTATTAATAAATCCTTTAATATTTATTACAATAGATATAGATATTTTTTCTTTTGTGTAACAAATGTCCAAGCAGAGGTCAACATTAAAAACAACTTTTAACATGTTTTATAATTAGAGCATTTTGTCATTGTATTTTATATTAAGTATAATTACTGCCTGGTTTATGTGATAAATTCTGACTTTAGATATTGAATTTGAAATCAGGAAGATATATAGCATGATTTTGCTGGCATATGAACACATAGCAAAACAAAAAGGGGAGGAGGTTTTAGCTTCAGTGTCAACCTCAGACAATTTTATAGTTGTTTTGAAAAGACTAATAAAATATTTTCCACATGAATGAAAAACATTAAATATCAAGCTACTTTTTTTTAAAGTTATAAAAATGGAGATGGTCATATTAATGTAGACCATGAATCTGTGAGGAATAAATGTTTTATATATCTGCTAAGTACATCTGATTACAAAGCTGAATTACTACCATAATGATTAAATGTTAATTATATGATTCTCAATTATCTATAATACTTCTTGACTGCACATTCATTGACAGAACAAGCAGAAACTTATTTAATTATTTGACTTATTAACAGGAAATCTCTCCATTTTATTTCATTGTTTGCATTTATTCTTGCATAAATGCATATCCATTCAAATCCGTTTAACCACATGTCATGTGTAGGAAACGAAGAGTTCACTGGTTTACATAGACATGTGTTTTGTGTTAGTTGAAGATATGAAAGTTTGCTCTTGTCACAGTCATAAATTGGAAGTCAGGAGCCTAGGAATAAAATCTGGCCGACTGCCCCATTTCTATTTGAATTGCATCCTCACAGAATGGCTTGCTTTCTTTAGTACAGATTTTCAGAACAGAAAATAGAAAACTTTTCGCCTCTTCCCACCTTTTTTTTTCTCAAGTGTGATTCATAAATAATTGAAAGCAGGCTAAAGTATTCTTGCGAAGAATGCTCAAGTAGTTGCATCAATTTGAGTTTTGGTGTCTTTGTATCAGGTATTCTATCTTACACAACTTATTCACAGTAAGCTGTCATCACAACTCGCAGTAAAGCGTTCAGTTAGTCATTCTTAACTCCCAGGAAATATTTCATACTGACAATAGAAAATTAATGCAACTAAATAAAAATGCTGATAATTGTTAAGTAATACAGTAAGCAATACGACAAGATAATTAATATTATATGTTTTGAGGTAATCAAATATTATTAACTAAGTTTGCACATGAAAACTTTGATTATTTTCTCTTCTTGATGAAAAATATGTTATTAAAAGAAACCATATGTGGCTGTAAGTAGTAGCATTTTGGGCAACAGTGTATATTATGTTCCACAGTATTTTGAAAAAGTTCAAAACAAGTTTTGCACACCAGTGTCCAGATCAGTTGGCAAACCAGTTTTCTATAAATCTTTTTTTAAACACCTGACTTAGTTCTACATAACCAAATGCATAAAAGATAGAAACAAACATCCCAATCAATGACCAACATGTCAGGAAAACTCTCAGATAAGTAAGAACTATGTTGGGTTTATTAATAAACGTCTAGAACCAATATGTGTCCTTACTGTAACTCTGTATAAAAGATTACTAAAATATGTACTATCCACTTGATTTACAGCCCACTGGAATGAGGTGAAGGTCTTAGCAAGGGATTGTATAGAGTACATATAAAATTGTAGCATTTTGAACCGCCTCAAGGCAGACATTAGAGCTGTCATCTTTTTATTGACAACTTTTAGTCTGTGGTGAAATGTAAAAGACAGTCAAGGGCTACCACTTCAAGCAAGTTACTTAATCTTTTTACCCTTAGCATCCTTATTTATAAATCACGGAAAATAATATCTACCATAAAGCTTCTATAAGGATTGTATATATATGTATTTCTAAAATGAATAAATGTGGAATGATTGAATATACGAGATATTTAGGGTAAATGGATTTGGATCATTTGCAGATATTTTTCCTTACTTTTCATAAATTAGATTGTTAAATTCAGCTCTTGGTATGCCACTTATTTAAATCAATAATAATGGAGCATTAGCTCAAACCGAAATTAAAGTATATATTCAACCTTTTAAAAATGATATGCCCCAACACTAAAGTTAAATTTGCTTAAAAATATAAATCTATAAGTAACCAAATAGCTGCACATTCAGTGTAATAATGGCCATATTTTTATGGTGTGTAACAGGATCTTAGTCTAAAAGAAAGTTGAAAAGACAAAAGAGAATTTTAGTTTCATTGTAATATGCATGTGATTAAATTAGTTCTAGCACATGCAGTTTTATATTACTGACCTGAAATAAGAAAGAACACACACTGTTTCTTATTTGCTTTGTGGCAAAATATGCTCATACAGTAAAATTCACTCTGATACTGACTATTGCAATTTAGCGAAATAGGAGACTATATTTCAGACTGTAGGTAAATAAAGCATTTAAAGAATGACATGTCTGAGAAAAGCAAGAGAGATTAATAAGAATGTACCCAAAAGAATTCAGTGCATAGAAAAAAAACAAGCTAATGTCATTTCCCAAAGAACAAGCAGTATAACTAGGAGGAGAAAAATCATGTAAATGATCACTATGGGAGCAACAAAAATCTCTGGTGTGATTTGATGTTTTTCTTTTTTAGATTTGTTTTTTTTTTTTTGGTTTTTTTTTAATGTTTTGCACCCACAGTGGGTAAAAAGACCATACAAAAAATGTTTTCTAATACAGAACATTTATGCCAGAATAAATATGTTAGGAAATGAGGTTTGGAGGATACAAAATACTGAGTTTGAAGAGTACAAACGGAAGAGCTCCCTCAGAGGGATCAGAACCTGGTCTATAAATATCTTCAAGGTAACCGTGAATCTAAGGGGAGGACATCATTCATAATGTCAGAAGGTAGAAAGACAGAGAACAATGCCCTGCAGCTAAAGAAGAAGAAGAAGAAAAAAATAACTTTTTCTGGTTATTTTAAAAGTTCTTAAGACTGAGGTCAACTGGTTTGAATCACTAACAGACAAGGGCACATCAGTGATTGCTGTTGATAGTCAAGGACAGTTTGTTAAAGGTGTTAGCACCAATGGTGATCTTGATCATACTTAGCATTACAGAGCCTATGAAGTGGAATGCAAATGCCAGTGAGAATATACCTTCATCGATCTTCCTATTTACCCATAAGGTATGTATATCAGGGAGTCAGTTTCTATCAACCACACTTTAAGTAGCCAAAAGAGCTCTCTTGTATATAGATAGATTCAAATCCAGATTCTGTGGCCATTTTACATTTTGTTTCAAGTCAAAGTTTCTTCTCTGTTTTTAGAATGCTTTTTTCCCTATTTATAAAAGTAATACATGCTTACTACAAACATTCAGAGCAATAAAGCTAACTCTTTATTAAACCACAGCAAAAGTTACTATAAACATTCTGGTTTGTATTTACCTATATTTTTACTAATGACAGACACACTCATACACTATCCAAAAATGGGATCATGCAACACATTGAATTTTAACCTAACTCTTTCATTTAATATATTAAGGGCACATTTTCTACATCAATAAATGTAATAAATTTTGCTTGGTATAAGAATAGGCTAAGCTAAAAGTAGAGTAGGAATGAGAGAAACTAGCTCTTCTATTTTCCTCACAGCTGCAAATCTTGGCTCTGAGTAGTCTGTAAGGGAGAGTGAAGGATGCATTTTTAAAGATGTTGCTAAATCCTTCCAGTGAAGCAATAACATAGTATATCCATTTATTCATTCAGCAAACATGTACCAAGTAGCAACCAGGTGTTGGCCCTGTGTTAGTAACTGAGGGATGCCCACATGGTGAGAGGGTCTTCCCATCAAGGGTGCTTCCTTACCCTGCTTTCTTAACCTGCTATTCACTCTGGGATAACAGTAAACAATTTTTATTCATTTTTACCACCAACACATTAACAGTGTCTTGACATATTGCACTGAATTAAAGGGAGACTTACATATAAACAATTATTTGAAATGCAGTGTGATAAGAACTGCAATGGGGTCTGACTTAAAGTGCAGTAGAGGCACAAAGGGTCTGTAGTGTGGGTATAAAAGAACCTTCACTTCCAAAGTTGGAGATAAATTTGAATTGTTAATTCCCAAGTCACAAGGACATTACATGCAGCAATTCATACATTCACAAATAAATTTGCAAATCTACAGTTTAGCTGTGAGGCATACTTTGGATACTCATCAGTGCATTAAATCTCTTTGAGCACTGTTTCAGTAAAACTGGGATATCTATACATCTTTCCAATGTCCCTTTTTCATGAAATTTGACTATAGCCGTGTGCATGTAGGTCCTAGGGAATGAAAGAGTAATTTTCCATTCAGTGCAGATCTGTGTCTATAATAGTTCATAGATCCCAACTACCACATATTCTATTCAAAGGAGCAAAATTTGAGTTTATTTTTGATTCAATAACAAAGCTATATAAAATGTATAAAATGTATTTTGCATCCTCTATGTGTAAGAAATAATACAAAGCACTCCATATTGGCTCAATTAATTACTACATCAATACTACAAGTTAAGTATTAATATCTTGATTTAACTAAGAAAGAAACTGACACACAAACAGATTAAACAAATTGATCAAGATCCCAAACCTAGTAAATGGCAGAGATGAGACTGAAACTAAAAGAATCTGTTTTGATTCCACTCTACTCCATGATCTTATTCAAACTGTTAACTGTTTATGGTGATTTATCAATAATGTATTATATAGCTTTGTAAGTCCACAGGGGATATGCATCATATCTAATTTGGCAGATCATTTTTAAGGATTTTACAATATTGCTACCCAAATACCAGTATAACATGAACATACATGTGTTTAACAATATACATTGACGCAATGTCTGTCAAACTCAAAGTAGGCATAAAAGGCTTTCACTTAAAGTCTTGTATTTCGAAACCAAGACACCCACAGACAAATTAAGTGATTCATTCAAAAGCACTAACAATATAGAAAGAGGCTTTATAAAACAAAGCTTTGCAAGAACACAGATGATTACATTTTAATAACGTCCAAGATTCATTAGGGTTTTTATCTCATCATTCTCTTTGATATGATTTCATAGACTATTGGAAAAGGACAAGTGGAATGACAAGACAATATAGTCAATGATCAGATTCTAACACTGTTGGTTTTGATTAATAACAACAGTATTCAATTTAGTATTTCTAAATAGTTTCTCAAATGTGCTTACAATGGCAAGTGTTTTTTTTATTAGTTGTGTTTTTCATGATTTGAAGCCATAAGTTTTTCTTCTGTGCAGTTTCCTTTACATTTAAGCTAAACTGGGCATATTTAAACATGTACTTCTTGCTTATTTGTTATAAGAAAACGTTAGCAACTAAAGTAGATATTTATTATCCAAGTGTTTAAGTAAACTTCAACCACATAAAACCCTTGAATCAAGTGGAATATTATAGCACTTGGCAGGTCAAAAATAACCAATGAATACAAGAATGTAACAGACCCAGTAGAAGAATATCAGAGGAGAAGACTGTTAAGACAACTTGGGAATTTGTGGCAACACGATGTCTGAGCCTTGAGGTAATTTACTTAAAATCGGAGCATGATTACTTTCAAAGTAATAATAAATCATGACTTCTATCACAACTATGACAACATGCCTGATAACCTTGAATATTTCTTTTCTTGAAAGGTATGAAGTTACTTAATTTTTGTAACAATATGTAATATTTAGTGAAATTAGAAAAAAAAATAATGTTTCATCATGAAAGGCACGTTGGAAAGGCACCTATTTACGTACCAGGCTGTAGCAGAAAGAAAAACACAGACTACCAAAGAACTGACTAATGAGTGTGATAGGACACCTTCTTCTCATCTTTTGGGACCCTCTCACTATTAGCAATCTCTGGTCCACTACCTCTTCCCATCACAATTGAACATAGGACTGAAGACATGGGAGAGAGCAAGAAAACAAAATTGTGCAAGATGATTAGAAAACAAAAATGATAACATGCATAAAATGAGGAAGAAATAGTGAATACCATTTAGTCTAAGTCATTATTTACCAAATAGCACCCTACTGGCTTGTATGAGTTCACATGGCTTCCCAATGTGCTTCAATTAATCCCAGGGCATAGACTGTGCATACCAGAAAAATATGGCTCAATGCCCTAAGGAATATATTTAATTTGCTGTGAGGAAGTAAATTCTAAATTGGGAAAATCCTATAGAGCATAAATCATATAAATGACAGTCTTAGGGCAGAAGAATATTAAAATTCTATTGTTCTTATTAATCTGTGAAATGAAAGGGATGCTTAAGCAGGTAATTGTCATTTGAAATGGAAGACAAAACAACATATATTTTAATCAACACACTTATTAAATGTCAATTAGAATTTTCATCAACCAAATTATATGAGACTAACTTGCAATAGCAAGCTTGCCAAATGTTAATTAAAAGAATAAGCATTAACTATCAGTTTAATTTAAATGCCTTTGAAATTTTTCAAAATTTTGTATTTAGGATCACAAACCAATTAATCTTTTCATATACTTTCATCATTTATTAAAAATCTAAGTAACCTTAGCAAACAAAAACTGCTCTCAAAAAATTATCTTAATTAACATGTAATTGAGAACTAATGAAAACCTGAAAATCTTCCTTATTTTTCAAGCTATTTATCTATTTCATAAACAAATCTGGAAAACAAAGAATAATGCCTGCATGCTAATATGAACAATTCAGAACCTGCAGAAATTGAGTATATCCTTAAGATCCATTTAAACATGTGTATGCTGTCATATTAAAGTGTATATTTTAATTGATTTATAGTAGTTGAAGAGTTGAGCTGCAATGTATTATAATATTATAATTCTTGTTACCTAGAGTTAAATATCCCACCCAATGCATTGCTATGCTAGGTATTGAAAACACAGCTTAAACATTGGTCCTATTCAAGATTACTCTTACTTAAGTTAGAGAAAATATATTTTGTTGTTTGCATATACTCTCATATTAGGAATACATTTTTATAAATATAACATTAAACCACGTATTGTTCATATGAGCATTTTCCCTGGTAAATATTGAAGGAGTATTAATTAAACTTTCAAAAGTCAGTCTTTATTTCAATGGTGTTGACTCATCTTTTGCTTGAATAATTTTGCTTGAAACCAATAAAACAGAGTGATATTATTCATGGTCAAGAGGCAATAACTAATTTTCTAAACCTTAGAATTAAATACAGTGATGTTGACGGAGTTGTATCCAATGTCCCTTTAACTTACAATGGCTATAAAAATAGAAATATATACAATGTAAGGTTATCAAGATATTATTACGTGAAAAAATCGTTGGAAATTTGAGAACTCTTATCAAAATCTGCAAGAAAGTCATATTTGACCACAGTTGATCCCAATTCATTTTTATGGTATGATTTTACATGAATCTCTTCAATACTCTTTAACTTACAAACAAAAACCACAGACATTTAAACATTAATAAGGACCTGGGTTTTATGTAGGAAAAAAATACTTTTCAGGTAATTTTTGTTCTTACTTTCGGTAAATTTCAGTCTTTAGAAAGTAAGTTCAAATGAATTGTCCATTAAACTTAATCAAAAGAACTGTGCATTTCTTGGGCTAATATTACATATCACATATTCATTTGTTTATATTCTGCCTCTAAAATATAGTACGTTAAAGTGAAGGATATCCCTGTTGTGTTCACTGCTGCATCATTAGTAGAATGCAGTGTTTGGCACATAACGGATGATCAACGCTTGTTGAACAGATACAAGTATGAGTAAAGCTAAGGAAATGGAATTATAGTAGTTGGAATTGTCATCACATTTTTTTAATCCTATGGACATAAAATATATGTATGTTTGTAAGCAGCACACATATAAGCTGAAAATTATGTTCAAGCACTCTAGCTTTACTTGTAAGCTACTTTCCAATGTCAAACTATAAAAAATGTATACATTCATTCATAAAAAAATTGTGAACATTTCCATAATATGCTGGCCATAATGCTAAGGGTCTATAAGTCAAACTCTGAGTCTATGAAACAAAAAAGTGATGTATAAACTAGTTCAATAATATTTTTAAATAGAGTGTGGAAAAAACATTAGAAGAGCCCAAAGAAGGAAATGTTTTATTGCTTAAAAATTACTACAGGCTGCAGTAGAAGTGAGGTTTGACTTAAGACTGGAAGGATAAATCAGACTATGGCTATCACAAATCAAGGAAGGCATTCCAAGGAAATCATAAAGGTGCAAAGGGCTTCATTAGATGGCTTAGGAAACTGCTCACTCTTTAGTAAACTGTAACCCAAGATATGGTGGAGGGAATGATAGCAACAATGTCTGGAAGAGTTGTAGATAAAATTATTCATTATTTAAAACAGGAATTAAGTGAGACTATAAATTGTGTCTTTGACAAGCACTGTGTCTATATCTATTTTCTTTTAGTAGAAATCCATTTTGAGAAAGGCAAAATAGGATATATGACTTCCTTAATGATATGTCCACTGTGAGTTTTACGACATTATCTAGAGCATATAAATTAGTTATTAAATGGAGACTACCAGGGTTTTATCAAAGCTAGTAATTCAATATAGAAGTATTATCATAACATTTGCATTGGTAGCACACTAATTGCTTTCTTATCACATGAGCCAACTTGGAGTTTCAAAGTCACTAATATGTTAAAGAAGTGATAATATTTTAAGATGTATTAATAAATTTCATAAGATTCACTCCCTTCATTTTCATTCACATGCTAAGGCTTTAATATTATACAGCAAAGCAACTTTTACATAATAGTCATAAAAATTGAATTCATTAAGACAAAGGAGAAACTAGAGATATTATATATATTGACTGAGACTAATGAAATGTTGGCTTTAATGGTGAACTACAAAATGCTTCTGTTTTAATTATATATAGATATTCACAAAACACTAAACAGCTAAGAAAATAAATCTTTATTAAGATTTCATGGCCGCAGGCACATCCATGCTTGGAGATTACAATGTGATCCAGCGACTTGGAGAAGAAAGTTATTTTCTCTAAAGCCCTCACATTTTAATTCTATCTTGAGACTCTGGATATCAGTGATTCTTCACTCTTCATTCTGATGTTTCACATATTTTGCAACGTTAGGATGTGAGCAATGCAAGAGCATTATTTTTCAAAATACTCTTTTAAAAAAAATCACCTAGTAATCATAATAAATCTCAATTTGCTAGACTTTCTTGTTTTTGCTTTATGGTTTAGTATTTTTTAATTTAAATTAAACATGGGAAGAGTCACTGCTGCAGCTTAAATGTTTGCTTTGTTGAAAGTTCATTGCCATTGTGGCACTGTTAGGAGGTGGGACATCTGGGAGGTGATAAAGTCATAAGGGCTTCACACTCATAGGTTTGAATAATGTGTTTTAAAAGTGAGTCTCCTTGTTGCCCCCTTTTGTTTCTTTGCCATTCTACCTTCCGCCTTGTGAAGACACAGCAAGAAACACCTCTCCAGATGATGGTGCCTTGATCTTGGACTTCCCAGCTTTCACAACCGGGAGAAAATGAATTTCTATTCATTATAAATTACCCAGTCTCAGGTATTCTGTCAGAGCAGCACCAAATGGATGGATCCACTTACCAAAATCTTTGTAGGGTTGGAGATTCCTAAACATTTCAATCTATTTTTAGTTAAAAAATAACCCATTTTCTCAGCTTTGCTTCTAGATTGTTCAATTCTACCTATTCTTGTGTCCCAACTTTCTTTCTGAATGCAGTAAAGTAGTCGAACTTTACTTCCGAAGTGGTTTGTTCCATATAAGTTGACTTTGGAAACCTAGGCTGTGCCTTAATGTTGATTATTTAAATTGTCAGAATTGTTAACATAAATATAATGCAGGCCTAAATTACATCCCTTTAGATTGTATAAAGTTATATATACCATACAAATGCATTCTTTTTTGAAGTCAAAGAAAAATTATACAAGACAAAGCTTCGTGAGCAATTTCCATTCAGTAGTGTGCCAAGTTTTTTTTATTGATTTCTTTATAATCAATATTTATTCAGAAACTAAACATTTTGTGAGCTGCAAAAAAAAGTTATAATAAAACGTTTTTACGTCAAGTTCAGCTGAGTAGACATAGGTAATTCTCTTTGTTGTATGTTAAAGGAATTATGATCAAGCAGATCACAGTTCCTATTCAGCTTTTACCCCGTGACGAGAAAGCAGGAATCTAGAATGCATATCTCACCACTATGGACAATCCTACAATTCCACCTTGTTAAAAACAAGGAGAGAAAACAAGCCGGGGGCGGTGGCTCACACCTGTAATCTCAGCACTTTGGGAAGCCGAGATGGGCAGATCACAAAGTCGGGAGATCGAAACCATCCCGGCTAACACGGTGAAACCCCGTCTCTACTAAAAATACAAAACATTAGCCGGGCGTGGTGGCGGGCGCCCGTAGTCCCAGCTACTCGGGAGGCTGAGGCAGGAGAATGGCGTGAACCTGGGAGGCGGAGCTTTCAGTGAGCCCAGATCCCTCCACCGCACTCCAGCCTGAGCGCTGGAGGGAGACTCTGTCTCAAAAGAAAAAAAAAAAAAAAAGGAGAGAAGACAAAGGTAGTGTCTGAAATGTCAACATACACTTTGAAAAGAAACAGAAAACGGTAGCAAAGAGGAGTAGGATTCTTATCACATACATCAGAAAATCTGGCTGAAAAGATGCTCAATAAAATTAGCCATCAAGCAAATATAAATACAATTACAATGAAATAGTTTATATACCAACAGTATGGCTAAAATGAAAAGGAAATACTGACTATTGGTGAGGATGTGGCACACTCAGAAAGTCTCATGCACTGTGGGTGGGAGTAAATTGGCATAGCTACTTTGGAATTCTGCTTGGCTTGGCAGTATCTGCTAAAGCTGAAAAAAATGCATGTCTTATGCCCCACAATTCCACTCCGATGTATATACCTAAAATAATTTCATACATATGTTGACTAAAAGACATGTACTAAAAGAAAGCTGGAAGAGTCCTAGGGGGAATTCTGGGATACTGGCAACGTTGTTTCATGATCTGGGTGCTGTTTCTATGGTTGTTTTCAGTTTATAAAAGTACTTAGAGCTGGGCGCAGTGGCTCACGCCTGTAATTCCAACAGTCTGGGAGGCTGAGGCGGGTGGATCACGTGAGGTCAGGAGTTCGAGACAAGTTTGGCCAGTATGGTGAAACCCCATCTCTACTAAAAATGCAAAAATTAGCTGAGTATGGTGGCATACATCTGTAATCCCGGATACTCAGGAGGCTGAGGCAGGATAATTGTTTGAACCCGGGAGATAGAGGTTGCAGTAAGCCAAGATCATGACACTGCACTCCAGCCTGAGTGACAGAGCGAGACTCCAGCTCAAAAAAATAGAAAGTACTTAGGATATGTACACTTCAATTTAACTCTATTATAATATTACAATGGATTAATAAAATTTTTCTTTTTATTTAATAAAGTTTTATTTTTATTTAATAAAAGAGTGCCCTGGCTTCTTTTTTGACATCAAAGGTAAACTATTTTATCTGAATAAATTGGGCATTCCCTTGCTGAGTCATACATGTTTAGGCACTAGCAAGGCAAGGAAGGCTAAATAACTTTTGACAGCTAAATAACTGTTGATGTGTATTTGAATCACATTTCTAGGGAGAATCACATTTCTAGGGAAAATGGCAGAGATTGGTTAATTATTCAGAGAACAATTTCCCTTTCTCTTCTGGGCATACACCAAAGGTTATTTCCTGTTCTCCCTTGTCGTTGGATAGCAGGTATTGACTGTTATAGCCCTTGCAACACACACAAGTGTTATTCATCACTGGCAGGCCCAACCCATACAAGCCCACATAACACTCCTTATCTCTTTCTCCTTGTCTGAAAATTCAAACATTGAAGGAGGTGGTCTAAAATATAGAAAATGATGCTGCAGCCAAGAATCTGTTCTTTGACCCACTCTGGACAATGATACAAAAAGGAATAAATGGTATTGTGTTTAGTCACTGAAATGTAGGGTTGTTATAGCAGCAAGCCTGTCCTAATACTAGCACTGAAGCCAACTCAGTAAGCAGAGGTAGCTATGAGCAAAGCGGATGGGAAAGGATAGGAGTTCTTCCCAGTGCTGAAACTTTTGATCCAAAATAGGCTTAAAGTAAGGGCAGTCTGAGCTTAGTCAAATTTAAGTAGGTCTGATGGAATTCCAAGATAATGAAAAAACATATATAGAAAATTCTGTACAAAAATTGTGACTCAGAATGAGATTAAATAGCTGTTTCCTCCTGGATTTTAAGTATGTAGCTTCTCTTCATCTTTATTAACACTCCTATTGCCCGTTTCTGGCCCAATCTTGTGTTTTCAAATCAGGAAATGCCTCAATTCACTTCTTTTAATTCGGCTGAGTTTTATCTGAGATGGCCACTTCTCATCTGCATGAACTTCAGAAGAAAATTTAATGTATTTTGGCATTTGTTATCTCATCTATAAAACACAGTTAACAAGACAATGGTTTTTTTTAGCTGATCAAAAAATAAAGTACATCATGAAGATTTTAATGGTTAAGAATACTGTATTGTATACCGGAAATTTTCTAAGAGTAAATTTCAGATGTTCTCTCCACAGAAATAAAATAGATAACTATTCAAGATGATGGATATGTTAATTGGCTTAACTGTATTCAATCAATTCACTCTGTATACATATATCAATATGTCATGTACACAAATGCATACAAATAAATAAATAAATGCTTGTAAATTATGCTGCTTGTTGCGTGGTGAGCATCCAATAAATGGTAGCTGCCACAGTTTGTTTTGTTAGTGTTTTTATTATTGACAGATCCTAGTTAGGTTTTATCCTTTCAAATAGCTTATTGTTTCATATAATTTATTTATGGTGTTAGGCTTCACGGTATGTATAAATTACACAAAATGTTGTACACACATCCTTTTGAATTTCTCATCACCAACTCTTGAGTTGTCCATGGTTTCCATGAGGTTCAAATTGATTTTGTGTTCTAAACTAGTTGCCACAGCACCTTTCTGTTAGAGGAGTTAATAAAGGGTTACAAGTTTAACATCCAATTCCACAATTCATTTTAGATTGCAGGTAAGTTAATGGGAATCCATACTGTGCCCTTAATTTCTCAAGTGCACATTTGTTGAACAACTCAAAGTTCACCTTGAACTAAACATGCATCACACAAAGTAAAATGACAAGTCATATCAAGAGTAAAAACAATAAAGATCCTTAAACGTGACATAATCAATGAGTGGTTTTTTATAGTAAACATAAGATGAAAACTAATTTCTGTCTACTTTGATGAGAACTCTTTCATCAAACTGTTGGTGTAAGCATGTGCTTTCATATGCCAATGTAGCAACAATTCTACGGAAACATTTTGCATTTTTATCATAAAGGAGTGTCTCAGATAATTTTCCTTACACACTTAACTGTTTGATCCATGCAGGCCAATTTTGAAGTCATTGCTACTTTAGTTTATAAGGGAAAATGCCTGAGCCATTGCAAAAAGAAATTAGGTCATTGCTTAATTGATTATTAATTTCCTGTGCTTGATGTCTGGAAATGTCTTTTAGATTTTTGGCTGGATATTTCAAGTGTGTAAAAAATCTGTAATGAATATTATATTTATAAATACTCTACTAATAACAAAATGTTGAAACTATGTTAATTTTATAATAAATATAATTTTTATAGTCTGCAATATGATTTATAAAAAGCAGGTATCATTAGGTCCAATTTGTAGATGATGAGAAAATAAGTTCAGAAAGGTGTGAAGTCTAAAGGCAAATAGCTAATGAATAGAAGGAATTGGGACTCAGACAGGGTCTTCTACAACCTGAGTAATAAACCCTGTTGCATTTCTTCTTTCTTTAATGCAACTCTTCAGCAAATATTTCTAACAGAACAGTATTTTTATTTTATTTTTTTCTCTAAGGAACCTTCGTATTCTTATTCTTATTTTCTGTCTTTTTTCTTCTAGTTTTTCTCCTTGCCAGCATGCTATTCTAATGCATCCAACATAGAGACTGTACCTGTCTTGTTTTCAAAATATGGCTTCACGGAAACACACAGATTCTGCATTGCATATATCAGCTACACAGCCACAAGATCAACCACAAGCATAATTAACTTTAAAGAGACTCGACTTCATTCACCATGATCGTTCTGTCTTTATTGAATTTTAATGTCTTTTATTTTAATCAAACAATATCCCTTCACAGAATATACACTAAGAAATGAGTTTTCCTAAATGAAATTGCTTTTTTATTGCCATTCTACCATACACTCCATTTACATCTCTAGAACATTAAAATCATTCTTCGGATGTTGCTTCACCAGCAAGTGAAGTGTGTTATCTGTACGAGCTCTGGTGGATGAAACACTTTCTCTCCAGGCATGGGCCGAGAAGCTGCATTAACAAGTCTGAATATCACCAGTGTTTCCAAAAATTACCCACCAAGGCTATAGACAAATTTTGTATCCTCAAAGCAATGAAAATTTAAGAGATCTGTCCTTGGTTTTAATTTGTAATTTTTCTATGTCTTGAAGGAGGGAAGAAAAAATATTAGAAAACCACCTGAAAATATATGAAAACAATTTTTTATTTTTAGAATGTGTGTGCAAAGCAAGATAAGTATTAAATAAATTCTGTTATTCTAACAGGATTGATTTTTCTTAAATCATTGTAAAAGGTATCTCAAACAATATATGCATAGAGTGTTTTAGCTACAGTGGTTTCTTTTGAAATTCCTAAATTAAAGGATAGAGTTTCCAAAGCTAACGAGTTCTCTTTACAATAAAAACATTCAGGACAAAAACTACCATTAAGCTGGTATTTTTATATTTATATTTTATTACTTTATATTATGATTAAATTTATTACAGCTTTTATTTTAATAATTTAGGGAAGGAAAAGGATAATTATTGGTTAATAAAGAAAAACTAAGATATTTTAAAAACAGTAAAAATTGTGCATTTTTATGACTTCTTAGTACTACATTTCTTCGCTAGTATACAGTTTCTGGGTTTCTACATTATAAATTTTAAAATCATTTCTTTATATATGCTAAGATTACATCCAGCTTCCAAGTTATGTATGCAAATAACAAATTGGAATTCCATTACTCCAGAGGAATAATTTATTTTGGTTTTTAATCTGAACTGAATGACTTTTGGAAAACTACATATGATTGTATCCGCATCATAAGTTTACAGGTAATGTTTCCAACTACTTAAAGGCATGGGGAGGATTCTACCTCTTACTTCTACAAGAGTTCTTGTCCAGTGCACAAAGCATGGCTGTATAAAAACTGGCTGCCACATACATCAATTGGCTTTCAATCTCTGGTGAATAACTTACAAAGTAGGCATGAAAATAAATAAATAAAAGTTTAGAGATCACTATAAAAGTCCCTGGAGAACACCCAAAACATAGATGTGCTCGTAAGGAAGAATGAGAGAACAGGGATGAAATCACATACTCTGGTCTTTCAAAGAGAAAATGCATGTTATCCCCTTTATATAAAACCATAGAGGTTTCTAAACAAAGGTTATGGTTAGGTGAGGCCTTTAGTTAATTAGTTGGAGAAATGTGCAAAAATGATTTGTTCCTCTCCTCATTGAGTCATGGAGTAGTATTCTTTTCATAGAAAAAGGATACAATGGAATAAATCCATGATGATAAAAAATCTCTTTTCCGAAGAATAAGATTAAGTTGATATATATATATAATTAATATTTTAAGTATTCAAGTAACTAAGTGTTAGATCTCACAGTAAGAATTAATAGTTGTCTAAAATAATAAACTCACCTCCAGTTTGTTGGGTTTTTTTAGTCTTGTCTAAATTATTTCGGTGTGAACTTTAACGATAATATTACTGGGACAGAATATGAATTTAGTGATGAAGGATGAATTTGATTATGAAACCATTTGGACTCTCCTCACATAGTGCCATTTGTTTGCTCATCATAATATTTTTTCCAGGTTTCTGAGATTTAGCCATTGACAAAAAGAATACTTATTAAACACCTAATTTACCTTCATGATTAACTCTTAAGTTATCAAAATGTGTAAATGGTAGTTCCTAATTCCAGGCATATCTCTACATGATATTTCCCTTTTTGGTTTACACAGCTGCAGAAACTAACACATTTCATCAGGGGAAGCCAAAAATACATGGCACAAGTGCCAACTGAAGCCTGGACCCTCTGTGAATGCCAAAACAAGAGCAAAGCAAGGGGCTAACTGCACACATCAGAAAACTAAAACAGACAGAAAATATATTAAGTAACATGAAATGTCAGGAAATATTGACTTGGTTTTTATATTATCTTTCATAAAATAAACAGATTTCAGACATAGCCACAAACTCAATGAACACTTTAGAACAAATTTTCATTCATCTCTGGGACAACAAGCTGAAAAATTTTTAGTTAGTATTGATGATGGGCTTTATATATGTGCTGCTGAAGCGAGCAAAATGATGGATTTTAATGGTCAAAAAGGGTATAGCATTTTAAATTCTGACAATTTTTGGAACTGTGTAACAACGTTTGTAGTTTTATGTTTTTATTGTTCTGAATAAATTGTTTCTATGTTACTGTTAATCTTGTGTGATTTTTTACATATTGATTATATTCCAATAAACTAGCATTATAAATGAATTTTAAAATGCTCATAATTAATAGTGACAACATTCTAATAAAACTAACAGTGCTGATTTTCATGTATTTTTTTCAACTCTTGAAATGTAAGCTAAAACTTTGGGAAACATGGTTTTGTCACAATTTTACATGAAATGATTACATGAAGAGTTTTTAAATTAAGAGCTTGTCTTCAGTTCTTGGTAACATTTATGATATTTGATTTATTATTTTGGAATTTTAAGCAACAGCTTGAGTAAATATATAGATAAATATAAGTAATTTGAAAAATCTTTAGAGAATGCTATGCTTTTCATCACAGACAGTTGGTCATTACCCTCCACATATTATAGTTATACATATGCAAATTAGAAAAATAATCATTCAATATTAATATCTGATTTTTTTGGAAATTACTATGAGCGTTGTTTAACAAATTTCAAATTTCTTGTACATTCTTTTTTCCCTGTTTAAATTTCAATTTCAGAAGGCAATGACTTGGTTAAGTCAGCTTCAGAAATTAATTTCCCCCTCTACAAATTCACCTGTTTATCTCTAATCCCTGGCTAGTTCAAGACTGATCCTATAATCTGTTAATATCTGATTTACAGAGAGCCAGTTGTGCCCCACGGAGACTAAGCCATTCTTACTCTCCAGTACATTAAGAATTAATATTTACCCTTACTGGACCTTTAAGCTTCGACAAGAAACTTTAACAAAAGCTGTGCAAATCCCTACCCAACATATACTGAGAGGATTAATAATAATTCCTTTTGATCAGAATTACTCTGTTGGCCAGTAATGGTTTCCATGGTAATCATGTGGTAGACAGGGCTGAGACTGATTTCATCAGTTGTAAGACATCATTAGAATTATCCTACATGTCTAATTATAACTTTCCATGACTGACTTTTACATAGTGTAGCTCAGAGGCACAGGAAATGAAGTTATAAGTTTTAACTGTTAGAAAGCTTCCATGAGGACAAAAATTATTTTGCTTTCTCCTAATAAGACTTTTTTTCCTGCAAAGAGCATTACAGAGGAGATATTTTAATATTTTTATTTATTTATTTTATTTTTTATTTCTGTTTGAGACAGTCTCACTCTGTTGCTCTGTCGCCCAGACTGAAGTGCAGTGGCATGATGTCGGCTCATTGCAACCTCTGCCTCCTAGGTTCAAGCGATTCTCCTGTCTCAGCCTCCCAAGGAGCTGAGACTATAGGCATGTGCCACCAGGCCTGGCTAATTTTTGTATTTTTAGTAGAGATGGGGTTTCACCATGTTGGCCAGGCTGTTCCTGAACCCCTGACCTCAGGTGATCCACCTTCCCCGGCCTCCCAAAGTGCTGGGATTACAGGCATGAGCCACCACCCCCAGCCTTAGAAAGTATTTTTGTGAGAACTGGAGCCAAGAGCAGTATCAATGAGAATTTCACTGAAAGATTATTGTGCTAACAACAACAACAACAAATTTGGTTCCTAGACAGCTTAGACTTCAGAAAATATTAGCCTATTAGAAAAAATTGTAACACACGATGATTGTGGTGATCTTTTTACTATATATATAATATTACATATAATATGTATTATATCTATCATATATAATATTATATATGATATAGTATGTATTGTATATTATATATTATTTTATTATATTATATATAATATATTATATATATTATTTTATTATATTATATGTTATATATATATAAAATCACCATGTAGTACACTTCAAATATATATAATTTTTTTGCCAATTATATCTCAATACAGTTGAAAGGAGAAGATAATTTCACTAAAAATAAAAAAGCTGAGTTTCTTCTTTGTCCTCTTCTGATTCCTATTTTTTCAAGGGGAAGATTTAGTTCATTGCAGAAAGTTACTTGAAATGCTATGCATATATTTACATATGCACATATACACGCTGTTCTATATTCCTCTACCTATACAGATAAATTAATAGATATAGATGTGTGTATATATATATACACACATATATAATATATATACACATATATAATATATACACATACATAATATATATACACATATATAATATATACACATATATAATATATATACACATGTATAGTATATACACATATATAATATATACACATGTATAATATATACACATATATAATATATACACGTATAATATATACATATATAATATATACACATATATAATATATACATATATAATATATACACATATATAATATATACATATATAATATATACACATATATAATATATACATATATAATATATACACATATATAATATATACATATATAATATATACACATATATAATATATACATATATAATATATACACATATATAATATATACATATATAATATATACACATATATAATATATACATATATAATATATACACATATATAATATATACATATATAATATATACACATATATAATATATATACACACATATATACACACACACACAAGCATACACATATATAAAGAAAAAATATATATCTATATTTTCCTTTCTCTTCCATGTTTATTTCAAAGGCTTAGTAAGCCTTTCGATGCCAATTTCTAAGCATGAGCTTCCACAAAATGGAATGTCATAACTTAGATATTACATAATCTGGAAATTTCCTGCAAACTTGTCTTTCAAAGTATTTAAAAATAAAGCACTTCTCCAACAGTGCAAAACTGAAAGAATTATAACATTCAAAACTAACAGCTATTAAAAGAGAAATAATCAGGGTTTATATGTGATGTGTGTATGTATGTATTTGTGTGTATGTGCTTCAGGTGAAAACACCTGAACCTTTTAATTTTTGAAACAGAAAGTCCATTAGCAGAATTTTGTTCCAGTGTCCAGCTGGTTACCCTAATAAAAAGAGTAACCAACATTTGCCAAGCTTGCCAGTTCAGCACTTAATCCTTATTTTAAAGGCAAAATTCACACTCAGAAATGTTTTAAAAAAAATGGAAGACAGCTGGATATTATGACATAAATTAAATACTGTGGATTTGCATGTTTATGCCAATGTATAGCAATTCCATCAAAAATAACTATTACTGGAATTTCTGAAAGATGAGTAGGAAAAAGAGGACCCAAAATGAGGTACATCTCGAAGAAACCAGAATTATAAAAAGGCTAAAAGCAATGATTTATAAGGGATATTAAAAGATCCATGCTACATATGAAAGGAATGTTACTAGTTCTCTGTGCTGTGGATTAAAACACATTCTCTAGAGTTAAGGTGAGGCAGGTGAATGGAATTCCGTTTTGATTCCCTTGGGCAATCATTGGAGATGAAGAAATCATATGTTCATATTACATGAAAGAATGTTTATATTGTCTATCACATTCAAAAAATCTTAAAGTTGTAGCATCAGTCAAATGTTAGAACCATTTTATCTAACGAAGCTGTAGACTGTAAAAAAATGGAATTTCTTGACTTTTATTCTAACATCCTGTCATAATTGTTAAAAATAAGCATATAGAATGCACTTATAAATGAATAGCACATTCTATAAATAAACCAGTTGTCGAAAACAAGAGCAATAACAGAGATTTTCTAAAAATCTAACTAGGATTTGGACTTTAAAATGATAACTTTAACATTTCCTTTCTAAGCCATTTAGCTTGTTCATAAGTTTAGGAGTATGACAATAATCATGCAACTAATTAATAAACATTGTTTTCTTAACTCTCAGGAAGAAAGTGTTTTTTAAACAAAAATGAGGAATAAAAAATGCATACTTCTCTATTTACAGCCAGAAATATTTAGTAAATTTTATGAAATGTTGTTTTTCTGAGCCCAATAAAAAAATGTTGAAAAGCTTCTAATATATTTTAAGTTGCAAAATAGATTTCCTTTATCAATTGAAGCGTCCATTTTATGGCATTTTTCAACACAACTCCACTTGAACATGTGTATTAAGAGTTAACATAACTAATAGCCTCGGAGATTTGAGTCTAATATTAGGCTTATAAATTATACTGTTCATAATAAACTGCTAATGCTTCAAAAAATATAACTGGGAATAATTACCACAAATTATGATACTATGTCAAATGAATCTGCCCATATTAATGCATCTTCTCCCAAGAAATTTACTTGTGACTCTCTTTTTAAAAATTTTTGCAAATAAAAAGATTAATTTTGCAACCTTTTCTACTTAATGTTTTAATATGTGTGCGTGGTTGAATTTATCTGTGGCAATTAGGACTGGATTCTATTTTATCAGTCTGTCATTTATTGTAGCTAGTTTTAAATAAAGGTTGCGAAATTTAATATAATAAAAACTGAAAGCATGGTTAGCTAGGATAAAGCTAATCTGTTTATTAGAAATACTTGAACAAATAATAATTGAAATAAAGTGAGTGAAAGTTGTCTTGTAATTTGTAAAAGGTGGGTATTCAATGAAATAAATTTAATGTTGCAAGGGGAAAGTAAAACATAATTAGATTATTGTCTTGCATGTATCTTTGCCAGATTGCAAATCCAACTCAACTTATTTTCAAGTAGTGAAAAAATATGAGCTAATGACATTGTATCTGAGTTCTTTCAGTTTGGAGAACAAGAAGAAGAAAAAATCCTACCTCTTTCTCATTGTGTGAACCTCACCGTAGTCATTTATGCCTTAATCATTTAGTTATCACACTGTAATTAGTTCCTAATTGGGTAATATTTGGCTGAATAGGTTCCTTTCTTTTCTCTCTTTATCCAATAAAGAAAAAAAAATGCTGATGGGAAATTTAGTTATTGGCTCTTTAGGAAGCAATTTCTCAGTCCAAAACAGACACAAATTCAAGTCCAAGAAAATGGTGTGCTTGAAATGAGAAAATCTCATCGTGTAGTATTTTCTGATGACCTAATGTTGGAAATTTTGTATTTTTGATGGCTCAGAACCACGGTACCCCACATACATCGCCAGAGAAATAGCCGTTTGCTGCCTGCAGTGGATGTGTGAAGCCCACGTGGACGTGTGCAGTAAACTGAGTGAATGCCACGTCTTACATTGTAAGGGCCAGGCCCTAATTAGAGCACTGTGTTAGTTCTTTTCACTACATAGCAAAAAGACATTGCAACATTTTAAAGAAAAGATTAGTAGAATTTTAGCTAGTTTAAAATCCTAGGATTAAAGAGACTGAGTTATGAGGACAGGTCAAAATCTTAGTGTAAACGGAAATGTTTGAAATTCCACATACGGACCTGTCTTTATAACATGTATAAAATCACATGCAGTTTTGATAATACCACATCAAAGAAATTGGGACAGAGACTTAATTGTGGGCTAACAAAGGCAAATTAGACCATATATTAGAAGTACCATATTAATGAAAGGAAAATACTTGGATATGGAGGTGGGAGGAAAATTATTTGCTTGTAACAGAAATAACTAAAACATTTTCTGCGTACTATTTTTGAATTTCAAATAAGTTTTTGTAGTCATACAATCAAGTTAGTAGATTTGTTTCAGGAAATTAATTAAGTTATACTGCAAGGATTTATTTGAAAGCATAAAATAATTCTAAGCTGAACAAGTGGTGATCATGGAAACTTAGCCACATTTTGGTATTTTTGGTCCTCTTACTAGTCCAATTTCTCCTTAGTTTCAATCAACACTTCAGCCTCCAGCAGAAGTGAGAAGCCTTTGATATAAAGAAATTGAATAGTTTAGACAGCCTTCTTAATGCAGCTCAGCAAGAGACAAGGGGATAAAATCATCTGCTCCTCCTAGTGAGCTTATATAATCTTCTATAAAACACTGACTGAAACGAAAGAAAGAAAAAAAAATCTATATCTGAAGGTACTTTTATATTAAATACCCAATTAGCCACTAGTATTTGAACATGTAGCCAGGAGAAGACCTTCAGAATGTTTCAGACAAACAAGAAAATTAACGAGAGTGAAACTGAATATCATTTCATGATTAAATTTGCCATGCAATGACAAGATAAAACTTCAAAGTGATTACTTAGTCTTTTTTTTCATTTCTCACTATAACGTCTTCCTGTCTGCCTTCTTTTCTCTTTTTTCTTCTACTATATTTAGTTTAGAATATGGATTGGTTTTGAGAACAATGATCTGGACCTGATATTTTGTTCTGCCACTCTTAGCTTTAGGACTAGGGGCTTGCCACCTGACTTCCATCATTTTCCACTGTGTTATGGGTGTAATGGAGATATTAATGCTGTTATGCCCACCTCACATGAGTGTTCAGAAAATCCTATCTCACAAATAAAGTGTAAAGCTGAATAAAATGTTTTAAATACATATGAATGCATACATAAGATCAAGACCTCGCTGGCAGAATTTTTCAAATAACTGAAATAGTCAAATCGTGCATTTAAATGTATGCATAATGCCCTTCCAAATTTTTATTAAACTTTTATATCCCAATTGTACAGTAGTGTAAACTGATAGTAATTTTCCTTTAATAAAGATTATATTATGCATCTGTACTAATTCTATTCTAGAGTTAGAAAAAGTTTTTCTATATATACTCATTAGATTAATTGTACGTGTGAACTTTTAATTCCTAGATCAAAAAACATATATATATTTTATCAATTATACTTCATGAGTGTTACCTCATTTACACAACAGGCAGGACAATTGCTTTGGAAAATGGCATTATAAAATATGAAGGAGGCAAAAGAATGCTTCCAATGCTTCCATTCATTCATTTCAAAAGAGTTTATTTTTTCAAAGTATAAAGAAACAATGAAAAAACACAGACAACCACATCTTATCCTAGAAAATGTCAGTAGCCATCAATTTATTTTATTTATGATCTTTCAATATTGTATAAAATCTAGAGGGTGTGCAATTAGTTAATACCACAATAAACAAATTTATTGTCATTTTGCACCAAAACATATTTAATTTAATAGCATATATTATGCCTATGCTATTAAACAATATGCTCTAAGATTTAAAGATGATTAGGAATCTATGCCATTGAGAACCTTTCATATGGACATGAGAAAGCATTGCCTAAATAATGGTAATGAATAATAGGATATTTTCTAGAGAACTATGAGTGAAGAACAATGGAATGTGAAAGCACTTTCCTATTGGCTTGAGGGCTCCTCAGAGACTTTGAAAGAAGATTAAACATTTGGAATGACATAGAAGGATCTATACTATTTCAATGCAAAGAGTGGAGAGCAGCGGGGAGGAAAGAATGAACAAGAGTTTGAACATACAAGACCATTTGAATAATACAAGTAGTAACCAATGGCGCTTTCAAGTGGGGTTGTGACACTGCCAATGTCCATAAACGGTAATCTACATCTTATGTAATTTTTATGCCAAAATTTCTATTAGCTTAGGAAAGTAATGGGTATTAAAATTCACTCAGGCCGGGCGCGGTGGCTCACGCCTGTAATCCCAGCACTTTGGGAGGCCGAGGCAGGCAGATCACGAGGTCAGGAGATCGAGCCCATCCTGGCTAACACGATGAAACCCCGTCTCTACTAAAGAAATACAAAAAAATTAGCCAGGCGTGGTGGCGGCATCTGTAGTCCCAGCTACTTGGGAGGCTGAGGCAGGAGAATGGCGTGAACCCAGGAGGCGGAGCTTGCAGTGAGCCGAGATCGCGCCACTGTACTCCAGCTTGGGCAACAGAGCAAGACTCCGTCTCAAAAACAAAAAAGGGATAGCGTTAGGAGATATACCTAATGTAAATGACGAGTGAATGGGTGCAGCACACCAACATGGCACATGTATACGTATGTAACAAACCTGCACGTTGTGCACATGTACCCCAGAACTTAAAGTATAATTTAAAAATATATTTAAAAAATTCACTCAAAAAACAGTATTTCCAATGCCAGGTATATGCTGCACAAAATGAATGAAAGGAATTACTTTACAGAATAAAATTCAGGAAATACGAATCTAATTTAGATGACTGTCTATTTTACTAACATTTTAGAGAATTACCTCTACAGAATATGTTTTGGTATATAATTTACCTAATATGATTATTACAAAACAATAAGTGGGCTCTATTATTTCAACAAATTTCCGAGGTAGCTGCTATGGGGATATTTTAAAATGAACCTAAACATAAGAACAATTTTGATTAATTTCAATATACCTTTCTCTTCTAAATTATTATTTACTTAATATTTTCAAAGCTACTATGAATTAGTTTAACAATAAAATAAGTCCTTTCAGTAATTATCACAATTATTTGTATTCACATAGTACATTTCATATTCAAAACACTAGCACATTCAAAAATTGTTTACAAATGAGGAATCTAAGGTTCAGAAAGATGAAATCAATTCCCAGAAGGCACAAAGCTACCAAATGAAACATGCAGGATTAAAAATCAAGTGTTTTGCTATCTAGCTATCCGGCAAAGAAAAATAAAACATAAAGATCTAATGTATACTACTATTAACATATGGAAAATTAATCTGTACTTTTAAATTGTAGATCGTGTGATATTCCTTTTTCACTAGACTGTTTAGCAACTTACAATGTGTTTGCATACTATTACAATTCAAAGATAACAATGGCAATAACTATCTTTTTCAATATTTTTGATATGTTAATAATATTTCCTGCAGCATTTTTGCTGGTTTGTTTTTAAATCTGGGCTAAGGTCTAGACTGTCATGGGTCCCCTAAATTCTGAAATATTCTTTTAGGTCTTGATGACTGTTGTGTCTTTGATAATCCTATGAAGTATGTGAACATATCACTGCAATCAATAACAACTTTATCAACTAATATCTGAAAGAAAATTACTTGATAGTATATATAAGAAGACTGCAAAAGAGAAGCATGTAGGTAAATACTGAGACAGAAAAATGCTTTTTGAGGAGAGGATGGGACATTTTTTCCATCCTAATAATATGACCTATGACTGGTCTTTGTAAAGAACCTCACTGCTCTTCAATTAGATTATACAAAGGGCACTGCATATTATGCTCAATAGACCCAAAGCATAGCATAATAAACATGCACCTCCAAACAAACTCTATTTTTCCAAGTTTTAAACTCTGCCAACATTTTAGCATTTTCCCCATAGCCCAAACTCAAAATTTTGGATGGGTTTCTGACTGTTCCCTCTTCCTCATCCCCATTTACAATATTTATATATTTCTTGAAGATCCTTTCTTTTGAGTGCTTTAGAACTTACATGAATTGTCACATTCTTACACCACTTCTTTGGTTCATGACCTCATTGCTCTATGCCCAGATTGCTGAAATAAACTCCCGACCTTTAGTCTTGTCAATCTGCTCAGACTACCAGTTCTATGACACCATTCTCCTGAATTAGAGAATGCAATTACTTTCTCAAAGTAATTGCAAATAAGAGTTTGCAATTACTTTTCCAAAGCTTCTTAAGTCAAGTGCACAATCATATTGGTGGCCCCTGAGAAGTTCTATAGGTTCGTCTTGACTATACAGGCAAACGTATCACTTTACCTAAACATATACTGTTTTAGTCAAGACATTACCCTGAGGATTATTATCCCTTTTCATAAATATCCCTTCTTACATGACTTCAGTCAAGATAATCTTTTCAGTTAGAATATGCTCATCCATCCATCCATCCATCCATCCATCCACCCATCCATCTATTCATCCATCCACCCATCCGTCCGTTCAGCCAGCCAACCACCCTACCAGCCCTCATGTAAGGAATAGATGCACAGCACAGGATAAGACATTTAAAATACATTCTAAAATAATTTTCTGTCCTCAGGATGCTCCCAGGCAAGTTGCTAGGCAGAAATTATCTAATTATAATACACGACACTGTATGTTACAGGTAAGACAGGTGTTATGTGAGAATTTGAAAGGGCTTTTAAGTCAGCCTCCAAGGAGTAGGTGACATGTAAGGTAAATCTCAGAATTTCCTTTTCTTTGATCTCTATCTAAAATTCTGCCTTAAAAATCTGACTCCACTCTTTCAAAAATCATCTCAAATCTGACTTCCTACATAAAACTGTCCTCAGTAAAGTAAGCTGACCTAGAGAGCTATTCTTCCTACTAGAGGTCAAATGTATTTTTTCACATGGTGATAGCCTAGGTGATATTGTTCCCTAATATTTTCTTTTTGTAGGTCCTCAGCACTATAATCTATCCCCAGGAAATCACTAGCTTCTTTAAAGGCAGACTTGTTCTTCTTTGTTCCTCCAAGTGCCTATTATAATGAATAACCTTTAACTGTGCTAGCGTAAACACTCTTGAAGTTAATTAAATCAGCTTCTCTTCCCAGCAATCCTTTAGCCATTGTGGACACCCATGGGGACATCTGTACAAATGCCATTTTGGGGGTTCACAGCAGCCATGTTTCTGCAGTAGTATAAGGCCCAGGCTGGACTAATCAAATTCCTTCTAGGATCTGAAATGAGGACATCAATGGATTCTACACTGGCCAAAGCTGTTTTCCAAAAATTATTATGTCTTAACTATTACCAATGAGTTATGCATATCTCATTAACAGTAAACCAAGAATAAAAGTGAACTAAATAAATATTTTTATTAAAGTTCACTTTCTTATCAATAACCAATATACAAGGAACTCATAAAACATAAACACATAGAAGAAAATATATTTGTCTTAGGAATAATTGTTTTAAATACATAATCAGTAACTTTTTTACTTTTGAATATATACGTTGGGAACTAAAAAAACTGCCATGATCTCCTTTTTGTTGTTGTTCTTTCTTATAAGAATCATCGCATAGTTTCTGTCCAAACCAAAATGTATCCACTGTGGGAGGAAAAAAAAGTCTCCAAATAAGACTTGTTTTTTTCTTTTTTTAAAAAAATGCATTTTCTTTCTAAAACTAATTTGCAGCTTATGAGTAGTTAGAAAAAAAGACATTATTTTACAGCTACATAACATTTATATCTGAGCAAAGAAAATATAATGAGCTACAACGAAGTAGAAAAAACAGCAAACTTGAATTTATCCACTGTCTCATTTTTAATTAGCACCTATAATGTTTAAGAACATTGACAAGTTCACTGGACATACAAATTATATGACATTAGAGGAAAGGTTATAGGGACCTTCCTTCTCCATCTATCCAAAACAGAAATAAAATTTCACCTCTCCAATCATAGGGAATATGCAAAAGGCAGCAGTGCTGAGGAGAGAACTAGCCTCTCTTTCCTAGCCAATGATATCCTGTATAAAAGATATATATGAAAGGCTGTTTTCTTTATTCCTTAAACATTCATTACCTCTTCATGGAGGACTTGAATGGAAGGAGGCTCAGACTATCCATTCTCATGGGAGAAGGATAATGAAGTAAAGGTCAGGGGTTACTGGCAGATTTTCTTTCTTAGTGAAAAACATAATCTTTGCATATCATTTTCTAGAAAACGTAGGGAATGCAAATTTTAAGAGTATAAATTAGTCCTATGAGCTTTTTAGTTGATCTTTTTAAATGTGTAGTTGTAAAAATTACTAAATCTCGAACCTCTGACTTCAAGTGATCTGCTCACCTTGGCCTCCCAAAGTGCTGGGATTACAGGCATGAGCCACCACACCTGGCAAAAATTACCAAATTTCTATCTTAATATGGAGGAATCCATTTTAAAACAATAAGAATAACTTTCTATTTAGGAAAGCATTTTATAAAAAAAATTATTTGGGTTGATTTTATTTATTATATCTTTCAGAGATGTTTGCCAGTTTTCCTTTCATATAATTCTGTTGTTATACAGAAAAAATAAAAACAAAAGTCTAGGTAAAATCATCACCTAGCCAATTCAATTGTAAGTTTAATAATTCAATCATAAAACAATAAAACCTTTCTAATATTTATTCATTTCAGTTCTCTTCATCTCAGCCTACAGCATCAGTCTTGATTTGACACTAATAAATATTGACCATATATATATTCTTTGTCTTTATATATATATTTATTATAAAAAAGTTATAAAAAAGTAGAATTGTGTTTTTGAACAAATTCTTCTTCTCCTTAATAAATAATTTTTAAAGAATTATAACAATATTCTCATAATAGTTTTTGGTCATTTTTTAGAATAAAAATATGAGGTTCTATTAAAAACATTCCTTGCTGTTCTTATACCAGAATTCAAGGATGAACTATTATGTTTCACTCTTGCCCCAATCACTCTTGGAACATTTTAGAATCCCGATAAATTTTTTGACTGAAAGTATAAAATAATAAATGAATAAAATTCTAGTCAATTCCAGTTGGATAATCATTCCAAACTGGATTTCTCTTTCTATTTTAAATTTCTCAGTGGGTCTATTCATTTTTACCAGTTCTATATTTTTAGAATAAAACTGAATGTGATGCTGAAAGATAGTTTCTCTTCATTTATAATATTTAGTTTCTTTTGATACTGTTTTACTATAGAGTATCACAAACTTGGAAAGTAATCTTTTTTCTTTTCAATTGTTATTATTCATTGTAAGTCAAAATATCCAGCCAATATAGTGCATTATAATAAATTTTATATACTAAAGAAAGGAAAGAAAATAAAAAGACTGTGTTCCATATTTTAATCTAAAGGTAAGAGATTCATAGCCTACAGCCCATGTTGAAATGTCAGAAGAATCTGCACTGGCTATGAAATTATATAAACCATGTTGCATGAATATACATACATTCATTTATCTGATTTGAAGGTCCATTGATCTTCCAAAGAGAGTTTAGAACACCTATTTGAAAATATTATATAGTGTGTCTAAATGAACATATTCCAATATATCTGAATAATCTGAAAATACTAAAAATTAAATGCTTTTTATCTGATGGTTATGCATTAAAAAACAAACAAAAGTTAATATAATTATCTGGAAAATTCAAACACAAATTTTAAAATCCATACTCTGCTAATAAAGAACTGGATAAATTTATAGCTTGAATTGTCTATTGTTTTTCTTTTTAGAGGCAGGGTCTGGGGACTCGCTGTGTTGTCCCAGCCTGGAGTGCAGCAGTGCAATCATAGCTCGCTATAACCTCGAACTCCTAACCTCAAGGGATCCTTCTGTCTCAATCTCCTGAGTGGCTAGGACTACAGAGGTATACCACCACACCTAGCTAATTTTCAAATTTTTTGTAGAGATGGGCTCTCATTATGTCACCAGGCTGGTATCAAACTTCTGGCCTCTAGCAATCTTCCCACCTCAACCCCCAAATTGCAGGGATTACAGGCCTGAATCACCGCGCTCAGCCTTCAAATCTTCTTTATGAGTTCCCTCTCTGTTCAATATTACTTTATTAAAACTCGACTCTGAATTTCATTTCCCCTATGATAAGACTGTAGCATCCCAATTCTTGTGCTTTCTCAACATGCTAAATTGTTCAAAATGTCATAGCGTATTCAGTTTGATTTTTTCCCCTTTTTTTCTTCCAAGTATCACAGCCTAATTCTTTATCGTTTAGTTTGAATACTAGAAGATTTGGAAAGAATCTTTCATTTTGCTACGGAGTATGGTGATTAGACAAAAAAAATAAAGAATAATATAACAAACACGTGTACTGCCATGGGCTTTGTTAAACCTTACCTTTTTGCTGTATTTTATTGAGATATTATTTAAGGATATAAAACATAATAACTGTGTACCGATTCGTAATTGTGTTCTTATGCAAGTGCCCAAAAGTAATCACTATACTGAATTTAGTAAATATTATGGCTTCATGCTTTTTATTTCATGTTTTCTAGAGGGAGACGATGTGAATTAAGTCTGCGTGCTTGCGCCTATAAGGGAGATATTGCAATCTCAGTAGTTTACATAAAAAGTGGCTCAACATAACTCAGTGGTTGCCAACAACAAAAGCAACTATTTTATGTCTCCTTAAACTACATGAATTATGGCATACTGTATGACTGCATCTCCAGCTTTCCTAAAATAAAAAAGCTTATTATTTTGTTATTTATCCTCAATAACATGTGAGGCTTCAATATGTTTATTTTTAATGCTGCATAAAATTTCATTGAGCACATCTACCACCAATTGATGAACCAAATAATTCACATTGCTTTTTGAATACAAGTAAATAGAGCATTTCCAATTTTAAAATAAAGAGCATGTTGATGTTTATAATCAAGGAAACCTACAAATAGAAAGGTTGTTCATCAAAAAAGGAATACCTTCCTTCATATACATAATTTTTAAGAGTATAACACTTATGCCATTTATCCCCAAATATTGCACTAACAGCCTAGGGAGTTTTTTAAAATCCCAATGCCTAGATCACACCCCATAATAATTAAATCAGAATGTCTGGAAGTGAGAGCTAGGAATTAGTATTTTTAAAAGAATCCCAGGTGATTGCAAATTACAGCAAAGTTGGCAACCGCTGAGTTATGTTGGGCCATTTTTTATTTAAACTATTGGGATTTCAATACCTCCCTTATAGCTGCAAGCACACTGACTTAACTCACATCATCTTCCTCTAGAAATTTTTCCTTGAAAAAGTGTTGGTGATTTTTTTGGGGGGGATAGGGCCTGAAAATCTAGACACATGTTAATCATAAAACGACCTACTCCAGTCCCTTAAATCGTTTCATTCATCCTGCTCTCAGGTTTGCTGTCTGTTGTTTTTAAGTTTTGTGTGTGTATATATTAATACTGCTATCAATCCTATATTTCAAGGTTCCAAGGATGTGGAAACAGGTTGGTTAATTCTCTCTGTACAGTACCTAACAAACCGTTACATGCAGAGAGACAAATCATGCTTTTTTCTGTTAATGATACCTCATGTGAAATAAAAACTTTAACTCCCTAAAATCTGGTGAAAGTGTCTTAAATCATACATAATACCTGCGCTATTTTACTCCAGACTTTATTTTTGTTGAACCTTGCATATTATATATAGTGATTTAAGTAGATTTCTGGTCATTTTAGATCATAATTTTATTCGTATTTACTTAAATATAATTACATCTAAATGAAATGGAAACTACACAGTATTCAGATTTAAAACCAACAATCTATTCTCAAAAGAACATTTTATTTTTTTAACCATGAATTATCTCCAGTACAAATAAATCTATGTATTGGATTCTTAGGTTCTTATTCAACCTTAGGAAGCCACATCTCCAACAGAAGGAAAGTATTAAGACAGCACATCACCTTTTTCTGTTTTCTACATTTTGCTGATTTCTACTGCTTTCTTCACTTTCCTACTCTCTCTCGCCATCCTTTCCAAAGGCAGCGAGTGTTTAACTTATCCACACCTACTTTAACTGGAAGTGTAGTGGAATGAAATCAGTTTACATACATCACCAGCACAATAAAATAGCATATTGATTCTATCCAAAAATCTTATTCAAGACAGTTTGTGTTATTACCTAGAAGACAAATGGTGACATTGGAAGAGTCCAAGCTTGCTGTGACCTTACCAAACCTTTCCTATGAGAAAATACACTATAAAATTGTCATAAAGTAGACCTAACCACTTAAACTAAAAGTTAAATAACTCTAATTCAAATTATACCAACTATACATTACTGTATTAAATTTCTCACCAAGATGATACTCTGCAGGAGGTAGTAATGTTTATGTGGTGGAAAAATCTAAAGCTAGGGCCTGAGTTACAACTATATCAGGGTTATTAAATGAAATGAAAGCAATATGTTTTGGAGTGTTTTTGGCAGGGGAGGGGGAGCAGAGGGTGCTTTAGCTCCAGAAGGACCAAAATATGCTGCTTTTGAGTCTTGGAAATAAGAACGTGTTCCACTGCTGCCTGTTTACAGTCGAAACCACAGGGAAAAATACTTCCAGGGGCCTGATGTTTCAGGTGCAAGATATTAAGCTGGTTGTAAGTTGTTGCCTGTGGAGAGGTTGACCCAGAGGATAAAAATCCAAAGAGCAGAGCCACAGAAGCATGTGTATTCATAGGTTCTGCTTCAGGGATGTTTATAGTGTTGGAAGGTCCAGTTTCTAACTATTCCTGTCATTTAATGCAATAATGCAGAGGAATGTAGCATTGTCAGCATTTATAACATTGGGTAAGATCTCTGGGTGAAAAACAGGTATTCTTTTCTTTCTTCTGAGTGGAAGCCAATGATTGCAATGCCATGAGGTTTTACTTTTAAATTTTTTTAAAAAGTTGTGTTTTGTTTTTATTTTTTAGTTTGAGAATGTATTCATTGTTTGAGGGTATATTCATTGATGTAAGTTTCTGGAGTGCTTAAAAATGTAAAACCACAAAATAGATGACAACTACAAAAATTTTAAAAAAGGAGAAAAACTTGTTCTAAGAAGAATACTAGAAAGTCAGTTTGAAGATTACCACTTCAGCATCCAGCTGCTTTGAGGCCAGTTTACTTCACTTTCTTAATTAACATGAAGACAAAATGTATTAGCATGCTTTAAGCTATGCGTTACTGTTTGATGTTTTAGCATCTTATAAATATCTGCATCTCATATCAGATTCGAGATTCAATACAGTTAGCTTTGGGCTTGCTTTTGAATACTTCAATGTTTATATAGATTATGTAAATCATACACAGCTCATAACAATGTGATAAGGAGATGTGCGACTGTATTTCTCATGTAGAATATCATTATCTAAGCCCCACCCTCATTTACAGTTCAATGTATTTATTTAAAGAGGATCTGTTTTCAAGACAAAAAGAATGAGGGGCAAAAACAAGAAACTAACATGAAATATGTATGGTATCATTTGAAAAATCAGTAGTGTCGTTTTAATCACTTTATACTACTTAATTTTTACATGCTTTGTGACAGGTAATGACTTCCATGCAGAGATATAAAACATAAACATTACCCATATTGTTGAAAATATACAATGGGAATTAGCATGACAGAAAAACAATGGCACTATCAAGTAAAACTATGCTATTATATAATAGGAGAGATAAGGAAGACAGAGAAAAGCAATTTAGTATTTATAAACACAATACCGATATCTAAATGCAGAACTGCTACCTTTTCTAATTTGAAGAGCTTCATCAGCCAGAAGTAACTTTAACAAGAAATAGAAACTCATGCAGGAATGAATTCTGCACCTGCCCAGTACCTGCTTACTTAACAAGAATGTTCTTCATGGTCACATTAGGAAATCTATAATTGTGAAGTGAAATGCTGCATATCCAGAAAACTCGGCCAAGTGAGGTGAAATGTAAACTTTAAAGTAGAAACATAACTAAAAGATAAGTACAATTTATAAAAAGCCTGAGCCTTTTCTCATGGGGACTGCAAAGCATTGAATGGTTGTTGTACCTATGCTACTATGAGATAGTTGAATTTAAAGCATCTTCCTGTTTTAAAGATATCAGAATAAAGATACCTGGAATTTTAAGTGACTTTTTCCAAGGTCACATAGATGAGTCAGTGGGGAGACAAGTATAGCTACTGAGTGACAGAGACGAAGAACTACAGACTTTTCTCTCACTCCACACCTGCAGAAATGCCTAAACTACTCCAGCATGTAAACCCTTCACTGGTGACATCCCATCCTAATCATTTTAGAATCTCAGCAGAGATGACAACACTGGAAGCGCCTAGCTACACACTGGTTGCTTCTTCGTTTTAAAAAATAATACTGATAAAATTATTAGCATTTATGAAAAAGAGCACTGCAAGAGAAATTGGCCCAGAGTTTTTCATATCTGTTCCAACAGATTATTAGATGCTAAAATAAAGAAGGTTAATGCTGGGCTAAATTTAGACTGTCCATATCCTCCTCCCTTCCAGTGCTAAGTATAGCCTCAAGAGACTGCCTTCAAAATGCTAAAATAAATTAATCGGGAGTCAGTTCCTAAGATATCACTAGCATATTAAACCTTCTTAAAAGATTATGCCTGACTCATATACTTCTCTAGTTATTCATTCATGTGGAATTTGAGACTACAAATCACATTTGTTACATTTTAGAAAATTCTCTTTGCATAGTTTCAGTTATATCAAAACTAAATAAATCATCTTTAGCCAAAAAAAAATTTTTAATCTTCAAGTTCCTCTGGGACACTGTACATTTCTATTCTCAGACTTCACTGAACTAAAATTAGTGTTTTGTGTTGAATGCAGAAAGTGATTAGAAATAATATTGACCTTGAAAAAAAAGCTCAGCTAAATAATGGTTTCAGTTTAACTAACATATTTTTTAATGCATACACCTTGTAATCCATTAAAAAAAAAAACTGTGTCTGTATAACCAACTCTGCAAAAAAAAAGAAAATCATGCCTTACATAGATTGTGATTTTGCATTGCTTGCAGGAGATACCATGACATTAAAGTAATATACACAAAATGGGAAGCTTACCATTTTAGAAGTTCATTGTTTTATGTATACGTATAGTCCTTTTGGTTTTCTGAGAAATGTTGTCGTACAATGCCTTGAGAAATAGGAACACTTTTACACTGTTAGTGGGACTGTAAACTAGTTCAACCATTGTGGAAGTCAGTGTGGCGATTCCTCAGGGATCTAGAACTAGAAATACCATTTGACCCAGCCATCCCATTACTGGGTATATACCCAAAGGACTATAAATCATGCTGCTATAAAGACACATGCACACGTATATTTACTGCGGCACTATTCACAATAGCAAAGACTTGGAACCAACCCAAATGTCCAACAATGATAGACTGGATTAAGAAAATGTGGCACATATACACCATGGAATACTATGCAGCCATAAAAAATGATGAGTTCATGTCCTGTGTAGGGACATGGATGAAATTGGAAATCATCATTCTCAGTAAACTATCGCAAGGACAAAAAACCAAACACCGCATGTTCTCACTCATAGATGGGAATTGAACAATGAGAACACATGGACACAGGAAGGGGAACATCACACTCTGGGGACTGTTGTGGGGTGGGGGGAGGGGAGAGGGATAGCATTAGGAGATATACCTAATGCTAAATGACGAGTTAATGGGTGCAGCACACCAGCATGGCACATGTATACATATGTAACTAACCTGCACATTGTGCACATGTACCCTAAAACTTAAAGTATAATAATAATAAAAAAAGAAAAAAAAAAGAATTTTATACCCAAGAAAAAAAAAAAGAGAATTAACAAATAGCTACTTTAGACACAATATCAATTGCACTGTACAATATGTAATTTCCAGGTAAATCGTGAAGAAAAATAGAATAGTACCAAATAATAATTTCTTTTGTTATTTAAAAGTGACTATATTGGATTATTATCTATCATACAAGCGAATAGATGTTAATGTCAAAATACATACATAATCAGAGGCCTTACCATACCATCCCTATTTCTTGCCCAGTGATTCTGTTTAATGACTTGTATTTATTGAGTAATTGTTGTAGCAGTGCACTGGAGCTAGTTCCTACCAGCTTGAAAGAGCCAATTGTTTAATATCTACAAACACTGTAAGCTACTGTTAGTGTGAAATCAGCCATGATAGGAATATTTACACTATGGAAATTGGCAGTGTTACAAACCATGCTCCCCCAACCCCTTTACCAATACACTACCGTGATCATATAGAAAAAACTGCACATAATGCTATAGGTGGCAAACAATAATAACTAAGGCCCAGCCCAGTTTTTAACATACTTATTTGAAAGGATTGGATTGGAGACATAAAGAAAGCTTACAAACTGAAAAGAAGAAGAGTTAATGCATATTTTGAAAGCTTAAACCTTTATGGTTTGAAGAATTAAAGTGCCATTATCAGAAATAAGGGAGTCAGGAAGAGACATCTATTGGGGAAGTTAGGTTGGAACATAAGTTGTTTGCCTAAGAATGAATTCAGTAGAAAGATCACGGGAGCTAAATATCAGAGTTCAAATTATCTATGATCACATCTTTGTCTACAACAATGGTTTCCAAAATTATCTGCACATTAGAATCAGCTGGGAAACTGCAAAAACAAATACTATTGTTGTCCTAGCCCTGGAGATTGTGACTTACTTGGTCTGAAATACGGCCTGGGCTTTGAAACATTAAAAAGATTCCCAGGTAATTCTAATGTGCAGAGTAGCTTGGGAAACGCTGGGCTATGATTTAAACACTTTTAAATCTTTTTATGCCTTAAATTCCTGAAATGGAAAGATAAATGGATACATCACAAGCTTTAGGGCCTGCAGTTCAGTCCCCAAAGCGTGCTCATTATTTGCCATTACCCAGAGCTGAGGGAGAAAGTCACTCCTATTTTCTACTATGTAAGAGGAGTTCAGTTAAATAAATTCACTTGCTTTCCACTACACAAAGAATTTTAACAACTGATAGGAAATTGTGAGGAAAAAAACCTAATTATTCTTGGTACAAACTGAAATGTGATGTCACTCCTTGCACAAGCTAGCCCAATAAAATGCCATATGCATTGCATGATGTGTGTCTAACCCATCAAATATAATTCTCTCTCTCTCTTCATATATATACATGATGCAAACTAACATTTGTAATTTTGGTGGAAGAAGTAACTTAATCACCTAAGTGATACTTTGTAAGGAAGAGAACTACCTCCTTAGGGATATATATGCTCTTCATCGAGAATTCAATGAGATTATAAACAATCAGCTTGATTCTCCCCTTTGCATTCAAGAGAGCAAAGAATGCTCTTAAGAGAGAGTCAAAGGTCTCCCTTTCTTTTTCTAAACAGCATGTAGAATTCCAAGTTGTTCAAGAAAACAGAATAACTTAGAACACATTGTATAAAATTTGACTGATGTTCTTTCTTCTCCAATTGTGCTTTATTACATATATTTGTGCTGCACAGCAAATAACAAAACAAGACAGAGCAAGAGAGAGAGAAAAAAAAAGAGAGGAGAGAGAGAAAATAGAAACAAGGTCTGTCAAACAGGATTTGTAAGTATTTATTGTGCATTTAAAACACAGGTTTTGATTCAATAGGTCTGGACTGTGGCCTGAGATACTGCATTTTCACAAAGATCACAGGTAAATCTGAGGATGCTTTGTAGTCTATTTTTTCATGGACCACACTTTGAGGAGCAAGGTGGTAAACATCTGAAAGAAAATGTTTGTTGGATCCATTGGATCCATTCCCTTATATCCTCATAGGCAACATAGAAATATCATGCTCAGACACAGAAATATCATATATACAGCAGGAGAGATGAGGAAAACCATCACATTTTCCTCAAAGGTAAAATTTGTCATTATTAACAAAGGTTGTTTTTACCAGGCATTGGCTTGAGTGAGCCATGCATCTACATATGATGCTGCATGATTCATAAACATATGATTAGATGTCTAGGGGAAAAAAGAACAAAACAATTCATTGGCATTAAAAATTTAAATTTAAGTGATGCTAGAATTACACAGTATTTCTGTTTTACACTAGGACCACCAAAGTGATCAATGGCATCCTTTCTGCTGAAATATTTTGTAATATGAAGTCAAAATATTGGAATCACCTCTCATTACGTGTATTTGCAGATTCAAGTGTTTAACCCAGAATACGATGCAAAGCAGCCCATTAAGATAAACGCAGTCACTGTTTTATGAAGTAAAGTGAATGATTAAAAAAAAAAGAAGAGTGCTCCTGCCGCAGCTTCGTGGTGTGATCAATGGCATTCACCTTCCCCTCTCAGTGTAACCGGAATGTCTATCAAAACCAGAAAACGGAAGGCTTCAGAAGCATTATGTAGCTAAAAAAGGAGACTATTTTACCCATTAGTAATAAATGTACCTGCTGAGCAGAACACAGCTATACCTGAAAAGGTTCCACAATTCTCTTTTGCTTAGCTCTCCCTGCTATGAGAGAACCAGTGTGCTAAAGAGCATTTTGTAAAAGCAAAAGAGTTTATATAATTGACTTTACTGGAATTAGAAGACAGAGTACAGTGTGCTCAACCTGAAGCAGCCCAACTCTATGATGAAGGAAAATTGCACAATTTAATAGCCAGATATAGGAACTGTGAAGTAATAGAAGTAATCAAAGGCTTGGCCATGCTTAAAGGAACAAATCTGTTACTTTTCCATTTGCTCCAGAGAGGGGACTGCAAGTGGACTATTTGCAGGAAAGTGCATTAGCACAGCTTCCTAAATTTGGGTAGTACTTTTATGAAAAGGAGAATTTAGAAAGAGA
Organism: Pongo abelii; assembly: GCF_028885655.2. Classification (NCBI taxonomy): domain Eukaryota; kingdom Metazoa; phylum Chordata; class Mammalia; order Primates; family Hominidae; genus Pongo; species Pongo abelii. The sequence continues at coordinate 71,982,795 of NC_071999.2, forward strand.
TAAGTATAAGTATCTTAATGTTGAGGTGTCTTTTGGAAATTTGATTTATGAGTTCCATGGTTCTAACTCCTATTTCATGTGAAACAATTAAAAAGAATATATCTAATAATTGCAATTAATTTTTCATCCTCTTCTCCTTGGCCACAGCGAACTTAACCTTCATTAAGAATATCATCTTGCTATATCGAACACATATTTTCTATAGAAAGGGAACAACCAAGCCATATTTCGGGTGAAAGCATATTAGCCTTTCTTGAACATCTGGTGAAAAGTGAAGTTTCAGCAGTAGCAATTTATACATCTGTCATCTTGGGGGAAATGTGATGATTTGATAGCAAGAAGGAACACTGATTTACAATGCAGCATCCACACAACAACAGCCTGTGAAAATCAAAAGTATAAGGACCATAACCTTGAATGAGCTTAATAAAACCTTAAAATAACCAGAATTCAAGTGATGAGAAATATTTTCTAGAGGACTAAAATATTTTTAGCAAGTCCAGAAATTTACATATAGAAATTTTGAGGGTCAAAAAAATGGATTAGAAATCATTTAAATCTTGTCATAACCTGAATCTAGCAGTAGTTATAATGATTCAGATGAAGTAGTTGAGCTTTAGATTACAACTAAATTGCCAGTTAAACACATATAAAATTAATTTCAGTAAAAGGTAAGTATATGTGACAGCCCAATTAGTATGATTTATATACTTCAAAATAATTATACTATTAAGGTAGACAGTATACCGTCTAGTTTTATTCACATCAAATTTCTCATGCTTTGGTTAGCTTAAACTAACCACAGCATTTTAGAAGATGAACAATGAACTAGGCTCTTCCACTAACTTTACTAATAGAAATATTGTTTATGTCATTATCCCTCCATTTTCTCATTTTTGAAATTATTATTAAAAGTATGAAATTTCCTTTCATTATCTACATAATGCCAGATAAATTAAATGTCTACATTTATTTTAGTAAAATAAATGCATAAGTTTCTAACTGGAATATTTTCTGTATTAGCCAATAAAATGTTTTATTAAAATATATTACGGTGGAAAATTCAATAAGCTCTTACTGAAGCTAAGGGAAATAATAGTATTAGACCTTATGTAATGTCCTTCAAATTTGATAAGTAAAGAAAGGTTGACTTAAGTCCAATGTTATTGTTTCCGACATGTTTTTCAAGAAGCACCAAGTTCACTAAAATAAACCGTAAAAAATATAGAAACTTGGTTCTGAAATTACTTTTTTTCACATATTGTCCGATTCTTCATTTCTCACAGAAACACAACTACATCTCATGGCATAGTTTCAAAATCAGTTCAATTCCATAAAATTGACTTTTCTCTATCCCTTCTCTCTACCTATTTTTCTATCCCTCCCTCCTCTCCTCCCCTCCTTCTCTGTAAGTCCTCCCCAACCATGGACAAGTGAGAAGAGTTAGAAATATCTTTTACTGTCCATTGATATACTACGAATTCTAATTCAACAAATCCATTCTTGACTTCGAGTCTCCTTCACACCTCTCACTTCTCCCATTTCACCAATAACCCTGCTTTGTGTCATGAATCTCTTATCTTGATTTATAATGCCAGTATTCCCTCAAGCCAGTCCATAGGGAGAATAGGGAGATACTTTTAAGTCTTAAATTCCCTCATCTTCCAACTATTTGTTGCATCTCCATGGCGTGCAGAGTCTAAGACTTCTGAGGACTTCTCAGGTAGTACTCGTGCTTTTTCATGTGCATTTCCTGTGCACTTTCACGTGCTTTGTCTTGGTTCAGGGCCCCACACTAAGGCAGGCATCACTGCTCATGAAAAGTCCCACTTCCATCACATTAATTTATTCTTCCTGCTACTGTCTAAAAATATATCTGCTCACATTACTTTTTAAAAAGTGGCAACTATTATCTAAAACTGTGGTTTTCAAACTTTAGTGTTTGAAAAACTCATGTTTTAATATACCTGGAGTGGTAAGAAACTGTGTTTTAACATGTATCTCAGGTGATTCAAATATAAGCGATTGGGAAACACACACTAGAAAAATTGTTATGAACCAAGAAGTACAACATATGGATAATAGTGCTTGCAGTTTTCACAATTTTGTTTAAATTCGAATGCTGTTGAGATGACTTAAAGAAGCACCATGTTCCGTAAAGCATCTCTCACTACTTACTGACTCTGTTTCAGGCATTGCAGAGGGGCTGGTGGCAAAAAATTTTGATGAAAGATGCCCCTAACCTGGAAGAATTCCTAATACAAAGGGGAAGTAGCTTTTTCTTTAAGTAACTAGTGTAAATGTGATAATCTAAGGGAGCACCAAAAAAGTACATTACACCTAAGGAATACAGCAAATCACTTCACCAAGGAGGTAATAGATGTTTAGATGTTTTAGATGTTTGCATATATTTTAATATGTACACGTGGAAAAAACAATTGAAACGGCCTGAAAGACTACATTTAACAGAATGAAAAACAGTTTCTCCTCATGCCAACCCTCAGTCTTACTGGTCCTCTGTCATAAAGACAAGACTGCTCCCGGTTTCCTGTTGATTCTTGTAGAAAGCCTCCATGCATAGTCAGGTACCTATGTCTACTCACTAGAAATTGCCTACCCCTCTCTTCTCAAACTTTTAATACTTTCTTTCTCGACTTCATTCTTAGATGTGGACTTTGCTAACTACCCTGAGAAAGAAGCACCCACATCTACCAGCCAGCTTACATCAGTGTGCATATCCTCAAGATTTCCTTCTGTTTCTAAGATTGAGTTGTTGATTCTTTTATCCTGTTATCTAAGGGCATGCTCTAGATACCTTCTGGAGTCTCTAACTTAAGAACTTTGTTTCAGCAATTATACCACAGTCCAGTACAAACTATGATTTCTTTTGAATGGATCTTATATGTCAGAAAAAAGAAAAAGAAAACAAATTAAAAAATCAAAAATCTATTTTAACCCTAACTCCTATTCCAATTATCACATTCTTTGCTCTTATTTATAGCAAAAATTTTTAAAATTGTATGATACTTGTTTCTCCCTTTTTGTTTTCTATTCACTTATGAACTCACTCCAGTGAGGTTTCTTGCTCATTTCTCATTGAAACCGCTCTTGTCTATGTCAGTAATGATTATCCTGTTACTAAATCCAACAGTGAATTCGGAGAACTAGTAACACTTTGTCATCTGCTCCCTTTTTTTCCTGAAGTCTCCTAAATTTGTATTGCTGCCCTATCATCTCCTGATTTGTTGATCCAACTCCCTCCTCCATACTCCAGCTGGATGTCTAAAAGCTTTCTTAAATTTAACATGCCCAAAAGTGTCCTAATTACCTTTCTTCCCAAGCACCAACCTGTCCACCCTACACTCATCCCAGGAAATACCACCACCATGGTATTTCTGAAGTGAAAGCCAAAAACCTTCAATGTGTTCCTTGTTTTTCTCACACATTGCCTGCAATCTGTCAACACCCCATCTACCTTAAAAATCAATTGAAAAACAGTCTATTCTCACTATCTTTCCTGTCACCACCCTGGTAAAATCTACCATCATCTCAGACCCTTCTCCAATGACCTGTCAAGTCTCAACACTGAACCCAGAGTGAAACTTTTAAAAGAAAAGGTAGATAACTGTCATTTCCCTGACTCACCTAGTAATGAAACCGTTAGAATTGTCCCATTTTTATTAACCTACTCTCATACTCTGATGTCTTGAAAAGAAGATTTGTCATGCCTTACACTTCATGACAATACATACTCTTCTTGCAGTACAATGATGATAGTGATGCTATTAAATGCTTCCCAGAAAGCACATTGCCAGTCATGTATATTTTTGACTAGTATCCTAGTTTATTCCTAGATAAAGCCCGGATGATAACATAATCCTCTGCATAATTGCTTGTGCACCTCAAATTTATACATATTAACAATTAGGATACACATATGATGTCCATATCTACAAGTATCACTTTGGTAATGAGTTGAACAAAGCTGTGAGTGTATCTTTTTAATAGAGAAACTTTCTAAGCATTCTTCTATATACTCCCTGAAGGCTTAAATACTTGAAGTTACAGTCATGTCCACAAAGATATAGTCAGGCTGCACCCAAGGAAATGAGGTTAGGAAATAAATTTGGCCAAAATATATTCAAAAGTACTATTCTGGAAGCCTAATGTAAGTACGGGCATTTTCTAAAGGACTAATTTATGCATTTGCACGTGTGTGATTTTTCTAAGTTTTGTGTGTGTGTGGGACCTAATCAGAATTTGAGTTAAAAATATTTCTGTTGCCAGGCTAATATATTTCTCATACAATTATCATTCTAAGACTGAACTGTATCCATTGTATTTAAATCCAGCTAAAATTTTTCATCGTATTCCTTCAGAGCTGCTTATAAATAATTAGATATGCAGTTAGAATTGACAGTTTAATTTGTTTTAATAAGGGTAGTAACGTACCTGTTTGCACAAAAGGAAACATTTTGCTATGACAAAACCACATTATGCCATCTTGTCAGATAACTTCAAGATACTTTAAAAATATATAGTTTATCAATATTGATTCACAGAAGGCAATTATTATAGGAAGTAAAGAAGGAAAAAAGAAAGGATGGAAGGGAGAGAAAAAGGAAGAAAGGAATGTAAAAAGGACAAAATGAAGGGAGAGAGAAAGGAAGAAAGCAATGAAAAAAGGACAAAATGAAGGGGGGGGGAAGAAAGGAAGGAATAGAAGGAGAGAAGAAGGAAGAGAGGGAGGGAATAACTTCAAATTGTAACCAAATGCTACAAACTGGATTGATTTTCTATATTAACTTACAAGCTATCCATGACCCAGTAGATATTGATATTATTTCTTCTATGCCACAGCGTCTTTTAATTATATTGTATTTTTAAAATTATAAAATAGTCCATCAAGGTGTGATTACAGTGCGTGAAAATGTGTCATTTCTGGTATCTCTGGTCGCCTCTTATTTGTACATAGAGCTATGCATTTCTGCATTCTGCAGGTTTCTCTTTCCCTCACGGTTTGCTTTTTCTCTCTCCCTCTCACTTTAGTTTCACCCATTCTCTTTTATATCCTTCTGTCACGGACATTTTATCTGCTGTGTCTGTAACTGATAAAGAAAGCCACCACATTTCATGGACAGGGCCACTTTAATCGTCCTTCAAAGCTAATGGCAGAGTGGTGATACTGTGAATTACACTGTCTGCTTGTCTTTCTAGACTTTATCCACTTTTAACCGTGATCTCTGGTGACTTCTTGAACTACAGAGCCAGCTCTACCTCTTTCCTTTTCTTCTCTGTGCTTTTGTTTCACAGGAATGATTTTGTTCTTGGTAAGTGCTAAGGAAAGCAGTGATTGATGCCACTTCTATATTAGTATAATTGCTTTCGTAATTAAAACAATATGACATGACCTTCCTTGCTAGTTTGAATTGTGACATCTGTAGGTATATATATAGACACAGATGAGAAAGAGAAAATAACAAGAAAATTAAATTTAAAAACCCAGTGTACCTTAACAGCCCTTTTGTACTCAGAATTATATATATCCTTCTGTTGAATTTTAGCATGTATGCACACCTAACACATGGTTTGTCATATTTATCCAGTGCCTGCTCCCTAAAATGTAGGTACTTTTGTAAGATGCATTAACTCAATTCCCTAAGTACATTAGTACCAGTCACTAAAATACTCTGCAAATCTGAAAGTGTTAATGCATCTTTGAAAAGTGAAATATTGCTGAAGAGTATTGGTGACTTACAAAAATCTGGGTCAGTTTAACTGTGAAGAGAAGCTCACCTAAGCAGGGCTTCACTGAATGGCTTATACAAACACTTCTCTGTTGTCTATGATGAGGTACAAAAAAACCCTAAAAATGTGAAATGTTATAAATAACTAGATAAAAAGCCAAGGGGGGAAGCATGTAACATTGTACAGAACAGACACGAGCTCTGAAATTCAAAAAAAAAAAAAAAACTTTTGGAAGCTCACATAAGAATTAGCACTAAGGGCAGTGTAGACAAATGACTGGGATCAATTCTACCTAATCTTGCTGAGCTAACTTGGACAAGTGTTTCATCTCTCTGAATCTCAACTTTTACAGTTCTGAAATAGAGGCACATAGAGGATCTGATGAGTAGGTGATTTAGAAGAATTTTAAAAAATAAATGCATTGAGATGCACAAAGCACACTAGATGGAAATTATTAAGTGCTCAATAAAAGGCAGCCTTTATTAATGCTGTTTAACTGTTAAGATCTGATTAGAATCAAGTACAGTACTTCTACTGAGCACCTGGGGGAAATGATTCCTTATCGTGTAAGCCAGATCACCAAAGAACGCTTGCCTAGAGCTTTAAAAAATTGCTAGCACATAAAATCAATCTTTGTTTTCTACTTAATATTTTTAGCTATGGTTTTAAAAGGACTGATCAGTTTGTACATGCCTTTTTTCAGGGAGGAGGGAGGCAATGAGAAAAGTGATTGTTAAATTGTTACCTTGACAACAAAGAGAACCAATGGTGAAATAAGCAAAAAGACATTCTTAACAGTTACTCAGCTTCTGTAAGTTTTGCTAAAAACAGTCAATACTATTTAATTGATCTTATAGAGCTTTTTCCTTCAAAGATTACTACTGCAGAGATTTACTAAAGGAATCTGAAAAAATAAAAGTTGAGAATAATGTTAATTTCACTTTAATGGATCTCAATTTTCTCAGCTTGCGTATGTGTAATTCTTTGAAATTACCAAAACATTGACATACTTTAACTTTAACATTATAATACCTAACATATATCGTATTCTATTTTTCAGAGACTATGTGAAACGGCTTACTTGTGATTAATGCATTTAATCATTAATAATGGGACTTTAAAGAAGATATCATTATTATATTTTTTCACATTTTAGGAAACTGAGGCAACAGAGGCTAAGTAGCTTGCTCAAATTTCCATAGCAAGTGAAGAACAGAGTTATAATTTGAACTCTGGTAGTCTAGCTCTAGAGTCTCATAACCATTGCTCTGCTAGTATCAGAGAAGTATAAAGTAACAGAAGGGAAAGTGTGGGTTATTTGGCGATTTCCCAAGATCTGGGTTATTTGGTGGTTTCCCCAAATTACATTTGTTCATGTAACATTTTCATTCATTGAAAATAGAAATGTGGCTGGGCGCAGTGGTTCGCGCCTGTAATCCTAGCACTTTGGGAGGCTGAGGCGGGCACATCTCTTAAGGTCAGGAGTTCGAAACGAGCTTGGTCATCATGGTGAAACCCCGTCTCTACTAAAAATACAAAAAATTAGCTGGGCATGGTGGTGGGCACATATAATCCCAGCTTTTCAGGAGGCTGAGGCAGAAGAATTGCTTGAACCTGGGAGGCAGAGGTTACAGTGAGCCGATATCATGCCACCCCACTCCAGCCTGAGTGACAGAGCGAGACTCCATCTCAAGAAAAAAAAAAAAAAAAAGAAAAAAGAAAAGAAAATAGAAATGTGGTTCACCTTTGTCTGAAAGAAAAACCCAGGTCAGGCAGATGTGGTTGCTCGTGCCTGCAATCCCAGCACTTTGGGAGGCTGAGGTGGGTGGATCACTTGAGCAGATGAGTTTGAGACCAGCCTGGGCAAGCTGGCAAAACCTCATCTCTACAAAAAATTTTAAAAAATTAGTCAGGCATGGTGGCATGCACCTGTAGTCCCAGCTTCAGAGGCTGAGGAGGGAGGATCACTTGAGCAAGGGAAGTCGAGGTTTGCAGTGAGCCATGTTCACACCACTGCACCTCAGCCTGGGTGACAGAGTGGGACCCTATCTCAAAACAGCGACAACAACCAAACTCATTCATATTATAATAATATTGTTCTTTGGATTGCCTTACTTGAAGTTATTGATGTTGGTGACTATGTCTTAATATTGAAAGTGATTCCAGATATCTCATCTTTGAAAATCGTTTTTTTCCCAGTTAAGAGTTTTGTACACGAGTTTTATGGTTTAAGCATCCAAGCCTGTCTTTATTTTAGAATCTTCTAAAACTTACAAAGCATGGGAAGAAACAAAAGAATATGAGAATCAAGAATTTATATATCCTATACTGTAAAATAAGTAATCTATGTGTTGTTAATTCAATGAAATACTGAATCTTCTCCTAAAGGATGAAAGTTCATTTTTTATTATATTTGGTACTTTATGATTTCTAGTTATATTTATTCCATTTAAAAACTAATGTGTGATAACTAACATGTAAAACCTTCTTATTACATTATATAAATTTTATATTTTTTATGGATTGATTTGCAATAGGTATCCCAGGAATCACAACTGACAGTTGGAGTTTCACATATAATTTAAGATATTAAACACTGGCAGTGGCAATTTATTCAAACTTTTTTGGAGACTTCACAGTGATGCTAAATCTTACAAAAGAAATAATATATTTTATGATTATTATCTGTATGACAGTTTTTAAGGTGATCTTGGTCATGATTTTAATAAAAATCCAAAGCAAACACTTAGAAAACAATGAAAAAAAATAGCAGGGAATGGGAATTGATATATCGATATTTGCTATGCTAACTTTCAATAATCTTTCTAATATAAATATGAATTATAAGTTAATAACAATAAAGCTATATGTTTTTTTTCATTTCCATTGGTATGTGTATGTTTCTGTGCATGTACACACACAATCCACTTAGTAACATATGCTAGAATTATTACAATAAATACTACTAGTAGATGCATACTGGAACCTAATATGTATATCTGTATTAAAATTTTATCAATAACTCCTGAATAATGCATTTATTAGGACTCATGTTACAATGTAACTAGTAATGTACTGCATACAATGTGATAAATGACAAAAGATGAGCCCTTCGGGATCAATTTGTATGTGTCATTAGCAATTCACTTCACATTCTTACCTATACAAAATATCTTAAACCACTTAACAGCTTTCTAAAGAGAGCTAAGGCTCAAGTTATTAATATATTTATTGAAATATAGATCTCAACTTCTCCTTGGGGACTAGTAAAGCTTCTTTCATAACGCTACAAAGAAAAAAGCAAATTTTGAAGGAACATATCTGGCTCTCTATATCCTGTGGATATGCAGGTCTCTGTATGTTTGTTTAAGTTTGCCATTATCAAACAACACTGCCTTGAACAGTTGTCTTAATAAAATATATAAAACTCCTTAATTCTTTGATGTTATAGCAACAATAAACTTTTAGTTTCTATTTAAAATTTCCAAAATCAAAATGTTTTCATTCACTTAGCTTTGTTTAATGTCATTTAAGGAAATTGACTATGACAACAAATGCATTCAATATATTATTATAAACCTAGACATAACTAACCTTTGAATCTTTTCATCATTATGACTAAATTTAGTCAGCTCACACGTTTACGTCCATGTCTCACTTTGACTTACCTATCTGCATGGGCAAACCACAGTGTGAATTAGAAAACACAACTCCATGGCACATAGAACACAAAGACTGTCTCCGATTAATAAGATAGCTCTTATTTCTCTGGGTTTATACCGCTATCTCTTTTGAAGGCAGAATCTCAATGGATAAAATGAAGAAACCATAGAAAAACAGATAAATTCACTTCTTCTATCTAATGTACTGATCTGAAGCAGGGTACAATAGATGGAGCTATGACTAACACAAGGTATAGCAGCTATCCAATAAATATCTACCAAATTAAAATTATGAAAGTTATATGTAGTCAATATTACAAAAAAGCCTTTACTATTATTACAAGATATTAAATAAACTAAAAATCATTTAAACTATTATATGAAATATATCATAATACAAACATTAATAATGGTTAATGGTTTTAAGTTGATAGTTTGTTATAATTTTAAAACATAAAACATACACTTACAGTTGAATAGGCATAAGTTTTATATTGATAAAATTATTTCAATGGCTACAATTGAAATGTAAATGGGGTTGATATGTCCTGGCTATCACTGAGTCATCAAGTGCTTCTTAGGCTGGGAGTCACTATAACCTATTCTTTCTTTCTTCCAAATGTGAAATTCCAGAGTTCTTAAATTTTGGTCGCTAAGGTTTCTGTCCTTAGTACTAATGAATTCTGGGGTGGAGCAGAAGACATTACCTAGAGTCTCCTTGAATGAATTTCACTGTTATCCCAAGAATAATTGACAGCGTGTCTACAGCTGCAATTTTCTGTATGGGTTAATGTTATCTTGGGACACTCTGTCACAACAGATAGGTTAAAAATATATAACCAATCCAATTAGATGATGTATAAGGACTTCCAGACTGGTAGAAGAGATTAGTTATATAAAATTTCTGAGAAAAAGGAATCACTGAATATAACAACATGCTTTTCTCATTATACAAGTGCTATATGCTCACAGCACAGAGGAAAGCATTTGTTGTTGGTTGTAGAGACTATCTAGATACAAGATTAGCAAATATCTGCCAGTTTTGCTAAAAGAGACCATATGTATAAAGCACACTTGCTGGCACATAGTAGATGCACAAAATATGTTAATTACCTTCTTACAGCCCTGCTGTCACTGTGACCTAAAGATAGCTTTGCAGAAAATATGTTTCCTTATAAGGATTTTCATTATGATATTTTACTACATACTATTCAATTCATAAACAATAACTTAAAACTTCTATATTTTTGTATGTAAGGTGCCATATTCTCATATGTAAGAACTTACCCCTTCTGAGACCAAACATTTGCAAGTAACATACTATTTTTTACAGCTTTCCAATTTTTCATTCACAAACGTATTCTTTTCCTCATTTGTCTTCCTCTTCTCCCTTTCACAATATTTTCTTATCTTTATCTTTCCTATGCCCACACAAAGTAGAGAAAAGAGAATGCAATAAACATGTATTTGATATGAATTCTGTTTAGTAATGAACCCTCAAAATGGTCTCTTGTCAGAAGAGAATAATATTTAGCTCACCAATAAAGCCACACAGCTGTATGCCCAGAAAGGAAGATGTAAGACCTACTTTTCACTAAAAAAACTGCAAACAATTGTTTGATGTGAATATTGCCACAAAGCATTCACAACCACATTGCCTTTCACCATATCTCTTCTACCTATCTCGAAATTCTGACTCCAGAATTCACCTCTAAGTCTCTTCCCTAACTGAGCCCTGTCTTCTGATTTGTCCCTTGGACTTTATCTTTTGTTGTTCTTCGAGTTAACTCTGTTTTTTCACGGTTTTAGGTTGAATGTTGTTTCTTACTCTTTCAGCCTCCAGCCCTCTCCATTGTGCCCCTTCCTTGCTGAGAACTGGGTTCTCTCTCTATCTTTAAAGGTCTTCTTAAATATTTTCTAAGACAAATGCCCTAGAGTCATACATGACCTCACTTATAATACCCCCATACCTTTATAAAGCCAAAAAGTTTGTTTATTGTTCAAGTCTTCCTGATGTATCCTAGAAGTTTGTCTTGAGTTTGTTCATTATTAGTTACAAATCTGAAGTATCGCCACCACTTATCTGAAGGCTCCTCCCTCAACAGGAAAATTACATTTTAAAAAATCACTAAAATATTATATGATGTTAGTAACACACAAATTATTAGACTTTATTACATAGAGATAGATAAAAGATTATTTTCTTATAAAGAGAATTGCTAGTAGAATTACTTTTATGTATGATATGTTTCAATCTTGTTATTCCATCTGATGATTTGCAATCCTAATTAACTGTAACTACATGAAATTATCATCAGATTAACTGAAAACATTAATATAAATTTAAGTAAATGAGAAAGATGAGTATACATTCTCAATAGTGGAGATGAGTTATATTCCCAATGTTTTAAAAGGTTTCAATAATATCTCTGTCACAAAGTGGACATAATGTATAATTCTGACATGTCCATGCTTTAAAGCCCAGCAAACTAGATGCTTGTCTCTCTTCCACGTTCACCTAAGAAGGCAAATATCTTCTTGTGTACAAGTGACATTGTTTTAGTATCACAAAATAGGAGTGTTATCAGGAGACTAATATCCAAAAATATTGTCAGGAAGGGAGGTATAATGTTAACATGATGGTACTAATGTTACTTCAACCCTCAGCTTGTCAAATGAATAGCTCTGTAGAAATATTACTTCTTAAGATGTAAAAATCCTTAGGCCATACTCAGTTAAATAAGTAGGTGAATTACCCTTACGGATAATTCATTTTTGTTAACTCTCCTAAGTTTTTATTCAATGACATGAGTTATAAAGTGACTAATCCAATAGTCATTTTACTTAAACAATTAATAAAGCTATTTTACTTATTTTAGTCACTAGGAGGAATGCAGAGTAGAAATTTTGACATTAAGAGACTAAGCAGTTCAATGTGTGTGTCTGTCTAACAAGACAATATGACAAGACAACACATTTTATCAGGAAAGTTTTGTTAAAAGCATGTATTCTAGAGTCAGACATATCTGAAGGGTCTGGAGGCCACTTATTTATAAGCTATATGGCTTGGGCAACTTATTTTCTGAAACTCAGTTTGCTCACCTATAAAACTGAGTAATAATATCTAATTAATATGATTATTGTGAAGACTAAACGGGATCACACACATTCAAGCACTTGGCATGTACGTTATAAATGTAAATCTCATTGTAGGCTATGATTATGGTCTTTCATGTGAATTTATGTTTACCTAAATTATATGATATTTGAGATGAACTGTGGACAAGTTATAGATATCAAAAGACAGCAGTCCAACAGACATTTTGGGTTTGAATTATTTCAAACTTACTGGCTGTATGGTATTAGGCAAATTGCTTTGCCTCTCTGTGGCTTTGTTTCCTTGTTAAAAAGGCAGAGATAATAATACCTAACTCTGAGTGTGTTTGTGAAGATTAAAATAATTAATATGTAAGACACTTATAATGCTTGGCATATTATGTTTTCTACAAAAGTTGATGATTATTGTTATCAATATAAATCACATGCAAATCATAATTGAATCCACATCCCACAGGGATTAGCTTCAAGAAAAGATAAGGTGATAAAAATCATGCTTTCTCTATCCTCATCCTCTTAAATTGTACAAACTTGGCTTATTTTGCATAAACTCATAATTCTCTTCAGGATGATCTCAGATGATCATGATACTCTACCAAGGCGTGATTATGAGTCCAGGCATACCTCTTTTTATTGTACTTCCCCTTACTGTGCTTCCCAGATGCTACATTTTTTACAAATTGATAGTTTGTGGCAAGCCTGCATTGAGCAAGTATAGCAGCACCATTTCTGCAGCAGGATGTGCTTACTTCTGTCTTTGTGTCACATTTTGTTAATTCTTTCAATATTTTAAATGTTTGGTGCATTATTATTATCTCTGTTATGGTGATGTGGGATCGGTGACCTTTGATGTTACTGTTGTCAGAATTTTGGAGGACCACAAGCCATGCCCATATTAGACAGTGAACTTAATAAATGTTTTGTGGGTTCTGACTGCTCCACCAACTAGCCATTCCCCAGCCTTTCTTTATTTCCTTGGGCCCTCTTATTCTCTAAAACAAAGCAATATTGAAATTAGGCCAGTTAGTAAGCCTACGATGGCCTCTAAGCAATCACGTAAAAGGAGGAATCACAAGCCTCTCACTTTAAGTCAAAAGCTAGAAATGACTGTGTTTACTGACAAAGGCATGTTGAATGCTGAGGCAGGTAAAAAGCTAGGCCTCTTGTGCCAAACAATTAGCAAGTCATGAATGCAAAGGGAAAGTTATTGAAGGAAATTAAAAGTGTTACTCCAGGGAACACACAAATGATTTTAAAAACTGAAACAGGCCTATTGCTGATATGGAGAAGGTTTTAGTTGCCTGGTTAAAAGATCAAACTGGCCACAACTTTTCTTTAAGCCAAAACCTAATCTAGAGCAAAGCCCTAATTGTCTTCAATTCTAAGAAGACTAAGAGAGGTGATAGGCCGCAGAAGAAAAATTTGAAGCTAGCAAGTACTTGCTCATGAGATTTAAGGAAAGATGTTTTTATAACATAAAAGTACAAGGCGAAGCAGCAAGTGCTGATGGAGAAGCTACAACAAGCTAGCCAGAAGATCTAGCTAAGATAATTGATGACAATGGCTACACTAAAAAACAGATTTTCAATGTAGATAAAACAGCCTCTGTTGGAAGAAGATGAAATCTAGGACTTGTATAGTTAGAAAGGAGAAGTCAATGCCTGGGTTCAAAGCATCAAAGAACAGGTTAACTCTCTTATTAGGGGCTAACACAGCTAGTGACTTTCAGTTAAACAAATCGTCATTTAACATTCCAAAAATCCTATGACTCTTAAGAATTATGCTAAATCTACTCTGTCTGTCCTCTAGAAATGGAACAAGAAAGCCTGAATGAAAGCATATCTTTTGACAGCATGGTTTAGCGAATATTTCAAGCCCACCATTGAGACTCTGTGCTCAGGAAAAAACACATTCCTTTCCAAATATTATCGCTTTTTGACAATGTATGTGATTATTCAAGAGCTCTGACTGAAATGTAGAAGCAAATTAATGTTTTCATGCCTGTTAACACAACATCCATTCTGCAGCTCATGGATCAAGAAGAAATTTTGGATTCCTGGTCTTATTATTTAAGAATTACTTTTCATAAGTCTAGATCTGCCACACACAGTGATTCCTCTGATGGATCTGTGAATAGTAAATTTAAAATCTTCTGGAAAGGATTCACCATTCTTGATATCATTAAGATCATTTGTGACTCATGGGAGGAGGTCAAAATACTGAGAGGTGAAGCCAGCTGGACTTCCTGGGTCGAGTGGGGACTTGGAGAACTTTTCTATCTAGCTAGAGGATTGTAAATGCACCAATCAGCGCTCTGCGTCTAGCTAAAGGATTGTAAATGCACCAACAAGCACTCTGTAAAAATGCACCCATCAGCGCTCTGTGTCCAGTTAAAGGATTGTAAATGTACCAATCAGCACTCTGTAAAAACGCACCAATCAGCACTCTGTGTCCAGCTAAAGCATTGTAAATGCAAAAATCAGCACTCTGTAAAAACACACCAATCAGTGCTCTGTGTCTAGCTAAAGGATTGTAAATGCACCAGTCAGCACTCTGTAAAAATGTGCCAATCAGTGCTCTGTGTCTAGCTAAAGGATTGTAAACACACCAATCAGCACTCTATAAAATGGACCAATCAGCACTCTGCAAAATGGACCAATCAGCACTCTGTAAAACAGACCAATCAGCAGGACGTGGGCAGGGACAAATAAGGGAATAAAAGCTGGCCACCCCAGCCAGCAGTGGCAACCCGCTTGGGTCCCCTTCCACGCTGTGGAAGCTTTGTTCTTTCACTCTTCACAATAAATCCTGCTGCTGCTCACTCTTTGGGTCCGCACCACGTTTAAGAGCTGAAACACTCACCACGAAGGTCCACAGCTTCATTCTTGAAATCAGTGAGACCAAGAACACACCTGAAGGAACTAACTCCGAACACAATACCAACATTAACAGGAGTTTGGACAATGTTGATTCCAATTTTCACAGATTACCTTGAGAGGTTCAAGATTTTAGTGGAGGAAGGAACTGCAGATGTGGTGGAAATAGCTAGAGAACTGGAATTAGAAGTGGAGCCTGAAGATGTGACTGAATTGCTGCAGTCTCATGATAAAAACTTAAACAGATGAGAAATTGATTTTTATGGATGAGCAAAGAAGGTGGTTGCTTGAGATGGAATCTACTCCTGGTGAAGATACTGAGAACATTGTTGAAATAACAAAATTCTAGAGTAGTACATAAACTATGTTGAAATAACAGTGGCAGGTTTTGAGAAGTTTGATTTCAATTTTTAAAGAAGTTCTACTATTGGCAAAGTGCTATCAAACAGCATCACACTCTACAGAGAAATCTTTCTTGAAAGGTAGAATCAGTTAATGCAACAAACATCTTTGTTCTCTTATTTTAAGAAATTGCTTGCAAATCCAAACCACAATGAGATACCATCTCACACCAGTTACAATGGCAATCATTAAAAAGTTAGGAAACAACAGATGCTGGAGAAGATGTGGAGAAATGGGAACACTTTTATGCTGTTGGTGGGAGAGTAAATTAGTTCAACCATTGTGGAAGACAGTGTGGCAATTCCTCAAGGATCTAGAACCAGAAATATCATTTGACCCAGCAATCCCATTTCTGGGTATATAACCAAGGGATTATAAATCATTCTACTATAAAGACACATGCACATATATGTTTATTGCAGCACTGTTCACAATAGCAAAGACTGGAAATCAACCCAAATGCCCATCAATGATAGACTGGATAAAGAAAATGTGGCACATATACACCATGGAATACTATGCAGCCATAACAAAGGATTAGTTCATGTCCTTTGCAGGGACATGGATGAAGCTGGAAATCATCAGCAAACTAACACAGGAACAGAAAAACCAAACACCTCATGTTCTGACTCTTAAATGGGAGTCGAACAATGAGAACACATGGACACAAAGAGGGGAACATCACATACTGGGGCCTGTCAGGGGTTGGGGGGTTAGGGGAGGGATAACATTAGGAGAAACACCTAATGCAGATGACGGGTTGGTGGATGCAGCAAACCACCATGGCACGTGTATACCTATGTAACAAACCTGCACGTTCTGTACATGTACCCCAGAACTTAAAGTATTAAAAAAAAAAAAAGAAACTGCCATGGCCACCTCAACCTTCAGCAATCATCACCCTGATGAGTCACCAGCCATCAACATTGAGGCAGTACTCTCTAACAGAAAACAGATTACAACTTGCCAAAGGTTCAGGTGTTTCTTAACATTTTCTAGCAATAAAGTATCCATAAATTAAGGTATGTACATTTTGGGACATAATGTTATTGCACACTTAATAGACTACAGTGTAGTGTAAACATAACTTTTATAATATATGCACTGGGAAGCCAAAAAATAGTGTGACTTGCTTTATTGTGATATTTGCTTTATCGCAGTAGTCTGGAACTAAACCTGCAAAATCTCCAAGGTATGCCGATAATTATGCATTGTCATTTAAAACATCTGTGTTGTTAAACCTTATAAACAGCACAGCACAATGCTGAATTTATTCAAAGTTAGTTGTAGATCTAATTACAAATATTCTGTCTTTGAGAAAATAATTGACAATCATAATCTACCTCTTGCTACCCAATTTCTTAAATTAAGCAAAATCTAAAATCTCCGCATCTGTAAGAGGTTTGTTTGAAAGATATCCAAAACAAAATCATTAACAAAAATACTTCAGAAAATACTGAATAAAAATCATAAGTCCAAACACACACACACACACACAAAATCAATCAATCAGTCAACAGTGAAAAATAAAACACAAATTCTAAGTTCTTTAACCCAGTGTGTTCACCAAAAACCATAAACTCTATTGTTGGGCACCTTTCATCTATTTTCAGATAGAGGGTGAGTTTATTAGTGTGGGATGGTCTCAGGCACATGTAACAGTGGCAATAGAATTGTAATTGTAGCCAAAGCCATCAAGACATTCATATTCCACAGAACAAGATAGCTGGAGATAGGAAAAGCAATGGTGGAGGTGGGTCTCAAAAATGTCCTCAAGAGCCAGTCGCTTTCTTCTTTTCACTCTGCCATTTTTGGCAGTTGGCCTTTTAATCTAACGTTTGTCATTTCCGTCTCCCAATGTGGCTACTGCAGTTCCAGGAATAACATCTGAAAGCAGCATTAGCCACTGCTGTCTATGAGGGAGAAAGCACACTTTCCAGGACACGCAGGCCCCTCTATAGGAGACTTCTCATGTTTCTCTAATCTGAAGTGGGTCACTCTACCACCCTTAGCTGCAGGAAAGCTGAGAAATTAAGTGTCTCAAAAAATAGAATCAAATTGTCATGATGGGTTTAAACAACACAATTTATCACATGATGCTGAACATACTGCTACCCCAAATACAGTCAGTCTCTGAAAGCAAGGAAAGGAGGCACATCCTGGGAGAGCTGTTGGTTGGACAACTCCAAGTATTGTACCTACAAAAAGTAGCTCTTTCATCAGCATCAGCAGTGTTTTTATTGCTATAACATGATTTACTTCCGTTTTATGTATTCTTTATTCTGATCTCCCCTATATTTGATTAATTCTGATCATTCTCCAATACTGTAATCTAAACATTATTCACATTTTTAACGTCAATCTAGAAATCCAATCTGCATCACTGAGATAAACAATGTGAACAAGTTTTAAGCTTTATTTCATGATTTTAACAGAACAAATGGTTCTGTGGTAACCTTTTTCTAAGGGCCTTTAGCTATTTCTCCTGGCCTTTGCTGCCCACTTCCTCCTACACATACTAAGCCCCACCGTGCTTTGCTTTGCGATTCATGGACACTGCAGAGAGTTTTTGCTACTGGGAAGAATGTATACCATATGATTGATGCTAGAAAAAAATATTCTTTGTGACTCATGTTCTAAAAAGTCTACAATCTATTTTGGAAATTGTTAATTCATCGGAACTGTGCAGAAGAGATGTGTGGTTATATCTGTATGTTTGGCCTTGAAAGTGTTTATTAGTTTCTCTGATTAGAGAAATTACACAGAATTGCCTCTTTCTGCATTATATGCACTTTTTGTTTTATAGGAAACAAGCATATACTGGCACAGGAATTATGGATTTGTATATTATGGCTAGAGAAGGTTATATTTGTGTCAGTATCTTTATTTCAAGGGACAATTGGGGTGAGAAAACTAGAGTCAAATTTATCACAACCACACCTTCACCAATACAATAATGTCCTGAAATGTAGGGTGAAGGAAGTTCCTATTATGTCACCACCAAACTTGGAGTCATGAAGTGAGTGTGAAACATGGGGAAATTATCACCATCAGTGTCTGCTTGTTTGAGCGTACACATAGAAAAGTAAATAAAACTCATTTTGTTAAAAGGAATACTCTTTCTAAAAGCAACTTTGCTATTTGTGCTTCTAACAGGAAATGGCAGCAGGGTGTTATTGATATGAGAGTGCTGGGAAGGGAAGAGCATGGTCCCTTTAAGTGATACCGAAGTGGAGGAAACAAGTGCTGGGTAGAGGAGGGTATGATCCCTGACTAGGGCTCCACCCCCACGGACCTAGGGGAGGACAGTCATTTCCTGCTCAAATGTTGCATTTCCCAAGACCACCCTGGCCTTCACGCCCCCTTCCTGGGCCTATAAAAACTGGAGACCCCTAGTGGGCAGACACAGAAAGGGCTGGACATCAAGAGAAGCAGATGGGCAGAAGAAGACACAAGCTGTTGTATGGCAATAGGACATCAAGGGGAGCACCCCCGCATGCCCGCAGGCCATCAACCGGCAGGACAAGGCAGAGTTTGGCCGGGGCACTTGGAGGAGAGCCCTGGCCACCAAGCAGCCAACTCCAGGGGAAAATCATCTCCCTTCTGGCTCCCCAGTCTGCTGAGAGCTACTTCTACTCAATACAACCTTGCACTTATTCTCCAAGCCCACGTGTGTCGGATTCTTCCTCTATACCAAGGCGAGAAACCCCGGGATACAGAAAGCCCTCTGTCCTTGTGACAAGGAAGGGGGTCTAATTGAGCTGGTTAACACCAGCTGCCTATAGATGGCAAACTAAGAGAGCACCTTGAGACACATGTCCACTGGGGCTTCAGGAACTGTAAACACTCACCCCTAGAAACATACTGCCGTAGGGTTGGAGCCCCATGGCCTGCCCATCTGTATGCTCCCCTAGAGGTTTGAGCAGCTAGGCACTGAAGAAGCGAGGCACACCCACATCACACACTGTGCGAGGGGGATAAAAGAACCTTTCCCATTTCATTATTTTTACCTGGTGTTCCTTTCATAAAGTACTCTAAATTTGAGATGGAAGAGTAGATTCTAGAATAGGATATTTCTGGCAGTATTAAACACTTTATATGATTAAATTACAGTTTCCTAGGTTTCTTGCCACTGATACTGAGAAAGAAACTCTAACACAGACCCCTATGTGAGAGGGTTATTCAGTGCCAGGTGCATTTTATGATCACACAGACATGTAGGTATAACGAGAGAGCACTAGCTTCATGCCATAGGAAGAGTGGGCGATCTGAATTCTTATGTGACTGGATTCAAACTCTGCCCTGGGAATAACGCTTAACTCCTGAGACTTTGTTTCCCTATCTGTAGAATAAAGATAATTATGTGAATATCTCTCTGGCTTGTTGTAAAAATCAAATAGAATAAAACATGTAAGAGTGCTTTGCAAAATGAAGCAAACTCTACAAATATTTGTTGTGAAATAAAGGATGTATAGATATACACATGTACCCTTTAAAGTTCTCTCTAGTATTAAAAATAAAATGTACCTGCAATTTTTGTTATTTATGTTTTCACAAAATCAATTTTAAAACACTGATATCTGTCACTTTTTTATTCCATTTTGCAAGAAAGTGAAATAGAAAGGCAGATGATAAATTCTAAGGTGTTCAGTACTGACAGTTAAACAGTATTCTTGAAAACTTGAAGCATAGCTTGGGGAAAATTTAAAACCACTTTTGTTTTCTGTTTGTTTCTTTAAAGAATAGAATACTATGCAATGGAAACATGTCTCAGGCTGATGGAAAACCTCATCGAGGTTAACTTCCTTCATAGTCTTTTCATGTACTAATTGCTATAAAATTTACCTTTAAAGGTTTATAGATTATTTCTTGATATTTATAAGCATTCTGTGTAAGAATGAATTATTTTGAGACTATCGACCATTAAGTTAATAAAATAATATGCTGGGCTGTTTAAATTAATATTTCTTGCAGGAATTATTTCGTGTATACACCTACATCAGTCAGTGAGGTCTGGATTCAGATTTAACAATATTAAATAGACTTGGTCCTTGCATTCAGTTTATATATTCAAGGGAGAAATAAGAAAGGCACCAGAAATGCATACATGTATGTGTACATATGCATATGACAAAATCATATATATATAGAGAGAGAGAGACATAGAAAGAGACTTATTGCAATACATAAATTATCATAAATTTATTTTAACTAATAAAGTATTCTTCAACCCTATTATTTCATTTTATTTATTTATTTATTTATTTTTATTTATTTATTTTTTTTGAGACTGAGTTTCGCTCTTGTCTCCCAGGCTGGAGTGTAATGGAGTGATCTCGGCTCATTGCAACCTCCGCCTCCTGGGTTCAAATGATTCTCGTGTAGCTGGGATTACAGACATGCACCACCATGTCTGGCTGATTTTTGTATTTTTTACTAGAGATGGGGTTTCACCATGTTGGCCATGCTGGTCTCGAACTCCTGACCTCAGGTGATCCACCCACCTTGGCCTCTCAAAGTGTTGGGATTACAGGTGTGAGCCACTGTGCTGGGTCCAAATCTTTTATTTTTAACACAACATATTAAAATATGTTATCATATACAATATGCATGATACAAGTCAAGTCTAGTTTTTAAATAATATCAAAGTTTCTCAACTTTAGAGAGGACTAAAGAGTTTCAGTTGAGGCCAGATGCGATGGCTCATGCCTGTAATCCCAACAATTTGGGAGGCCAAGGCAGGAGGATTATTTGAACCCAGCAGTTTGAGACCAGACTGGGCAACATGGTGAGACTCCATCTCTACAAAAAACAAGAAAAACAATTAGCTAGGCATGGTAGTGCACATCTGTACTCCCAGCTCCTGGGTTGGGGGTGGGGGTGGTGCTGAAGTGGAAGGATTGCTTGAGCCTAGGAGGTCAAGGCTTCAGTGAGCTGTGATTGTGCTGCTGCACTCCATCTTGGGTGACAGAACTAGACCCTGTCCCAAACCACAAAAAATAAAAATAAAAAAAATTAGCCAGGCATGGTGGCATATGCCTGTAGTCCCAGCTACTTGGTAGACTGAGGTGGGAAGATGACTTGAGCCCAGGAGGTTGAAGCAACAGTAAGCTATGACTGTGCCATTGCTCTCCAGCCTGGAGGACAGAGTGAGATGCTATCTCAGAAAAAAAAAAAAATGTATTTGAGTTTCACTATTTATTTGAGTTTAGATATGTAATATGCATGGTCTCATAAATTAAAATTTGCTTATTTTTCATGTTTCTAATTTAAGGATAACCACACTGTATGTTTTACTGGTTGTCCCAAATACTAACGAGGCAATCTGGCTAAAGGTTTATGTCTATTATATGAGACAGGTACTGACAATATGTGTGTGGCCAGAAAAAGCTGGTAGCGTATCACTGGAATTGTAGTGGTAGTGCAATTTCAGAAGTGACCTAGAGAATGCATACCTGCCACTAAATATACTTCATTAAAAAATTCTATGGAACTATTGATGGTATGCATATACATAATTTTTTTTCACATGACTAGTGAGTTTAACAATTACATTTAACTTGTCTGTATTATTATAGATTTTAAAAGGATCATTTAACATATCACCATATGATCTCTTTTATAGTAATATATCAAAATAACAATAAATATATGCATTTGCAAGTGTTTTGACAATGATTCTCTTGTTTTGCCAGGATGCAGTGCTATAGATTTCCATTGTGAATCAAGCTGTACTTTGAATAAGTAAATAATATAGGCTCTCAATATGAACTGAGTATATGATTGATGCTGTTCCATAAATTACAAGTACAAAAATATATAGGTGACATGCAATAATTCCTCAAAGCATTATCTAAGTCTGTACACATATTATCTAAGACAAAAGAACAATTCCCATTTTTTTAGGGAGGCTTAATTTATAGATATTGACTTACTAAAACTACATATATGGCCATCACTAAATTTCTTTCTTATGGATTTTTTATTATAGTAATTGTTTCTATAAATTTAATATAGCACTGCATATTTATAGTATTGATATTGTAAGAACTCTTCCATCACTTGCCAAACTTACTTTGTCAATGTCTATATAATATTCCATAATATGGACATAATGTTATATGTCCATAATATTATATGGACATCTTTAAATGTTGTAAAATGACTTGTATGAATAATCAAAATATTCTATCCCTATGAAAAATGAGCTACCACTTCAAATCCCTATCAAGTTATGGTTTTATTGGGTGAATTTTAGAAACATACCTGAAAGTTTCCTCTCACCTCTATTACCAACCCCACTTTTTACTTTTCCTGAGTTAATCTGATGGATAATTCAAGCCAGATGCAATGAAGACTAAGCACCTATGGAATTAACTTGACCATGTAAGCTTGTAGACCAGGATCAGTGAAACTTTGGATGAGAACCAGAAGATATCTCACTCTGGGAAGATCTTGGCTTGCAGAAATCTGTGTTGCAGAGTTCTCCATCAGCACTGAGTCCTCAGATGGATGAGACATATAGAGTAGAACCACAGCTTTCCTGGTGCAGAGCCATACACAGCATCCAACGTGTTTCCATGGTTGAGAACTGATACTTGTTTTAAAACCACTGAGATTTTAGGGAAAATTTATGCTGTAACAAATTTATGCTGACACTATACAACTCCAACAACCACTCCTGAGCTAGAAAGAGCCGACGCTGAAATCAAGCCAATGTGTCCCAATATCTGGAGGGAGATAGTTCAGAGAAATACAAAACGACCTAATGACATAGAATTGCTCAAGGAGAGAGATGACCTCTAGAGATTCAAATGCAATACCACAGATAATTCTACTGCTAACAAATCTGATTTCCTAATTAACAATTCAGTTAATAAAGGTATGGTTCCAATTGAGGGCCAAATGAGTGCCCTAGAAAATCAAATGCAATTGGTATTACAAAGCCCAGGGAAAAAACCCAACAACATATTATTTTTAAAAAGTGATAAATCATGAAGCAAAGATAAGAGATTTTTATGAGTAATTATGTGGCACAAGTATAAAAACTCAGCAATTTATGTGGAAAAATAAACAGCCAAGACAGCTAATAATAGAGTAAAAAAAAAATCTCAGAAAATTCTATAAAAATTATTGTGATCAAATAATATGTATTAGTAGAGGAATAATTTACATAGAGATATATACAGGTCCACATAGATGAAAATTTATATATGTGCATGAATTTAATATAATGACATTGGTGATAGCTCAATTCTATGTGAGAAGGATCAATTATTTAATAAAAGTTGCTGGCATAAAAAGTGCTAGTAATCCATCTTGAGGAAAATAAAATTGAATCTCTATATTGCATTACATAAAAATGCATTTCAGATGGATTAAACACTTAAATAAAACAAACCAACCTATAAAAATGGTTTTATTAATTAGTTCCCACAGGCGAGTACGCCAAAACATATAAAATATAAAATAAATATACTGAAATATGTGTTTGTATACACACAAAAATAGTTACATTTTAAGTGCATTGTAAATTCTTTGCTATTTGTTAAGTGGTATTATAATTTTAACAACTTGCAAAGTTTTCAATCTAGAGAATTAATATATAGGTAGACACTTTTCAAACTAAATATAGATTTCAAACTAAATTTAACTTTATTTTTTGATCTTTGGAATTAGCCATAATGTTTCTATTTTGGCATGAGTGATAGTTGATGTTGTATATCGCATATCACTGTGTTACCGCATTGAAAAATTTTAATCTGTCTACTCAACAAACCAGCATTCCAAGACTGGGGTTTTTGCCCTTTTTTCCTACTCTAGAAGTCCTCTGGCAAATTTTTGTTTGAGACAGGCTCTATCACCCAGGCTGGAGGGCAGTAGATTACAGCTCACTGCAGCCTCGACCTCCTGGACTCAAGCAATCCTCCCACCTCAGCTTCCTGAGTAGCTGGGACTACAGGCATGCACCACCACACCCAGCGAATTTTTTGTATTTTTTTGTACCAACAGGGTCTCACTATGTTGCCCAACCTTGTCTCAAACTCCTAGGCTCAAGGGATTCTCCTGCTTCAGCTTCTTAAAGTGCTGAGATTACAGGCATGAGCCACCTTACCCAGCCAACATTTGTTTATTAGTATACAACTACATGTTCACTGCCTCCTTATAAATCTACCTTCTCCACTGAAAATCCCATGAAGAAATTTCCATCTTTATATGCCTAGTTTGTAGCATGATTTTCTTGTTCCCACAAAACACAAAAGAAGTGAAGAAGCCTCATCAATTACACACATACATTCTTAGCAGATTAAAATATAATCAGTTTCTGTTATGATAAGAACACGGAGAGCTAGTTACAGTCTTAAAATGTTCAGACTTCATTGTCCTCAAACAGGATAAACCACTTCTATTGCAGAACTCTTAGAAACTGAGTGATTTTCTGATTCCTCCTGATTTTCATGAACACAGAAACTCTAGCAGTAGGTAGAAATACTTCTTTTTTTCATTGTACTTTAAGTTCTAGGGTACATGTGCACAACGTGCAGATTTGTTACATATGTATACTTGTGCCATATTGGTTTGGTGCACCCATTAACTCATCACTTACATTAGGTATTTCTCCTAACGCTGTCATAGAAATGTTTCTAAATCTTGTATTCTCTTTTCTGACTTCTTGAGGAGAATATGCTGTATAAAAGGGATGATCTAGGGTCATAATTAGAGATAGAAATATCTGTCCTTTGCTTAAGGCCACCAGTGCCATTAAGGCCTCCTGAGTTCTTCAGAGTTTTGACTTTTACCAAAAGTTCTGAGAGGGTGATTTTTCCATTAATGCTTTCTCTGTAGATTTGCTAAGACCTGAACACTGTTATACTGGTCGGCTTCATGTGGTGCTGCTCTCAATGGAAAAGCTTGTTGCTATCCATCTCTTCTAATTTGCTTTTTAAATCTGTGGACTTTAAAAACAGATAACTAAAGTGGAAAGAATAGGAGAGGATTTTTTATGGGTGTAGTTCACGAGATTTAGCACAAGGTTTGTTTATTTTTTACATCTATTACCTCGATTTCTGTGGCTTTTATTTTACTGGTTTTGTTTTTCATTTTTGTCTTTTTCAGATCAACTCGTAATGTTTAACTGTTTTTAATAGGTGAGGTGGTGGTCTAACAGAGTGTTTTAAGGAAGAGAGTTATCAGTTGTGTAAATCTATAGCTTGCTGAACTATTTTTTTTAATAGATGAATCAAAGCACATAAAATTCAGAAAAAAAAATCCTGATGCAAAAAACTATGAGCAAAGCTAAACAATTAAAATCTCAGAACCTGATCTAAATAAGCCTTTTTTCTCATAGGTAAAAGTTAAATCTGGATAAATGTATTTCCTTAGTTAGAACCTTTTGTGACTTTTCTTTGCCCAGCATATCTGTCCCTGCTTCAGGCTATGCTGTTGAGAATGACAGCCTGTCTTAAGTTAGTCTACCAATTCTTTTAGCTAATTAAGTCCTCAGTTTATAGAAATGAGATATACTCTCACATTGATTGATATATACATTATTTACTGGCTTCTTAACTTCTCCTGAACATCTATTTTAAACTAATGCTAAACTTCAGTAAACTCTTTCACTGCCTCTTACAAAATAGGCACTTCATTTGCCTCCCGTCTTTAAATGAAAGCACATTTGGATAGGATTCAGATATATAGATTGTGTTTGATAAGTCCATAGTTGTTCTTTTTCAAATAGTGGTTAAGGATCACTTGGCTTAAAGCACAATAGGAAAATTTAATAAGAGCCTGGTTTTCACTGAAATTCTCTCGTAAATTTTGCTACCTAGAACGGAACAGATTTTGGCCGAGGAAATGGTGTGTGTGTTGGGTGAAGGTAGGAGATATTGTGTGTGTGTGTGTGTGTGTGTGTGTGTGTGTGTGTGTATGAGAGAGAGAGAGAAAGAGATTGTGCTCAGTGAATATGTAGTGAGGAACTACAGTACTGTGATCAGCGAGGAATGCAAATATCCCATATTAGAGAGTTAAGTGACTTGTTGGTTTCCGAGTTCAACACTTGAAAAGCTGATTATCTTCTCTTTAGTTCGTATACTTTCCACAAAGTAGCTGACATTGGTTTGAATTGTTTGGGTAATACTTAACTATTTTGAGAGTTGAGCTTATACACTGTATCATGTAAATGCAATTCCTTTATTCCTTTTGTTATATTATCACTTTCTCAGTTAAGCTTAACATAGCATATGTGTTTTTCTCATAGAAAGGTAAGTTTTCAATGTAGGTTTTTATTAAACAATCATTGATTACTTATCATGGTCCATTTCTCTCTTCCTCTTTCCTTTAGACATATGTTCTATTAGTCACACCTAGTGCAGGTACTTTGGGTTAAGCTGATTCCACATCACGGGACTGTGATACTGGTAGGCCCCATCTCCTATTCTTTAAACTTTGCATGAATGAAATTGATTCAGGTCACCTAGACCTAAGCCATATGTGCATGGCATTCCCCTGGCCACAAAGCTTGGTTCTCAAATGGGTATATATGACTCAATCTGGATCAATGAAATGAGGGAGAAGATTTGTGCTCGAGTTTCTGAGAAATAAACTCCCTTAAAAGAGATCTTAAAGATAAACATCACAGAAAAGATACTTGCTGTTTGTCTTCTGTTGTGATATTACTTTTTCATGATGTACATTTATAGTTGTGATTTGTTGTGATTGACACAATCAAAGTTTTAAAGATTATCTGTTGTTATTTACTTTCATGGTTATATTACCTTATGAAATAATAAGGTCCCTGGGTCTACCGGCCTTGTCTTACATAGACACAAATCCCAGTATCATTCAACTTTTTCTCCAATCAATACATATTAAAGCTTTCTGAATGTTGGGCATTCTATCCTTAGCATTAAATAGGTTACATATATATGTGCGTGCGTGTATATCTATTTAATGCTTATATTTACATATATAAAAAATATATATAAATATAAACATATATATAAAATGATTTTTTATATAATGATTATATGTTTTAAAATTATATATGTAAAAAATTATATATATATGTTTTAAAATATATGTTTAAAATATAAAATATATATGTTTAAAAATCATTATATAAAATTTTTTATATAATGATTATATATATATGTTTTAAAATGGGTTCAATAAACAAATGATGAATACATGGGTGGATGTTTTGCAAGTGGCATTAGAGAAAAACATGATGCTGGGTTAGTAACACTGTGAGCTGTCAGAAAAGATAGATGGATTTGCTGGTCATGCTATAAATAACCACCAGGTGCCACTCAGAGCTGGTGGAAGCCTCATTTTGCATGACAGCCATTGATCAGCTGCACGACTAAGATGCAACATTTTGTGACACCACTTGAGGAGAAAAGGTTATGTTTCACATTTAAGCTTTGAATAATAAGGTCAGGATCAAATTAAATGAATTTCTCTGGCGAATACATGAAATATACACAAATTAATACAACAAATTACATACATTGTTACAAAGAAAAGGTGAGCAAGCTGGAGCTAAGTGCGATCCTGGGACTTTGTCCTTCTGAATATTTTATTAATGAAGTGAATATCTTGTCTCATTAAAAATATCCTGAATGAGTTCTCACCACCTATGGGAAGACCCTAAACTGTGATCTAGACTAGAATACTACAGAATAAAGAAATGAAATAATAATAAACATGTTTGCTATGTGACTATAAGCTTATTAGAGCATATTCCAAAGGAATGCAAAATATTCAGAAGAAAATCAGATAATAGGAATTCTTACATTTACATCATTTTGCAGACTTGAAGTAAATCTCATATTTGTTATTTGGAGGAAAAGTTCATTTATATTTTATGTCAGTGTGGCAAATATATTTTTGTGGCATTTGAATACTAGCCAGCAAGTCTTCTTTTATGAGACAAAGGAACAAATTATGTCCCTAACTTAAACTTTCAAAGCAACTGCAGATTGTTCCCAAGGTTCTCTTCTTAATAAATTCTTTTATTACAATAACAGTTGTATAAGTAAACTTCGCACATATCTACATGTTATTTGACATACTTGAGTTAATAATAATCCAAATGGTTTCATATTTTTGAAATTATCCACTTATGTCTCATGCAACCATGGTAATTTAATTGGCTACCATAAAAATTATTTTAAACCATTAAATGTGATTGGTCAACAAAAAACAGACTAAATGCAAATAACTGAACATCATAAGTAGTTTCCAAGGAGCTGCCATAACCAAGAAAGTTACCACAGCACACATTTAAAACATTGTGTTACCATGGAAACTATGTACTCATTCATTCAACAATTATTAATTAATTTCTTACACTGTGTTAGGCACTGACATAATCAAAGTTTGAAAGATTAACTGATTTCTAGAAACAGCTCACTTTGTCAATACATTTGTTTTTCATAGAGTCACACTTTGGGTGAATAGACCACTTAATCAATGCTCAATGCCTATGATGCCACATACATTATATATTTAATAATGATTGCAATACTAAAAAGGTTTAATAACATTTTCAATATAATAGTAAAATAATTATGACAATATGATGTTTCACTAATAATGACAATAGCAATGATAAACCATGATTATGTTGAATAACTGGTTCAGTTACATTTTTAAGACTTATGAATTAAAAATAACTTTATGTTAACTTATCAATGGGGAAAGAAATTATAATAGTTGAAAGAAAACAAAATGTAAATTTTCACTCTATGAGAATGCAGAGATGTAGAACCTGACTAGAAAAGGAATCTGGTTGGCTAAAGAATAAGGTCAACAAAGTTACTTATCAAAAGAATTTTTGATGTAAAGAATTTCTATCAAAAGAATTTTCTATGCTTTTAAGATGGCAAAACTTCAGAAAACAGTAAGCTCTCAGATTTCAGGACATGATATTGTATTAACTGCTAATCATTGACAAGATACTGAAACATTCTACCACAGCATGAAATAGCAGGACTAGACAAGGTTTACATGGACAACAAATCACCAAGCCTGACAAACAATGAAATGCAGATCTAATGGTGGTAGCTTTTGATTTTGTAAATAAATCATTAAACGATTGAAATAGCTGTCTGAAATTTGCCGTGAGTTTGAGGAGATAAATATATCCTGACTGCACATCAGACTTACCCAAGTTAATTTAAATGTGTGCTTGTGACTCTCTCTCTGTCTCTCACTCTCTCCATACCCCACCATTCTACTGCCAACAATTGGACCAGAAACGAGAAACTCTGGGGTACACACCCTTTAAGGTATGTACATTTTAAAAATCTTTATAATATAAATAAATTTAAAGCACATCCAGTTTGTGGGATATTTCACAAGATAACTGACCTGGTTTTATCAAAATATCCATTACATTAAAAATTGTTTTTAATGAGTTGGGGAGGGGAGATTGCTTTAAAGAGATTTATTATATGTTTCAACCAAAGGCAATGTCTTAATTCTTTTTGGTCTCTGAATTGAAACAAAAACCAAATGTACAAATATTGTTCTTGAGAAATTTGTCACAATTTGAATATAAATGACAGTAAATAATTACTAATTTTATTAAGTGTGAATATGTCAATGGGTTATATAAGACAGAGGAGAGGATGGAAGGAAGGAAGGAATAAAGGAAGAAGAGACAAAAGGAAGAACAAGGAAGGAGTTAAAAACATGAAAAAAATAGATTTTTAAAATAATTGTTGAATTTAGCAGATGGGTATATGAAGGTTCATTAAACAATTCTCTCTATGGTTATGACTAAAAATTTTCATCATTAAAAGTAAGTACAACAAGAAAATTAGAAATTCTGGCAAACAATTAGAGATTTTTGTTAGCATGTTTCAACATCTTCGTTGTTAGCATTCTGATTTCTAATTCTAGTTTGAGCCTAGGAACCTGCATTTAAAAAACACTTCAGGTACATTACATGCAGGCTTTAAGCAATGACACATTGAAAAAAACTAAAGAGAATTATATTTTCTGACTCTGGAATAAATAATCTGAAATAACACATTGAAACCAGCTAAGTACATTCAGTTGTTATTTTATTCAACGGTATCTCCAAGGCCGGATGGGGATTGGGAAGAAGTTAGCCTTGGTCAAGGTGGACACTGAGATGATGCTTCTGATTCAACATAGTGCTTTGGAAACGGAGGACATCCATGCAGTGTTTACTTGCAAAATACATAAATAAATACATGAGTAACTCTGGATGATCAGTCTAAAACCTTACTTCTTGAACTAGAGCATTCTAAAAAGGCAGAGTTGTTTAATTTGGTTCTGGGTAGAGACCACACTGGTGACTCTTTGACCTCTATTGGCTGCATTTCTGCCTGTACCATGCATCCCCAAACTGTGCATGCCGCTTAAGGTTTAGCCCTTGATCTCTTTAGGAGCCACTGCACACTAATTCTTGCTAGTAATCACGGGCACAGATGCTACAATCCCATTGTTTGTGCCCAAATCATGACTCTGCCGCATATTGAGTGTTCCTGAGCAAATTACTCTACTCATCTTCTTTGTGACTCAGTTTCCTCTTCTGTGAAATGGGGTAATAATGATACCTACCTATGTTGATGTGCTGACAAGATGTGCTTTACTTGTTTAAACTGTTTAAGATTGTACAAAGCCCATAGCAATACTTGTAAAATTTTGACATCTATTATTGTTGTGCTTCCCTCATGCTGTTAACACTCAACTATCTATCTCTCACATTATCTTTATTCATTTCCCCCGACTAGGGAAATTATTAACTTGGTTGACCCATGCTGAGCATATTCAAAATATATCTCTTCTTCTCCTACTCAAACATCATGTTTTTGAAAAATTAACATTTGTCCAGTAAACCAAGTAAAAACTTAGGTCATTTAAACCCATTTCAATCTTTGTCTACTATATCCAAACTATCCTCATATCTCAGACATCACATACCTCCAGGTCTGTTTTCATTTTTGATCCCTCCAAATCTCCAAGCACATTTTCATGTAGCTACTGATTGTCCCAAAGTTCCATCCTTTCATTCCTTAAATGTTTCTTGCACTACTACATTCATTTCCTCCTCTAAAGGTTGACACTAAGCCCCTAGTACAAGTTATTACTTTGAAAATGACATGCATTTATAGCCCTCTCAGTGCTATGAACTTAATAATACTGGTTGAATAAATAAATATTTTATGTGACAGTTATCTGTTATAAGCGTCTGTCCTGTAATGACCTTTAAAGGTTTATACAAGTTAGTTATTATGGAAACAACATGGAACATATGGAACATAATGTCAATAATTCCTCAATGAGTTACAATCACATACTTCTACCAACAATTAGGTACTCGTCCCTTATTTAATAGTGAACATGGCCTCATATCACAAGCAATTAAGTTCTCAATAGTGCAATTAGTGGTAAGGCCAAATGCAAGGCAAAAAAGAAAAGGGTTTTTTAAAACTAAAATTCCAAGGCAATGGGGGATTGTGTATCCGTGATATTCTTTGAAGTTTGAAGGCTCTTATATCCAATGCATAACTGGCTATGATTGGTTATCTCTTTCACAAGGCCACTTGATTTATATATTATCTTTTATTTTCCTCCCGATCCCTAAAATCCCCATATTGGCCTTTTGTTTCAACAGTTTTATTTTTGCAATGGATTTTTTAAAGTTTCTGCTTACTTTTTCAGTTTTTCTTTGTTTTGTTTTGTTTTGTTTTTTTTTTAAGCGGGTGCTTGCTCTCTTG
The DNA here is from genome assembly GCF_028885655.2 of Pongo abelii. Lineage (NCBI taxonomy): Eukaryota > Metazoa > Chordata > Mammalia > Primates > Hominidae > Pongo > Pongo abelii. The sequence continues at coordinate 72,015,354 of NC_071999.2, forward strand.
CCCAGGCTGAAGTATAATGGCAGGATCTGGGCTCACTGCAACCTCCTCTCTCCCTGCTCAAGTGATCCTCTTTGCCTCAGCCTCCCAAATAGCTGCGACCACAAGCATGTGTCACCATACCTGGCTATTTTTTTGTATTTTTGGTAGAAATGCGGTTTTGCCATATTGCCCAGTCTAGTTTCAAACTTCTGAGCTCAAGCAATCTGCCCACCTCAGCCTCCCAAACTTTCTGCTTATTTTTAATAAATATGTTAGACTCATATCAAGAATTGAGTGGCACTTACAAATTATCTACATTTTATAGGTTATGCTTTGTTTAGCATTTTGTGAAATCCTACTTATTAGCTTAGCTGGATATAATTTCAGTTGAATTTCTCATTTGCCCAAAAGTCACACAGTCAATATAAATCTGAATTTATGCTAAAAAATCAACCATCTCTCCACCTTTCTTTCTCAGCTTGTCAGGTTTGCAGTTGAGAAGGATGTTAGAGATCATATTTCAAATGCTACATTTTAATGATGGGAAATTTGAGACCAAAAGATATTAGGAGACATTTTTGGCATTACTTGGTGATTAAGAGGGTTTGATAACTGAAGTTCAGACTTGTAAGCAGGTGTTCCTTACACAGCAGCAATTTGCTCCCCATGAAGTTATAATAGCTAAGGACATATACCAAGTTGAGAAAAAGTGCTATACACACTCCTACTTGTTTTTTTTTCTTTTTTTTTTTTTTGAGACGGATTCTCTCTCTGTCACCCAGGCTGAAGCACAGTGGTGCGAGCTTGGCTCACTGCAACTTCTGTCTCCCAGGTTCAAGCGATTCTCGTGCCTCAGCCTCCCCAAGTAGCTGGGATTACAGGCACCCACCATGACGCCCAACTAATTTTTGTATTTTTAGTAGAGATGGGGTTTCGCCAGGTTGGCCAGGCTGGTCTGGGACTCCTGACCTCAAGTGATCCTCCCGCCTCGGCTTCTCAATGTGATGGGATTACAGGCGTGAGCCACCACGCCCAGCTCACACTTTTACTAATTTTATTTACTATTATTATTTTTTTTGAGACCAAGTCTCGCTCTGTCGCCCAGGCTGGAGTGCAGTGGCGCGATCTCGGCTCACTGCAAGCTCTACCTCCCAGGTTCACGCCATTCTCCTGCCTCAGCTTCTCGAGTAGCTGGGACTACAGGCGCCCGCCACCACGTCCGGCTAATTTTTTGTATTTTTAGTAGAGACGGGGTTTCACCGCGTTAGCCAGGAGAGCTCTTATTAATTTTTGACACTCTTTTGCCTCTTGATTGCTACGAAGTTTTCCCAGTCTAATGCCTTATTTCCCAATTTGAGAAAAAAACATAGGCAAGGAGTGTTGAAAGAATATAGGGAAGAACATAGAGGAAAACTCCTTGCATTGGCTACTCACCTACTGACTTCCTCAATATCCCTGTGATCTGAAAAGAAACTTATAACACTTTGGAAACTGTCACCTATATAGAGTATTATAATGCCATATGTAATTCCCAACCCCACAAATATTCAACTTTTCAAGTAGAGCATGCCATAATTTAATCAAATAAATATCTCCACAAAATTAAACGAATGTTTTAATAAGGTCCTGAAAAAAAACTTTTTAATGTAATGTTGATACGGTATCCCATATTAAGTGCATAATACCTAAAGGACAGAGAAGTATTTGTCACCTTGCCTTTGAAAAAATTATTTCTTAAAGTTGTGTCTTCAGTTTGTCTCTTAAGTTCATTGGCAGCTATACCAAAAGTTGTTTCTCACCAACACAATTGAAATACAAGACCAGAACAATTTCCAGATTTAAACATCTAGGATGTCATTCTCAAATGTCACATGGCAATAGTTCACTTAAAGAACAACAAACAGAATGAAGTGTTGAAGGAACATTTTACTTTTCATCATTGTTTACTTATATTCTGATGGATATGTCAGACCTGAATGCCTAAAAGCAAATACGAATGGGAGAGACAAAAATAAAAGCTTATGAGTTTGTGAACCAGAAAAATCCTTATACCCTATGATTTTCAGCTACTATTACATTTAAAACATAATACTACTACAAATTGAAATTAAAAGAAAGATGATATTTAAATAGGAAAAAAGAAAAGATGATGTTAAAATGACATTTTATTTATTCTTTCCTTTATATTAAATCTTTAAAGCAGATTTTTTTATTTCAAGGTCTATATATAACAAATAAAGTTCTAAGATATACATACTTGAACATTAATGAGTGAATACAGTATACATAAATTCATTTTTAAAAATATGTCTAAAACAGTATAGCAAGATATAAAAAACATTGTTCTGACTAACCAGCTATGTGACCTGCACACTTCTTGAGATGGTTAAAACTCATGATGCTCAAGATGGTGGTGATGGAGACAGTGTTTTTGGAGGCATATATAAAAATCACCAGCAGACCATTCCAAACTATACTGCCCATGGGAGTGGGTGGTGGCTCAGAATAGTTATTAATCATTTCCTCTGAAAGTTAATAAGCACAATAGTAATGATGAAAATATGTTGTTTATGTGAATATTGTAGTGACAAATAAAAGTTAATCAACTGATATAGGTTGAATGTTTGTCCCCTCAAAATCTCATGTTAATGTAATCCCCAGCGTTGCAGACAGGACCTAGTAGGAGGTATTGAATCATGGGGATGGATCCCTCCTACATGGCTTAGTGCCATCTCATAGGTAATGAGTGAGTTCTCAGTCTATTATTTCACAAGAGAGCTGGTTGTTTCAAAGAGCCTGGCATCTTTCTTGCTCCCTTTCTCCTTATGTGGCATGCCTGCCCCTCCTTTCCCTTCCACCATGAATGAAAACTTACTAAGGCTGTCACCAGAAGCAGATGCTCGTGCCATGCTTCTTGTACAGCCTGCAGAACCTGAGCCAAATAAATCTCTTTTATTTGCAATTTACCCAGTCTCAGGTATTCCTTTATAGCAATGCGAATGGACTAACACATCCAATCATTAAGATATTTTCCTCTTCTATTTCTATTATATAGCATTAATAAATTATTAAGCATATGATGCAAAAGAGGGTAATTACGTTGTTACAATAATTCTTATTTATAATTGTAATCCCTTTGCATGTCTCAGGATTTCTATCATATGATCTTGCAATTTCACTTCTGGGTACATATTTAAAGAAAATAAAATTAGTATGTAAAGAGCTATCTGGGCTTCCATGTTTAACACAGCATTATTCCCAATAGCCATAAAAAAGAATGAAATATTGTCATTTTTGACAACATGGATGAACCTAGGGGACATAATATTAAGGAATTGCTTTTTCTTTCATTTTTTTTCTAAGTATGTAAGACAGGATAAGTAAATTTTTTTAACAGGGTAAGTTTTTTTTTTGTTTTTTTTTTTTAACAGGGTAAGCATGGAAAACATTTAGTAGGGTAACTGATTGGTAAGAAGTGCTCAAAAAATGGTGATTACTGTTATTTTTATTGGCATTATCCACAATCTGAAATGATTCGTTTTTTATATTATGAAAATTATAACTTTAACCTATTTTATTATCAGTTTCCAAAAAAGGATTAATTCACTTACAACAAAGCCTACAGTATATTCTTGCTGTCTAGCTTTTCCTATATGTTTCCTACATGTTTCCTACTGTTTCTATTTTATTTCTATCATCTACATTTCATTGAAATTCTAATATCACCATTAATATTCTAATATTATAATGCCATCATTTCCATTACAAATGAAATACACTCTCTGTATGTCAGGGCAATTACTTGCCTTTTTCCCCTATATCCACATAGCAATTTTTTATTTGGGTGAGATTAAGCATAACAAAAAATACTTGGAAGAGATCAGATCTGAAATACAATGATTCACACATCCAAGAACTTTATTAGATTTAACTATATTTCGAACAGCTGAATTAATTGAAAAGTGGTAATATTTATATAGAAAAATAATCATCAAGAACTTCTAACTTTAACACAAAACAGCAGAAATCTCAAGAGGCGGGCCAAACTTAAGAACTGCTAAAAATAAAATGTCTTTTAATTTATAATCAATGCACATCCCTATGAGTATGTCATTTGAAATTAATGGAATTTTTGAAATTGATACTTGTCAAGTTTTTGCACTGCTTTCCTGTGAGGGGAATTTCTCCTTCTTGATTGTGAGACTCATGAACATCAGTGTTTTACATACCATTTCTCCATTAAGGATGAAGCAGTCTTAGACTCTACAGTATTTCATCATGTTGTGAATCATCATTAAACATTTTGCTGACTCTCAAATGTCAAATATTCTCTTGTGTCATAAAGAATTTCATTAAACAGCAGGGGGGAAAGAACAGAGTAATTTTAGGAAATCTTCCCTTCTGTTCATTATGAGCTTTGTTATTTATCTCCCATTCCATTTTCTCCTGGCAACTATAAATGATCTTTTCCTCATCCAAATGGTTCTATCACAATTACAGGTTTATATGTTTAAGCAGAATTTACCTAGCATGAAAAAGTCTCTTTCTCAATAGCAGCAGTAATTTTACCAGTAAATTCTACAGGTATATTAAAAAATTAAGATAATGAGAATATCAAGTAATAGTCATCATTGTAGTAATATGCATTCTCAATGACTACAAAAATCAAACTGACCAAAAAGAAAAAAAAAATCCCTTTACCTTTGGAGACCCTTTTTAATGTAGTATGTGCATTTTACTTAAGGCATTAAGCCTTTTGGGAAGGATTTAAAAGCTAGAGCCATAGTTAGTTTTTTCTGACAAAACTCTGTAATCTAATAGAAAAGAGGGTGGGTATATAAGAAAATTCATAAAAACTTAGAGTGCTGTTCTGGTCTGGAGTTAGTGTGTTAGGCATCCTGAAGGTGATGTGAAGGCTTACTTTAACAAAGGTGAGAAACAGATGCATTTTTGCAATTTTGCCAATTGCCAGTTTTGATATTCTCTCTGAGCTACCTGTTATGATAGCTGTTACTTACAAGTGGCTATGGAACACTTGAAATATACCTAGTGGCTACCTTGGGTGATTTAAATTTTAAATGTAAAAGTGAAAACAAAGTAAAGTATTTTTTCTGTCAAGTAAACATTCGTGTTTTGAGTACAACCTCATTTCACATTAACTGTCACACTGAATAAGGTTATTATTGTTGTAGTACACATGTACTTTTTACATTTTTAATACATGACTGTGAGAAAATTTTAAATTTTGACTCATATTTAATTCACTTCTATTGGGCAGAGCTGTTCCATATAATAGACTACTTATAAAAATATGGTCTACCTTTTGTGATCAAAATATTTTTTCTTAAAGTTTGTTTTATTAGATTTAAAGAAACACACAAGTGATATATTCTTTTGGTAACAAATCAAACTATATAAACATACTATAAAAAATTTGTCATCTCCTGAAGTAAGCAATTTTGCCTGCCAAGATTTTAAACAATTTTCCTGTGTATTGTAAAAGGATGTGACAGATACGGAAGTACACTCTATTGGAGAATGTCTAGACAGTGAAATAGCAAGTTAACTTAATGAAGAACAAAACCTTTAATAAAATAGAAGTGCTCATGACAATTGGTGGAAATATTAATAGGGTAAAAATCCCACTCTAAAATGTTGCTTTTTAAGTTAATTTGTTTAAGTTTTATTTGTTTCGTCAATTAGGATTATACTAAACTACACAGAATTTGCTGATGTGAATACCTCATTTTAATTTTGTTCTTATGGCTTGTTGAATGTGATTTGTTTCTATACTTGCAAGACCAAGGAGAAATTTAAGAGAAAAATACCACTAATTTAAGTCTGCAAAGAATACTGAGTACTTGTGCTAGTTGCTCCTTTTGCAGAGGAAAACAATATAGGCATGGTCCTGCCCGTATTCTTTGTAAAACACGCCTTAAAGAATCAATCATTTTGCTGAGCAGTCCAGGGCAGGGGAAGGAAGGAAACATAAATATAATTAAATAAAAAATACAGAACCAGTCAATACTTTCCCCAAACATGCTTATTATCTACAATGTGTAATTACATTGAATCTTACTGTTCATTTATCTTCATAAGCATGTGCTTAATCTCCAGTATCACATCATTCTTAAGCGATAGAATAACTGGCTTGCTAGAAGTTTCAGAATGCATGCCCTTACCCTGGAAAGAAACATTAAGACATTGTTTGCCAAAATAAATCAGTGTTGGGGGATGAGAGGGCCTGTTTAAAATACATATTTCCAAACTCCCCTGGGGGACTGTTTGATTTAGTAGATCTTTATTTTGGTACTAGAATCTGCATTTACCAATCACACAACGTTCATTCATATAACCTCTTCTATGTAACTTTAAATAATACTATATAAATACTATTTGAAGAAACTACTAGTGTTTATTTTTTCTTCTTTTAATGACATGTTCTTTCGTTTTTTGTAAAAGAGAGCATGAAAGATATTGAGTTTTGAATAAAAATAAGTATATATACCAATAATGTCTGGGTGAATTCAGCAGGTGACTTATTTGCCTTATTTTTGCAAAGAGAATGATAATAATATGTATCCCACCTCAGTGTAAGATCCAAAAGATAATAAAGTGAAAGCGCTTTGTATAGTATGCTTTTAGTTCAATGGCTGATTTAAATCTGAATATTTTTACATTTTTGTGGGTACTTCTTTTTCCCCTATCTCTTTCACTCAGACTGCAAACGTTTATTGACCAGCCATTATGTGCATAATTATTTGGGCCCTTGTTTCATGAATATATGTAAGATCCTACCACATCAGCAAAACACTATTAAGTCAACAGAAGAGATAGACAAAACAGGTCTGGGTCTTGGGTATCAGACACAAGACCCGGAAGTCAGGCTGTGTCCTAACTACATGTCCAACTTCATTTCATGCCACCTGCTTCTTAGCATCAATATGCTAAGGACAGACACACTGACTTGATCTCTGCTCCATAAACACAACCACCCTTTATTCCCTGCCTCTCCCAGCTGAGTCATTGTATTACTGGCTCCATTTGTCTTTCGGGTTGCTGGTAAATACCACCTTCTTAGAAAGGCCTTGGCTGATCCTTTTTTCTAAAAAGGTCTACTGAACTCACGTGTATCTTAGGGTTAGGCCTGTTTGCTTCAAAGCACATTTTGATATTTGTGATTATTTATTCAATCTTAATAATTATCGTAATCATTGTAAATCTTGTAATTATTTATTCAATCCTCCTATGGTCTGATGACAATATTTCTTTAAGTTTCTCCCTTCAAAGGATGAACTCTATTTCTCTAACCCCTGAATCTGAGCTGATTATATAAGTGAGGTCGTCATAGTCTCCAAAGTTCAGGTGGATTCCAGTTGAACACAGCTGCAAGAGTAAGCCCAGGTAAGACTAGTAGTAAATTGCCCAGTCAATCCACAGAATCATGAGGAAGAAAATGGTTATTTTCTTAAGCCTCTAAGGTTCTGAGTGGTTTGTTACATATCAGTAGGTAATTCATACATCAATAGACTGAACTTGCATGAGCATGGAGACTATCAACTTTGGTTATCCCTGTATCTGCAGAGCCAAGGACTATGACTAGCATAATGAGTGCTCAGTAAATACATATGAGAATGGTGACTGGATAAAGGGGTGGCTTGATGAATGCTACCTGCTGAGAAAAGGTGTCAGGGATATTGCAGAGAGATCTGAAAGCTGGATAAGTAATGCTTATGAGGTGAAATGTTCTTTGAGTGAATATCCACTGCCATGGTTATCTTTTCCCAAGTAGTATTCACAAATCACTCTCCTCAATGGCTACTAATTGCCACCACATAAATTCAAACTCTTTACCAGAGCAAATATGATTCTTCAAAAACTTGGCTTCCAGGTATATCTTCAGAAATTCACTGCTACACATCCTACACCATTTCCATATCATATTATCTATAATTACTTATAATTTTGAGAAATACTGTGCTTTGAGATTTACATACATTTGCTAATTTATTTCATTTCTGTAGAACACTCTTCCTGTGTTTCTCAGTCTTAGATATTACTCATTCTTCAAGGCCTATTACTTTCTACTTATTTCTTTATTTTTAAAAATATTTTAAGAGGCAATTAGTCTGTTCTCACGCTGCTAATAAAGACACACATGAGACTGGGTATTTATAAAAAAGGTTTAAGTGACTCACAGTTCCACATGGCTGGGGAGGCCTCACAATCATGATGGAAGGTGAATGAGGAGTAAAGTCACATCTTACATGGCAGCAGGCAAGAGGGCAATGTAAGGGGGAAGTGATCTCATGAGACTTATTCACTATCACAAGAACAGCACAGGAAAGATCTGCCCTTATGATTCAACTACCTCCCACCAGGTCCCTCCCATGGCACGTGGGGATTATTACAATGCAAGGAGATGTTTGGGACACAGAGCCAAACCATATCAGAGATTTAATTGGCTCACAGTTCCATATGGTTGGGGAGGCCTCACAATCATGGCGGAAGGTGAAAGAGAAGCAAAGTCACATCTTACATGGTGGCAGGCAAGCGAGTTTGTGTAGGGGAACTCCCCTTTATAAAATCATCAGATCCCGTGAGACTTCTTCACTATCACGAGAACAGCACAGGAAAGACCCACCACCATGATTCAATTACCTCCCACTGGGTCCCTCATACGATACGTGGGAATTATGGGAGCTACAATTCAAGATGAGATTTGGGTAGGGGCACAGCCAAGCCATATCACAAGGTATTGCTATGCTGCCAAGGCTGGACTCAAACTCCTGGGCTCAAGCAATCCTCCCTCTTCAGCCTCCCAAGTAGCTGGGACTACAGGTGCACTGCCACCATGCCCAGCTCAAAGTCTATTCTACTTTTATCTCTGGTAAGACACATTTACTAAGGCAGGAGGGTAATCTCTACTCTCATATAATTCTTACATGTATGTAGAGTAAATCTCCTAACCATGCTCTTATAGTAAATTGTTAATACTTCCTATGTTTCTCTCTTTAGACTATGTGATTCTAGAGGAAGGGCCTCATGCTTCATTGCCTTCCTTATCCTTGTGAAGTAGATGCTCACCAGAAACCTTTGTGAAGCAAATAAATAATGCCTAGAAGTAGGTCGGGGAGAAGGATCCAGTTTTCCCGTTGTCTTTTGAGGGCCTCTAAGTTTACACATGCTTTGCTTGTAGACAGAGTTAAGTTACCATACACAACAATCCTGAACGTTTTCTGTGATCTTATTTTCACAACTGAAAATGTAAAAAGCTGCAAACTACTGTTATTTCTCATTCTTCCCTCTTACCCTGGAAGACAGACAGAATAAGAATTTATTATAAGGTTCCCCAGAGACAGAAAAACATGTCAGAAATGAGAAAATGCTCATGGATCATAAGAAAGAAGATCTATTTATAAGCATCATTAATAGAAAAGATTAGATAGTTACAGTCATTATTCTTAAACTCAGTAAGTAAAGACACTGAGTGGGCTGGAGTCCATTTTGCAGTCAGTGAGCAGGTTACAGGTCATGCTGTTCTAATGGACAGAGACCATGTCTGTTTTCAATCCTGATTATGGCATTATGGCGCCACACACTAAGAAAGCTTAATAAATGCTTAATGATGATAAGATACTATCTATTGCATTTGAGGCTATTCGAATTTAAAATAAAAATGCAAATTAGTTTTAGACACTCACATAAAAAAGTGTTCTATAAAACCACCTTTGCTTTAATAAATAATAGCCAAGAGGAAGAAATACTTTTTCAATATCTTTAAATGTCTATGACTTGCTTTATAACACCAGATTAAATGCATGGAAAATACTTTGTTGTGCAGGAAAACCTGGAAGGTTATAACAAATGATGGACAAGTTCTCATTCTTAGGCATTGCCTATAGCTAGAGACTTGCATATTTTTATTGTTATGATGGTATTGATTGTTAAGTCAACAGAAAGCTATCACAAGGGATTGCAAATTTCTATACCAATACTCTGTTCTGTAACATTAAAATGTCATTACTGAATCACCAACTTTTCCCCCTGCTGTAATATTATTCTCTGTTGATTGCCTGCCTGAGCTGAAATTTGAAACTGTCACCCTCAGACTTGCAAAAGTGATTCAACTTCTCTTATAAGGAAAGTGAAATTAAATATTCATTCACGGGCTGCATTTCAAGTTCAAACTGTCTGAAGCTCCTTAAGGCAAAATGTATTTAAGTTGAAATACATTTTTTCTTCATTTTTATGTAGCAAATATTCAGAATTGGTATCACGGGTGAACAAATCACAAAATAATAATTTATTTTGAACTTTACAGGAGAGAAGAGGTGAGCTTTCTTTCTTTATGCCACCCCTCTACTGTTTCTGGCCTATCACATTTATCTCCTTTGTCAGGAAAACTGTATGTGTATGTTTGTAGCTGTTGTTTATTGTTTGATTTTTTTTGTATGTGTCATGTTTTAGCATTAATCAAGTTGTAAATCATCGAAATATTGAATGAAAACATAGTTGTGTCTCTGTCTGCCACGAAGATATAGGATTGCCAGTGGTAACTGGCAAAAATGGGTTCAAATCCTCTTAATATACCCCTACCTTGCATTTACTTTCTTTTTTGTTTCTTCGTTTGTTTGTTTGTTTGTTTTTGAGATGGTGTCTTGCTCTGGCACCCAGGCTGGAGTTCAGTGGTGCAATATTGCCTCACTGCAACCTCCACCTCCCGGCTTCAAGCAATTCTCCTGCCTCAGCCTCCTGAGTAGCTGGGACTACAGGCGTGTGCCCCCATGCCCAGCTAATTTTTTGTATTTTTAGTAGAGACAGGGTTTCACCGTGTTAGCCAGGATGGTCTTGATCTCTTGACCTCGTGATCTGCCTGCCTCAGCCTCCCAAAATGCTGGGATTACAGGTGTGAGCCATCGCACCCGGCCCTACCTCGTATTTTCTTTGTGTCCTTCTGCAAATTGTCTGACCTCTCTGCCTCAGTTTGTTCATAGAGTTGTCATAAGGATCAAATTATTTGATGGAGAGCATTTAAAACAGTTCCTGAAACATGGTACACCCTAAATAACTACTTATCTAAATGAGTATTAAATGTTACTTGTACCCATTAATACTAATAACAAGTTGCATTTGGAAGAGACATGATATTTGTGGGGATTAGGGGAGGAGGGAATGGGGAGCAACTGTTTAATCGATGTAGGATTTCACTTGGGGTGACAGAAATATTTTGGAACTAGATGGAGATGGTGGTTGCGCAACATTGTTAATGTACTAAATGCCACTAATTGTTCACCTTAAAATGATTGATTTTATGTTATGTGGATTTCACTTCAATAGAGAAAATATGTAACCTACAAAATATTGTGCTAGTCAGATAACAGACATTGAATTCTTCACTCTTGTGTTGCTCACTGGTAATCATAATGCCAAAGAACGGACCATTACTTTGAAACACAGGTGATGTCAAATACATTTCAAAACACATCAAGAACTTCGTACCACTTAGTCAAGCTTTCACAAGCACTGTGACCTTCATTATCCAAGGAATCTTAGTACCTCAGGGATATTCATAAAAAAACACCACCAAATACAGTTACTCAGTACCACACATCACATCAGTTTAATGGATGATTCGTTCCTACTATCTTGCACAGTATGACAGGCTGAATAATAGATATGCTGATATCCAATCTGTTTTGTGAAAATATGTTTAGGTTTGCAATGAAGAATTTGAAAGCTACTTTCTTTTGGAAAATTCTTGGGGAGGTAGTAGAGTATAATTGTTATTAGGAATGAGACACACAGTGCCACCTCCTTCATATATAAATTGGTGAACATGAGAAAGACTTCTCAGGATGTTGTGAAGACTGACTAAAATAATAAACATAATGAATTTTGAATTCTGCTTGGCATTTAATAAGTAGTTATAAAGCCTCCTGTGGAAAAAGATTATTATACAATATTAGGTTGTATGTTGTATTAGACAATGCTGTGATTCTCACAGGCACACACTGTGACTGAGCTCTGACCAACTTCCCCTCAGCCCAACTACACTGTAAACAGATTTTTGTCCTGATTCTAGGCCTTGTCCTCTCTTTTATTAAATCATTTACTTTAGAAAACTTGAAATTGTGGAGTCTTTCTCTGACTCTTTAAAATGTAGGTAAATCTTTTCCCAGCCTCTTGCCAATTTTACAACCCAGACAATGTCTTTTTCAAGAACCTGGGAACCATCTTGTTGGAATGTAAACATTGAAGGGTCCCAGTCTCTGTGGGAGGTTATGAGCCTAACTTCTTAGATGGGTGGCAATTAGCAAACACAGATGGCCTAGTCAAAGAGTAAACACATTTGCAAACTCAGAAATAACTAAATGAGCTGGACACATCCCACTGATCAATTTCCCTTTTGCAACATCCTCATCCTCCAGAATGTTTCCACTGGCTCACCCCAGTCGTTAAAAATCTTTTCACCTTTTGTTTGGGTACTTCTTTTTCTCTACTCTATTGCAATAGTCTTTTCTTCTTCTTCTTCTTGTTTGGTAGAGACAAGGTCTCATTATGTTGTTCAGGCTTGTCTCAAACTCCTGGGCTCAAGAAATCCTCCTAGCTTGGCCTCCCAAAGCGCTGGGACTGCAATCATGAGCCACCACACCCGGCTTGCAATAGTCTTAAATAAAGTCTTCCTTGGCTGTCTAATTTTTTCCAGTGAAATTTTTGCATTGACATTTCACATAGACCCAAATGACATGTTTCTAAAATTTCGTTTTATGTGAAGATTTAAGAAGAAAAATACAACTTAACTGGACATTCAAAACATTTTTCTATGAAAACAAAGATGGATATATCATAGGGTAGAATTCAATTTTCACATGCGCTTTCAAGGTAAAGAAATTTTAAATGTGTTTCCAAATAATGGCTGACTTTAAGGTCCTAACTTTTCAGGACCCCAATGATTTTTTGGCTTTTACTCTTTTTTTTTTTCTGAGCATAATTCAGCAGAAAAATTTCCTTTCAGGTTTATATGTGGTGGAGCCAACTCAACACTTACACTGAGTTATTAGTTATTAATATACCTTATTATTTCTATATTTTCTATAAAAGCATTTTTGCTTAACCAATCTACTGCATGGTTAGCATTTTAATGTGCCTCGGTTTAAAACTGAATGAATTATCTACTGCTCAAGAATCTAATAATTTTGTTTTTAATTTATAAAGCACCCAAGTCTTGAATAGTATATTTTGATTAAAAATACATTTTTTTATATATATATATATTATTATACTTTAAGTTCTAGGGTACATGTGCACAACGTGCAGGTTTGTTACATATGTATACATGTGCCATGTTGGTGTGCTGCACCCATTAACTCGTCATTTACATTAGGTGTATCTCCTAATGCTATCTGTCCCCCCTCTCCCCACCCCACAACAGGCCCTGGTGTGTGATGTCCCCCTTCCTGTGTCCAACTGTTCTCATTGTTCAATTCCCACCTATGACTGAGAACATGCGGTGTTTGGTTTTTTGTCCTTGGCGATAGTTTGCTGAGAATGATGGTTTCCAGCTTCATCCATGTCCCTACAAAGGACATGAACTCATAATTTTTTATGTCTGCATAGTATTCCATGGCGTATATGTGCCACATTTTCTTAATCCAGTCTATCATTGTTGGACATTTGGGTTGGTTCCAAGTCTTTGCTATTGTGAATAGTGCCGCAATAAACATACATGTGCTAAACATCTTTTCATTACATCTATTTACAGAGTAGCTATGTTTGAATATATATGCAACATTAGACCTTTTGGATGACCCCTGAAATTTTTCACTGAAATGCTGTTAAAGTTTAGTTAGGTGTAAACAACTAGGTAATGTTTGGAAGCCAAGCAATTTGTTGTGGCAATGTTTCCTTTGCTCACTGAAGAAAACTGCTCTTTCCACAAATACACGGGATAAATGGTGTCAATGAGGCTTGAAACTGTGATGAGCTTTGAATGTTCCAGTGCCTCTCAACATTCATATCCAAAAAGATTCTTATATTAAAACTGTCACATTAAAAACCCTGAAGTAGTCATGAAACACACAATCACCATAAATTTGAGTATTTCCCTGTATGAATACAAAAATTTTTATATCAGTTTTGCATTATAGTTGTTATTAATAAAATTCAAAATAAATTTAATTTATTGAATTTATATTCACATATACTTGGATTAGAATTCTTGCTCCTCCATTTGTTAGTCTACAAGTTCTGGGGCATATTATTTAACCTCCCTGAGTATTAATTGCCTCATCTCTAAAATGTAGATTAAAAAAATCACACATACCTCATGGGGTTGTTCAATGAGATTATTAATGCAAAGCACTTACATAGTCCCTGGAATGTTGCAAGTGCCCAATAAAGGATGATGATTATGATGGTAGTGGTGCTATCAATTGATCAAGTCATGATAACTGATCTAGTGTGAATGTTTTTCCTGCTCAAATCTCATGCCGAAATGTAATCCTTAATGTTAAAGGTGGGCTTGGTGGGAAGTGATTGGATCATGGAGGCATATTTCTCAGGAATATTTTAGCACCATCCCTTTGGGATTATCCTGGAAATAGTGAATGAGTTCTCATAAAATCTGATTCTGTAAGTGTGTGTGGTACCTCCCCTGACTCTCTCATGCTCCTGCTTTTCCCATGTGATATACCTGCTCTCCCTTTGCCTTCTGCCGTGATTGGAAGCTTCCTGAGGCCACTCCAGAAGCAAAAGCTGCTATGCTTCCTGTGAAGCCTGCGGAACGGTCAGCCAATTAAACCTCTTTTCTTTATAAATTACCTAGCCTCAGGTATTTCTTGATAGCAATGCAAGAACAGCCTAATAAAATAACTAATGAGTTTTACCTACGTTTGATGATGTTTAAAATCTCCATTTTGTAAAAAATTTAGAGATAGGTTTATCATGAAGTTAACGAAGCTTAACTTTTGGGAATTTTCACTTTTACAAGTCTCATCCTAATTAATATTTACTTCCTTAAATAATATTTGTATTCATACTTTTACATTTCTTTCTTAAAGTCCTGCAAGATTGACCACATTTAGATTGGCTTCATCCCTGCCTATTTTCCTAAAGCGCCTGTAGAGAAACATATTATACCAAAAAATTAATATATCTAACAAAATATATATAGATACCTTAGGAATTATATATATATACAATAAGAATTCATGAGAAGCGAGCTATTAACTATTGATAAATGGGTTGTGTCAATTATATATAAATGATCGTATTTTATAAAATATGTGTTTCAAACAATAAAAGTTAATGTTCCCTCTGAGAAATTAGAATGCGGAAACTCTAATAAGGATAGGTTCTGATAGTTACTAGAAGTACTTCAGAGGAGGGAAATGAAGATGTTTCTGGCTTTCTGTAGTCCTGAATGAATCTCCACAGTACCCCCAGATTCTGTGTGTCAGAGCTTTGCTGTGAAAGTCTAGTCCCATTACTTTGTCAGTTTGCCTATATTGTTTCAAGAAGTAAAACACACACACAGACACAAACACAGATTTTAGACTTCTCGCAAAAAGAAAAATTATTTCATATTGTATATTGTTAATGCAATAAAAAATTCTGTAAAACTGAAACTGTAGATCTATTAACTCTAGCAAAAAGACACATGGACTCATTCTTTCATTCTTTTTTCTTTTCTCTTTTCTTTTTTTCTTTTTGTTTTGTTTTGTTTTGTTTTGTTTTTTGATACAAAGTCTTGCTCTGTTGCCCAGGCTGCAGTGGAATGGTGCAATCTTGGCTCACTGCAACCTCCACTTCCCTGGCTCAAGTGATCCTCCCAGCTCAGCCTCCCACATAGCTGGGACTACAGGCACACACAGCGAGTTTTTGTATTTTTTGTAGAGGTGGGGTTTTGCCATGTTCCCCAGGCTGGTCTCAAACTCCAGGGCTCAAGGAATCCACCTGCCTGGCCCCCCAAAGTGCTGGGATTACAGGTGTGAGCCACTGTACCAGACCAGTACACATTCTTATATTCTTATATATATTATGTAAACAGACTAACCTATTTCTGTTTGCCTATAAAATAACATGTTTTTTTTTTCCTGTCAGAACACTTTATATGCCAGGGTGAATAAAATGCCATTTTTTCTTGTATCCTTTTATTATTTTTTTTCAGTAGCAAATGAAAACTTTTACAAAATGTCTGCTATAGTATATGTAACTTTCTTTAAAAATAATTTAAAAATCATGCTGTATTATATGTTTAAGCTACTTTAATACTTTCCTTTACATTTCTTTCAAACTACCTGTCCCTAAAAATTGCCACGTTTTACATAATTTCATTCGCTAGCAGTGTTTTTATGCCCTTGTTCTCTACTGAAGACAAAAGAAGACAAAAACTACAGGCCCATCAATCAAAAACAACACAGTCAGCACCAAGTCCAATAATGAAAACCATGATTTCATAAATCATCTTCCACAGGTTGGGGTCATCTTTAAAGAAAAAAATCTTATCAGGTGCAGCTGAATATTCTCTTGGTCTTTCATTCTTCAGTTTTTAATAAAACAATAGAATGGCTATCACAATACAAATGTGTAACCTTTCTTAAGTAAAAAAAAATAGCCTGAACTATATCCTGACTATGCCCTTGCAATAAGTTGAAGTCAGGATATTTTTTTCCTCAAAGGTCCAGCATTCCTTTTTTAACAGTTTGGCAATGAGATAACTTTTTTTTTATCTTACTCCCTTTTCAGACGTGTGGTTAATTCAATCAAGTGGAGATTAAATTTAAGAACTCAGTTTCAGAAAGCTATTTCCTGGCAGTGACTAACACTGACTGCAAAAGGAGATTTGACATGGCATTTTTGTTTTAGCTGAATCAACAGTTCTTGGGTGAATTCTGTTTTGTGACCCCGAGTCCACATCCACATATTAGGAAGTAAAATAAGTAGCTTGTAATGACTGGGTAGATTCAGACTGAATGGAGATTTATCTCTTTAAAAATATGAACTCTATATTTGCAAACCTGGTTAAATATGTCTGAGTAAAATAAGGTTTGATTAGGCATACACAGTACTGTATACTTAATCAAAGTTCCCAAATTGATTTTGCTAAGACATCGCTGCCTGGCATAACCCAAGTCCCTAATGTAATCCAATAAAATCTATTTTTTGGACTTGAGTTAGCCATACATATTGGGGTATTCACCTTGTTGCAGAGACATAGACTTGGTTTGTATAAAATAAAATTCATTCAGCAGTAGTATTGACATGGTGCAGGTTTAGGTCCTTATATGTAGACAGAGAATGGCAGTGTGTCTAAAGAACAAATCATTTTGAGTTTAAAAATTAGTGAATGGGAAAATGGAGTGAATTCAAAAAAAAAAAAAAGAAAGACACGCAAAATACGTTGCTGAGTGTAAGTAGGAGATGCCTTAGGCAACAATTTATGTTAAAAAATTTAATTATACTATAAAGAATTTGGAAATTCAACGCCAAAGGAGTTTATTCTTCGGGTGTGCTTTTGTGGCAGACATGAGAAAACATTTTTGCTTTAGCAAAGCTCCCATTGTCTTATTTAGTAAGCATTCTGGATACCTCTATTCAGAAGAGGTTGCTATTTACAGGCATTGTGAATTCTTACCAATTTTCTGCCTGCTACATAATGTAAAAGCAATGAATGGCTACACTGCATCGTTCACACTTTCAACTATATGTGATTATCTGGTCCACTGGTCTACTGTAGTGTATTTCTGAATTGAATTGAAGATAAACCCATAATAGTCCATTTCACACAGGGACATCTGTCTCAGTTTAAATTCAGGGCCCACATATCTACTTATTTCCATTCTGTTTTGTAAGTATGGTGCTTTCATCATCATAAAACCATATTAGCTCCCTGATTATACCTGGAATTCTGCAAGTGCTGTGAGAGCACTACCAGTCTCATTTCTGGTTCTTTAGCATCTAACTTTAAAATAAATAACATAGTCACTAAATAAAGAACAAAGGCTCAGAAAGGAGTTGTGGGGAATTTTCCTCAAGGTACTGTATCATGTCCAGTTTTGCATAAACAAAAGGATTTCTATATGTTATCAAGTTACTCACATTAACCTTGCTTTGTTCACACAAACACTCATTATATTTGAATAAGAAATCAAAACATAATTGGTGTTTGAACAAATTCAAGTTTATTATTCAATCAGACAGCATTACTTATATGTTTAGTAACTGTATGTGAATCAGTTAAACTTATTTGTACAACTATTCAAATTTATTATTATAATATTCTTAAGATAGATAATCTGATTTTTAAATAAAAGTTCCAAAGGATAAAAACATGGTATCATACAGGTAAAATTTTAAAAAATAAAACAATTATCATATGTTGTTTAAACAAATCTTAACATTATACATATTTAGAAATTATACTCCTGGGCAGTAGTAATGCTTTTATTTGGCATAAAAATTAGCAACCAGAAGCAAATACAGTAAAATGTTAATATCTGCTAGGTCCATGTAGTATGGACATAAATATTTCATTTTTCTCCATACTGGAAATCTTTCATAATTATAAAAGGAAAAACAGAACATACAATTTAACAAGAATGTAAATAGTAAGTAAAATTTATAGAAAATTATGAATTATGTAGAAGAATTGTAAACATGTTTTGTACAAATGCAAATTTGTTGCTTACTATTTTCTCCAATTCTTAATAAAACTAATTTAGAAAGCTTTCTCAAATGAATTTTAAGTATGTGAGCTACACAAGTTTTTTGAGAATGTGAGATCACCACCTGAATTGCTTTTTGTGTTTTTATACAAAGGAGGATGACTTTACCACATTTACAAGTTTACAAGAGAACAACTTTCTCCCATACCCATTGGCTTTGCTGTCACTGAAAACGAAATATTTTATTTTCAGAGTTTCTTCTTAACACCATTTGAAATACTTCTACTTGAAAAGAAATTATTGTCCCATCTAACTTTTTTTGTTAATTCTTATCAACATGGAAATTGTGTAATAATTCAACGTAATTTTATTTTCCTCAGAAGTACTATACAATAGATAAAACATGTTAGGTTTAGAAATCAAGAGTCTACTGAATGCATATGATATCCAATAGATACATCTGGCAAACTTATTAAGACAATCACATATATAGTAGTTCAAGATTTTTACTGGGTCTTTCTACTAAAGCTATAATATTACTCAGTATTTCTAATACTATCAATAATAATCCTAGAAGTTTGGCTTTCATTTTCATGTTATTCTATCTTGCTATGTAAACACAGAAAAGCCGAAATGTTATTGTAAGCCTTTGATATCTGCACTCTAATATGTATTAATTAAATCTAAAAAAATTATATATAAGCCAAATTAGAAAAGTTCCGAAATAAAACATGTTTGTAAAGGATGAACATAGAATAATAAGACAGTGTAGCACAGTTTATCATTTTTCCACATATTCTTTGTGAGCAATTCAGTATTTTGATTAATGGATCCAATTATTGTTTAGAGACTATCCACTATCTTGTCTTTAGGCATTTGGCTACATGCCTAAAATTGACAATCTGCCACCCTCCAAAAAGAAAACCATCCCAAATCTCTCTCTCTCTCCCTCACTCTCTCTTTCTCTCTGTGTCTATGTGTGTGTGTGGTTGTATGAGTCATTTTATCTATCCTGAACATAATCAAATTTGTCCTCCTCATCAAAACCTTTAGAACTTATCTCAATTAAGAATATCTTTCCTGTTAATTTTTTAATACATCTACAGTGAGTGTCATGAGGTTTAGAATTAATTTAAATGCTATTTGCTATAACAAGAGTTCCCAAACTTCTGTAAATCAGATCTAATAACGCCCGTTTGTTTAGTATTTTCTATGACTGCTTTCCTGCTACAATGGCAAGATTGAGTAGTTGCCAGAGACCTTAGGAAGCCAGCAAGACTTGAAACATGTAGGCCAGTAGATAAGAAGTTTGCCCATACGTGCCAAACTATATATGGGATATTTCTGGTATCTTTACTTTATGTAAAGTTACTTTTTCAAGTAAAATACAATATAGTTAAACTTAAGAATAATTTTTAGAAATTTATATTTTGAACACGACCTCAAAGTATTTGTCATTGTTCCAGGGACATACTGGACACTTTGTAACTGACCGATTTATTAAATCATTGCAGAGCAAGAAATCCATTTATGATATAAACTGCACTTGCTCTAAGCTTGATCACTTTAGCTTAAGAGATCACCAGAATGCTACACATTTGGGTTGCATAATTGTGAGATTAAAGATAGCTTTGAGGAATTTTGATAGTAATTAGGCTTTTAGCTTTTCCAATGAAACAGGCATTCTTAGACATTTCTGTAATTTAAAAACAACAACAACAACAAAACGTGCTATCAGGGACAATATCCACTGTGTTCTTCACAGAGCCTCTTAAAAGCTCATGTGAAATTCCTACCAGAATTCAGCATTAAAGAAAAAACGTGTCTTGGAAAGAATTATGGTTTTCTTTATAAGATAATGAAAACTTCTCAATCCATTGCCTATCCTTTCTAAACTTGGCCTTCAGGAAACCCAGAACTAAGAGTTAAGCTCTATTTTAGTAGCGAATCTTAAATTTCCTTTCCTGTCATGTACTCCATACTTTTAATAAACAATTCTTGATTTTTTTCCTCTTAATGATTTTACATCTTTTAAAATTTTGTGCTGCAATAAACTTACTTTTGAAATTGGCATGATAGAAAAATAATGAATGCTTGCATGAATTAATAAATGAATAAATGAAAAAATATGCCCCCACATTCTGCCATCCATTATTCTCAACAAAATGAATGGACATGTTCTATCCATCCTGTGTTAGTTCATTCCTGCATTGCTATAAAGAAATACCTGAGATTGGGTAATTTATAAAGAAAAGAGGTTCAACTGGCTCACCGTTCTGCAGGCTGTACAAGAAGCATGGCTCCAACATCTGTTTGGCTTCTGGGGAGCTATGGGGAGCTTTTACTCATGGCAGAAGGCAAAACAAGAACTTACATGTCACATGGCAAAAACAGGAAAGACAGAGGAGGGGAGGTGCCACACACTTTTAAACACCCAGATCTCATGTGAACTCGGAGCAATAGCTTACCCCATTACCAGGAGGATGGTGCTAAGCCATTCATGAAGGATCCGCCCCCATGATTCAAACACCTTCCACCAACCCCCGCCTACAACGCTAGGGATTAGATTTCAACATGAGATTTGGACAGGGACAAATATCCAAACTATATCAATCCCTATTTTCCTGAATCATCAATAAAATCATAATAAGACAATACTTTTAAAAGTTTCAAAAGTGAAATTTAGAAATAATAGCTGATTTTTGACCCTAAGTTGCAAACTCCTCCTCCTTGATAAAATTTGGATTTGAATATTATGAAAGCACACTTTTTTATGGGCAAGATAGGGCTGATAAGCAAGGATTAAAAGGATATACTTTGGAAAATTCAAATATTTTGTTAGTTTATTTACACTCTAGGGATAAACCAATGAGAAAACGCTCGAGGTTTTGAAGTTATGTAAGTTAATGGGTAATATAAATTTACTTTAAATATATGTGGGATGGTAGTAATAAGTTGTTTGACTTGCTCTACTCCAAAATGCCTGGACTGCAGTGCTGTTGTTGGGAGGGGCAAAGGGATTCAATGGGCAGGGAATTTTAAAACTTTTCAAGTAAAAGAGACCAAAACCCAAACGCATGAATTAACACCAGGGCAAATTGCTTTATTGGAACACAGTATTTCCAAGAAAGGCCCAAGGGCATAATAGTACAAGATATCCAAACTAAAACTGTTTTAAATAAAGAAAACCTAGTCTGGTGTCCCAGATATAATATACATTTTCTCTGGATTCATGTGGAAAGACTAGTGTCTGATATAGTTTATATTTGAGGCTGGGAACTACTATGGATGTGGCCACATAGAAATAATAGTGCACTTTGGAAAGTTAACTGAACACATGAGCTGTATAAAGTTGGGCTGGTTATCTCCACTGGCAGTGCTTTGACATTCTATTCTGATAAGCAGTGGTGATAGTAGTGCATTCCTCTAAGGGTTCTGTAAGGATTAAATAAATTTATATATAAAAATCCTTTAAAAAAAACCAGATACCTAGTAAGACGTATATTAGAAATTGTTTATTATTATTATAACCAATCAGTGCAGATACCCATATATATATCAAGTTAAATTCACCATTAATCGGGTTATGCACAAACTGGTAATAGGAAATGGGCAAAAGCTTTATGATGATCAAACTGACCATCAACGGAAGAGGCAGACGAGCACTCTTTATAATCTCAGGCCTGCTTCTAATTAGCAGTATGCCCTTGGGTAAACCACTTAGAGCTTCTGAGTCTCAACTTCCATATATGAAAAATAAATGAGTTAGTCTAGAGAATCCCTAAGGTCATTTTGGCCCTAAGATTTTATGAGTCTATGAATCCTCTTAGAGTGTGAGTGTCATATATTCAGGCCCTGGGAGAGACACAGACAACACACATGCCAGTTCCCTTCCCTGCAAGAGGTTATGATCCTGATATGATGAAAGAGGCTTGTTACCCACATTTGCATGGCACAGTAACATTCTCAATTATATAAGCTTTGCAAAGTATTTTTCTGATTTTGCAGACTGAAGCAGCTCTCGGCCATTGGAAAATATTGTGAGCCAGGATGACTAGCTTTACAGACTTTGAGCTTCTCTTCTTACTCGACTGGTCGATGGCAGTCCTATTAAAACAGAATCTACACTTTTATATTTTACTGAAAAGGTATTACACTAAATAAACTTTTTTGACTGACGTGTATTTTCTATTACTCAGATCGCTCTTTTCTGCCAAAGCAGCGATCCAAATAGGTTTAGGACAAAAAAGTGAGCAGGCCTTTCCTCTCCTGACTGTAAGCAATGATGAGAGGGAACACTGTGCCTCAGTGCTCTCAGTGTGCTGCAGCGCTCTTTGTGGATTAAATGCCCTTTACGTCCTTTCCCTATCTTCAATACTATCATTTATTTTTAGCATCTTTTCTTTTGAACATCTTAAACTGATAGTACTATGGTAATAAAATGTCAGTGTCAACAGACTTTCCTGAATTTGGATTAAATGTGCATACAATGATTTTTTTTCCCTATTTCATTTGCTTTGGAATTCACCATTGTCCTGAAACTCCTTGGGTCTTCCTTTCTAGTAATAGAAGAAAACAGTGATTCAAGTTTGAACTAAATGCATTTACTTTTGTTCATAATACTGTGACAGAGATATGATTGGGTGGGAAGTTGTCTTTTTTCCTGCATTGCTGCATTTTCCTGCAGTAGTTCTGCAGATCAACTTGCAGGTTCAAAGCCACGTGAAAACCTGTGATGCAAAGCCATCTCCCTGGGAACAGACATGCTTCATTTTAATGCTTGTTGCCTTTAAAATTAATCTATCGAATATCTGATTATTTAGCTGATCCTTTCCAATGGTGGAATCTTCAGAGCCTGTGTGTTCACAGGATAAATTCTTAACTCTGGACTTTATTTATGCCTCAGGGCTTATCAAGTCCATAATAGAAGCACTGTGAACCATAAATGGAGTGTTTGCCTCACAGTAATTGAACCATGTGATGCTTTGTGTTTAGGTATCTTATGTCTTAATTCATACCCAATTTTAAAAGGGCCTGTTTCTGTGACATCAGGAAACCCTTGTCTTCCAGGACAGAGGAGAATGAAATGCTTCATGATTAATGACACTATCTAAATACTGGCAGAAGCTGGTGAGTTCTTGCAAAGGAGGCGTGTTTGACTGTATTCTGCCCAAGGACAACAGCTCATTAGGCAATATTTTTCCCATTAATGTTTAGTATTAAACACGGAATGAAAGACTAAATATCATACAGAAAAACAAATTGAAAACAGCACAGTAGGGTTTAGGGTAGGCAGCCAACAGCCTCCCCTTCATTTGGAAGACAGCTTGCATACCTATTCCAAAGATTAATGAGCAATCAGTTCTAAATTAAGCCAAGACCTGCATTTAAATCTTTTTCTCCCTCTGTTGAAAGTATGGCTATGAGTTACACTAACTGAGATAAAATACAGTATTAGCCTTTCCATGTGTTGTGTAATGTGGTTAGAAACATGAAAGATTGTTTCTGAAACATTTCCTTCACATTTTTTCATCATTTATTTTCCTGCACAATTTGAAAGGAAATAGGCCATGATGAGGTCGGTAGTTTCTGCCACATGATGCAGAATCTTGCTCTCTGTCAGTCACTCAAAAAACAGTCACCACTTTGAAGCTGGAATAAGAAAACTGCTTTTATGAACATCACAGATCCTATCATAGGTAGCTAACATAGAATTTCAATTCTATGAAAACTGTCAAAAGAAACTACCTTTCAGTAGGAGCACAGATACTGTTATAGTGCGTGAAAATATGGAAGATTCTGCTATATTGCTGAAGCCTCGGGACACTGATAACACCCGTGGTACGTGTTATGGTGAGATATATTTTATACACAGAGAGGCTTGGTTTAACAAACCATGTGATTCAATCCTCAAACTGCAAAATTGTTTCAAGAGGAATTCACTTGGTTAGAGGACTTACTTTAGAAAAATTTGATATAGGATACAACAATTCACAAAACAAAAACAATATTTAGGGATCCTTAATCTGGGTCTCTCTAACCTTAGTATATCTATGAAAGAACTGTGTACACACCTCATTTTTAATACATGATTCTCTTTGTGTGTGCATATATATACATTATCCTGGAATAGATTTTCGTTTAATTCTGAAAGACAAATTTGATACCACACTTTAAAGAGTCATTGCTGCACTCCAGCCTGAGTGACAAAGTGAGACCCTGTCTCAAAAAAAAAGTATGCGTATATATATATATATATACACATATTTTAAATATATATACATATATTACATAAAGCAGTCAATTTTCCTCCTTTGGCTATACTTTAAAAATTACCTAAGGAACTTTAAAAAAAAATACCAATATAGAAAACCCTTCCTTAGCTCAATTAAATCACAATATCAAGGGGTAAAATCAAGGCATGGCATTTGTTTTAAAAAATCTTGTATCTTAAAATAATATATGACTGGGAACCAAAATAAGTGACAAAGACAAAAAAAAAATACATTGTCATATGGAAAAGGGGAATCTGATATAAACAGAAGATCTCTTAGAAAGATTTGACCAAAATTTCAAGTTAAGAATTGTGTAGCTTTCAGTATGAAGTAAATATACAAAGATTTCAAAATTCAATAAGAAAGACAACAATTTTTTTTAAACGACTGTCACATAGCTTATGCATATCAGTAGGAGGTTGAATGGTGTTCCCTAAAAAAATGTGTTTGTGTCCAAATCCTTGGACTTGTGAGTTTGACTTCACCTGGAAGAATGGCCTTTGCAAATATGGTTAAAGAGATGAGGTCATGGTGGTTTATTTGAGACAGTCCTAAGTCCAATGACAAGTGTCCTAGGAAAGGACACACAGACAGAAAAGAATGAGGCTATGTGACCATGGAGATAGAGAGAGTCATGCAGCCACAAGCCAAAGGGCATGTGGAACCAAGAAGATCTACAAGAGACATGGAGTGGAATCTCCCCTTAAAACTTTGGAGGAAGTGGAGTCCCTCAATTTCAGATTTCTTGCCCCCAGAAGTAGGAGAGAAAAAATGTATGATTTTTGTTATTGTTGTTGTTTTTTTAATGTCACCAACCTTATGGTAATATGCTACAGTCACAGGAAACTGACACAATATCTTATTCTTATTTGTCTGCTAGCAAATAATATAATATCTTAACATTAGCATAGTTTGCTGGACTGAAATTACAGTCTCTGAATAGAGCCCACTGCATTTCTTTTACTTGCAGGGTGTTGCTTCAAAACGATTTTAAAGCAAGTCTTGTTTAAGGTGAATTCACAGCAATTTGTTCAAGAAAGAATCATCAGCTTTCTTGAAAGTTCAATCATTATCTAATTTGCTCTCCCTGAATCATTACCTTTGTGTGAAATGCTGCATCCTCCTCCTCCTCCTCAATCTTCATTATTATCACTATCAAAATTTATAATTACACAGAATTTACACTGTGCCAGCATATTATATGACAACGTTTATTTAATAATGGGAGTAACCCTACAGAATAGGCACTATTATGACCATTTAACAGATGAGGAACTGAAGAACAGAGCTTGAGAAATTTGCTCAAAGTTGAAGTAAAAAAAGGAAAATAATATGGGAAAAATAAACTGCCAAATGGTAATATTGTTACAGATGATGACAGTATTTCATTTGTTCAAGTAGCATATAATGTGTGTCTTCTGAACATAGTTTCTTTGCCAAACGAAGATTCAGATGAACTTAACATATGTATATATATTCACACATATACATATACACACACACGTACACAGATACTACTATGTGCACAGTGATTCAGTGGAAGAATGCATATACAGGCTGCTCTGTAGGAGTTGGCAGGGGGAGGGTAGAGTGTAGCATGAGAGAGAAAACGCATAATGAGGGGTGAGAAGAGATTAAGGATGATTTTTTTAAAATATTATTATTACCATTATCACATAGAAGATAACTGGATCAAGTAATTTCTATGCAGACACAGAGGGAAAAAACTTGCATTATTGAAAACAATTTTTTGTGATTTTTATAAATTTAAACTTTTGAAAAATACTTAAGCATAAAATAATTTATATAACAGATAGTTTTATAATGGGTTATATATTTTATAAGTTCAGTGTCTACCAGTGAAGGCATGATCGATATTCAGAGGTAATCAAGGTCAGCATCGCTCATTATGAGGTGGTGCTAAATGATATTTAGAGTGCCTGGTCATTCAGCCCTCAGATGGAGAAGTGAGGTAAATAAATAAATAGTGGGAATGGGCTTTAATGAGTTCATGATTAATTTTTCTTTTTGCCACGATTAGCTTTCATACTCCTTTGTCACAAACTATTTGCAAGAATTATTCAGTTAAAATCAAATATATTGAAAGTAATAAAAAGGTTGAAAGTATTTTCTGTATGAAAACTATAGCTTAATAATCATATAAAATGGCTATTAATTTCCTTTGATATGAATTCTGTTCATATCAGAATTTTTCCTTTTCTCTTTTGTTGTATATATATATCTTTATTCTGCCATGGAAGACTAGAATTTTATTCTTGTTAATATTGTGTATTGAAATTTTAATGTGTAATTACAGAACAGGTAACCAGCGTCCTTTCTGCTGAAGAAATCCTGGAAAGGGTACTGACAAACCTGGCAAATTTCAAGACCTGTTTCAAACGCTCACTTTTTTCAGCTAAAGGGGGTGTTAATAATAACATAATTTGGACTTGCAAAACAGTGTGGAGAAATCTGTAAATATAGAGCTATCAGAAGAGAATCCAAAGAAAGAACAGAAGTAAAAAGGTTTTATTAGTGCACCCCGCTCCCACAAATGATAATTCAGCATTTGTTGAGAAAAAGGACTAAGGTAGTTATATTAGCTTTCTAGCAAAGCAAACACAAGCCAATGTGTTGCCATTTATAATAATATATTTGGGGAAGTCAAAAAGTAGAGACATTTCATTCATAAAATGGGGAGTATCATTTTGAAATCAAAATTTGTAGATACCTCTGCTATCTTGAAATAATAGCCATCTTTGCTCCTATTTTAATATATCTTACAACTTTCTGATGAATTATTTTCTATTAAAAATCTTGAGTGATGTGTGTGCATGTGAGAGAAAGAGAGAAAGAGAGAGAGAGCATGAACATGTGCTTGCATGCCTCAGGAGAAAAATCTTAGACTCTCACAGGTTGGTGTCACTATTAATTTGTGGTTCTAACCTCAGCTGAATACTCCTCTGAATTGCCAAACACTACTTCCAGTTCTCCCTTGTCACTCTCATTTCCCTTCTCTACAACGGCAATTTTACAACTTCTCCACTCTTTTTAACCCCTGATCTCCATCAGCGTCTCTCCAGCTCTTAAAAGGTCATGTCAATTCTTGGAAGCAGATGTCATCAATGAAGCATTCCCCCAGTTTACCACCTCTTTACAGTCCTCCAGGATTCCTGAATTATTCTTTCTGCTTTCATGTGTTTAGAGTTAGCACTGGCCAGTCTCCTGCCAGTCCTAGCCCCTCCACATGTGTTCAGCATCTAATTTCCTCTTCCCTTCCCAGGAACTAAATACTAGCAATTATACCTCCTTTATTCACTCTTCAATGTTTTCTTCTTTCCTGGAACTCTTCCATCAGCATTTACACTTGTCTAAATCTTTTTCCATCTTAAAACAAAGCAAAAATCAAAACAAAACAAAACAAGCAAACAAACAACAAAAGTCCTTTATTTTTAGCCCACTTACTCATTCTTGCTTTTTAACGCCAAATTTCTTTAAAACATTTGTCTACATTGAATGTCTCTAACTTTGTATGTCTCATTAAAGTTTCAAGCGGTTAAGATGTGGCTTCTTCCCACAGCATACATTCTAGTGCACTTAAGCCGTTTTATTTGCATCTTCCAAGAATGCTGAAAAATCAGCGTGCCCAAAATGAAGCTTGTCATCTCTTTCAAATCCCCCAGCTTTCACCGTGTTGTCTAAGCTAAGACGACGTACGTTCTTGACTTCATTCCCTTCCCTGGCTCACACAATTTAATCCTTACGTTATAGCTCTTAAGTAGTGTTTAAATCCTTCCATTTATTTATGTCGACACTGTACAGCTGTTCCCTTTCAATGCACTTATTGCGCTTTTTCAATGGACATTGATCTGATTCCCCCAATAGAAGCAACCACGGCTATCTTATTCCTCGCTATATTCTTAAGGATGAGTCCCAGGTTTGAACATGGTTGATGCTCAATAAAAATAAATATTAGTTTTGTGTGTAAAACGAAGTTTCCATTTCTATCAAGAAAGGGAGAACGCTTCCACAAACAGGAGTCTTTCTATTGCAAGCCCTTTAGAGAAGAAATAATGCTATTTATTTTAATTACGAGCTGAATGAGCACAAAGGAAGAACACCTGAGGTTTGAGTTATAAATGCTGTGTAAAGTGACTGTGATCCTGTGGTGCTAATAAAACACGAGAATAAGAGTATTGAGTCTTGTGCAAATATTTTGATTAACCATTTTGTCAGAATGAAGACTCCCCTGAAGAGGAAAGTCTCAACTCAAAGTTCAGAAATTTTGCTGAGCTAAAATGTTTGAAAATCAGGACAGCCTTAAAATCAATGTATTTATTTTTACTTATACAATGCTTTGAAATCTCTCTCTCTCTCTCTCTCTCTCTGGAGTGCATAGCTTCACAATTCCCTGTAGATCACAAATATTTGTCAGTTCACCATAATGTCTTTTTATGAGTACTTAGAGATTAATTCTCACTGCATTGGGAGTGAATATACAAGACGCTTCTGATATCCTGGTTTTGCCCTGCTAGAGTAACAAATATGTGAAACATCATAATCTCAAATTCATTATGAAGTTAGTGTATTCCCAGCAAGAATATCTCAAAGTGGCCTAAATTTAACTATTTTTTAAGAAAATAGGAACTCTGTAAATAAGAGAACTTTGTATTTTAGATTACTTATATGTGATAAACCTACACAATATCTTTGATGCAAGCAAAAGTGCATAAAAGTACTGTGAGCATATCATTGGATTTGCACTACTACTGTAGTGATAGAAAAGGCCATTCCATGCTTGGTTGAGCTAAATGTTAGCAGGTAGGCCACCAAGTGGCTATGCGGTTAGAATAGTAATATTTTGGGGATTTCTACAGTCCTAGGCCTGCTTTGTGTTGAGATGCGAAAGCCAGCTAGCACCTAACCTCTGCAAAAGCTTTCCATAAAACTATCAGTCTTATTACACATTCCTTGGGGAAGATACCTGATTATATAAAACTTATGTTTTACCTTTTATCTATCTTTCTATGTTGTAATAATTCCCAAATTACTGTTAGTAAGTGTCAGGGTGAAATATAGCTGGTCACCTTTTTTTATTCAAGTTGTCAAAACAAAAAAAAAAAGAAAAATTTCAGACCAGCAAATATTGTCACATCATTTTTCTCTAAATTAAAAGACAGAAGTATCTCACCTGTCTTTGAATTCATCACTTTGTGTGTTAGATATAAATCTTCCCCACTACTCTGACCTACAGGTGATTAATGTTTTCTTTCTCTGTATTCATCTTTGCCCCCTCTTTTAATTTGTATAAAACAGGTAATACTATTAAGGTCCTTATATGAACATACTTCTGATGCATCAAAATAGAAAGTGCAGTCTTCTAAAGAACTTTTTGTTTTTTTGGACTGCCTAATGTATTTTGTGCTAAAGAGGTTCCGTATGGTTGAAACTACCTAAGGAAAAGTGCTTACCTTTAAAAATATTTAAATATGACTTGACATAGTGGCCCAAAATGTGTAAGAAAGTCAAAGAAAAAAAGAAAGTATAAAGGAACAGGTCATTTATTAAAGATAAATTATCAGCCGGGCACAGTGGCTCACGTCTGTAATCCCAGCACTCTGGGAGGCCAAGGCGGGCGGATCACTTGAGGTCAGGAGTTCAAGACCAGCCTGGGGAACATGGCAAAATCCCGTCTCTACTAAAAATCCAAAAATTAGAGGAGCATGGTTGTACATGTCTGTAATCCCAGCTACTTGGGAGGCTGAGGCAGGAGAATTGCTTGAACCTGGAAGGCGGAGGTTGAAGTGAGCTGAGATCGCACCACTGTACTCCAGCCTGGGTGACAGAGTAAGACTCGGTCTCAAAGGAAGTGAAGATGTTGTTAGAAGGAAAACAAACTCAATTATACAAACAGTAAATAATATATTGTTAAAGGGTGACAACCCTGAATAAATAGCTTTTCTTTTCTGCAATTTCACCAACTCTCAGATGACTAGAATTAGAAATATAAAAACAGAAATGGCAGAGGAAGTGAAAGTGTGATCCCTTGGGAGCTAGCTTTATAATTTCCGAAAGATCCACCTCTGCTTTGTTATATTGGGCAATGAAAACTCTCAGCAGTTCGCTTCACAGGGGAGTCTTCCATTACCGACTTGGCATTCCTCCTCGGCAATACAAGGTCACTCAATTATCCTCTCTTCAGATGCCAGCCCCACAGAAGGAAACTACTCTACTGAGGAAGCTCCCCGCAATAGTGCAATTGTACAAACAGAAACAAAGTACTGGCATCTTGCTAAAATGTGTTTTCCCAAGCAACTGAAGTGTAATTTTCAGCAGTACAGTATTAACTACTAAACTACACATAAAATGTGAGTGCCTAGTCAAAAGGAAACAATCTTTCTTCATTCTAAGCCAGTCATACCTTTTGTATTACTGTGTGAAATATTTATTTAAGTCAGAGTAACCTATCCATGAACAAGAAAAATCCATTTAGAAAAGTATTACTTTAGCACAGCAATTGCGAGCAAAATTCTCCTAAAAGGATAGGCAGGAAGAATAGGACAATGTCTCCTTTTTTATTTTAAACTGTAAAACCGCACTGATTTACAAGTTTATAAGAGCTGCAAAACTCCCCCTGTGAATTATAAACTTCTTTTTTCTCTTGAATTTGTCCAAATGAACGCATCACTCTACTATTCACTTGGATAGGTTTGTAAGAATGAATGTGTTTTTTAAAAAAATAAGCTCTCATTACTCAATTAATTATCAAAGTAGTAGAAAATTCACCTGGGAAACCACTTTTAAACTTTGAGTGGTACCCTTCTCTACTCTTCTTTAGCAAAGTCTTATGGGGATTTTGATTGCTTCCACAGTGTACCTCCTTTAATCTCCTCTAACTGCTGTTGACCTATCTCTGCCATTCCTCTCCAAGTATATAATAAATCAAGTACATTTTACATGAAAAATGAAGTAATTACTCAGTGAATCCAATGGCTAATTGCACAAAAAGGCCTCTGGGAAATATAGGACAAATCAGTGTCAGATTTCAAAAGACAGAAAGGAAGTTGAAGTTAATAACTCTCAAATACTGACAGGCTGAAAAGGACTTGAAATGCACCATCTCTTCAGACATAAACTGATTCCCCACTTAAGGGAATTGCAAAACTCTAGCTATACACACCTTCTTTATGCCAATAATAGTACTAACAACTGAGAAAATAGAACCTATTGCACTAAAGTGAACTATTTTGGAGGGAAAACTGAAACTGTCTTTTATTACTATTTGTATGAAGTCTTTGAACAGCAAAAGGGTCTGTGTCTCTTTCCTTTTTTGTGTGTATCGGTAGAGTCATATTTGTTCCAAAAACTAATAACTGTTTGTTTGTTTAGATGTAATGAAATCTGATTGCCTCTAGAATGTTGAATAAAAACATATTGGAATTAAATATTATGCAATCTGTTTTTATTACAAGAAGTCCATTTGAAAGTTTTGTGTTTTTTTCCTGTTTGCAAAAGTATCTAATAGATCACACTGATTTGTTTTGCCTCTTGCTTCTTATATCTCTTTTATATGGCAGGTAGTATGTATCTATGACATAAAAGATGATAAATACCACAGTTACAGAATAAAGGTATAAAGCAAAAGGTTCCTCATACAGATCAATATCACATGAACACAAGATAGTATTGTGTACTAGAAGGAGTTATATCACCATGCTGTTAAAAAAAAAAAAAAAAGCACTTATTTGTTGCAGAAAAAAATATTTTTTTCTAGGAATTTAATGATCCACAAATTTTATGATGATTTATAATCATCAATACACATACAACACATTGACACCACACATCATGAACACACACATGCATACATCTCTCTCTCCCTGCATATATAGTTGTTATATTGATATTTTGTATTGCAAATCACTATTACTGGAGTTTATTAAGAAATGATATCTCTGCTTCCAATTTCAAACAAAAATGCAAGTTTTAATTTCCTTTTAAGCTCCTCCTACTTTTTTCTGATATGACCTAGGGTTCTGAAGGTATTTTTATCTACAGAAAGAAATTATACATACTGTCAGAGCAGAAGATATGTGTTTGTGGCAAGGATTCCCAGTGGCCAACTTTTCAGACTTCATTATTTTTCGACAGTGTGTGGCTTATCTACTGAAACATGAAAACTTAATGCTGACTTGGTAACATTTTACTTCCCTTTTATTGCTGTGCTTTGAGTATTAGATATCTACTCATTGAGATAAATTATGTCCACATTTATACCTTTATTTTGAGATTCTTATCTCTGTGTCCTGTATTAAGTGTCTTTATGGTATCTTTTTTTATTCTTAACAGAACTATGACATTAAATAGGAAAAGATAATAGGTCTGCCATCCTTCATCAATCTAGTTATCACAGTAAGTCTAAACAAAAGCTATTTACAATTAGGACAATCCTCAATATATGTTAGTGATGCCTGTGTCCATGTATCTGTTGATCCAAAGAAAACATAAACATATGATTAATATCAGCAACATAGGTTTTTTATCTTTTCTTACCAGCAAGTAACATAATAGTAAAAAAAAAAAAAAAGATGTTTTATCCAGTTAAATAGTGGGACTACATCCATTGCTGATGTTGGTTGCATTATGATTGTGAGGAGTTTCTCTGGGGAGAACACTAACTGCTGAAATATATAAATAATCCCTTTCAGTTTTTTGAAGCATTTGCATACCTTTGTGTGAAAATCACTGACTTTTACCACTGATTTTCTCCTATTTCCTCAGGCCAGGCCATGATGCTTGATGTAAAAGGGAGTCTGTGTTTTGTTTTGTTTTTTAAATCATCCATTGTGTTTTTCCCATGCTTATTATCATGACAATGCTGCAGTGCCTTAAGAAAAAGGATTTTTAAAATAACTTGAAATGATTATAAAAAGTGTTGGAGGTAAAAAAAAATCCATTTTTTTTGTTTTAAACATTTTTTGTGTTTTTGATTCCTTTTGTCTCCTGCTTCTTTGGTAATATTGGTTCTATCAGACTCAGGTTGTGATAAGACCCGCTAGGCTAAAGAACAAAAGACAAATGAGAACTCTCCGATAATAGATAGCTCCACTTTTGCATTTATTTTGAGACTGGGAGGATGCATCGCTTTATTCCTATCGAGTACAAGAAAACAACAGTCTTTATCCCCACTTAATCACAATGGATTGCCTTGGTGTACTTAGTTATATATGGAAAGCTGGTTAAAAATCATTGTTTTCAATCTGGAGATCGAAAGCACTGTTGTGAACATCAAGGCAGAATATTAAAATAAACAGATAGTATGTTATGAAAGTCTCAAGAAACAATTTTCTTGTTATGGTATGCACCAATTTCATTCACTTGATATTCTTTACTACTAAGAATCTAAACTAAAGGAAGAAAAGCCTCACCTAAATTTTAACGACTCTTCTAAGTAATATTGATTATGCTTTGAACTACGCTTTAAATTGTTTGGGGTTGTCCATTCTCTAAATACTTAAAATGCAAGAGGGCTCCTGGACAAACAAGGGAAAAACATTTATTTTAAGCTTTAAATAAAAGTCATTTTAAGATACTGTTCATACATTGTACTAATGCATTAAAATAAATATGTTCATTAGATTTTAAGGTAGATTTCCATTGAATGATTATTAATCAACAATAGCACAAATGGAATTTAGAGATAGGCTACACGCTTGCATTAACTTAAATTCTCTTGGCTGCAATTTTCTCTCCTATAAAATGAGGAGAATATCTATACATCTCTAATTGTTGTTTGCATTCTAAGACATTATTTGTGTATTGATTTTGTTTTGTTTTTGTTTGAGAGACAGGGTTTTGCTCTTTTGCCCAGGCTGGAATGCAATGGCACAATCACAGCTCATGGCAGCCTCGACCTCCAGGGCTCAAGTGATCCTCACACCTTAGCCTCCTAAATAGCTGGGACTAATTACAGGCATGTACCACCATGTCCAGCTATTTTTTAGTGTTTTTTTTTTTCTTTTGTAGAGACAGGGTCTCACTATATTGCTCAAGCTGTTCTCAAACTTCTAGGCTGAAGCAATCCTCCTGTCTTGGCCTCCCAAAGTGTCAGGATGACAGGCATGAGCCTTGTATTTACTTTGTAAGGTGGAAATGCTTAAACCACATCTTCACGCTTAAACGTTCCCCATGGGTGAGTCAGCATAGAATTTGTCTAAATAAGGATTGGAAAACATTTATAAATAGATCAGTATGTTTTAATATGTAAGACACTAAAAATGAACTGTAAATGGAGAAGCAAAAATTAAATATTTGAACAAAAATTCTTGGCAATGAATTGAAATGCTATTTTATTGTCAAAATACATATTTGATTAATTTTTTTTGTTTGTTTTGTTTTGTTTTGTGATGGAGTCTTTCTCTGTCACTAGACTGGAGTGCAGTGGCCCAATCTCAGCTCACTGCAACCTCTGCCTCCTGCGTCCAAGCTATTCTCCTGCCTCAGCCTCCCGAGCAGCTGGGACTACCGGCACATGCCCAATTTTTATATTTTCGGTAGAGACGGGGTTTCACTTTGGGAGGCCAAGGAGGGCAGATGTCAAGATTAATTTTATTTTTTTAATCACTTACTTCCATGTCTTACTAGCCATTCTCCTTAGTCTTTTCTTTCTACCTGTTATTAGTGACTGCCTGTTGTAGGACTTTGGCACAGTATTACAGTATTTCAGACTAAGTGACAACATTAGAACTCATAATTTTCTTAAAAAATGGCTTAACCAAGGGTAAGATGTAGCAGTTTAAAGATATGCATGACTCAAACTATCTCTGAAGAAGTTAAAAGGTCATCTTATGGTCTTAGCAACACATCTTTCTGTGGGTTGAGGAAGCCACTTATGTGCCCACACTGAGTGGAATTCTGGCAGTTCAGTGCTGTTGGGATTCAGGGCTTCTGGGCTGATGTTATTTCTGGCAGAAAAGCACCAAACTGGGGCTTCACTTGAAATGATGGTGAAATGGAACCAGCTGTTTCCAGATAATCATGGGTATATTCCAGACTCTTAATATATTCCTTTATGGAAGCTTTAAATAAAAGTCATTTTAAGATACTATTCATACATTGTACTAATGCATTAAAATAAATATGTTCATTAGATTTTAAGGTAGATTGTCTGCTTTTCTATTCTCTCATATTAAACCACTGCACCCCTTTCTATATCTCATGGTTGATTTTTTTTACTTAAATATTAATGATATATAAAAATAACTAGACAGTGCAAAACTATTTGTAGATCATCATAAATTAACAAATTATTTTTGTATTTAACTATTAGTTACTTTTAGAGGAAAATTCTAAAATAAAAATCATTGTTCCCTGGATCCTAAGATTCTTTTTTAGCTAGATATTAAGACATTAGTCAAGTAATCCTAGGGACATTCAACTTAATAATTGAAGTCTACAAAACAGACATGATATAAAAGTTGTCTGAAATAAACAAAGCATTGTTAAATAAGAAAACATACTTGCAAACAGTATGTTGAGCTTGATTTCTTTTATATTTACATCTACATCTATTTATTTAAAAATCTTAAAGATGCACACTACCCAGAGAAGGGAAGTTATGGAAAATTTTTATTTTCACTTGTATTTTCAAATCATCTAACTGGCCTTCCAACCTCCACAAACATATGGCCCACATTGAACTCCCAAAGGCAGCCAATCACATTAAAATTGGATTTGATGAAATAAAATGAATTGACTTTTTTTGTTCTTTCTATGTCTTTAGATATAGAAAATAACACTATGAAAGGATCATCATGGCAGCATATACACTTCCTTTGTTTTTATTCCATTATCTTCCTTACTGTAGCTTTTAGAAGTGGTATTTTCATTAATGCATATTGAGATTCCAACTTTAGAGAGTAAACCAACTAAATCCACAACTGAAAATGCAGCTAGCCCCAGCTCTACCATGTCACACTGATACAACAACGTAACTCAGAAGGTAGCAGATATTCTCTAGGACTAAAAGTCAGGAAAATTTTTTGTAGAGTCAGAAGAATGTGAAAACTCTAGTTTCATAAAGATGGATTGTTTTGAGTTGTTTCTTTTTAAAGTTATTGTCTTAGTTCAGGCTGCTATAACAAAGTACTATAGACTAGGTGGCTTATAAACAACTGAAATTTATTTCTCACAGTTCTGAAGGCTGAAAGTCTGAGATCAAGGTGACAGTATAGTTGGGTTCTGGTGAGGGTTCTCTTTTAGTTTGCAGAATGCTGACTTATCTTTGTATTCCCATGTGGCAGAAAGAGGGCAAGACAGCTCTCAGGGTTCCCTTCTATAAGTGTATTTATCCCACTCCTGAGGGCCCCAATCTCAATATATAATTAATTCTCAAAAGTCCTGATTCCACCACATTGGGGGCTAGAGTTTCAACATATAAATTTGGGGGGACACAAACATTCAGTTCATAGCAGATGGCTCAATTCAATTTTTATTGTATGCTTCTTTTCCTTTCTCTTTCTTACACATAGTTTTCTCTAAGTTATGACTGTAGTTGCACACATTCTTATAAGAACTATGCAAACTGGTGACTCAGAATAACTGTCTAATGAATGTAGTATACATCAAGGCCGACAACCTTTTTTAGTACACTTAGGAATATTGGAAACATAATCTGTTGTTAGAGATTCTGAAATTCATAACAAATTCAAAAATAGCTCTTGTCAAGTGTGACACAAGCTATAGTTATTAATACCTGGCAGGCATATTTTATTATAAAACAGTGGCTCACCTTTTTTCCTCAGTTTGTTGTATAAAAATACACCTGGCTCCCAAAGTATTAAATGGCTCTGTAATAAAGAAACATTACTGAGTCCTTTGATCCAAATCTGCTTGATTGTTCATGTGTAAGTGGCATGAATACAAATCAAGTCAGTGAACCACTAAAATTTTGACATTCTGATTAATAAAAATGATAATAATAATAAAGTAACAACAATTTTTAAATTATATTCTTCAGAACATGAAACATTGGAAAATGGAAAGTAAATGAAACAGTAAATTACATGTTAAATAAATGTTTTTAAACATTTTCTGAGTATTCCCATTTCTTTTGCAGCTACTTACCACTAGATCGGGAGTTATACATGGAATAAAATGTTCTCTTTTAACCAATATGAAATTGTTTTAAAAAAGAAACTGAGTATCACTGTAACCTCTTTAAGTCCCAAATATCTTACTATAATACCAAATATTCTTGTTGAAAGTTTCTTAGAATTACAAGCTAATAGGTTGGCTGCATTTACCAGCTGTAGTTACTTCTGCTCAGTCCCCCACTAAATACCAGGGGTAAGAAAAGCAATAGCAGGAATAATCCCAACTACAACAATTTATACCACTTTATATATAAAGTATCAATTTGTTTTGAATTGCCACTTTGCAGAATTTCGTACTAAACTGGATATGAATGTAACACAAGGAAATTTCCCCTTTACTAGCTAGAAAGCAGATATTATGCTTATTATGCTTCCTAGAGGATCCTAGACTCAAGAGACTTGAATCTCAAAAATCCCTCTTCTTTTATATTCATCTAATTAAAATATTACTCAGGAAAGGCTCTGGTTGACACTGCTTGGGTAACATCCTCTCCAATTTTTCAAGAACCATATGATATCATCATTGGCAGCCCCCACTATAACTACAAAGTTAAATAGGAGTTTGAGGGAGCACTTCTCCCCAAGAATATGATGCTAGTTACCAGAAGTAAGAAAGTTTCAAAGACTAAACCAGAAATATCCACTATAAAGTGTTTTTGAATGACTCTAGCTATATTTGAAATATCATTAAAATGAGGAAATCAGTTATCAAATGCTATCTTAAAGACCACATGTGTGTCTGCTCCTCTGCCCCTCTTCCCCACCACCTACAGGTTATCTGTTAAGTTTAAAAAGCAATTTTTCCATTAATATCTCAGTTGATTATTCATACCACCCCATATGGTGGTAGGACAAGTATTACTTCTATATTATAAATAATATGTTCTTTGAGTTTATAAGGCGAGTTATTTAAGGTCTTACACCTCAGGGAGTACAACGGCTGAAGCTCAAACATAGATCTTCTGATTCCTTGTCCAGTGCTCGTCCTTTTATACCATGCAGGTGTGAATGTAATAACAACAACAACAAAAATAATCAAAACAACCAGGTATTGGCATAATCATTTGGTACTATTTTTTAAACATTAAAAGTAAACTAAATATTTTGCACTTTTAGAAAATTTTTGTTGTGTTCTTATTTTATATCTTCTAAATGCTTCTTGTATATTTTAATATTCAATTATCACATATCTGTGAGGAAAACATGACTCAATGTGGCTTTTTCTGCTAGGCACAAATGAAGAAAGTCTTGATATTTTTGTATTTTCAAGACAATACAAATACAAATGATCAAGAATAACTTTGAGAAATTAGAAAAATGTTAACCGAATTCTGCAGAGATTTTCAAATGAATAGATACAGCTTCTGAAAATTGGATGAATGGAATATTTTGAAAATGTATATGCTAAACAAATACATTACTGATTTCAAGTTATGAAACCATGCTTTTCTATCATCACAGAATATGTACCCGAATAGTTATAAGTACAAGTTGAAATGAGTGGGCATTTAAAAGCAGATATGACACCAGTTTTATCAATATGTAAATAGACAAGTTGAAGAATTAAAAAAAGTTGCAGAATTGCATTCAACTCATGAGTTTCCTATGACTCAGTTAATGAATTTTAGGAGCTAAAAGCTCTCAAAAAATTCTTTGAAATCCTTTGGGGGTACAACATGGAATTATTAAAATTATAAGTGTACATGAATTTGCTTATTTATCTCTCAATACTGCTGTTTTGACAGATAGACTTCAATTTTGGAAAGGATGAGGATAACTGAATGCGTAGCTATCAAGCATGTGTTTATGGGAATGCCAGAAGCATGCTCAGGTATTTCTAATTATCTGCCTTGATGAGAACCACTAGTTGCATTGTACACACTGATCATGAGCACCCCTGAGTCTTCAGGGCTCATTAGTCAGCCAATGATGCATTATGCTCAGTGAGTGCTGAACATTGGGTTACTCTTTCTAGATATAGGAGTATCTATACTCTTATATCTGGATTGAAGTGAACCCAAAATCTATATCTTCCATATTAACTATTTCATTAGCATATATTTTACATAATTGGTATACATATTTTGATATATATAATAAATAGGTAAAAGAAATAAGATCAGTTGATATATTATGTAGCATAAAAGGCCTACAGAGAAGATAACATCCAAACAGAAAAACCTCCACAAAATGAAGGAGTTTGATATGCAGATACTGAGCCAACAGCATTCCAGACAGAATTTGCTTTGCACGTTTGAAGAATAAAAGAAAGCCTGTAGTGCTGGAGCAGAGGGAAACGTGGGAGATATGTGGGGTGATGAGGTCAAGGAAAGAGCCTGGGTCTGAATTACATAGAGCTTTCTGGACTGTTAAGAAGGCTTTAGTGTTTACTCTATAAAGATTAACACAGAAGTCATTCAAACAGTTATTTTAATTTAAATAAATATTTAATTCAGGACACATTTGATCACTGAGTAACTCAGTCACTCAATAGGAAGTGTTCTAGCTTTGGTAGTTTAGTGACCAAAGTGAGGTAAACATTTTTGTTACATGTTCATCTTGAAAGCTATCTAGTAAAATTTTC
This sequence comes from Pongo abelii, assembly GCF_028885655.2. Classification (NCBI taxonomy): domain Eukaryota; kingdom Metazoa; phylum Chordata; class Mammalia; order Primates; family Hominidae; genus Pongo; species Pongo abelii. The sequence goes on from NC_071999.2 coordinate 72,056,014, forward strand.
ATTAAACTCCAAACGGACCCTCCAAGTAATTTATTGTGAATTGTTCCTGGGAAAAAGTCAGTTTACTTTTCCTTTTATCTTTTTATGTTTTTAAGGCCACTGAAAAACCAAAAATTCATTACAGGAAAACAAAAAGGTAAAATATGTTTTTCTTTACCCTTCTCATTAGAGTTACCTTGGTAGCCTAGGTCAGTGACAAAGATACTCTTAAAAAGTCTTTCATGCTAGTGGCGTTCAGACAATACAAATGTTTCACTTATATTTTCATTAATTACTGCTTTGCACTGTTGGTTTCCGCATATTATTCATGGAGACAGAAAGAAAGGTGATGCGGTAACAATTAAAACACACACATAGAAAGAAATTAAGACTGGGGAAACATCTACAAAAAGAATATATCACAGGAAGGCAATGATTTAATACTTTTCAATACCTTTTTATAGACAAATATTCAATAACCATTGTCCACAACTAGAAAGTTCAAGGAAATTATTTCACTAGAATGGTGGCTTTTACTGAATTACATTTCCCAATTCTTCAATATTCACATCTCCTGGTGTAATGCAATGTGATGGTCAAGATTCTCCAAAGAAACAGAACCAACAGGACATATATACATAGTGGAAGCTCACAAGTCCCAAATCTGCACAGCAAGTTGGCAGGCTGGGGACTCAGGGAAGGGCTGCAATTTGAGTCCAAAGGAAATGTGTTGGCAGAATTCCCTCTTCCTTGTCGGGGGTCAATCTTTTTTTTTTTTTTAATTAAAATCTTCAACTGATTGAATAAGACTCACTCAAATTATGGAGCGTGATCTGCATTACCTAAAATCTACTAATTGAAATGTCAATCTCATCTAAGTAATGTTTAATCAAATATCTGGGTACTTTGGCCTAGCCAATTAACACATAACTATCATACATAGGATGAAGACCATTATAGGTTTGGGATGGAATGTATTTTGCTCTAGGGAGTGTAAGAATCTAACCTTAGCAAAATATTTGACAGAAGATTATTCTTCAGTGAGAAGCGTAATTTTAAATATAGTGTCTTCTCATTCTAGAACAATTAAAATAGGAACAAAACTTTAAAATAAATTATATATACATGTCTACATTAATCTATATTTTTAACACAGTATCTCATGATTCTAAAACCATTGCAGAAAATAGAAGCAAAAATGTACAACAAAATATATGTACATATATTTATATATTGCAATATTTAACTGTCTAATATGCTCATAGAAGATTTTAGAATTAAAAATTTTCTCCCTCTTGATTCAACCGTCTCAGAAAAATAGTTTATATCAACTGTCTTCACCTCTTTAACAATATTCACTCAACATCTTACTACAATCTACTGGAACTATCTTCATTGAAGTTACCATTTACATCTTGATATGGTTCGGCCGTGTCCCCACCCAAATCTCATTTTGAATTGTATTTCCCATAATCCCTATGTGTCATGGGAGGGACTCGGAAGAAAGTAATTGAATCATGGGTGCGGTTACCACCATGTTGCTGTTCTCATGATAGTGAGTGAGTTCTCACGAGATCTGATGGTTTTATAAGGGCTTTTTCCCCATTTGCTTTGGATTTCTTGCTGCTGCCATGTGAAAAAGGACATGTTTACTTCCCCTTCTGCTGCCATAATATTGGGAGGTGAATACAATCGTAGAGCTCAGACATGGCTGGAAGAATCACTCAGCTGAGCTCAGCCCAAGTTACTGACCCACAGAATCTGAAGCTAAACAAATGGTTATTGCTTTAAGTCATGGAGTATTGGGTTTTTTTGTTTGTTTATTTTGTTTTGTTTTTACACAGTAATAAATAACTGATAAACACCCTTACATTATTTTTGTAAACACAAAAAGCTTAACATTTACAACTTTTTTTCACCTTGCTGCCTCCCAAAAAATTATTTCTAAGAGATACCCAAAATAATACCCATATTTTATATTTTCCTATTTTTCTTAATTTTTTTCTTTTCTTTTTTACTTTTTTTTTTTTTTTTTTTTGAGACAAGGTCTTGCTGTGTCACTCAGGCTGCAGTGCAGTAGTGGAATCAAGCCCACTGCCACCTTGACTTTCTGGGCTCAAGCCATGCTCCTACCTCAGCCTCCCGAGTAGCTGAGATTACAGGCCTGAACCACTATGCCCAGCTATTTTTTAATTTTTACTTTTTTGCGGAGACAGGGTTTCACTATGTTGCCCAGGCTGGTCTTGAACTCCTGGGCTCAAGAAATCCACCCGCCTCAGGTGCCAAAGTGCTGGGATTACAAGTGTGAGCCATTGTTCCTGGAAAAGTTTAGAATATTAATGACTGATTGCTAAATAATCTTCTAAATAAAACTGAGCAATAATATATTGAATTTTGGGGAAAAAAGGCAATTTATACACATTTACATATTCGTGAAGGAACTACTGAAAAGCAAATTGTAGGCTCATATAAATATATAACGTTGTAGTGCTGCTTTTGTAAACAGTAATTTTAATAGGAAGTTAAATTTTATCATAATCACAAATCAAACTTTGAGTTCTGTTCATGTAAGTTAAAGGTAACTTCTGCTGCATGAACAACATAAGCAGAAATTTTGTTATTAAGCTTTTTTTACATAGCAACTAAATTTTAAAGGTTTCTTAAACGCTCTCAAGGATAATTTTATATTAGATGCCACCCAAGACACAATTAAAATTTTATGCACACTTATGCTGACAGTTGTCAGAAAATGCCTTGAGAACTTTGCATACTTTTCTTTCTGTATAAGAACAATTAATACCGATTCCCAGAAGGGTATGTAGTGTACACAAGTAACTGGTGACCCCCCTTGGGCAGATTTTAACTGCATTATACCTTAGATATACAATAAACCATTAGTGGTAATTAAAATTCATTTTGTATCAGCGATAAGCTAAGGTATCATTAAAGGTCATGACTTTGTCCTTAATTATTTGGGTTATTGTTTTTATTTAATTAGATCAGTTTAATGAGTCTTTGGTTGCAGTGTGACTCTACATTGAGCAACACACCTTGATGGGCCACATCTTTGACAGCCTTGGCTGCTCATTTGTAATCTAATGGAGTGAACTTATTGAACTTCACACACCAGATTAGGTTAGTGAATTCTCTTAGGAAAGCAGACTGGATTGGGTTACAAGTTTTGTCTAGATTTAGTAGAATTCAATTCAATTCAACTAATGATGTACATTCAACAAACTCCTCTGAAGAATCCCTTCCTCCTTCTAACTATAAATTACACTTATCCATTTCACTACTTTAATAACTATAAAAGACTCTGAAGGGAAGTTGCAAAATGGGGCACTCCCTCTTTATACAAAGTCCCAACATTCTCTCAGATGGCACAAAAATCATTTAAGGTTTCTCTGTGGAAGTGTCATTGTTTTTTTCTAAAATACTGTAAGGTAGAGAAACCTCCAGTTGTTAAGCGTAATGAGAGTATATTCATTATTCGTGTTGTCATACAAAACTACCACACACAATGTGGCTTAAAACAACATGAATTTATTCTTCCACATTTCTGAGGGCTAGAAGCACAATATCAACGTGTCGGCATGAGGATATTCACTCTGAAGGCTCTAGGGAAAAATATATTCCTTGCCTCTTTTAATTGTCAGTGGTTTCTGGTGTTGCTTGGCTTCTGACAGCCTAATTTCAATCTGTGCCTCTGTTTTTATATGTCCATCTTCTCTGTGTGTTTCTGTGGCTTCACATAGTGTACTTCTCTCTGTTTCTCTCTCCACTCTTCCAAGGGTTTGGCATTGGATTTATGGACCATTCTAACCCAGTGTAACCTCATCTTAACCAATTACTTCTGCAAACATCCTGTTTCCAAATAATAGGGCCTCATTCTGAGTTTCCAAATGGACATGAGTTTCGGGTGGAAACTGTTTGACCCACTACAGAGTAGATACTCAGTTATAGACAAATAACTGAAAGAATTCTGAAAATGTGCTCCTGCATCTACTTGAACCAGAGAATCAGAGAAGTTCCTTGTTTATCTGTAAATTGATTACTATTTTCCTTGTCTGTAATTGGTGAGTAGTTTTCCTCATCTGTAAATTAATGAGGCTCTTTTAATTTTTAGTTCCTACAATGTTTGTTTGCATTTAAAAGGCTTGCACATATAGATAAAATGAGTTAAAGAAGAGCCTTGGGAGATCTGTGTAAAGCAGCAGATGAGAAGCCTTTAAAGGAGACAATGTGAATATTTTTGGTGGGTTTCAACTAATAATAATTTTTACTATAAGTTATATCATTTCTATCTTATTTATGTAAAGTACTCTGTGAAATATCCAACAGAATATTTCCACCAGTGACCTAATGACACGAGACTACAAAATTAGGTTTGATCAGCAGACTATACCAATAAAGCATGTTATAGTTACTTTAATGTGTTGACTTGACTAGGCTATAGCACCCAGTTATGCAATCAGACTCCAATCTAGGTGTTGTTGTGAAGGTGTTTTATAGATGTTCATATCTATAATTCGTTGAATTTATGTAAAGAAGGTTGCCCTCACTAATGTGGGTGGGCCTTGTCCAATCAGTTGAGGGCCTTAAAATCAAAAACCTAGAATTTTCTGGGAAAGAAGAAATTCTACTTCCAGGCTACAACAGCAACTACTGCATGAGTTTCCAGCTGCTGGCCTGCCCTATCCACATTAGACTTGCCAGCTCCTACAATCACATGAGCCTATTCCTTAAAGTAAATATCCTTATGTATATCTATGTGTGTGTTTTTAAACATTAAAGTTAAATATAAACATAACTTTAAACATAAAGTTAGATATATATATATTAAAGTTAAATATATATATATCTCCCATTGGTTCTGATTCTGTGGAGAACCCTATACAACTATTATGTATCTATCATAATGAGAAATAAACATTATTTTCTTAAAAAAGGTGAGCCACATAGTCATCATAATAAAGGAAATTTTCAATATTTATAACTTTCAAATTAATATGTGTGTGTAGAAAGTCATATGGTCATAAAATGCAACTTTCCTTAGAAGAAATATACAAATATAATTATAATGGAGTGTTAATCAAAATATCTTTACTTTTCAATAATTTTATATGTTTTTATTTTTACTCCGTTCTATATTCTCATTAACATAATGCTCTTCTTGAGGAAGAGTATTAAATAATATCAAATCAGTTGCACCTTAGATGAAAATCACTGACACGTTATTGTTTCATATTACTAGTAGACTGAATGAAATAATCAGCAGTATATATAAACTGCATCTCAAATTTAGTCAAAATGGTTACATGAGTAAAATGATGGCCGGGCACAGTGGCTCACGCCTGTAATCCCAGCACTTTGGGAGGCTGAGGCAGGTGGATCACGAGGCCAGGAGATCAAGACCATCCTGGCTAACACAGTGAAACTCCCTACTAAAAATACAAAAAATTAGCCAGGCATGGTGGCACACTCCTGTAACCCCAGCTACTTGGGAGACTGAGACAGGAGAATTGCTTGAAACCAGGAGGTTGAGGTTGCAGTGAGCTGGGATCATGCCACTGCACTCCAGCCTGGGAGACAGAGTGAGACTCCATCTCAAAAAAAAAAAAGATTAAGTAAAACAAAATTTAATCTGTTCAGTTAGTAAAATTCTTTCCAGTTTGAGAAGTGAATATTCACCACTGTAAGAAAGTTAAAGAGGGAATACAGAAAAGTCAATTGAATTAAACATATTTAAAAAGACACCTCTTAAAAACCCAATCTTTCAAACACCATGCAGTATAAACAAATCAGAAAAAGAAAATATAGAAATGAAACACAGTACACAGAGGTGCTGTGCTGCAGGAGCTTTGTCTCTAAGCAAAAATCATGGAGACTGAAATTACCCTTGGATCGCATTCTGTGAGGCATTCTGGAAATGAACATAATGGGGACACAGTCAACTCCCATCACACTTGCAACTGGTGCTCACCCCTAGAGGGCCATCTACTAAGTCTGAACAGCTCCTTACTGCCCAGTGGTTGAATACACTTAAGTTCCATATAGTAATGCCTTGACTCCATTGTTTACAGATACAGAATTAGAAATGTACCACAATTGAATTATTTTCTTCCTATCTGAAATAAACTTTATACTTATGATATACAGGACCTTTGATGCCTTATTTAAAGAGCAGCAAGCTCCCATGACTACAGGGACTGGATCTCTCTATTTTGCTAATATTTCCCTACTTCCTATCAATGTTCTTCGGTCCAGTATTATATTACCAGGAAAAACTTCATAATGAACTTTTACCTGTTTCCTTAATTGAATGAAAATGTACACTGACAATGTTGACTAAAGACATGCCTAACTCTTATATGAACTTCAGAACTTACCAAACATACTCAATTAACTTCAGTAATGGCGGTTTCACACAAACACACACATTCATATGACACATATATATGAAAGTGATGCAGGCCAGGCAGGTGAGCTCCTGAATTGGAGCTTAGGCCTTGAGGGTTCTTGGTTTTTCCCAGGAAAGAATTCAAGAAAGAGCCAGTGGTGTTAGGAATCTTTTATTGAATGATACTGCTTCTAGTAGAACAGTGCTACCTTACAGGCAGTTCACCAAGAGTTGGCTACCTATGGGCTGTAGACAACTGTATTTGCAGGTACTTGCAATTATATGCAAATTAAGGAGTGGTTTAATGTAAATTGAAGGACAGGTTATTTAGAACTTTCTATGAAAGGAGAGGTAACTTCCAGGTTTCTGTCATGGAAAGAAGCAGTAATTTCCAGGTTGTTGCCATGGCATTTGTAAACTGTCATGAGATTGATGCGACCATCAATACGTCTTATGCTAATTAACAATTAGAGCAGCTAGGGATTGCTTTCCTCTCCATAAGGTTTCAGCCAGTTTCTTCATTTTACACTGCCTGGACCAGATCTTGTTTTACTCAGCAGGGTTGTGAACAGAAAACAAGTCTTGCAGGTCTCCTACCTCAAAAGGGCAAGCTCATTTTTATTCAGGCTGATCTAATATTACCTGGCCAGTTTGAATAACAGACTGTTTAGTGTAAATACAGATTGGACATAAAAATGGTTCAAGCAAACCTAGATGTCCTTTAAATTTTTGGTACCCTAAGACTGCATGATTACATTGAATAAGAAAAACAAGGTATTTTTAATTTCCTTTATTTGATTTGCATGTTAATTCTCATTAAGTTTGTTTTATCGGTCACTTAGAATCAAGGCAAATAGGAAAATAGCTATTTGCATTGAGAAATCTAGATATTTGTTTTATCCCATTTAAAATATCTGGTATACTAAGTGAGCCAGAATAAGCATTCTGATACTGATAAACCTATCTCTAGGTTTTTATTCTCTATTAAATAGATTCAAAATAGAAACATATCAAATGAGTTAATAAAAAATTTCAAGACATGTAATAAAAATCAGGCTGTTTTAATTAGATGATGGCATGTCAATTTTGCTTCCATATCTGATAAAATTTGGCTTTTACATTTTTACAAATTATATACTTATTGTCATACATAGTAATGTGCCATATTATAACATTTCAGTCAATGACAGACCACATGTATAACTATGGTCTCATAACATTACAATGGCACTTGAAAATTCCTATCACTTAGTGATGTTTTAACCATGATAACATTGTAGTTCAATGCCTTATTCAATTGTTTGTGATGATGTTGGCGTAAACAATTCTACCAGCTTATTAAAAGTAGAGCACATACACTTATTTACAGTAGGTAGTACTTGGTAATGATAATAATCTACTCTGTTACTGGTTTATGTATTTACTATGCTATACCTTTTATTTTTTATTTTATTTTATTTATTTATTTATTTATTTATTTATTTATTTTGAGATGGAGTCTCGCTCTGTTGCCCAGGCTGCAGTGCAGTGGCGCATCTTGGCTCACTGCAAGCTCCACCTCCCGGGTTCACGCCATTCTGCCTCAGCTTCCCGAGTAGCTGGGACTACAGGCACCCGCCACCACATCTGGCTATTTTTTTCTTTTTTTTTTTTTAATAGAGACAGGGTTTCACGGTGTTAGCCAGGATGGTCTCGATCTCCTGACCTCGTGATCCGCCCGCCTCAGCCTCCCAAAGTGCTGGGATTACAGGCGTGAGCCACCGCACCCGGCCATCTTTATTTTTTAAAGTATACTTCTTCTATTTATTGAAAAAAAAAAAAGTTAACTATAAAGCAGCCTCAGGTAGGCCTTCCAGAAAGCAGTCTAGAAGAAGGCATTGTTACCATAGGAGATGACGGCACACACATGTTATTGCCTCTGAAGACCTTCCAATGGGACAAGATGTGGAGGTGGAAGACAGTGATCCAGATGATCCTGATCTTATAGGCCTAGGCTAATGTGTGTGTTTGTGTCTTCGTTTTTAACAAACAGTTCAAAAATTAAAAAACCATTATAAATAGAAAAATTTTAAAATAGAAAAAGCCTTATAGAATGTGGATATAAAGAAAGAAAATATTTTTGTACAGCTATAAAATATGTTCCTGTTTTAAGCTAAGTGTTATTACCAAAGAGTAAAAATGTTAAAAAAGATTAAAAGTTTATAAAGTAAAACTATTATAGTAAACTGAGGTTAATTTATTACTAAAGAAAGAAACAATTAATATATTTGATTTAGCTCAAATGTGCAGAGTTTATAAAGTTTACAGTAGTGTACAGTAATGTCCTGGGCTTTCCCACTCACTGCTCACTCACTGACTCACCCAGAGCTATTTCCAGTCCTGCAAGCTTCACTTGTGGTGAGTGCTCTGTATAAATGTAACATTTTTTACTCCTTTATACTGTATTTTTACTGTATCTTTCCTATGTTTCCATATGTTTAGCTACACAAATATTTGTCATTATGTTATAATTGCACTCAGTATTCAGTAAAGTAACATGCTGTACAGGTTCCTAGCCTAGAAGCAAATTAGGCTATGCCATACAGCTTAGGTGTCTGTAACCCAAACCATCTAGGTTTGTCCAAGTACACTTTATGATGTTCACACAACTATAAGATCACCTAAGGTACACATTTTTAAGAACGTATTCTGTTGTTAAAGGACACATACTGTAATTACTTCAGTCTTCCACCTAGTTATTCATCTTACCAAACTTCATAGAAATGAAACTCAATTTAAAATTTGTAAATTAATCACTTCTTATTTGCAATGTCAGCAGTATTTGCTAACAAGCATCACCTACTACTGAGATCACAGTAAAGCTTACATACTTTGTATGACACTTTGCAGAGCCAAGAGTGCCTTAGGCACATTTATTCTTAATCTGAGGATATTATATGCCCTAGTGGAAAACAAAACAAAGCAAAACAGTATCCTTAATATTCTGCATTTCATAGTTAACGTTTTTATCTTTGTTCAAATCAACAGAGTCTATAAGGCAATTGTTGGGCAATTAAGGTTAATTAAATTGACTTTCTAGTAACCATTGTCATACTCTCCCACTGAACCATACAGTAGATTTTCTAATGGGCGCAAAGGTGATTACGTTCTGTGCTACTTCCAATATTGGAAAGAACATTTTTACATCGCGTCTGTACTTGTTTTAGAATATAGTCTTTCTCGTTAACTCTGATCAAAGTTAAACATGCCCATGATAGTTCCACTAATTTTACCCAAAAATAACATAAATAATTGCCATGTTGTTGATTGTCTTCAATAATTTGTGAAAGGAAATTTTCTTGGGAGTATTCTAATTTTAAAAAGTGATTTGCTCATTTCCCCTTCTGTATAATAGAGCAAGACTATGAGGCCCATAAGATAGAATGCGTATTTTTAAATTATCTTGATTCAAGTGGATATGTCAATATACAAATTAAGTCATAATAATATAATATTTAATCATATTATTATTATATAATAATATAATATTTAATCATATTATTATATAATAATATATATTTAATTATAAAATAGTAAACTTAAAACAGTAAGATGTATAGAAGCTTTTTGTTATGTGTGTATTTGTATGTATGTATGTATGTGTGTTTGTGTTTTCATGCTCATCTTTTCATTACCTTAACTGTTGAGAAGAACAATTTATACCTTCATTGTGTAATGAGTTGTGGTATGCCAAAACTTAACACTGAAGTCTTCTGGAATAGACATTTTAAATTTTGCAATATTAGAGCCTCATAATTCAAATTGTCACTCCATTTATTAAAGGTCTATGCCTGTAAAAAATTTAAGTGCAAATTTTTTTCTTATTTAAAATTTTTTTAAAAAACACTTTCTTAGGCCAGGCATGGTGGCTCACACCTGTAATCCCAGCACTTTGGGAGGCCAAGGCGGGAGGATCACCTGAAGTCAGGAGTTCAAGACCAGCCTGGCCAACATGGTGACACCCCGTATCCACTAAAAATACAAAAATTAGCCAGACATGGTGGCATGTGCCCGTAATCTCAGCTTCTAGGGAGGCTGAGGTGGGAGAATCGCTTGAACCCAGGAGGCAGAGGTTACAGTGAGCTGAGATCATGTTGCTGCACTACAGCCTGGGTGTCAGAGTGAGACTCCATCTCAAAAATAAAGATTAAACGTTCAAAAATTTAAAAAAATAAAAACAGTTTCTGTAAGTTAGGAAACTCTTGCCTTTGGATTTGGATTTGTTATGATCATAATAACTATAGTGATATCCACTTTAAAAGGCCTACATTTGAGCAAAATAGAGTTTCATTTTCATGAAAAAAAATGGGAGCTTTTGAAAGGTAATTCTAATTATTAGTCATGACACTCATGAATAATGCTTATGTTTACTTTTTAAATTTAAGAAACACTCTCCCAGAGTAACCAAAACTTGAAAAGAATCTTGAAGTTTTAATTTGATTAAAAATGCCATTGATAATGTTTTTTTATTAAAATATTATATGATTAAAAATCAGAAGCTTATTTCTGATTTTTAATGTTTCGTTAAAAAGGAAGTTTTTAAAGTTTCTTTTATTTGGATAACTAATTCAAGGAAAAACATACCACCATAAGTGAGAGAAGACTTAAACTTCTCAACTCATTGCAATTTGTCTTATTCTATTTCCAAGAAACTCTTTTCCTCTGACATATGTTTCCAAGGTAGCTTTGACAATTTTTGATATATGTATTTAATGTATATACATACACAAAATATATAATGTGTGTATATATAAATCAAGCCTATATATAAATGAAATGTATATAAACCATATGTATATGTTAGCATGGCAGCATTTTCAGTTAGCTTTTTGTTTGTTAAGAAGTTGGAGTTTTGAGGGGAGGGGGAAGGATTAGTACTTTGCATCAAATAGCTTGCTTTATAATGGCGGAATTGCTTTTACTTTTGTGATTTTTTTTTTAAGTGAAATTCAGCTATTTGCGCAAGTAGTGCTATTATACTCATCATCAGTGTCTTACATGTACTGTATTACATTCCATGCCCTCATTTAATTCTTAATAAACTGTACATATACTGTATCACATTCCCTACCCTCATTTAATTCTCAATAAACTGTTCACTTATTTTTTTAAAAAAAAAGTTTTTTTGGACTGGGTCCAGGGCCCTGCTGCTCAATTAAACCTCTTTTCTTTAATTGACCTCTAAAGAGGTCAAATCAAATTAATTTTGTAAGAGTTTGAATCAAAAATTTGATCTAAATATTAAGTATATCTTCGGAGCACCTATAAAGATCATTTTGCTGGTTATATGGTAGTAATCAAAATAATTAAGGCTGGGTGTGTTGCCTCATGCCTGTAATCCCAGCACTTTGGGAAGCCAATGCTGGAGGATTGCTTGAGCCCAGGAGTTCCAGCCAGCCTGGGCAAAATAGCGAGACCCTATCTCTGTTTAAAACAAAAAGAGAATTAATAGATGAGTCTGTAAGAAATGCCACTTAGGACTCATGGCCAAAATAATACTATTTTTTTCTTAAGATTATTGAATAGAAAGCAAACTTGTATCAACATTAATTGAAAAAAATACAATATCTCATCTAAAAACTCACCTTCTATATTTAGCACAAGAGCAATCATAATTTTTAAAGGAGGAAAGTCTATAATTCAAAAACATTTTTCAGTGAAGAACACAGAGATAATTCAATACAGATAACTTTAACTCTTTAATTTTAATTTATTGCTATGTAACATCTATATTCTTATTTGCTTAATGTTGGTTGATTTGTGTTTCATAATAATTGTTAAATGATTTAAGCTTCAGGGATAAATTCAAGTAATAGAATATCACAGAAAGTTCATAAAATCCTTATTATGAAATAGAAATTAAAATCTACTTAGTATTTATATCAAAAATTATAGTATAAGAATATTAATATTTTATAAGTGTTCTCAGAAACAAATGAGATTGAGATTTCCGGTTTTTCCCTAATATCTCTTCCCAATTACCCCATAGAAACATATGTTATGGTTGGTTATGTGGACACCCTGATATATTTTTCAGCCTGCCTTGGGAGGCTAAATGAATTGTAAACACTTTGCATGCGATGTGTTTGGCCTCTTCTTCATCCCCTCCACCATCTTTCTGCCAGGCTGATGGAGCTAACATCTTGAACCTTAAGTTAAAGGCAATGCACGGTGAAGCAAATAGTAAAAAGAAGCCTGTATCCTTGATAGCACAGAGCCCCATATCAGTTCTGAATTTTTACATGAGAGAAAAATAAACTTTCATCTTGTTTAAGCCACATGCCGTTCGGGTTTTCTGTCACTTGCAGCTAAACCCCCTCTTACCTAATACAGATTTGTGGGAAGGAAGAGGGATGATGCCAACTAAATAGGCTGGCATTTTTATCAACGAACACTCATTCTTTACCTTTTAAGTGATTCATGAACACACTAGAGAGACATTGTAAACTGAATGTTTATGACATTACAAATGATACTCTAGACTAATATCCCTGATTTCTCTGCTACAACTTGTTTGATTAGCCCCTTGACACTACTCTCAATTGAGGGAAAGCAAAAGTAATTCATGACATTTTTAGAAATGTGGCTAATCTACTTTCACAAGCTTTCCAGCTGGGGATTTCAAGTTCAGGGTGACTGTAGTTAATTTTTTTTAATTTCTCATTTTCTAAGGGAACCAGAGCTTTTCTACTAACAAATACTTTATTTTTTGTTGTTATTGTTGGCTAAGAGTGTCTTTACTTTGAGGTGATGTGTAACCTCCCTAAAACGACCTTGGAACTCAGATCCCCAAGGACCATATCCAATTTAAGCTCTCTCCACCAAAGGGAAGCTAGATTGTTATTTTTTATAGGGACAGACTTGAAGCACAATTCATTTCACTGTGGAATAGATACAGAATATGATTCATAGCACTGCTCACCAGGTGAGGAAAGGGCACGTGCAATCGTATGTCCTTCTGCTGTTCCTCAGCTTTCTCTCCTCTGTTAAAAAGAATTACAAAGGAGGTGGCAACATAGGGGAAAACTGAGAATGAGGAGGTGACAGGAAATGAAAGAGTTCTAGAACCATGTCAAATTTAAGTCACAGTCATGGTGACAGCTAATCAATTTTTTAAATTCTCCATATACTCTGCATCTAATTGATAGTGTAAACATAAACACTGATGTCCCAATGACATAGAAGAAGTTATTTAGTAGATTTCAAGTCTGAAGCAGAAACAAACTTTGGTTAATTTATTAACCAAATTACCAAATCGAATTTACCAAATTTTGGTAAATTCAAGGCTATGGTCAGCTATCAGTGTACATTTGTAAATTATATTTTTTCGTCTTCTGTATTAAAACCATGTAGAATAATTTTCTACTTTCAAAAGAAATAAAAGCACATATAATGTAGGACAGCAATTTCAGGGTTGAAATAACCTGTATTTGCTTATTCATTTTTTTGAATAAAGAAATAAATGTATTTCATATGAAGATTTTGTCCTAAGTGAGAGAAGTATGTGATTTTTGTATCATTCATTACTAAATATTAAAAGCAAAATGAGCCTATTCGTGAACAGGCTGAACACAAAGAATATTAACGTTGCTTGTCTTATAGTTGTCAATCCCCTATAAAGTTCTCTCTCCAGGCCACCAAAGATGAGGCGACTGATGCCTTGTTTTGTCCTACCACCTCTCTACCTGAATCTGTTTTGAGGCAAATGTTCACCCTGATCTTTACTCTTAGATAGTCTATGGCAAAACAGTGAGACTCAGTATTATCCATGTCACTCCCAAACGTGTAATCTTCGTTGAATTTTACCGATATTGATTCCTGGATTCTAAATTATTCCCCTGTCTCAACCTATGCTGCTTTAGTGTTTAGTTCAGTGGAGAATTTCACAGTCAGCCTTCCTTTGGGCTATTTTTCTGGGGTCTCCTAGGCGTGATATTTGCATGTCTGGAAGGCTTCCTCCTATCTCCATTTTATATTGCCTTAGACTCTCAGTACTGATATGCCTAATAGGAGACCAAAATTTGTATGATGTGATTTCCTCTCAGGTTATGTGAGCACAACTCCAATAACTGCTGAACTATTCAGTGAATCCCATGCCAGAGCCTGATGCCTGTCTCAATTCTTTGTGTTGTTGAGGTAGTCAGTCTTGCCTTCAGTTTAGTTCCATAAACTTACACTGAGAACCTACCACATGCCAAGAACTGGATACATGGAAGTAATAAGATAATGATTAAATCCTTTGGGGGAAAATCACGCATATAAAAATCAACATAATGTGTCTGATAATCTCAATGATTGGTCTGGAGATTTAATATCTTGTAGTAGTGAAAAGAAGAAAGATGGGGAATGTATTAGTCCGTTCTCATGCTGCTAATAAAGATATACCCAAGCCTGGGTAATTTATAACGGAAAGAGGTTTAATTGACTCACAGTTTAGCATGACTGGGGAGGTCTCAGGAAACTTACAATCATGGCAGAAGGGGAAGCAAACACGTCCTTCTTCACATGGTAGCAGGAGAGAGAAGTGCCAAGCCAAAGGGGAAAAATTCCCTTAGAAAAGCATCAGATCTTGTGAGAACTCGCTATCACAAGAATCGCATGAGGGTAACCACTCCCAAGATTCAATTACCTCTCACCTTACCCTTCCTACAACACATGGATATTACGGAAACTACAATTCAATATGAGATTTGGGTGGGGACATAGCCAAACTATATCAGGGAACTATACCAGTCAAAAAGAACATTCAATTCCAAAACAAAAAATCACTAACTATTTGGACGAAGGCTGAAGAAAAAACCAGTATGACAGCAAACCTTCTTTATGCATCCTTGTATCTCCAGCACCTAGCTTATAGCCTAGAGAATAGTTGAAATTTACTAAGTACTTGTGGAATGGATTGATTGCCTGAATTAATAAATATTCTTAGAATATATTAAACTGTTGGATAAGTTAAAAAGATTACGTAAAATTCTCACTGATATAGGTCTGTGACTCACATATATACCATATGTACTAATTTGTAGTATGTCGAGTTGTTTTGCAAAGTGACTTTATTAACTACTTTCATTAGAGCACAAATGCCCAAAAAGAGAGCAAATACTCCACTAGAAATTGGAGAGTTGGTTATGATCTCTGTTGATTGGTATGCACAGGAAATAAGCCTGGCCCTCAACAGAAAAGCGATTTGAGTGAATGCCAGGGAGTACACAATTTTGTGTTAAATTATTTGGGAAATTTACAGAACTCTCCAGAGATATTTCTTACCAATACCAAGTACCTCTTGTATATAATACATGCAGAAACACGTGTACACAAAATGTGGACATTGTATTTTCTCTGCAATTTGTCAATGTTCCCACTTTTACAGATTTGGAAACCATTTCTATTTCCATTTTAATAATATAATTCTAAAAGAACTATTTAATCTTAGTTTCATAAAGTAACTTTATATACAAAAATAATAATAGATAGGTGCCATAATTATTTCATTCCATTTACATAGAGTTCATATGGCTTTGTGGAGGTTTCTGAGCATTCTTCTTTTTAAATGCTGAAATAATCTTTAGTTCTAAATTGCTCCTTATATCAAAGCTCCTGAGATGCATAAGTGATGTCAACAGGACATTTCTAACAAAGAAATGGTTAGTCCAAAACAGACTGGGAGAACACTATATTGTTTATAACACTCTGTTCTGTATTTTAGGACCTTAACAACCCTTCTAGAGAAGCTGAGCCAATTGCTAATCAATAGTAATTATTTTTCTAACCATCTAAAAAAGATCCTTTAACCCCTAAAAGTAAGTTTGCTAAAAAGCCACATACTTATTTTCTAGTCATTAAATATACAGCCATTGCTTGAGTTTTAATATTTATAATGTATACTCTTATGCAACTTTAAAGTAGGAACATTTTCTGCAATCGAAGGTAAAATAAAATCTTTTCCCAAGAGGTAGTTTTAAAAATAATAAGTTTTTGAATGATTAAGGCTGTTACATATTTCTAATCTGCCTTAACATTTTGTTGAATAAGGGCATACAGATATTAAATGGATAGCTAGATATATAAATACACTATGAAATTTTTTTCTGAATTAAAGTAAATTAATAATTATATGTAGTTTATACTTTTAAAACCTCAAAAAATCAGGGCACAAGTGTAGTTGAACATTTTTGTTAGCTTACAGATAAATTGCTTCCATGTAAGATTTTATTAAATGAGTGCAGGATGTCATTCTTAGCCAATAGCATTAAGAACTTCTAGAGCTTCTAAAAGAAAGAGCTACTAAAGATTAATTTAAACATTTGGAGAAAAAATAAATAACCTATTAGCAAATTAAAGGTGAATAACAGGTTTTAAATGAAATAATGGCCTTAGAAAAAAATAAAGAACATAATATACAATATAAAGTAGTTTTGTGTGTCTATTTAAAAACTTGCGGCCGGGCGTGGTGGCTCACACCTGTAATCCCAGCACTTTGGGAGGCCGAGGCAGGCAAATCACCTGAGGCTGGGAGTTCAAGACCAGCCTGAGCAACATGGAGAAACCCCATCTCTACTGAAAATACAAAATTAACCTGGTGTGGTGGTGCATGCCTGTAATCCCAGCTACTTGGGAGGCTGAGGCAGGAGAATTGCTTGAACCCGGGAGGTGGAGGTTGCAGTGTGCCAAGATCATGCCATTGCACTCCAGCCTGGGCAACAAGAGTGAAACTCTGTCTCAAAAATAAATAAATAAATAAATAAATAAATGCTTCTTGTGTTTTAGTTCTGTGCTAAGCTATATATTTGCATTGGAGACAAAAGAGTCATTTCACAGAAACCAATAGTACTTTCTCTTTCAAGTGTTTTTTGTGTCCTTTTATAGATTCTCTAATATAATCAATGGAACTACTGAGTCATCTACATTAGAAACCTAGATAGCAATTTTATATGTCTTTCTTCCTTTTATCATCTGAATAGTGGCTATATTCTGAAAAAAAAAGCAATATATGTTTTTTATTCTTTGTTACCACTGTTACTGGCCTACTTCAGATTTGTATTATTTCTTTTAACCTCCCTCCTGAAAGTATTTGAGTTTTATTTGCATACTATAGTTCTCAATTTGTTGTACTATTATAATCAACTTACATTCAGACTTGTCATTTACACATCAATGGTCTCCATTAAAACTGGTAGATCACTTAGGGCAGGGCTTTTGACATTTTCATTTTTTAGCCTCTATTATCTAAGACAATATATGAGCTGAATGAAATTATTTTCAGACTCTTATCTTCAGCATCAGCTACTATGATTAAGCTTTGAATGCAATGTAAAACCTAGTTTAAATTTATTCACTGTGTTCTACAAAAGCAATTTAATTAACAATGGGTATGTTCCCAGTACATACCGTGAAATTTAAAAAAACTAGATAATTGGGACTACAGTCACTATTGAAGTTTTATATACATATATATAAGATATTTACATATTATATATATAAAATAAATATGCTGAAAAGTGTCTTTATTTCTACTGAAAGACAGAGAATACAGTTCTGATAAGTTTTCTAATATTATTTTTTGCTAATGATAATATATGTGTCTGTTCTGTATCAATTTTAATTTATTGATTATCCTCTTCATTATATGCTGCATTTTTCTGCATCTTTGTGTGCCTCGTACAGAATGCCAGACATTTGAATGTTATCTTTTCAGTAGCACTGTATTTTTTGACTCCATATTTTTTATAATTGTATTTGAGGATATACATATATTTAGCTTATTTTAAAAATCTGTTTGTTTCTCCCAGAGCATGAGTGTAAGATGGGGACTAAAAAAATTGGCTACAATAAAATTAATAGTTTGCCATCCTCATGTAGTTGTTCCATTAGGAACATACAGTCTTCTTGGTTATCTCAGCTGAGAAAAAGAGACAGGCTGGAGAATTGGAATTTTTATTAGCCTGAAAATGATATATCACATTCTATTGCCCCAAACTGGTCAGATGACCCTGCCTAACTGCAAGGCAGTTGGGAAATACAGGAAAACAAATAGGATATTTTTAGTAAGGATGACTCTCTCAATAACCAATGATTTATATGTTGTAAATGGTATTGTAATATGTTGACCATGTTGTACTAGTAAACTATTTCTGTGATGTTTGCCTGGACTGCATAATTTAATCATAAAAAATTTTAAAGTAAAACAGAATAAAATTCTAAAGTACTATTATTATTTTTACTTAAAACTATATTGTGGCGAATACTCAGGCCATAGCTGTTTGGTAGAAAGAACGAACAATTCTACAATGCCTCTTTGAGACAAAAGAGTACATTATTTCATAACAAAAAGGGCAACAAGGAGCTAGATAGAACAAAACCTAAGAATCTAAGTATGTTACAGGTACAACTAGATTGGCAGCTATGTTTTATTATTTAAAATCAATACTTAAGAGCCTTTCCTTCTTCACAAAGGTAAAGGAGTTATCAGAGCTAATGGTTGATGTGAGAGCTAAGCACTGCTTTAACAGATTACAGGTCGATTTTAATTTTGCTTTACAAATTACAAAGGAGCTCATCAATAAGATTATGAAGGAGAGACACTCAAATACTGCTGAGGAAGTAGTCCACCCTTTCAAGTTCAAATGGATGTGAGGAGAATATAAGGTGAAATAATTCTGCCTGCAGACATAGCAAATGAATGTATTTTTTGTTTGTGGATAAACTATTCAAAAACTTACTAACATAATTACATTGAAACAGTAGCTGGTAATTATATATCAGTTAGATTTGGTGAGAAATTTAGACAAATTTTCTTGATTAATCCAAATAGAGATTTTTGTGAATTTTTTTAAATATACAAATTATCAATAACTAACAATATATTCACTGAGACTTTTAAAGTGTAATAGTAAGTGTAGTCTATTTTACAAATTCATATTTTGGAATTATATTTTATTTAAGATATTTCTTTCACAGATCATTAGAAAACTTCAGAGAAATATATGCTTCTCATCTGCTCATAAATACAGAAATCATCATGTACATAATTACACAGTGATTTATATTGCTTTCTCTTCGCTGTAACAGAAACCAGCATTGCCCTCTGCACCGGTTATAACAGAACTTGCCTATAAATTTAGCAAGCGTTTTTAAAAGTAAAGGGAAAACTCAAAGGAAGATAAACTATTATAAGTATTTAGAGTTCTGTTAAGCTTACGGATACAACCACTATCTGAAGGAGAAGATGTGCTAATGATAGAGTGGTTTCTGATAAATATAATGGTAGATGGAGAGTATTTATCAAGACTGGGATAGGATTGTATGCAAAGGTTAACATCAGAAATATAATCACATTAGAGACAAAGAACAGAAGTGGGCTGGAAACAGTGGCTCATGCCTGTAATCCCAACACTTTGATAGGCCAAGACTGGAGGATCGCTTCAGGCCAGGGGTTTAGAGACCAGTGTGGGCAACATGGAGAGACCCCAATCTCTACAAAAATACTTTAAAAATTACCAGACGTAGGGGTGTGTGCTTGTAGTTCCAGCTACTCAGGAGCCTGAGGCAGAAGGATTGCTTGTGCCCAGGAGTTTGAGACTGCAGTGAGCTATGATTGCACCACTGCACTCCAGCCCAAACAACAGAGCCAGATCCTGTCTCTAAAACAAACAAACAAACAAACAAAAGCCAGCTTTGCCACTATTTCTTTCACTTTCATTACTAAATTACATTAAATACTAAAATGCATTAGTACATTGAAAGAAAATACGTTTAAAAAGACTTTTCAGAGATCATTTTACAAGCTATTAAACAAATGTATGCTTTTTTTAAAGAAGCCTTTTATGACAGGAAAAAATTAGCATCGTCATAAAAGAAGTCAAGGGTTCTGTCCCATGCTGTCTTGTAAGGAGGTGGAGGGGAGGTCATACTGCATTTGGCTCCTGTCTATAATTTTCTGAAGTCATTTTGCTGGGCCTCTGGTGAGATCCCATTCTCCGCAAAGTACACAGAAAAATATTTCACAAGGGGTGAGTTAAAGAGTTGCTGAGGAAGAAAATACCTCCAAAACACTCTGGCACAGACAGAATTTTTTTTAAAAAACCTTTCCTTCCTCTCTGAAACTTTCAGAAAGTGCCCTAGTACACAGTCAGTTCCTCTGGAGCAACTGCCAAAGTCAGCACCTCAAGCAGAGAGGGGAGGAGCTAACAGTAAAAGAGCTCAGTGATGCAAAGTATGGGCTTAGTCTGGAAAATACTGGATTCCCTTCAGACTACTCTGGATGCAGTCAGCCAGAAGCTAAAATTTGGTTCTCAAGACTCTTTAGGGCAAAGGTTCAAATGGCTTATTCCTTAAGTCGTTCCTAGGAGTTTCTAGGATTGCTTTCAGTTGTAATTAAGGGAACTAAAATTCTGTAAACCAAATGGAAGAATTCGTCAATGAAGTGAGACATAATTACCTGGTGAGTTCTTAATTTGTGCTTCAGTGACAGAGCTGACATGCACAGAGTTTTGAAGTCTTGATAAGTGGGGTCAGTAGGAATGATTAAAAGGCTAGGACTGGAAACTTTCCACTTAGTTTCTCTTGTGCAGTGACTTACAAACTAGTTACTTCCTTAGCAAGAATTACCTTCAATAGAAACCAGAAGAGAATTGTCAGGAGTAAAGAATGAAAGATCTAAACTTTCTAGTGACTAACTTACATCCCATCAAAACTACTCATATGTTCACTTTACTGATACCTAGTAATCTTGGTGATGTAGTAAAGGATTGTGTAAACAAATCAGCTAAGAGCTTATATCTCCTGAACTCCTTCTTCACTATGCTTACAAAGAAGGAAAATTTGTCTTTGATGTTGTATTGGAGGCCACTGTGTGTTGGCTTTATAGCCAGAATTTTATTATATGTTGTCTTACATAATCCTACAAATCTCTTCAGGAGGGTATGATCTCTGCTTTAACATTATGAAACTGGACTTCATAGAAGTTAAGTAACTACCTGATAACAAGTAACTTAAAAATATGGATCAGGAGGCCGGGTGCGGTGGCTCACGCCTGTAATCCCAGCACTTTGGGAAGCTGAGGTAGGTGGATTATGAGGTCAGAAGATCGAGACCATCCTGGCTAACACAGTGAAACCCCATCTCTACTAAAAATACAAAAAATTAGCCGGGTGTGGTGGCAGGCGCCTGTAGTCCCAGCTTCTCAGGAGGCTGAGGCAGGAGAATGACATGAACCCAGGAGACGGAGGTTGCAGTGAGCTGAAATCGTGCCACTGCACTCCAGCCTGGGAGACAGAGCAAGACTCCATCTCAAAAAAAAAAATATATATATATATATATATACATACATGGATCAGGATTCAAATGTGTTAACGTGATACAAGGCCTATCTCTTTTTCACTTCACCATACTGTATTTTCAGTTATTTTAACATAACACAACTAAGGCGTATCTTATTTGCACACTTAGGAGAATAACAGAAATTAAAAGTTGAAAGTATGGAGTTTATTTTGTCCAAAATATAATTGTTGTTTCTCTGTGTCGGGAAACGCTATCTCCCGCATGCAGTCCTGGGTGTGGACTCCATTGGACCACAGAAGAATTAGCCTTCAACCCGAACAGTTCCTTACCAACAGACAAAGAGCCTTCACAGCATGTTCCTGGTTTATCGCCTGGTATGGGAGTATCTTTTCCTGTTTCATACTCTGTATACTCCTTTATTCTGCTTAAGCTCATATGTCAATGGCCCTCAGACACACCTCCAGCTTTCTGTATTTCAAACTGCATGGGAAGGGGGAGGGGTCCCTCTATTGCAGCACAAAGTGGGGTGTGTGCAGCTAACTCCCCACATAGCATAGCTGTGAAGTGGATCCACTGGCCCTGGGGGACCAACACAATGCAAGGAGCTGGACCTTGTGCACTCTTGCTCCTCCCTTGCTGTGAGTAAACACTATATGGCTTGAGTCCAGCATGTGTGTTTTCTGTATCACAACCTCGAGTCGTGCATTGGTCTCTTCCCTGGAAGGCACTTATCTGTCTTCTAACCTTGGCAGCACAGCCCGGCCATCCAGTGAATGATGAAATACTTAGCACTTGTTGTCATAGTAGGTAATTTTGTGAATTCAAATAAATAATCAGCTAATAAAATTGGCTGCAAAATACTCTTGGATTGGAGAATTGAAAAGGCACATTTCACTCAAGGCATCTTAAGTTACCCTGGGCTGTAACTTAAAATAACGTCTTTGATTTAAGGCCTCCTCATCTAACTTCTGCTCAGTCACCTCTGCATTCTACCTGTAGAAAAGTGATTCAACATCATTCCAGAAGTCAGGAATTCTACAAGAATCATGTAAGTCATATAAAGTACTGAGAGGTGGCAGCGTGCTGGCAGTCCTCACAGCCCTCGCTCGCTCTCGGCGCCTCCTCTGCCTGGGTTCCCACTTTGGCGGCACTTGAGGAGCCCTTCAGCAAGCCACCGCACTGTGGGAGCCCCTTTCTGGGTTGGCCAAGGCCGGCTCCCTCAGCTTGCTGGGAGGTGTGGAGGGAGAGGCACGGCGGAAACCGGGGCTGCGCGCGGTGCTTGCGGGCCAGCGCGAGTTCCAGGTGGGCGTGGGCTCCGCAGGCCCCGCAGGCCCTGAACTCAGAGCGGCAGTGGGCCGCACAGGCCCCGGGCAGTGAGGGGCTTAGCACCTGGGCCAGCAGCTGCTCTGCTCAATTTCTCACCGGGCCTTAGCTGCCTTCCTGCAGGGCAGGGCTTGGGACCTGCAGCCCGCCATGCCTGAGCCTCCCCCTCAACCTCCGTGGGCTCCTGTGTGGCCGGAGCCTCCCGGAGGAGCGCTGCCCCCTGCTCCACCCGTGGACCACCCAAGGGCTGAGGAGTGCAGGCGCACAGCGCCGGACTGGCAGGCAGCTCCACCTGCAGCCTGGGTGCGGGATCCACTGGGTGAAGCCAGCTGGGCTCCTGAGTCTGGTGGGAAATTGGAGAAGCTTTATGTCTAGCTAAGGGATTGTAAATCGGCACTCTGTATCTAGCTCAAGGTTTGTAAACACACCAATCAGCACCCTGTGTCTAGCTCAGGGTTTATGAATGCACCAATTGACACTCTGTATCTAGCTACTCTGGTAGAGACTTGGAGAACATTTGTGTCAACACTGTATCTAGCTAATCTAGTGGGGACATGAAGAACCTTTGTTTCTAGCTCAGGGATTGTAAACACACCAATCAGCGCCCTGTCAAAACAGGCCACTCGGCTCTACCAATCAGCAGGATGTGGGTGGGGCCAAATAAGAGAATAAAAGCAGGCTGCCCGAGCCAGCAGCGGCAACCGCTCTGGTCCCCTTCCACACTGTGGAAGCTTTGTTCTTTTGCTCTTTGCAATAAATCCTGCTGCTGCTCACTCTTTGGGTCCACACTGCCTTTATGAACTGTAACACTCACCGCAAAGGTCTGCAGCTTCATTCCTGAGCCAGCGAGACCACTAACCCACCAGAAGGAAGAAAATCCGAACACATCCAAACATCAGAAGGAACAAACTCCAGACACGCCAGCTTAAGAGCTGTAACACTCACTTTGAGGGTCTGCAGCTTCATTCTTGAAGTCAGTGAGACCAAGAACTCACCAATTCTGGACACAGTACTAGTTAAGCATGAAATATATTTAAAAGGAAAAAAAAAATCAAACTAGTGATAAAATGTAAATCAGTTACCACTGATGACATCATTGTCCCGATATAAACTTTTTCTTAGCTCAGCATGTAGGCTGCTGTATTTTACACATCATTAAACCTGCAGAGCTCCTAGTTTTAGACAAATAGATCTCAGTATAGCAGATATACTAAATGCCTGTATTAATCCATTCTCAAGCTGCGAATAAAGACATACCCAAGACTAGGTAATTTGTAAAGAAAAAGAGGTTTAATGGACTCACAGTTCCACATGGCTGGGGAGGCCTCACAATCATGGCAGTAGGCAAAGGAGGAGCAAAGGCATGTCTTACATGGTAGCAGGCAAGAGAGCATGTGCAGGGGAACTGCCCTTTATAAAACCATCAGATCTTGTGGGATGTATTCACTAACACAAGAACAGTACAGGAAAACCCACCCTCATGATTCAATTACCTCCCACCAGGTGCCTGCCACGATACATGGGGATTAGGGGAGCTACAATTCAAGGTGAGATTTGGGTGGAGACACAGCCAAATGGTATCAATGCCTGAGTGGTCAGAGCAAAGCTGTCTGCCTTGAGTAAGTGGATGGAGAGTTATGAAATGGAGTCACAGGACTCATAGAGCCATCTCATATGAGAAAGAATAAAACAAAACTAGCAGTTTATGCTTATACTCCTCATTCATATTAAAACCAGAGTATATGTGTGTGTATGTTTGTGTCTCTGAAGTTAATGTGCTGCACATACAAATATATATATAGTATATATAGTAATACCCCAAAGAAAATTCAGTTTTGCATGTCCTTTAAAAGCTTTATTTCTTTATCGAATTCATTGACTTTTGCGAAGTTTATTTAACATTCATGGGTTTTGCTGGACACTATTCTGCCTGAGGAATCAGAGATTGCCATGTTGTCTTGACTCTGTTGTGTTGTATGTTCTACCTTTTCTTATCCAAAATAGAACTTTTGTTGATTCTTCTCACCACTCCCTGTGTAAACCTGTCCCTGCTCTGTTTCCATTTCCCAGTTCTCTAAACAGCATCAAGTTGTGAGACCAAAAACCTGAGTCATCCTTGAGTCCTTTTCCGTTTGCTCCCAACAGTTAAATTGAATCTATCAGCAAGTCCTGTTGGTTTTGCCTCCAAAATAGATCCTGTAAATTCACTGAGGCTCTTATCACTTGATTGCTACTGCTTTAGTCAAAACCACCCTACATACAAATCCACTCTCTACCCTCTAGCCACAACGATCTATTACAATTACAAATGACAGCGTGTCTTTTCCCTGCTTTAAACTTCACAGTGGCTTCTCCTTATGCTTAAAATAAAACCTGATCTCCTTATTTCCAGAACATGGTGGTGCGTGATCTGCCCATAGTCCGCTGAGCTCACCACTTAGCACGCTGGGTCTCACATATTGTGCCCCACTCTCAGTAGTTTTCCATATTTTCTGCATACCTCAAGCCCATTCCATTTTCAAGACATTCATATGAATATATTTGGGAATGCTCTTTGCCAAAACCATTCCTCCATTCCTGACATTTTTCTGTTTTTTAGTTTTGGCTTACCTGTTATCTCTTAGAGAGTGATTCCTTATCTAGCCATTCTAAATTGGCAGCATAATGCTCACCCCCTCTGTTTTGAAACATATTACCCAGTTTTATTTTCATCAGGACACTTTTTGTAACTGAAATATTGTTATTATTAACGCAGGGTTTTTTTTTTTTTTTAATTGTTAGTTCTACTCTCCCTTACCACAGCCCTTGGACAAAACATTGTCTATCATTACCCTTTGCATCCCCAGGGGCTAAAATATATTTGGTACATAATCCAAGCTTAAGGCACAATTGTGGGAGAAAAGAAAAGGCTTTGTTATTAAAATAAACCAGGAGAATACAACAATAATAAAAGCTGGCAGTCTAAAAGCAACAACGACATTGACCACTTGTTTCAATATTTTATGAGAAATTTTGATTTTTTTTTTTAAGACAGTGTGTTGCTTTTTCACCCATGCTAGAGTACAGTGGCATGATCACAGGTCACTGCAACCTCAATTTCCTGTGCTCAAGGGATCTTCCCACCTTAGCCTTTCAAGTAGCTGGGACTACAGGTGCACGCCACCATGCACAGCTGATTTTTAGATTTTTTTATAGTGATGAGGTCTTACCTTTTTGCCCAGGCTGGTCTTGAACCCCTGGGCTCAAATGATTCCCTCACTTTGGCCTCTCAAAGTGCTAGGATTACAGGCATGACCCACCACACTAGTCATTGATTTGCTCTTAGTAATGGCTTGGTAAAAAATTTAATAATTTTTTTTTAAATATGGGAGGACAGCTGATAACAGAAATGGGAGTGTTAATACATATGATGTCACTGACAAACTAAAATCAACAGCCTTCTGAAATTACAAGACAATTTTAAAACAGAGAGTACTACGATTTTTCCCCCTTTCTTCTAGTTATTTGAATTCTTCTCTCTAAAATGATTATATTAGTCATAAAATATTCCTTCTTGTTGCTGAAATTCTAACACATTTTACTATTTTCCTGATGCAGAGTCAATAGGGAGTTATCTCCCAAAAGTGATTTTTCTACAGCTTTTATCTATCTCACAAATGCAAATACAAAATTAAACTCACTCAGAAACATCATGAACATAATGTAGGGTTTTTAAAAAAATTTTTGATACCCTGAGGATTTCTTTGGCCATAAATCAATAGAAGGGTTATACTCATGCACATGGATGTAACCTCTTTTCTCTCTGATAAACATCATGGGGAGAATATTCTTCCCTTAGGAAGCTATACAAATATAATACAATATCATAAAATGTGTACATATTCTTTAACTGTTTCAGGACAATAATTATACTTTCAGTGCTAAATTGCTAAATCATTTTCGTGTCTTAAATTTCTGTGTCTTGAAACTGTAACCTAACACTATTACTAATGCTTATGTACTTGTATAAGGAATGTGCCTGTTTTTATACAAGAAAGAACTAATGTTTTCACTTTGTATCAGTAGACTTTGAAACTCCTAGAATGTTTTCACCCTTATGCTGAGAACATAACAACATGCAAATAAATAAATGGTGATAGCAACTTAAGTGCAGAAGAATAACTATCTGGTTTTGTGATAAACATTGTTCTTCCATTTTCATGAGCAATATGCCCTCAAGATTCACAGGGTATGATAAAGAAAAGCTGTATGAGAAACCTAGAAAGTGCAGTGAAACAAACTCCTGGAACGAACTTTCTCAGTAGTGGGATCACAGTAACCAGAGAGAGTGGCAGATTTTGACAGAGCAGCTGTTAATGCTAGTACAGAGAAAGCTTGAAATTTATCTCAATCTTAGATTTCACACTCTGCTGTAGACCTCTCATATAGTTAGTAATCTCATCTTCAGGCAATTCCATCATTCAGCATTTTAATACTCAATCATAAGATTGTGTGTGTGTGTGCTAAAAATGTCATTTTCTGAAAGAACACACATGTCTGGATAAAACCTTATGGCCAGACTCAGGTTCCTTAAGGAAATTTACAGATATTCAGACATATTCCTCTATATTTATATACATTCCTTCAACAACATTGGTCTGTTAGGATATAAATATAAAGGGATTTTATTCATTATTTTAACATCTCTCCTCCTATTTCCTCCTATGGAAAAAAACAAAGCTGCTTGGGAGAGAAGCTAAGATTTTAGAAAATGATGGAAAGAGCCTAAATAAAACAAGAGAAGCCTTACCCTACTCTGTCTGAGACAAGAAATTCTTAGTTTGTATGTTTGTTTTTCTCCAGCAAGGAGGAGGGAGTAAGGATAGCAGATAAGGGAAGATTTGTGGAAGAGAAGGGAGTCCCAGGATCATGCCACAGGGTGAAGCTAGGCCTGAGAGAAATTCAAGGTGGCAGTGTCTGAAAGCACTTTCAAAACCATGAAAGTTTAATGCTCAGTTGGAAGCTATTTGACCTGTGATGTACTTTTCAGTTTTCCTTCACTATAGAATATTGGAAAATACTTTGTAGGATTGTGCTTGTTTTTATACAAGAAAGAACTAATGTGTTTCACTTTGTATCAGTAGATTTTGAGACTCCTAGAAGCAGACCAGCCATAAGAATGCAAGCCCGCTGTACATATCCATAAAATACAAGGAGAGCTTTCAATTTCCACAGGATAGCCAAGGATGTTAATCCAATTTTACCTCCATAGAAGAAGCAAGTCGCCCTTAGATATTTTTGTTTTCTATATATACGTGCCTTGCCTAATAAAGAAATGGCAATAAGGTCTGAATAGATCGCTTCTCTTTCTTCACACAAAACAGCTAGGCAGTGTAAAGGTAAGAAAGTTCATAAAACAAAATTCAAACAAATAAAGTAAAATGACTATATTAAAATCACTATATATCTTACATGCATTGCTTTTACTAACAGTAACTTTGCCTGTCAGGAGCTTAATAGTTGATATGCCAAAGTGATTTTGCCTGTTATTAGTTGTTCTGAAGTGAAATTGTCTTTTACATGTTAGAAACCAAGGGCCAGTCTTGATGGTCAATTAGCTCATAATTTTAACATCTAGTTATAATTTTGTTAGACAGCATCTTATAAAAAAAATGCTTAAATTTTTGATGCATTCATTTAATTATATACCAAGAGTAAAAGATAGCATTTGAAATGCTAATGGAGACTGTTTTGACATTGCACAGTCGTATAAGCATACTGCAATTAGTAAGCTGTGGAAGGAGATGATAACGTCACAGCAAATCCACTAGGATCATGTGAAAATATAGGCAAAATAAAAATGATATATGAATGAAAGAATATAGTGAGGGGAAAGTTCTCCATTCTTATGTTTAAAAAAAAAATCCTTAAAATCAAATTGCTTGTTAGAACTTTAGCCAGTCCTAAAGGAAAAATCTTATTGAATTCAGTGCCATTCAGTTTAAGTCAATATCATTCAAGGTGCATTAAGTATTTTTCTGTGAAGAGCTCCATGCTGGGTGCTGCATGGGATATAATAGAATCTACCTATCTGCTTTTTTCCCAAGGAGTTCATGTTCTAATTAGGGAGGAAAAGTTTGCATATGTGACAGTACCAGACTACATTTGAATAAAAAACGTGTGGTATGGGGATGGAGCTTTTAAAGGGTTATCGTCCATTGTTTTTTAATTAGCTCCTTTTTCCTCTGACGCTGGTCTTCTTTCTCCCATTCCCATTCATTACACCAGAATGCCAATCTTTAACCTTCAATTATTACTTCAGTGTGTTCCATATTTACAACACTGAATAAATCCATCTGTCTGCTAATAAATCAATAGTCTTGACCTCAACAAATGATATTACAATGCAAATGCATGATTCTAACAAAGAAATACAGAGACCTCTTAAACATTTACACTTTTTATTTTGCATAATGGACCCAAAGGACATGTTTAGAGAAATATTTAGTGAAACACAGCTTACCACCATTATCAACAACTCAACAGAAAATTTTCTTTCAAATTGTCAGAAGTATCATTTTAAAGTACAAACCAAATTTAATTGACATTATAATCTGTTACTTTACTTTTTTACTATCAAATTATGCAAGGAATAAATAATTTTCTTCAGGAACACAGAAAACTTGTAGTGCTTATAAGGTCTCTGATGTACAATTTACTTCTTGTATAAACCAGTCACCTAATTTAGAACTACATTTTAGTTAAGACATCTGTTTTTCTCATTTATATTCCACTAGTGCTGGTTTGCATCCTAAGCTTAAATAATTGCTTAATAAACACACCTACTGTGTGTTTGTTGTTAACTGTATGTCTGTGCCCACCCAAAATTTATAGTTTGAAGGCCTAACTCCCACTATGACTGTGATTGGAGATAAGGCCTGTAAGGAAGTGATAAAAGTTAAATGAGATCATGAAGGTGGGGCCCTAATCTGATAGGGCTGGTTCTCCTAATAATAAGAAGAAATAGCTGAGCTCTTTTTATCTACCATGTGAGGACACAGCAGGAACACAGCCATGTGCAAATCAGGAAGAGGGCACTTGCTGGGAACTTAATTGGTTGGCATCTTGATCATGGACAACCCAAACTTCCAAACTGTGAGAAAACAAATTTATGTCGTCTAAGTCATGCAGTAGTCATGTGGTAGTTTTTTTACAGCAGACTAAGATAAGGCACAATTAAGACATGGAAATATTTAATCACACACACATACACACATGCACAAGCACACACACACACATACACTGACACACTCACTCAAAATGATTTGCACCAGCCTAAGCAACATAGTGAGACTTTATCTCTAAAAAAAAAAAAAAAAAAAAAGAAAGAAAGAAGAAAAGTAGCTAGATGTGGTCCCATCTACTCAGGAGTTTGAGGTGGAAGGATAGCTTGAGCCCAGAAAGTTGAAGCTGCAGTGAGCTATGATCATGCCACTGCAATCCAGCCTGAATGACAGGGAAAAACTCTGTCTCAAAAAAAAAAAAAAAATGATTTGCAGGAGAGGGGAGCAGGAGTAATCCAGATGTCCCTTTAACACTCAATGTAAGTCAAAGGGGTCAAAAGCAAAATATATTCAAAAATAGAGGTACATCTTGAGCAACATTCAAAGAAAAAAAAAGGAAAGAAAAAAGAGATATAGTTTGGGAATGAGAAGGTGAAAAGTAATGGAAGTTCTGGAGGGGTGGGTTTCTAAACAGTAGTTGAATATAGGAGAAACAGTTACTGATATGCAAATACTAAGTACTATGCAGCATGAAAGTTTGGTATATTTGGAGTTTCTATTAGCCTTCTGTTCTTGGAAACATGTCTTTTTTTTTTTTTTTTTGAGAGAGGGTCTCACTCTCTCACCCAGGCTAGAGTGCAGTGGCACGATCTCAACTCACTGCAACCTCCACTTCTTGAGTTCAAGCAATTATCTTGCCTTAGCCTCCCTAGTAGCTGGGACTACAGGCATGTGCCACCACGCCCAGCTAATTTTTGTATTTTATTTTATTTTATTTTTTAGTAGAGACGGGGTTTCACCATGTTGGCCAGGCTTGTCTCAAACTCCTGTCCTCAAATGATCCACCTGCCTTGGCCTCCCAAAGTTCTGGGATTACAGGCATGAGCCACTACACCCAGCCAAAAATGTCATTTTAAAACAATTAGAAAGGGTAGATAAATAAAAATAAATTATAAACTCACCTAAAATGCCACTACTCAAAATTAACCATAATGAAAGTTCTCTTATTTCTTCTGTATATATTGTGTATAATACATACAATTATATAAGTCTTTTCCACTTAAGAATATATCATTAATATTTTTCAGTGTCATTATATGTCTTTGTACTGTAACATCATTACAAATGACATTATATGCTGTTTTTCCTCAACATAATTTTTCGGATACCATACAAGCCATTCTATAGATACTCAAAAAGTTGTATAGTCAAATTACCATTCATGAACATTTTGGTTGTTTATTGGTTGAGGGTGTTTCTATTTATGAAGAATATTCAGCGCATTTATAGGTTAATTATAACCCCATTATATAAGAGATGGGATGATTAAGTATTAATCGAAGACAACACCAAATGCTGGTGAGGAGGAAGAGAGGCTGGATCACTCATCTGTTGTATTGGGAATATAAAAATGGCGCAGCCTCTGGAAACTAGTTTCAGAGTCTTACAAAATTAAATCTGCAATTGTTGTATGATTCCACAATCATACCCTTGGTTATTTATCCAAGAAATAAAAATTTATTTGATTTACATAAAAATGTAAACACAAATATTAAATAGCAGCTTTATTTCTAATAGGCAAAAATTTGAAACAGTCCAAATGTCTTTCAACAAGTGAATGACTCAAAGAACTGCTATTACCATGGAATTCTATGCACCAATTAAAAAGCGTCAACTATTGATACATTCAACCACTTGGACAAATCTCCAGGGGATTATACTGAAGGAAAAAAACCCATATAAAAGGTTAAATACTATGGGATTCCATTTACACAACATTGTTGAAATGACACAGTTTAAAAAATGGAAGACAGATTATGGTTACCATGGATTAGGGATGAGGAGGGAAATGTGGAGAGCAGTGGGAAACAGGTATGTGTGATTATGAAAGAAGATGAGAGATTCCTGTGTTGTTGAAACTGCTCAGCATTTTGACTACTTTGGTGGATACATGAACTTACACAGGAGATAAAATTGTGTAAAACTAAATATAACACAGACACACACACAAATGAATACAACTAAAACTAATGAAATCTGAATAAGATAGGGAGATTTATCAATGTCAATATCCTGGCAGTGATATTATACTACAGTTTTGCAAAATGTTACCATTGTGTAAACTAGGAAAAGTGGACTAGGGTCCTCTCTGCCTTATTTCTTACAACTGTATGTCAATCTTCAATTATATCTATTAACATTTCAGTTAAAAATCACTTATAGAAGAAGATGCATAGTGAACACAAACTAAGGAAAACTGAGATTTTAGAAAAGAAAAGGGAATTGATTCACTTGACAAAGTAGTTAGATTAGGCAATGGATTTTGAATACAGGATTGTAGAGGTTGAAAACAACGGAATCCAAATATGACAGTTACTTTTGTAAGACACATTTTAAAAAGGTATTTATTTCATTTGTCATTAGAGGACACATTAAGATAAATGGCTTTCAAAATCTGAGAAAAATTAATGTCTAGTACATATTTTATAAGTTTCAGTGCTTGTATAACTGAATAATGCATATGCGTAAAAGGGAGGAGGGAGGTGAAATAGAACAGAATGCATAAATATCTGAATGAACTATTCAATAATAGAAATATATAATTTTTACTTTAGAATTAACCTTCTTAACATTTTATCCTGCTATTCTAGGCATAGATATAAAATCTTACTACTGGTTAAAAGTAACAAGAATTTTTGCTTTGTCAAAATATATTAGATGAGGCCTAATAACATTTTAATTTTGTTTCTTATGAGAGAATATTTATTGTTACATGTTAAGTTATCCTACACAAATAGCACACTCACATATTATATCAGATATTCTGATCTAATTCTGATCCTCCCAGACATTTATTGTAAATTTTTATGTCTTTATATCAAACAATATCATAATTCATCTGGAAGCCTCTTTATGAGTAACAAAATACCTGTAATTTGAAAACATTGACCCTTTGCTTGGTATTTGCAGACCTATGATTTGCTCACCTAATTGTACATGGAAAATTATACTGGCCATAGATTGAATGTTATGGCAAAATATAAGGGCATTATCAAAGACTTAGCAAGCTATATTTAGACTAAAAATAGCAACTAAATGGCACTAATGTTCTTTTTTTTTAACATTGTTGCCATGAGAAATAATTGTCCTCTTCTGCCCTACAGATCAGTGTACTCCAGGCTACCATCCTCATTATCACTTGATAGTTCAACGGCTAGAAGACTGTTGTTTTTGTATAATTATTCTTATTAGCCATTTTGCATAAAAGCTTATGAGATAGTAAGTCGATTGTATATGCAATTACAAATGAGAAACTCAAGAGTGACTGGGTAAATAATTCTTCTGAGGTCACAAAATAGTCAAATGTTTGGGCAAAAATTAACATTTTTCTTTTTCTAGTCTCAGTCCAACATTGTGTTCCTGATCATTTTGGCTGGGTTTTGGATATAAATGTTTCATCGTGTATGACTAAACTAATATGAATGTTTGATTACATATAAAAATCTATAATTTGTTGTAGTTGTTCTAGAAAATTGGGAATAACATTAACTTTTAAATATATATGTTTTTGTAGACATTGTGTCACTATGGAAAAAAAAAGAAAGGAATATAATTTCGACTCAGAATTCTTGAATTCTCTTAAACTTATGACTCTTTTTGACCATATAAGCTTTTTTACTGATACATAATAATTGTACATATTTATAGGGTACATGTGATATTTTGATACATTCATACAATGTGTAATAATCAAATCAGGGTAATTAGGACATCCATCACTATCAAACATTGATCATTTCTTTGTTTTCGGAACATTCCAAATCTCTAGCTATTTTAAAATATACAATAAATTATTGTTAACTATATTTACCCTACTATGTGTGCTAGCAAACACTCAAGCTTATTCTTCTTATATACCCGTGTATTTGTACCCATTAGCTGACTTCTCTTTATCCTCTCCTCCTCAGTCACTTCCCAGCCTCTGGTAACCACCATTCTACTCTCTACCTCCATGAGATCAATTTTTTTAGTTCCCACATACAAGTGAGAACATGTTATATTTGTCTTTCTGGGCCTGGCTTCTTTCACTTAACATAATGTCCTCCAGGCTCAGCCATATTGCTGCAAGTGACATGATTATATTCCTTTTATGGCTGAATAATATTCTATTATGTGTATTTGCCACATTTTCTTCATCCATTCATCCACTGATAGCCACTTAGGTTGATTGTATATCTTGTCTATTGTGAATATTGCTGCAATAAACACGGGAGTGCAGATCTCTTCTAGGCATTGATCTCCTTTCTCTTGGATATATACCTAGCAGTGGGATTGCTAGAAGCTGTAGTATTTCTTTTTTCTTTCTTTTTTCTTGAGACAGGGTCTTGCTGTATCACTCAGGCTGGAGTGCGGTGGCATGATCACAGCTTACTGCAGCCTCACCCTCCCAGGCTCAAGAGATCCTCCCACCTCAGACTCCCGAGGAGTTGGGACCACAGACGTGTGCCACTGCACCTGGCTAATTTTTTTACTTTTTGTAGCAGGGACTCTTGATGTTTCCAAGGCTGGTAGTATTTCTATTTTTAGTTTCGTGAGAAACCCCCATACTGTTTTCCACAGTATGGCTGTACTAATTTTCAATACCAACAACAGTATACTAGAGCTCCTTTTTCTTCACATCCTTACCAGCATTTACTCTTTATCTTTTTGATGATAGTCATTTTACCTGAGGTCAGATGATATTCCATTATGGTTTTGATTTGCAGTTTTCTGATGATTAGTGATGTTGAACATTTTTTTCATATACTTGTTGGCTATTTGTATGTCTCTTTTTGAGAAATGTCTGTTTGGATCATTTACCTACTTTTCTTTTTTTTTTTTTTTTGCTAGTGAGTTGTTTGGATTTCTTACATATTCTGGTTACTAATCCTTTGTTGGATAGATAGTCTGCAAGTATTTTCTCCTACCGTTCTATACGTTGTTTCTTCACTCTGTTGATTGTTTCTTTTGTTACTTGGGTAAATGTATTAACCCCTTCTGAATCCCTTGTTATCAATTAGAACTCAATTCAGCTATCCGCTCCTATTTTTAATTTTGCCTGACCCTCCTAAATAGATTTCCTTGTCACCTATGTGAGTTTCTTGAAAGAAAAGATTGTGTCTTTCTCATCAATTTATCATTAGATTCTAGCATAGTATCTGGCACAGGTTGAGATGCTAGGTTAAGACAGTCCATTTGTAATGTTTTATAAAGTAAAAAATAATTTACAGACTTACATCTTTTTATATTGCAATCAAGTTGCAGTCAGTTAAGGGTATTTTGTTGAGAGCAGTTGGGTTTTTTTTTGTTTTGTTTTTTTTTTTGGTGCAAAATCAACCGAAATGCAATGCAATTATCAGTCAATATTACTTGCATGTGGACATAGGAATCCCAAACCATCCCACTATCGGGTTCTTTTACATTATGGAGTGTTCAATTAATTTTTTCCTCTACTTTCTTCCTTTCTACCAATATTTTCCAGCTTTATTTCTCTCCCCTACTAGTTTTAACATTCCACAGTATGTCCATAAAATCCCTCTAGTCAATGGCCTAGCTACTCTCATCATTTTGGACAAAATCACCTAGGAAAACACTACCTGTCAATAAATTCAGTTTTCTGCTTTCCTACTTGCCTACAGCAAAGCTGCAAACCATTACCAAAGATAAATTGCAGGGAAAAACAAGAATGTCTCAACAACACATTCTTAGTTGAGCCATTGAATCTCCATATTGCTGAGCCTTAATTTGAATCTCGATATTAATGAGCAACAACTATGTTGGTTCTCCGGTCAATTTGTTGTAAGCTCTACATAGCCAATTTTCCCAACCAGTTTCAGTCTCCTCAAATCTGTTTCGCCTCCCTGCCTCCACAATCTCATTTCTCTCTCTCTATGTCTTTACTGAACCAGACCATCTTCCTCATGCAAGTGATCTTGTCTACTGATACATAAATAAAGTAGAAGTTTTCAGGTGAAAATAACCTTAAATTGATGATATACAAGCTACCCACACATCCTCCATTTATATGCTCCTTTAAAATGGAGTGCATGTTCCTTAATCTTCTCTTGTGTCTTCCGTATCCCAATTCCTCCAGTCTTCTAAATACTTTGCTGCTAACTCAGTCTATTTTCTGTCTTCGAATTCCCACACTTAATGCATCTTTCAAAAAGATGAAATCATATTTGTCCTCAGAAATAATTTATTTAAGCCAATGTGTCTATTTACTACTGAGCTGTTCTCCCTTTCCATCTGTGATTCTTGTAAAAGACATATTTCTCACAATTTCTATCCAGTCATTCTCACCCTTCAACAAACTGGAATGTGGCTTCTGCCCTTGACTGCTTCATAGAAGCTGGCCTTTCTTCAGCCACAAACAATTCCACTGTGACAACTCAGTGCAGGAAATAAAGAATGAACTAGTAATAGCAAAGATATTTTTGGGCCGGGCGCAGTGGCTCATGCCTGTAATCCCAGCACTTTGGGAGCCTGAGGTGGGAAGATCACTTGAGGTCAGGAGTTCGAGACCAGCCTGGCCAACATGGTGAAACCTCATCTCTACTAAAAATACAAAAATTACCTGGGCATGGTGGCGTGTACCTATAATCCCAGCTACTCAGGAGGCAGAGGCAGGAGAAGTGCTTGAACCTGGGAAGCAGAGGTTGTGGTGAGCCGAGATCTCACCATTGCACTCCAGCCAGGGTGACAAGAATGGAACTCCATCTCAAAAAAAAAAAATACATATATATATATATATATATATATATATATATATATAGTTGTTGTTGTTGTTGTTGTTAGGAAAATACTATATTTACATTTTCAGTCCTAGCTTTCTTCTGGTTCCTGACACAGACATACCTGTTATTATTTCTCACAAGCGTCTGTCATACCTCTGAGAGTTCCTACTTCAGTAAATAGCACCATAATCCACCCAGTTGCTTACGTCAGAAATCTGGATGTCTTTATTGGTATATTCCCCGAATCCTCCTCACATCTAGTCCCATCAGGATCTACTCAAAAATCTGGGAACGGTTCTTAACTGGTTTTGGAATAATGCTGAAAAGCCTTAGAAGGTCCACATGACCCTGTAAGATTACACCATGCCTACCACTTTCCTCTTCAGTGAGTATGCTCCAAACACATTGCACTCATTTAGTTTTTAAAATATGCCTTGCTTTTACCTCCCTCTAGGCCTCAGAATTCCTTCTTCTCACTGTGTGGTATCCTCTTTATCCATCAATACCTTTTCATCCTTTACGTTTTAGCTAAGATATTATTCCCTCAAAGACATTTTCAGAACCATCTCTCTCCAACTATATCACGTTATATCAAGTTTCTCTTTTATTCACTCTCAAAACACACTGTAATTTTTTCTTGATTGAATATAGTGAGGTTTTTATAAATTAATGCTATGTGATTTCCTTACCAGACAAGCCCTATGAGATAAGAAACTATGTCTCTCCAATACTCAGTGCAATCTTATGGATAGTAACTGCTTACTAAATATGTTAATTTTATGTTTTTGTACTACAATTAGCACATAGGCATAGTACAAAAGAGTCACCAGATTAAAATATGTAAGCTAGACACTTTGGATTATTTTTAACCCAAATAAAAAAGATCAATTATCATAAAACATCACAGCAGATTAAAAAAAAAAAGGAAAGGCAAAATTCTTCAACAGTACAAAGCAGGTAGCCTTTACTTTTATAATCAACATGAGGTTAGAAGCTATTTTATAAATTCAAATCAAGTCTTCATTTATAAACACTTTATTTCTTTGATAGTTTTATTCTTTTAAAACTTCAAAATTAATATATATTCCAAAAATGTTAATTATAAATGAAGATTGTAGCTCTGTGATCAGGTGTTCCAGCTTCTTTATACACACACACATAGACACACACAGAGCTATGTGTACATATATATTTTTTATAATGTCCATGATCGTAGCAATGAAATTTCAGGTCATAGATTCAAACCTTTATGGCTATTATAGGGCCTCTGGAGGAATCTTGTTTAAGATTGTTAAAGATAGCATTCACAGTTAGAGTCTTAACCTTGGTAGATCATTAAATAAGAAACTACTAATGAGACATTCACTTCCCCTAGCCAATGCTTCTTTTTTATTCAGCATGACAGCATTCACACCATAACTACAAACTAATCTGTTTTGTTTTGGAATCATAATTACGTATTGACAAGTTAAACTTTGAGACCTAAATAGGGGAACTTAAGCTATTATGGGAGCATTCTCATGGGGAAAACCTAAAGGGACATCAATTATTTTGCCACAATCTCACTCCTTTTCAATTTTCCATTCTTGTGTGCAATGAAATCCTGGGAGAAAAGAAGCTATAAAAAAACTAGATGCAATACATTGCCTGGAGATTGAGAAATCGCTTCTATGCGTAATTAAAATAAAAATAGGTACAACTCATCAGTGAATTTATTCAAAGGAAAACATTTCTATCAGTGCAGTATATTTATTTTTATTTTTCATATAAATTTACACTAAAAACTATAATATCAAACTATATATGTCTGTGTGTATACACATACGTGTAATTATGAAGATATTATAACCGCTTGAGTAAAAACAACACATAACCTCATGGAAAAAGTAATTGACAAACTATCTCACTGAAAAATAACCTGGTATTATATAATTTAAATTTATTTTAAAAATCTTTGCTACCGTTACACGAGATCAGAATTATTGTTATTTATTTTGTCAGTGAACCAGTCTACTAACAAATAAATATATAGGAAATTAAAATTAGAAATATTACCATGTGTACTATTTGCCAATAATATATAAATTGAGATGGATTTTCACATAAAAAATATTATTTCCAGAATTGATTCATTTTAAGCATAGAATTATTACTTGCAGGAACAAAACTCTATCCTGGACTTCGGAAACAGGAATTATAAAGTAAATAATAGAATCCAAAGTGAATAATAAGAGCATTTTTAAAATTTAAATTTTGTTTCATTAATCACATTAAAAAATAATATCTATATTATCAATATTATATGAATTCTATATTTGGAGCACAAAATACTTATATTGAAAGAAAGCTTGTTATGCTCTGACACCTATTTTGGAGATTTGTCATTGTCCCTCGTCAGTCAGTAGCCCAGAAATACACTGCATAGGATAGATAGTTCATATCCTTATTTCTATTACTTTTGTACCCCACTCCCCGCCCCCCTAACACACACAAATTGAAATAGAAGCAGCCTGGCTTACTGATAGGAGATTGCTTTCATATTTTCTTAAGTTTTTCAGTTCCACTTGAGTTGAAGAGCATTAGTTATTGGTTAAAAGAGGGTTTTCAGAGTTATAGATTTTAGCACTTTGACTGAGGATTCAGATGCTCAGCAAACTTGGCTAAAACCTAGAAAGTGACAGATGCATGAAAAGTTGAAAAAATAGGACACATAACTGTAAGCTCAGCTGATAAACTTCTGTTAGAGATTTATTATTTCTTAAAGTGCCGATGCTGAGGGAAAGGTGGAAAAACTATAATCACAAACTAATTTCTGGTCCCTTAATCACAACTAGTGATTAGCTTGAAATCAAAATTAATATTTGTCTCTATGTAAAATGTATACCATATATTTATCAAGAGATGATATAGATTATCTAAAAGTTTATTTTATGTATTTTCCCTAACGTACTCAATATGCTCCATAAAGACACTTGAAGCAAGTAAAAAATATAATATTACGAAGACACTTGTAAAGTAGAAAAATTTACTCTTTCAGATAATTTGTTAGAACATTCTTCAGTATCAAGGAAAATGTCATACCTTCTAGCCTCATATTATCTTCCTATTTGAATGTGGTATTTACCTACTCAGGGGAGGCTGAAGCTGTAGTGAGAGTTTTCAACAGTGAGAACTGACTTTTGAGTTGAGTGTTATTCGTTGTCTGACTTCAAACAAATTGTTTCATGAGCTACATTTTTTTTCATCTTTAGAGTGACGATAGTAGCTACCCACCCTGCAGGATGGCTGAGAGGATGAAATACTTGTAGTCAGCCTGCTGTAGGGCCCGGATGAGCACCCTACATGTTTGTTGAGTGGTTGTAGTTTGACTCATGGGAACAGAACAACTAGAAATTTTGCTTATGATAGCAGCTTCTAAAACAGTGATCTCAAATGCTTCGATTTCAGACCAGCATATTTTACAAGAAAAGAACAAATGTACAGAACTAGAAGCTATATTGAAGTCTCCAATAGTTCATGCATTAAGTAGAAAAAAGAGAAAGTCAGGCTTTGGATGGTCCATTGGACATCTAATTTCTTGTATTTATTCTTCTGTGTAAACAATGCTATAAACAATGATTATAACATAATGACACATAATATGAGCTAAGAAAATTAATTCAGTAGCCATTTTGGGAGCCAATTGAGTTCACCCTGTTCTTTGCCAACTAGCGACACTTTCCTCTTCCTGTGAATTTCCAGTCAGTCTTTATGCTTCTTAAATCTTTGCACATCTGAGTGATCTTTACTATCTCTGCAAGGCAAGGTAACTTGCAATTCCATCACTGACCCTATTGGAGACACACAATGTGGGCCTTTGTTTTGTTGCCGTATGAGATAAAGAAGACCTATAAATCAACCAGTAAGGACTGGGACCTGTAGAATAAACTTTTTCTCCATTGTTTAATGGCCACAAAAATTGCATGTGTAAAGGAAGCCCCTCTATTCTACAGGTACGTGGTTCCTTAATTGCCTTGTCTGTAGTTTTGGCATGCATAATAAATAAGAAACTCTTTCTCCTAAAATTGATGTTCCTATTAGTTTTATTTTGCAGTAGTCATTAGCCACAACTAAAATATAAATATATAAATCAAAATAAGTGTTCCATAATGGAGATAATAAAATCTACTACATAAAATGACTTCATATAAATATACTGAAGTATATCAGCAGCCAAAATGCTAAACTTCGAACTGGAAAAATATTGCGACAGGGACAAGCAATTTTAAATTATTACCAAACAAAATAGTGCCACATTAACTTGTTGAAGGTCAAAAACATGAATAGGAAAATGACTGCTATGAGAAATATATTCCAATGGTAGAAAAATGGATTTTCTATGCTGACAATTTTGCTGTGAGCCTGGATATCTGATACCATGGTGTGATGGGGAAAAGAAGAGGTAAAAGAAAACTATCAATCGCAATCATTGTGGCAATAAAATGATAGTAAAAAATGGTCACATAAGTCAGTTAGATTGGACATATGTATGTATACCCATCCAATAAAAAGATTTGAAGTGGCTTGATTGTCTAAATGAGTATACTAAAATAGTGTCTGGCGCACAGTAGGCTCTTAAATGTTTGAGGAGAAAAAGAAGGATAAAAGGTAGCAAGGAAGGAAACATGATAAAGGTAGGATTCATCTTAGATCTATTTGACAAAACTAGTGTTCTTAACTATTAAGTTAGAAAGAAGTAATCTTCAAAGACCCCTCACTGGAGCACATTAAGTGAGCTGATACTGGAGATAATTTCAAAAGCCCAGGTAATATTTTCAGAGTCAAAATTTTCAGAGTCAAAACATCATAAAAAGATTTTTGAAGATGTTCAAATACCTTTCTTTTATATATGTCTTTGATCTCTTAAGTTTCCAGGAGCAATAGGATCTCTACATCTCTAAAGATTATAGATTCAAGTCTAATATAAATATGTTAGTGTTAGAGTAAATGAATATTTTAATTAAAAGTTAATAAATAATTTCCTACAGTAGCTGTATACAAACTTTGTATTTTCTTTACCTCATGTAAATCTAACCATATATTCTCTTATAATTATGTATCAACTTAAAACATCTTTGTTAAAATATGTGTCTCTTTTCTAAGAACTATTGGCATATACAACTATTTATTTTGAGATTATTTTCTTACTAGGTTGTTTGAGGCCTAGGATCTAGTGTTATATTCAGTTTTCTATCCTCGATACCTATCATTCTGTCTGGCACCTGGGAAATTGCCAATAAATGCTTGGTAAATAAGTATATGTCTGTTATCAGCATAAATGCATGTGTAGAAAAAGTCATTAAACCTTGAATGAAGTGCCTAATATTGTCAAATGCTAAGAAATACAGAGTGGGGTAGTGTGGGAAGGGTTTGTCAATGGTATGGACATCTTTCTGGGCTGATAAAAATGTTGTACAGTCATTAACACTATCAACTTTAGAACATTTTTATCACCCCAAAAAGATGTCCTTACCATTGACAAATACTTCCCACCACCACCCCACACTGTACAGCTTAGCATTTAACAATATTCGGCACTTCGTTCAAAAAGCCACAGAAATGTACACTTTAAATGGGTGTATCTTATGATAAGCAAATATATGTCTCAAAATTGTTAAAAAGACAATAAGCTCAATAATTGCCACATTAATTTTGACAATTTTTCCCCTATCCATGCAAGCTCATGTCAAAAATAACTGAGAACAATCTGAACAGGAGAAGAAGATAGAAAGAAGTGACTATGAAAGATTACAGAGGTGGGTGTCTTCTTAATGCTGAACATGGCATTATTTCTATCCACGGTGGTGGTCAGCAACTCTGATCTATAGGCTACAGACTCTCCAAATTTTATTTCCACTGATATCCTTTCATTTATGAAGCTGTAATTCTTACATTAAAGTCTTTATACCCATTTTTGAAAATGCTATGAGAGCTACTAAACTTTACCATAAAATAAGCAATGCCTCACATTTGTCACAAACAGAAACCATTAAATGGTAATTTTTGAATTCCAGACAGCAAAACATTGTAAATAGATTATGTCTGAAAAATGCTTTAGCTTACTACAACAAATTTTAAAAAGCAAATCAAAGTTTTAAAACTTTAAAACTTTATTGTCACTGGCAACTCAGTATCATTCTATGGATGAGCTAAAATATGCATTAAGATAGCATAATTATTAAACTAGACCATATTTTGCTATGTGAAGGTTTCTTGCAATACTGGGTAGTGAATAATAAGGAGATTAACATTAAACACACCATCTGTTGTGCGTTTTTTGTCTCAAAGAAGATGCACAGCAAAAGTGAATTCCCTGCAGTACAATGTTATCAGAGATGCTTTTAATTATAGTATTTATTCCTTCTCCTCACAAGAACAAACTTACATTGGAAGGGAGAATGCAGATAAAAGATGGGTAAAAGGAAGTACGTTACTTCAAACTTAAAAACAAAAAGTTTTCCTCATGAAGCAGAATCATTTAATTACTCTAAGATTTCCTGAAATGATTTCAATTTCATCCACAAAAATTGAATTATATCCATGTGTGCCCAAGAAATGAAGTGTGCCAGGTGCTGCTGTAAAAACAAGCAACTCAATGGCAGTCCCCATTTCTTTCTTCAGTCTCTTTGTGGTTTAATTGCCTACGACTTGAAGCTGTGCCTCAGAGATCTACATAATAATACAAAACTTACACGTCCACCAGTCATCCTATTTAGATCTTGAAAAATGTACCTCATCTAGTCAGCTTAATGACTATTCATATGGATATGGAACACAGGATCAGCTAATCTATTTCTCTTCACGTCGTTGTCCCTTTTCAGTTTAGAACTTAAATCTTCTTCTGGAAAGCCAGTGAGAATCCCATGCTTCATG
The DNA here is from genome assembly GCF_028885655.2 of Pongo abelii. NCBI lineage: Eukaryota > Metazoa > Chordata > Mammalia > Primates > Hominidae > Pongo > Pongo abelii. Next base: position 72,099,984 of record NC_071999.2, read on the forward strand.
AAATCATTCTGGGTAATGTCTTGAGACCAAAGCGTATATCATTACACACCTAACCTATCATAATGAGATAGAAAAGTATTCCTATTTTTATTAAAAATGACAGAAATTGCATTCTGTTCTCTTAAAAAATAATAATTTTGGCTTACCTTTGGAATTTCACACTGTTATATTCCATATTAGAAGAATTGGTTATGTCTTTAGTAGATGGCACCCATGCTAAGAATAATCTGGATAAGGTAAAATGTTGTTAAGTCATTTAAGTAATTATCCTGATACTTCACTCATCTCAAAAAGCTATTCATTTCACATTAAAGATAAAATAATGTCAGGCGTGGTGGCCTATAATCCCAGCACTTTGGGAGGTCAAGGCAGGAGGATCAATTGAGGTCAGGAGTTCAACACCAGCCTGGAAAACATGGCAAAACCCTTTCTCTACAAAAAATACAAAAATTAGCCTCGTGTGGTGGTGTACACCTGTAGTCCCAGCTACTTGGGAGGCAGAGGCAGGAGGATCACCTGAGCCTGGGAGGTGGAGGTTGCAGTGAGCCAAGATCACGCCACTGCACTCCAGCTGGGTGACAGAGTGAGACTCTGTCTCAAACAAATGAATAAATAAATAAATAAAACAGATAAAATATCAACGAGCTGACTGATATTTGCTACTTCAAGAGAGCCTTGTTCTTTTAACATTTCTTTATATGAAAGATATCCTTGTGTGAACTCCCACATTTGGTGTAATTACTTTAGATTATATTTCATAAGCATTTCCAATGCTGAAGGTACTATGAAGTCCAGTGTCTTGTCAAACTATGACTCTTTGGTCAACACTACCTAAATAGTATGGAGGGATAAACAATAAATAGACAACTACATTTGAAATCATGAATACAAATCCTCTATTTACTCTCCACCCAAACACGTGATTATCTGTCATGTGGTTTAGATTCCTCCTTTTATCTGAACCCCTCTACCACGTTTAGTAGTCTTTTAGACCTCATTTACATTTTGTCCTCTTCTAAATAAGACCCACACATGGGTATAAGAATGCTCTTGAAATTGTATGTGCATTTTTTTTTTAATGCATTGGTTCATTTTGGCGTCATGAACTATTTGCATAACGTGATTAAAGAAATGAATATCCTCTTCAGGAAAAAAAGGCATATATACATTTAATAAAATAAATATATGCATAAAGGTCACCTGCCTACAACATCATGTTCATTTTAACTTACTCGATTATAATTTCTTACCACTTGATTATCTACTCAATGTTTAAGAATAAAACTCTTAGGCTGGGTGTGGTGGCTCACACCTGTAATCCCAGCACTTCGGGAGGCCAAGGCGGGTGGATCACGAGGTCAGGAGATTGAGACCATCCTGGCTAACACAGTGAAACCCTGTCTCTACTAAAAATACAAAAAATTGGCCGGGAGTTGGGGGACGCGCCTATAGTCCCAGCTACTTGGGAGGCTGAGGCAGGAGCGCCACTTGAACCCCGGGGGTGGAAGTTACAGTGAGTCGAGATCACGCCACTGCACTCCAGCCTGGGCGACAGAGTGAGACTCCTTCTCAAAGAAAAAAAAAAAAGAACAAAACTCTTTGAAATAGTTTGCCATTTCTTGCTCTATTTAATCATGTTCTCTGTTTAGCAAGAAATTATGCTGTTTAGGTCAGAAAGGCTTCATGGAAAAGCCTAAGAATGCTACTTCCACTGTGAAACAAACATAATTTTTATAAGAAGGTTTTTTGTTTCTTCATTTTCTGGAACAGAGAAATATAACTTCTTGCTAACTGTTCCAAGAATTTAAAATGATGGCCAACAGAAATACTATATCATTTTTTTAATCTGCAGCTCACTACATGTAGGTTATACAGATGTTGTGAGCTGATGTTACCACTTACATAGTCAAACTATAATTTGGCCTTTCCTGCTTTGTGTATGTTTTCTCTCATGTAAGAAGCCCAAAACCTACACCTCACAAGTAAGATTACTTCCAAACCCATTGCGGACACTTTGATTGTTTGAGAGAACCCAGGCAAGTAGTATGTTGTGTTTGATTTGAGTCAATGGCTTTGCAAGGAACTAAAAACACCTGGCTAATTCTTTAGTTTATCAAAGGGTTGTGATTCAGTTATTAGATAGAGTAGAAATTTGTGGTTAAGGAAAAGGGATACGATCACCTTATGAACTATATCTTACAGTTTTATATCATATTAATAGAATGCACTGAATCACAGTGCAGTATCTCAAAGCAATCCGAATAAAATATATACTCAACAGAATCATTTTTGAGTACAGAATTAATCACTGAGTACAGAATTTCTCACAAAAGCACCAATTCCAAGATTGACACTAAATTTTACTGCTAACAACAACCTAGGCATTTTATTTTGCTTACAAGTTTCCTAAAGTTGTTAAAATATTGAACAAAGTTGATAAACATTAGATACTGTCACCACACAATCCTTAAATAGGTGATTCATTTAAGTTTCAGTTACTTCAGGATCAATGGATTCATTATGCTACTATAACATTTATTTAAACCCAAATGTATATTTTTCTAGATCATTTCTAACTCTAGAAAAATATAATTTAAATACTTTTACAATAGTCTTCATCATATTAAAGGCTGTCAAAATCTATCACTAGTAAGTCAAACAGCATTTATTTAACTCCAAATATATACAAGGAATGGTAGTTGATAAAGGAAGGAATGAAATATAGTTTTTTGGCCTGTAGAGGCTCATGATGGAAATCGGAGGCAGTTTTTTAAGTGCTAAGGGGCACCTTTCTTAAGAATATGGGGGAAGAGTTTAATTGAAACTAGCAATAAGCAAAGAACACTGTGAAAAGAAGGTGGTATTTAAAATGTAGATTTAAAAAAATCTGTTATGTAAGGAAAGTGATACGGTCATCCCAGTTACAGAAAATTGTTTGTAGAAACAAAGGCATATGATTGGGGGTGGGGGGGTAGGGTGGAATTAGAAATTTGAGGGACGGAGGTATGGGGGTTCATATTCAGAGAGTGCACCAACAACTACAAAATATTGAGTAGGAAATTGGATGGTAAGAAAGTACTTTTAAGATATCATAGGTATGTGACCTGTGGTGTATGCATTTATTTATTTTATTAAATGCATACATGCATTATTTTTCTGAAGAGAATTTTTATTTCCTGTATGAGACACATAAAAATAGAAAATTCTCTTTGTACTATATAAAGTTTTGATTATCTGTGAGAAATTGAAACTAGTTAGGTAGTTTTTCAATATAGCTAGTACCTTTACCATCCCCCCTCAAAAAATCTGATGCAATTAAAATTAATGTAAATGTATATCTCCCCTTATTTTTTAACAGATTCTTATTTCTGCATTCCTGAGCAAACCTCCTGAATAAGTGAGATTCATCAAGTCTCCTTCTTGCCTTATCAATCTATTTTTTTAAAGTAAAATATGTTGCTTTAAAAATATTTTATCTCTTCATTTAAGAACTTAAAAAATATTTCAGAAATCAGATCCTTTAACACATTCCCCACTATTCATTAATCTTAAAAATAGTTGCATTGTCATAAAATGAAAATCTAATGATACTAACACTAGGCAGAAAACTTGATGATAACCTCACTTATTCTGTCAGAGAACCTCGGGAGTGGCCTGTGATGACACTGGTCTTTTTTTTTTCTTCTTCTTCTTCTTTTCTTCTCTTTTAAAGGACTAGCAATTACATTGGACTGTATTGTGGTGTGTAGAGGTGAACAAATGATCTTAGAATAAGAATATATGACCAACAAATTCAGCTTCAGTTTTGACCTAAGACAAAGAGATAAAAAGTGGTCTTTTGTGGTCAACCCTCTGCATTTCAAGCAGAGCCTATTAAATGAGTGATTTATCTTGGGTCAAGACTATTGGGTTAGCACATTATATCTCTGTGAGATAAGCTTGCTCCATTTCGACCCACATCAAACAAAGACCTTGTTTAAAAGCTCTAGCTATGAGACAGGAGCAAGGGAAAGCATTCACAACTGAGAGTCAGAGGATATCCTTGTTAACTAAATGATGGCTTAATAGCTTTATTTAGATTATTCAATAGATTCAGGGAGAAATGAGTATAAATAAATTAAAAGTAGGGAAAGTATCAGCATAATGACAGATTAATGACACAATATTTGCAAAACAAAATAATCAGTGATCCAAAGTAATGCTATAAATAGATGCACACACACACACACACACACACAAACACAGAGATACATTAACTAAAATTTAAAATTTAGAAATTAAATTATAGATTGTTTATTTTAATTGATTCTAATTTTCAATCCAAGCAATGGTTTTTGGAAGAAAGTAATGATGTGACATCATATGCATTCCTGAGAAAAGATCTGAGTGTGCACCTGTTTGCCTTTGCAGCAAGATCAGATGAGATCTGGGTTCAGCTGGTATGGTTAGAATGGTTGGGGCACTCTTCCTCCAGGAGGCTAGCCCAGGCTACTTGGTACAGAAGTCTCAAGGTTCACAGCAACAAACAGAGCAAAATCCAATGTGAAAACACTTTTCAAGCCTCTGCTGACACCACATTTGTTAACACATAATTGGCCCAAGGAAGGGAAATGACACTCCTAGATGGATTGTGTGGTGAAATATATTTCACCACTAGACAAGAGGAGTTGCAAAATATTGACACATCAAAAAACCCTACTGTAATACTATTATTACACAATATCCTCATGACTTAAAATTTTAGGTGGCAAACGTGGAAATAAATTCAAAGTTCCTGGTTAACATAATCTGTTATTTCTAAAAATAGATTTTAAACAACCTCTTATCTCATCATGAGTATCAACACTTTTGTTGTTGTAAAAGTAAGTAGATTTTATTGACTGAAACACTACTAATTCCCTGACCATATGAATGTAACTTATTAGCAGGAAAAATGAAAATAAAATTAATATATTATCACAGTGAGTATGGCACCCATTAGCTAGGCATGGTAATACCAGCACTTTGGGAGGCCAAAGCAAGAAGATCACTTGAGCCCAGGAGTTCCAGACTAGCCTGGGCAACATAGTGAGACCTTGTCTCTACAAAAAATATTTGAAAATTAGCTGGGCATGGTGGCAAAAAACTCTAGTCCCAACTACTCAGGCGACTGAAGTAAGAGGATCCCTTGAGCCCAGAGGGTTGAGGCTACAGTGAGACATGATTGCACCACTGTACTCCACTGTGGGAAACAGAGTGAGACCCTGTCTCAAACAAAACAAAACAAAACAGAAAGACTATGGTATAAATCAAGTCTTTGGTTGACACAAACATACAAACAAAAAGAACGTCATATTAAATAGAAAAAAAAAGATCTTAGTTCTCATCTTCATTAGCTACCATCTTCTGAGCAATTATATAAAGAAAATCTGAAGGCAATGTTGTGTTAGCACTCTAAAGGTAAACCACCCTCAGTAACCATGAAATTTATTTAGCTGCTGTCATCACTACATACTTCCAGCTAGGAGAACATCAATGTCTGTTTTTGGAGCTCTCAACCCCAGTTATTTATCAGAATTGGCAGATGGATGGCCTAGTGCTACGTGAAAGTAGCTGCCCGAAAATACAGTACTCTGTGTGTATGTGGGGTCCAGGTTTCTAAGATCGTCAGAGGTAGACTTCCTGAATCACTTCCTAAATGATCTTTTTTCATGGGAATGAATGGTTCAGCAATACAGCAGAAGTGAACTTGCAGCATTATTAAAAAAAAAAAAAGAAAGTTTTGGAGATTATAAAATCATTCATGAAACTAACTTTCAAACCAAATAAAATATTGCCCAAAGAATCAAGAATGCTAAACAGGTGGAGGATAATAATCCATGAACTTTCACATGTTTAGTGGACCTCATGTTTTTGGTTGAATGTCGCTCACCTCTAAGTTATCTCTGCTGCTCCCTCCCTCTTGCAGCTATCTTGTTCTTTGATATTCTGGGAGACTGGGTAAAGGAAGAGAAAAACTGACCATAACCTCTTCACTTTTTCTTTACAATAAGTTTGTAAAAAATCATTTCTTGCTTGACAGAATTTCCCTGTGGCATTGGACCACCTTCACATAGACATCTATAATTTTTCTCCTGCTTGAAACAATCTCCCACATGCCACTCTTGTTAATGACGGAGATACCCCCTGATGGTGCTTAACATTTAATAGTGCTAGAGCTCCAGATTTGCCCAAACAACCTTTTCCATTTACCTTACCTCAAAGGCCTTCTAATTTTTCTTCAGAGACAGAAATCCTTTAAGCCCATTGTATCCTTAGGCTACAAATTTACTGAGATTTAGGTTTCCAATAAGAGCGTTGAGATGAATGCCACCATCTCATTTATGAATCAATTTTTGCCCATCGGCTTTTTACTGTTATTACTTTTTATTTTATTTTGCACTCAAAGGAGAGAACCTCATATATATATATATATATACACACACACACACATATATGCACACTTCATATGTTTATTTAAACTGTTGAAAATTTAAATAAAATTAAAATCAGTGCACAAGGAAATTTCTAAATAATTTTTTTGCCCTACAATCTATTATACCTTGTCATTCATTTCTATGTTCACTGGAGAAAGACATTCAGGATAAAATTCCTGAGGATTACATTTAAAGCTGTTAAACAAGTTCTTTTCTTGAAGATAATTCATGAAATGCAATATAGCTGACAGTATGATATATGCCATGTAATTGCATGGCTTGGGATTCTAATGCAGACAGTGTGTTGAAGTTAAAAAAAAAACTACAGATAAAAATTCTATTTTTTCAGGGGAATTACAACTCCATTATTATGAGAACTTCTTAAAAATTTCATTTTTTTACAAAAAAAAGAACAGAAAAAAGTGAACTTTTAAGTCCCTTAGTAATCAATATTTCTGAAGGATTTCCCATTTTCCATTTGACTTTTGTTATTTTCAGATGCTTCTGTTATATAAAATGTTCCCTTTTACCTAAGCCAAAATGTTGCTTTAGTAGTTGGTTATCACTCACCTAGTTCCAAAAGAAAATTAAATATGTCCTATTCTTTAAACCCAACTAATTGAAGAGTTACTGTATGTATGCCTTATAAATAAAATGTTTCTATACCTACATAACTTCTAATCATACTTGTATTTACAGATTAGAAAGAGCCAGTGCACTTGAAAGAAAGCAATCATCTCTGAGAGCTCTTCAGTCACAACGAAATTGTCAGCTAGATAAAAGGAATTAATACCAGTGTTTGATACCACCTTACGATGACTATAGGTAACAAAAATACATCATTTAGTTTAATATAGCTTGAAGGAGGATATTGAATGTTTTCAACATTCAATAAGTATTTATGATGATGAATATGCTAATTACCCTGATCTGATCGCTGTATTTTATATGTAGCAAAACCTTGCCCTGTACCCAATAAATATACACAATTATTGTGGATCAGTAAAGAAAATAAAATGTAATTTAAAAGTATAGAGCGGAATCTCATGAATATTAAAATATTAATTACAAAATAGCTATATGGGATAGTCATATAAGATAGCATAACTTGAAAACCAGAGTTCCATTGATCCCTCAAGGCTCCTAAGTGCCTGCGAGTTATTTGGAGAGGTAGGGATGCTGGTGATGTGGGAGCTGCGATGAATCCTGCCGGGGTGAGCAACAGGCTGAACTCTGGGTCTCTTATCCTATTTTCAACTACAACAGCTGTTTTATATTCCAAATAATACTGCACTTGATTGAAAAGTTCTCTAATTTAAGAAATTAAAAGTTTGAGAATACATATTATAGTTAAATGAAATAACTTTATATCTGGTGAGATTATGTGACTGCAGAAATTTCACACAGATATTAATAAGAAGAATTTTTTTCTTTTAAATATTATTATTCAAATTACTCCATGTGGTTCTATAAAAGTATAATTTTTTTAAAAGTATGATTTAATAAGAAGGCAGAATCCAATATATTATGTCATGTCATGAACCAATTGGCATGCCTTATTGGCCAAAATAAAAGCAGAGTGTTATGGATTTTGTGCACACAAAGTTTCATCATCTAACGGGAAAAATACGGAGAACCCTAACAAAATTAATTCTCAGTCTGTTCCCATAGATATCATGTAAATTTGTTTCATGTTGTTTTAAGGTTTCCTATTTTTATACATTTATATATGTTGTTTTAAGTTTTCCTATTTTTATAGATTTATATAGGTTAGTATGATTTAAACTAACCAATCAACCAAACAAAATTGATGGCAATTGTATTCCAGAGTGATAATTTAAGTACCATGAGATAATGTTCATACTGAGGCTTTGATAAGAAATTCTTAAGTTTATAAAAAGCTCTTAACATGATTAATAACTCCAACTAATATTCTAAAGATATTAAATATAATAAACATGAGACAAAGTCTTTTTCAAAGTTATCTAAGTTCATGTTAAACTATGAATTGGTTGGTACACAACCAAGTGAAAATTAGATTCTGAATATAAAATAATAACTTTCTGGGACAAAAAATCCACATGCTATTTAGCAGAGAATGAGGGTCCTTTCAAGGAAATATAGATCTAATCTATGTTTACCATTTTCAGAAAATGACTGGAAGTTAAGCTAATTGGAACATACAACTGTTTGTTGAAACTTGTTCTCAGTGTTTGCTTTTGATATTTATTGCACAGGTACAGTATAGGTTGAAAACAATGTTTCTTAAAATTCACTTTTCTAGCTCACACTCAGAAATCCTAAAACTAAGTACAAAAGAGTAAGTGCACGTCTTTAACTCCCTAGATTTAAAAAATTTCTATTTTCTTTATATATAGCTCTATTTCCCCATTTATTTCCTCATATTGATTTATTCTCTTCTTTCATTAAATATATAACATAATAGCATATATAATTTAACACAAAGTTTTCTTTCTTTTAAATATCAGTATCCAAATAAACCCAAAACATGTGGTTCTGTAAAAATATGATTTTAAAAGAAATACAGAATTACAACAAGACTCTAGACAATCTTTACTTGATGTTTAAAAACATGTACTTCACTTCTTCTTTATTATTTAATATTTCAAGTTAATGTTAGTCTATAATAACAAAACTGAAGTTTGTTTTCTATATTTGTTTCAGTTAAAACGTTCTATGGGAATTTTGTATTAATATCCCAAAGGAGGCATCAATTCATAATTCAATTATTGTCTTTGAATAATTTTGATATTAGACCTAGTTTATTGTTTTGCACATAATAAACCAGTGATATATTGGGTTACACAGAATCTCATACACTTTATGCAGCTGTTTTCATGCCAATATTTTGTAAATACATGATCTAAATAAAATATATTTCTCCTTCAAATCTAGATTTTTCTAATACTGCATTTATCTTAAGATAAATCAATTAAAGGTATAGCAGTATGGAAAATTAAGCCAATATAAACCAAAATTTACACATAGATGGTAACTATCTAAAAAAAAACAAAAAAAAAAAAACTAAGAGCAAAAATCTCACTTTAGGAGTCTTATGGAGTAGTGTGATTTACTGCAATACAGAAAGCAGCCAAATTAAACAGAAATCAATTAGCATGTAACAAGTAATGATCAGCTATGATTTAAGCTTCAAGGAAAGATGAGTTGACTCAGACAGAATAACAATTGGCCTAGAACATATTTTAATTTGTAATTATCTGACAACAATGAATTTTGAATAAGCCAGTAAAAAAAACCTCTGCAATGGTTACAGGATTTAAAATACTGAAACAGTATAAAATTCTGAGAGTTTAGTTATCTTAATATAAAGTGTTGCAGGGTGTGAAGGGGGCCTCATACTGCAAGGAAAACAAGATGATAAAATAATTTAGAATATTAAATTATCTGCATAATTTAAACATTACATTATAACATTACAAGTAAACAAAGTGTGTTCTCATGATTAATCTTGATAGAAAAGTATCCACTGAAAATATGACAAGAAAGGAAGAAAATTGAAAACATCTGCTGCTTATGTGAGGTCAACTGTTTAATGAATTCTACATCACTCAGAGAGACTTTCAGGGGGTATAAATGTGATGTGAGCCTCTCTGTAGTAGTACTTATCAATATAATGAAGTACAAATAAATACAATAAGATAGAGGCCTTTTTTATAACCTGAGAGTGATTGGACTAAATTCATCATTAAGAAAAGGCAAGGTTCAATCAACCAAGCAGTGCTTTGTGTTCAACAAAACAGTAACATTAAAATAGAACACAATTTCAGTTAACCAGAATTCTGGGCAGGATACATGATCAATCCCCTGCCCTTGTTAACTCAGAGATCAGTATCAAGCTTCCAATGAGAGAGGGGAAGAAAGGAAGAAAGGGTCTAAAATATTCTATTTAATGCTTTCCTGCCTCAATATTTAATAGTTAATTGATGGTTCAGAACTTTTCAGAGTGCAGTACTACTGAAATTTGATATATCTTTGGCTCAAGACATTAAAAGCAAAAGAAATTAACTTAATCTACATTGACAGCAGGAACATACAGTGCTTCTCAAAAACAATCTAGTTTACCTTTATTTTCTGTGATTTTTCTCTTACTTCTAAAAATCAAGTGTAGAAGAGAAATTCCATGAATTGAGGATTTTATAGTGTTTTATTCCAGATACATGTGGTTTTTACTATAACTGGTTTGTTTGAACCTTTTCTCATTTTATCTATGTTGTCTATTGTAAGGCAAATGCAGATTAACTTTCTGTAATATTAGTGTAGGAAGGTGACAAACAAACAGTTCAAAAGAATAGAACAAGGAGAAAATGACCAGAATAAAAGAAGTTATAGCAATAGTTGTTTCTTCAGGGGTTAAGATTACTTTACGTGAAAATGTTTAGTAAGTAAAATGTTTAGGATAGATATAATTTAATGTCAGAGGAAAAATTTAAAACTAAAAAAACATTTTCATATAGTTGATTTTCTATGATCTTAAATACAAAATAAGCATTATTTGGACATTTATTTTCCACTCCACCTGAAGGTTAAGGATGACAGCAACAACAAAGGCCCAAGAAAAGACACAATCTGAAGAATATGGTGGACAATGAATCCTCAAATCTCTATCAATGGTTCTGTAATTTTATCTAAATTTGGAAATATTTGTTAAGAGCTGATAAAATTCCATGGTACATTTTTGGTATATGATTAGATGCAGTGCTTATATGCATCCAATGTTTACATATAGATGCTTGATTGAAGAGCATCTTCCGAGGACTATTTCTTTTGTCATTTTGTAAGGCAATTTTAATGGTGTTGAATTAATCAGAGCTAGATTTTCACTGTTGTATCAGAAACAAATTATCATGATATGGCTGGAAGACATGGAATGCGATGAATTGATATATGAATTTTTAAAAATAAATTCAGGAAAAGTAGATATGGAATAGATTTTCTATGATTATATATTCTTCCCCTAGAAAGTGGTTTTCATGTGGATACAGTAGTCTAAAGCTGAATAAAGATGTCACCATATTTGTAAGTGATGTTGCTTTATGACTGAGTATATATTATTCTGTATATAAAAATAATTTGTAACAAGGAGAAAACATTAAAATACATGGTTGTTTTTCTTATAGGAGAAAAATTTTTGACAATGGTCATAGAGCTAGAATATCTATTTTTCCAATACCTCAAAAGCATTAGTTAATAGTCTAATTACAAATATCTGTGGAAAACATTCTTTTTGAAGCAGGAAGGGGAAAATCTTTGCTTTTGTTTTATTTTTAAATATATGTTTGTATTTGAAAACCAAACAGAATAAATAATTTTTCAAAGGATGAATTTGATTTGTAATTTGTTGTACTTTGTTAATAATTTTCTTCAACATGACATCAAATTCTTCTACACATCTGTAGAATGCGTAGACAGTACCCATCAGAATTTGGAGCATGAAGAGGTTAATATTACATATAAAGTTTTTTTATAGTCTTTAATCATTAGTTTTTTCAGGAATGGTGTTTTGGACAACATGTGATATGGCATAAGTGACACAGTTACTGTTTTTTAATACAACATACCACAGGACTACACAAAATATCTATTTGGAAATAGAGCTTTGCTAAAGTTAAGCTAATTTAGAAGTGATGCATTGGGACAGAATATTTTCTGAAGTCAGAATAATATGACTAAGAAATGTGTTATATGAGGGCACAGAGATGAAAAAATATCCATAACATTTTCAGGAGAACAATATTCTATTTAGCCAGCCACAACATTTGAACATCATCTTTCGAATCAAAGGCAAAAAGCAAAGAAAACCTCCAGCCATGGCCCTGTGAAAAATCATCCAGATGGAAAATTTCTGTGAAAGAAACGTGCAACTACCACTCCAATGTCTTACTTGAAGAAAAATAAACAGGTTTTGAATATAAAAATATTGATGAGCCCAGATTATAATTGATTATGATAGCCAAAATTAAGGTAACATCAGGTTACTTTTTGTTTGTTATTTTATTTTATTTTAAGTTCTGGGATACATGTGCAGGATGTACAGGTTTGTTAAAAAGGTAAACATGTGCCATGGTGGTTTGCTACACCTGTCAACCCATTACCTAGTTATTAAGTCCAGAATGCATTAGCTATTTTTCCTAATGCTCTCCCCACCCTCCTCCATCAGGTCCCAGTGTGTGTTGTTCCCCTCCCTGTTGTGTTCTCATTGTTCAGCTCCAACTTATAAATGAGAACATGTAGTATTTGGTTTTCTGTTCCCGAATTAGTTTGCAGAGGATAATGGCTTCCAGCTTCATCCATGCCCGTGCAAAGGACATAATCTTGTTCCTTTTTATGGCTGCACAGTATTCCACAGTGTTGATTAAATAAATGATTGCAGCTTTGATCATTTAAGGACAAATTAAAATGACAAATAAGAGGATTAATGTTGAAAGTAACGGAAGAGCTACTCCTCTCCTTCTTTTTCTTAGAGCATTTACTCAAAAAAAAAAAAAAAAAACTTAAAATTGTAAGTCCTTTTTCTTTTCCCTCTCTAAAATAAGTACACACACACACACACAAACACACACATTTTTTTGAAAACTATATAGGCCTCTCGAGATAGGCCTTCTGTCAGCTTAATGGCTCAGGGATGTCTTTCTCAAGAACCTAGGAACATCTCTTTGAAATGTAAAGATCGTCAAGAGAGAAAGCATTTTTTTTTCCACTTTCTGTGGGAAGGTAGGAGCCTAACTTTTGTGGGAACCTTGCTCCAATTTGCAAACCTACCTCCTGTCATAAAGATATGAGTAATGTGTTTATCTTCTGGACAAAATCCAATTAACCAACACACACGATCACCCCAATTACCAGGAGAAGTTATGTTGAACTATGTGTGACAAATGGTCCTCTCAAGTTTTCTTAATTGAGGACTAATTATTGTTTATCTTGAAAACATGGGTATAATGCATTGTATATGCTTGGTTATACAAAGGGGTGAGATTTCTTTCTGTGTTTGCAGTCTCTTACTGGATTGCTTATCATGAACATCACATTCTAATTTAAGGCTTATTCAATTGTATGTGTTTTCTTCCTCTATTGCCTTTGTGAAGAGGATTTCTGATTTGTTAGAAGATTGTTTATAATTATAATCTCTCAATAATGACAAAAGTAGCCAGAAACCAAGAATTCAGGATATTTCCACTGAGAAAAAATACGATAACTTTTTTATTAGTAGTGGAATAAAGTAGACTTATGAATAGTCATTGGTAATCACATCCTGCATACAATATATTAATATATAGGAATTATTGCTTTTGTGGATAAAAATGAATAAATATAAACCCTGAAAAGATTGTAATAGTCTTAGCAGATAAACACCAGTGTAAAGTAAGTGAAAAGAGAAAGACTATGACCTTTCAAAATAAACGTAAAATTTAGCATAATCTTCTAGCAGAACAGGATTTTAAAAATGCATAGAATTGTATATGAAATGCACAAGGTCAAAGACTGCATTAATAAACATTAAGAAATATTCATTTTTAATCAATAAGATCATTTAACAATAATTTGTGATAAATCATTACAAACAAAACCAGAATATGTTAGATTCCCATGATTCAAAAGACAATCGCATCATTTTGATCCAATATGGAAGGTAACTAAGGAATGCAAAATTGTCTTCCATGTTCTGTAGGGATTTATTTTATTTCATGCATAACAAATGATTAATATTACATACTGTCTTGTCCAGACAGAGAAAAATTGTTATTCCAGGCCTTCATTAAACTTATCTGTTTTCTGTCTCATTTCCCAACAAATGATTCTTTAATGAATATATAATCAAATTGAACAGTGTCCATTTGTTTTAGAAGAATTTTCACATTTAAAAAATAAAATCCAGAGATTAAAATAAGATGATTGCATGTAAGCTTGTGTGCATATAAATGCATATTCACACAAGTATATAAGAATGCATGTACATATATACACCCATACATGTGTAGCTTTCAAACAGATGCATTATATTTTCATTTATTCTATGTTACACATATTGCTAGACATTTACTATTTGAAATCTTTCTTTTTAAAATTTTACATGTGACCAACATAATTAAATGGATGAATCAAATACAAGAACGTGACAAGAAAGTTCTCTATCACTGGATCATTGTTTTAGCTTAAACACAATATGTCAAATGATCAAAAATTTCCAGAAATATTTGAAATCTATATGATGTAATTCTCATATATACTTTGTAATTATTTATTGCCTTACTGGAAATTTTTTTTTTCATTCATTTTTCCCCAATTAACCTCTTTTATAATACAAAAAAAAGAAAAACATGGCTTGAGTTGTTTGTGCTGTAGCTTGTGCTGTAGCAGAACATGGCTATTCTTTTTTTTTTTTTTTAATTCTAAAAAGTTTATTGTTGTACCTTTCTCATTTAGAGTTACCACCCATCTGGAAAGTACTTTCTATGTATAGCATTAGGTAGGGCGTCATATTTCATTTTATCCACATGGATATCCAATTGACTTAGTACCATTTATTGAAAAAAATCAATAAACCTTTTCTCATTATAATTCATTGTCATCTTTGACATTAGTCAGCTGACCATCTATGTCTTTAAAAATAAAGAACTAGTCAATGGATAGACATCCCATGTTCATGGGTTAGAAGACTCAAAATTGTTAAAAATATCAACACTACCCAAAGTGATCTGCAGACCCAGAGCAATCCATTTCAAACTCTCAATGACAATTCTTTACAGAAATGGAAAAAAATCCAACAATTAATAAGGAACCACAAAGGACCTTCAAGGTAGAAGCTTTGTATTCCTGACTTCAAAATATACTACAAAGCTACACTAATCAAAATAGGATGGTACTGGCATAAAGACAGACATACGGACCAATGGAACAGAATGAAGAGCCCAGAAATAAACTCACGTATATACAGTCAAATGATCTTCAAGAGGGTGCCAAGACTACACAATGGGGAAAGGATAGTCCCTTCAACAAATGGTGCTGGGAAGACTGGACATCCACATGCAAAAGAATGAAATCAGACCCCTATCCCACATCATACACAAACATCAACTCAAGATGGAGTAAAGACTCAAAAACAAGACCTGAAACCATAAAACTCCTAGATGAAAACATGGAGGAAAGCCTTTATAACATCGTTCTTGGCAGTGGTTTCCTGGATATGACACCAAAAGCATAGGCAACAAAACAAAAATAGAGAAGTGAGATTACAACAAACTAAAATGCATCTGTTGCAGCAAAGGAAACAATCACCAGAGACAGAAGGCAACCTATGGAATGGGAGAAAATATTCGCAGACCATATATCTGATAAGAGATTGAAATCCAAAATATATAAGGAACTTATTCAACTCAGTAACAAATTTAAAAAATGGGAAAAAGACTTGAATAGACATTTCTCCAAAAAAAAACAAAGATGCATACAAATGGCCAACAGACATATAAAACATGCCTAACATCACTAATTGTCAGAGAAATGGAAATCAAAACCACAACAAGATATCACCCCTCACCTGTCAGGATGGTCATTATTAAAAAAAAAAAAAATCCCCTGAAAATAGCAAGTGTTGGCAACAATGTGGAGAAATTAGAACCCTTTTACACTGTTGGTGTGAATGCAAAATGGCGTGACTACTATGGAAAATGGTATGGAGTTCCTCTGCAAATTTAAAATAGAACTGTAATGTGGCCCAACAATCTCACTTCTGGGTATCTATCCAGAAAAATTGAATTTAAGATTTTGAAGCAATATTTAGAACATGGGTATTCTAAAGGCAACCTAATTTTTGTTTTGTTTTCTTTTGTTACCTTTACATTAAATGGAAAAGTAAATACAGAGGATATACAGAAACAAAAGACAAGTTGATAGAGAATTGTTCAAATATTATAACAGTTTATATTTAGGACTATGCTCAAGAAATTAATACACGTTTATCTTTTTTTAACTAAATGAAGTATTTGAGTCAGAAAGCTTAAAAATGGCTCAGGGAACAGCCATGATAAGTGTTTTAGGGCCTTGATTTATGCAACAAGTTTAGTTTAATAATGAGCAAAACTGCTAATCAGTGCCCACAGATATTAGATAATAAATTCAACAGGGCCAAATGGATATTTGCAGCATAGCAACTACTGGTTTAATGATTTAATTAATCTAAACATGCAAAATTTTGTGCTTGCTTAAATTTGTTTAGCACATGACACATTAATGGAGATTAAACAACTAGGGGTGTATTCATAAATTTAATATGTGTTTTAAGGGAAAAGGGAAAACTAACAGATCTTGTATAAATGCCTCCTAAGAACCTCATCAGGAACATGAGAGAATGAGCTCATATATTTTGCCTTGCAATTATTTACCTTATATTGTTAAATTGAAATAGCTTTGATTAGTACAGTGTATCCATAAAACTGCTCTAAAGAAAACACAGTGATAATCAAAGTAGCATATAATTAGGAGAATAATAGTTTTCCTTAGAGCTGCCCTTGTAACAATTACTTCTAGTGAATAATTTAAAATCAAGTAATTTATTTTTTTACATCTAACTAGAAATTTAGAGTTATTTACTTTTTTGTAAAGCAACCTTTATGAACATTTAGAAATATTTTATTTTAAAAGTTATGCTAATATACAGAATATATATGCATTTTATTTTCATTTAGTGTTATTTTTACTAATTGTTCATAATATAAATTGAGCTGTATATTTTACTACTTCATGTAGCTGTGAAATACAATTGTATGAGCATCCTTTAAAAAGAAAAATATTTTTTTTTGCTGTGGAAATGCAATATATATTTGTTTTAATTGAAGAGATTTTGAATTTAAAAAACCATATATATTTAAAATCCTGATTGAGAAATATTTAAAATCCCTAAGGATTTAGGATATCACTTAATAGGTTACTTGTAGAGCATTTGTCAAATATTAAAAGTTATTACCTGAAATGTTAATGTTTAGTTTATATTTGCAACTGTTTTTACTTTCTAAAAATTATTTAATTACATTGTACATCAATTAACAAATATTTAAATCATGTACTATATTTTTAATTAATTTTTTTTTTTGAGAGAGGGTTTTACTCTCTCACCCAGGCTAGCGTGCAGTGGCACAATCACAACTCACTGCAGCCTCGACCTCCCAGGCTCAGGTGATACTCCCACCTCAGCCTCCCGAATAGTTGAGACTACTGCCTGCCTCAGCCTCAAAAAGTGCTGAGATTGTACTCTTTTTAATTGTTTAAATTCTCTCAGTTTAGACTATATCTACTAAAGTAATGCCAGACACAAAACTTTAAGAACTTCAAAGTTTTCTAAGATTGATTTTGTCCCTAATATAATTTTCTCGTAATTTTATTATGGGGGATTTCAGAATTGGGTCTCACTTTAAATGTTTAATGATGAGCTTCTTGACTGATAGGATATTATGCTTGCAAATGGCATATTACCTTTATTATGGCACTTGTCAATTTGAGACCATATTTCATTGATATTTCCTTCTCAGTCACATATAAGCTGTCAGTAAATTTTGAATTAATAAAAGCACAAATGAATGAATGGAATATGCATTCCGGAAATAGAATTAAATATCTCCCCCTGCATCTACTTCTAATGAGTTTATTAGACAAACAGACCAAGAACTAACTATTAAAAATACCGTGTAGGCTTCCAAAGTGATTTGAATTCTGTAATATTCAACATCAAGTGTAAAAATTCATGATCAGAACCATAGCTGTAGAATTCATTGTAAGACAATTCAAAACAACGTATTTTAGAACCACGAAGTCTACTAAGGAATTGTCTCACAGTTGATATTCTCCGATTTTCAACTATATTTTTTCTAGAAAACAAAAAATCCTATTTCACTCTGCTAGTATTATTTTCATTGACTGTTTTTCTTGTGTTTCTAATAAGCTGACAAAAGATAATACAAACTAAAAGTACATCAAGCAATTCTGTAATTATAATTTTTTTCCCTAACATTTTGCGTAAGTGCATGATTTAACTGCCTCATACCAGCACTTAGGAATTGTGTCTGTTACATATCCTGCACAACTGAAGTATTATATTGTCATATCTGTTTTGTGCTTTATATTTTATTAACAGTAATTATGGATATTGGCATGGATGTGAACATCACAGTTTATGGCTGAACTCTTTCTTGTGTAGTCATAAAAATGAATGTATAATAACATTTTGGATGAACTAATTAAGAATGTGTGTGTGTGTGTGTGTGTGTGTGTGTGTTTAAGGGAGTTAATTTTATATCATGTTATAATTGTTTTTTCCCCTAGATTTATGCATAAAGATAAATTACATACAAGTCCCAGGGAACACTCTAATTTGCTTGAGAACACTTAACCTCAAATTTTTTAATGTTTTTATTCTTAATTACTATAAAATTACAAGGAGGGAGAGAGAGTGTATCATTTCATTTCCATTGGTTTTCATAAATAAATATTTCCCAGGGGCACACCTGGGATTCATTTGTACACTTCTATGAAGTCAGGCTATGAGAAAACATCAATTTATTTGAAATGTCTTTATGATTCAGGTTACTATTTTATTCATACAGCATATAATTCACGGAGGATCCTATTCTTTAGACTATAGCTATGGGCTAGATCTAATGACGTCTAGATTTTTTTCCCACAACTTAAAGAAATTATTTTGAAAGATATTTCTAGCAAAAAGATGTCAGTGCTTTTCTCTTTACAAATAATGTTTAGTTTTTTAAAATGCCTTCCATAAACCTTCTTAAAATGTACTTTGCTCTATTATTTAAAATACAAACACACACACCCCTCTGGATAATTTTTGCTAGAGAATTACATTGGCTACTTATATATATGGTCAAGTGCAATTAGTTTGTTAGTTAATTGTATTAATGGAGACAATAAAAATAGATATAAGTTTCATTGAGTAAAAGAAATTGACTTTATTTTGGTGAGTGAAGGAAGAGCTAACTAATCAGGCCACACATCTATTGGAAATGTAAGTAATTTCATTGTACTAGTAAATTTTTCTTTGGATTCTGTCATCATTAGTATCACCATTAAATTAAGTCAAATATCTTAACATATGTAGCATGTTATATGTGTTGACCTTTTTGCAGAAGGCTGCTTTAACAAACAGAAGTAGAGTCATGTACTGCAGAAGACATTTCAGTCAGTGATGACCTGTGTATAGGATGTGATCTAAAAAGATTAAAATGGAGCTGAAAAAATCCTATTGCTGCCTAGTGATGTCATGGCCATCATAATGTTGTGTAAGGCATTACTCATGTGTTTGCGGTGATGCTGGTGTAAACAAACCTACTGTGCTGCCAGTCATATAAAAGTATGGCACATATAATTATATACAGTGCCTAATACTTGATAATGATAATAAATGGCTGTGTTACAGCTTTATGTATTTACTATATTTTACGCTTTCTTTTAGCACATACTCCTTCTACTTATTAAAAAAGTAAGTTACTTTTACTTATAAAAAAATGCTTGGAGGGCCTAGCTAAGGCTCTTTTAGGTAAGTCCTCCAGGTATTAGTGTAGAACACGGGTGTTCAGCCTTTTGGTTTCCCTGGGCCACACTGGAAGAAGAATTGTCTTGGGCCATACAGAAAATACACTGACACTAGTGATAGCTGATAAGCTAAAATAAATCACACACACACAAAAAAATCTCATCATGTTTTAAGAAAGTTTATGAATTTGTGTTGGGCCACATTCAAAGCCTCCTGGGCTGCATGTGGCCCACAGGCTGTGGGTTGGACAAGCTTGATCTAGAAGAAATCATTGTTATTATAGGAGATAACAGCTCCATACATGTTATTGCCCCTGAAGACCTTGCAGTGGGACAAGATGCAGAGGTGGAAGGCAGTGATATTGATTCTGACTGTGCATAGGCCTAGATTAATGTGTGTGCTTGTGTCTTAGTTTTTAACAAACAAATTAAAAAAAAAAACAACAAACAGAAAAGTATGATAGAATAAGGTTCTAAAGAAATAAGTATTTTTGTACAGCTGTACAATGTATCTGTGTTTTAAGCTAAGTGCTATTACAAGTCAAACATTTTTAAAAATTAAAAGTAAGCTAAGTTTAATTTATTATTGAAGAAAGAAAAAAAATTTAAATAAGTTCAGTGCAGCCTAAGCGTATAGTCTTTACATAGTCTACCTTAGTGCAAAGTATGTCCCAGGCCTTCACATTCACTCACCACTCACTCATTGACTCACCCAGAGCAACTTCCAGTCCTGCAATTTAAATTCATGGTGAATGACCTATATAAGTATACCATCTTTGATCTTTTATACTGTATGTTTACTGTACCTTTAGAATGTTTTGATATAATGAGATATACAGACATTGTGTTATAATTGCCTACAGTATTCAATATAGTAACATGTTGTACATGTTTGTAGCCTAGGAGCAATAGGCTATATACCATGTAGACTAGGAGTGTGTAGGCGATACCATCTAGGTTTGTGTAAGTACCCTCTTTGATGTTCAAACTGTGACCACAATTATCTAAGGATATGTTTCTCAGAACACATCCCCATCGTTAAGTGATGCATGACTATACTCTGGAGCATATTCAAGAAAGTAAGTCCTATGAGTTTGAAAAGAAATTAGAGTTTAAAAGATTTCTTGTGACTAATAATTGTCTTAGTGCTAGTTCTGACCATGCATACACATTAAACATGTATACATCCAATAGAGCTTAGTTAATTAGAGAGGAGATTAGCTGCTTTTTAACTTAAAGAATGTGGCTACAATAACCACCAAAAAGGTTTTAACATTTTTATTTAAAATTAGTTTGAATTTAAGAAAGTAGAATAACTTGGATACATTTAGCATCATCTTTCTAAAATCTAAATATTTTTATATTCTACCAAATAGTTTTCTTTCATGTACAAAGTACAGTGATTTTAGTCTTTGAAAATTTTTCAATGGATTTAATGTAAAATCATAAAACGTTCACAGAATGTATGACTGAATAGGCACTTACAAGTTATACATTGACACTCATATATAGGGCAATAAGGAATATTTGAACTTTAATTAATGTATTTTCGTGTTTATAATCAGGTCCTCATTCACCACTTTTGGATGTCATGTGGAGATATAATGCTTATTCAAAAGTGTAATAATTTTTTTTAAAGTATGGCATGTATCTGGTGCCCCAAATAGTTTCTTTACAATTATTTAATGTAAGAGTTTTACATTTTAGTTGTCTGTATAATTGTTCCCATTAACACTTTGTTATGTAATTATGCAGTCTAAAATCAACAGAGAAACATTTAATATTAGCAAACAAATCATCAGTACTAGAACATAAGATTATAATAAATATGCCTGTTTAATGAAACTTTAGGTGTGATCTTTTCTTCTCCTGGTTTTCTCTGGTAATATTTTCTTAAATTAGATGTGGTTGTAACCATGAACTCCCCTTTCATTTATGATGATTATTTTTATTCTCTTTATACAAATAAATATGCTTCTTATGTTATATTTATGTTTGCCAAATTTATATTCCAATATATAGTTTCTCAAAGTGAGTCCTCACCATGGCCCCATTCCTCCTCAGTTGCAGATTTCCCCTTGCTCACACTTTATTCTCTTATGCTTTCTTTGACTTTGTCAGCAACTCTCTCAGTAGCTCTGAGTTCTTCTTCTGCATGCTTCAAAGGGAGATACTCTTTTTCAGGTTGAAATATATATTTTTTCCAATGCACCTGACTGAACATATGATTTTTTTATACTGTAAGCATTCTTCGTAGAATAAAAATATTATACATATAATTTAAATGTATAATAGATGAATAAATGTGTGTGCGCACATTTATTTCCATCAATTCATTCTGAGGATGAGGCAAATAATTACTTTTATTCAAACTAAATAATTCTGTTACATCAATGTATAATTAAACCTATGTTTGTGATTTCAGGTACATTTTAGATATTATTAATGATTCATTTTTTCCATCCAAAATTAGCATATCTTTCCTTTGTAATATGAATCTAAATAAGTGCTAATGACCACTTGAGTGATAGATTTTTTTCTGAGGTGATTACCAAAACTGTTAACTCAGTACGTAATAACTTCAAAAAGTTGTTTACAAGAGCTATTTTATTTAATGAGAACTGAATGTAGTATTAAAATATATACACAAATAGAACAAATAATAAATATCTTTTCAACCCCATCATTCGATAGAAACCATTCATTAGCGATATTTTTTTTCAAATACTTTTTATGTATAACTTTTCCCAACGAGATCTCTGCTGGCGGGGACAATAGCTACACCACTTTCCGTAGTATCTTTTTCTCCAGATTTAATTCTTGCATCTTAAGTAAGGCTATAAAATTCCAGCTACATAAAGTGGTCATGTGCTCATCAAATGGAGATTTTTATTAGATTTCTTGGGTGTTGGGAGAAAGTGAGACATCAGAATCACTGAGAAACTCTAAAGTATATTTTAAAATACTGTTATCTCTGAATTTTTTTATTTTAATACAGTAACATTCATTACTAGAATGTTTATGCTATACCAAATACGTCATCTCTCAAAACTTACCACAACTGGTGTACACAGGTATATATGAACTGAAGTTGTTGGTAGATTATTTTGTAATAGTTTCTAAATATTTGAGCAAATACTTGGCAAAAATAATATTTGTACCAGTAGGGACCCAAGTGTTGCAGTCCTATGATAAGCTCATTGGATTTGTGGAGAGAAGGTACATTCTGGTAATAATGAAAATCAACAAGTAATATATGTTGATTAACTCTGTGGAATCCAGAGGACTACTCATATGTGTTTCCTATGATATGTTACAGTTTCAAATAACCAAGATTCACCATAAAAGTTCTGAAAGAAAAGACACAGAAGAAAAGTACAAAAGAGAAAAGAGCAAAGGCAAACATATGATTTTTACAAGCAGCACTTACAAATATTGAACTGTAGGCTTAATACTGAAGCCTCATCTATATTTAAAAGTTACTGTCACTTGGCTACTGCTGTCTGTTCTGTGCAGCCTTCAGCTAAACAGCAAATGAAGTGTCCACATGACAGACTATTCAGCGGAACTGGCACTCTGATGATTTATTTAACATTTTTATTTCTTTATCAGTTTTGCCAGATGAATCAACATGTTTTTCATACATTATCTTAATAGACTTGATGATGCAAAGACAATATTATACAATATCATGTGTAGCTTGAATGATTGTACTTTTTTTTTCTATAATTCCTAGTGTCAGATAGTAAGACTTCACACACCATGTGCTAGGGACATTTTTTTTTTCCTGGTTCTAATAGTAACACTGGCCGAGTTTACTTTTTCAAGTACAATTCATTATTCTGGAGAACAGGGACACTTGCCTCCTCAAGAGTCTACTAGATTTGCAGGATCTAAAATGCAGTTTAGGGTAGTGACATAGAAATCATGGGGCTCCCCTCACCATTCCATGGGGCTCCCCTCAGCATTCATGCAGGCAGCTCCTTTAGCTATTAGTGGTCCTTAGGATTAAAGTTTGTAGGGTAGAAGGCTCTCATCTACTCACTTATTTTTTTTCCCCATGCAAAACCAGAATGAGGACAGGCAGAGGGAACAAATGGCTGGTTCACTGCCTTGGGCACAGAAAGTCACAAGTTTTGTGCTTCTATCAGTGCTAAGGAAAATGCACACATCTCCCTCCTCAATACATGTAGAATTTCTAATGTCATTATAGTGAGTACTTTTAACCATGCCTCCTGTGTGTAGGCATGGTTCTAGGCACCACGAATGCAACACTGAACAAAGCTTCTCATGAATCTTCCATTCCAATAGGAGAAGCTCATAGGTATGTTAGATAACAATAAGTGCTTTGGAAAATATGATGAAGGGAATAGTACCGAGATTTTTGGAGTAAACCTGTATGCTTTTACAGCGAGTTAGGACGATAACAGGTCTTATTTTTTGTCTCACTGAACTAGTATCCCAGCACTGTAATAATAGGAAAGCATAATCAATAATTTCCACTAGGCATATTGTTGCCAGATACAATAGAATGCCCAGTTAAGTTTGAATTTCAGACAAACAATAAATATTGCTTTAGTACGCCTGTCCTAAATCATTAGTACATCTGTCCTAAATCATTTATGCCCTACATTTTATTTGCTAAAACTGGCAATCCCAACTACTAAAACTGGCATTTTTTTTTTTCAGGTAGTCCTCCTAGATTGAGTAGCAGGAATTCTCTTTTACTTGAAGCTTAAGTGTTAATATCAAAACCATCTAAACATTGCTTAAGCAAATGCTAAAAGGAAATCTGAGCCACTGTATTATTGTGGGTTACCACCTGCACATTTATGTTCAAGTCATCTGTGATACTAGATTGCAGTAATCCTTCTGTGTTTTGTGATTTCAAAAATAAAGTTATTTAATTAACAGCTAATCGGAGATTTCCGATTCTACTTATATTCAAAATAGTCCAAAATTGACTGGCTTTCAGAGGTTCTATTAAAATACCAAAAATTCTCTCTAAAATACTGTTTCCTAAATATAAAAATATTAAGATTAAAAATAAAACACTAGTTAAGGCAGTGACTTGTGAAGGCTGTTAATTAAGTTGTTTAAAACTTAAATCCAAGACCCTTTCTTCCACTCATCAGCACTGTGACCTTGAAACAATTATTCTCAAATTTAAGCTTCAGTTTTTTTATGTGAAAATGATATGTACTTAATTGATAAGTACACATTATGAGAATGCAATGATTTTAGCAAAGACAAAAGTATAAAACTGCCTAGTACATTTTAAGTGCTTGATAAATGGTAATATTATTATTAACGTCCAAACTCTTACAAATTATGTAGTGACTTCTACTTTTCTATCATTAAACATGTTGTGGTAATTACAGTCCTCTGAGTAAAACATTATAGAGCCCCTACAATATGAGCTACTCATAGTAAAGGCAAAATAAAGCCTTCTAGGGCAAAAATTACTACAATATCCCAAAGTTAGTATTAATTTCTGTCCTTCTGTAATTAGTTATGTTACATAAATATATTTGATTAACATCTTATACACCCATATTTCTGTATTCTCATAGTACCAATGAATTAGTCTCAAATGTTATTTGATTGTATTGGTTACAGAAAAATAAATCCAAAATCTAAACATCTGCTAAATAGAACACTGTACAGATTGTTGGCTACAGTAAAGTGGTAAATTTTTCAAATGAATGCATGTTTAAATTATAATGAAAATAACTGAGGAAGGAAAGAAATGAATCATTCTGTGACTGTTTCATAATTTATCTAATTATTATGTGACTACGCATTTTATATATAATCATCTATTCCATAGAAAGAAAAAAAGTGAAGAGACGTGAATGAAATATAAAACATTACAAAAAAAGATTTTTCAAACATACTGTAACATGGGAAGCAACTGAGTAAAAATTTGCCAAATGTATTGAGTAAATAAATGGAAAAACGTATTCATCAATCAATGAATTAAGTGAATAAAAAAGAAATATTCTTCTATGGGAAAAATCAGGATCAGAAGGTATTTTATAACTGTATTTTGTGGAATACTTGTCTTTTAAAACACAAGAGATATGTGTGTGTGTGTGTGTGTGTGTATAGGTATATATAGTTCAGTAAAACTCTAAGTTACAGGTCTGTGATAGCTGATTATAAAGAGTTTACACATTATCATAGATTTAAGATTATACTTTCAATTTATTATGTAATTTCTATAAGCTGGTCTGATTGCCTAGAATAAACATTCTAAAGTCTAAAACTTCAAGGAGCTCATACTGATTTTTTTAAATAATTACAAAGTTTCACATACTTATGTTCACACACATTTCTTCTAAATAAACCATTGGAAGGTGAAAACAATTTTATTATTAAGGAAGTGTCTTAGTTTGGTTTTATATTGGTATAAAGAGGCAGCATTATAGTTAACGTTTTGTTCCAGATGCTTGGAATAAGAGGACAAGTCACATCATTCACTCAAACCTCCAATTCCCCAAACTAATAGTGCTAGGAAAGAGGCAAAGGGAATAGACAGAGTTTGAACCTCACCCTAAAGGCTAATAGAAGATGGCTCTATCAAACTCCTCCAAGCAGGAGACACCCTGAGCAACACTCAGCCCCAAATTCAAACCTAGGAGCTCTTTAGGCAAAAAGACCTCCATATCACCACAGGACGAAAAAAAAAAAAAAGAGAGAGAGAGCAACAGTTCTTAATATAGCTGGGAAATATATTTAAAATGTTGTGCATCAAAATTAGCATCTTGAATTGTAAGAAGAAAAATGTATTTGTTAGTGCAGAAAACAGAGAGAAGGTGGTATTTATCTAATACAGCCTTGAACTGCAGCAAAGACTTTAGATAAGGGACCTCACACGGTCTCCTTTACTGTCTCATTTTCATTCTAGGGAGACCCCAACTTGGCATGTATTAACTGAGATCTTCAAATGGGTGTCAGGAATGCTGTTGAATGCAAACTTTAGAGGATAATCATATTGTAGCATGTAATGCTATACATGGAGAAAGGAAACAATAGCTATATAAACTAGCTGTTTATATAATCCAGTGAAAAAGAAGAAGTAAATGACACACAATAAGCTTTCTCCTAATGACCAGGAATGTCTATCTGCCTGCAGTTAATTTGGAAGACAAAAATGGCATATAGAAAATAAAAAATATGCTCCAAACAAAATAGAAAATTGATTTATGTATCAACAGAATTTTAATACAATATAAAGTAAGTTAATATAAATATATTTCTTTTTGCTAATTTAAAATGTTTTATAACAAAAATTAATATTTTATTACATGGTTATCTCCTCATAGAACTTTTATTTTACTACAGGTTAGCACTATTATAACTCAAATGTCTATTATTGTAACTTAAATTAGTAATTTGTGAATAGCTATCAGGTGAAGATAAATATAACAGAAAACAGAGGCAGGATTTTAGTTTTGAAAACTCTTTCTGAAAATTTATATTTTATATATGCATTTGGCATATATAAAGCAGATTTTTTTTGAACAGCTGTTTTCAGAATTTTAACACTGCTTATTCAATGCCACCTAAACTGCCTTAATTCTGCACATGCCTTTTTCTGATTTTATATTTTAATAATTTGAAAAATTATTAAAGGTATTTAATTTTGAGAACAAAAAAGCAAATCAAATATCTGAATAGTCAAATATTCATATATTCATAAAATATAAATGCTGGTACTTCATTCATAAAAATATACACAGGTCTTTATCCAAATTTTCTCTTCAGCTTATCAACTCAAATTTGATTAGAAGCAACATGTTAGAAGGACTAGGTCTGAGAACACTGATACCAGTAAGGAGAAATAGCATTTCCTCCTTATTTAATAACAATAGCACTTGCATTTTTGAGCTCTTGTTATCTACCAGATCTTGTTCATCACGCTTTGCTTATATTATTACTAATGCATCAAATATCCACACTCTAAGATATTTATATTATTATCTTAGAAAGAGAGAGAACAGGGGTAAGGGGGAAAAAAGAGAGAGAGCAAAGGAGAATGAGAGAGAGAAAGAGAGAGAGAGAGAGCATTTCGACTTCACAGCCTAACTTGAAAGTACAGGGCCAGTGTCAACTTCAATTTGCTTGATTCTGAAGCTTGTGTTCCTAGGGCTCTGCAGATCATAAAATACCTTCATACTTTATACCCTTTTTGAACAATAAATGAACTAAAGCACCAAAAAGCCTTCTGATTGTGCTAGCAAGATATAAAATTGATAGAATATAGGCCAATTTTTCTTTCCTCTTTATTATGCTGATTGTCTCTCATGTCAAGATTTTACTGCCTGTGGAGTATTGGTATTTCTGGCTCAAAATACCTGAACTTCTTATTTTAAATCATAATCTTCTACTACACAATTGTTATGACTTAGGAGAGATTACTGAAGAGTTACTGTTAGGTATTCTGTAGCTATTTCTTAAGCAGCTTAAATCGGAACACAACATCCTTTTCTGAATGAAGCACCTTCTTTCATGTTATGTAAAAATATTTTTTTCCTAATAAAGAGAGGCTTTGAAAAACATTCTAATGAAGCACCACTCCTCCTGTGACAGGATGATACCTTTTTTAAGTCTGTGCTTGTTTTGTGGTACCTCTACATCTGTTTTTGGTCTGGATAGTTTCACAATTGTCAGACTGTGCATAGTCTAAGACTCCATCTTATAAAACATAAAAGATAATGTACTCCCTTTCTTGACTGAAGCAGTTTCCTTCTTCATTCATGGAAAAATTTAAAAGCTAGTTCAAGTTTTCTTACATTATTCTTAATGTGAAAAAGGTTTTCAGTAGAATGTTCAGGCACGATAAAATACCCGTTAATGTCAAAACACAATAAAATGAAAAAATAATCAATGAAACCAATGCCTGAACTTTAGGAAGTTAATGGTTTAATTCTTTCCTTTCATTGAGCACTTGAATAAAAATTATTATTTTATTTTTAATCATACATTTCATTCGCAGAGACTAACTGGCAAATTCACCCAAAATATAGCATATTAAATTTTTGCAGATTTGACTTGCAGTCAAATTATGACTAATTACAAAGAAATAAAGAAGTTTCTGGCTAATTAGAAGAAATAAGTTTGTAATGGTCTAAAATTCAAATAAAGATTGAGAGTCTGGAATGTCATAGGATTTTTATTAATATTTCTTATATGTAACCCAAAGCTCACCACTAAACCTATTTGAGATGGTGGGGTTGATCCCACAGAAATACCAAAATCCCTCCATGTCATTATTCAAAGCTGTTTTTCAGCTAAATCTATGTCACTCTGCAAACAGCTGGTGCTAAATCACGTGATTTTAAGAAACAATGGACTATATAAGTAAAGTGAAATGCAGTTAAGATTATCTTGATGATTCAAGATACACTAAAGGAATACTTATCTTTCTTCAACTAGTTAACAAGAAATTTGAATATAGGGAAGATTGGTCTAATATTTCTTTCCTTGTTTGTTGTGAGGTCAGAATTGAAGCCAAAGAGTGCACTTAGCTAACTGTCATTTGACTTTAATTTTCATAATAACAGCTAACATAATTGAAGACTTCTTATTAACCTAGAACTATTCTAAGTGGGTTACATGTGTTAACCCATTGCAATCTGTATGACAAGTCAGAGTTACCTGCCTAAGGTTATGTAGCTGGCAAATAGAAGAGGCATTATTTGTACCCTCTACAGCAGTTCACCACTACATACATTTTTCCTCAGTCTCTTACCTGAGATGTGTTAAAAGTGTATTTTATGGATTCTCCATGGATATATTTGCTGGGATATTTAACCTAAGTTTTAGAAACAAATTTAGTCTCAATATCTCTCTCTCCTAACCTCATTCAATGTTAACAAAGGACCTTAAGGAGTGGTTTAATCCTGAATCATGAAAGCAAAGGAAATATGTGAAAGTTAATGAATACATAAGGAATCTTAAAATATGATGCACCAAAAGGACCATTAAACAACAAACCAAATAATACATCAAAAATTTTAATCAGAAACTCTATTTGCAACAACCAGTGAAAGACCAACTATTTGCAATAATCAGTGAAAGACCAACCAACAATCAGTGAAAGACCAACCAACAATCAGTGAAAGACCAATGGTGATCAAAGTCACCATTCCATGATAGAGCAATGCATTTACAGTGTTAAATATATAAGCAAACTGAAATTCTAATGTTGTAGTGTGGTTGTTTCCTGGACTTGCAAATAACTATAATATAAATTGTAAAGTTGCCAGATAAAATACAGTAAGACAAGTTAAATTTGAATTTCAGAGAAACAATGAATAATATTAAAATATTGCAATATTTAGAGCATGCTTAGATTTAAAACATTTAATTGTTTATCTGAAATTTAAATTTAACTGTGAGACAGCCAGGTTGGAGGGGATCCCTGAAGAAACTCAACCAGCCTGCCCACTGAAGTGGAGCCTGGGGAAGTTCATGAGGTTTGCAGCGGGGAGGAGCCTGGCCTCTCCTTTTCCTGTGTGGAACCTAGGATTTGAATGGCTGGGCGGGAAACACTCTAGCAGGGACTCTGGCCTGGTGAGAGTCCATGTTTCTGCTTTTTTTTTTCCTTTTCACCCAATAACACCCTGTGTTACTCACCATTAAAATTGTCTGTGAGGCTGAATTTTCATGGCCTTGGGACACAGTACCCCATCTTTAGTTGAACTAAGGAAAAGTCCTCCAACATTTTTGGCATGCAAAGTGGGGGCTCAATAAGTGGTGAGTGAAATGGGGACTCAAAACCTCTCACTGTTGCTTCTAAGCTTTTTCATTCTCAGACTTCTGAGGATGGGGGAAACCATGCCCCCACCCCTGTCGCTCCTGGGCCTTTTCGTGGCATTTTCTTTTTCGGGAGAGACCTGCAAACAGCGGCTCCCCTCCACTTCCACTCCCTGCCAGGCCTGGGACGCTTGGTCAAAGAGTGCAGCAGAGCCAGCTGTCTGGAACCAGCCATTTGCCACTGCTGCAGACTTCCCCGTCCCTGGCTAAGGGGTTTAACTCCTTTAGACTGTAATAAGCTTAAACTTATCTCCCTGGTGAAGGAAGCACTTGCATGAGAATAAGAGGTTCTTCCCCAGGCATTTTTAAACCTTTTGTCTTGCCTCTTCTCCACCCAGTCAGCAATTAACCTTTAAAGTCTCTTTTTCCCTTTATTAGGCTAGGCCCCTCAACTATCACTGTTTATATTTTCTGTAAAGCTTTAATTGTGAGAAAGGATTTGTGGGGCTAGTCTTGGGCTGTGGCCAATCTGGTGTGCTTTGCATTTCTGTGTGGTTTGTGTGGCAAGCCTCCATCTTGCTTTACATTCTGGGGCCATGGCCAGTAGCCACTTGGCAAGGCTTCCTTTAGCAATCCTGCCTTAGGGGATGAGCCCTCTCAGGTTAGATATCTGCATGTTCTCCTAGCCCTGTCTTTTCAAGGGTTCCACCCAGCGACTGGGTTTTCTTCTGCCTGTCTGTGTGTGTACTGTGTGCGACGTCTGTAAAAAGAGCTCTAATTAATTTGGCCTAAAGAAAGACAAGCACTGGGATCAAACACTTTTTTTTAAGGGAAGGTAAAAGCTATGGTATCTTTTAGTTCACATGACTTTAATATTTAAGAAATAAAAACAGCCCTAAAAACTATTAGCAAAATGCAAGTCAGATGCAAGATTTGCTAAGTGTTTTAAGGTTACAAACTGCTTTTTGGGTTTTGAGAACTATTTGACTTGCAAGCTTCAAAACTGGTAAGGCCTGGAGACATATGGAAGTAACCACACCGTAACTAAGAAGGCCAACCTTGGCTACACTTAGCACACAATTAAAGCAACCTACCAAATTTTACCTTAAAGTTAAAAATTGCTAGGAGTTAATTGAAACTACTGGAAACAGATGGAAGAATTGTGGAAATTAATCTTGCAGAAGAGGTTCTCTGTGTGAACATATTGACTAAATTCAAAAAAGGGTATTTTATGGTTTTTCTTTAAATTGAGCTTTGAAATAAAAGCATAACAAGGTTTTCCTAAGGTACTAATCTGCTCTTTGGTAAAATTTGTAAAGGATTATAAAAGATTTTTGCTTCTTTAAAATTTCTGAGTCACCATTTTGGCAAAATAAATAACTTATGGTAATCTGGAATTCTGTTTCATAATATCAAGTGTTTTAACACTCAAACATTTAACAGGCTTCTGAAAAATCAAACTTCAGTTTTAAAATTGTCTTCCCTGGAAGTAGGCTTTTCGAATACTTCAGAGGGCCCCTGAAGTGTCCAGAAAAGAGAGGTAAACAGGATTATTTGACATGCTTATGTTAGAAATGCTTGTTCCTGATGCCGTAAAGAAATAGCACTTGAACATAAATTTTATTTCCGCAGCAAGGCCATTTTTACTTTCTGCAGAAAGGGTACAGTCACCAGCAGTTTTGCCACGAGAGTACATTGAACAAAGGAGACAGGGTCATTTACAACCTGACAGTCCACCCTACTGGCTGTGTCCAGTTTCCATTGGCTGGAATGGGACCTCACATTCTGTATTCGTCCCGACTGTCTAGCAACTTAGAACTTTTTAAAAGAGGCAAAGGCAGAGGAGAATAAAGGAAGGAGGAGGAAGTAACTTTGGGAATTTGGAGAAAGGTAAAACTACTTTCGAATAAGAAAGAGGAACAAACTATGACCTAATGCTTGCTTGGACCAGTATAAGCATGCCAGGGCAAATATTTAGGCTAAATTGTGGGAGCAAAGAACATAAAGTACCGTGATTTCTTTATTATGGCTAGAAGATATTTAATAATGTTAGCACAGGTCTTTGAATAAATTTTGCTTCTAAGAGAAGTTACTATTTATTCCTAACTAGATGGGAAGGAAAGTCTTTGAAGAGGAACCTCTACTTTACTTTTTACACTTAGGTACATTGGATTGCCAAAATGATGCTCAATCTTCTTTAGGTTATATTTTTGTGAATAATGCTAATATTTGCTCCAAAATTGTATGGGATTTCTAAAATTCTGATGTCTGAGCATATGCTATCAATCACAATTAAGGTTGTTATCTTAAGTTATTATAAACCACAGAGATAAACAAACTTCTTTGTCAATTGTGTTTCTAACTATAACTACCCTGGGCATTTTGCTATTCATAGACAATTGTCATCTTGTTTTAATCCTTTTCAAAGATGGTTCATAATGAACCACAAAACTTTAGCAGGTGCTCTCAAATACAGGCTTCTGATAACTTTGGAGATTGTGACATTGGAATAAAGGAAAATGTACAGAAATCATGAAGAGCTGAAATTCTCACGAATATCAAGCAACACCAGCGTTAACTAAATGACTGAATTCAGAAAGCTGAAGCAACTTTTTTGACTTTTGGTTGAAATATTACTGATCCTTGTTGTTCAGAGTCAAGGAAACCTATTTTGAACTATTTATGGCCTTTAATAATTAAATAAGGTGTACTCCTATGAACAAAATTTGAAGCATGTTTGTTTCTCCCTGACTGGTTCCTCTAAAATTTGGAAACTATCTGTGAGTATTCTTACGGCACTATACTTGCTGGCATCAGTGCAATAACGATCCATTTTTCTTTTGCAACAGGACACAACTGTAAATACTGGTAATTTTACCAAGGCTTTGACTGGAAGGCTATTCTGCCCTTTACAGATTCGAGCTTGACTTACAGAGCCCATAGAAGCCCAATGGGGAAACAGGCCTCATACCCTTGTCTATTCAGTCACTGTACTGTGTTCCTGACCTATGGTCAGTAAAGGATGTTACTTTCTAATAGTCTAGGAGCTCCAAGTTTATCTTGGGACCTTAAGAGGAGAGGAACATCCAACTCACAGGTGTTTGAGGATATAAACCTGTGCTTGGGCTCTGCTTTAAGTGTTCTTATCTGAGATTCTTGTGGAACAGACTTCCATCAAAGCCAATCCAAAAGGCCTATGTAGAAATAATTATTATTACTGCACTTTTTGCAAATAATCAGGCCAAGTATAAGTCTAAAATCTATTTTGCAAACCACTCATTCCTATCAGAAGTTTTTTGTTTTTTTTTTGTTTTTTTTTTTAACACAGGACTGGAGAGAGGTAAATCTTTTTTCAAAACTTATCATATATTCGTCATTAAATTCTAAACTCATTCTTTTTTTTTGTTTTAGTTTTTGCCTACATTTTAGACTAGCCCTGTTTCTTCCTGTGAACCAACCAGCAATCTCCGGCTGCAGCTCAGAAAGAACAAGAGGGACGGGTAATGTAAAAATCTGGATTAATATTCTAGTTCTGAGCAAATCCTGCCAAGTGATGGGAATAAATAGGATGCCTATCACTTGGAGGTTTCCTTTCTGGGAAAGCAGGACCAAGGAAGCTAACCAAAGCCAAGCACCATGCACCCAAATCTTACCAAGCATAACTATAGCCACCAATTATCTGAGTGTGTCACAAGAAATCCTTTCCTCTCCCTTGTTTGAGGACGACTGAGTTCTGCAGTTTCACCTTAGCATTCAGCTTATGATAAGGAGTCCATACAATCCCCCAAGACACATTTTTGTCCCAGCCTCAATTCCAAGCTTCAGGTCAAAGCCCGAGGAAGGAAAACTGGATCAAAGGAATCCAGAGCCAGATGGTAGCAGAGGTTAAAAGGCACAGCACAGGTGAATGTGGCTGATTCCTGCTGATTAAGCCAAGCCCAAGCTTCCTGTTTCATGGACAAAGGCCACGTTAATGTCCATGGCATAAATGAGGTCTAGGGAACTCCAAGGCTACTGACAGTAAGTGGGAAGGAGATACAGGTGAGAGCAGATAATTCCGTTCCTTTTCTCTAGGCGCTTCCTGCTTCATGGGTGCAAGCCACTTTTGCACTCATGGTGGCACCTGCCAAGGTCACCAGAACTTGGGAATGCAAGGATGGAAGATGGAAAGAGGGCACTCTTCCCTCTCTCCCTCACATACCCGGTATCTGCTAGGAAGAGAAGAGAACCACGGAGGCCTGCTCCCCTCTTTCTAGATGGGCAGCCATTCATCTTTAGTCTGTACCCCTTTTGAATGCATCCTAAACCCTTGGGGCTCCTTTAAAAATGCTTTCCTTTTCCTTTCTTCTCTTTGGTTCTCTCTTCACTAGTAGGTAATTGTGTCTGTACTACAGGACCCTCCCCTCAGATGCATCCTCCAAACTGGAAAGAGTTAATTTCGCAAACCTTAAACTGGTTGACTTAGGATTGGGCTCAGGGGAAGGGAACCCAGAAGCCCAACATGCCGGCAAAAGGGTAAAGTTTTTTTTAACCAGTCAGGCTTTTGGCTTCCCTCTCCCTGTGCAAACTGGTAAAAGGCCTTGGAATTTTTGAACTGTCCTTACCCCTCCCCTTGTTTTGTTTTGATACGTGTTTTCTAATAAACCGGTTTGTCTGTTCTTGCCTTCAGGCCATCAAACTCCAAACAGTCATGGAATCGGAGCCTCTGATGATGGCCCCATCTGCCAGGGACCCTTAGATAGGCCCCTGAGGGAGCTCTGACTGCCGTTTCCACAAAACGGCGCCCCCTGTCAGCAGGAAGCAGGTCTTCGTCCTTTAACTGCAGTTAGATGTACTTCTTTAGAGCTGGGAAGGAGACAGCCAGGTGGGAGGGGGTCCTTGGGGAAGCTCCAGCCAGCCTGCGCACTGAGGTTTGCAGCAGAGAGGAGCCTGGCCCCTCCTCTTCCTGGGTGGAACCTGGGATTGGAATGGCTGAGTGGGAAACACTCTAGCAAGGGACTCTAGCTTAGTGAGAGTCCCTGTTTCTCCCCTTTATTTTCCTTTTCACCCAATATAACCCTGTCTTACTCACCATTCAAATTGTCTGCGAGCCTGAATTTTTGTGGGTGTGGGACAAAGAACCTCATCTTTAGCTGAAGTAAGGAAAAGTCCTGCAATAACTGGACATTCTGTATCTCATCTGGCAGCCTTACTTTAGTGTTATTAAAATCCGAGCACTCATGTATTTGTCAGCCACACTAATATGCGTAATTCTCAATCACTGGCAGAAATACATGTTAAAATAACATTAAGGTAAATTTGGGGGAGTTTAGACAAATTACTATGGTTTCTTAAAAAATTTCAAATTGTTTTGAAACTCTAGATAATTTTATGTATTTATTAAGGTGCATATGTATGTTTGTATGTATCTAAAGATAAAGATATTAATTTGATATTATGAGAATATATTCTTTATAATTAGTAATTTTATTTTCTGTAATATAACTTTATTTTGAGGTATTTAAAAAGTTAATTTTATACTTCTAAGAGTTACTGATATCAGCAAGTTTCTTCATTTTTAGATATAGCTACTGATTTGCATATCTATTTATCTATCATTTTTACCACTCTCAAATTACTATAAACACGGATATACAAATAATACTTTTCCCCCATAGGGAAGATTACATATCCAGGGTTAAGTAAATGCCATTTCTCTTTATTACTTCTTAGAAGAATGGATCACATGACAGCAGCTATGGAAATGAGATTCCACGCAGTACACCAGGGAAAGTTGACATTACCCTTACTTTACACTAGGAGGCATAAATGTTACTATAGATTTTTCCACCATACTAAACATACTATATTTATGATCCCTTAAAGAAGCTTAAACATGATAAAATATTACTAACTTTAAAATTTTTATAGTAAACAATATTCAAAGATAATTCTTTTTTTAGAAATAAAGTCACATTTGAGATTGACAACTTCTAGCAGACAAAGCTATGTCCTTGCTTGTTTTATATCAATAGCATAACTACATTAAGTAACATTATAGAAAATTATCCTGTGGTACCCCCTTTTAAAATAAAATGGTAGTAAAACATTAAAGTGTACTGTGAAAAGTTAATATTGAAGAAATCCTTTAAAGTCATAAAGTGAGCATAACTGCTTTTAAGAAAAACAATGAACACACTGTAGCAAAAACATGTTTTACTATGAATTTTATTAGTCTTTAGAAAACGGGTGTTTTGGAGCCCCCATCAGGCATGGTAAATACAAAGAAAAAATTACTTAAAAATAATTTTTGAAATAAAACTTTTAGAATTTGAAACTAACAATTTTCTAGAGTTCTATTTATTTTTTAAGTGTGTAACACTGATTTTATAGTTCAAAATTCACCATGGTCATTTTTTAAGCTTGAAACTTTGCTGAATAATTAAGATACATGTTTTGCTGCTTCTACACCTTTTCAGTACCTATTGATAAGAATAATGATAATTAAATTTAGTAATTTTGTAAATTAAGCCTGCATTATATGCTAGCAAACTTGTGGCTCTGAGGTCAATGAATTAGGACCTAGGTTAATCTGACTCCATAGTCTGTGTTCTTAATCGCATTTCTACATTACTTCCAAAAAATCCACCATTAACTATGTGTAGAGCTCAAATATCCCTGGAGCTTTCAAATAATTTTCTGGCTGTACATTCTTAATTTTTTGATCTTTGCTCCCATCCTGACCCCACCTCTGCCTGGCCTAAATATAAGGTTGCAGTGATTTCTTTCTTAAACTACTTCTGTCTCCTCTAATTATCATACTTAGAATGTTATTCACTTTCTATGTTGTCAGTTTTCAATTTCCAATTTTCAATCACATTTCTAGTTCCAAGTAATCTTGCCCAGCAGCTCAGACTTTAAAATTAAAATAAAAAGAGTTAATTCCTAATCTGATTTTATTTTATACTCTTTTTTAATTATGTAATTTTCCAATAAATCTTGCAAATCAAAGAAATACTCTCAATTTTTACTTTTATCTCCTATATCCAAATGAAATCTATCCTAGACTTTCCAAAATTCAAAATCTGGTCCCAACCTATGTCTCAATCCATTTACTCTGTTCAAGTAAGTGACAATTCATTTACTGTCACTTACTTGAACAGTTTATCATTTATTGAGCATCTAACTTGAACAGTTTATCATTTATTGAGCATCTACTGTGTTTCAGGCCCTTAAATTTTTATAAGAATATTGTCAGATATTAGTCGGCTCATTTTGGTGGTTAAGTATCTGAGACTTGAAGACCATGTTGACACTAATTTTACATGGATATGCTCTAAAGAAACGGAGATTTTAACTTCTATGCCCTACCGGCCATGACTTTTTATAGGACAAAGAAAGCTACATTGCATACAAACACACGCACACATACACACACAGACTTTACTTCAGTAAGATCTATTCATCCCATGTCACTTGTTTAAAGCATCACTTTATCTATAGAATCTTTATTGATTTTTTAGCCAAGGCTTATTCTATGCTAAAACCCACTTTTTGTATATTTACTAGTATTTATTCTAACACACTAATTTTATTGGTATCTAGTACTTTCTCTCCTACAAAAATCAGAGTTCCTTTTTTTTTGTCTTTTTTTATGGTTTATAAAATCTTTATAGCATCACAGCTTCATAGCTCATAGAACAAAATTGCAAAACAATTTCAGGAACCTCACAAATTCCTAAAAATCTACTTGTGGTCCTCTTGGACCAAGTAACACAGACTAAGAACTCTTGCACTAAACAGGAAGTTGTTTAAGCTTACTGAGTCTTGGTTTTAATGTCTATCCCCCAAACCTAACATACTACCTCGTACATAATTGACTTAACATGAATGTTTGCAGAATGAATAGATAAATGAATTAAAAAATGGGTGAATCATGTAAAGCTCAAATGAATAATGTATACGAAGATATATCAAGGTAACATTTATATAAGTTTAATGTAAGTTTCTAAAAGTTTAATATAGACTATGACAGACAAACTCTAGGGTGATTCCTCATGATCCCCACCTCCTGATGTTTATGACCATTTGTCACCTTGAGTGTAGGCAAGACAAGAGGCTTGCTTCTAACCAACAAAGTAAAGCAAAGATGATGGAAAATCACTCTGATGGTTATGTTACGTTATATAAGACTCTATCTTGATACAGACATGCTATAGAGACCTCGTCTCTCTAGCTGGCCTTGAAGAACTAAGTAGTAATGTTAACAGGTCTACATGGCTAGCAGCTGAGTGTGACCTCTAAGAGCTGAAGGCAATCCCCAGCTGACAGGCATGGAGAATAGAGAAGTGTGCAAATAGTCCTTAGAGATTAATGAGGAGACAATTGCTAATCAAATAATTGTACCTATTTTCTTTGAGGAAAAGGTATAAGGTTCATGATAAGAAAGTATTGTTTCAGTGAAAAGAACACTGATAGAGGAGTCGGCATATGTGAGTTTTATTGTAGACTCATAAACTATGTGGCTTCAGGCAAAGCACTTTCCTTTTTATGCCTCTGTATAAAACACTGTTATACAGGATGATCTGTAGGGTCCTAAGATCTAAATTTTTATTAATCTAGTACCAAAGACAAACAAAAAACAAAGCAAAACAAAAACACTAAAAACTGCAGAAGTAGTTCTCTCACAAGTTATTTATCCTATTGAGAGGTGACAGCGTGCTGGCAGTCCTTACAGTCCTCGCTCGCTCTCTGCGCCTCCTCTGCCCGGGCTCTCACTTTGGCGGCATTTGAGGAGCCCTTCAGCCCACCACTGCACTGTGGGAGCCCCTTTCTGGGCTGGCCAAGGCCGGAGCCGGCTCCCTCAGCTTGCAGGGAAGTGTGGAGGGAGAGGCGCGAGCGGGAACCGGGGCTGCGCGTGGCGCTTGCGGACCAGCTGGAGTTCCGGGTGGGCGTGGGCTTGGTGAGCCCTGCAGTCAGAGCAGCCGGAGGGCCCTGCCGGCCCCGGGCAATGAGGGGCTTAGCACCCAGGCCAGCGGCTGCGGAGGGTGTACTGGGTCCCCCAGCAGTGCCAGCCCAACGGCACTGCACTGAATTTCTCGCCCGGCCTTGGCTGCCTCCCTGCCAGACAGGGCTCAGGACCAGCAGCCCGCCATGCCTGAGCCTCCTCCCCCGCTCCGTGGGCTCCTGTGCGGCTGGAGCCTCCCCGATGAGCGCTGCCCCCTGCTCCATGGTGTCCAGTCCCATCGACCACCCAAGGGCTGAGGAGTGCGGGCGCTCCGCGTGGGACTGGCAGGCAGTTCCACCTGCAGCCCGGGTGCGGGATCCACTGGGTGAAGCCAGCTGGGCTCCAGAGTCTAGTGGGGAAGTCCAGAACCTTTGTGTGTAGCTCAGGGATTGTAAATACACCAATCGGCACTCTGTCTCTAGCTCAAGGTTTGTAAACACACCAATCAACATCCTGTGTCTAGCTCAGGGTTTGTGAATGCACCAATCGACACTCTGTATCTAGCTACTCTGGTGGGGACTTGGAGAACCTTTGTGTGGACACTCTGTATCTAGCTAATCTGGTAGGGATGTGGAGAACCTTTGTGTCTAGCTCAGGGATTGTAAACTCACCAATCAGTGCCCTGTCAAAACAGACCGCTTGGCTCTACCAATCAGCAGGATGTGGGTGGGGCCAGATAAGAGAATAAAAGCAGGCTGCACGGTGCCAGCAGTGGCAATCCGCTCGGGTCTCATTCCACACTGTGGAAGCTTTGTTCTTTCTCTCTTTGCAATAAATCTTGCAACTGCTCACTCTTTGGGTCCACACTGCCTTTATGAGCTGTAACACTCACCGCGAAGGTCTGCAGCTTCACTCCTGAAGCCAGCGAGACCACGAACCCACCAGAAGGAAGAAACTCCGAACACATCTGAACATCAGAAGGAACAAACTCCGGACACGCAGCCTTTAAAAACTGTAACACTCACTGCGAGGGTCCGCGGCTTCATTCTTGAAGTCAGTGAGACCAAGAGCCCACCAATTCCGGACACACTATCAGCAGACTATTTGACCAACGCATTGTGTTAACATTTGTCTTTCTCAAACTTCTTAAAAATAAGGTTAGTGTCCTATAATTAAAAATGCATCCCCAGTAGTGATTGTGTTGAGTCATGTACTATGTTAAACCATATATTCACTGAAGGATGTTTCTCTGAATAGCAAAAGCTGTGCAGTTAGACACTCCTGAGTTCATATTTTGGGGCTCACCTACTGGCAAGTAGGCTTTTTCTTTTTCTTTTTTTTTCTTTTAAGAGACAGAATCTTGTCATTTCACCTGGGCTGGAGTGCCTGGGCACGATCATAGCTTACTGCAAGCTCAAACTCCAAGACTCAGGCAATCCCCCCACCTCAGCCTCCTTAGTAGCTAGGACTGCAGGCACACACAACTTCACTTGGCTAATTTTTAAATTTTTTTGTACAGACACGGTCTTGTTATGTTGCTCAGCCTGGTCTCCAACTCCTGGCTTCAAGTTATGTCCTGCCTCAGCCTCCCACATCGCTGGAATTATAGGCATAAGCCACTGCACCCGGGTCATATTCAGCAGTTTTAGACAAATAACTTAAAATTTCTGAATTTCAGTTTACTTATAATACTATCTAATTTACAGTATTAGTGGGGGATCATATACAATGAATCAAAATATTTACAAGAATTCCTGGGTCATAAATAGGACTTATTAAATATTAACCATAAATGTCAGGTATTAAAACTATACTCAGTGAGAAGTTCATCAACTGATTCGTAACATAGTCTAGATAAAGTCAGAGGTACATGACAGGCAGAATTTTCAAAGTAAATATAACTTGTAATTTTGCACATGATTAAACAGCAGAAAATCCTTTAAAATAACATTTAAAGAAATATCAGATACAGAAATAACTCTATTCATGATTCTCAATGGGACAAGATTAAGACTTAATTTTGAATTAGTGGTAATAACTGTTCCTGATCTGAACACATAATTGTTTTTGTCTGCTTTTGAATTAGTGAAATTCTTTCATCGTCCTAGTTATATTTGTTTAAAAAATAAGAATCCTCAATTGAAAATCATTTTACCATTTTCTTAGAATTAATGGTTGCATTGAATTTTACATAGAGTTTATGATCATATTAATGAGTTAACTTCTTAAGTAAATATGATTTACTGCTACTTGGGAATGGAATAAATCTTTGCCTGCAGTAAAAGGTAACAAAATTCAGTGTGATAAATACTGCAAATGTGTGCTTCATTTGTAGGGCAGTTGACTAAGTGTGCTCTAGGTCTTGGATATACTTAGAACACAGAGACACTATCTATTTGGTTGCCAGAAGGATACCAGTCTTGCCCTACCTTCAACTTCTGTTGGGCACCCTACAGACAGAAAAGCACAGACATTACTGGTTAACAATTTTATTGCTAAGTTCCAGAAGGAAGTTTTGAAAGACTTTATTTTACTTAAAAGGTCTTTAATGGGAGCAGTTATCAATTTATGTTCTAGTCTTACAAATACACATGTAATTACTGAAAATCTCTGCTTAATTGCAACTTCATTAGAAACATACTTAAATGTATGAAATATGCTTGCTATATACAAAAACATCCACCCATACTTATGTACAGTGTACAGTAAACCTTATTTTTGAATCAAAACAATAGAGAAAGAAAGAGGAAATAAAATGTGAGCTCAAGTATTTCATATATTGATTCCGAGTTTTATACCAGTTTGCCACTATGTACTTAACCTTTGTATTTTGGAAAATTTAAAACACGTAAAAAAATAGAGAGCCTAATGTAATAATCACCCATATAGCCATCACCCAATCTCAACAGCTACTAATATTTTATTGTTTAATGTATTCCCACCATTATTATTATTATTATTTTGATAGAGTAATATTAAGGCAAATTCCAGACATTATATTGTTTCTTTTATGAACTCTTCATAATCGATCACTATCAATGATACATTTCTTTTAACAAAATACAATTCTATTATTATTTCTAACAAACAATAATTTTAAAATATTTTAAAAGCCAGCCCACACTCTTATATCTACAATTATCTCAAAATTTTAGTATCTTTTTATGATACTGAAGAAAGGAACAAACCAACAAAATTTTAGGTCACCATTAGAGGTTTTTAGGGTATAACATCATTCTGTAAATTGATATTCAAATCAAATATGTATATTGCATTTCCTGCAAGAACTGTATTTCAGGCTAGTCAGTAATTAATGGAGGGAAGTTCTTCATATATGTTCTTTAAAACAACTTGGCAAAAGAGAAATAATCTCTTTTGTCTATCGTTTTCATATCTATCCACTGTACATTTAAATTGAATGCTGATGTAATCATTTTATCAATAAACACAAATATAATTTTACACAATTATTTTTGATAATAATTTTGAAATGTTAATATATGTTGGGTTTTTTTTCATATATACATATATGTATTCCTTTGCCTACTCCACTTTTGGCCAACATATATTGGATTTTTTTTTTTTTTTTTTTTTTTTTGATACAGGGTCTCACTCTGTCACCCAGGCTGTAGTGCTGTGGTGCCATCTCGGCTCACTGCAATTTCCACCTCCTGGGTTCAAGCGATTCTAGT
Source organism: Pongo abelii (assembly GCF_028885655.2). Lineage (NCBI taxonomy): Eukaryota > Metazoa > Chordata > Mammalia > Primates > Hominidae > Pongo > Pongo abelii. Next base: position 72,143,399 of record NC_071999.2, read on the forward strand.
GCCTCAGCGTCCTGAGTAGCTGGGATTACAGGCACGCACCACCACACCTGGCTCATTTTTTTGTATTTTTAGTAGAAACAGGGTTTCACCGTGTTGGCCAGGCTGGTCTCGAACTCCTGACCTCAAATGATCTGCCCTTCTCAGCCTCCCAAAGTGCTGTGATTAAAGATGTGAGCCATGGCACCTGGCCTATATGTTGGCTTTATAATTCATTGATTAGATGAGGATGAGATAGGATGGAGAACAGTAGGAAAGTAGTTAATTTGCAAAGTTGTACGCCTATCATGAATTTTTTTTCTTGTTGTTGAGGACAAAAGAAAATAGAGGAGTGCTTTTGAGGAACAAAATATCAAGAAAATTATTGGGAGTCTTTGATCCTAGATGTTAAATACATTCAGTCAACCTGGTTGGGAAGAAGAAAGAGAAGTGAAAGGGGAGGGAATATAAAGAGGAGAGATTCTGTATCATGTTTGTTGAGCAGAACTCAGAGAAACCTAGAGGATAAAGATTAGAAAGTCCTTGAGGCTAGATTACATTGTAGAGTCCAGGGAGTCAGGAAGATCCCTAAAAGTAATGATCCATGCTGTCCATCTAGACATGGGAGTCCAAAGATAAATTCACTGAAACCTATTTACCTTCCCTATGGCATGAGGTATCAGCAATTTCCCAAAGAGTCCAGGAGGACTGGAATGAAGGCAGTCTCATTTGAGACCCCTCTGGGCAGATGAGACAATGGACATATAAGCAGACCAATGACCCAGGGTTGAGAATATTGCACTTCCTTTTGATGATAACGATCCTCTGGAATTGAGGTAAAAAAGAACTGAAGTTTCTGTCATACCCATGCAATGGGGATTAGACATTTTTAAAAAATGGAAGGAAAAAAATGAAAGCTCTATTTCCAGCACACAAAAATTAGTGACATATGAGTCATACCTTATGTAGTAGAGACTGCTTTAGATTTATGTAAACATCATTTATACAAAACCTATCAATTATTGCTTAATTTGCAAACAATTTGTTTTTGGCATTGCATGTAAAGACTATCATCATTTACTTACTGTTTTAATCAAGAGTTAGATATAACATAAAATCGATAATGCTAATAACCCAAAAGTATAAACTTGAGAATAAAGAATAATATTGTAGACTGGTATTATTAGATCAAATGCCGCTGTGTGTGTATGTGTGTGTGTGTGTGTGTGTGTGTGTGTTCAGAAGCAATAACCTATATTCCTATCTTGAAGCCTGAAGTTTACAAAAATGTCTCCACATGATACTACCATTTGTATTAATTTCTTTGAAAAAATACCTACTGGAAATAGTTACTATAGAAATTAGTACTAGCTCTCAATGACTTTTTTTATATGAACCATATTTGAAAAAATAGAAATCTAGATAAGTACAATCAAAATTACTTAGTACTTCTACAGATAATACTGACATCCAATAGAAACCTATTTTACCTGCTATAAAATCACAACTCTTCAGGAACTATCAAAATCCAGTCAAAAAATTCCACTGAATTCAAAGGGGACAATAGAGAAATAAACAGCAAGATTATTGCTAGAGATGATTACTTCATCAACATCACTGTACCTCACTTCACAAATTTCTCAAAGTTAATTACCAAAAATGTGACGGCAAAATTTAAAGATAATATGTAATAATTCTATCCTAATATGAATGAACATTCAGTCTGACTCTCTTAATATTTCTAGGCCATTCTAATTAATTCTGCTCTAGACATTTACAAAGGAGGTTTAAATTTTATGTCCCATTAAACATCAAGAGAACTGCTGGCCTCTAGGGGCTCTCAGAGCCTCGCGCTTCTCCACTTTCTCTTTTCTCCCCTTCCCAATGATGAACAAGGCACTGTCACAATCTAAGAGCCCTGCTCTTTCCAGTTTAAAGACATTTTATTGAACATTATTCTTGTGAGTGACGTCACTGTGTTGGGTGAATGTTGGGCTGCCCAAGGTTGTGCTGTCCATTGGGTCTCTTTTTCCATGTGACTAGATTGGTAAAAACTCTAGAGATTTCTTGAAGCTAGTTTGAAAGGTTTTTGTTTGTTTGCTTTTATTTTCCTGGTTTAGGACCTCTGCTATCTTTTTCCATTTGGCACCTGGCCCATTGCCACTGCCTAGGTCGAAGTCAATGGGTCAACTGTTATATGTATTGGACGATATTTTGGCCTAGGGCAGCTTAGTTTAAACATACTTTAAAAGCTAGGAATAATATTTCTTTTTCTTTTCCCTTTTCTATGACTGGAAAACTCAAATGTGGGCTTTCTTAAGTGTAGGCTTAGGAGAAATCAGACCCATATTGGTAAAAATTATTTCTAGCCTAAAAAACAAAGGCAAATACAAAACAAAACTTGTCTGTCCATTTGGTCTAGATATTTGGTCTAGATGAACTTACCAACCATCAACAACCTGCTACTTTTATCTCATTCATGTTTTATTTTTTTCTTTCTTGAACATATATTTCTCTTAGAGACTTCAGACTCTTAGACTGTGTTAGGCACTGATTAAAGTATTCAAAGTATCCCTGAATCTCCTGACAAACAAATAAACAGACAAACAAAAAATGAAATGAAATATTACCACATGATTCTTTTTAACAATACATTTCTCGTAATAACTTTATACATTTGCCTTTAATTTAGAATTTACTATTTCTAAAAACTAAGCTATAAAATATAAACCAAATTTTTATTATTATACATATTTTTTGAGACACACCTACACTTGAGGAAAAGGTGGTCTTGCTCTGTTTCACAGGCTGGAGTGCAGTTGCGTGATTATAGCTCACTGCTGCCCCAGAGCCCTGGCCTCAAGTGAACCTCTTGCCTTAGCCTCCCTAGTAACTGGAACTACAAGCATGTGCTTCCATGCCAAGCTATTATACATATTTAAGTGAGCCTTTGCACGTAAGCCTAAGTTTTACTTTTCTCCAAATACATTTTCAGTAATGCATTATTTCTTATAAGAGTCAACAAATGTTTCATTTTTGTGTATATCTATTGCTGCTATGATAGTGAAGGTATATATAACCTAATTTTGCAATTTTTCCTGTACTCAGATACTTCTCAGTTGGCCCTGGCTGACAGACAAAATATTCTATGACAAATAAAATATAGAATGCTCATTTTATCCCTATAGCTATTAAATTTGAAAAGCTGCCTTTGCTTTCTAGCTGAAATAAATTTTAAAATCTCTAATTCAATTAGTTAACTAGAAAATTACCCAGACGTTCATTGGTTTCTGAAATCCATTGTTTAAATTTACTGTACCCAGAATTTTTGCATATGCATCTGAAATATTTCATTATTCTGGCTAAAAAATTCATGAAACATTGTCTTAATCTTATTCATTGTAAATATTCTACCTAGAATTGCACATACTACAAATACTTTGAAGATATCTTTGTAAATTAACTTTGGTAAACTCTATAGACAAGTCCTAAAACAATTTGCACAACTATTTTTTAAATGGGACTTTTTCTTCTTTGGTTTTGTCTGAGGCCCATAGACAAGAGGAGCCAACCACTCACATACACTTAGAGAAAACATGGTCAGGAACCAGCTGTAAGACTCTTAGCTTTACTTCAACAAGAGATGTTTTAAAATTGGATAGGGCAAAGTTGGAGACTAGGAAAACAGTTTTGAAAGAGCTGTGTGAATTCCACCTACATAAACCTCTTCACAGAAGTCTGGAGAAGGTTGATTCAATGAAACCACTTAGATTCAGTGGTGCTTACACTGGTCAAAACCATGAAATCAAAAGAGGATAGTTTTTGTTCTCCCAAATTCAGTGTAATAATAAGAGGTTGTTTCTTTGGGTATGTCCTGTTCTTCTCGATATGTGAAATCAAAAGATGCGCTTATGTTTTCTTTGTGTGACCAAGGTATAGGACATGAAATAGCAAAAGCCAGAGCCGGCAGGGAGCTTAGATACTCCTGAAAGATTGCCTTGAGTAGAGAAAATTCTTGGCAGAGAGAAGATAAAATGTAACTTTGCATGTCTTATATTTGCCAATGAGAAGAGATTTCCAAAGATGGGGACATGCTGGGGGTTGGAAGGAGGCATACCTTAGAAAGAATCTCTCCTTTTTTTTGACAAAAAGCAGCAGCTTAAAATGCTGGAAGTCAGAGAATACCAATGCTGTATTACTATCACAGAACTGGCTGAGAAAGCCCTGTTGTATGTTTTACCTCCTCTTGGTATTCCTACTTTCACCATAGAAATGCCAGAGATATTTTCCATGTTTGAAACAATAAGCAGCAAAATAGGTAGAAAATAAAGAAAAAAGTCATCATACTTCAATTTCCCACTTCGTGCAACCAGTTTGGAGCATGTTCAAGATGAGTTAAACAAACAAACAAGCAAAAACTTTTTTTTTGCTCTGATTAGTTTAGATGCATTATTATAATTACTATTTTTATTATTTACTTCTTAGAGCAGTTTTAGGATGACAGCAAAATTGAGATAAATGTACAGAAATTTCTTACGTATCTCTTGCTCCCACACATGCATAGCTTTCCCCACCATGAACATACCCCACCAGAAAATAATTTGAATTTAAGTAAAATAGAAATTACGGTCATTAGACTGGGGATAATAATTGATGAAATGGTCTTTTATTTATTTAATAAAAGTAAGCTAGTCAGTGTTTTTTATTAGCAAAAGCATTAACATTTGCCCAAGATTTCCTCCAAAGGCCAAGGAAAACACCCCCCAATAATGCTTATTTGGAGTGGGCAGTGATTTCTGGAGTAGGGTATGGGTCTGCGGAGAATAAAAGTTTTGGCCAAATATATCTTCCTCAACATAGTAGTAAAAAAACAAATTATCCAAGAATTCAAGTAGACAATAAAGGAAAAACAACCCCCAAATTGTTATCTCCCCTCTTTACATTTGTTTTAATCATGATTTAATCCTTTTTTTTTTTTTTTAATTTTCTGGTAAAAACCAGAAAATCTGATAGACAAATTCTAAAATACCTTTAACTCTAATATTCTTTATTTGTTTTTGTAAAGTGTTGATTGGAAAATCAAATTTCATAGGACATTTATATACGCAAATGGATTTCTTTTTCTCATTGACTATTCTACTTAACTGTATTTTTGCAGTTCTAAAATGTGTTCAAATTTCATAAGATGTCTGACATCAGAATATCTTGCAACAAATGGCTTCTTTCAGTTATATTTATAGCATGTTTTTTTCTTTTTTAATGGTTCATAAAATGAAGACACATCATACAATTTAACAGCCAAAATCATATCAAACATATTAAATGTATATCTCAAAGAATACAACAACAACAATAAAGCCAGCAAAAAAAAAAAAAAACCAAATGTTCATCCTTGCCCCCTACAATTACTTTTGAAAGCTCAAGTGCACTACGAAACCAGAACAACTCCAAGCAATCAAAATTTTGAAGGGGACTCACCAGAGTTGGGATCAGAGTTGCCATCTGCTTCAGTCCTCTTGTCCGGAGAGGCCTGGTCATAGAATTCGTCCTGTGGCTGAACCAGAGGAAGAGGGTGTGAGATCAGGGTTCCACTACCCACCGGCTCATGGTCTCCTAGACCACTGTCACTGCAGCTTTCCTGGGAGCCATCAGGGAGGTGAAACGTAACACGGCGCTGCGACTACAAAGAAGACCACAGGACATGCTGATTAACACTCCTCCCAAATAAAACAGGCCTAGTGGAACACAAAATCAAAACACTTTCAACAAGTGACACAATGTAAAAGCAAAATAAACCAAACTAGGAACAAAGCTAAGAACAAGTATTAATTATTTGCCATTTACTATGTAATGGCCAACCAGCAAAATACCAAAAAGAATTTCAATCTTGTATAATTCACGACCTTAAAACTAAAGTTGGGGCTTTGACAAGTGTAACAAGAAAGGCAAAACAAAACTAAACAAAACTTATACTGTCGACAAAATTACAGAAAAAAATTAAATAAGATGAAATATGCAAATATGCTTTTGATAACTCTAAATAAATACTTAGAAAATGCAATATTTCATGTCTTTTGAATGACCAGACACTGTGCTTACTTGATGTTTTTAGGGTAACATTTGTAGTCAATATATTTCCTATAATACCACCTGCTTTTTGTTTGTTTGTTTGTTTTTTTGAAACAAAGTTTTGCTCTTGTTGCCCAGGCTGGAGTGCAATGGCGCGATCTTGGCTCACTGCAACTTCTGCCTTCCGGGTTCAAGCAATTCTCCTGTCTCAGCCTTCCGAGTAGCTGGGATTTCAGGCGCATGCCACCATGCCCAGCTGAATTTTTGTATTTTTAGTAGAGACGGGGTTTCACCATGCTGGCCAGGCTGATCTTGAACTCCTGACCTCAGGTGATCCTCCCGCCTCAGCCTCCCAAAGTGCTGGGCTTACAGGCATGATCCACCATGCCCAGCCCACCTGCTATTTTTAAAGGACACCATACCCATGTGAGTGTCTTAAAGCAGTACTGGAATAATTAATTAAAGTTATTTGAAGAGTCTCAGGATCTACTGACTGAAATAGCTGTGCTGAAATTATTATTTTAAATAACGAAGTTCTATGCAACTGCTATTGATATACATAAAAAGAAGACTATATTTTAAAAGAGATTAAATTAGAAATTATTCTTGACCATTGACCCAGATATCACTCTAGTCTTTGGCTACACTGGTAGTAGAATAGAATATCCTAGTTGAAAGGTATTTGGAATATCACTTTGGTATATATTTGCACAATGTCACTCTCTGATGTGACCTAAAGTGTATACATGGTAACTTCAATAAATTGTAATGTTTACCAAAAAAAGTTATTTTATAAAAAATAATAAATTTTAATGTTTCCTCAGCACAGATTGGTTTAGTTCTCTTGGAAAATGCTCTTTTAGCTGCTATGATCTCTGAGAATATTTATAATTATGTAGGGTGGAGATTTAGGCCTTAGAGAATTGTATGAGAGTAGTACATCTGTGCTATTTGAATAAACCTAGTTTTCTTTCTGCCTAGCAGCCAAAAGACCTTCCAATACCATGCCACATATGACCACTTAAATTCAGAATTAATAAAATGATGAATGTATATATTAAAAAATATATAATATACAAGTATATAATGTATAATATAATCATTTTCTAGTACCTAAAATTTGTGCTTTTCAAGAGACAATTTATAGATTGTATCCATTTCAAAGAAAAAGGATTGCAGTTAGAAACAAAATAGTATAGATAGGTATACTGAAACTCATGAATGCATACTTATAGACTGACAACAGAAGACAGCCTATATCCTGTGAGTCACTGGTTCAAATCCAACTCAGAGTCATAATGGAGTAGAGATGATATCACTTTACTGCTGTTCAATGATCTGTGTGAAACGAGTTGATAGTTCACTACATTTTTAATGAACTGATGCCAACGTCACATAAACTATAATCATAAATGGTACTAATTGCCTCTATTGTAACACATTTCACCTTCATGCACATGTATCTCAAGAACATCATTCTCTTCTCAAAGGTTTTGAAACGTGCCTAGGTGAGTGCTATAGAAAAGGCAAGCTAAGCTTGAATATTAATATCTGAAATGTATTTCTTTCTGGATAAGAAAGATCATGCTATCATGCTTATTTATTGTAGTGTTTACTCTCTTATATATATTTAACTCTTCAGGGAAAACCAATAATACAAATATTTGCCATTTATGTTTCAATATGCCGTCAACCTATCAATATCCTTTTGTGATAAAGACTATACTAGGAACCACACTGCTTATTATGGATGACTGTCATAGCTTTTACAGTGATTGATCTACTAAAAACTCCTAGATTTTAATGTATCTTTGGTGTGATCCTTGAGGAATACCTCTTAACTCTGGTGAGTAAAAAGAAGTCAAGACTTAAGAGAAAAGCAGTGAAACAAATGATTCTTGAATCTTTGTAAAGCATTTCTGGAAGTCCCTTAAGCCATTAAGAAGTATATGTTTTACAGACAGAAGTAAAAAAGAAAAAAAATACATCTGTGATATTTTTAAACATAGTTAATACTGTTTCAATGACGATATTTCTTCCTCATAATGAATGTTTAAGTATGCACCACTAGTTATACCTTAATCCTGCAGTTCTTGCAGGTGGTCCTTGGAACAATTTTTTATTGAGCATCTACTATATACCTGGTACAATGATTACACTGAAAAGCAAAACTAAAACATTGTTCTCCAAAACTATTTCAAATATAGCTTATTAGAGTCTGTCTCACATACACTACACTATTTTTCTTTAACACTTTATAAGTGAGAATAAGAAAAATGTAAATTTACTATAAATTATTTGCAATGAGACACTGTAAATTGGAGTGATATAATGTTTAAACTATGGAGGCTTATGAAAATCTTTCTGAATTAATTTGACTCAGAGATGTTTAAGTCTTAATTGGCAGATTTGTGCACAATTTATCAGTCTGATGGGAGGGAGGGTGGTGATGTGTTTGAATTAAGAATCAGTACATGGATATTATGATATGAAGCAAATTGATGAAACAAACCCATCTTTAATTTATCATCATAATGATTGATGCAAGTTAAAGAATGTCTGAACTATCAAGGCAGATGTAAGGAGATGAACTGAATAAACTGACATGCAGAAAAACAAAGACCAGTAAGGTGTAGGAAACAAGGATTTTTGTTGTGTTTAAGGGCTCAGTAGTACTTGCTCAGGTTGAACTGCAGAGCACCAATTTAAAAAGAAGCCAGAACCAAACCTCATGGCTGTTGAATGAGTTCCTGGCTTTGAGAAATAGAAAATAATACCTTGCCTGTGGAAGTGTTGAAAGGCTAAAAATATTGTTCTTGGTATGCAATACATGACACATAGTAGATAGTGTTCCTGCTATGGAATACTTGACACATAGGAGATAGTCAATAAAAAGTAGCTATAATTATTGAAATTTAAAACTACATTTTTAAAGCTTATGGTCTATCAATGTTTGGCCGGTTTTAAAGATGTGATTCTCTTATCCCCTACCCCCTCCAAAAAAGTATTATTCTTTCACAAGTGAAATATGTGATCCACAGAATTTGGCATGCCTCACCATGCGACCTATTGATCTTGTCAACTCAGGGCCTTCTCTGAGGTGACACAGCTCTTAGTGTGGGGTGGGAAAGACTAAAAACCGGGAATACATGTTTTCTCCATTGAGAAAGTGAAGACTTGTCCATTATCTTTCCAGTACATCTATAATGGTATATTCAGAGGAAAAAGAATTTACTTACTGCCTCCAAAAATTTTGCATCTTGATTCATCTTTATGGAAATAAGCTCAGTCTGGGTTATAAATGTAGTCAAATCCTGACTGGCTGAAGAGGGACAACACATATTACAGTGAGACTCCTTCAGCCTCTCCAGAGCTGGGCAGTTACATTTTGTTTTCCTAAATCTATTTCTTACCTATTCAATTTTCTCCAGTGGGAAATATTTTTATTATTATTGCCTCTGTCCGGTTAATTGTTTGCATGTCACATTTGTTTACCTGATTTATCATTGACAGGTTATATCCAGATTTCTGGCTGGCTTGAGAAAGAATAGGATGAAAGAAGTAACTACTAAGGCTTCCACATTTTATTTTCTGTCAGGACTGCCACTATGAATTCTGATTAGGCAAAGTTTGTATCAGAAGGTCTACTCTACACAATTAATAGTGCTATGTGTTCACACATGGGGGTGTACAGGGTCCTGAAAGTCAGAAGGTGACACACTGGTTGGGTTTGAGAAATATCACCAAGAACCTCTACAATACTTTTTTCTTGCAGCTTAGAAGAAAAGCAAAAGAAGGAACATTCAAGATGCCTAATGAAGATGTACATGTCCTGCACTGAGCATCATTCTTCAAGAGTCACTGAAAGAATGAGTCACCTAGGAAATCCCAATCATTGCTTGAATGTTTCTCTTATGTATTTCTTACTGGTATAGAATAGCATTCACAAGTGAATGACTCACATTCAAGCCTACTATTTCAGTCTTATGAATTTACAGACATTCCTATGTGCAAGGATTTGGTGGTAAATGTCATTGTTTTCTGCATAAAATAGTCTAAAGGTAAGAAAACAGTAAAATGTCTAATAGATGATTAATAAGTTACATAATATCCTGTAAAGATGACACCATACAGTTGTGTTAACTATTGACAATGCTTACAGTTATGTCAATTAATATGTATTAGCATAGGAAATATGTATAATCTATTGTTAAAGATAAAAATCAGGTTGATAAATATTTTGCTAAATTGAATTGTGTTTTTGTTAATGTGTATGTATGTGTGAATCTGCATAAGCTAATTTCCAACCATGCATATACCAAGTGTTTAAAGTAGTATTGTTTGGTCATGTGATTATGATATTCAAAAATGTTATTATTTTGACCATACTAAAATTTCCACACATTATCTTTGTAATAATAAAACATATCCCAATTTTTAATTGTTTATCTTCATCACTCATAGAAAATTAGAGCTTAATCCGGAAGAACAGAAACATTTGATATATGGTATATGGGTTTTCCCTTGAGCTAAGGAATGCCAAACAATCTTCTGATCTCTTGTCTGTTATTCTAACTTCCATTCTTCACTTTCTTTACGTAGTTTTTTAATCATCGCAATTAAAGATCCTGCCTTCTCAAGTAACATGATAACAACATGAATCTAGCACTAAGCCAAGTATTACCAGCTAAATAAACCAATTATCTAATTAATGACAGACATTTAAAATAATTATTGTCCAATGGAATGTTATACATTGATATTATGAAAATAGAAAAAAAGTTATTTGTAATTGTTTAAATATGATTTTATGTATAGAGAATTCTTTAAATATCTTCTCATGGAAATATTGTACCTAATTTTGATTTAATTCCCTTGCCATGCTTGAGCAATAATATGTCATTTATTTATCTATCATTCTAACTATGTATCTATGTATCTATCTATTGCTAAATAAATACACACACATACACACACACACACACACACAAACACACACACCATCCAGAAAGTATTTATGATGAAGTAAAATACAAAACCATGGTAAAATTTTATATTCAAACATGTTTTTGCTTTATCTCTGCATAAATCCAATAAAGATTTGATTTTTCTTTATTTGAAATATTTTCATATATATCTCTTCTCAAAGTAGCAAAGGAAATCATTCCAAAGGGAGTTAAAAAATATAGAGACTGGAAACTGCATTTTAATACACATATTTCTTATAATATTTACTAGAAATATTTTGAACTTTCTTATTTTTATAAGAACACATTTTAATTGTGATTTATAAATAACTGTCATAAAGATAGTCTATGGTAAATTCCTCAATACGGTCTTACCATCTAAAATCAATGCATGCACACATTTCCTCTTAATAAAATCCAAAACTCATTGTGGTTTAGAAAGTAAAGTAAATGGGACCCAAAAAGCAATCTATGGTTATGGCCTAATTTGCTATTGCTCTGAATATTTGCAGACTCAACTTAAGGGTAACAAATATTAATACACACATGTACTTCATTCATGTTTGAAAGATGAGACTCAAACCTTAAGAAAAGGTTTCTGAATTTATGATTTATAGAAATTACTAGTACCTATGTGTGTTCATTATCAAGAATAATAAATAGTTTTGACAGATAAAATTATAAAGCACTTTTCTAATGGTAATAAATAAAATATTTTATGAGTTGAGAATTTTTTATGAGTCATTTTATCATTTGTAACTCAAAAACTGAGTTAATTTTCTATGCTGTTTATTGGAAGTACTTATGTTAAAATGGCTCCACTAATGTAGAAATCACATCCTTTTTTGAGTGGGAAATTGTTTAGAAATTTAATTTTCTGGTGAGGCTCACATCTGTATTCCGAGCACTTTGGGAGGCTGAGGCGGGCGGATCACGAGGTCAGGAGATCGAGACCATGCTGGCTAACAAGGTGAAACCCTGTCTCTACTAAAAATACAAAAAATTAGCCAGGCGTGGTGGCAGGCACTTGTAGTCCCAGCTGCTTGGGAGGCTAAGGCGAGAGAATGGCGTGAACCTGGGAGACGCAGCTTGCAGTGAGCCGAGATCGTGCCACTGCACCCTAGCCTGGGAGAGAGAGCAAGACTCCATCTCAAAAAAAAAAAAAAAAGAAATTTAATTTTCTATTTTAGTATGTTACATTTTTTTAGACAAGGAAGTAAGGTAAAGTGACTTGTCTATATAGGTTTCAATGAGAGAACCAAACTAAAAACTACAATTTCTGATTTCCAATATGAAGGTATTAGCATTGCTCATTCATCTCTTCACTTAAATAATTATTGAGTACCATTATATTCTAGACACTACTCGAGCTGCTAATACTACAATGGTGAACAAGACAAATAGTATATTCCACAACTTCCTAAATAAGATCATATTCTAAAAAGTAGAATTTCATTAAGCTCCTTGCCATCAGTCCTGAGGATTGTTTTGACCAGCAGCTGTGTCACCTTTTCATAATGTCATTCTCTTCTAATTCTTGCAAACTATGCAGACTTAGGCAAGGTCAGTGTGTGAATGGGAGACTTTCACTGTATTAATCAGCAGAAATCTAGGTAGGAAAAAAAGGCGAAGGGACTGTATTCTGAGTTTATGCCAAAACGATCTGCAGATCTGTTGCCAGCCATAAATTAAAATTTACTGCCAATTTGTGAACATAAAAAATAAAAGGAATAGAAAAGTATCAAAGACTGCTAGAGTAATTTTGGACTCAAAAACAGAATAACTGTGAATTTTGCATGTCTTAATGAGCAATTTTTTTTCATCTAGGGAGTTACAAAAATATTAACAACCTCAAATAACAATTGATGAAATCAAAACTAGCAAATTTTTATGAGGAACATATACACATGACATGTTAAGAGCTTACAATAAATATTTATTTACTGAATGAAGATGAGTTAACTGGAATTAATGTAGGAAATCTAAAGGGGACAGAGTAGAAACAAAATATTATTGTCCATCCTTCAGTGTGATTTCTCACAGGAAAAGTCCCGTCTCCTCCATAATAACTTTTCAGAGCCCTGCCCTGTTTTAGAAGTTGCAAAGTGAAACATGATAACATTCCACTAGCTGTCAGCCTTTCCTCCTTTCCTCTTTGAATTTTTACATTTTAGAAGATTTGGAGACAAATGGGAAGGTTCAGTTTGTGTTTGAGAAAAATATGCAACAACTTCACTGATCCTATTTGATGAATGTGAAGGTGTCAGCAATTTCAAAATGAAGTTTTTGATTCCTAGTTTTATGCATGTTATATAAAGTAGAAATTGGGCGCAGATGATAACTGGCCATTTAAAGTCAAGCAGTATTTTCAGAGGAAATGGGGGAGTTTGTCTGTACCATACTTACTGTGCTCTTAACCAGTTTGCTGTTTGCTGCTAAGCAACTGCTTCGTTAGAGGATAGAGCTGTCAGCTTTTGTTCTAACTTACTACTCAACTTCATGCTTAGTTGTGGAGACTTGTTTTTATGTGTGTGGAAAACTCACATGGACTTAAACTTGGCCTGTTTGATTTGTAAATGTCTTATTGTGAAATGAGTTCCTCAAACTAAGGATCTGTATTTTTTCTGGGATTTGTAAAGTGCATCAAATACCTCTTAGGACTCCCTGTGGTAGAGAACTCATATTAATGTCATAAGGTGATAAGTAGTATACTGTAATTTGACATTTGTTTCTTGTGATTTCAGTTAACTAGCATCTATCATGTGAAAAAACAATTGGTATCTTTAAGAAACTTGAGAGAAAAGTATACTCTATACTCCTTTTGGGTGTAGTCGTGGTGCTTGAATTTAAACATTTGAAACAAACATAAAACAAAAAAGTCTCCTCCACATCTTTTTCCCCTGTAGGACATTAGAGAAAAAAAAAAAGGTTCTGAATCAACTTCCCTTTATGGTTTGGGGACATCGCCGCACCCTTATAAGTCTCCCCAGGGGTTCAAAGCAAGCAGAGAGGATTAAAAATTGTCTGCATGGTTGGTGATTTGCTTCTTATATTCTTATTTATTAGTTCCTGCTATCAGAAACGCCCTCAACCTATTTCTCATTGCCCAGTATGAATGCGGTACTTTATCTGAGCACACAAAATATAAAATGACTACATTAAACAGGAGCAGCTGTTCCTGAATCTGCAAGCAGAATTTTGCATCTATTAATGACATGTACAGAAATACGGAGGAAAAAACCCAGCAAGAGTCCTTTCCAATTTAGTTTTCTAGAAAAAAACAAATCCAAATGACAAAGTAAGTTACCCTTACCATATTTACAAAATCAGCATACGTGATGGCTGTAGCAATTTAATTAGAAATTAATTAAATTATCACTATTATTAGATAAATATATAGACATCACAGATACAACATATGGTCTTAGAAAAAGGAGGCTTTACTTTGGATAACAATGTATCACCACAAAATGTGTGATAAACCTCTTGTCAATATTGATAACAAAAATGGAATCTGATTCAGTGTCTACTACTCAAGAATTTGTCTCAGTTCCCTGTAGCAGATTTTACAAAAGAAGTAATGGGAATCACCCTAGCATTCCCCTTGTTAATAATTCTCCATACAAAATAAGACTTTTAAAACCAAAGCAGGCCACGTTTTTAAAGTAAGTTGCAGCTTTTAGGACATAGCCCCAATTTTATACAATAATTAACCTCAGACTATGGCCACTTGACTGGTAAAAAGTTTAAACAGGCACACACCCATGCAAAGACACACACACACACACACACACACACACACACATCCAAGCATGCTTTAAACTTTCCTCATGTATTGCTGAAAAGGGAAAAGATTGTAATTACCTAGTAAGAATGAAAACTAGTAATTCAAGCCTTTAATGGACAGATAATGTTATTCCAAGTTAGAGAATGAAACACAAATAGAGGGGTTGAAGAAGTGATCTCTGCAGAAAGTCTCTAAGAAGTACTATTACTGTACAATAAGGTTGTTTAAAAAATGCTCATGAAGGATTGTTAATTTGCACCTATAATGTAGCCTAATCTGTTTCAACTGATCTTGTGTCACGCAATGCAGTTTTGTTTCATTTATTTAACTTTTGGATTTTTTTTTTCTTTTTTATGGAGTCTCGCTCTGTCTCCCAGGCTGGAGTGTAATGGCACAATCTCGGCTCACTGCAACCTCTGCCTCCCAGGTTCAAGCAATTCTCCGGCCTCAGTCTCCCGAGTAGTGGGATTACAGGTGCTTCCCATCGCATTCAGCTAATTTTTGTATTTTTAGTAGAGACGGGGTTTCGCCATGTTGGCCAGGCTTGTCTCGAACTCCTGACCTCAAAAGTAGTGAAGGAGTAAGAAGCTCCTTGCAATAGTCCTAGATCATGTAATGGAGATCTAGCACTGACGGATCATGGATTAGGATTAATTCTGAGCCATCAGTCACATCTTTTTCAGCAAATAAAGAAAAATGTCAATGGGAATGATGTGCCCCTGTAGCATAGCTTTCTAGTCTATGATTCAAGAAGACAGCCATATAACTATTAATTAGCATAGGATTCACAAAAACCAGCAGTCACATTAAAGAACTTGATCCTCTTCAGTAGGTTAATGGGAGGATTAATTTGTATGGAGAAAGTGCATGGTCGTGCATAGTCTACAAAATGTAGGTAAAGATCCTAATTACGCTCGCAGTGTATGGAAATATGTGCGTGCAAGAACAGAACATGACAATGACACTGTTGACAAATTACTGCATTCTCTCCTCCAGGCTATGCTAAAAGCATGACATGTATTTGAGAAATGTTTTCCAGAATTGAGGAGAGAGGGGAAACAATAGATATGGAAGGGACTGTCTCTAGCCATATAGAACACACAAAAAAGCATCCTTTGAATTTCATCTTAAATCTTAGACTTATTAATAAATGATAGGAAGGGACAGATAGATGATGGATGGACAGAGAGATATAGGTAGTTAAATAGATAGAAATGTTGATATGGGTTGACTATCCAATGCAAAACTGTGTCTGTATTAACTACCAAATAAAAAAAGAAAGTTACAAAAAATTCATATATTTCTTCTTAGTAATGGTATTGTGAAAAATGTTTGTACTGTGAAGTGCAAGCATATTCTAACTGGCCTTCTTTTAATTTTCTCAAAGGGTTTCAATAAAAATATTGTTTGCAGTTGAAATATTTTGATTAGAAATGTGTAATATTCAGGCACTATTTTTTTACTTCCAGTTATGTTAGTGAGGAACGAAATAAAGATACTTTTAAGATATAGATAAAATGTATATATACATTTGTGAGCATATGTATAGGTATCTACATATTCATGTAACAAAACGGATGCACAAATACCAATACAAACATGCTATATGTGTCCTAAAATGTGGAATTCATATTTTTAGACAGTAAAATTGTCAAACATATCTGAGATCTTTACTTATTAATGTTGAAAATAAAATCCAAACTTTATTAACTTAATCTCAGAAAGCCTAAATTAATGAAGATAAATTCTGATACATGTTATAGTCCAAAAAAGCTCTTTTTGGCTATGTTTGGTGCTATTTAACATATAGCCTGACCAGGTAACAAAAAATTACTTGTTTAGAAATATTTCATTGAGTGTAGAATTCATCATATGCAATTGTGGTTATAAGATGAGAAAAACACATCCTGAATTAACAGAAATCTTATAAAGTATCTATTCTGTTCTTTATTGGTTACTTAATGATTCATATGCTATGGCAGTAACACCACTAGATTTTTTAAAGTTTTCAAATTTGTGGTTTTGAATTGTTTTGAAACCTTGCATATTACATGACACAGCCTCAAGGTGTCAACACTTTGCCTTTCACGACCTGATTTTATTTTTTTGAAACAGCTAAAATACATTAGAAGTAGTGAACAGTATTTTTTTTAAAAAAGAAATCATAAAGTAAAAATGGCACATTTTCATCAGTAGCTTAAAAATTATATTTGAGGACCATTAGAAAAGTGGAATTCCAAATATTTTGAGAAATCACAATATTAAGTGTAGCTATGAATGAGGGGAAATTTGAAGGACAGCACTCATTTAAATGCATAATTTCTGTTCTTTAAATAAAGATCAGTCTCAATTTTATTCTCAACTTATATGCAGAAATGTTCTTTTTGGCTCATAAATTTAGTAATAATAGTAAAGGCAGTATGGTATGAGAGAATGCGATGAATAATGATAGACTTCATAAGGGGTTTTGAATCACAGAAATCTGAGAAAAAGCTTATAAAACAAGTTTCCAACATACAAATTGAAAAGTAACATTTAGATATGGAAATAATATCAAGATATTTTGGGAAGTTTTAATAAACATTAATCAGTAGATGGAAAAACACTGATGACCTGATAAGCTGGAGAAAAATATGTTTTAAGCCTCTCTTGCTTTAAAAAATATAATATGTAACTACCTACTCTACTCTGCTAGAATCAGAGTCCTTATAATGATCTTAAGGAAAGAGAGAAACTAACCCAGTTGGAATAAACATGAATAAGATTTTATATCTCTTTTCTCCTGGGTAGAGGAGTCTTTGTTCTGAACAGTCGAAGTAGCTGGACTTCATTTTTTTTTAATTCACCTATTATTTCAGAAAGTCACTGTGACTTTGAGCCTGATATTTGAAACAAAAATCACTCCTACATTTCAGCGATAACCGCTACTTGCCCTATGGCTTTTTAGTTAGCCTGTCCTTTGAAAACATTACTGAGTCACCTATCTCAGTTATTTGTGCACTAAGGATAATTTGTTTCCTCTGGATACAAATATAAAATTCAAACATATGTCAAGAACTTCTACATGTCAAAAGCTTCTGTAAGTATAGGTAGCTTCTGTAAAATACTGAATTGTACTAAAAAATGTAGTTACTTTAGAAGGCATGACACTCTCAAACATTATGTTCTAAATGTGGATAGAGCAATCTAGAAGGTAAACATCCTAAAATAGTAGCAATATGTTTTTTGAAGATAAAAATGTAAACACTAGTAAGTTCTCTCGACTCTAAGATCTAAAGGATGTACACAGAATTGCCTTCTAATTTTTGTCTAGGACAGAGAGGGAAAGATAGTTTCAAAACAAAACATGTACAGAATTTCCCACACCTGGGGGGAACTTACTGTCTAATACAATTTGGCCTATGCAATAAAATTTAAGAACAATAAGACAGCCTGCAATTAGAAAAAATACATTAAATTTTCTAAAATTTATATGTAGGCTCACAAATACCAGAAACATATTATTGTATGTATATAATGTTAAAGATGATGAACAAATTGCTAGCCTGAAATGACTTTTTCAATGAAATTATTAGAGTCAACAATTGCTTAAACATGTGTATTTAAACAAAATGGAGGATAAATACAATAAATAATTAAAAGAAATATTTTATTATCTAGGGCATAAAAAATTAAAACACAATGAGTTAACACTAACATTAACTATGAATTTTATTAATAAAAAATGCATCAATACTGGCTCATCATATGTAATACATGCCACACTCATGCAAAATGTTAATCGTAGGGAAAACTGTGTTCAATAAGAACAGTGTATATAAGAATTCTTTGTACTTTGGGCACAATTTTTCTGTAAACCTAAAACTTCCCTAAAAATAGTCTTAAAAAAAGATTAGAAAGAGAAAGTAGACAAACTTTCGTGGTAAAAATAAGAGACCGGGCAATTTTCAAATAATTTAAATGATAGCACTGCTCTATATTATGTTGAATCTTATTTCTATTGAGCTTGTCTGCATGCATGCATGTGTGTGTGTTAGTGATATAGATAATTATGTATCATCATTCTTATATTTAGCTCTGAATGGGCCATTTTACATCAGTCATCAAGGCTCTATATTCATATAATTACATGTATTTCAAAAAAAAGTACTTCTGCTTCCACAAATTTGTAATTGTGGTCCTCAATTGTCCTTGGCTTCTATTTTTTAATTTTTTAAACAGTATAGACTTCAAAGTTTCTACATTAAATAGCCATTTAAAAATATTTTATAATGATTTAAACAAATATTTATTCTCCAAGAGACATATTTCAGAGAGTTAACTTCATAAAGATGAAATGAAATGCTCCTCATATCAGAAAATAATTCTGATCTAGTTCATGTCCTGGTCTGACAGATGGAAGAAGATAGATGATGGCACTTTGAGAATTAAGAAATCACCTTTCCCGGAATATATCATAGAGCTTACTGTCTGTAGAAGGCAACTTATCTGAGGCTTCACCAGCTGATAAAGCACACAGAGAATGCAGTTCAGACATCTTGTTTTATCACTGACTTTTCATAAATATGAAAATCTAGAAGAGTTTCATCAGATTTGCAGTTTGGGTGATAACCAATCAAACACAGCAGTTCAGCAATATTAGTTACTAAGAAACTCTGATAGAAAAAAGTTATTTTAGTGCAAGAGTATGATCTTATGACCCCTTCCTCCTCCCCATCACCCATGCATATAATCTCCTATAATGTTTGCAGGGCAAAACTGTTAGAAGAAAAAAGTACAATCATAGTGTTTCTGGTACAAGAAGAAGTTGAAAATCAACAATTTGAGATATAAGTATGTTTTAGCAACATTGTTTTAAAACTTCCAATCTGTTCTCCTTACTAATTTCATTACTAGTTTCCAAACTGCATGCGAGAGACATTCATATTAAAAAAATAGAGTACAAGAGAAAGTAGCTAAATTATGAGTCCTTATAAAACTGATATTTCTAAAACTAAAACATAGAATTTGGAAACGTGGAAAATGCCTGCTAAAATAGAAGGATATAAGATACACTTGTAAACGTGGAGAACATATTCTAGGATAGAAGAGTTTAAGAAAAGTTGAGACTCCCTAGAGCTCTTTAGTCAGCTATTCAACAAAAACTGTTGATCACCTACTTTCTATCAGAGACCCTGTTAGATATTGAGATTTTTGTCAATCAAGAATGGTACAGTCTCTCCATTCATAATGTTTATAAAGTAGTCAATGAAATAGAATAGAACCAGTAATTACAAATGAAATAGGTATTATGAAGAAGAAATTCAGGGTACAATAGAAATAAGTAATAGAAAGATCCAATCTACACAGGGAAGTCTTCCAATAAGGGATATAGCAGGACATGAAGGGCCACTTGGCTTACACTGGGAGGCTACAATTCAAAGTCCCACTAGCTTATAATTCTATGCCAAACAATGAAATAATAACTCTACAAAAGCAGCCTCTTGTCAGCTTTGCATTCCTCTGTGGAACACAAACTCTGTATCCCTGAAATAAAACTAAGAAAGATTCTAGTTGTTACTGAAACATGTTTCCCAAAGCTCCTAGAGTTCTCTTATTTTTACTCTGACCCTCTAAATAACATAAACATAGATGTAGTGATGCTTACCTTTTCAGGATTGAATTATTAAGTTGCAATAATGCTGGGTGCTTAATAATGGTAACCTAATACACTTCCATTGTTTCTTTTCGTATTTCTTAGGATAGCTGGGATTTTCACTGTATTTTCTGAAATTATTATCAAAATCATACATTAAGAAAATTATGACCAGCTATAGCTAGAAATAGAAATTTCTAAAAGGCAGGAACCATGTCTTATTTGAATTGATATATCTAGCACTTCACATCATGCTTAGCACATGACAAGCACTTGAAATATGTGTTGAATGAAAATATACAACCATGTACATAATCAGAAACTATTTTTTCCTTAATGACAGTAAAATGAAATAACTGACTTGACTTCATTTTTTTAACATGAAAAACATGTTACTTATCTGCTCAGAAAAAAAATACCGAAAAGAGAGATGGAGCAAGATGGCTGAACAGAAGCCTTCACCAATCATCCTCTACACAGAACATCAAATTGAATAACTATCCACACAAAAAAGCACCTTCATAAAAACCAAAAGTCAAGTGAATGATCACAGGACCTGGTCTTAACTTTATATCATTGAAAGAGGCGTTGAAGAGGGGTAGAAAAGAAAGTATTGAATTGCCAACACCACCCTTCTTCCATGCCCCAGCAGTGGCTTTGTGGTGTGGAGACAGAATCTGTACACTTGAGGGAGGGAGAGCGCAGTGGTTGTGAGACTTTGCATTGGAACTCGGTGCTGCCCTGTCACCGTGGAAAGCAACACTGGGCAGAACTCAGCCAGTGCCCATGGAGAGAACATTTAGACCAGCCCTAGCCAGAGGGGAATCACCCATCCCAGTGGTCAGGAGTGAGTTCCAGCAAGCTTTGCCACCAAGACTTAAAGTGCTCTGGAGTGCTAAATAAACTTGAAAGGCAGTCTAGGCCACAAGGACTGCAATTCCTAACCAAATTCTGATGCTATTCTGGGCTTGAAGCCAGTGGACTTGGGGAGTAGATGACTTAGTGAGACACCAGCCAGGGTTTCCAAGGAAATGCTTGCACTATCCTCCCCCAACCCCAGTCTGTACAGCTTGTGGCTCCAGGGGAGACTTCCTCCTTTTACCTGAGGTGAGGAGAGGGAAGAGTAAACAGGATTTTGTCTTGCAACTTGCTTAGAAGCTCAACCATAGTAGGATAGAGCACCAAGCAGAGTCTTGAGGCCCCCAGTCAAGGCCCTAGCTCCCAGATGACATTTCTAGATACTCCCTGGGCCAAAAGGAAAACTGCTGTCTTGAAGGGAAGGACCCAGTCCTGGCAAGATTAATCACCTGCTGACTAAAGAGCCCTTGGGTCCTGAATAATCAGCAGCGGTAGCCAGGTAGTACTCGCCATGGCCCTTGGGTGAAACTCAGAGGTGTCTTGGCTTCAGCTGTGACCGAGAACATTCCCAGCTGTGGTGGCTATGGGAGAGAAAATCTTTCTGCTTGAGAAGGTGGGAGAGAAGAGTAAACGGGGCTTTGTCTTGCAGCTTGCGTACCAGCTCAACCACAGTAGGATAAAACATCAAGTGGGTTCTTGGGTTCTCTGATTTCAGGCATTGGCTGTTAGACAGCATTTCTCTTTCTGCCCTGGGCTAGAGGGGAGCCCACTGCCTTGAAGGGAGTGTCTCATACTCACTAGCATTCACCAGAAGCTGACTGAAGAGCCCTTGGGCCTTGAGCGAACATCAGTGGTAGGCAGGCAGTACTTGCTGTGGGCCTGGGGAAGAGACGGCCAGGGGGAGAAATTCTACTACTTGTGGAAAGGAGAAGAAAGAGTGGGAAAAATCTTGTCTTTTGGCTTGGTGCCAGCTTAACCACAGTAAAATAGTGCACCAGAGAGATTCCTAAGGTTTTCAATTCCAGGCTTTGGCTTCCAGACAGCATCCCTGAATCTGCCTGGAGCCAAGATAAACTCAATGCTCTGCAGAGAAGGACACAACCTAGTTGGCTTTGCCACCTGCTGACTGTACAGTGCTAGAGCCTTGGGCAAACATAGCTGGTACCCAGGCAGCGGTTACCGCAGGCTGGGGGTGAGACCCAGTGCCGTGCTGGCTTCAGGTCTGAACCAGTGCAGTCACAGTGGTTGGGTGGCCACAGGAGTGCTTGAGTCACCCCTCCTCCAGCTCCAGGCAGCTCAGCACAAAGAGAGAGACTCCATTTGTTCAGGAGAAAGTAAGGGAAGAGAACAAGATTTTCTGCCTGGTAATCCAGAGAATTCTTCTGGACCTTATCGTAGACCACCAAGGTGGTACCTTCAAAAGTCGGCAAGAGCCACAGTGTTACTGACCTTGGGGTGCCCCCTAATGCAGATGCAGCTGCAATGATCAAAAACTTAGGTCACGACACCCAAGTCCCTTTGAATACCTGGAAAGCCTTTCCAACAAAGATGGGTACAACAAAAGCCCAGACTGTGAAGACTGCAATAAATACCTAACTTTTCAATGCCCAGAGACCAACAAACATTCTCAAGTATCAAGACCATCCAAGAAAATCTGACCTCACTAAAAAAAACTAAAAAAGGCATCAGGGATCAATCCTGGAGAGACAGAGATATTTGACCTTCCAGACAGAGATTCAAAATAGCTATTTCTAGGAAAGTCAGTGAAATTCAAAATGACACAGAGAAGAAATTCAGAATCCTACCAGATATATTTAACAGAAAGTCTGAAAAAATTTTTAAAAACCAAGCATAATGCAATTGACATACTAAAGAATGTGTCAGAGTCTCTTAACAGTAGAAGATCAAGCCAAAGAATTAGTGAGCTTGAAGACATGCTACTTAAAAATACACTGTCAGAAGAGACAAGAAAAAGAATGAATAAAAAAGATTGAAGCCTTCCTACAAGATCTAGAAAATGGCCTAAAAAGGGCACACCTAAGATTTATTGGTCTTAAAGAGGAGGTGGGGGTTTGGGGAGAAGGTTATTCAAAGGGATAATTACTGTAAACTTCCCTAACATAGAGAAACATATCAATATTCAAGTAAAATAAGGTTATATCAGAGCACCAAGTAGATTTAACTCAAATAAGACTACTTCAAGACACTTAATAATCAAATTCTCAAAGGCCAAGGATAAAGAAAGGATCTAAAAACAGCAAGAGAAAAGAACAGTATGAGACAATGGAGCTCCAATACATCTGGCAGAAGACTCTTCAGTGGAAACCCTATAGGCCAGGAGAGACTGGCATGACATATTTGAAGTGCAAAAGAAAAAAAAAAACTCTTATCCTAGAACAGTATATCAAACAAAACATCCTTCAAACATGAAGGACAAATAAAGAGTTTCCCAGAAAAACAAAAGCTAAGAGATTTCATCAACACCAGACCTGCCCTAAAAGAAATGCTAAAGGGAATTCTTCAGTGAGAGAGAAAAGGATGCTAATGAGCAATACAAAATCATCTGAAGATACAAAACTCACTGGTAATAGTAAGTAAACAGAAAAACACAGCATTTTATAACACTGTTCTTCTGGTGTTTAAACTACTCATTTCTTGAGTAGAAAGACTAGAAGATGAATTGATCAAAAATAATAACTACAGTCACATTTCAAGACATCAATGGTACAAAAAGATATAAATAGAAAAAACAAAAAGGTAAAAAGCAGTGGGACAAAGTTAAAGTGTAGAGTTTTTATTAGTTTCTTCTTCACTCGCTTGTTTGTTTACTTAGGCAATCCATGTTAGTTATCATTATTTTACAATAATGCATTATAAGATATTATTTAGAAGCCTCATAGTAACCTCAAATTAAAAAAAAAACACACACACAACAGATACAAAAAAATAAAAAGCAAGGAATTCAAACATACTGCCATAGAAAACCACCTTCAGTAAAAGGAAGACAGGAAGGAAGAAAAGAAAGAAGAGAAGGCCACAAAACAATCAGAATACAACAAATGGCAGGAGTAAATCTTTACTTGCCAATAATAACATTGACTATAAATGAACTAAACTGTCCAATCAAAAGAAATAGAGTAGCTGAATGAAAAAATAAGAATCAATGATCTGTTGCCTGCAATAAACACACGTCACCTATAAAGACACACCTAGACTGAAAATAAAGGGATAGGAAAAGTCATTCTATGCAAATGGAAACTAAAAAAGAACAGAGTAGCAATATTTGTATCAAACAAAATAGATTTCAAGACAAAAACTCTAAAAGAGATACAGAAGAGCATTATATAATGATAAAGGGGCCAATTCAGCAAGAGTATATACCAATTGTAAAAATATATGTACTCAGCACTGGAGCACCCAGATTTATAAAACAAATATTATTACAGCTAAAGAAAGAGATAGACCTCAATACAATAATAGCTAGAGATTTCAACACCCCACTTTCAACATTGAAAAGATCAATCAGACAGAAAATCAACAAAGAGTAAAGGGACATTGTCTTGCAAAGTCCCCTTTACAGTGGACTTAGTATGCCCTATAGACCAATTGGACTTAATGTACACTATAGACAATTGAACTTGATGTACACTATAGACCAAAAGGGCCTAACAGATATTATATAATATTTCATCCAACAGCTGCAAAATACACATTATTCTCCTCAGCACATGAATCATTCTCAAGCATAGACCATATGTCAGGCCACAAGACAAGTCACAAAAATATAAAAAAAAAAATTGAAATTATGTCAAGTATCTTCTCTGATCACAATAAAATAAAACTAGAAATCAATAATATGAGGAATTTTGGAAACTATACAAATACACGAAAATTAAATAATACGTGCCTGAATGACCAGGGGGTGAGTGAAGAAATTAAGAAGGAAAATTTTTAAGTTCTTGAAACATATAATTATGGAAACACAACATACCAAAACCTATGGGATACAGCAAAAACAATACTCAAAGTAAAGTTTATAGGTGTAAGTGCCTACATCAAAAAAGCAGAAAAACTTCAAGTAAACAACCTAAAAATGCATCTTACAGAATTAGAAAAGAAAGACCAAAGTGAACCTAAGTTAGTAGAAGAAAAAAAATAATAAAGATCAGAGGAGAAATAAATGAAAAAAAGTACAATTGATCAATCAAACAAAAAAGTTTTTTTTAAATAAAATCTACAAACCTTTAGCCAGACCAAAAAGAAAAGAGAGAAGACCCAAATAAATAAATTAGAGATGAAAATGGAGACATTACCACTGATACAACAGAATCGAAGATCTAGAGGCTAATATGAGCAACTATGTGCCAATAAATTGGAAAACCTAGAGGAGATGAATAAATTCCCAGACACATACAACCTACGAAGATTGAACCATGAAGAAATCCAAAACCTGAACATACCAATAACAAGTAATGAGATCAAAACTGTAATAAAGTAATAAAAAGTCTCCCAGCAAAGAAAAGCCTAAGACCCAATGACTTCACCATTGGATTTTACTAAACATTTATTTAAAGAACTAATACCAATCCGACTAAACTATTCCAAAAAATAGATGAGGAAGGAATGCTTCCAAACTCATTCCATGAGGCCAATTTTACACTGATACCAAAACCTGACAAAAGCACATTAGAAACCGAAAACTATAAGCCAATATCCCTGATGAACATTGATGCAAATATCCTCAACAAAATGTTAGCAAATCAAGTTCAACAACACATTAAAGGTAACTCATTATGACCCAGTGAGATTTATCCCAGGGATGTAATAATGGTTCAATATGTGCAAATTACTCAATGTGATACATCATCTCAAGAGAATGAAGAGCACAAACCGTATCATCCTTTCAACTGGTGCTGAAAAAGCTTTTGATAAAGTTCAACACCCTTTATGATAAAAACACTCAAAAAACTGGGTAGAGAAATAACGTACCTCAATACAATAAAACCATATATGACAAACCCAGAGCTAGTGTCATACTGAATGGAGAAAACCGAAAACCTTTCCTCTAAGATTTGGAAGAAGGATGCCCATCTTCATCACTGTTATTCAACATATTACTGGAAATCCTAGTTAGAACAATTACACAAGAGAAATAAATAAAGGGCATCCACACTGGAAAGGAAGAAGCCAATTACCCTTGTTTGCAGATAAAGAACCTAAAGACTCAATCAAAAAATGATTAGAACTGATAAACAAAGTGAGTAAAGCTGCAGGATACAAAATTAACATATAGAAATCAGTAGCATTTATTTATGCCAACAGTGAACAATCTGAAAAAGAAATCAAGAAAATAATCCCATTTACGACAGCCACAAATAAAATAACATACCTAGGATTTAACTTAACCAAAGAATGGAAAGATATCTTCAATGAAAACTGTAAAACATTGATAAAAGAAATTAAAGAGGACACACAAATAAGGAAAGATATCTATGTTCATGAATTGGAAGAATCAATATTGTTAAAATGTACATACTACCTAAAGTAATACACAAAGTTGGTTCAATCCGTAAAAAAAAAAAAATCCAATGATATTCTTCACAAAAAACAATTTTAAAAAGTCCTAAAATGTATATGGAACCACAAATTACCCAAACCAATCCTGAGCAAAAACAAGAAAACTGGAGGAATCACATTATCTGACTTCAAATTATACTACAACACTATAGTATCCAAAATAGCATGGTATTGGCATGAAAACAGGCACATTTACCAATTGAATAGAATGAAGAACAAATGGAGAAACAAAATAGAGACACAAATCCATACATCCACAGTGAACTCATTTTTGACACAGGTATCAAGAACATACATTGAGGGAAAGGATAGTCTCTTCAATAAAAGATGCCATGAAAACTGCATATCCACATGCAGAAGAATGAAACTAGATTTCTATCTCTTGCCATATACAAACATCAAATAAAAATGTATTAAAGACTTAAATCTAAGACCCCAAACCATGAAACTATTAAAGAAAACACTGGGGAAACTCTGCTGGACAGTGATATGGGCAAAGATTTCTTAATAATACCCTACAAGAGCAGACAACCAAAGCAAAAATAGACAAATGAGATCACATCAAGTTAAAAAGCTTCTTCACAGCAAAGGAAAGTCTGTTTCCTTTGTTGTCTAACAAAGTGAAGAGACAGTCCACTGAATGAGAGAAAATATTGGCAAACTATCCATTTGACAAGGGCTTAATAACCAGACTCTATAAGGAGCTCAAACAAGTCAACAGGAAAAAAACCCTATTAATCTGATTGTAAAATGGTCAAAAGATCTGAATAGACATTTCTCAAAAGAAGACATACATATGGCAAACAGGTAAATGAAAAGGTGCTCAACATCACTGATCATCAGAGAAATGTACATCAAAACTACAATGAGATATCATCTCACCCCAGTTAAAATGGCGTTTTTCCGAAAGACAGGCCATAACAAAATGCTGGCGAAGTTGTGGAGAATAGGGAACCCTGGTACACTGTTGGTGGGAATGTAAATTAGCACAATCACTATGGAGAACAGTTTGGAGGTCCCTCAGAAAAGTAAAAATAGAGCTACCATATGATCCAGCAATCCCTCTGCAAGGTATATACCCAAAAGAAAGAAAATCGCCGGGCACGGTGGTTCATGCCTATAATTCCAGCACTTTGGGAGGCCGAGGTGGTTGGATCATGAGGTCAAGAGATCCAGACCATCCTGGCTAACACACTGAAACCCCGTCTCTACTAAAAATACAAAAAAATTAGCTAGGCGTAGTGGCGGGCGCCTGTAGTCCCAGCTACTCGGGAGGCTGAGGCAGGAAAATGGCTTGAACCCGGGAGGCAGAGCTTGCAGTGAGCAGAGATCGTGCCACTGCACTCCAGCCTGGGTGACAAAGCGAGACTCCATCTCAAAATAAAAATAAAAAAAAAAGAAAGAAAATCAGTATGTCAAAGAGATATCTGCACTCCCATGTTTA
Organism: Pongo abelii; assembly: GCF_028885655.2. Taxonomy (NCBI): domain Eukaryota; kingdom Metazoa; phylum Chordata; class Mammalia; order Primates; family Hominidae; genus Pongo; species Pongo abelii. Next base: position 72,171,712 of record NC_071999.2, read on the forward strand.
TTGCAGCACTATTCACAATCGCAAGGATCCAGGATCAACCTTAAGTGTCCATCAGCACACAATATGTGGTACATAGACACAATGGAGTATTATTCAGATAAAAAAGAATGAGATCCCATCACTTGCAACAACATGGATGGAACTGGAAGTTATTATGTTAAGTGAAATAAGCCAGGCACAGAAATACAAACTTCAAATATTCTCACTTATCTGTGGGAGCTAAAAATCAAAACAACAGAACTCATGGAGATAGAGAGTAGAAGAATGGTTACCAGGGGCTGGGAAGGGTAGTGGTGGGGGTGGAGACATGGGGATGGTTAATGGGTACAAAAATATAGTTAGAAAGGATTAATATAATCTAGTATTTCATAGCACAACAGGGAAACTACAGTCAACAATAATTTATTGTGTATTTTAGAATTACTATAAGTGTATAATTGGATCATTTGCAACACAAATAAAGGATAAACACTTGAGGTGAGGGATACCCAGTTATCCTGATGTGATTATTATGCATTGTATACCTGTATCAAAACCTTATGTACCCTATAAATATGTACACCCACTATGTACCCACAAAAATTAAAAATTAAAAATTAAATACTGAAAATTCATTTGAGTTGACATATAGAAAAAAGGACAAACAGATATACTTGTTTTTTGTTGTTGCTGTTTGTTTGTTTGTTTTGAGACAGAGTCTCTCACTGTCACCCAAGCTGGAGTGAGTGGCATGACGACCTCAGCTCACTGCAGCCTTTGACCTCTTGAGTTCAAGCAATCCTTCCACCTTAGCTTCCCAAGTAATTGGGACTATAGGGGTATGCCACCATGCCCAGGTAATATTTGTTTTTGTTTTTGTTCTTTTGTAGAGACGGGATTTTGCCATGTTGCCCAGGCTGGTCCCTAACTCCTGAGCTCAAGCAATCCACCCACCTTGGCCTACCAAAGTGCTAGGATTATAGGGGTGAGCCACCATACCCTGTGGCATTTTTTTAAAATAATTTAAAAATGATTCTGTAGAAGTGTTGATTGTCTCAAAAGATTTTTCCTGAAGGCCTTTCAACAAGTTGCATTTCTGCTCAGAATGTCTTCTTTTCTGGTAACTACAGAAGAAAAAAAAAATGGAAAAGAAAATAAAGAATCACAGCCTGAATTTCAACCATGAAAAACAGTAGTTAAGAGTGAGTGAGTACTGTGTGACAAATGGTAAAACTCTTTTTCTGATCATGGGTAAAATAAAATAAGGCCTAAAAGAGCTGTACAGAATAAGGACTAGAAAGGAGGAAAGTGCTTTCCAGCATTTCTTTATTCTCACATAGGAAAATATTTAAATATTAATAATTTTAAATAATAAAATTCTTAATGTTAAGGACTATTCAATGCAATGAAATGCTGAAATAAGGCAATTTTGGCTAGAATATTTTTCAATGTAATCTTTTTAATGTGCTTTTTCTTCATATAAAGTCAGTCCTTTAAAATATTTAGTTTAATTATAGTTTTAAAATTATAATGTATGAATTTAATGTAATCTGAGTATAAAATGATTTATCAAGGGAATATATATTTATAAAAAGTGTTAAGACAAATAAGGCTTAGCAATATTAAAATCCTAAAAATTATCATTGTACAAGTTATTTCTTAAGCATTTTGTCGATGAATAATTTGTTGCTATGGTAATTTGTAGGTATATTTTGACACAGCAAGAATGATGTTTTTTGCTTAAATCAAAAAACATCCTAAAATGTATTTACTCCTAATTGTGTTTAATTCCATATTACAGTGATTAATCAGACTGAATGTCTTTATTTTCTGCTGTTCTAACTACAAGAAATAATCTCTCCTGTTTTTATCCTATTATAAGGATCGTTACAAAAATGGAAAACAATTAACACAGAGTTCAATGCCTGAGTGCTATAGAGCTGAAGTAATTGCACTCAAGGTCTGCTAACTTTTTAATCAGGCATTTGGTTGCAAGCTGCTCGCAATTGATTCTAAGAGAACTAACACTATCTGAAGAAGAAAGCAGGTGTGCCAGAAAAGCAGACATGTTGGCAAAACAAATGAAATATTTTAAAAGGAAAAGCAAAAAAAAAAAAAAGAGCAAAATCAAAGCAAACTGCTTGTCAGCAGGCCATTTTCTTGGCTGAGCCTGTTACTGAACAAAGTCAGTATATGCACAAGCACTGTGGTGGAAGCCCCACTGACCTGCTACTACTTTCAAAGTGGAGCACTAAAGCTTAGCACTGAGGAGCCCTGTCCATCCCAACGTTAGTGAATTGAGTTAATTAACAGAGAAGGCTTGCAATTTCCATATTCAGTAGAGTTAAGACACCATCAGAGGTTTCTGGAATTACATTCTAATGAGAAAAGTTTCCTTTTCTTCTCATTCAGGTTATTCTTTGAAAACAAATTTGTTCTTTCATAAAGAAAAAAAAATCTGCAGTTTTCTTCTGAAAGCTGATTATTTCCTTTCTTTTTCTTTCTTTAATAAGTGTCATTCTCCAGCTGTGAAAGTGATGCCTTCTAGGCATGTTGCACACATTTAAAGGTACACATGTTGCTTAAGAGCACTGGGGGCCACGGGGATGGTGGGGGGAGGCAGTTAAAATGCCTTCTGCAGTTTCTTGAAAAAGGAGCCGCTAAGAGTTAATACTCCTGTGAAAGTGCTTCATATTCACTACAGAATATTCTGACAAGTAGGGGGATATTTATAAAATTCCAAGTTTGAAATTTTTTTATGATATGAGTTAGGTACACTGTTGATCTCTCTTTATACAGAAAGAGGAAACCAAATGAAAGATTTGGGTATTTACCTGGTGGATTCCAAGATGCTTGCTATTTCTTTCTTAAATCCCCAGAAGGAAATGAGAGCATTTGAACTTTTAAAAAGGAGTATAAAGCAGAAATAGCTCTTGCAGCAGAAGAGCAAGTCAGAGCAAGAGGAACAAGGAAAAGAAAACAACAGAAATGAGCTTCCTCAGACAAAAGCCTATGTACATTTTAATTACACCGATTTGCCTAGGCCACCAGGCAATCTATGTTAGAATTCATTAGCGTGGCTCAGGGTCCAGAAAAAGTTATATAGAGATCAGTGGATATAAAACATTATAACCAATTACACAAGTTCCTACTCCAGTTCCAGAAAAGTTATGGAAGTCTCAGCTCCTGTGTGTGCCATCACTTCAGCCTCCAGGAAGCTATCTCTTAGTCTCTCCTACTGTAAACATGTCTCCCTGAGTCACCACAGCATCTGTTGTTTCTAGGTGAAGGACTAATACAAATAAAAGGGAGGCACCTGGCATCTGGCCACCTGAGCACAAAGTCACTTAATCATGTAGGAGTCTTTTCATTGCTATGATCTCAAGCATTTCAGGAAGAATGCCAAATGGAGAACAAAGAGACTGTCAGGCAAAGAGCTCCTTGGTTGCCTGGATTACGTCACAAGCATAGTTTTTGCCAGATTAACATCTATGATTTTACTGACTCCAAATGTGACTTTAAACAAAAATTCTTATCCTCCGTGCAGTATTTTACAGCAATTGGAAATCCAGTATTGAAGCAATTCTTTGGAATCCGGCAGATCTGAATGATGGGTGTGAGTGCATGTGCATATGTGAATTATATTCTAAGAACTCATGGAAATAGATGTCATAATATCTCCTCCTGCCAATGGAGCAGGGAACAACATCCTACACTCCTGGGCATATTTGTGAGTGTAAAGCATCACCACTTACAAGGATTATCTGTTTATTATGATGTGCATTTTTAGCCTAATGCTTACTCTTTCAGAGCCTGCACATCAAAGAAATCTACAGTCCAGTCAGACCTCTGTGTTCCAGGGTTCTGCATCCTCAGATTCAACAGACTGAAGGTTGAAAATTCACAAAATGAAAATGCTTTTTAAAAAATGGCATTAAAGAGAAAAATACAGTATAACAACTATTTACATAGCATTTAAATTTTACTGGAGAAATCCAGAGATGATTTTTAAAATATGTGAGGATGTGCCTAGGTTATATGCAAGAACAATGCCATTTTCTATCAGGTACTTAAACATCTGAAGATTTTGGTATCTTCTGGGTTCCCAAAACCAATTCCCTGATTGTACTAGTAAAACCTTGCTTTTGTTAGATTTTGGTTGTTTGAATTTTTTTGTGTTGAGTGGAAATAATGAATACAATAATCAGAAACACTATTACTTTGAGATCTGTTTAATTTGTAAGTAATGCTCATATCTCTTCTAATTTCCCAAGTTGATATAAAAACACATTTATTTCAGCTTAAGAGATACCTTTAGCTTTTAAAGATTATTTATGTGTCTGTTCCAGTCTATTGCTTAAACTATAGAATAAACAATTCTTAAGGGTAATGTTTAGTCATGATCACTATTTGTTAATTTACTTTTTATTTTTATGTCCTTCCTCAAAACTTTCATAAATGTATATACATATAGCAATCAATTTTATCTTTTCTCTATAGCATTAACATGAGTTATCTTCGATTTAAAATGCCAAAATCATTATATTTTACAAACACAATTTAAACACTCATTTGTTTATTCACAATGTTTTCTTAAACATGTATCCATACATTCTAGGTTCAGGACATGCCACATAATCAATGTGCTAAGTAAGTATGATGTTGTAATTTAATTGTTAGAATTATTTTCTTAATGGTATATAAAATGATGATACTTTGTACTTTGCAATCTATGACTTTTCCTATCTGTTGAAATACTATGTTGATATCCAAGAGGAAGAAAAGATCAGAACGAACATTTTCAAAGCATTTATTGTTTTCTGGTGACTACATTAGGAGTTTTATATTTTATATCGTATTCATCAAATTATGACTTAAGAATTAGTGTCTTCTTTTTGCAAAGGATAAAATAGACTTCAAGACATATAAAAACTAGCCTACTCCAAATCATATTTTGTAAGTACAGTTGTCAGGATCAAATCCCTTGCTTATTTGCATATACTTTCTCCATTGCAAAAAACAAAACAATAAAACACAACAACAACAAAAAGAAAATCCTAAATTATCACAGATGATGAGAAAATTAATTGAAATTAAAGAAATGATAATAATAACAACACTATATTAAATGGCCAATGCAATGGAAAATCGAATACTCTTCCATTAGTTTATAAGCACCATGTAGACAAGGTCATGTTTGTTTCACTGTCAAATATATAAATGTATCCCTAGCCTTAGAACAGTGCTCAATAAGTATTAACTAAATCATAGAATTTGTCTCAAAGGCTTATTTTGTGCATGCACTAGTCATCCAAAAAGAGGTAAAACACCATTAGTTTCATCAGACTTGATAATAAGTTTCACTACATTTTACGTCCTTGGGGAGGACCAGTGCTCCAAGTCAGAATGACTTACGGAAAAACAACTGCTAAAATAGGCCTTGGAACATTTGAAACCAGATACAGTTTAATGTGGTTTATCCCTCCACTTAAGTTATGTTTGTGTGTGTGTGTGTTTGGTAGAACAAGCAAAGAAGAGGTTTGCTTAATCTTTCGCAGGTTTTAATTTTCTTCTCCAGTTTTACGGCACATGACTCCTGCTGCATCTTCCCTGAAAGACTTTTTAAACATTTTTTTTTTCTGTTACTGCTTCTGCCTGCTCAGCCTCCTTCCCCGATCTCTTAATTCTCTATATCTTCTGTTCTCAACTTAACTCCACCCATTAAATCATCAAAAAAGCTGATGTGGGGTGTGTGCCTGTGTGTGTGTGTTTAGCTTATTTTTAGCTAGGACTAGTGCATGTACAAGTGGCCAAAACTAGTGAAATATAACAAGTAACAGCAGAGTCAAGGATGACACTATTTAAGGTGCCATTGCTTTGCATGGCACTGAAATAAGCTTATTAACTGCTGGCAAATTCTAAGCTACACCACCTGAAAGTGGTAAAGATTTAAGTCTTTCCAATGTTTGGAGCGAAATGAATGCCTAAAATCTTTCTCTTTTTCTCCCTAGCTTTTCTCTGAGTTGAAAGTGATAACACACCACCACACAGTCAAGTGAATCATAACCTGCTGGGGCTTGAGGTATGGAAGATGAACAGTGGAGGAAAGGTATCTTCTAGCCTGGTGAAATGCCGTGGAAATGTGAGGCCATTTATTTTTTCTAAATGCCCCAGCAACAGCTCTCATTCACCTGCAGAAGCAAGAGCTGTTCTGACTACTCGCATTATGTGGTGAGATCTTTATTTCTTCACCATTTTTTTACTATGAGTTTCCTTTTTTGTCATCGTTGACCTTATAATGAATCACTGCACTGTCTGAGTAATAAGGCTGCAGTAGATAAGGTCCCCTGAGAATATGAAGGAAGAAGTATGTTCAGCAACTGATTACTGACTTATCCACCTGATTATAGTGACCAATCTACTCATATATCCGATTTCAAATGCCCAACACAATGTTAATAATCTTATTAAAACTTCTTTGCAGTAAAAATCAAACTTCTTTGGTTGATGTTTTTTCTTTAATTTTTAAATTCTAAGTAGAGCAGTAGTTTTAAGATTGCACAATACAAATATTTTAGTGATGCTTCTGGAAATCTATCTAGCAACTTGTTATTTACAATATACTATTAGTAGTACATTATAAATAACTGAAATCTAAAACATAATTCATAAGGAATACAGAAAGAAAATAGAAGGGAGGATATCAGTTTAAATATCATAATTTAACAATTTGATACTTGGAAAAAAAATAGTTAAAATAACCAATCCCATTTTATTTTCTTTTTACATTTTATTTTCTTTTTAAGAATTTTGATTTGCTTCCGGAAATATTTTATATTTGAGTGATGCTCTGGAAATCCATCTAGCAACTTGTTATTTACAATATGCTATTAGTAGTACATTATAAATATCTGAAATCTAAAACATAATTCATAAGGAATGCAGAAAGAAAATAGAAGGGAAGATACCAGTTTAAATATAATAATTTAACAATTTGATATTTGGAAAAAAAATAGTTAAAATAACCAATCCCATTTTATTTTCTTTTTACATTTTATTTTCTTTTTAAGAATTTTGATTTGGTGACATGCTGGTTTAGCAATAGCCATAATTACACTGCCATTTCCTGTTTCTTTTATTAACTAAGAATTTCAAGATGAAGAACCTTATTTCTTATAGAAAGTTAGCTGAGCATTTTCCTTTCCCTTGCTGGAACTGAAGAATTGAGATAACTCAGAAACCTGACACTTCGATATGAGTTCTAGTGCTAGGAGGATGAGTGTCCTTCACTTTGATCTTTGCTAACTTTAAGTGACACTTCTCATTACCCCTCACCAGCTCTTCCCCAAAGCATCCTGCCTTTTCACAAGCTGTGAATGAGAACTCTGACTGGCATTACCAATATTGTTTGCTGAGTAATAGTTTGTTTTCAATGTGCGGCTTCAGGATCATTTACTAATTAAAATTGCTTTACCACTGAGAGGTCTCCTGAGATATGCCCTTCTTTATCTGGATTATACTATGAAGTCATAGTTGAATCAATCCTTAGACCATAATTTTCTGCTAATCCAAATGAAAAGTTGGAAATAATAAATTGATAAAATTCACACAATTTTATTGGCACACATGTACATTAGGTTTATCATAAATCAAATAAACACAAACACAGATACCCAATCTGACACAGGAAGACAAAGCTTAAATGTAGAGCAATGGAACTACATGACTAACTTTTAAATATACTACTGATAAAGGGGGAAGAGTGAACTTTAAAGAAACTGCATTTTCTTGTCAATTTGTATTTATAATCAAAAAGTTCTGGAGTTATAATATAATAATAAGCCTTTGGGCCTTAACTAACACATCCATGCTTTACAAAATCATCACTCAAGTAAACCAATAAAATAACTTAGGCCGACTTTCCCACAGGTTAATATTGTGACATGCTCAGGTTCTCAGTGTTACATTTGTTTAAAGCTGTGGTATGATGAAAAATTATCCTTTGTGAGTGTGTGTGTGTGTGTGTGTGTGTCTGTGTGTGTGGAAGTAAGGATAAGAAAGCCTCAATAACTTTGATTGCTTCAGTGTAGCTAGCAACATTGAAACAAATATCAAGTATATCAAAGATAAGAACCTAAGGAATGTCACATAAGGCCGGGTGTGGTGGTTCACTCCTGTAATCCTGTGGAAGGCCGAGGCGGGTGGATCACCTAAGGTTGGGAGTTCGAGACCAGGCTGAGCAACATGGAGAAACCCCGTCTCTAATAAAAATACAAAATTAGCCCACCGCGGTGGTGCATGCCTGTAATCCCAGCTACTTGGGAGGCTGAGGCAGGAGACTTGCTTGAACTTGGGAGGCAGAGGTTGCCGTGAGCTGAGACTGCGCCATTGCACCCCAGCTTGGGCAACAAGAGTGAAACTCCGTCTCAAAAAAAAAAAAAAAGAATGTCACACAAATGATTCAAAATCAATAAGGAAAAGAAGACTTAAATATCCAACAACTAAACAATTCTTCTGATTTATATTAATTGTCTAATACATTGAATATCCAGTATCCAACATAAGGACTAGCATAGGGCAGACTGTCATACAAATTTGAAGAGCTATGTGGGGAAAGAATGGATGGGCGAATGAAGAAACAATGGGTGACATAAGGAGTTGGTGGTGTAGGGTTCTGGTCTGTTCTATTCATAGTTAATAACTCCCGTTCAAGGGCAAATAAGAGAAGACAAGAAAGTAAGGCCTAAATATTTCAATTTTAGAACATGGTATGTTATAAGAGAATTAGTAAGTAAAACTATAAGAAAGTGAATGAGTAGATAAGACATAACTATTTTTGAATTGAAACACTTCTATCATAGATTTCCAGTGGCCTGTATTATTTTCTATAAGTATACAATATCAAAAGTTCCCTTATAGATTTAAAAAGAAATAACAGTGTATGTATGATGCTAAATGACACAACTAAATATCAATTGTTTTACTTCTTTTTCCCAATTAACTGTATGGAAAAACAGTCTCTATAGGAGAATCTTAACACTACAGCCTAAATGATGTGAAGGGAGATAAACAAAAATACAAGTAAATTGTCATGTTCCCGTTTAGGTTGTGGACTTAATGATACTGGCTTATGATAGTTCACAAGTGTTTTTGGGAAGATTTCTCATTTATTCCATTTATGAGATTGATGTCCTGGATACTTAACATAAAAAAAGTATATTTATCCAAAGCAAAATAAAATAAGTCCCTATCACCAGTAATATTTATTGTGTAGCTTAAATGCAGCAGGATTCTTCCAAATATGAAGGCAAAAAAATCTGGGCAGAACCTGACAGCATAAGAGAAAAATGCTGCTGAATTAGCACTTTCCAAGAAGGCCTTAGAGAGTAGACATATATTATCTTTGGAGTCAATGATAAAAAGAGATTTGAGACGTAAACGTGAGGGTTTTCATGACTATGCAATAAATACTTTTTCTAACACAGAAAAGTGACTTATGTTCTAAAATATTGCTAATTATATCTTCAAACCGATGGGTGTCTATGTGTGTTTATCTGCATATACCTTGACACTAACGACTTGTAAATTACTACTGTATCTCCTGACACGTGAACTAGACGCATGGAGAGATTCTCGATACAAAAATTAGTTAATCTTTATAAAAATCCAAATATCCTAAGTCTCTTTCAAACATAAGATTCACTCAGATTTACTCTGTAATTCATAATTTCCTCCTGTGAATTAGAGATATGTACATGCCTTGAAGGTTCCATGGAGCCCTTTTCAGATAGAGCCTGATCTAAAATGAGGCATATGTTAAATCTTCTTACACAAGGCCAGGCTCTCATCTTCCTCTGCACCCCACAGTGCTCATTCAAGTGAAGAGTCATCTTTGAAGGCAATTGTAGCTTCTTGCTTGGCTGAGCATCATGGAGCTTGGAGCAAGATAAAAAAGGAACTACAGACTTTCAACTAGAATTCTGCTAGCAGGACACACTGAAACCAGCCAGCAAGACCACTGTGGGATAAGTTTCCTATCTCTTTTGCCACACACAAATTGTGATATATACTAATTGGCCTACAGTAATTTCCATCAAACAAATAAGAAAAGTATTTCCAATCTATCCAAGATTTATTTTATTAAAATTCTCTTCTGAAAAATTTGCCAGCCTACTTACATAATTATGCTATTTACAGTCTGCATAATTTTATCTGTCTTCGATATGTACAAATAAGACATTCACTTTATTAGTTTTCCTTAAAATAGCTTATAGCAATGTCATCAGGTTAGGAGAGCATTAATAGCAGTTTGTTATGACTTCCAGGAAAGCTGGAGGTTGAACATGGACACTTTTGTATCATAATCAGCAATTTTCACATCCCTTCCCAAACAGCAATGGGCTTTTTTTTTTAAAACAAAGATTCAGAGGCCTCACTCAATGCTACTAAACATGAATAAGAATTAAGGAATTGTTCACATGATTCAGGTACATAATCAGGTTTAGGAAGCACTGTAGTAGACAACAGTATGACTCCTAGAAACTTATATGAATTCAGGAAAGAATTCATGTTTAAAGTTTATTTTCCAAAAAAAGGAAAATGTGACTTATTTCTCCTTTAAACTATGATATATATTCTCCATGGACAATAAAATCCTTAAAGAGACAGGCATAGTGTAAACATTTTTAGCCTGTATGTGTCCACTCTATGCACTGTCTCCCCTACCCATCATTTCCTCTATATTCTCAATTTTACCTTTTGTTTAGGCACTTACACCCTCTTACCTGGAATGTTCCTAAGGCTTCATCCCATCCCTACATCCCATGCTACCCTACCCCCAGTCTCCCTTCACTGCAACTTAAAAAATAACCTTCCTAAGTCATAGATAAAACAGACCCTGTCCTGCTAGTCCCTACATAATAAAATGCAGTCTACTTACACAAGCTTTGTAGCCCCCAATGGAAAAACCCAGCTTAACAGTCAACACTGTTTTTCTATTAATTTCCTATACCAATAATATCCTTTTGCCAAAATAGAAGGCTAAGGACTTTTTCTTTCTTTCTTTTCTCTCTCTCTTTTTTTTTTGAGATGGAATTTTGCTCTTGTTGCCCAGGCTGGAGGGTAATGGTGAGACCTCAGCTCACTACAACCTCCACCTCCCAGGTTCAAGCAATTCTCCTGCCTCAGCCTCTCAAGTAGCTGGGTGCCCGCCACCATGCCCATATAATTTTTGTATTTTTAGTAGAGACAGGGTCTCACCATGTTGGCCAGTCTGGTCTTGAACTCCTGACCTCAGGTGATCCACCCGCCTCGGCCTTCCAAAGTGCTGGGATTACACGTGTGAGCCACTGCGCCCGACGAGAAAGCTAAGGACTTTTCTAATGACATTCCATATTTAACCAATCCTATGCATTTTCCCTTACTGTTTTCTTACCCTGTTTGGTACACATATTTCCCAACTTTCTGCCCAAATCCTGGTAGTTCATTAAGGGCCATATCAAATTCTGCCTGGAACAGGAAGACTTCCTTGATGCCTCCAATATACATTGTTTCTGTGACTTATTAACTTGCTTTGCTTTGCCTGTGTTGTTATTTTGTAATATACCTCTGGGGCACATGATGTAGTCTATTTTTTAATGTGGTCATCTTATGTTCTGTGCTGTCCTCTGCACATGCTTTCCAATTGTATGAGCTCAATATAATTTTTAAATTTAATTATTGAGATTTTTTTAGACTAACATTTTCATCCTTCCCGGAAGAGTAAATACATCCTGGAAAGACTGGTTTACTTACGGTTTTGAGAGATACTAGATTAGGGTAGGAAATTACTCTCCACTAAGGGTAAGTAATGAAATGATTTTCCAAAACCATCCACTAAAGAGGGACATAGACAAAATTCAAATAGCCTCAAATAATCAAGCCAAAGATTTCTTCTTCAGGCCCATTTTTGAGACTTTGGGTGAAACTCAGGAGGATACAGCTGAATTAGAGGCCTGAAGCAAGTGAACAGATAGTGTTGCAAATGAATCCGAGGCTAAGAACTGAGCATGCCACTGTGTGTGAGTGCAGGAGCCGTGACCAGAAGCCAGGCTTAGTCAAAAACCAAGGACCGGTAGCCATGGCAACAGGGGCACATCCAGAAGTCAGAGCTGGAAAACAGAGCAGGTCAAACGTGGAGCAGGCTTTTGGCTGGAGTAGAGAGGTGATGCCAGAAGACCAGACTAGGTGGAGGCCCTGGGACACTCCATGGTGCACAGGCAGCAAGGGAAGTCCTGGTGCCCAGGCCAGATGGCATTCTGCTGGATGTCTGGTCGCGGTTCCAGCTGGCTCAAGGTACCATTCATTCCTCATGCCACAGATTCCTCTACCTGTCTTCTGGTGTTCTGTTTTGTTTTTTTTTCTTTTTTTTCCTCCATATTTCAGATGATCTCAAAGCAGCCTCATGAAACTATTTTGCCAGAAGCTCTGTAAGGTGACCCCACTTGTAGAAATGCCAGAAGTAAGTTAAAAGGTAGGTTTTTCTCTTTACCTAGAAGGAGACAATAAATCTTTCTGTACCCTAACAAAACAGTCCAAGAATTTTGTCTCACTATCCTGGGCAATTCCAGAATGAGTTTCCAGAAAAATTGTTCTACAATATGTCAGAAATACTGTATTGTTATTAATACTGATTCAAAATAGACTAAATAGACTACTGTGAGAATCAGAGATCTTCGCATTCCACTAATTACTTCCTTATAATGACTTATTGATATGGCTTTGACTTGCTATATTTGAGGTATGAGGCAAAAAGATTTGAATATATGAAATATATTAACAGTTATATTTGTCTTACCAATTCTCTGAAGTAGGTTATTTTTATCACCCTCCTCCTCTTTTATATTTAAGAAAAATAAAACCTAGATACACTTGTGGACCAAATAAATGTGGAGTTAAGATATAAAGAAGGAATCTGTAATGGTAGCCTTAGGTTTGAAATAGAAATAATTTTTTAGGGACATCAAATTTTAGAACTTGTAGGGTCATTGTCAGCACATTTAATCTAAAAATATGAACAGAGTATGTTGAGAAAAGAAAGGGAAAGAAAAAAATCTGGTAAAATGGATCTAACAGTGGATACAAAATGGCTGTGCCTGATAGTCCCTGGTTTGAGGATTGTGGGAAAAGGAAGGGAAGAAAAGGCTGGAAGGAGAGCGGGATGGAGAGAAAGGAAGTTGATTGAGAATGTGTCATCCCTGTGAAAGCTCTTTCCAGTCACAAATATGGTGGTTTACTATTCATGAGAGTCTCGTTATTTCTAAACATTTGGATATTTTATAAAACATCCATAGTAATGGAAATATAAATGTGCTGAAATAAAATTTTACAGAATGGATGTTTACACAATCTTAAAATTTTATTTCCTTATTTTTTTCTCTCAGTGCCTTTTGAGAACCTATTGAAATCCCTCCAGCAAAATGCAAATGAGCACAGAAACCTGCAAGTACTGTACCTAGGCCCATGGACCTAGTGGAGCTGATGGATCATAGGTTAAGAGCTCCAAATTTATCGTGTTTTATTACTTAGTAGCTTTTATAACTCCTTTTGAATTATGAAATCATTCTAGGCTCTGTCTACACATAAAAATGGGCATATTTGAACTCGACCTTTTTGCCATAGGGGACCGCCACCATTTTACTCCCCTAAATACGTAATTTATTCCTGACATCTAAAATACACATCTAGTATTATGCACAGTATTGTGTTATATGTTATTATACCTTGCCAATATAATTTGAAGGTAACCTATACTTAGCTTCACAACTAAATCAATCTTAATAAGTATTTGTCTAAATAATATTAACTAAGTAGTGGGGAAAAAACCTGCAAATGTGTTCATGAAGCATAGATTTAAATAACTGTAATTTAAGCTTGTTCTAAAGATTTATGACCAATAGCAAATAAAAAGAATTATGTATTTCTTTGTACATCTAATTTTACAGTGGAATAAACATAATGAATAAAATCCACTGAATGATTTGAAACAATATGAGCTTCGGGAGCTTGGGAATTAAATTACTTATTTGTTTCTCTGTCTCTGTAGATTCTACAGTTTTAATTCCTAGTGGCTTGAGTAAGGCAGATTCATGTGATCATTTTTCTGTCTCTTCATTTAGGACAGTTTGAAAATGTGAGTGACAAGTATATAACCAAAACATTGGCAAACCTTTCTTATAAAGGCATGACATTTTTAGTAGCATACATGATTTTTGTCAACAAAATTCATATTCAGTCACTTTTCTTCTGAGAGTTTTTCCAACCTTTCTTTGTCATTCATCTCTCCGACTCTTTAGGAGCCCAAATGCCACAAGATTTTATTTTGCTCATCAATGCCACATCTTTGATGGCACCTAAAAACTGCTCTCCACTGAAGGACCCTGAATCCTGAAATCCCGGTAATTCCTTCATTAGTGTCATCCAAACTCCATTCATAAGTGAATTCACTTGTTCTTCATTCATTCACTCAAAAACTAAGTAATCTAAATAGCCCCCTTGTTTGATTTAAGCAATTCGTAGTGAGATGTGAAAATCTTGGTGAAATACAGATGGTAATATGCGGTGGTGACGGAGAGAGCCCTCTAAAAATTTCCAGAGAATCTGGCTTTCATCAGTGAAAATTTGGGGAGCAACTTATTGAAAATCATTCCTTCTCTGAAGAATCTCTCTCTCACTTCTTTGCAAAGATATATGTTGAAGGTTTAGTATGCATACGTCAGTTCATTATAATGCAGAGGTATTTGTATTGTTAGCCCCAATTATTTTTAAATCTAGAGTCTTTAACAAGTTTTACTCTTTCATAGTAGTATTATGGTCTCAGGTTTGTTTTTAATAATTTCTACGCCACTGCTTTAGAATAACTAATTTGATAGACATGGAATTTTCATCCTCTCTAGGAAAATATTGCACCTAAATATGAGATTTATTTAATCTCATGTTGCATTTGGCTTTAAATTTTACTTGACCTCATTAAATCTATTTTAATTGTTTCACATCTTCCTGTAAGCAAATGGAATGTCTACATGTGCCCTTGTGCGTCTAAGGCTACATCATGAATTTTGTTTCCAGCATTTCACCTAGAGAGATAAAATTTAGTTCCTAATTGGTCTGAGACACAAAGAACAAAAATGTAAAGCTAACGCTGCCTATCTCTTAATTTCTATTTTGTTCTTTAAAAAATGTCTCATAGTAACTTTTCAACCTCAGCAAACAAGTATGAAAACTCAGGTTGTTTTCACTCTGAAAATGAACCAGTTTCCAGCCATTGTGTTTTATGTCGGAATTGTCTAACTTAAATTGCATGTCCTTGGGGCAGAGAGCAGTCTTCTATCTTTTTTTTGTTGTTTTAACAGAGCCAAGTATTCTGTCACTGTTCTACAAAACAATAAATAATGAAGTAAATTGAAGATGTGTGAATTGTGCCAGCTTGACAGAAAATAGAGCCGATGTTCTCAGAGATGTTACAGCAGTATTTCCTAATGAGCAGCTGGAGCCTCTCCCTAGCATCTCAGAAAACCAAACGGGAATGCAGGATAAGAAAGTGGAAGTAAAGACAAAAGGGAATATTTATTTGGGATTAACTTGTAGTTACTTGAGCTGATACACCTATACTAAAGGAACAAAGGAAATGATGGATCTTTTAACCGTCAGGCTTATTGTATAAACATCATTCTCTTTCATTCCATGTTGGGAAAAACAAACCTTTTCCTCAAATTTTACTTTGTATATAAAATGTGTTAATAAAACTAAATGTATTTTAACAAATGTGTTTTAATAAAAACTAATGTATTTAATAAAACTAAAAATAAATGATCATATTTGTTCAAAAGTTCTTACTTGTTTTTTTAATAAACGAGGCATAAAGAGCTTTGTGCACTTCAGTCTCCACCAAAAGGTACCTCTAAAAGAGGACTTCCTTGAACACCATATATAAACTAACTCTGATCCTCTAGCTCCTCCCCAAAGTCACTCTTCCTCTATTCCGTGTTATTTTCCTTATCAAATTCACCACATCTGAAATTATGCATTCAGTTTTTTTTAAAAAAAATTATATCACATTATGAGCATATGCATTTCTGTGACGGAAATGTCTCTGTATTGTTTTGCTAGCACCTAATAGAATTCTGCAACATAATAGGTTTCAGTCAATATTTGCAGAAAAGTAAAAGACATGGAGCTTTAAAATAACCTAAGTGGTCTCAGTAATCAGTACTTTGGTAACCCTAATAGAATGTCAGTAATATCATAATATCAATGAGATATCCCTAATAGAAAATATGGCATAGAGTAAGTATTTAGTCAATATATGATGAAAGAACAAAAGAATTGAGAATTGAGATAAAAGCTGTATGAACATCATCATCTTAATTATAAATTTTGATCCTAAAATTTAAGGAGGCATCTTTTGAAATACAGAAACTTATCCAACTTGGTGGCATGCAGTTTTTAAAAAGTATGTATATCTATATATTTATACCTTACAGCAGATGATTGGTACTCAGTTAAATGAGAAGAGGAAGGGAAGTGTAAGGAAAGATGAAAATTGTAGAACACTAACTAAAACAGAAAAGCATATTCTACCTAGTTTTGCCTGTTTTCATACATTCACAGGTACTGATGACACATTTGGAAAAAATTTCACATCATGTATTTTTATGATGTCCATATGTTATGGATTGAATTGTGTTCCCCCAGTCCTAAGCCCCAGTATCTGTGAAATGTGAACTTAGTTGGAAATAGGGACTTTGGAGATGATTAAGTAAAGATGAGATCATTAGGGTAGGCCCTTATCTAAAATGACTGTGTTCTTATAAAAAAAAAAAAAAAAAAAAAGGAAGTTGGGTGGGTGATATGGTTTGGCTTTGTGCTTACCCAAATCTCACTTTGAATTGTAGCTCCACATGTCATGGGAGGGACCTGTTGGGAGGTAATTGAATCATGGGGTGTGTTTTTCCCATTCTGTTCTCATGATAGTGAATAAGTCTCAAGAGATTTGATGGTTTTATAAAGGGCAGTTCCCCTGTACACGCTCTCTTGCCAGCTGCCATGTAAAATGTGACTTTGCTCCTCCTTCGCCTTCTGCCATGATGGTGAGGCTCCCCAGCCATGTGGAACTGTGAGTCCATTAAACCTCTTTTTCTTTATAAATTATCCAGTCTTCAGTATTTCTTCATAGCAGTATGAAAATGGAATAATACAGTAAATTGGTAGAGTGGGGTACTGCTATGAGGATACCTGAAATGTGGAAGCGACATTGGAACTGGGTAACAGGCAGAGGTTGGAACAGTTTGGAAATATCAGAAGAAGACAGGAAAATGTGGGAAAGTTTGGAACTTCCTAGTGACTTGGAGGGCTCAGAAGAAAGGAAGATGTAGAAAAGTTTGGAACTTCCTAGAGACTTGTTGAATGGCTTTGACCAAAATGCTGACAGTGATACAGATAATGAAGTCCAGGCTGAGGTGGTCTCAGATGGAGATGAGGAACTTGTTGGGAACTGGAATAAAAGTGACTCTTGCTACATTTTAGCAAAGAGACTGGTGGCATTTTGCCCCTGCCCTAGAAATCTGTGGAACTTTGAACTTGAGGAGTTGATTTAGGGTATCTGGCAGAAGAAATTTCTAAGCAGTAAAGCATTCAAGATGTGACTTGGGTGCTCTTAAAAGCATTTAGTTTTATGTACTCAAAAATATATGGAACTTTGGATTTGAACTTATGTTTAAAAGAGAAGCAGAGCATAAAAGTTTGGAAAATTCGCAGCCTGACAATGCAATAGAAAAGAAAAAAACATTTTCTGAGCAGAAATTCAAGCTGGCTGCAGAAATTTACATAAATAATGAGGAGCCAAATGTTAATCACCAAAACAATGGGAAAAATATTTCCAGGGCATGTCAGAGGTCTTCACAGCAGCCCTTCCCATCATAGGCCTGGAGGCATGGGAGGAAAAAAATGGTTTCATGAGCTGGGTCCAAGGTCTTGCTGCTTGTGCAGTCTTGGGACTTGATGCCCTTTGTCCCAGCCATGGCTAAAAGAGGTCAACATACAGCTCAGCCTGTTGCTTCAGAGGGTGCAAGCCCCAAACTGTGAGGAAACTATTAAACTTGTTCTGTATTCTGGAATTACATAGCCTACAGACAAAACTTCCATTTGTAGTTTTCTTTCTACGTATTGTAAAATTGAAATAAGAACTTTTCACTATATGGGAGGTCCATCAAAGCAATGCTTACATGTGGCATTGGGCCTGTGGGTACACCGAAATCAAAAATTGAGGTTTGGGAATCTCCATCTAGACTTCAGAGGATGTATGGAAATGCCTTGATGGCCAGGCAAAGGTGTGCTGTGGGGAAGAGGCCTCATGGAGAACCTCTGCTAGGGCAGTGCAGGAGGGAAATGTGGGGTGGGAGCCCCCATACAGAGTCCCCACTGGGGCACTGTCTAATGGACCTGTGAGAAAGAGCCACCATCCTCCAGACCCCAGAATGGTAGATACACTGAAAGCTTGCACCATGTGCCTGGAAAAGCTGCACACACTCAACATCAGCCTGTGAAAGCAGTTGGGAAAGGAGCTGTACTCTGCAAAGCCACAGGGGCAGAGCTGCCCAAGACCATGGGAACCCACCTCTTGCATCAGCATGACCTGGATGTGAGACATGCAGTCAAAGGAGATCATTTTGGAGCCTTTAGATTTGACTGTCCTGCTGGATTTTGGATTTGCCTGGGTCCTGTATCCCCTTCATTTTGGCCAATCTCTCCCATTTGGAACAGGTGTATTTACCCAATGCCTGTATTCTCATTGTGTCTAGGAAGTATTACTAACTTTCTTTGATTTTACAAGCTCATAGGTAGAAAGGACTTGGCTTGTCTCAAATTAAGACTTTGGACTGTGGACTTTTGAGTTAATGCTGAAATGAGTTAAGACTTTGGGGGGCTGTTGGGAAGGCATGATTGCTTTTGAAATGTAAGGACATGAGATTTGGAAGGGGCCAGGGAAAAATGATATGGTTCTGCTGAGTCTCCACCCAAATCTCATCTTGAATTGTAGCTCTCATAATCCCCACGTATCGTGGGAGGGACCTGGTGGAAGGTAATTGAATCATGGGGGTGGGTTTTCCCATGCTGTTCTTGTGATAGTGAATAAGTCTCATGAAAACTGATGGCTTTATAAAGGGCAGTTCCCCTACACATGCTCTCTTGCTTGCTGCCACATAAGACACGCCTTTGCTCCTCCTTCGCTCCTCCTTCACCTTCTTCCATGATTGTGAGGCTTCCCCAGCCATATGGAATTGTGAGTTCAGTAAACCTCTTTTTCTTTATAAGTTACCCAGTCTTGGATATTTCTTCATAGCAGTATGAAAATGTACTAATACATTGGGACACAGAGACAGACATAGAGATATGCACAGAAGGAAGATGATATGAGTGCACAGAAAGAATGCTATCTACAAGCCAGGGAATGTCTAAGGCTACCAGAAGCTGGCACAGAGGCAAGGAACAGATTCTACCTCAAAGACCTCAGAAGGCAGAAACTCTGTGGACACATTGATTTCTGACGGGTAGCCTCCAGAACTATGAAACAATACATTTTTATTGCTTAAGATGCCCAAACTTCGTACTTTGTTATGGTACTTCTGGCAAAGAAACACACCATTCATTCTCAATTTCAATGACTGAAGTCATTACATAGGCCCAATATCTAGATATTGGCACAATTAAGTGACTTATTACATTCCACAGCATTTGTTTAAGTAATTAACATTATTTAATAACATTTAATTCAATTATCCAGTTAAATAATTATATGGTTGCAATTCATTTGTCCTCCTTGTATCATTCAGTCTCTTGCTACAAAATTAGTTTATGATATCATTCTATTACCACCAACACATTTAGGAAACTATAATAGGGCCTAAAGTTTGCAAATATTATAACTTTATCCACAGATTATATAAAATTTAATATTAATACATTTATTCACATGAAGTGGGGAGTTAACATAATTTTTGAATCTCCTTCAAATATCAGATAACAGATTTTTCTCACCATCAAACTAGATATTTAATAAAGATAATACAGATAATATAACATTTTAAAAATCAATGGAGTTAATTTTATCAGTGACTTACCAATCTGTCCTTGTATTCATAAGTGAATATTTTAAATAAACATTGTCTGATTAAAGTATGAAAGGTATTATCACTGTTATTTTGCTTTAAGCTTAAAAACACATTTGTTTTGACTCTTCATAGTATAAACTGAAAAGAACAATTTATATTGATAGCATTTATGCACATAGAAATAATTTCCACTTTATACTGTATTGTGTTAAAAAAATTGACTTTACATGAAAAACAAATAGGAGACTTTAAAACTACTGTAAATGACCTCTGTGAGGAAACTATTATCTTAACTTGTGCTGTATTCTGGAATTATATAGCCTACAGAAAAACCTTCCATTTGCAGTTTTCTTTCTACATATTATAAAATTGAAATAAGAACTTTTCACTAAATGGGAGGTCCATCAAAGCAATATAAATGCCTTAAAAATTAGAACAAAGATAAACATTTTTCTTATCTACTCTATGGCAATTGTTGATATCTAAGTTTAACTCAATCACCTGTTAGAATAAATGCATGTCTTTAATGTAATTCAGTTTCATTTAATTAGTATTCATTTGATTTCTCTAAGATATTATAAACATCACAGAACAAAACTCCATAAACAGGTTTCCTATTATGTATGTATGAAAATCTAGATTGAGTTTAGATGTCAAAGTGTGGTTAATTTATGCTTCTGATGGAATAAAGAGAACTACCATTAAATTACTTTTCCAGAAACATATCTGAGTATATTTCATTTTAAATCAGTCCTGATAATCTTTTAATTTAACTCATTTCATGATTTGTGTTTTTATTCACGAGTCCAATCTTATGTTTTATGGAGTTTGCTTAGTCTTACTCGAAAACTAGATAGGGATTTGTGAGAACAAGAAATTTAAAATTTTGATGCCTCAGATTCCTTATCTGTAAAATACAGTGAAGATTTTAAGATAAAAACCTATACTCGCATTTTGTAAATTTTTTTGAGTTTCAATTCTGTAAGCTAAAGAACAAAGTCACTAAACACAAGTGACAAAGAGCTGTGTGTTCCTTTCAGAAGACAGTTTCTTGTGCCTTTGTCCATGGTTTGATTTTTATTTAAAAGCATATTTTTTAATTGTAAATATCACTGTCGTGCAATTTACAATAATATTATTAAATAAGCAAAAGATATGCATGCATGTCTGGCCCTCAATGTTGCAAACTTAATAGAGTCTGCATAGAATTGTGTTGATAATTGTTTTGTGAATTATTGCAAGTTTCTGGTTATAGACGCTGCTATGTCTCCTGCAAAGAGTAGTCAAACATATTTCTTTTAGATCAGGGTCTACATTCAAGATTTAGATCCAGGATAAAATCTTTCATTCATGAATTTTGAGTAGTAACTCCGGTGTCAAAGGAACCAGTGTCTTAACCAAATTGAGCTTCAGATGCCTTTTCCCTAAAGCAATCATAATGATGTCTGCCTTGTAGGATGAGTAAGTAGTGTTAAAGCATCTAGTACAGAATCACTAATAGGCACTTTGCCAATATTACTTTTTTTCCTTAACCTGTCCTTCATCTTTCTTCAGAATGGTAAGAATTGGTGCCAGAATCCTTGGACTTTGTAGTTTTGTTGACAAGAAATCTTGCTCTTGTGCAAGTCAGTTAAGTACTCTGCCAACTTTTTGTTTGCAGAAGTATGGCGTTGTCTTCTTAGATCTCTTTCCCATAATTATTGTCTCTACTTTTATTATTCTGGTCTATATTTGTGCATTACACGAAGTAATTTGAAACTGGCAGATTGTTCAATTTCTCCCCAACATTGTGTAACAACTTAGAACTGCATCTAGACAATTTTGACATCCACAAATGAGTGCTGTTCTGTAACCCTGGATTTTGTTAAGGGGCATCTATCATTTGTCAGTCTCTGTGTTATTTATTTTACATATGTTATCTCAATCTTCACAGCATGAAGATTCACAAATTCAATAACTTTCATTTCATACTGGTTAGTGTGGCAGCTCCAAGTAAACTTTCACCTTAGCACTGTAACTTTTGAAAAATAGTGAAAAAGTATTTGCCTCATTTTAAAGTGACTCATTGAATAACCCATCTTCTACAAAAGAGATAATTGCAATTATTGTTACAGTCCAAAGTAAATATCACAGGAATTTAGTAATAAAATTCTATTCCATAGAACTAAGCTTATACATGATTTATTTTTAATCAGTATCAAATAATTCTTTGAAATACTGCAAAGATATGAGGAAAAATTAAATACACCTATCCAATAATACTGCCTGTAATTCTTATATGACTTAAGATATATGCTTCAAACTTGGAAAGTTGTAGAGAGGCTACAAATTTGCTTAATATCCATGACAGGATATCAGTGAGGCTGGAATTTTCACCTATGCCTGTTACCCCCAAAACAGGTCTTTTTTCATATATCATCATTTCTCTTTAAAAATAACTCACTGAAATTCAGGATTCATGAAACATAATTATCTGTCTATTGACCAATCTCATATCCAACTAAGGGAAATAAATTCAATCGTGTACTTCAATGTACACAAGAGGTTTTCATTCTATAACTGTCATGAATGTTTTAGAGTGCAGATCATGTGTCTCCTATTAGTCATAAACTACAGGACCTCAGACATACAGAAGCATAATTTTCTGTAAAATATGTATTGCAATTATCAAACACAAAAGAATTCATGTTTGTTTTCCTTTATATTATAAAATTTTAAATATCCATTTACATGTCAATATTGATTCATTTTCCAGCTACTCAAAGTAGGTATGTGGATTAAAAGTTTTTTTAGATCACACCGAAGAAGATACAGATAGTGATACAGGAATGTCATGAAGGTTAATGGATTGACCATGGTTATAAAATCATTAAAGGGTGTGTAGCCATCAGAGTACCTGTCATCTTAACTTCTTTATAAAGCAGTTTAGAAAACCATAAACACAAATGCCCAGACAGCAATTTTAAGATAATAGAATTTTTATAAATGCTATCTAATCAATGGGAAATTTCATTTTAGGTACTTTAAAATGAGAAGAAATGCATATCTAGGTTAACTTATAAAAAGCCACTTGTCAACAACGTTTTTATTATTTTTTACAGTTATATAAATAAGACCTCTACTCTTTCAAAATCTAAGATAGTAAGTAAACTGGTTTAAGGTGTATATAAAGATGTTTACAAGTTTTTTTGAAGTAAACAGGCAGCTGATACAGTTTGGATATTTGTCCCCACCCAAATCTAATGTTTAATTTTAATCCCCAAGGCTCGAGGTGGAGCCCGAGGTGTTTAGATCATGGGAATGGATCCCTGATGACTTGGTGTGTCTTTGTGATAGTGAGTTCTTGCAAGATCTGATCATTTCAAAGTGTGTGGCACTTCCTTCCCCATGCTCTTTCTCTCTCCCCCTCTCCACACCCCCTCCATTTGCTCCTGCTTTCATCATGTGATGTACCTCTTCTCCCTCACCTTCTGCCATGATTAAAAGTTCCCAGAGGCTTCACCAAAAGCCAAGCAGATACCAGCACCATGATTCCTCGAAAGCCTACAGAATTGTGAGTCAATTGAACCTCTTCTCTTTATAAATTACCCGGTCTCAGATATTTCTTTATAGCAATACAAGAATGGCCTAATACAGAAGCACATATAATATTGAATAAATATTTTAAAGTATGTACTCGTTAATATTCTGCTTCAGTGACAGTTGGTTTCTCTTCAAAATACTTGCTTTGCACATAACTGCTTGTTATAAAAAAACAATTTCAGCTTTACTTAAAAATCAGAAAGAGTAATTTTCCTTTCTAAACTGTTGTTCAACAATCATGAACAGAATCTTCTGAAGAGACATTGCAATATTATTGTAAGTTATTTCTAAAATTTTGAAAATTCATGATTATTTTATAAAGTTGTTACGTTATAATTCTCATTTTCCTTCCACCTATTCCTGATGTTACAGTTCAAATACTGGCCTTAGCATTCTCTTGGTTTCCTTTATCTTTTCATTCTTTTCATTAGTTTCATTTTTAAAGTTAATGGAAAATTGTAATAAATATTATAGTCAACAACTGTCATAGTAAATCATGTGATTTTAAGTGTGTATACAAATTAATACAATTAATTAAATGAGTTTCAGAAACATATGGAAGTATAGAATTTAGATCTTATCTTCAATATTCTAAGACTGGAAAACTTCCAAATGTAGTACTAATTTAAAATGCATGAAGAAAAATTGAACACAGAACTTTTGATGTATTATAGAACAAAGCCATTGAGATTCATAGTATGTATTATCTTATACAATACCTATTTTACAGAATTGGAAGCCAAGTTTCAGGGTGACTGAGTAACTAAATCATGGTTGATACTTATGTAATAATTTTGGGGGACGAGGCACTGTTCTAAACATGTCTTACATGCTTAATACACTTCAAAACCTATTTATGTGCAAAGCCAAATACTAAATAACAAGAAAAAACTTGGCAAACTTGCTAAAAAATTCTGTTGATATTGGTGTAAGAAATTGTAGAAAAATCGAGAAGTATTCAAAAAATCTCAAAGAATTCCCTACTCAGACTTCTGAGAAAAGAAAACAAAACTAGAATTCACACTTAGTAAACTCTTAGTACATTTAGTATGTTCTTTTGCAAGAAAGAAGGGGCAGAGCTCTAGTGAACACTCAAAAGAAAACCTTGGCCTGGCATCAAAAGTTAGGTGACTGGATGTATATATATATACATCCAGTATATATATATGTAAAATAAAAATTTGAAAGAACATATGCATTATATTTAACCTACCCACCATTAATATTTTGAATGAGTGCTTATAATATATAAATAATACATAATACACACCTGTTCAAACATTTTAAATTAAATTAATTGAGCTTTTTCAGTATATTCTAAATCATTTAAATGCATTTCTTGTCAAACTCTTGATCATACTATACATACAATCATATTCTGAAAAACAATTTAATCTTTAAAAAGGTTTAGCTATGGTCTTTTTATAATTCCTTATTAATTATTGACATTTACAAGATGATTATATCATAATGGCCATTCTGTCATAATACAATTATAATATCTACATTATTATAATATAGTGATATTATAATATCACCTCGGTGGAACTAAAATCTTAAAAAGTTAGAGCTCAGTTGCATTTTGCACATTGTAATAGCACACACACCCATGGGCACAAAAACATACAAGCAAAGTACTGGATTCAATAGCTTTTTGAACCTTTTAAGCTAAAGATTACACTATCTTTTCAACTCAATATAACCTTCTTCTGTGTGTTTAATTTTTTTTTTGCTCCAAATTATTATTGCATTTTCTCTGAAAGATGAAGAGAATAAAAGAATAAAAGGTTTAGACTGGAATTAATGTATCTGAAACCTTTTTGTATGAATATAGCAATGTTAATGCTACAGTAATTTAATTTGAAAAGCAAATCCCCAATAGATTATTTAAATATGTTATCCAGGAATATAGAGACATAATTGCTTTTAGTAATATAATATGCATAGCCTTTCTTTCCAATGTTGAAAAGAACAATTTCTATAATTTTTATATGCAAATGCTTTTGAAAGTTAGCTCACCTGATATATGGCAATGTCTTGAATACATCTAATTAGATAATCTTTTGAAAATTCTATTTAAATAAAGGCAGATGATTCATGGGAGAAATAATCAAGTTAAATTACTTTTTTAAACATCTTTTTAAATACTACTAAAAAATTCTGATAACCTCACTATGATTTTCATAAATGTTTTCCTTCTTATTATCTGGTAAGAATATGTACATGTGTTTAAGAGTTCAGATTCCTAATTTCAACTTCTGGATTCCTTTGGCAATATTTGTGGGGGATTGACTATGTCCAAGGGTTTTTGGAAGCTGTCACATGCATGCTGTCATCAAAGAGCATTTCAGTTTTATATTGTATCTATCTTGGACTTCTGTGAAATTAATCTAAGTCAGAAAGCAACGGAAACAATACACAAATATTTTGATGCTGATTCAGTGTTTCCTCACTTTGTAATTAATGACCATTCTATTTATAGGTAATTTAGAAAGTTTCCTTTCATTGAAGAAAGACAGAGATTAATGGCATCTTTCCAGTGTAGAATGAAATCAATCAATCAACTATTTCTGCAACCTGTGATACTTAACACAGAGTTTATTCTCTAGTTAACCTGGACGGTTTTATTTGAATTAGTATATTTAATTCTTTTTAGTATTATAAATTTAAAGACAACATTGTATCCATTGACTCTGTAATTTTCTTTTTTCTAGGAGTTTGCTATTTTCACAAAGTGTTTTTTGACAAGCTAACAATTTTTCAGGTCGAACTTTTATCCATAGGTTGCTGCTATAAAGTAAAATTGAGCTGTCAATTATAATTTCCTGTTTCGATTAATGGCATTTCAAAAGTTCTGTAGCTTTATAAATGAACCCAGGGGCCACATCCAATGAGCAATAGTACACAATACACAGTAAAAAATTAAACTTCCCCAAGCACAAACTCAAAAGAAAGCCACAAAAGTCATCTGATTCAAGGAAATGTGATTAATATAAATGTAATGTTTTATAAATACTCTTGCAGCCAATATCATCCAACAAAAAGAGAAAATAGTAGTAATATTAACATATCAAAAATAACTATTATACATATGTACATAGTAACTATGCATTAATACAAGAAGAAAAGCTGTTGTAAATCAATTGAAATCATATACGTCCTGGGAAACCAGCTCGATTATATTCAGATATAACTACCCTCATTCAAATTCTACGTCTAGTTATTCCATCATCATAAACTACTTCATTCACTTCAAAAATGTAAGGCAGAAGTCACACAGAAGTTACAGACAACTTAACCCAAACAATCCCACATGTCCTGTAAAAACCTATCACAATCACTTTACCCCCCACAATATACTATTT
Organism: Pongo abelii; assembly: GCF_028885655.2. NCBI lineage: Eukaryota > Metazoa > Chordata > Mammalia > Primates > Hominidae > Pongo > Pongo abelii. The sequence goes on from NC_071999.2 coordinate 72,198,785, forward strand.
GTATATTTGATTAAATAAACCATTGCATTATTTCTTTCCTTTACTCCCATTTCCAGAGAGCATATTGCCAAACACACCAGCTTCCAGTTTTCATTTTAAACAACTGCATTATATGGTTCTAAAGTATTCATTAGTTCATAGAAGAAAATCTGTTGCTGGACATTTAGAGTATTGTTTCCATTACAATGAAAAACTAACTTGACCTAATTCAGTATTTTAGTTACACAACCCTAATGAAGTGAATCTCTCTCCTTTTTAAAATTACAGAATGGTTTCTCTTTTCTTTTGGGAAATACTCCAAAATGCTTAACAGGACTTATGCAGCCTCCATCTGTATTGTCTGAGCTATAATCTCCACAGTCTCCCCACATTCCCCTGGCCTCTTCTTTTTCTCTAGGCACTACTGGATCCCATTTGTTTATTTGAACACGTCACACTGCCTCTGACTTCTAGGCTTTTGAACATGCTAGTTCCTTTGCCTGACTGCTTCCTTTTATCATCCAAGTCTCATTAAAAGTCGCCTTCCAAGGGTTTTTCTGCTATATGCCCTCCCAGCATTTTACTTTTCCGTTCCAACATCATCTCTGCTGTAATAGTTTGATGTCTGTTTCCATCCAGCTTCTGTTCTCTATTCGAGCATATTTACTGTTCTATTCCAGAGGAAGTACAATGCCTGGCATAGACTAGGCATTTCACAAATATCTGTGGAGTCATGTTGAAGTTAAAGATATGTTTAGTAGGATACATCTGGGTACATATCAGTATACACAAATGTATATATATATATATGTATTTGAGAGATTTTGGTTTTTGTTTTGTTTGTTTTGGTTTTAGTTTTCATGCTGCTGCTGTCTCTGACACACTTACCTCTGTGCAGTTAGAGGACCTAAAAAATAGTTATCTATGTATGACTCAAAGCCTGCATACCTGTATCATTGTTCCACAGATTCATTTTTCTCATTATCTCAGTACTGAATCTTTTCAGAGATTGTTTTTCCCCAATCATCCCTGCTCCATGAAATTTTAAGACCTCATATGTACTGCATAGCTGTTTATGTATTGTGGCCCTTTAGAGGGCCCATCACCATTATAACACATAAAATTTTTGTGTCACTTCAGGCAATATTGCCTCCTTTATGAATGCGTGACCTATCGCTATGCCTGTAGCTGTATTTATTATCTATCATCTATCTATCTATCTATCTATTATCTATCTATCTATCTATCTATCTATCATCATCATCATCATCTTCTTTTTATTTAGTGAGAAGAAAGAGAAAGAGTGCCTAACTGAGTAATCTTTTATGTATTGTTTCTGCTGTTCATTGCAGAATTTTTTCCTGTTTCCAGCTCAGTTTCGGAGTTGAGTCCACCCAAAGGCTTTGCACAAAAAGAGCATCCTCCTTTCTGATTGTTGTGTTGGTCTCCTGGCTATTGAGTACTTTACTGAGAGTTAACAAAACATTAATTTGTATGGAAATATTATAGTCAGAGTGTATTGTAATTTTTAGAATTTCATATTTTATATTTACCATAGTTATAATTTTATTCATGTCAGTTTCCAAATGAAATGTTTTATGTGTTCCCAACTGGAATTAATTTTCTTTATCTAATTACTTTCAAAGCTGTATCAGAGTTGAAGCTTTGAAAGCTATTGGTGGCATTAGGATCCATTCAGTTTCTGCAGGCAGCTTGACAAATAGCTCTGTATGGGCAAATATCTCAGGTGCAGGCAAAACCATCATCTTACATGAGTAGCTGCAGAGAGAATGGGATTGCAGCCCTATTTCTTGCTTACTCTGGCTTTTATTAGTCCACAGAATGCTTAGAAACAAATGGCAGAGGTTTGTTGGGAACATTTTACAGTGCCTCTAGGGACCACTGACTTGTTAAGTCTATTTGCAGTGGCAGTTGTCATTTAAATACAATGTTACAACCTGTTATGACACCCAAGGTGAGTGGCTTATAAAGCCCACAATCAAGGAGGCCTCAATGGTGATGTAAAGTTAAAAGACTCTTCCCATTCATCTTTTTTTTCCTCCCTTTTTCCCAGAAGGCACTCATAAACTATCTGCCTAGCACCAGTTTAGTCCAGATATACTGTCAATTTACATGGTTTAACTGACAAGTCATGCTTGTCACCACTCGTTAGTTATCGCTCTCAGTGGAGACATCTAATACCACATTGCCTTCAATAGCAAACAGGCATTAGTTACAGCAACATAGAGAGAAATGTTCAAATGTTCCCACTTCCCCTCTCCCACACTAAACACTCAGCCACTGGGATAATGCTATCTCATTTATCTACTGCAGTAACCCTCTGCTCTGGTCCAAGGGATGCATTCACAACCCATATCTTGACAGCAACAGCTAGCACTCACTATGTCGGTGGACACCCTGTTTAAGTGCTTCACTACATTTATACTCACATCAATCATATGATACATGTGTTAATATTATTCTGTGCTTTTACAAATGAGGAAACAGGCTAAGGAAAAAAATATAGGGTTTTGTGTGAGTTTAAAAAGGCAGGAAATTGTAGATCACAGGTTTTAAAATTATATGCATACAGAGCCAGCCAGCTTAATCTTTACTCTAAACTGCATCTCCTTGCTTAATATTCTAAAGCTAAGCCAATTCCCTCCCCATCTTATTCACACGTACCCAAATTGTAGCCAAAGTTAAGCCCTTTTTTTCACACAGTCTCCCTAAAGGAATGTAGTTCATAGTGATATATCCGGTGCACTACCTCATATAATTTATTTGTAAAATGACATCAATATTGTTCTGTATAGTACTATTTAACTTTTCAAGATTCTGTGCCTTATTGCCTTTAAATAGAGCATACACTTCCAGGGAGAGGGATGTTTCTTATAGTTGTACTACGTTTTAATAATGAACAGTACAACGCCTCACACATAGTTTGATATGATACATTTTAAAAAAATCCTTTGATTTGGTGATAGCTGGGAAATGTCTGGAGTTATTATACACTCCAAGAAAATAAATGAAAGTTTAGTCTAGTTTTATACTCGACTACTAAAGGCTAGCCAATTAAGAGAACTGTATTTAACTACAACTGTGCTTCTTGGTTGTCCTAGAAAATTGATCATTTCTATGATTTAACCACTCTGATTGCTATAATCTTTCTTATTAATACTTTACATGTATGCCGTCAGTTCGGTAGTATTCTAAGTTACTTGGAGAAGTCATCTGGTGTGGTTTAGCTGTGTCCCCACCCAAATCTCACCTTGTAGTTCCCCTGATCCCCATGTGTCGTAGGAAGAACCCAGTGGGAGGAAACTGAATCATGGGGCAGTTACCTCCATACTGTCCTTGATAGTGAGTGAGTTCCAACAAGAAAACAATTTCTGACTGTTTTTTAAGGGGCTTTTCCCCTTTTGCTTGGCACTTCTCCTTCCCGCCTTCACGTGAAGTAGGATGTGTTTGCTTTCCCTTCAGCCATGATAGGAAGTTTCCTGAGGCCTCCCCAGCCATGCGGAACTGTGAGCCAATTAAAGCTGTTTCCTTTATAAATTATCTAGTCTTGGCAGTTCTTTATAGCAGCATAAAAATGGACTAATACAGTAAATCGGTATAGGATAGTGAGGTGCAGCTCTAAAGATGCTTGAAAATGTGAAAGTGATTTTTGAACTGGGTTACAGGAAGAGGATGGAACAGTTTGCAGGGCTCAGAAGAAGATAGGAAGATGTGAGAAAGTTTGGAACTTCCCAGAGACTTGTTGAATGCAAAATGTTGATAATGATATAGACTATGAAGTCGAGATGGAGGTAGTGTTAAAAGCAGTCAGTTTTATATATTCACAAAGTTTGGAAAATTTGCAGCCTGACAATGCAATAGAAAAGAAAAAAAAAAACATTTTCTGAGGAGAAATTCAAGCCAGTTGCAGAAATTTGCCTAAGTAACAAGGTGCCAAATACTAATCACCAGGACAATGGGGAAAATATCTCCAGCGCATGTCAGAGGTCTTCAGGGAAGCCCCTCCCATCACCCACCCAGAGGCCTAGGAGGAAAAAATGGTGTTGTGGGCCAGGGGCCTTGCTGCTTTTTGCAGTCTTGAGACTATTTGTCCTGCATCTCAGCTGTGGCCAAAAGGGGCCAAAGTATAGCTCATGTCATTGCTTCAGAGGGTGCAAGCCCCAAGCCTTGTTGGCTTCCACGTGGTGTTGGGCCTGCAAGTGCACAGAAGTCAAAAATTGAGGTTTGAGAACCTCTACCTATATCTCAGAGGATGTATGGAAATGCTGAGATGTCCAGACAGAAACTTTCTGCAGGGGTGGAGCCCTCATGGAGAACCTCTGCTAGGGCAGAGCAGAAGGAAATGTGGGGTTGGAGCCCCCACACAGAGTCCCCACTGGGGTACTGCCTAGTGGAGCTGTGAGAAGAGGGCCACTGTCCTCCAGACCCCAGAATGGTAGATCCACCGACAGCTTGCACCATGTGCCTGGAAAAGCCACAGGCACTCAATGAAAGCATATAAATGAAGGAGGGCTGTACTCTACAAAATCATATGGGTGGAGCTGCCCAAGGCCATGGAAGCCAGCATGACCTGTATGTAAGACATGGAGTCTAAGGAGATCATTTTGGAACTTTAATGTTTAATGACTGCCCTATTGCATTTTGGACTTGCATAGGGCCTATAGCCCCTTTGTTTTGGCCAGTTTATCCCATGTGGAAGGGGTATACCAAATGCCTGTGCCTTCATTGTATCTAAGAAGTAACTAACTTGCTTTCAGATTTACAGGCTCATAGGTGGAAGGGACTTGCCTTGTCTCAGATGAGACCTTGGACTTGGACTTTTGGGTTAATAGTGGAATGAGCTAAGACTTTGGGGAACTGTTGGAAAGGCATGATTGTGTTTTGAAATGTGAGGTCATGAGATTTCGGAGGGGACAGGAGCAGAATGATATGGCTTGGCTGTGTCCCCACCCAAATCTCATCTTGAATTGTAGTTCCCATAATCCCCACATGTCATAAGAGGGACCCAGTGGGAGGTAATTGAATAATGGAGTTGGTTACATCCATGCTGTTCTTGTGATAGTGAGATCTCACAAGAAAACCATTTCTGATGGTTTTATACGGGGCTTTTCCCCTTTTGCTTGGCACTTCTCTTTCCTGCCATCATTGAAGAAAGATGTGTTTGCTTCCCTTTCAGCCATAATTGTAAGTTTCCTGAGGCCTCCCCAACCATGCAGAACTTCGAGTCAATTAAACCTCTTTCCGTTATAAATTACCTGGTCTTGGACGGTTATTTATAACACCATGAGAATGAACTAATACATCATCTAACATAGTCAAACTGTAGCTTCAATACAATATTTGTAATTAAAATAAAGTAATACCAATTTATCTATATGCTGCAATAATATTATAGAACAAATATTCTGCACTGTTCAGAATATATACGTTGCTCTTATCTACTATGTCTGTGTGAATAAGAGTGTATGATATCAGTCTAACCATTTTTTACTTCCTACCACTTTACCACGTTTGCTAACCAGTGTGTAGTTTGCTAAGTGAATAATTTTCTAATAAACACTGGACCCAGGATTTGAACAGAGGCCTCTTTTACTCTCAAGCCACCATTCTTTCTTTCAAAGGCAACATTCTGGGAAGGGCAAAGGACTAGAAAAATGAACATATGGGGCTTAGAAAAATTCTCAAAAATACATACTGTGAAAATTTAAATGATAACCTCCAAATTTTAATCAGAGAAGGAGATTAAATACCGAGAAATGGACCTTTTATCAAAGACTACTCAGAAGAAAAGCCCTGGTTTCTAATTGTGCCCCTCAAAAGACATTTCAATTTACCTTATAAAGTAGGATCAGATATAGTTTTGGGAACTGCAAAGTAAACTACAAGTGACTCATAAAACAGGAATATTATGAGATGAGGGTTATTAAGCATAAGTTATTCCTGTGTGATAATCACAAGCTCCAATAAGCCAAGTTTTGTTTTTATGTCCAAACTGAAGAATGTACTTGATTCAAGCTCAGAAATACTAGCAAGGAATAGGCAATAACATGCATGAATCATCTTCAGAGTTTTTGTGACAAGATTTTTTTCTATTCTCCAACATTTGAAAAAGTTAGCTAGTCACTCTTTAAACTTCTGCTTCATCAATATCTACTGGCTCATTACTTTTTCTATTTTATTTGCTTTCTCCTTCTTTGTTTCAGTTTGTGTCACAGTATTTTTTTCTTGCAGATACTGCCAAAATGCATTTCATTTGACTTTCCTCATGACTCTGTATGTTCTCAGAATTTCCATCTCCTCTAAGCTCAGTCCTCACTCTATGTAGATCTCTCCCAGTTTTATACATCAAGTTTTGACTTATTTTCCATGTTCTATACTTAAATTTCCAATTGGACATCCATAACTACATATTCTTTTGATTTCTAAAACTTTAGTGCCTGCTACTTGCAAAATAAATATGCTTTGGATGAATGAGTAGATATGCAAACCCAAGTAAAGTAAGACACATTTTTACCCCTTACTCCCTAATTTTGGCCACTTAATTCCCATCCATATCTACTGACACCACCATTTCCAAAAATAATCAGTAAATGAGGTTGCAAAGTGCCCTCGACTGCTCCCCTTTGGTACCTTTCATTTTGTACTGTAAGATTACCCTCTTCAAGAGATCTTGATGTTCCTGTTGCTCATTACTTCCGAGGATGAAGTTCAAAAGTTTTTCTTTTGACTTCAAAGTTTATGTTGTGAAATTGAGTATTGTTCTTTTCTGCCTCGGAAACTTTCCCCATGCTTTCCTTTCTCCTTAATGGTTTTTCGTCTGTAGTTTTCAATATTACCCAAATCCCAAGCCTCTTCCAAAGCCCATCTTGTTTATGCGGGCTTTTCTAACACTTCCTCTTCTATACACTATTTTCTTCATTTAATGTTTCTTTCATTTAAGACACTTTTATTCTGTCTTCTTTTACAACTATTTGTATACTCCCTTTATACCATTGACTCAATGGATTTCATCTAATCATCTTCTGTCACTAATGCCTTAAGCTACTGCCTTCATTCCCATACCTTTGATCCTCCTCATTCATGTACTCCTAGCTTTGTAATAATTAAACAAACTATTTAGAATATGTGTCCTATTTATTTTTTGTTTATGCAGACTGAGCTGTCTCAGTATTCTTCAGCTCTTCCTGATGAATAGAAACCACTGAAGGGATATGTGGTTAGGCATCTTACGGAAAAGTGTTTTTCTAATTTTTAAAGAAAATTTAATTAAGGAGAGATATGCACAAAGTGTTAATATCTATTATGCCTGAAAGTGGAAGTGGCAAGCTCATGTTAGCTTATAACTAAAAGTTGATATTAATAGATGTACATCTATTAAGTATTGAAGCCAAAAAGAGTATGGGAGAGTTATCTTCCTTTGTGATGTGGTTTTGTATCAAATACTTCACCAATAGTGCAACTTTATCTAATCTAATTCAGTTTGCTATTATTACAGAAACCACTGTCTGAAAGTCATCAAATTATAGAAACTTATTGATTAATAACAATAATTATAGCCACCTTACATTTATATAGCACTTGCATATTTTCAAACCATCTTTTTGAACTATTACCTCATTTCCCTTCCTAACACCCCTGTTGTTATATATATGGTACACATAGCAATACATTCACTGTAACCACATGCAAATTTTTTATATTAAATCATTAATGTGTTCTTAGAAACTTACTAATTATGTAGGAAAATATATTACCTATGGTAGCTGTGTAGGAAAAATCTATGGTCATTTTAAAAATAAGGTAATGTTGCATTGAAGACCAATAGATTCAATACACAGGTGTTCTCAAGTACAGAAATTATGCAGTAATATATGCCATATCAAGGAAACACAAATGTATGTATCTAGCCACTAATATATGCTATCCTTACAAATTCTGCTTTCATTTTCAAATATTGAGGCTTAATTTTAATTTATAACATGAACCCCATTTCTCAGGGAATTTAGCACCATTACAGGCTATTTTAAAAAGACTTCTACAGCCCTCTAGTGTTCCAAAGCTAGAGACCCCCAATACAGAATACATTCAGGCATGGCTAAAGTTGTCCCTCCATTCACCTCCTTTAATGTGGAATCACTGCTGACAATACTATTGCTAGGAGCCCATATTATTTAAACTACTAAAATTACAGCGTTGGCGGTGGAAACAGAACTGTTCTCACATCACTAGGGAAAAAGCATGGAGTACATGACAGCTTAGAAACTGCCTTCATGGGGGAAATGTTCAGATAAATCAATTTTTTTCAGGAAAAAAATTAATTTGCTGTGTACTTACTTAAATAGCTGACTGAAGAGTTTATTATGCTTGATTGCAGGCCTTCAGCAATAGTTATTGCCTTCTTTTCCTTCCCTCCCTCTCTCCCAATGAATTTCCATTGACAGAGCCTACAGCTATTCTCTCAGAAATCATATAAAACCTGACATTGCTAAAAAATTAACCTCAAAAAGGTGTCTTCGGGTGTTACCTTTCAAATCAAATTTTAATAGACAACTGCAGGCTGAGGGCTCATTCTTTATAATCTGATCACTAAGCAAGATTCACGAGCTGTCCCTGGTCTGCAGATGGAGCTGTTGACAAAACAGTACTATCCACTTGAGAAAAAGCAGGGCACAGACTTGAGTTTTATTGAATGTTTCTTGTCTTCTTTTTTATTTTTTAAAGACTATGCCTCAAGGTATATCCTAAGTATTATCTTTTCAATTAAAAGAAATCTATCCTTTGAAAATTAAATACAGCTACTAAATTTGATGAGCATTATCTTAGTTACAGAATTGGACCGCATTAAACCTACATAAATAAAATCAAAGAAGTATGCCAGTAAAAGTGCACATAAATAAACCATGCAATAAGAAACAACTGCACAGAAATAAGCATTATGTATTATTCTCTTCTAAATAAACACAGTGCACTAAGTTATTTAACTTCTAGTGTTTAAACAATACTTTTTTGATGGAGTAATGCAGTTTTTTTGCATTTAAATAGTTCATCATCACAATATAGCAGGTAGGTGACATAAGTTCCTTAAGAAAATCTAAGTATGATATAGGCAAATATAGAATTGCCTAATTTTAAAGTTAGAAAAAAACTTTGAGGTAATCCTGACAAGGATTGATAGATTTTCAGTCTGAAGACGTCAGTGATGATTCAATTGTTCTTCAAACAAATACAAATGTAACCTAATACAAAAGGTTAAAAATTTGCTTGATATTAGGGTTAAAGAATCATAAGCCATCTTCTGCTCTCAAGAAGCTTAGAGCGAAGGTGTGTAACAGACACACTACAGGATTTAGTACAGAATAAGAAAAGGCTATGAAAACAGAGGGAAAGGCTCTAACCATAGTACACGTGGTATGTCAGAAAAGGCAATTTTAAAAGTCACTTAAACTGAAGTTTTAAGGTCACCAAAGGAAATCATCATTTTACAGAAGTGGAACCTGACTTGGCAAAGTAGTCCAGAGGATAGATGTCAAAATCAGGGTCAGAAATGAGTTTCCTGGTTTTATTCCCTGAGTTCTTTCCACAGGAAAACATATTTCCAGGTGAAATATATATTAGTCTCTACTGAGAATGGAATTAAAGAGTCCCTGTGAATAATCTAACTAAATGCTAGAATGCAAGCAAGACCTCTGTCCTCAACCACATCTCATGAACTACATCAGCAGTGTCACCAATGTAAGCCTGAGACATATTGCACTAAGGTTTTAAATTATTTTAATATTCCATTAAGTTTTAAATAATGTATTTTACCTAAACATAAATCATTTTATTTTCTAAAATTATTTATTTATTTATTTATTTATTTATTTATTTATTTATTTTGAGATGGAGTCTCACCCTGTAGCTCAGGCCAGAGTGCAGTGGCACAATCTTGACTCACTGAAACCTCTGCCTCCCGGGTTCAAGCGATCCTCCCACTCAGCCTCCCGAGCAGCTGGAATTACAGGCTCCTGCCACCATGCCTAGCTAATTTTTGTATTTTTTAGTAGAAATGGTGTTTCACCATGTTGGCCAGTCTGGTCTCGAATTCCTGACCTCAAGTGATCCTCTTGCCTTGAACTCCCAAAGTGCTGAAATTACAGTCATGAGCCACCACACCCGGCCAACATAAACATAAATCATTTTAAAGTGCTATGTACTTCTATTGACATAGTTAGAATAGCAGAATACTGAATTTCTTTTATTATGGAGTACTTAAAGTATGCTAATAAATAACATCTAGTCCAATGTATTGTCAAAATATCTACTGTCTTTTGTTTCATTGATGTAAGATTGGATGCAGTTAAATTAAAAAATACTTGATTTTTTTACTATTATTTTAACTTTTAATGTGATAAGCAATAAAAAAATAAACATAGATGCCTTTGCCTCTGAAAATTCTTATAATACCTGTCCTGATATCTCAGAAGAAAAATAAACTTAATCATTATAATCACCATTGAGAAAATGAACCCACATATTTTTTACCTATTAAAATTGAGCTCTTTAGAAGAAAACAAGAACAAGATAAAGAATACATGCCTTATATTTGCAAAACTGTATTGAATACCAAAAATATTATATTGTGTTTACAAATTTCTTATTATAGTCATAAGATATGAAATCATGGTCAGTGCCTTTATTTCTTATCTCCAAAGACATGCTTATTATATTTTGGAGTCCTTTGAAAATATTACTACCTATATAAGCCTGGGCAATATCTGTTGCACATGGAAAATAAATTTTTAGAAATCCACCATTATTCATCCAAATCTCTGGCTAGGTCATTTTGAGCTATGAGGCATTGTGCTTCTGTATCCTATTTACAACTTTACACATTGGTGTATAAATCAGTTACAAGTAGACTAGATGAGGAACATGCTATAACTAAGCTTATTTGATATTAGCCTCTATATGGCACGAAGCAATTTTGTCAGTCTTCAATTTACCTCCATGTTATGAATTTGAAAGAGACATCCGTTAACCTGGAAGAAAATTAAAATCTATAGCTTTATCATCAATGTATGTCATGTTGAAATATTAGAGGGCAATTATTTCCATGATCACAATACGTACATTATTGAAAAATAAAAAAAAAGCATTTCTTAATCCTGTTGGACTGAAGCATCATGTTTGGTTTTGAAGACCTTTGCATAATTTAGTGTTCTTCATCTACAATAAGACACTCGAAAGGAAGTCTTGAGATGAAATAATATAATTATGTTCACTCTACAGCTATCGATTAAAGTTCACATGGTAGGAATGAATAAAAGAAAATAATGTTCTGAAATATTATTTTTGTTCTTAAGATATTTAATTACAATTCCAATGGAGCCAATGGATTTGAGAAGATAAGTACAAACCCATATTAAGCCATAGCCATTCACTTAATTGAATTCACTTAAGCTGCTTCTACTTAAGATACTATATAATATTTTACACAAATACTCTTAATTATGGTATAACAACATAACTTAAATATTGTAGGTATTACAATTATATTTAGAATTACTTTTAATTTTGTTGTAAAGCATTCCAATCTTGGTACTATTATTTAGAGACGAACTAGAAAAACAACTATATACAATCTCTAATCAAGAAGAATGGAATTATATACGAATCTATCACCAGACAGCTAATAACATGACACTGTACACTCCTGGGCACATTTAATGATATAAACAAGGAATAGACTATTTGAGGAAAAAAGTACAAGCAAGCCTATGATACAAGGAACAAAACAAGAAACAAAGGGTACGATATATGTAGTAACAACAATATCTATTATCAAAACTCAAAAGAAATCAAACTCTTTTTGGTGGACCCATTTAAAGTTTGGAGAAGATTCATGGTAGTATATTATAAGGTGCATTTATCAAGATAGCAAGAGGCATATATTTTATTCCATGTTCTACCCTAACCTTGTCATCTTGTCAAAATGCATTACTCTTTATGAATATTAATTCTTCATCTACAATTGGAATGGCAACATTTTTCTGCTTATATCACAGAACTGTGGTATTATAGTTCTTTTCATAAACTTTGACTAGTTTTCAAATTGTCAAGTCTCATTCAAATATATATTGATTATAAATCATTTTTCAGATTTTATTATCTGTTCCAGTAAGCATTTTATATTAAACTAAGAAAAAACACTTTGATCTAAGATACTTACAGAATCCACAGACAAACATAGAAAATAAAAGTGTGTATAAGAAGATATACATCATTGTGACTTGAATATAATAATTACCAATAAAAACTTGGTGATAAACTTAGTAAATGATCATAATTCATGATTTTATGAAATACATTATTTTTAAAAATTAAAATGCCAGGATGTTTGCTGAGAATGCTCTCTATGGGCAATTTGTCAATTGTTTACATGTCCAGGTTCCCTAGAATTTTGTCAGCTGTTTTCCCAATAGCAAATAAAAGTTGTTTTAGCAGACTTTATATTTTCCCAATTGTACACAGAATGGGCCAAATTGTATCTTCCTAAATAGAAGCATGCAATGATACACATGATAAAGACAAATATATTATTAGGTGGGTCCAGTTAATTAGTCTTAATATCAGTAACACAAAGTGGAAGTGGTGGTTAGGAAATTGAGCTTCCATCTGTAAGACACTTTTGTATGCCAAATGGCAGTGTTCCAGTTAACAGTTTTAGAACAGAGAGTAGAATATATTGACAAGTCTTCAGCTACACATTATCTCACAACTATAAGGTTGAAATACACAAAAATTTAAAAAAGAAATGAAGGTGAAATGTGCAGGGCATTTAGCAGTCCCGCTGGTTAGCATATAGGATACTCCCATAGGGATATCCCAGCCGAGAAAACTAGTTAATGCCCTGCTGTTTTCAAAATGCTTTCATACCATCAGTTGAAAATATTCTATAAACGTGAAAAGTCATCTATGGGTGACATTGCAACTCAAAGCTGAAAGAATTTCATCTGAATTCATATAATGGGTGTCTGTAATAAAATCTTGTATGTAATGCGATTTGAAGAAATGCATTAGCAAAAGCATATAAACACCTTGTTAATAGTGGCTGTGCACAGCATTGGCCTAAGGGGCAGTCAGATGATCAACATAGACTAAAATATCAGAACACAACTATGTGGGCTGCAGGCAAGTTAATTTATAAGGTCAGTTAAGGGAAAAACATTATCACACAACTAAAGTTGCATTTACTCCTCAAGAGAGTATTTTGGCTTATACTGATTGCATCAGGGACACCCTCAGGTGATGTCAGACATTAATTTGTGGCTACTCTCACACAAACGTGCTAGTAGGTTAAAAAATACGACCCATATAGGAAATAACATCATTATAAAAATTTGTGATTGCTACGTTAATCTCTGATTTTAAACAAAGATTTTAGCAGATATTTGAGTGAAAGTCAAAAGGAATATATATATAATAAAAAAGATATGAAAACATTTTTATAAAATATAAAAATAACTTTAAATAGTGTGATATCATATATATTGTATATATACATATGTGTATGTAACTATACACATTATATGTATTTATATTTAAAAGTTGTTTCTCATTCATGTTTGCATATTCAGAAACTTTATGTGCATATCCAAGCACATTTCAGGTCCTCAACAAGTATTTGCTGAATTAAATAAATGAGCACTACTTAAATAATGCATATTCATCATTTACATACTTTTTTGTTTTTTTGAGACGGAGTCTCGCTCTGTCGCCCAGGCTGTAGTGCAGTGGCGCAATCTCGGCTCACTGCAAGCTCCGCCTCCCAGGTTCGCGCCATTCTCCGCCTCAGCCTCCCAAGTAGCTGGGACTACAGGTACCTGCCACCACGCCCAGCTAATTTTTTGTATTTTTAGTAGAGACGGGGTTTCACCATGTTAGCCAGAATGGTCTCGATCTCCTGACCTCGTGATCTGCCCACCTCGACCTCCCAAAGTGCTGGGATTACAGGCGTGAGCCACGGCGCCCGGTATATACATGTTTTAAATAACTAATGTATAAACTGAAACCAGTTTAAATATGGGAGTCAAAATATACTGGCTGTAGTTTACCAAATCTGAGAATTAAGGTCTGTAATACTGTCTATTTTCAATCCAGTTTCTTTCAGTAACAGCTTCAATGAAACCTGGGTCTATTGTCTAGCTACTATATCCCCAAGACTGGGATGTTTAAAATAAGTCTCAATAATTATGACTTACAGGATGCGACTGCATCTTGAGCACATATAACATAATCATGCTTTTTTCTTCACTAATTTACTTTATGTACACTAGTTAGTAAGTTGATAGCAATTTTCTATGCTAGAAGTAAATGTCACATATATTATACCATAATTACATAGCAAGAGAGGTTTTGAAATCAGTTTAGATACTGCGCTATTCCTATCTTAAAAACTGTCTGTTAAAATAACCAATATAGTTTCTCTTTTCCTAACTGGGTCCTGAAAAACTCAGGTCCTTATTTTATTTTAACATTTTAGCTCTATAAAAATATGTTTAATTGACTGATTGCACTGTAAGTACAAATATACACATGTCAGTTTTAATGCCCTGAACTTGAATGTGAGATTAAATGTAGTTCACATAATATTAGTTTAATTATAAGGGGATTAGGTTTTGTCCTATATTAGTATGGCTATTTTGATATTTTTTAAGTGGTTAAAAATCAATGTTTTGGTTTATATTCTGAGAATAAACATTAAAAGCAATTAGAAAACAATTTATTTTGTATTATCATGCAATCATTTCATTTATCATGACTCAGAAAATATGAACATGGTGAAGAATCACAGAAATTTAGTTAGTTATGTATTTTGGATTTTAAAACATCTTTATTACATTGAAAATTATTTCACACATGAATTACATGAATTATGTTTGGCTACTTAAAAGCAGAATATTATTCACTGATTAAAATTCATGGTAATTAGAATTATACTGTAAGTGATGAGTGAATATGATGAATTTTTTAAAAAATCACTTTCTTAGGCTATATCACACTAAAAAAGGAGAAAATTTTCGGTTTCATTAAATTGAAGATCACTGAAACTTCATTTATGTTACACCAACTCAATATTCAGTTATCATTGATGTACTTTTCTAATAATTATTCAATCTTTGTTATAAGAAGGATAACTGAAATATTAATCTGTGATTTTTATTTCTGTGTCTATTTTAGGAAGAACATAAGGTAAACGTCTTAAAATAATTTCCATATTTATAACAATGTCAAGCAAAATAAATCTTCTCTAACCTTTCCATAAAGAAGCAGCAGTGTGCTTTGTTCATTTCACTGGGTCCTCTACACGGTATATCTCAGTTTATGTCCACACAAACCATCACTCTTGCTGGGTAACATAATTGACTTCCTAACAGCAAAACTGGATTCCTCTGAGAAGATGTTTTGATTAATAATACACTATGCAACACTACTTTGTGCACTCAAATGTTTGTAGTCACAAACATTTGTACACCAGATGATCCAATGGGAGCTGGCATTTCCAACATTGAAAGAGAAGCCTTGCTGGTTGTTCAGGAAAACTTTTTTTTTTTTGAGATTTTAAAGGGGACCAGGTGTAGTGGCTCATACCTGTAATCCCAGCATTTTGAGAGGCCAAGATGGGAGGTTGTTTGAGTCCAGGAGTTCAAGACCAGCCTGGGCAACATAGTGAGACCTCCATCTCTACTATAGATATATATATAAAATCCAGGCATGGTGGTATGTACCTGTAGTCTTGGCTACTCAGGAGGCTGAGGAGGGAGGATTGCTTGAGCCCAGGAGTTTGTGGCAGCAGTGAGCCATGATCGGACCACTGCACTCTAGCCTAGGCAACTGAGCAAAACCCTACCTCAAAAATATTTTTTAATACAAATTAACAATAATAACAAAAATATTTTAAAAGGCCCTAATGTGCTTATCTTTTAAGAATGTTTTTAAGCTATGCTCTTGGAAATCACAACTTAATAATATTAAGACATTAATATTAGCAGTCCTCATGCATGATATCATAAATCATTTTCTAAAATTTATTTCTCCCCCCCCAAAAAAAACCCAGAGAAAAATATTGCAGTTGAGAAGCAATTTTCTTCACTGTCCACCTCTCATATCAAAATTGTAGAGTAGAACAACAGAAAAGAAAGGTGACAGGCTCTCACATACATAAAGAGAAATTGTACTATATAATGTCTAATGGCTGGGGCATTATTTATAAAACTTTATAATGCCATATTCTATATTTCCCTGGGAATATTTGAAAGAATTAAAGTAATTGCACCAAGACCATTCTTAATTTAAGACTTACTTAAAACAAGATTTTTCAATAGGAGCATTATTGACATTTTGGACCAGAAAATATTTTGCTTATGGGGGACAGTGCTGTACTGTATTATGTAAGATGTTTAGCAGCATCCCTGGCTTCTATCCACTAGATGCCAATAGCACTATCACTCCCAGTCACAGCAATGAAATTGCCTCTATAGTAAGATGGTTCTTCAAAAGACTGAACATGGAATGATCATATGATCCAGCAATTCCACCTCTGGGTATTTACCCAAAAGAAGTGAAAGCTAGAATTTGAATAGCTATTTGTATACTAACGTTCATAGCAGCATTATTTATAATAGCCAAAAGCTACAAACAACCTAAATTTCTATGTATGGATGAATGGTAAACAAAACGTTATATATACATAAAATGTAACATAATTCAGTTTTAAAAAAGACTGAAATTCTGATACATGCTGTTATATGGATGAACATAAAAAATATTATGCTAAGTGAAAAAAGCTAGATATGAAAGGATAAACACTGTGTAATTCCACTAATATCAGTACCTAGGGTTGTCAAATTCACAGAGATAGAAAATAGAATGGTGGTTGACAGGGTCTGTGGGGCAGTGGAAATGAGAAGTTATTGTTTAATGTGTAGAGAGTTCCAGTTTGGGTAATGGAAAAGTTCCAGAGATGGATGGTAGTGATGGTTGTACAACAACGTGAATCTACTTAATGCCACCAAACTGTATTGAAAATGGCTAAAATAGTAAATTCATGTTATGTATATTGTACCACAATAAAAAAATACCTCTGAATATTGCTAAATGTCTCCTGTGGGTGGGTAGAAGAGCAAAATCACACATAACTGAGAACCACTGCTCTAAAATATGGTTTGAATTTGAATTCTCTTTAATTTTTAAGCAGTTCATCCCTTTTATTTCACATAGTGCTACTACTATTTGTATCGTATTTCAAACTTTTCCCTCATAAAGGAAAACATTGTCTCCTATTTTAACTAATTAGTGCTACCTTTCTCACAAGTCCCTTTTAGATAAGAAAGAATTCCTATTTTATTTTATTTTATTTTATTAATTCGAGACATGGTCTTGCTCTGTCACCCAAGCTGGAGCGCAGTGGTGTGATCATAGCTCACTACAGCCTGGACCTCCTGGGCTCAATCAATCCTCCCACCTCAGCTCTCAAGTAGGTGGGACTACAGGTGTAGGCCACCACACCTGGTTCATGTTTACATTAATTTTTTGTAGAGATGGGGGTCTCACAATCTTGCCTGGTGAGGCTGGTCTCAAACTGCTGGGCTCAAGTGATCCACTCGCCTTGGCTTCCCTAAGCGTTGAGATTACAGAGGTGAGACACTTCGTCTGGCTCAATTCCTTTTGTTGTTGTTGTTGTTGTTGTTGTTGAGATGGAGTCTCACTCTGTCGCCCAGGCTGGAGTGCAATGGTGCGATCTCGGCTCACTACAGCCTCCACCTCCCAGATTCAAGCGATTCTCCCACCTCAGCCTCCCGAGTAGCTGAAATTACAGGCACCCACCATCATGTCCGGCTAATTTTTGTATTTTTGTAGCAAAGGGATTTCACCATGTTGGCCAAGGTGGTCTTGAACTCCTGACCTTAAGTGATCCTCCCTCGGTGACCTCCCAAAGTGCTGGGATTACAGGTGTGAGCCACCGCGCCTGGCCCCAGTTCCCATTTTAAAATGAGTTTTAATTAGCATAACAGGAAATAATTGTTTGAGACTAGAAATCATGTGACAAATCACTAAACACACTCACACCTGGCATGTCTGGGATCTAGCAGATAAAATGGCGGTTCCCCAAAACAAACGTCTGTGTCCTAATCCCCAGAACCTGTGAATGCAATCTTATGTAGAAAAAAGCATCATTGCATATGTAACTGAGAAAATATCTTCAGATAAAATCATCCAAGATTATCCAGGTGGACCCTCAGTTCAATGACAAGTGTCTGTGTAAGACACACATAGAGGAGACACAGAGAGAAAAGGGAAGTGTGCAGATGGAGGTAGAGATTAGAATGATGCCACCACAATCCAAGAAATGCCGTGGTTGGCCACAGCCACCAGAAGCTGGGAGAGAGACATGAAAGGGATTCTCTGCCTAGAGCCTCCTGAGGAAGTAAAATCTTGCAGACCACCTTGATTTTTGGACTTTCAGCCTAGAATTGTGAGATAATAAATTTCTATTATGTAAGATACTTAGTTGGTGGTCATTTGCTATGGCCACCCCAAAACGTTACTACCAAAGGCAACTACAAGTTGCAATTTGAAATGCTAAGCTGACTCTTCTCTAAAATAAGATATTAATATAAAATATTTAACTGTATCTGAAACATAAGGTTGACAGTGAGAGACTGCATTAGGCTGATTTTTTTTTTAAGGAACCATACTATGTAGTGTTTCTATTATTACCTTTTATTGTTATCTATCAAACAATTATACAATATTGTCTGTAACTGTTCTAAAGATATTAATTTAGAGACCTCAGAAATATGTACAAGACATCTGTCCTTGTTCCAGTGTTGTTAGGGCCCTTTGGCTGTGATGTAAGGAACTAGTTAACATGCACCTACTGTAGCAAACCCCGGCACCTGTATTGCCAACACTAATCAAAGTGCTCCTTCATGGGGTGAGAGAATCGCTATTTGTAATGCAATAATTAGGCTGGGTAGAAAGGCTTGTAAAGTAAATCAATCTAGTCTGCTCTTGAGATCTGACTCCTTTCTCTTGGCAGATTGTTAACATAATGAGACAGAAGCCGACAAGAGGTCCTGCAGAAAAAAACCAGTGTCATTCCGTTCCCTTGTTTCTTTAATTTTACAAGGCTTCTTAGGACCTAATTGTGATTAAAACTAATATGAGCCATTGATAAAACATGGGATTCTAAGCCTTTCAAAGGTTATGGAAAGGATGACCTGAAACGCAGTAGCAGTCTGAGCCTATTACAACTTCTGTATTGTTTTACCGCAAGCTCTCAAAAGACCACAAGAATTCCTTGTGAGTAATTACAATTGAGGGAAAAAAAACAGAAGAACATTGGAAGGCTAGCTTGAAAATACTGGATTGATTAATCTGAAGTTCAACAAAAGGAAACAAATTAGGTGTTCTTTATAAATCAGGACGAGACTTTCAAAAGCAAACTTATTTGTTCTGTCTGACGTGCTGAATTGGCAAAATCTGCTGCCTTACCCCCACAACGAAGACGTTTTCTTATACACTGCAAGATTCTCATGCAGACTTACAAAATACATGTAAAGTGAAAATAATTCTCATACATCTAGAAGCTATTTTCTTTCTTTTTTAATGCTTTGAAATCCTCTTTCTGAACATCTATGATATATACATATATGAAAGTATATGTGTGTATATATATAATTTTTCACAGGTATAGGGCATTAATTTAGAGGCCTTTTTCTCCCTACTTATATATTTCAAGGTTTTCACAGAATTCTGTTTTTAAGTTAAGTTTTCTCTGGAATGAACAAATATAAATCTAGTGAGAAATAAAAATTTGAGATATTTGCATTACACAAACTGCGTCAAAATGACCATTTATATGAGGAAGAGAGTCAGACTTTATAGTGAGCCTCTTCTGGATTGAATAGTCCAGCATGCTCTCATTTTGCCCAGATTTTTGCATCATGGCTACTGTGAACAACAACCGTTCGTGTGTATACACACACACACACACACACACACACATATGTGAGGGTGTCTGAGTATGTAAATATACACACAGGTGTACATGTATGAGTATGTAAATATACCAGTGTATGTGTAAATATATATACACATACGTGTGTGTATATATATATGTATGTGCATATATGTATATGTACATTCATATACACATATATGTGTACACATATATACATTTTATCAATGCTCAGGCCACTCAATACTTGACATTAATTCAGAAGAAGTTAAAGAAACATTAAATTCTTAATTACCATAATTGTCTTTTTGTTTGGCCTAGCTTTTTATTTATTCTCAGAATAAAACCATATTCTTTTAAATGCAGGTTCACAAGGCTTCATCAACAACTGAATTTGCTGGTGTTTGTTGTTATTGCTATTGTGTGGTTTTGTTTGTATTTTTTTTTTCAGTAACAAGATAATTTCATAGACTTCTGTAAGTTGAATTTTATTTCTTTACTATTCTGTGTGAAGCATAGTAGTGATTAATCATGTGGTTAAAAATTAGCAAAAAATTTCATTTAATGCTGGTTAACTATGTGCTCAATGCCATGTACATTATTCTCACTTAATCCTGGTAACGTTTCTTCTTCTGATGCAGGGATTGTTACTCTCTTTGTTCAGTTGGAAGAGTGACGTCTAACAAAATGAGTCCCTTGCCCAAAGTCAGGAAGCTGGGCCACGCGCAGGTACGCAGATCTTATTGTGAAGAACATGCCCTTCGTTGGAAAGCTGAGCTGCCCAGAGAGTGTTTTCAATTACACTCCTTTTAATATTTATTATGTTCATTTTCAAATAGCAAAATAGGCAATACACACTTTCAAAGTTTAATAACTTTAAGAAAGTTAAATTGTCACAATTTGGTAGCATAAGTATTTCCTTTTTGAAATAGGTTCATATTTTAATTTTAAAAATTTTGCAAAGGGAAATATAGAAAGTATAAAGAATTGAAATCTGAGCACTAAAATTTCCATCACTAAATATACTTAAAAGGAAATTTACAAAATAAGCCTTCCAGAACACAGGGTTTTCATTTTAGAAAATAGATCTATGTATGTATGAAATCAAAAGAAAATTAATGCACAAAAGCAGACAGCAGAATGATAGTTGCCAGGGACTGAAGGAGGGGGGAAATGGGGGGATATTGAAAAGATACAAATGATCGGTTATGTGGGATAAATAACTTCTAAAGATCTAATGTGTAACATGGAGATTATAATTAATAATACTGTATTTTGCACTGAAAATTTGCTAAATCATTGGTCTTAAGTGTTCTCATCACATACCAAACCCCTGACCCCCACCACTATACAAAGGTAACTATGTGAGGTCACAGATAAGTTAATTAGCTTAATTGTGGTAATCACTTCATAATGTATATACATATCAAAACATCATGTTATACACCTTAAATATACACAATTTTCATCAAGTATATGTCACTAAAGCTGGAAAAATATATCAATGTGCTATGAGTAAAGGAAACCTGGATGAAGACATTAAAATCTGATCTTAATAAGGCTTCCAGTAGTTTAAGGGAGAACAAAAATTTGGAATATACAGTATGGAAGTTTTATTTGAATGTTTCCATCTCCAATTTCACCACTATTATAATGAATGAGACTTCTAGTGATAGAAATAAATCAGTTTTGAAAAACAAAATACCAAAAATATATATTAATCCATGTATACACACACACACACACACATATATATTTAAACATATGTGTGTGTGTGTGTGTGTGTGTGTGTGTGTATTTTCCAGGAGAAATTTGTAATAAACAATAAAATTACAAATTGAATACAAATGAAAACAACTGAGTTCTTATGGCTACTGAAAAGTTTTAAAATGAATAGCAGCATGCATTACCCAGAATTTTAATATTTTAGTTTATTACCATCACCCAATGTATTGTATTATCACTGCTGTTTTCCTTTAAATATTTATCCATAATGCTAGTTAACACCTACACTTAAGCCAAATACTTTCTTCCAAGAATTGTCCTTCCCTCTCACTAGCTCATACAAGCAATACCACAAATAACTTCCGGCTTTTATTCTGCATTTACATAATGGATTATATCCACTTTGTTTATGTAATTAATAGTGCAGAGTGCCAGAATTTTAATAACTGACCTAATGAACTTTAGTTAATGCTATAATAGATCAAGCTTTGTGTTACAGCCCTCAAACAATCATATTCAATTATTCTTTTTGTGTTGCTTACCTCCAGATCCAGAGCAGTACATGAGATTGGGGATACGTGTTTTCTCAAGTTTGTCTATTCAGATTTAATGGACAGATAGATTAATTGAAATTAAGAAAACATTTCTGGCAGGACATGGTGGCTTATGCCTGTAATTGAATTTTGGGAGACCAAGGTGTGAGGATGGCTTGAGCCCAGGAACTAGAAATCAGCCTGGGCAACATGGCGAGACCCCCGTCTCTAAAAAAAAAATACAAAAAGTAGCCAGGCATAGTGGTAACTGCCTGTAGTCCCACTACGCAGGAGGCTGAAGCGGGAAGGTTGATTGATTGAGCCTGGGAGGTGGAAGCTGCAGTGAGCCATGACTGAGCCACTGCACTCCAGCCTGGTCAACAGAGCAAAACCTTGTCTCAATTAAAAATTTTAAAAAAAAGTAGGAAAACATTTCTATTTGGTAAAATCTTTCTGGCCATACATTCACTTTCATTAATTTTAATTCAGTTCATAAAGAATAAAAAGTCATCAGATTATACGTGCTGTGTGGTTCATTCTTTCCTTTACCAATACCAAAAGTGCTTTCTTACTTTTAGGACATTATGATGCAGAGTTAAAACAAGAATTTTTCAAAATATTTACTTTTGTGTACTCAGGCATGTAGCTCTCATATAGAAACTAACATTGTGAATAGATACGTAACCTTGATTAAAACAACAAGCTTGTTCATACAATAAAATTTGATATGTTCAATTATGAATGAAGTAAACTCATAATACATTTAAAAATTATAGCTTCAATTTTGTAACATGCTTTCACTTCAGTTAAAGCAGAAACTGATGTGATATATGTGACAGACAGTTTGGTTGCCCGAGGCTAAGCTGACATGAGCCACGAGACTAGACATTTCTTAGGGCTGTTTTCTTTCTGTAATATTTTTGCCTTACATAGACAATTCATGTTTTATTAAGAGTCTAAATAAATAAATTTAGTTGGATTTATGCATTCCTAAACTTAAAATGAAAAAAGAATGACAATAAGGTAAGCCTCTGACACTTGAGAAAACTAAATTTAAAAGGTGGTGAAGAAGAGAGGAGAGGAAGATTTCCAATTCATTTACAAATTGTAGGAAATTATTATAATATCACAAGACAGAATGATGACAATGGAAATGGTGTCAGGAAAGAAAAAGAGACTGGTAAGCGTAACTTTTTGCAAAGTGAAAGAAACTCACATTTTCATTATAGTAGATAGACTGACTAGAAATGTGTTCTAGAGAAACAATTCTCTAGATGCTGATTTGCAAAATGCAAGTGGTATAAGGCACTTAATTTGCTCACTTTTATTCCATTTAGAGTCTCTTTAAAATACATTTTTCTTCATTTGGCTAAATAATACGTTGGTATTAAAATATTCATATAACAAAACACATTTCTAATGCTAAACCCTTTATTATTTTATTGTTTATAGCAATTTGTTTTCATCAATGCTTAAGTATAAAAAAAGTTACACTTGCAAATTTTTATTTTTTTGAATTTTAATGTTCCATAAAATTTAGGGCTGTACAATATATACCTTTTCTCTATCCAGTAAGCAGTTGTTCTTGAAATGGTTACAAAGGGGTAAATATATAGTGATGGTTTATACCATAGAGTGTTTACGGAATAGATAACTCAGTTCCTTCTATTCCTGAAAATAAATAAGATTTCTTAGAATATTTTTACATTATAGAAATATTATAAAAGGCACATGTGCATGCCAAGACATCATTTTCTAAAATGAAGAACAAAGGAAAATATGTAGCATATAAACTGCTGCTATTGTCATAATGTTTATAGCTGAAATGGGAAAGATTTGTCTTTATGCTGGCATTAATCAAATTTGGATGCTAACACATTTTTCCACACTTAACTATATGTTGATACAACATGTTTGTCGCCTATGTTGACTTCCTCCTAAATTACACAGTTTACTAGAGGAAAACAACAAATCGTCCAATCCCCCATCACACCTAAATAAAGTTCACCTCATCTATTTTAGTCAGAGAAGTTTGAAAGTGCCTGAGATTTGGTATAATGCGTGGCATTTTCCATAAATAAATTTATGTTTCACATATATCTTAAAATTTTGCAAGCAAAGAAACCTCTTTTTTGTTTGTGAAAATGTCACATAAAGTAATAAAATCTAAAATGCAGTTTTCGCTCCTCTCTCCCACATACAGAATATAGAATTACAAGAGAAATATATATGCTTATGATGAAGAAAATGTATCACCAAAATAACTGAATGACAAGTTAAAACTTTACTAGGGATTTAATTCAATAAACCATAAAAATAATTATAAACATATAAGAATTGCAGGAAACTTAATTTTACATATCATAAATATATTCAATTGCTTGTTACTGAAAAGAAAAATCCTTTATTTCATGGCTACTTTTTCTTGGCCCTGTAAGCATCTGATTTTAGACAATTTCCTCTGAAGTTATTCATCAGCTATTGATCACAACTCAAGTGGCTTTAATGAAATACTTTGATTGCGGGAGTATAGAAAGCACACTTGGGGCCAAAGGACAACTAACACTATGTAAATGAGCAGTCGTTAATTATAACTGAGCCAATGCATGAAGATCAGAGTATGTATTTGAATGGGAGAAATACTCTTACAAAGAAATAATTTAACTTAGAATTGCTTAGAAAACAGGGAGTTAAAGCAAGGCCATAAAACTTAGCGGCATCATTATTGTCAGCTTCAAGAACACTTCCACATAATGGGTTATGTTGGATGATAGGAATAAAAAGGCACTAGGCTAGATTCATAAACTATGTTTGCAAAATTCAGTCAGCCTGACCTTGGTTCAAATTCATGTGCTGCCAGTTACCAGCTGTGCAAATTTGGACAAGTTCCTTAACCTGTCTGAAACACTTTTTCTTCAACACAGCAGAGTAAAAGTACACTTAGACTGTAGTGTTTTTATTAGGATCTCATCAACTGAGGTATGTGAAGTGATTAGACAAGTATACCTGGTAAATATTATATGCTTAACTGACATTAACTGCTAGCAGCTGCAGTAATGGTAGTAGCAGTAATATTTACCAGTTATTATTAAAAATCTACAAAGTCACAACCTAAAACAAATGCCAAGTGACAAATGATGTTTTAGAGAGTAGAAACAGATCAGAAATCGTGACTGAGAAGCTAAGAGGGGAAGGCTATGAAAGACAAGAGGCCGGCATTGGTTTTATTCTTTGCCCAGTGAAAATGTGGAAATCAAAATGAAGACAGGATGACTTAAGAAGCAAGGTAATTATTTGTCAGGGCAAGAAGTAAAAAGAGTCAGTTATCAAATGTTCATGCGTGCTGCTCCTGAAGCCAAGAGTTTGGGTTACTGGGCATCTCACTCAGTCATGGAGACTCCCATATTTCCATGCTGAGTGGGCATCAGGCCAAGGATGTTGGGGTGCTAGGCCTTTAGGAATACAGATGTAGGGCCACAGGGCTGGAGACAAAGCTTTGAGCCAAAGGTAAAGAAGAATAAATCAGAATAAGTAATCTTCCCAATTAATATGAGCTGAGGTTCCTTTAAAATTTTTTCTTCCAACAAATATTTTCATTTTAGCACCTCTTCCCCCCACAAAAAATCAGGCAATAAACCATTCACCTGAAAGAGGTGAACCTAGCATGGTCATACTTGGTCCTTAACCATAACATGTAGCAATAACATGGTCTAGGCACCTAAGCAGTTGACATTTAACATAGGTACAGTAATTTTAATTTTTTGTCATTTTGAACACTACAGAACAATTTGGCTAGGTTTTCAAAATCTAAATATTTGTGCTGTTGACTTATTTTACCATATTGAAAGAGACACTACGCACTTAGAAAAAAAGCAAGTGACAAATACAAAAAGGCAGCACATATTGCCAGCTATTAAGCTACAGTTACCCTCAAGTGCTGGCAATTTAAAATGAACTTGTCTTATCTTACGCAGCACTTAATTCACTCTGCACTTACAGAGAAATGCTCATCACTTTTAGATGTTCATGCTGATCAACATAGCAATAAATGAGATTACATAGGCTCTTCTGCTAAACTGGGATAATAAACATTAATTAATTAACTCATCAATGGAAATAACCTAAAGAGATTATCAAGATTGTAAAAATGACAAATTAGCAGAAATTGGAAAAGAAACATGCTCCTCTCTCTACTCAGGTCACTCACTTATCTTTTGTGTACAAGGAAAATATTTGTCAGGATTTTATCAGACAGCCATTATTTAACATTTATTGAATGCTTCCTGACTATATCACAATGTATTGAATTACCAACCAATGTAATACTCAAAATATTTACAAGGTTTAATATGCTCTCCTTGATAGGCCAGGATAAGCACTTTTTGCTCATCTTAGATAAGTATTTTGCTTGTTTATCTTCACACCAATTTCTTAACACCGATTTTCTTATCAATTCTCAGTAGAATTCTCTTTACCTTTTTTAAATTCCATTTTCTTATTTTGAAGAAAATCTTTAAATTGAACACAGATAACACTTTTGTATTAATTCTTATTTTAAACTTTAAAGTGTACTTTGAGATTTAGTTTTTTTTTTTCTTTCTTTGGTCTAGTTTGAAATAGCTAGGTAACAACTGAAATTCCAGGGGATACTCCTTTAGACACTATTTTCACAGGCATAGTCTTACATTCAGGAAAATGTAAAGATATAGAAAATTACTGATGGATATGCAGATATCCTTTAATGAAACTAAAGTCAGTATTACAGTTTTGGAATGTAAAAAAGAGCTGTAAATATGCATTATCAGTGAGTCATTTTCCATAACAGAAACACGCAGAAATGTGGAAGATACATGGCTTCCTCAGTCTAAGTACGTGACTCAAATAACAGACACTGTTTTCAGTGATAGGAGAATCAAATTTGCAATTAAATCACAGCCCCTGTAGCTCAAAAGCGGAGTGTTGGCAAAACAATCCTCGACTTCAAAACTAACACCCAAGAGCAAAATCCATGACATTCAGCTGCTGTTTTGATAGAGATCATTCATTCTGCCCCCAACCAAATCTTCAGAGGTCTGGTTTAGGGAGATGATTATACCACCCATAAAGTGTCATAGTAGTTATGGTGTTCTCTGATATATCTTTGGGAAACATACTATTTCCAAGTAAGCCCTCAGTTCAGGGACAAGATCAGAATTGAGATTGAAAGCTTTAGCCATAAGATAGTCTTCAGGCTTTTTCATTTGTAATATATTGTGAGATGTGCTGGTAGAAAACACGACTTGACAATTGATTCACTGTACAACTTCCTAGAAGGAGGTTTTTCCATTTCACTGGAAAAATAACATAATATTTCCTACACTGCTATTATTAACATTTACAGACTTAGGGAACCATGGCACTATGAAGGACAGCAAGAAACTACACAGTTAAACTGGTTACTCTAAAAATAAATTACATTCACAACTATATTTTACATTGCTATTTTAAAATATATTTCCTAGTCTCAACAATAACTAAATACAACTGTATCATAGAAAATCATTATTAAGGGTTTCTGAATTGAAACTTGTATTTGCTTCTGTTCCCAGTTTCAGTAAATCTAGGAAAAGCAATGTGGTACACTATGCAATCATGCTGTCCCGATTTCTAAAGCCAAATTTCATTTCAAGCCCCATTACCTAGAAGGTAAGTACATGAATTAACCGATCTTAAAAAACAGAAATATGATTGATTAGTGAGTTACCAATAGGATGCTTTCCCAACAAATAAGCAAACACCAAATCTGTCTTCTGGTGCCTGAAAATGTCACTGCCAAACTGTGTTGAGTCAAGAAAATAGCCTTTGAACAATAATTTTAAAATAAATATGATTGCAACATGGGAATCATATGCTAAATATCATTGGCAATGAATAATTTAATTTATCTTCTAGCAAAAACCTCTAGGGCTGTGATACAGAACAGGCAGGTTTAATGGAATAGTAGAAAAATGTAACAGAGTATATACTTAACAGAGTCAGGGAGGATTCGAATTTGAGATCTTCCATCATTTAAGAAGAAATATCCATTTTAGGAGAAGGATTAACTAGACAAGGTCTAGACTGTCAGCAAAAGAAATATCTTCTCATTTAATAGAAATAACATTTTTCATAGTAATTTTAAAACATCAATGGATTTTTCTGTTTTTAGACAGTTGAGGGTTAAAAATTACCCAATGTCCTATGTCAGCTATTAAGAGAAGTTTACAAAAAGGAATAATCATCACTTTACTTGACATTATACACATTCACTACACAGTCTGATGTGAGACTTATGGACTGAAATCTGACTCATTTAACATACAACTAGAACTAGAATAAGTTTTATTTTTTGTATAGCTTTATTTATACATTTTTACTAGAATGTTTTATGCCTTCTATTAATTATAACTGTGGTGATTCCACTGACTTGATTTGATTTTAATTTCTAATTCTAGAAGGAAACAGAATGCCTTGCTCTATTCTGGCACCATAAACAACAACACCTAACCTTTAAACTTTTAAAAGAAAAGTATACAAGATGACAGGACACCGATGCTCTTTGCTATGTGTGAAATTTTCTTTTACTATGAAAGATATGTTTTCCAACTGGGAAGCATTTATATCCCTCTTGAAACACCTAAAGCATATTCTGTTCTGTATTGCAGTAACTCTACTTCTAGAAATGGGTATCAACAGAAATGTTATTACAAACATAATGTACTCTGTTTTTTATTCTGCTGTTAAACCTCACTACAAACTTGTAACTTGTAACACTCAGATGTATAAGCTTACATTTTCATAGGTCAGAAGTTTGACACAGGTCTTACTGGGCTACTATCCAGGTGTTATTGATATTAGCGCGGCCTTCCTCTTGAGGTTCTCAGGGAGAATCCATTTCCTTGCCTTTTTCATTTTTTTAAAGCCTGCCTGTATTCATTGGCTCATGAGTCTTTCCCTCCACATTCAAATCCAGCAAGGTCGCATCTCTTAACCATTCTTCCATAGCCACGTTCCCTTCTCTCTTATTCTGCCTCTTTCTTCCACTTTTAAGGCCCTCCTGATTACATTGATCATATCCTGATAATCTAAACTAATCTCCCCAGCTCACATTCCTTACTTATTCACATCTCATAGTCCATTTCCAATGTAAAATGATATATTCACAGATATTTGAGATTAGGACATGTAATTCTTGGGATAGGGAATATTTTTTGTCTACCACTCAAACAAAATTATAGAGTATTATTTCTTCCCCACAGTACATTGGAAACTACCCATCAACAGAGAATTGACAGAAAATTTTGATACATGCATGCAATGCAACATTATGAACTTACTACAAATGACAAGGCACTCTCATATATAATGACATAGAAATATGATTACAATATCTTAAATACAAAATGCAAGATTTCTAAAGTGTATTTGTTAAGACCATTGGGTCTGTGAATTCAGATCTATGTTTGGTTCCAAGTTTGTGTACTAACTTCTTATAAGAAGGGATCTATATATATTGAGGAAGAAGAAAATTGCAAAAAAAAAATTACCTGACATATAACAACCAACGTATTGCAGCTTATGCAGGTTGACTGGAGTCTGTGATGTTGAGAGTGTATTTGCAGTCTTATTATTGCACATCACTATCACTAAGTGCCAAAAATTAAGAAAAAAAATCAGTTGTCTTTTCCTTAAAATAAAATGTTATTTCATGTTCATGTTTTACACATAAAAGATCGTAAGACCCAAGAGTGGTAGACATTGGGTTATCTCAGTAATTTTGGAAATAATGAAAATTAGAGTTAACGTTACTTTCTAAATATGCTCATTTTTTTTAAGACAAATTACTTATCTTTTTTATCATTGATGGTCACATTAATTGAGTCTTTTACGATCTTAGCCATGAGCTCTTTGGAGTCTGCTGTATGCTCAGCGTTTTAAAGAACATCTGCTACAATAGTTTTACTTGATTTTTTAGCCCTTGTTGTCTTCTGCTCTAGACAGCAACACATTGCTGAGATTCAATTCAAACTCACCAATAGCAACTTTAGCTTTACTTTATGTCTCTGTTTTCCAGTTCCCAGGTTTATGACATTGCATGATCCCTTTCCAGCTCATGAAGTTCTTTTTCTCTCTTTCATTATGGTCCTCCTTCATGGGTTATAGAGTAACAACACTGCTAAAGCCCTTGCTTGTGAATCTGAATTTTTAACAGTTATATACATAGCTATTAGAAAAATTAGATGTGGAATAATATTTAATTTGCTTGTTGAACTTCTGAACAAATTTTAACATGTCACAATAGTCCCTTGCATATTTTAGGATTTCTAAAAATATTTCCTTTTAGTTTTATTACAGGTATCATGCACATAGTTAAATGTATATGACATAATAGATTTGTCAGCTTACATTGAATAAAAAAACGGTTATTATTTCATAAAACTGATATTCAAGGGAAATAAAAAATACAGCACTTATTTATTTGCTACTCAGCTTAAATATGATAGTGTTAATTTTGATAGTCATTAAAATTCAAGCCTGAATTTAGAGTATTTATTTTCCATAAAATAACTTATATGCAAATAGAAAAATTATTCCTTTAAATACAAAAACAATTCTTATAATAGGCATGAGAAAATTAAAAAAAAAACCAAAACATGTAAATACAACACCTTTTTATTACAATTTTAAAATAAAGTATTTTTCTGAAAGGAAATTAGGCAATGCCAAGCTTCGAAGTAGTCCTTTGGATAACTTCCTCTCCAATTGTTTCATACTGGAAATTATACCGTCAGGTGATTGTCCAATTTTTATTTTCTATTGTTGCTAGTTCTAAATGTAGAATTGTGGAACTACTGATGTTGCACACACATTATACATTTTCTAGTACATTATAACAATATTATACCCTTTGGATTGGCTTTTCCTGCACAAACTAGAAAAGCATATGTTATATTAAATGTGCGCATAGGGCAAATGGCCAGATTCAGCCCTCAATGACAATCCTAAATAATTAAATTGTTTAAAGGAGAAAGTGCTTGTAAACATGCAAGAGGATAATTAAAATATATTTTTAGATCATCCAACAACTTGAGCTTAAATTTTGTTTGCCAATAAATCTTCTAATGTCTTTGTTGTTTGTCATTGCTTCCAGTGAACGTGTTAGTTATCCAATATTCATATGTTTTCAAATGGCACATTAATGTTTTAGGCAGCATTACATAGTTGTTTTTGTTTTCTTAAAAACTGCGTGATCACTCCTGAACAAGCTGAGCACGGAATGAGTTTCTGTGCTTTCAGAAAGGCGGGTACAGACATTAAAGACAGTGATCTTACCAAGAGGTTTTAAA
The DNA here is from genome assembly GCF_028885655.2 of Pongo abelii. Taxonomy (NCBI): domain Eukaryota; kingdom Metazoa; phylum Chordata; class Mammalia; order Primates; family Hominidae; genus Pongo; species Pongo abelii. Next base: position 72,230,413 of record NC_071999.2, read on the forward strand.
ATAAACACCTGTCTTGTTTATTCTTTAAATTATATACCTTGTAATAAGTGTTTTGTGTTGTGCACAATGCTTATGTTTCATATCACTGCCATATTATTTTTAAATAAAAATATTAAAATGATTGCTCTCTTAGGAAAATAAAATTCAAAGAAGTGGCCAGATACAGCATTATCCTAGCTATCCCTCTTGGATTTTTCTTTTTTTCTTCTTCCTCATTCTCTACTTCAAAGCTTCACTCTCTCTCCCAAAAAAAGAGATTATTACTCCTAATTATAAACCACATGTAAATTTCAATATTGCAACATTTTAGATTGTTCTTTAAGATCATCTCTGCAAAGCCTAATTACATATATATATATAAATTGTGTGTATATATATGTAAACTGTATATATGTATATATATACACACACACATCCAATTGACTCTTGAACAACACAGGTTTGAATTGCATGGGTCAAATAGACATATCTTCTTACCTCTCCACCACCTCTAGTATAGTAAGACCAACCCCTCTTCCTTTTATTCCTCTTCAGCTTACTCAACATGAAGACCATGAAGATAAACACCTTGAAATCTATTAAATCTACATGAGGCAAGCAGTCTGTGTGATATATTGAAGCCCTCATATCCCACCACATCTCTGTGTAATATAAGGACATAGAAAGTGACTCCTGCTAAATATTCTTTTTGTAACTGATTATTTGAACCCTACCCATTTCTTGTGAGTGATTGACAAATTGGTTTATTGTTTCTTCAGCCTATAATTTATTCTTAATGTAATACAATTAATATACTTTTGAAGGTATTGCAGGATACTAGGTAATGGCTAATTGTGCTAATGAAATAAAATTATAACTTTATATTAGGTTATAGCTGTTGCATATGAAGAAAAGAATATTGATTTTAAATATTGTTTTAAAGAAAATGTTGGCTGGGTGCGGTGGTTCACGCCTGTAATCCAGCACTTCGGGAGGCTGAGGCGGGCAGATCACAAGGTCAGGAGATCGAGACCATCCTGGCTAACACTGTGAAACCCCATCTCCACTAAAAATACAAAAAAATTGGCCAGGCGTGGTGGTGGGCGCCTGTAGTCCCAGATACTCAGGAGGCTGAGGCAGGAGAATGGCGTGAACCGGGAGGTGGAGCTTTCAGTGAGCCAAGATCGCGCCACTGCACTCCAGCCTGGGCGACAGAGCAAGACTCCGTCTCAAAAAAAAAAAAAAAAAGTTACATTGATTTTATAGGAATGAAGAGCAGTTTTACGGTTCAACAAATAAGTAATAGTTATGGAAATATTAATATTGTAATAAATTAATGGTATATAATGGTATATGACTATCTGTCTATCTAATCTGGCTTACTTAGGTGTTCATGTACCCTATTAATCTTTTTATTAAACTATCAGTTAAGTTGAGATTATATTAACAAATATGCACTAAATGTTGTAATAAAAGTATGAATTTACCATTTTATGTGGGTTGAGTTAGGTTATTAAGGTAAGGAGTCACTATCACATAAAAGATTACTACTTTACTTCTATGTGAGATTTTCTTGAAACTTAAATAGCATTAAGAACCATGAAAGCAGCACATATTCAACAATTTTAAATCATGTTAATTCTAATAACTCATTGTTACTACCTCTACCCGACCTCAGCATAATAACTGAGAGGGAATGGCCAAGAAAAGTAGGTCAAACACCAGGAATTGTCTCTTAGTTCATCGAAAACATTTATCATACTGCCTCTATTGGAGAGAGCATGAATAAGAAAATGTTAAGAGTCTTATAGGATCACTGAGATGTTAGGATAAAAAATTAGTATTTTTGAGCAGAGAATAATGAACACATGTATAGATTGTACCTGTCATATCTAGCACATTTCATCCCAAATCATCAGTTACTGGGCATCTTTCTGTTTCTTTAGACTGACAGAGATCCCTCCAACTTCAATCTTTGTAATATTTATATGGCCACAATTCGAAATCATTTTCTATTACACAGCATCTGCGATGTATAATTTCTGCCATAATGAGTAGATTTTTCTTTCAATCCTAAATGTTAATGTACTTCATTAAAGTGACCAATATCTTCCCAAAATCATCTGTTTTGTTTGTGTTTCGGTAATGCTAATTATGAGGATTTCCAAAATATATGACTTAAAAATTGTGCAATTAATAAGAAGATCATGCAATAGTGAGATATTTGTTTACTTGAAAATAAGAGATCAATAATTCAGTAGTCAATATGTTGTATTTATAGTACCCTTGAGCCACATACAATTTATAATTGCGTTTCAACTCTATAATTAACTCCATAATTTACATGGCATTGTAAGAGGTTATAGTACAGATGATACACATATATAATTCATCATTGTGCACATCTTTGTGTGTAATGTGCTATCTGCTTCCACAATGATCTACTTCCCCATAATAAAATGTCTATTCTTTATCTGATTCCATTGAGTAAAAGGTGCCAATAAATAATGCACAGACAAATAAATGCAACAATAACCAGATAACAAAAACCAATAGATCAATATGGATGTGCATTACTGTCTGCATTTCAGAGGTGGTTTAACTTAAAGAAAAGCTCAATTGCACATTCATGTTTTGCCCTCTTCACTATTTCAACATCTGCTTTCACAGTTGTACTAGTAAGAAGGGGTCTTTGGAATCTTTAAAACATTTCATAAAGCAAAATACAGGTAGTAGAGAGGTAGTAGATTACTTCCGTCTGAAGTAGTTATAGAAACCACTCCAATTGTGGTTGGAAAAAGCCACTATAAATTGTATGAAATAGAATTAATAAAAACATGCTTAATACTATCAGAGGAAATTAAGAGAGTAGCTATAAAGCATTCAGAATAGGTTATATCCCTGATTTCTCATTGTTTTTAAAATTTCAAACAATAATCTCAATTTATTTTGAGAAATAAATTGTTTGAGAAATAAATTGAGAAATAATATTTGTTTTTGTCTGGAAGATTATCTGCTAATATAAAGAGTGCTACAGAAAAATAGCGGTATGTAGTTGGCGAAAGCAGAAATTCTGGGTTACTTGTTCAATGTTTGTGCTAATACATTACATTCAGAGAGATAATTAAGCAATGCTTAGGTTTAGACAAATTAATGTGTGTAATTCGTTGGCTTGTTTACTAATTTGCAATAAGAAGTGTAGAGAAGACCAGTGGGTCCTGACTTATTTTGCCTGATCATTCTCTTCCTGTAAACAGAAAATGGGGGTTTGGGGATTGGGAGAGTAGAAGAGTGAGAGGACTTGGGTGGGTATTAATCTAATGTTGCTTTGTAAATAAGGAGTCAGATCCCGGTAAGATTCTGCAACAGGCAGATGTATTCATCTCACATTATAGGCAGTTTTGCTGACAAAACTGAAATCCTCAAATCTATTAGCTATGATTCTTCTCCCTGGAATTGCTTGGATGGGCAATGTCAATATTTATCTCAGGGACTCTCCTGATTATAAAATTTCTTGGCTGACCTACTTTTTTCTTATTGACATGTTCTTTTTTCAGATATGCTCATACATTCAATCAGCTGTACTCAGTGGTAGAATTACCCTGAAGCTAAGAAGCTTAAGCTTCTCACTCGAACAGGCCTCTTCAAAGCCTGGGGAGAAGCCAAAACAAAATGTCCACATGGTAATATATTTTTATGAGATTTTCAAAACTAACATTTATTTCTGAAAGAAGGTCTTTCAAATTGTATATACTTCAGGCCTCAGAAAACCCAGATCTGTTCCTAGTTTGGTTAAATATGGTTGTCCTAGCCTGGGAGCTATTTTTCAAATCACAGTGATTTTTCATGTGTATATTCTGATATTAGAGCTTAATTTTTATGAAATTTTCTAATTTTCTTTATTTTTTAACTTCTTAGAGGACTCCGAGGTGTTTCTCAGTTTCTTACACCATATGGCAACTTTAAAAATACAATGAAGCTGGCCGGGCATGGTGGCTCACGCCTGTAACCACAGCACTTTGAGAGGCCGAGGCGGGCGGATCACCTGAGGTCAGGAGTTCAAGACCAGCCTGGCCAAAATGGCGAAACACCGTCTCTACTAAAAATACAAAAATTAGCCAGGTGTAGTGGCTAGTGCCTATAATCCCACCTACTTAGGAGGTTGAGCCAGGAGAATTGCTTGAACCCAGGAGGCAGAGGTTGTAGTGAGCCGAGATCACACCACTGTACTCCAGCCCAGGTGACAGAGCAAGACTCTGTCTCAAAAAAAAAAAAAAAATATATATATATATATATATATACACACACACACACATATATATACACACACATATATATACACATATATATGTATATATTTATATATGTATATTTATATATACGTATATATACACATAGAGAGAGAGAGACTACAAACCTTAGTACAAGATATGTCTCGCATACAACTGCAACTTTGATTAAGGGTTTTAGCAACCTCAGTGTATTTACAATCTGCTCTTTAAATGGCCTTAATTTTTGCAGACCACCTTTAACATTGCCTTTAGAACAGAGCAAAAGGTACAATCATCTTGTAGTCAGGCTTCCACCTCAAATCTCTTAATTGTTCTTTATTGTGACATTTTCAGAGTAGGTGCATATATCTATGTATTAACAATGTCAACTCTTCCTAGATCTGATTCTCAGAACAGAACTTCCTAAATGCCTTATATGTACATATTGGTATGTCCAACACAATTTATAAGTATGTATCTATTTATTTACACAGACCCACACTTCTCAAATAGAGCAAGACAGAGATCATTTTGGTATTCCCAACAGTGATCAAAATATTCAGGATCATTTTAACGCATACTGTTGCTATTCATAGCTTAACAACTTTAATAACTACAGATTTTTTTCATATTAAAAAACAGTTGAAAAAGGGTACATTGATTTTATTTTGATGATGGGAAGCAATAGGAAAAACAGAAAATAAGCACAGTCTCACTAGTGTGCTTTTTAAAAATATGCTCAGGGTCAAAACACTCTAGAAATAAATATTTTAATTGCTAAATTGGGGTTCACACACTTGGCAGAATTAAAAGGTAAGTACAAGAGCTAGAATTCATATTTGCTAATTTATCCTGAGACCTATTCAAACTGAGAGAGAAGTTGCTATACATAACACTTTATAAGGTGCTTTTGTATATGTTGTGTTACTCAAGCCCCACAAAATCCTGTTGTATCAAGTTTTATTTGTGTACAAATTGGTGTTCACAGGGGTTAAATAATTAAAAAATACTCATAGTATACTATCTTGTTGAGGGGGGATTTCAATCTAGGACTCCAGATGTAGTTAATTTTGATTTCATAATCCACTATGCTGTGCTGCTGAAAAAAAATGATTCCATGTTTATGTGTATATCTATGATGAATAGAACTAAAAGACAAAACATGTTTCTATTATTACCTGTCTTGAAACAGCTAAGTGCTAAAAGGCAAAAAATAAAAGGCCTAAAATCTATCAGTAGAGGATAATATCTAGAAAGCATATGGTTAAGTTACTATGTGAATTATAAGCAATTATTGAGGGAACAACCAAAATGGTTCAAACTTTACAATAAGACAAAAGCACCAAAAGAAATGTCGGTCCCCAAAATAAACACCAGGGTTAACATTTCCTATGGTGATGGAAGGTCTGAATTTAAGCCTGGCCCGCAAGAAAAGTTTTAATATTTTCTTGAGCAAATTAATTTTCTCTTTGCAAAGCCTTAGTAGTACCTGGCTTGCAGCGTGGAGCAGATACTCCAGAACCACAGACGTGGGATTGTTCCAAGTGCCAGCCTAGACATGAACTATGACAAACTCCAAGACTGAGTTTGGGTGATGAAGAAAATTGTTGAGTTATTCCACATGCACAAGTTTTGTTTTTAATCTAAATTTACAAAACTTAGTTAATATGGGCTAATGTATTTCTTATCCTCAAAGAGGAACCCCACATATCTTAATAATCAATCCTAAAGACGTAGTCGAAGATGTGGTTTAATAGATTGCAATTTGGTCCTGGAGATAGCTGTAGCTGGGCTTTGGTCCTAACTCAACTACTCTGTAGCTAGATGGACTTAGACAGGTCGTTAATATCCCCGTGAGTCAATTCCTCATTTTTTTCAAATACTAATATTATGGATTAAAGATTGCTGTGGTTTGAAGGTATCCCTCCAAAATTCAGGTTGAAACCTAGTGCCTATTGTGGTGTTATTAAGAGGTGGGGATTATGGGGGAAGTAATTTAGTCAGGAGGTCTCTGCCCTAATGAGCGAGATTAGTGTTATTATGAAAGAGATTGAGGAGGGCTCCCTGGGCCCTCCAGCATGTGAGGACTCAGTAACAAGGTACGCACTACAGAGCAGAGGGCGAGCTCTCATGAGACACTGAATCTGCTGGTACCTTGATCTTAGACTTCCTGTCTGCAGAACTGTGAAAACTAAATATCTGGTTTTTTAATATATTATCCAGTCTAAAGTATTTTGTTATAGTAGCCTGATTGGTCTAAAATCAGTTTGAACAACAAACATGATAATTGCTCAGTATGTTGATAATAGCAATGAAGAAGGAGATAGCCAAACGTTTGTATCAAGTTTGTTTAAATAAAATATTTGAAAGATATTCTAGAACTTTCTTTAAACAACTACAGTTAAGTTGCTTACCATTAAAATGTTATTAACATACTAACTTGAAAATAAATCCAGGTCATTTTATAAGTATCCATAGTGAAGTTGTTCAGTCAGGAATATAATTAACAACAAATAGGAGGAAAAAGATTGATGAAAATACCAGTGGTTTAAGTAAAATCAAGCGTGGCAGTTCCACAGAAGAAGGAAGTATCTGTGGACTTTATGTTATAATTAAATATTCCTTCTACTACTACAACATTCAAATTAACTGCTGATCACCCAGCTACCATGTTTTAGCTCTTAGGATGACTAAAGCATGGCTGGGAAGAATCAATATTAAATGTTGTTAACTGTATTTAACTCAGGACCGTTTCCTAGATTTCATCTATTTATATTTTTTATTTTTTATTTTTATTTTTTGACACAGGGTCTCACTCTGTCACCCAGGCTGGAGTGGTGCTATCTCGGCTCACTGCAACCTCCAGGTTCAAGTGATTCTCCTGCCTCAGCCTCCTGAGTAGCTGGGATTACAGGCACGTGCTACCATACCTGGCTAATTTTTGTATTTTTTTTTTTTTTTTTTTTTTTTGGTAGAGACAGGGTTTCACCATGTTGGCCAATCTGGTCTCAAATTCCTGACCTCAGGTGATCCACCTGCCTCGGCCTTCCAAAGTGCTGGGATTACAGGCGTGAACCAACACGCCCAGCCTCATTTCCTAGATTTCATTTAAAGGCTTATCTAGTAGACAATGTAAAAATTAAAAAAAATGTTTATTTTGATATAGAGTACCAGTAGTTTTTTTTTTTTTTAAATGGACACTTTTTTCTTCTAAGACCACTCAAATTCTAATTAAAAATCATATATACCACATAAATTTCTGCTATAAAACACAAAGTTAAGATTTTAGGGGGCAAATCTGGCAAGAGACTAAAATGTCAAATATATTCTGTGAAATGATGTTTAATTTTCAGTTCCCAGTTATAAGCAATAACAAACTCAAAGCATTAAGTAAAATTAGGATAGCAATAAATTCTGCCACACAATAAAGCCCAAGAGAGAAAATTATGATAATCGGAGTAATTGAAGAATATAATAGGAACTTGATAATTGTATAGACTGGGTCCAAAAATCCAAATGGAATCGTGGGTATATGCAGGGGAAAAAAAGCATAAGGTGGAATGAGATAAATAGCAGTAAGTTAGTCCATTACGTCTGTGCAGCTACATTGAATGGGACTGTATCACAATGTTACAATCACTGTTATACACGTAAAAAATAATTCATTTATGAAAAATCTTCCAAGTTTAATGGGTTATAACCATTAGCATTAATTTAACACAAAAATTATTTGCTCACAGGAGTTTCAAGTGCTTTTAATGAAGTATGTATGAAACTGTCCTGCTGTTGTTGTACAGGTTGTGCTGATGATATTTGACTAATTTGGGAATAATTACAACGTGATCTGGAAAAACAATGTAATGAACTTCCATTTCCTGAAGTGAGGTCTTCTGAATACCAAGTCTCACAAGGTGGACTGTGGAAAGGGCACTGAAGTCAAATATATCCTGAAAATTCAACATATTACCTATTCTCAGCATGGACTTCATAATGTACATTGGCATTTTACAGTCTCTCTGAAGTCCTGCAGTAAAGATATCTGTTTATCTTAGTTTAATCTAGTGTGTTTTGTATCACCTATTAACATTTACAGAACGTGCAATATGCTTTGAAAGGTGCTAATCTAAATTATAAAAGCTTTCTGAGTATATTTATGTCAGAGCGTGGATATTTTAGTGGTTTTTTTTCTTATTATAGCATGACAGAACTCATGTTCGTCCACAACCATATCCTGACTCAGATAAAAACACCTGGAATTTAGAGAACAATATATACATTTAAAACTCTCTGCATTTCAGCTGGCAATATACTCTTGAACTATTAGCAGCTACTCCCATTCTGAAATCAAGAAACTTGACATCACTGCTAGGCCTCTCATAGCCAATATCATTTACACCTAGTCAGTAAGTAAATGCTCCAGTAACTTTCTAAACACATTGAATCCTGTATCTTTCCTTATGCCCTTCCACTGTCTCCTGTTATAGTGCTGCTCTCATTCTGCCTCAAGTACTAGAAATTCCTCATATCTCCCAGAATCTCCAATGACACGAGCATCCAATTTATAACTTCACTGTGGTTTCTAATCATTTTCTGCAGGAATAAATTTATGAACACAGACCTCAAGGGGACATCCTAGTCTGTTTCATCCTCTTGGGTATCATTTATCTTCCACCATTATCTAAATATACTTTCAGTAAGGAAGACTTAATACCTCCCCTATCTTCTGCAGTACTTAGAGTGACCTAGATAATCATGGACATTTGCCAGTACTGTCATCCATGTGTGAATGGCCTCATAATATTAAGAGGTAAGTGCTGTTTGGCTTTTGAGTATTTGTTTTCTTAAAACTGAGGCTACGTATCGGGCATGTGTGCATACCAAATTAGAATGTCATCTACAATAATTGTATGGTTAGAATATAACTGCACTCAGTGTTTAATTTTTTTGGCAGTAATAATGGCTAGCACATAATGGTCATCTCACTTAATGAGGTATGTACTGTATCTCCATTTTACAAATGAAAAAATCAAACCGTAAAGAGATTGAGCTTATTGTTCAGGCTAAACAATTATAAAGTACTGCAAAGACAGACTTCCCCGGAAACCATGGTAGACTATCCAGGGTCACTCCTTACACTACAATGATTATTAATTGGACCCTATTGGTTTAGGTAGGCCAAGTAGAGCTCCTTCCCCTGAAATTCTCCTGTGAAAGAGATTCCTGTCTGAGTGTCTGCTGATCTTTTGAATGTGTGATTAGTGGGGTAGCCATTTTCTTCTTTGTGGAAAAAGACAAGCAGAAAAGAAAAAAATTAAACACATATGTGCTGGGCGTGGTGGCTCACGCCTATAATCCCAGCACTTTGGGAGGCAGAGGCAGGCTGATCACCTGAGGTCAGGAGTTTGAGACCACCCTGGCCAACATGATGAAACCCCGTCTCTACTAAAAATACAAAAGTTAGCTGGGCACAGTGGCAGGTACCTGTAATCCCAGCTACTCAGGAGGCTGAGGCAGGAGAATCACTTGAACCCGGGAGGCGGAGGTTGCAGTGAGCCAAGATCATGCCACTGTACTCCAGCCTGGGCATCAGAGCCAGACTCCATCTCAAAAAGAAAAAAAAAAAAAAGTGATGATAAACAATGAAAAGACTTTTAATTGTGACATGCAAATTCCTAATTTCTGCTCCTGTGTTGCAAGGCATACTCATACATTCTCGTAATATAATAAATCCCCCCACAATTTTTTTTGGCTTGAGTAAGTTAGCATTGCTTTCTATTATATGCAATCAAACACTTTCTAATTAATATTCTAGGGGTGCCTCATTCTTTAGTTGCCCTATATTATATGGTCTTTTCTTCATGTCTGCTTCTTCAGCTTCTTATTCAAAAACAAACAAACAAAAATAAAAGAGGCAGTTAACAGGCCCCTCTAGATCTCTGAAAGAAGAGGTTTCCATATATAACATCTTACGGAAAAGAAATCTTCACTTAAGAAAAGTATAATTGTAATTTAAATTTTCAAAATAAAATTTTCAACAGGGCATAGCATTAAATTTTACAAATTCAGGGAAGTGACATAAGAAAGTTATACTAAAGGATTTGTCGGTGTTTCATACAACTACTAATGAGAGTTATTTCAGTACTCTGTTTAAAAATTCAATTGCAAATAAAGACAAGTAGCTAAGCGAAGCATTGACTGTGGTTTAAGGTAAGGATTTCGCTTGGAACCAGATGGCCTGAAGAAGGAAACTGTAGGGCTAAACCATAAATCATAACAGAAGAAGACAAAGAGGACAAGGAAGCAAGTCAAAGAGGGTAAAAGAGGCTGGGTAACAAAAGATCCAAAAAGAAGCAAAAGAGAAGGGGTAAAAGGAAGGGCACAGCAATAAAGGGAAGGAGAGGGTTGCCAGCACAGTGCAACATGCCCAGAATACTAATGAAAAGCTGTAGCACTGGAGAGCCCAGAACCAAGGAGCAGTGGTAAAAGGCCACACAGCAGTTGGACAGTTTTTAAAAGTCGCATTGTGCCAGAGGCTTGTAGCAATTCCCATCCCAAGGATAGTCCTTTAAAATGTAAAGTACATGGTTTTCCTTAATTGGAAGTTATTCTTTAAAAGCAAGCTACAAAATTTAGAGAAGAAAAATGTGACAACAGAATGCAGTGAATGAAGTAAAGAAATGAAAGTCACCAGTGGGCAAAATGACAATAAGGGCAAAATTAATCAATTATCAAGTTGACTGCGACCAGGAATTTTTCTTTTTCTCTTTAGAAAATTTGCTGATTCTTTCCAAATGACCTTGACTGCACGCTTCGGTATCGCTACATAACAATCTAATACTGAATGTCTGTACACAATTCATTTGATTGTTGTTCACTTCAGGTGTTATTTAAATGAGCCAAAAACAATATTTAAGTGAGCTGTGTCCTTGAAGAGACAAGTTAAATTTGGATCAGAAGTACCATGGAAAATATGAAAAAGCATAGGGCTTAAAAAAATGGCCACTGGCAGTCAGGAAAACCATACCCCTGCTTCATCTAAGGGAGCAACAAAATAATTCTGTACACATTGACATGGATATCAATCTTTACATTTCTCTCCTTATCTTTTCCACCTCTATTTACTCCCATGACTATCTGATCTATTGCGAGAGAATGAAGGTGCAAAGTCTCTATGTCCAGACCATATATGATAACACAACTCTGACCTACAAATGATGTCCCGGAAGCCAAACCACAATCTCTGCAGCCATTCTTCCATAAAGGTCAGGACTTTGTCAACAAATCCTCCTTATTTTGGCGCCCTACTCCCATCCCTCACCTTTCCAAATCCAGACCAAACAGAGAGAGCCAAATAACCTAACCTGAAACCAATCACATAAGATGCTTCACTTCTAGTTAGCCTATCTCCGGCTTCCATATGTTAACAACCTCCAGTCAGAGCTTATCTAGTGTTTCTCCCACAATTTGCCCACTTCCCTACCTGCCTTGAAGTCTGCAAAGCACAAGTGGTGGTGGCTGACTTCCTTGATATAGTAAGCTCTGAATTAATGGCCTCTTTTTGTTCTTATTTGGGTAGTTGTTATATAGTTCAACCAATGCTTGAGATTTAAATATTACATAGTGCTGATGACTCCCAATATCATATCTCTAGCCCATAATTCTCTCCCAGATGGCTGACTTCCTCCACAAAATTCACACTCAGAAATTTAATGGGTTCCTTAAACTTAACATGTCAAAAATACACCCCCACACTCCCTAAATGCTCCATTGCTCCAATTTCTTAGGTCCAGTTTTTTATATAATTGTTGATTTCTCTCATGCTCACATGCCCTGTATCTAATTCAACAGCAAATTCTGTTGGCTCAACTTTCAAAAGATATCAAGAATTTTATTTAATTATGCTATTTTACCATTACCTACTTGGTTGATTGTCCAAGCTATTATCACTTCTCATCTGGATTAGTGTAATAGCCTTTTAATTGATCTCCCTGCTTCTACCCTAAGCCTGCTGTTGCCTATCAAAACCACAGCCAGAATGAGCCTCTTAAAGTGTCAATCAGTTTGGCACTTCTTTTCTTCCCTTTTTACACAAAGTGAATGACAAGCTTTTAATTTTTTTCCCCAAGATCCTACATGATTTCATCACCAACACCATCTTTCTCCTAGTTACCTCCCAGCGACTATTGTTTAGACTGTGATAGGTACTTTTAAATGGCTAGAGGATATTCTAGGATAGAGTGTGATTTTTTTCAAAGTCTTAAAGGATACATTTCAAAAGAGAGTATAATCATAACTTTAATAAAAGTATACAATAAACATGTTTCAGATAATTTGTTTACATCATTAACTCATGGTTGAACCAGTAATGAATGGGGTTCAAATAATAATCAAAAGAGCAGAGGCATGTAAAGAGAATAAAGAATTCTGACATGCATTCACAAATAGAGGGGGAACAGAACTACCCAAAAGGCAATAATCAATTTTATTCCCCTGGGACAATTAACTTACATATCTAAGGATAAGTATCATTTCCATTATTATCACTTTTCTACAACCTGTAGAGTTGTAAAATAGCCTAATATTAGGTTGGTGTTGGTTTAAAATAGCCTAATATCAGGTTTTGCATTAAAAGTAATGCCAAAAACCACAATTACTTTTGCATCAACGTATACAATGACAGGGAATAATATTTCACATGGGTGAGCTAGATAAGATACTTGCCAATCTATTTCTATTTTTTTAGATTGAAAAATGTTTTACAAGTTTTCCTGATAAAAGGAAGAGACAGAGAGAGAGAAAAGGGAGAAAGAGGAGACATGCGCGTTCCTACATTGGAAGGAACTGGATAATCTTTCTTTAAAATTTGAAAAAGGTAATATGGAACAGTCACCAAAGTGTTCTGAAGGAGAAAGGATGGAAGCATTCAGGAGAAAGAGTCAGAGTTGTAATAGGGAGGAAGCAGCATTGAAGACAAAGGGTGGTCTTGACAAACAAAAACTTTCAGTGACAAGTTGCACAATGTAAAGAAAAAGATATAAGGAAAAACGCAATTAGATGGTAAAAGAAGCATACAAACTCAGAGGGTAATAACAATGGATAAGTAAGTGAATCTGTTTAAAGCATAACATTAGAGTGAGAAGATCCAAGAATGCACTCTACGCAAGTCCCTAGAGGTACACTAAGTCACTGAGACTCTCATGGCTCTGAAAATAAATTCTCATCTCTGTGAGGCCCAGATGTTTTAGGGCTTTGGTGGGATTTCTGCTCCACTTATTCCCCAAATTACCTCCAAATAATCTTGCAATGCTTGAAGTAGCTTGAATGAAAAGTTGTTTTTTCCTCCCTGCATACCAAAGACCTCACATAAAGCACCATTCATGTTGGTATCCGATGTCTTGCACAATTCTTGAAGTGCAGTATGTTTTAAATAAATGTTTGGAGAACTAAACTAACTTTCATAGATGTATTCAACTTTCTCAGTTAGCCATTCTGGCTTTGAAAGACTGCTGATTATCTCAAATATTTTCATATTCACTAATAACAAGAAGCTTCCATCCTACTTTATTAGCACTTGCTTGCCTTATTTCTGACAAATTCCTAAGTATTTGGATTGTTTTAAAAAATCTAAAACTGGAGCCAGGCAGTGGCTCATGCGCATAATCCAGGCACTCTGAGAGGCTGAATTGGGAGGATTGCTTGAGGGCAGAAGTTCACCAGCTTGGGCAACAACCTGGACAACATAGCTAGATTCCATTTCTACAAAACATTTTAAAAATTAGCCAGGTGTGTTGGCATGCACCTGTAGTCCTAGCTACTTGGAAGAACGAGGAATATCCCCTGAGCCCAGTCCAAGGCTGCAGTGAGCTATGATCATGCCACTGCACACCAGCCAGGATGACAGAGTGAGCTCCTGTCTCAAAAAAAGTAAATTAAAATAAAATGAAAATGTAAAACCCTTAATAAGATCGTAATTTACACATTAAACTTACATTCTCTTCTAAATATAATTAATTTGCTATCTGCTTAATAATGAAATTTAAGCCCCATTGTTCATTGCCTATCTTTCCTTCTATGTTTTCTTTCTCAAAAAAATAAAATGATAAAGAGATTTACAGAAATTATTACGCTAGTGGGGAAAAATGCCACTAGAGTCTGCTACAAAAATATTGAATTTTAAGGGAAGTTAAATAAAAATATATTATATTTTTGTAGCCAAAATATTACTATGTGAGTGTGTGTATTATGGACATATAGAGAGATAGATATAGGCATAGACTTAGATATAGACTAGATATAGACACAGAGGCACACATATGGCAAATAAAACTAAATTATTATCCTCTCTCATCTTACATTCTTCCTTTCTCTACCAAAAATGATGTTTGATATTGAAATTAATATAAACTAGGTACAAAATAAAAAGAATGCCTATGTTTCATTTTTTCCAGTGGAGTCTGAGTATTGAAGAATATCATATCTAAATTAAATGATGTTAAGGCATATGTAAACTTAGAGGCTACAAAAGTCTCTAGTAGTAGTTCACTACTAAGATGTTGTAGTGGCAAAGAGCTCATTATATTGAGAGATAGCCATTGTATTTACTGATGAATATAAGTGTTATAAATTTATTTTATTTCAAAATATGTCTCTCCATACTTTCATTTAATTTAACATATGCCTCCTCGCACCAACTTGGTCATCCAGAGTAATAAAAAGTAAATATAATCTCTATTTTTCATAATAAGCCTTTAGATATTTAATGATATTTGCCATAGTCTTCCTAAAGACATCTCAATGCTGTTAACTATCCTTTGTACTATACGGTGAATGTACAATTCACTACTTCCGTTATGCTGTTTGATAGCCCTAGTTTTGTTGCATTATTTTAAACTTAGGTTGTCAATCCCTCAAATAAACTTCCTTTGTACACTGGAGTTTCCAAATCATTTTTTGTTCCTCATTCAACATATACATTTTAATCTAGTTTTTGACTAATTAGGCAGGTATTCCAGCAGTTAGCATGCTGAGGATTTGCTGAAATTTAAAAAAATGTATCCGTTTCCAAATGTTGTTTGCTAAAATCATAGTAGTGCTGACCATAATTATTAGTTTTAGTGAACCCAGGCTGGCTCCAGGTGATCTTTCTTTCCTAAGTGGTCATGAAATTCTGGATTCACAAGGACTCTATTTTTTGGCATTGAGTTATTGTTTCTGCTATTGACCCTTATGCAAACGAGCACATTTACCTAACTTTAATCTCTCAGTTCTGTTCCTCTCCTATTGATTTCCAAACTAAGAATGCCTTCAAATAACCAAGTATATAATTGTCTGATTCTGGAAACAAAACCTTTCTTTAGTAATCCATTACTCTAATATTATTTTCTTATTTAGACCTTGACTCCATCATATCTTTCTTTCCTTTGCAGTCGACTCTTTTTGACAAAGGTCCTTGATACCACCTTATACCTATTTTCTGCTCTTCTTTTTGATTTTTAATTCACTTTATGTGTTCTGGTTCTTTTATCTGATTCCAAAATGTTAGCTTTTTGCCAGAATTTTATTCTTTCACATAGTTTCTGTCCATGGTGTTTTTTTCTTCTTGTAATAATCACTTAATTTTCATAAATTATCATTTATTCCCTGATGACACATATTTGTATGATCAGTCTAGATAGCTCTTCCGAGCTCTCAGTCTATAAATTTTTCTCCTTCATAGACATGGGTATCTATGAAATGTCAACTTCGAGGTCCCAGAAAGGGATCTCATATCTAACATGCCTACAGCAGACTCATGAGCTCCCCAAATTTGTTCCTCCTCTTGTGTTTCTTCGGTGAGTGAAAGATGATGGTGTCACATCCTTCCCAGTCAAGTGATTCCCAAATTAAAAACTCTGCTAAGGCATGTTTAATCCTCCATTTCCTTGAGGCTCAAAATTCATCATAAATTCCCCTTGGATCGGGCTCTTATTATTTTACTACAGTTAGTACAATAGACAAGTGCCTCCTGACTTTTAGTCATGTGCATCTATATTACTATGCATGTAGTTTTAAAAATTCATATATTTTGCTTCCAGAGACATGTTCATAAATTGCAAATTGATTTGTTTTACTCCCCTATTTAACAATCTTTATACCTTCCTCTTAGCTTCAATAGGAAGTCCAAACTTCTCAAAATGTTTTACAAAATTTCTGATGATTGTTTTAGCCTTTATTTTCAGCTGTCTACCCTCAAGCCCAACTTCTATACACCTTCCTTCCTGTCACACTGACCAAGGCACTATTTATTCTAGTTAGCAGTTTACATTGCTATTGTTGCTCCTTCTGTGTGAGAAAACTCTTTTGACCATCTACTAGGCCAATTTTGCCTAGCTAATTCCTATTGCTTTTTCAAGGTTAACTCAGAAATAGCTCCTCCATGAAGCATTTCCTGAAATGTCTTGACTTTTATGCATTGATGATCCTCTATCCTAATCAAGATTTCCACATGTATCACAAGGTGCTAAGTCAGACCATTTTACGTGTCTGACTTCCCAGAGTAGATAGACTATAGAATACTTGAGGGCAGAAAACCTGACATCTTTTTCCATCTTTGTCCCTAAAACCACAAAGTCTATAGAATAATATATGTTTAACAGAAGTTTTCTGAATGACTGTGATACACTTATTTTGTATCTATTTCCTTTTAAAAATATTTAACCATCTACGATGGGCCTACAGCCCCATTATACTACTTCTGTAGAGACAGGATTTTCTGAATATTCAATAAAATTCAAATCACTTGATTAATTTTACTGACAAGATTTTATATATGCATTCATTTTTTTCATATCCTAGAATCTTTCTTTTTCTTCTTTTATTTCTACATTTCTTTTAAACTGAAGATATTGACAAGCTTTCCTGTCATTTAAAAATATTTGATATCTATACTTTTTCATAGCATGTTTGCAAATCTTATAATTAAAATCAATTGTTATTTTAACCTTCTGCTGCATAGTGTCTGTGATGAAATGTGGTCAACAATCTTAGAATCATTTTGCTTTTTCTCATAATCTAGTGAACTACTACTATACAGTTTGCACATCTCAGCTCTAACATCTCTTCCTCTAGAAAATATCACTTGCCTTTATTTTGATCTGTATTCTTTTAATATAGGCTGCCAGGGCACCATGTACCAGTCATCATAGTCAAAATTGTATACTTTACAATCACTAACATTTGCATTCCATGAGGGTGGAGCAATATGTATATATCATCTCATCATTTTATATCCTGCACCTCACATAGTGACTGACATAACAGGTGCACATATAATATATATTTCCTTTTTTTTTTTTTGAGACAGAGTCTTGCTTTGTCACCCAGGCTGGAGTGCCGTGGCACAATTATAGCTCGCTGCATCCTTGACATTGCAGGCTCAAGTGATCCTCCTGCCTCAGCCTCCTGAGTAAGTAAGTCTAAAGGAACTTGCTATCATGCCTGGCTGTTTTTTTGTTTTTGTTTTTTTGTGGTTTTTGTGGTTTTTTTTTTTTTTTTTTTTTGTAGAGACAGAGGTCTCACTATGCTGCCGAGGCTCTCTCAAACTTCTGGCCTTAAGCTGTCTTCCTGCCTCGGCCTCCCAAAGCACTGGGATAACAGGCTGAGCTATCAGGCCCAGGCATATAATATATATTTCTTTATTCAAAGACTAAATAAATATAAATCCTCAGGGGAATGGTTAAATGTGACTTCAAACACTCTGTAGATTTAGAAAAGAATCATTCGAAGAGAATGATGGGTTATTTCTCACGTCTATGGAAGAGGAAATGACGACAATCAGAGGCATAAATCTCGATTAGAGGTTTAGTTTATTTCCAATGAGAAGGTTTAGAAAATAAAATAACATGCTAAGGAAGCTTATGGAATTGCTTCCATAAACTCATGGTTATATAAAGGACTGGTGTCAAAGTCAGACATTTTGTATACAATTTTTGCATGAATATGGTTCTAATGAAAACAGAGAGATAGCTTTCTACAGTTACTTTTAGCCTTTAGATTTTGAACTAAATTTATTTTACTCATGATTAAAGAGTTCTTGAATTGTACGCTCAGATAATACTCCATATTGTATCATTAGCCTAATGAAATAACGCTTTATGTTTCCTATGCAATAAAATGAAAATTATCTATAAGGTATTAAGTTTACAAATATGTTTCCCAAGCAAGAGCATGATGGATTATAGTCACACTGAATATTCAATATTAGCTCTTGCATGGAAAGAAAAAATTCACTTTGAACTGAATTTAGATAAACATATCTCATAAGTGAATCAACTTTCAATAATTCACAGCAGTAAAACCCAAAATAAAGGAGATATATTATAAATACCATACCTCAAACCAAGACTGGCATCATCATAATATTAAATTATACATTCTATTTATCAACAGATTTCCCTTCCATTGCCTTTCTTTAAAACACAATTTAAAGTATTTTGTATCACTATTAAATAAAATTGATATAGTATATCCTGACAAATAGACTTTGCTATATTTCTTAAAACATTTGATGCCACTGTTTATTTTTTGTGGACCATAAGAACCTCATCATATGTGGAAGACTATAAGCAATAGTACATTGGCTTTGAAAGTAAAAATACATTAAAAATAATTTTGACATGTATTTTCCTTCCATATTCAAGATATGCTTTTGATTTCACAGCAAAATTCAATCTTTGGTTTTATTATTAGGCAATAGTATTTTAAATTTATTTTTATTTTTAAAAACTTTCTTTGATATACAATAGTTGTACGTATTCTTGGAATACATGTCATATTTTGATACCTGTATAAGAAGTGCCATGATCAAATCAGGGTAACTGAGGTAGGTTTTACCTCTTATAATTTTCTTTCTATGGGAACATTATAAATCTTCAAATCCAACTATTTTAAAATATACAGTAAATTATTGTTGACTATAGCTTTCCTACTGTACTGTTGAAAACTATTATTAAAACAACATACTACTATTATCTGTGATATAATATAAAATTTAACACATATATTGACCTGACTCAAATAATATTTACATGTGTCTATAAGGGCCTTGCCAAGCTTGGAAAATTATTAATTTAATAATTAGCTTCTATTTGAGCTAAAAGAAAAAATATTACCACCCCAAAGAGAATCTAATTTACAAAATAAGATTATTTCCCAAAGGTATTAAAGCCAAATTTCCAAATCCTAAACATCTACCAAGTACTTTCATTGCCTTGTTTCCTTTTCTTACCTGTGTAAGAGCTGCCTTTTTTTTATTTCTGCTAACTTGCTTATATCTCCAAATTATGTTCATGTAAGGCTCATTGAGCCACAGAACCTAAGACAGGCTTATTTAAAACTACCATTTTTTTTTTTGCAGATAGAAAAACACATGAAAAATTAGACTATTAAGATTTTTAATTGTCTCACAACTTCAAAATATTCCCCAACCTGGGATCTATGAGAGATATTTTATGGCAGATACTAATTATTGATATTTTACCTACTTAGTTCTTAGAGCTTCCTTTACCAACTTGGACATATATATACACAGATGTATATTCACATGCACATGTATGACCCTGCTATCTCTGATAATAAAATGGAAATTTATATTTTAAGCATATATGTTTATATTTTACTAAATTACATATTTTAACAGCAACAAGTGTTGGGTCCACCATTGAGAAAACAAATAAAGCCTTATAGACTGTGATGTAGATCATTATGCTATAAAGATTTCAGACCTGGCTCTGTGGCTTTGAATCTAACCTTGAAAATCCTCTGCATATAATTTTATAAACTTAGTCATTAGGGAGTGTTTTCATTTACATAATTATCCTCCAGGATATTTCCATCTCTCAAAATGTCCCTTTAACCATGACATCAATAGGACAGAAACTTAGAACTCCTCCTTACTGTTTTATTAGGTGTAGCCACAAATTATTCCTGTCACATTTTTAAATTTTAAAAAGTGCTACTCAATCACCTTTAGTTAATTATTTAGATCACCTTCCTCCACACTAATTATTTTTGATGGATAAACTTATTAATCTTTTAACTAAAAACACACAAAGTACAAACCAATGACAAGAATTCATTCCCTAATTTGGCAGGTATAAGCTATAGAATATACGCTCATATGCTACAAATGAACAATCATGTAGTTAGTTGAATTTCCATATAGATCTCAATTTCTCTGGAAAATCTGTTAAGTGGCATCCAAATATTTATTGGTAAAATGGTTTTAAGATTAGTGGCATTTTCACAGATAGAAAAATGTATAAAGGTAGGCTTTTTTTTTTTTTTTACAGCATTAACACTTTGAAGGCCACAAAGCTGTCTATCTTACAGGTGTCTTTATAATATTGATTATTAAAGACTGTAGTTTGAAAAATTTCACCAAAATAACAATACTTTGTATTCATATTCTTACTTTTTGTTACTTTACTGGTCACTTTACTGAGTTCTTATGAAATAGCAATGCAATGAAAACAGAACACATCAACCTATTTGTATTCAGACTATATATCTGTGCAGTAGGTAATTTGGCCTTGCCCCTAGAGAGGTCTGGCCTTTTCCTTTGGCTTTAGGGAGATAATTCATGCCATACCCGATAGAGTATTTTTGCTTAGGTCAGGGGCTGGCCACTCTGGATCTTACAGTAAGATTTCCCACACCAAATAGTCTTTGGGTATTGGCTAGTCAGACCAGAAAAACAAACCATATGATTTTAGGGTAGGGGCTTTGGGTCACATGATGTAAATTGACTTGGAACTGAGTTTAAGCATGTGGGCATTTAATCAATTAATCAGCTATGCCTACATAATGAAAGCCCAATAAAATATCTGGATAGCAAACCTTGGGTGAGCTTCCCTGGTTGGCAGTACTCATTGCATATTGTCATACCTTGTTGACAGGAGGGTAATACATCATGACAATAATTGAAGTTTTAAGTTTGGAGCTTTTCTAGATTCAACTCTATGCATTTCTTCCTTTGACTAATTTTAGTGTATCTTTTCCCTGTAATAAACAGCAATTGTGAGCTTCATGGAGTTCTTTAAGTCCTTCTAGTAAATTATTGTACCTGAGAGGGATCTTGTGAACCCTGCAAATTTGCAATTGGTGTCAGAAACGAAGGCTTTCTTAATGACTGTGTCCTCAGATTTTGCAGTTTGGCTAACTCTGGGTAACAACTAAGTGTCAAGCTTCCAGCACATTCATTTTCTACACTAGACGTCAATATTAATCAATGTCTACTTCTGCTAAGTTTCAAATTTTTGATGAATAATCAAAATGTGTATGTGGTTAAATAAATAGCAGCTCTATTCATGTAGCACTAACTATAGGCTAGGTACTGCCCATATATTCTATGTCTCATATCTCATATCAGGCTGTGAAATACACGTTGTTATATATATTTTCCAAGTGGAAGAGAAATAAATGACTTATACAGCACTTAGTATGTACTAAAGCCAAAATTCAAAACCAACTCCATTATGAATCCCATGCTCAAAACTGCTACCAAATGCAATTTGTCCTTGTTCACATCGCTCTCAAACCTGTTTCGAGGCCGAGTTGATTAAGGCAGACATATCTTATGGCTAGAGCAGTATGTACATGTTGATTAACATGATTTGTTAAAATATGAGGAATAGCTTGTTCAGTCACATGAATATATATAGTACTGGGCGCTGTTCATAACCTCAAAATATTAGATAGTTGTTCACTGAAAAGTTATATCTACAACAGACTGTGCTATTGACTTCTCAAAACTTCAAAAGAGTATCAGCTAATTAGGGCAGCTGAGACATCTCCACATATTCCACTACCTTCCTTTGACACACATGCTGCCTGGATGCTCCAAAATATAATGTAAAGTTTAACTATCAAACACTTGCAAAATCTTGTATTTCTAAAGCATATGCTGTTAAAATAAGGAGAGGTTTCAAATTAATGAAATAGAGAGATTTGTGATACTTAGAATTTATCTCATAAACTAAAGATTGGGTACACTTTGTTCACAAACACAAGGATATAACATATCACATACATTTACACAGACAGATGTATATATAACCCTATATATATAGAAATATGTGAGGCTTAGGCAAAGTAAATTTAATAGAATCATAGATCTTAAATATGAGCACATTTAGAAAATATGCCAGGTACGAAGGAACTGTGTTTTAAAAAAAGCAACAAAATTAGAGTCAGAATTTCAGGAAACAGAATCGGAGATATGTCACTGTGTGAATTTGATCTTATCTTTGCATGTAGTATTAATAATTTTAAAGATTAGGCTGGGCATAGTGGCTCATGCCTGCAATCCCAGCACTTTGGGAGGGTGAGGTGGGCAGATCACCTGAGGTAGGGAGTTCAAGACCAGCCTGGCCAACATGGTGAAACCTTGTCTCTACTAAAAATACAAAAATTAGCTGGGTGTGGTGGTGCACACCTGTAATCCCATCTACTCAGGAGGCTCAGGCACAAGAATCACTTGAATCCGGGAGGCAGAGGTTGCAGTGAGCTGAGATTGTGCCACTGCACTCCAACCTGGACGACAGAGTGAGACTCTGTCTCAAAAAGAAAAAAAAAAAAAATTAAGATTAAAGAAGACATGATATATGTGAAAATATTCAGTTCATATGCTGGAACACTGTACTTATTCAATAAGAGTTAACTGAGTGTATTTAAATATTGATTCATGTATCTTTTATTATCTATTAATTAAATACAGCATACTATGATAATTAACATATTTATGATACTCATTTTCTTATGCCTGAACTTTGGTCTTAGTTATGGGCAGAATTCTATCTCCCCAATTTCATATGTTGAAGCCCTAACCCTCCATAGCTCAGGTGTGACTAATTTTGGCTATAGGCCCTTTAAAGAGGTGATTAAGTTAGGATGATGCTATAAGGCTGGGTCTTAATCCAATCCGATGTCTGTAGATAGACCCAGCTTGGTCACCCAAAGGGATACCAGGTATGCACATTCACAGAGGAAAGAACATGTGAGGACACAGGGAAAAGAAGGTGCCCATAGTCCAGCCAAGGAGAGAGACCTGGAGAAACCAAATATACCCATACCTCAACCTTGCACTTCTAGTCTCAAGAAGTGTTAGAAAATAAATTTCTGTTGTTTAAGCCACCCAGTGTTATTTTAGATCTTGTTATTGTGGCATTTTACTATGGCAGCCCTAGCAAACGAATATAGCCTTCTAATAAAAAACAAACTTTTCAGCGTGATACTTAACTGACAGTACAATTGCTCGTTCGGGCATTGAAAACTGGTCATTGCAACATTTTTAAATGTCCTCAAGCATGGATTTCATAATATGAATAGGTAAGTCTGTTTTTATCTTGAAGATGCTTACAAGAGTCTCATTTCTATGTGTGTTCTCCCATTTCTGAAACATACACTTCCTTTACACCTATCTGAATCCAATCTGTCATGCAGAAACTAGCTCTCTTCATAAAGACTTAACTAACAACTCCATCTTCCAGAGATCTTTCCCCCGATTCGACCCTTAACTGCCACCTTCTTTATCAGGCAACTTCGCAGGATCATTTGTCTTACTTATAAAACCATATAAAATATACGTTCCTCAGGGGAAAAAAACAGAGTAGCCTGTATTTTTTCCATATCCCATGAAATGCAGGGTAGTGCCTTGAATAAAATAAGCACAAAAATAATGTGGAGTTAATAAACAATTTTGATAAAATGCAAGTGAGAAGATGTAATAATTTTTATCTTATATTTATTCATCAAATAATAATTGTTTTAGAAAGGTTGCACTAAGTTAACACATAAACTTGTTCTCTCTTTATGCCTATTTTTCATATAAAAACACATGATTGCTTGCATTTTGGTTTTGTCTGGTTTCTGCCATGCCATTAGCATGGTAATTTGAGGTTGATAAGTTTATCCCTCATGCAGTTTTTCAGGCCTTAGCAATAGACCACTGGTTCTTGAAACTTTCTTTCTCAATATCTCTTTCAGAACTTAATTAAAAGTCATTGGTGGTTCTCACCAAAAGTAGGCTACACACATGAGTTGGCAGACTATTTACTTTTGTTGAATTAATATAAATTAAAATTTGGGAGAGGTTAGTCAAAGGATACAAAATTTCAATTAGACAGGAGGAATAAGACCAAGAGATCTATGGTATAACATGGCGAATATAGTTAATAACAATGTATTGTATGCTCAAAAATTGTTAAGAGAGTAGATTTTAAGTGTTCTCACTACAAAAACAGATGTGAGTAACATATATGTTAAATAGCTTGATCTAGCCATTCTGCAAAGCATACACATTCCAAAACACCATGTTATATACCATAAACACATACAATTTTAGTCATAAATTAAAAACAACTAAGTTAAAAAATTGAAAATAATTTTAAAATTTATAAATTTTTAAAAACTTCTGTAAGAAAACAAAACACAAGTAGGGTCATGAGATATAACTTAAAGTTGTATTAGATGTAATGCCTGCTCTTGAAATGGCTTGAAGTCTACCGGGAAAAATAGGCATGTCTACACACGCCCACATACCAAATTGAAAAAAAATGTAAATGGGAAAGGGCAGATGAGAAAGGCCATAAGTGCATAAAAAGACGGCCAGAAGGTGTCCAACAAGGTTACTGGTATTATTCACGTGCTATTTAAAATCTTCTTGCAAAATCATGACTGGAATTAGAGAGCCCCACGCATCTGGGTAATGGAATTCTGACTGTCTCCACACTTCCAAAACTATAAACCCTTCTTTAAATGATCAACAATTCCTGGGGCACGTATTTATTATTTTGTATTAATCAATTCACATATCCTTGGAGAAAGATGCTTTATGACCCAATGAAGATTAAATAAGCCCGACAGAGCCAAAATACTTATTTATGAAAAAGAATAAAACATCTCTATACATGGATCGCATGCATAAAACTATGCAAGTAGACTCTAAAGTATGACTTGAAGTAAAGGTTATCAGTGTTATCAGTGAATTTTTTAAAAAATTATTTATTTTGAAAAGCCCAAAACTAAATGAAAGGTACACGACTTGTCCTAAATATCATGTTTGTGTTAGCCTTCCAGCATCTACCACACACAAAACATGTTCACATGAGAAAATACATTCCCAGTACTTGTTTAATTACTAGAAAGCTGTATGTCATTTTACTGTATATATTAAGCAAATGCTAATAATAGGATATCATATATACATATATTTATATAATTCCCTCATTCTCTATTATTTTCAATATAAACACAAGAAAGAAATTCAGGTATAAAAAATGAATATGTTATTCTTCCAAGGTAAACATGGACAGAGTTTTAGACTGAAAGGAAATATGGTTTCTGGTCCCAGCTGGCCCACTGACATATTGACTTTCATAAATCTGACATCTCAAATATATATTAGTTCTGGCATTTACTGACTATTTCCTCACCTCCAGGAATAAAACAAGATTACTTGTAAATATCTCAGAGAGAAAAGTTTTTGGTTTCTTTTCTCTATTTCTTTCATTTTATTTCACATTTGTACATTCACCTATATAAAATGAGCACGTAATCCAGGATCATATTGCCTGGATTCAAATTCAGTCTCCATAACTTAGCTATATAAACTTAGCAATTTACTTTTTGTGTGTGCCTCAGTTTTCTCATCTGAAAAACAGAAATAATAGCACCCCACTCATAAGGGTGTTTTGAAGACCAAGTTGATGAAGGGATCTTTCGCAATTAGAGAAATATCTGACATTTAATAGGATTATATCACTACTGAGTATTGCTGTTGATGATGATCTGAATGATGTCTTACCCATTTGAATATTTTATTAATCTATGTTTCATACCTGCAGAAATTCACAAGTGATAGAAAAGCTCTTGCTTTCAAAACCCTAATACGCAATTTCCTTCTTGAGTGAAATTCATCATTGCTCATAGGGCAGACAAGAAGAATGCCATCTCAAAATGTGACCAGAATAATATGCCTGATTCAACAAATGGTAAATTGCGCCTGAGCAGGAGTTTTCCTAATTTGACTTGAGAGATCAACCAAGCAGGAGTGAGCCAGTTCAAACACCTCAGTACAATGCTAATGATTTTTTCATGTTGAATTAATAGGATTGAAATGTCTGTGATTTCAGCAGCTGTTGGGAACAGTGGGAGAGCTTTCACCAACACACTGACAGCCTTGTGCCGTTCACATGGCTGTGTTTAGATAAAACAGGAATGTTAACAGTCTGTCTAGAGTAGGTTAATCTTAAATTAATAATAATTATTTCCACCAAAGGCAGCCATCAAATATCTCCCCCATTCCATGGAGAATTTGTATATTTTTTTAATGTGTGCATGAAAGAGTAATTTGTTGCGCACATAAAATAAAATTTATGTTTTGAAGCAGGTGAGTGGCTAGTGTTTAGCTGTCGGATTAATTATCACAGCAAGATATGATTAGGATTTGCCAACAAGGAGAACATTTTTACTTTGCTCCAGCACATTATTACCCCCTTAGATCCTTTCTCTGGCTCCCTATCGCCTCCTGTTTAAAATTTAAATGTTTCCCCAACATGTGTATTGAGTTTTTCTCCTCTCAGAAATACTACTACCAACATTCATTTCAGCCCATTTCCCCCCATAGACATATTCATTTAAGTCATTTTTTTATTTCACTCTCTCTCCATTCACTTGGCATTACCTGTATGTTGCCATATACTTTTCACTTATCTATTTTTTGATAACATTAGATTGCAAACAATGTAATGAGAATGCTTCCTTTCAGTGCGTTTTACTTACACCATCTAAAAACAATGCTATGTTAATAAAAAGAATAAAAAGAATCTTCAGCTCTGAAAGTGTGTTTTAACTGAGATTAACTTTAGGAATAATACTTGATTTGTAAAAGAAATTATAAAAAATCTCTCAATATTTCTTTCATTTTAAATTAAATATTTTTAATGTATGTAAATATCTGAAACAATCATGAATAAAGATGTCAGATAAATTCAATTCCTGATCAAATTGTATGTCCTTTTCCTGAAAACACTGAGTTAGTCAAGGCAGATAACCAGACAGAGAACTACAATAAAGAGAGAAAGAAAGAAAGCAAGAATCAAAAGGGAATAAGTCATGAATAGTAAAATAGCTCTAAAAAAGTAAGCAAAAAAAATCAGTTGACAGCCTTAAATACTTTGAGAAAAGTGAAAATAAGTATATACAATTTGATTTGTATAAAACAGATTTAGAGTCTTCTTTCCTAAAAGCTAACATGTCATCCATTACACTTTTGATAGGAAATTTGAAATCAAACTTCTTCAAGAATAAGTAGTAATAAATATTTTCACAACTGAAAGTCAAATGTGCAAAACCAGAACAAGATTAAACTATTTTCGTTATGTAGGTGAAAAAGAAATTAATATTTTGGAGAACCAATATTAGAAATAGTAAGTATAACAATGTTTGGTACTTTTAATGTAACAATTGTGTGAGACTACTAAATGTGAATACCCCTATCCCCCAACTTTCGTGATTTGTGAGATTTCTTGCTATTTTTTCCTAAATATCAGTGTAAGCACATCATTTTAAACATTTTATTGAAAAAAACTGTATCTATAATGGAATAAGATATGACTAAGTCTGTTTAATATATGACACGACCTGGCCAGGCGTGGTGGCCCACACCTGTAATCCCAGCACCTTGGGAGGCCAAGGCGGGTGGATCACGAGGTCAGGAGTTCAAGACCAGTCTGGCCAACATAGTGAAACATCATCTCTACTAAAAATACAAAAAATTAGCCAGATGTGGTGGTGTGTGCTTGTAATCCCAGCTACTCAGGAGGCTGAGGCAGGAGAATTGCATGAACCCAGGAGGTAGAGGTTGCAGTGAGCCAAGATCGCACCATTGCACTCCAGCCTGGGCAACAGTGCAAGACTCCATCTCAAAACAAAACAAAACACAAAAAGCATATATATGGCATGACCAAAACTCTTTTCATCAAAATATTTTAATTGTGACCAATGTGAATATTTTGTTCAAACTCCAGACCAGAAAGAGATAAAGGATCCGTAAGTGTTAAATACACTTAGGAGAGCATAGATTATACATGAGATGCAACTTCTGCAAAATAAATTAAGAATATACTTATTAGGTGGTGCTTTTTTCTTCCAAAAATGTGTGTATTAATATACATGCATACATATATGCATATATATGCATATACATGTATGTTTATATATAATCAAAAAAATACATAATCAAAAAATAAAATATTCTAAATGTATCTTTTTTCAGACATTTATCTAAGATTAATACACACATATATACAAACATAAATTCACTGAAGCACACATATGTATATATAATCTCCACATTATTATGGAAGCCTTAAGATTTCTGTTTCATAAAAATATGACAATAATTTATTAATTGTGGTGTCTAACCTCTAAAACTGCACTGTCAGACCTTGTTTGTTATGTAGTAATTAGAAAGAGACCATTAGCTTCAATTCTGTGAACTTTTCAATGTAGTTCAGGATATAGTGCGGTATAGCCAATTAAAACAAAAACCTTTAAGGAAGTAAGGAAATCATTAAAGCCAATTCATTAGACCTTCATATTTTGGGTTCAGTAGTACTGAACATGCACACTCATGCAGAAAACCTTGAATTGCTGATATATCTCGAAGCATATTGTATATTTAAGAGGTAGGAAACCTTAGCTTAGATTGCTGGTTTCACTTTGGCAAGACTATAGAAGTGATTTAAACTACTGTTAGGAATATCAAAAACCAAAATCAATAGCAATAGTTGAATATAAAGTGGATGCTTCTAGAATTGTCTGTTTTGTTATTGTTGAGATAACTTTAATGAGATAAATTTTATTTCATGTATAACTTTGCTGTTTCATGCATTTGTCAAAAGTCTGATTCATTCTTGAAGCAAATGAGTGTACAGTAGTTAAACCATACCAAATCAAAAAGGAAGGTTTAGGACTTTTTCCTACTCTGAAACACTCAGAATACTCAAGTATGTATAATTCCTTAGAAGTGGTCATGTATTTTCAAATGCAGGTGTACATTTGCTTTGATTTCATTATTTTCTATAGCTATACTTTAAATAATTTTGGCCACTGTGTCTCTACTTGATCACACGGGGATGTAGTGTGTCAGTAAACCAGACTCCATGTGCAGCTCATTGAAAGTTGCTCTTGCGAGCTTAGGAAAGAGAACTAATAGTATAAATTGTGCAATTATTTGTGAAATCCTGGGCCTCTGTTTATAATCATTGTTATCACAGCATAATATTGCTTAAGGATACACACACAAACACAGATACATAAAACACTCAGCTATATCATTGACTTTTAAGAGCACAAAGAGCTTCAACTTCTCTAATGTAGTTTGGCCCTGTGTCCCCACCCAAATCTCACCTTGAATTGTTAATAATCCCCATGTGTCAAGGGCAGGACTAGGTGGAGATAAGTGAATCATGGGGGAAGTCCCCCACCCCATGCTCTTCTTATGATAGTGAGTAAGTACTCAAGAGATCTGATGTGGTTTTATAAGAGGCTTCCCCCTCCATTCATTTTTCTTCCTCCTGCCATTATGTGAAGAAGGACATGTGTGCTTCCCCTTCTGCCATGATTGTAAGTTTCCTGAGGCCTCCCCAGCCATGTGGAACTGTGAGTCAAACTTCTTTCCTTTAGAAATTACCCAGTTTCAGCCAGTTCTTTATAGCAGCATAAGAACAGACTAATACATTCTCAAAATTCTATATCAACAAATCAGATGATGTGGGTGCAGGGAGCACTCCAGCAGCCTCTGCCATATACAACAGTGACTTTGCCTGTTTAAAATTCTGCAGGTATTTTAGACAATCATCAGCTACGAGGATATAAAAATCAAAATCCATCTGCACCCTCTTGCACCCACCGCAGGAGGAATAACAACAAATACTACATCATAATCAACAATCATTTATGAAGTGCTTAACATGTGCCAGGCAATTATCTTCTTTTCCTCAGAGTAACTCTATGACCTAAGCACTACAACCTGAATTTGCACAGGAGAAAACTGTGGTTTAGAGTCCAAGGGACATAATCATATTAAGAATTCAGTTCTGGAATTCAGTTTAATTCCAAAATTAGTTATCTTAACTGCCATATAAAATTTTCTTTCCCATTCCCACCGGCTCGAGACCAGAATTTAGAAAAAGTCTCTAACATATTTTAAAGCAAAAATGTTCAATGCCTAAATTTAGGAATGAATGCCTATACTAGAAGATGGATGCCTACACCTTACTAGTTATATACCTCTAGGTTCCAACACAACCCTCTAGTTTAAGCTCTCCTTTAGGAATAGGATGAACTGGTGACAGAATTCAGACAGTACTAAGACAAAATCACAGAGACTTGACACTGATCCATCCCTTGCACCCTAACTCCAGATTATACTTTAAATATTCCACAATGTATATACATACTTTAAAACATCATGTTGTATATGATAAATGCATATAATTTTGATCTGTCCATTTAAAAATATTTTAAAAGAAAAAATGAAATAAAAATGCTCTAAAAGAATAAAGGATCATGAATAAGCACAAAAACTGTTTAGGTATAGTGAGAAAGGTTTATTTCAATCTCTCTCACACACACACACGTGCATGCGCACACACTCACACACAATAAAAAAATGAAGAGTAAGATATCTTATTTCTCTTTTCAAAAGTGAGCATCATCCAATTTTAGATAAAGAGGAAGGGCATTATTACTATTAAAGAAGAATGACAAATATTCGCTAATAGAAGAAATAGATTCATATTTAAAATGAGTTAATTATCAAACAATAAAAATACTAACTATGTGAAATAAGTGCACTCAGCAGACACATATAGAAAAATAATTTTTCAAAAACTGGTTTTCCAGAGTAATAACAGCCACTTAAATAAGTGGCAATCTTGGTTATGTCTTTGTTTTAAAACAATGACTCTCATAGCACTATGAAGGCTGAATTATAAAGAGAAAACAAATAAAACCTTGAGACTGCTACAATGGTCCAGGTGAAAGATAATGTTTTCTTGAAATAAAGCAGTGGCATCAGGGATGGAGAAAAGATTTATGAGGTATTTAATAAGTAAATAGACAGAGCTAGATGCTTGATGGAAAGTGGAAATTGAGCAAAAGAGAGAAATAAGATATGCCTGTAAGACTCATCTGGTAAATATTTTCATAGGTAAAATTAATCAGGAATGACTACATAATTTGTAGGGCCCAGTGAAAAATGAAAATGTGGAGACCTTTGCTCAAAAGTATTAATAATTTCAAGATGGCAACCGTGAAGCGTTAAAATAAATGCAGAGCCCTTCTGCACATGGCACCCTGTGCAACCACATGGGCCATAAGTCCATGATGCTAATTCTGAAAATAGTTCACTAATTTGCTGGGACAAAAACAGGGAAGCAAAATAAAGAAGTTGGGAAGAATTGCTCATGCAGTATTTTAAATAAGTTTGATATTAGAAAAACAGGCTCAATGAAAGGAGAATTTCATCTTTTGTCCACATTTGAGCTAGGTCTGCCTTTCATGACAAACTTTGCCATTTGCCCAAGAGCAGGAAGCATACTTCCTCCCCAGGTTTTGGCCCTGTGGGAAAGTAGCAAAGCCCTGCCAATTCATTGCATTCCCTAGATCTGTGCTCAATGACTTAGCAACGGAAAACATGGTGCCAGGGAGGGGATGAAGGTGTTGCAGAAGGGGTGTAAGAGAGTGGGAGGATATTACTGTCTTGCTTTCTTCTTCAGCTCTGCATTTCCCAATACCTTTGTTTTCTTTGGGAGCTAAGTTCTTACTCCTCCTTGATCAGACAACATTGACAAAAGCATGATACATACCTGGGGTAGGGGGCAAAAGTGGGAGTGGTGGGAGGTGGAGGCAACTCATGGTCTACTGGGGCCAGGATGAAAGCAGTCATTCCCGTTATGATCTAGTCTGTGTCCTCTCACTGGGGCTGACTTGTCTGTCAGAGTGAACGCAAGACTGCTGGGGAAGCTTTCTCCACCTTGCAGATAAGTGTAA
Source organism: Pongo abelii (assembly GCF_028885655.2). Classification (NCBI taxonomy): domain Eukaryota; kingdom Metazoa; phylum Chordata; class Mammalia; order Primates; family Hominidae; genus Pongo; species Pongo abelii. The sequence continues at coordinate 72,262,758 of NC_071999.2, forward strand.
CAGTTACCAGACAGGTGCCAAGACATAACACTTTCTATATCTTTTCCTGGGTCCAATGAGAAAGTCAGAACACCTTCACCCAAGGGAGGCTCTGTTGCTTACTTGGGGAATGAGACAACTTCTTCAATATAAGCCCCAGCTCTTTATTTACATAGGTGCAGGCAGATGGAAGAGAGACAATGGGGCATAGAATCTAGGGTATTGGAGTCAAAGTGGGGATTTCCTGACATAGGCATGTAACTCCCCAAACTGAGACTGGAGGAACAATGGAGGGCTCTTGCCCTATCACTGCTAATAGAACATGTGGAGGGGTGGTAAAGGCATCTCCTCACTGTGTAAAGAAAGCCTAAAATGTGAAGTGAAACTTCTGCTTGTCTCTCTGAAGCTGCCTTTGTGTTTGTGACAATACAAAGCCAATCTCTCACTCTCTCCAAAATCCATCTTTGTAAAACAAAAAAGAATAATAAAAGAGAAATCATAAAAGCATAAATTAGAATGACAAATGAAAGACTAAATTTAACTAGTATAACAAAATAGGAAAAACCAAATCTGCTTAAATTAACCCCTTAAACATGTACTGGGTTGATTTTTTTTAATCTAAAAATGTTTTCCCAAAAATAAACACAAAGAGGTTTAGAAATAAAATTTCATAACAAATATAAAAATAAAAAGAGCACAGCCCTACCCATAAAACATTAGCAAAAGGGAAGTAGAGTGGTTATATTGCTAGCAAACTAATATTTAAACCTTTGAGGCTAGATGGCATGTTTTACTTATAAATCTAGTGTACAGCATTTTTGTAAGACTTAGTGAGTACAGCACATTAATGAAGTTGGATTTCTAAGACATGAAACATCAGAAACAGGTGCCATTTTAATTTTGTATTAAACACTAACTTATAACAAATAGCTAACAACTGACTTCGACATTCTCATGCTTTTACTTAATCTCTTTATTAAGTTCTCCCTTTTGCCTTCTACCATTTGCACCCCCTCTTCAGGGACTCTAGTTTTCCTTAGCATCTATATTTCATAATAACATAGGTATCTTGCAAGTTCTGAAGCAGAGCAAATAGACTGCAATTGATCAAATATTTTTTTTTCATTTTATAGATATATGAAAAGGAATAACATTTTGCCCCTGGCTCAATTCTTCTATCTCCTATTTCTTTTTGGATCTCCCAATGACTTCAAAGAGAAATTTTCTCTGGGAGAATTGAGCAAGGTCTATAATGTATAAATCTAAGTTCTTTAATGTCAAGACATAAAATAACAATAATTCACTTTTTTAAAATGAACAAAAAGCCCAACAAAATCAAAAACAACTTTAGAAGCCCCTCCTACTATTAAAATCTCTTTGTCTTACTGTCAGAGATAGAATTTGACTAAGTAAGTTCATGTACCCAAAACATATAATTTGTTCAACATATTAAATTGTTTTATGTTAACAATTATATCTCAATAGAGTGATGTAGAGATTTCATGAAAGCAAGCAACTGAAATGTTCATTCCAAAGCAGCACAGTTCAATAGGACTCTTTACTTCAATCATGGATATGGTCCCGGCACTAATAAGGTAGCCACTTATGTGCCCCTTATAACCTTTCAAATGTGGTGAGTATAACGGAAGAAATAAACTTTTAATTTTGGTTAATTTTTAATTAATTAGAATGTAAATAGTTACAGTGATTGTTGGCTACCATACCAGACAACATAGTTCCAATTTTGCTTCTACAACAGGCAATCTGCTAAACAGGAGTGCAGTGAAAAGTGAAATCAGTATTAGACTCATGAAACTTATGGTTTAGTGCTGGTAACAAGAAACATGTAAATGAATAAACAAAAATGTGAACTGAGTAGAAAAGCATGTTTTTTTTAAAAAGGAGATAACTTACTATGATTAAGGAGACAGGGAAGACCACATAGAGGGTATGAGCTAACACCTGAATGATAGAAAGGGGTCAATCAATCAAATAGCTCAAGGAAAGGGCATTGGTGGCTAAGGAGCAGCAGAAGCCAAGTCTCAAGCATCTTGGGTTTTTCATGGAACTGACAGAAACGTGTGGCTGGAATAGCGTAAGACAGAGAAAAGAACAAGTCAAGTTGGAAGAATTAAGCAATGTCTAGTGTATATCACGTCTTCAAATTTATAAAAAGTCTTTGATCTTTTTAAAATTGCAAATGAAAACTTGCTTTATTTTATTTATGTATTTATTATTTATTTGTTTTGAGATATGCAGCAGTGCAATCTTGGCTCGCTGCAGCCTTGACCTCCTGAGCTCAAGCAGTCCTCCCATCTCAGCCTCCCAAGTAGCTAGGACTACAGGCACACGCCACCATGCTCAGCTGTTTTTTTTACTTTTTGTAGAGACAGGGTTTCACCATGTTGCCTAGACTAGTCTAGAACTCCTGAGCTGAAGCAATCTGCCCACCTTGGCCTCCCAAATGGCTGGGATTACAGGCATGAGCCATGGTGGCTGGCCACAACTATGGCATTTTTAATGGAAGAGAAACCTTACTGTATTTGTGAATTTAAATTTTTACTTTCTTTGCTTCATACAGAATTAACTAGAGAGAGTGAAAATGGAATCTGGGGAGAAAATTTAAGAGGGTGTTGCAGTTGTCTGATTTGATATAGTAGGAGCATCTGAAGTGAAAAGAAGGATGTAAGGTCCACACACACACAATATGGATTAGATTTGATGTTAAGAAAAGAGAAATAGGGGTTAACCTTTCAACATGAGAGTAAACAAATCTCAGTGAGACAGGGAAAGCTGTGGGAAGAACAAATGCCAGGCCTCAGCCACATGTTTAATTTTACTAATTTTAATGTGTTGTTGAGATACTCAAAAGGAGTTCTCAAGTAGGCAACTGGAGCCAGAGTGGAGTTTCAGCCTGAGAAACAAATTTTGGAGTTTTCTGAAAAGAGATAGTGATTTGTTTTTCATTAGGATTTAAATTTGTAGGTTTAGTTAGGTAAATTCTTCACAGCTTTATTTTGTATGAAATGTATACTAATCTATTGAAATAATTTATATTATGTCAATATTTGTCATTTACTTAGAAGTACTATAAGGTTTTGTCTTAAACATTTTCATATCTGTATGCCCCAAAATTTTTTAGTTGATTCTCAACATAACACAACGTTATAGCTAGATAGGAATAATAAGTTTTAGTGTTCTATCCCACTGTAAAATGACTGCAGTTAACAATAATATAATAAACCATTTCAAATAGCTAGAAGAGGCATATCAAATGAACCCAAGACAGAGAAATCATGTTTGAGATGAGGGAAATGCTTGATCTAATCACTATGTATGTATCAAAATATCACTATGGACCCCATAAATACGCACAATTTTTATATGTGAATTAAAATTATTTTTTAATGTAAAGCAGTAAAATTTTATCTTAACAAAAAATGTGTTACAGGAAAAATCCATAAAATAAATACTAATGAGGTAATGTCATTCAATCAAGAAAACTGACTCAGAGGATCCTGACTGGAGGGATAAGGTAAGCAGAGCAGGCTCTCTCTAGCACACTACTCTCCATTTCTCATTATCATCTGTCTTCTCACTTTCATCTCAGTCATATGTGTAAAAACGTTTCAGTGCATTGATCCAAAACTCAACACTGCTAAATCATTCTAAAGAAATGATACTATACTTCTTTAAGTACTAGGTATAAGACAAAAATATACCATGATTTATTTGAACATAAGGTACCTAATCAAATCAAGTGACAAAAACACACATGGGGATGAATAAATATTGTGAACACAAAATTTGTTGTAATAACATTAATAATGAACCTTCATATTCTTCTGTTAGTTAGAAATGCATCGATTATTAATGAAATTAACTTAATCATTGATTTTCTTCTAATTTCTGGTAGCATATTGTTGTTAGCCATTTCTTTCTGAATCTCTTTTTTTATTTCATTAAATTATTTCTTGACTTTTATTCTCTTTGTTCTAAGAGGTGTGTATCAGGAACAGAAAACGAAACACTGCATGTTCTCACTCAAAAATGGGAGCTGAACAATGAGAACACACAGGCACAGGGAGGGGAACATCACGCACCAGGGCCTGTCAGCAGGTGGAGGGCAAGTGGAGGGATAGCATTAGGAGAAATACCTAATGTAGATGACGGGTTGATGGCTGCAGCAAACCACCATGGCACATGTATACCTATGTAACAAACCTGCATATTCTGCACATGTATCCCAGAACTTAAAGTATAACAAAATAAAATAAACAAAATAACATAAAACAAAATAAAACCTTATTTTTTTAAAAAAAAGGGAAAAAAAAGAGAGGGGTGTGTGTGTGTGACATTGTAGGATCAGGGAAGAGGTGAAGTCATTTCTGAAGCAAATTGTATAGTCCAGAGCTTTCAAGAGACAATTTATGAAGAGATTAAGAAAATACATCAGGATATACCTAATCTATAGACACTATAGGAATTCTGAATTCTTGAGAATTCCATAGAGAAACACAGTTGCTGATTGACTAATTTCATAACAATGTAGTAAATATGTCAACCAGGTGAAACTGGTATAAATAGAAATACAGCTAGCATTTGTATTGAAACTAAAATTAAAACTTTAGTCTTTCTTAGATCAAAATAATACATCATACTGGTATCCAATTATTTTTCTTATTTGTAAGAGCTCTTCACCAAGAAAGATATTACATGCGTACTATATATTTATAAATACATGTGTCATACATAATGTTAATATTCTAAGGTTGAAATTTATGTGAAATGAATATAACTCTAGAATTTATTTTTGTGTGAAGAAACATCTTATCAACAGGGAAAAAATTATATGAATTATATCAATGTGGAATGAATTTGCGATAAATTACTTATCTCACATTACTCAGCTTGTAATGCACTTTGGGGACATTTACTTTTTGCTTCCTCTATCCAAAGTCAATATTCAAATAACCCTGAAAACTGCAATGTTAAAATTTTAAAATCACTTTAATCCATAGAACCAAAATTTTGCTGAGCCTAAAGCTGCAATATAAAAGATCATATTCATTATAATCATGGGAACAGAATAAATTTAATTTGATCCTCACAATATTCTTATGAGGCAGATATCATTCCTTTTCTACAGAGAAAGATACTGGCACGTATGGATATTAACTACATCACACGTTAATGTATTGTAAACACTCTTGAGAGTTAGGACTGTCTTATGCTTTTCTGAACCTGCAGGACATAGTTGGAGAGTGACTGACATATCACAGGTGCCCAGCATATGTCTGTTTAGTTGAAATAAAGCAGTGGTGTTGCAAATTAAATTGAGTATTCCCTGACATTAAATTCATTATCTTTCCACTGTGTTGTATAACACTCTACTGAATTGAGGACTAAGCTCCCTCCCCCCACCTAAATATAGATGTCCACTACCTTGCAAATTTCTCTTACTTAGCTTTCTTTAAAGTAAACCAAAAAGGTGTCGGGTGGGGGGCATCTAAAATGCATATTTACTGCATTTTTAAAAAGTGTACAACTGACCATAATTGAGGGTCCAAAATGTTGGTAAATGGGGTGGGGAAATCTCATAAAATCCATCAATTGAGGACGTAAATAGTATAAGCTCTGTATTTGAAAAATGCCTAGGGAAACAAGGATGAACAAAACAATGGAATAGAACAAAGAAAAAATTCCAAGGAATAAAAAATTGACACATGCAGAAAAATACTCCAGGGCACACTTGAATCCCGGACTCATGTGTCCAGATGGCAATAGATCAGGAGGCCTCTGCAGTTGAGTGGCTTTCTGTGCATTTCAAAATCGTTTGCATCCCTTAGAGCTCTCAATATGGTGCCTTATTAATAATGATTGCCCAGTAATTGTGGTCAAATATTGATTAATACCAAGGACCCACTGAAGGCCCCAAGTAAACAATTACATTTCTGAAGAGAGTGAAGATATGGCTACTGTTTGAAATAGTCTGAAATTAGATTTAGACCTACAAACTTGTAATTAAGTACCTATTGTGAGCAAAGCAGTGAATTCAATGCCAAAGGTAAAACAGCTTTTAAATTCAGAATCACATTTTTAAAATCATGAGGAATATAAGGTGAATACAAACATGTTAAAGAAATTCCAGCATATCAGTACAATTAAAAATCAATCATCTGAAATAAAATAATATTAGGATGAATTGGTATTTTGTAAACTGAGTTAATTTATTAAGTAAATTAGCATACAAGACTATCAAGTCTGAAAATGTAAATAGTTTAAAGACTTTCAATAGATGACACACCACTGTTTACAATTAAAGACTGCAAGGAGATATTGGCAAATGGATCCATAACTTTGATGTTGATATCAGTGAGGTCAACAAAGTCTTTTGTAGGATAATCTTTGCAGTGAGGTCAACAAAGCCTTTTGTAGCATAATCTTTGATGCAATCTGAATCTACAGCTGCATGCCATGGGAGCTGCAAACAGGCCCATTCCATGTTTCTATAGCCCCATTTCTGAGCCTCATACTTTTTTCAAAAAACGTGCTTGTGTCATTGATAAGGAGATAGTGTTGATACTGCTAGTTTTACACCAAATTCTGTTTTCTGATTATTTTGCATTAATGGAATTGTAGCTGGGGATTGCTGCTCATCTAAGGACAATATTTTTCAGCACTCTGTGTAGTTAAATGTGGTCATGTGATTGATTTATTTTATTATGATAATTTTTTTGAGACGGAGTCCTCGCTCCATCACCCAGGCTGTAGTGCAGTGGCTGCAATCTTGGCTCACTGCAACCTCCACCTCCTGGGTTCAAGCAATTCTCCTGCCTCAGCCTCCCAAGTAGCTGGGACTACAGGTGGGCACCATCATGCTCTACTAATTTTTGTATTTTTAGTAGAGATGGGGTTTCACCGTGTTGGCTAGGCTGGTCTCGAACTCCTGACATCAAGTGATCCACCCACCTCAGCCTCCCAAAGTGCTGGGATTACAGGCATGAGCCACCACACCCCAGCCTCATATGGTCGATTTCTGAGCCAACTTGCATTTGAGGTCTTCGGTGCTCTGTCCCTCTGTCTTGTAGAGTGACTTTGAAAATTCTTGTTGAAGATGGTAGAACTGCCCTTCCCTTGGATTGAATGACTTCATGAATGACAGCCATGCGTTAACCTGGAATAGCTCATTTGGACCATTACTTTATAAAATAAATTTCTTTGTTTCACTTTACTGTTATTGTATTCTTTAGGTGACTAAATTATTTTTAGGTATCTTGCTAAGGGCTTAGTTTAAATTATTTCCACCAGTAACATAGCTCTGAGAATTTAGGCCCAGCTTTACTTAATTTACCATCATTGGGTTTTTTCTTTCATTTATTTATTCAACCAAATTCTATGTGTCCTCATTAAAAATTGAAAACTTCCTGAAATACATAAATGGTAAAAAACAGACTAGAGAATCTACTTTTCAGAATGTAGGATTAGAATTCAAGCATGTCATATACAATATAGAGTCAAACATATATAAAACATATGAGGAAAATTATTACTTCACCCCTTAAAAAAGGGAAAACTTCTGACTACTACAGAAATAAAATATTCAAGTGTAATTATTCAATATCTTCGTATGCATGAGATAGCATTAATCATCTTATTATCAATTAAACCAAGTTTGATCTAGATATAAAAGCACAGAAAATGAAAATTTACCAATTTCTGAGCAAACGTATAATAGAGCAAGATCTTCCAATTTTTTATGATTGAATAACTGAGATAGTTCAACAACTTAGCCTAAATTTTTTGATGTATTCTCAAATGGATTAGAAATTTTAAATGTCCATAATTTTTTCTTAAATACTAACATCATTAATTAACATACAAATAATCCAACATTATTACGTTATTGGCATAAGCATAATAAAGATAAGTAATATGCAAACTGTTATTTATTATCTTGTTTTTAAAATTGAAATAAAATTGTATATATTTATTATGTACAACATGCTGTTATGAAGTATATATACATCATGGAATGGTTAAATCTAGCTATTTAACAAATGAGTTACACAGTTATTTTTGTGATGAAAACACTTATCTCCTTTTGCATTTTTCAATAATACATTATATCATCAACTATAGTCACCATGCTGTGCAATAGATCTCTTAAACTGATTTCTCCTATCTAACTATAAATATGTATCCTGTCACTGACATCTACCCAACCCTTCTTCCCCCTAACCATCACAGCCTTTGGAAATCACCATTTTACTCTCTTTTTCTAGGAGATTAACATTTTTTAAAGTTTTATTTTATTTTAATTGACACATAATTGTGCATATTTGTGAGGTACAATGTGATGTCTTAATACACGTATACATTGTGTAATGAATAGAACATTCCTATTCAATAGAACATGAGAATTTATTCCTTCTATCTATCTGTAATTTTAGCAAGTGGTCTTTTTTGGTTGTGTTTTTGTCTGGTTTTAATATTAGGGTAACGCTGGTATTAAAAAAATAAATTTGCAATTTTTTTTTCTCTTCAACTATATGAAAGAGTTTGAGAATAATTGGTATTAATTATTCTTTAAAAGTTTAATAGAATTCAACAGTGATGCCGTCAAGTTCTGAGCTTTTCTCTGATGGAAGATTTTTATTACTGATTCAATCCCCCTTACTCTTTACTGATCTATTTAGATTTTCTATTTCTTCATGACTCAATCTTTGTAGGTTATATGTGTTCAAAAATTTATCCATTTCTTTTTGCTTATCTAATTTGTTGGCAGGTAATTGTTCATAATAATCTCTTACAAACCTTTGTGTATTTCTGTGGCATTAATTATAATATCTCCCTTTTCTTCTCTGATTTTATGTATATGAATCATCTTTTTTTTTCTTAGTGTAGTTAAAGATTTGTCAATTTAGTTGACCTCCTCAAAAAGCCAACTCTTTGCTTCATTAATCTTTTCTATTTTTTAATCTCTATTTTATTTTTTTCTCTGATCTTTACTGCTATCAATATTTACTTTATGTATTTAGTTGCTCTGAAGTTGGGTACATATATATTTACAATTGTTATATCCTCTTGCTGAATTGGACTCTTTATAATTATATAATGACCTTTGTTTCATTTTACAGTTTTTTTTACTTAAAGCCTAATTTATTTAATTAAGTAAAGCTACTCCAAATCTCTTTTGGTTGCCATTTGCTTGGAATATCTTTTTCCATCCCTTGACTTTCAGTGTGTGTACCCTCACAGGTGCTGTGAGTCTCTTTTTGGCAGCATATAGTTAAATCCTGTTTCTTTTATACATTCAGCCACTCTTTGTTTTGGTTAAATAATTTAATCTATTTACATTAAATCTAATGATTGGTAAATAAGGACTCATTATTGCCATTTTGTCAATTGTTTTCTAATTATTTTACAGATCTTTTTTCTTTCTTCCTCTCTTGTTTCTTTCTTCCTCATTTAGTTTGTTTCTTTGTATACCTCTAGTAACAGTGCTTTCTTGCTTTTTACTTTTTGTGTATGTATTCTAGAGTTTTGCTTCATAGTTACCATGAGGCTTATAAAAACATTTTACAGCTATAACAGGTTAAGTTGGTAACAAGTTAACTTTGATGGAAAAAAAAAAACCTTTATAATTTTACTTGAGTCCTTCCACTTCATTTTGAATTTTTGATGTTATACTTTACATATATTTAAATTGCATGCCCTTTAACAAATTGTTGTGGTTATTAAAATTTTTAATATTTTTATCTTTAAATCTTCATACTAAAGATATTAGAGATTTACATATCACCATTATAGTATTAGAATATTCTAAATCTGACTGTGTAGTTCATTTTAGCAGTAAGTGTTCTGTGCTCAGATGTTTTTGTGAAACTCATTCATTTAATTTTCTCTCAGATTAAATAACTCCCTTCAGCAATTCTTACAGATCTGGTGGTGATGAACTTCCTAAGCTTTAGTTTTTCTGTGAAATTACTTATCTCTCCTTCATTTCAGAAAGATAGCTTTGCAGGATATAGTATTTTTGGTTGCCAGTCATTTTTTTTCCCCCTTCAGCAGTCTGCATATATCATCCCATTCTCTTCTGTCCTGTAATGTTTCTATAGAGAAGTCCTCTGCTGGACATATTAAAACTCCCTTTTATGTTATTTGCTTCTTTCCCTTGCTGCCTTCAGGACCCTATATTTGTCTTTTATCTTTGAAAGTTTGATTATAATATGTCTTGAAGTAGCTTCATTTGCATTGAATGTACTTGATGTCTTTGGATGTTGTGGGAAGTCAGGGACCCCGAACAGAGGGACCGGATGAAGCTATGGCAAAAGAACATAAATGGTGAAGATTTCATGGACATTTATTAGTTCCCCAAATTAATACTTTTATAATTTCCTATGCCTGTCTTTAATCTCTTAATCCCATCATCTTCGTAAGCTGAGGATGTATGTCACCTCAGGACCCTGTGATGATTGTTATCTGTACAAATTGCTTGTAAAACGTGCGTTTGAACAATATGAAATCTAGGCATCCTAAAAGAACAGGATAACAGCGATTTTCAGGGAACAAGGGAGATAACCATAAGGCCTGACTGCCTGCAGGTCCAGGCAGAACAGAGTCATATTTCTCTTCTTGCAAAAGCAAATAGGAGAAATATCGCTGAATTATTTTTCTCAGCAAGGAACAGCCCTGGGAAAAGAATGCATTCCCAGGGGGAGGTCTCTAAAATGGCTGCTCTGGGAGTGTCTGTCTTATGCAGTTGTAGATAAGGGATGAAATACGCCCTGGTCTCCTTCAGTGCCCCCAGGCTTGCTAGGATTGGGATATTCCAGGCTGGCGAAATTCTAGTCAGACTGGGTGTCTGCTCTCGAACCCTGTTTCCTGTTAAGATGTTTATCAATGACAATGTGTGCCCAGCAGGACATGGACCTTCATCAGTAATTCCAGTTTTGCCCTGGCTTTGCGATCTCACTCTGCCTCTCTGCCCTTGTGATATTTTATTGCCTTTAAAGCATGTGATCTCTGTGACACACACCCTATTCGTACACTCCCTCCCCTTTGGATATCACTAATAAAATCTTGATGGTTTTGCGGCTTAGGTGGGCATCACGGAAACTGCCGACATGTGATGTCACCCCTGGAGACCCAGCTGTAAAATTTCTCTCTTTTGTACTCTTTCTCTTTACTCCTCAGACTGGCCGGCACTTAGGGAAAATAGAAAAGAACCTATGTTGAAATATTGGGGGCTGGCTCCCCCGATATTTGGACATTCCTGTATCTGGATATTTATATTTCTCTGGGTTTGGATACATCTATTCTTTTTTAAAAAATAAGCTTTCTACCCCTTTATCTTTCTCCACCTCCTCTTGAATGCCAATCACTTGAAAATTTTTTCTTCTGATGCTGTCCCATTAATTCTGTCAGCTTTCTTCATTTCTTTTCATTCTTTATTTTTTTTCTTCCCTGACTCTATGAGTTTAAATAACTTCTCTTTGAGTTTAAAATTCTTTCTTCTACTTTATCAGTTCTGCTGATAATATGTGTTGCAGTTTTCATTCCAAGTATTGTATTTGCAGTTTTCATTCCAATTATTTTATTTTTCATTTCTAAGATTTCTGTTTGATTTTTAAATAAATAAATAGCTCTGTTAAATTTCTAGTTCTGATAACATTGTTTTTCTCATTTTGTTTATTGTTTCTTTGTATTTCTTGAATATTGGTGAGCTTCCTTAAAAAAAAAAATCATTATTTTGAATTTATTGTCAGGCAGTTTATACATCTTCATCTCTTTAGGATCAGTTACTGAGACTTTATTTTGTCCATTTGGTAGTATCATTTTCCCCTAATTATCCATGATCCTTTTGTTCATGTGTTGATGCCCTACACATTGAAAAAACATTTTTTCCAGTATTTGCAGTATGGATTTGTCTGAAAATGCCTTTCAACAGTAAGATTGTCCAGAGATTCTGGGCGGGTTGTTTGGTGTGGTACCTAAGCCCATGACTCCTGTAGCCTTTTCAGTGGTAGGTGATGCCCTTCCCTCAGAACCACCATGGATGGTGCAGTGCCATGCTGGAATTCCATGGCTGCTGAGGCTTTCACATTGCCAGGGTACATCTGCAGCCCACGGCTGCTGAAGCCTGCCAGTTGCTGAGGTTTGTGCAGAACCTATGGTGACTGTACTTGGCTGGTGATGATGCAGGCCAAAGATTTTGCAGGGACTATGCATTCCCTCCTGGCACTGAGACAGGCCAGGAGGCTAAATTAATGGACACCAGCCTGAATTCAGAGTCCACAGGTGTCTGCCTGGTGCTAGGTTTTACTGTGGTGGGCCCAATGTTAAGGACCAAGGCAAAATCCTGTGCTCACTTCCCATCTTTCTTCAAGCTCATGATATATTTCTTTGCATTGCACTAGCTGGGTTGGTGGAGGAATTAAACAGGTAATGTAACACTGTCATTCTTACCCTCTTCAGTTCATTTTTTCCTGTCATTATGCAACAACGAGGCACTGTAATCTCCCAGCTGGTTTCCTTACCTCTTGTCAGGTAGTTTTGTGCATGTATAGTTGTTCAAATTGATGTTTCGGTTGGGAGAATGGCAATCACTGGAAGTCCCTATTCTGCCATCTAACTTGACTCAATCCTAAACAGATCATTTCTAGGTTGTATACATTGAAATGTATTTATTTGATATTATGAAACATAGACTATACCAGGTTATTGGGTCAGCTGATATTATGTGAATATCCAAATTCATTAAGATACAAGTCTCAGAGAAAAAAAATTTAATTTATATATACAATGAATCAGTTCATATCTAAATTCAGAGAGATTCAAAGCAAGTGTATGGTAAATCATTTTTCAAAATAATAAGACCATTTTTTTTTGAGATGAGGTCTTATTATGTTGCCTAGGCTGGCATGCAATGGCTATTAACAGGTTCAACAATAGTGCACTGCAACCCTGAACTCCTTGTTTCAAGCAATTCTCCAGCTTCAGCCTTCCAAGTAGCTGGAACTATGGGTTCCCAGCTAAGACTACTTAAGTTTTTTGTGAATATATTTGTGTAGGTATTTACAAATATATGTGAATTTTATAAAATGACATATATTTTATATATAATCTATATACCTGAGTAAAGAAAGCCATGATAAATACATATCAAAGTGGAAACTAAACATACAACTTTGACAAGGCAACATTCAAACAAGAGCAAGCTGTATTTAACTAATAGTTATACTAAAAGATAAAGTCAGAGCCAAATAAAAGGCAATATTTAATTGCAAGGATGTGAAGTATATAAGCATAAGGGATATAAGAATGAAGTCAGATTAAGATAAAGATGATTCCACTAGGGCCAATAGAAATTTCATTCAAGATTTAAAATATACCCAATACAGCCAAATATTTTATACCTGTAACCACTACTCCACTCTATTTTCCTATAGATGTTCAGAAGGAATTCCAAAGAGTGGAAGAAGAAATTATCTTGTCACAGTAAGTAGAGAGGAATGAGAAGTCATCTTTACAAAAAGTGCAACATTTGGTAGAGAGGGGAGATATTGCTAAAGCTGACTACAGAGTAGAAGTCATGTGGAAGACAGTCAGCACATTCAGTTTATATTTCCAATGATTCTTTAATGAGGGTTGCCTATACCTCAAGTTTTGTTTAATAGTATACCTTCACAACTTAATTTCTCTGTTGTTTTTTGTTTTTTGTTTTTTTGGTTTTTTGGTTTTTTTTTTTTTGAGACTGAGTCTTGCTCTGTCATCCAGCAGGCTGGAGTGCAGTGGCACAATCTCAGCTCACTGCAGCCTCTGCCTCCTGGATTCAAGCAATTCTTCTGCCTCAGCGTCCCAAGTAGCTGGGATTACAGATGCCCACCACCACACTCGACTGATTGTTGTATTTTTAGTAGAAATGGGGTTTTGTCATGTTGGCCAGGCTTGTTTGAAACTCCTGATCTTGGGTGATCCACTTGCCTCAGCCACCCAAAGTGCTGGTATTTCAGGCGTGAGCCACTGTGCCCGGCCTACTTAATCTCTTCAAAAGTTAAAATTGGGCAATTATATGTAAGGCCTTCCATATTGTATTTCTTAAGAGGTGGAATATGGACAAGATTTGTATATTGATAAAAATATAATGATTGATCACACACAAACACATACATTTCCATGTATGCACTGAAAAAAAAAACAAAAATGAAAACTTTAATTCTCATTCTGTCTTTATTTTAGAGAAAATTTTCTTTGAGTTAAACAAAGTCCAATTAAAAGATGTGGCCCAGGCAACAAAGAGCTTGTGATTTAGACAGGAGTCAACTTACTTCAATTCCTTTGGGTTAGAGTCATTAACATTTTTGTGTAAAACTTTCTATATAGATTATATGAGGTGTTTCAGTTCCAGACCTCGAAACAAGCACAGATCATTAAGTTACACCTCTATCAAGGTAAAGGTTAAATAGTTTGAGGAAAATGACAGGAATTCTCAGAGCATAATGTAATTTTAGAATTTAGCTTTAAATTGTCTGGTTTCTAAGACAAAAAAGAAAAAAAGTAAAGAAAAAAATTATTTTCCATCCTCTAAAGCAGATCTATGGAATGGAGTTTGAAGTCATGGGCAGGGCTCTTCAGCTTTATACAAATTAAGTAATTTTTGAGCAAGCAAAGAAGTGATCACCAAGGCCAAAACATGCTTCTACAACTTTGCTCCATTATTAGATGCACATTGATTAAGAAAACCCTGAGTTATTGGTATTTTTCATATATACAATTAATTATCAGAACTCTGAAATAGCGCTAAAAATACAACAAAAGAAAAAACACATCGTATCGATTTTTTGAGAAATTCATAGAAAAAATAAATTCAAAACCATTCTCATCATATAATTTAAGAAATAAATTTTTTCTGTCTCTGTCTCTCTGTCAGTCTCTTTCTCTGTCTGTCCATCTGTCTTTCTCTGTCTCTGTCTTTCGCTCTCTCTCTTTCTGTGTCTTTGTCTCTGTCTGTCTCTGCCTCTGTCTGTCTCTCTTTCTCTCTCTCTCTATCTTTCTCTCTCTCTTTTCTCTCTCTGTCTCGCTCTCTCTCTCCCTCTCTTTTTTCTAAAATAAGCTCAGGCAGATCTAATCGAATCCATTACCAAGGCCTGAATTCTTAACTTTAGAAATCCCAGATTTGATCTCCATACAGAATCCTGTACAAAACTGGTGAGTTGATTTCTGGGCTTGGATACCTCATAGATATTATATATTAATAAAGATCCAACCCTGAAAAAAATAAAAATAAATTTTTAACTTTTCTATCTGGACCCCAAATAGATAAGCACATGCTAATGTCTTATACTTGGGAGTATTCTTAATGTGTGAGAACTCATTCATGCCGGTTAATATTTTTGGAATGGGCTACAAAATGGGACTACCTCATACTAAAAGTTGCTTTCTCATGAATAGAGATGTCTAATACGAGATAAATGGTTAAGGTTAATTTTTGTTTTGCATGTGATGTTCTTCATGGGTATTCACAGCAATCAGCTGTAAGCCAGTATTTCACAGTATGGTTTACAAAGTAATTTAATTGCTCTCTGTAAAGAATAATTTGTTAGGAATACTAAAGGATAGTAGAATG
This sequence comes from Pongo abelii, assembly GCF_028885655.2. Taxonomy (NCBI): domain Eukaryota; kingdom Metazoa; phylum Chordata; class Mammalia; order Primates; family Hominidae; genus Pongo; species Pongo abelii. The sequence continues at coordinate 72,278,368 of NC_071999.2, forward strand.
GGAATAATTTACTTTCAAATGTTGTACTTTAAGTTGGAGCAGATTTGTAGGTACCTAGCACTGAGGTCATGTTTACTTTCACTCAGATATGTTTAGTGTTTAGCTGTGGGAGACAGAAACAGGTGGAGCTAGAGTTGTCTTACAAAGGATTGTGCAGTTTGAGTGCCTACACTGGCAGAAATGGACCAAGACTAGGTGTCTACACTATGAATACAGAACCAGAGAAAGAATATTCCTTGAAGCAGTGCACTATCTTTGTTAGCTTCTTAATTTTTTTGATCTAAAAACATGATGTGTATTATTATTTAAAAGTTTGTAAATAAGTTTTACACTAGGGGGATCTCTTATGCCAAATTTAAACATGAAAAATTATTTTAAATTATTCCAAAGAGATATTTAATAAAAGAGCTGATAAAAGCATGGGGAGGTGTTTGGCGATCTATATACATGAATACGTAACCTATATACATGAGTGAATAAAGCCATAAGCCAAATACAAGTAGCTGCAGCTCTGAGCGTGGATATTGGAGATTTTGACAAGAGTAGACAGCAGTAGTCAGTCTACCAGCTCTAGAAGAGTCAGAGATGAAGATAGACTCACCAAGCCACGGTGCTGCCAAGGTAGAAGAGGCTGTTCCTTGGAAAGGGTAGTGGCTAAGAGCTTTCTGGAACCTTAGGCACACAAATATAAGATACATCCAATCATCCCCAAACATAGCTAAAGTACTAGAAGAAAAAATAACATAATACAAGGTCCCACTTGAGACCTATCAAAACACTATCTTCACAAGTATTTTTAATTTCAAGTGTATAGACATTAATATTTATCATGTAGATAGCACAGCAGTAGTCTACAAATCTGAGTTTGGGAAATATTTTATATTTCAGAGAGAAGAATAAGAATAAGGAGGTGGAAGAAAAGGAGAGGAAAAAAATGTAGAGTTGGGAAGGGAAAGGGGAAAGGGAAGGAGGAGAGGGATCAGAGTACTAAAAATAGCTTCAGTCAGTCAAATCTACTAACATTCTAACTTCTGTGTGTTTGGAACGTTCGGTTATTGGGATGGATCAGTCATTAGTGGTGTTGTATGGCTTGAAGTTGACTGTATAAAACAGCAAGCTCAAGTACAAATTGATATTTTAGTTTTCTTAATAATATGTCTCACAACTGATATCAGCTACTGTAACATGGTGTTAGAGTACCCCATAGTGGTTTCATTCAATAAGTTTTTTGAACATCTAACGTCGTTGTCACTTGAAGGTATAGTAGGGTTCTACATTCAAAAGAAGCGCAAAAATACTGCTTTAGAGCAAGTTAAGCTATATAATTAATTAATTGATAAGTATATAATGTTTAAAATCTCTTTACATTAACTGACTTCTAGGTCTGATATAGAGTCTAAAAATATAATTGCAGTAGAAATCTATGTGAAGAAAGTTTGCGTCAATCTGAAGAGGATATGACAGAGAAAGCAGTCAAGGAAAAGAAGTTACTGAAACACACAATGACAGTAACTTCCCAGCACTGTGCTGGGGAGATGGTCTCACAAAAAAGAGCAAAGGGAAGGTTTTATTTGGAGAGTGTAGGTGCGTTATATTTAAGGCAAAATCTCAGCCTAATTCTTCTAAAGAAATCCCACCATTAGAATTGCTTGATCACTAAGCAATATCCTGGCAATTTACTTTTCATTCCATGTCGCATTCAAGAACAAATGTGAGTCAAGTCAATCTTAATGGTGTCTGATTTAATGTTTATTCAGGTATTTTTCACTTAAGATTAATAACTGGGGACTCTGGTTTATACACATTTCTGTTAGCTTATGCCAGCTGGAGACTAAAATTGACACCCACCTTAATGGCAGTGTACCTACAGATCCCTTCAAACTTCTAAAAGTACATGGGAGGTACTTTTCAGGAAAGAGTTATGTTGAACAGCTTGACAGTAAAAAGGTTCTCTATAACTTTTTTCTAACAATACACACTAGAGTGTGGAATTCAGGATAGAATAATTCTATTGAACTCTCCTCAATATGCCTTTTTTCCTGAAGTAATAAAAGAACATCTGTAGCAGTCAATCTTGTCTATGGAGCAATTTCACCAAACAGATATTAAGAAAATCCTTTTTCCTCTTCCCTCTTTCTTCCAGAAACATTTATTGAAACCATGTAAATATTCCAGGCAATACGAGAAGAGCTGAAACTGCAGAGACTCATAAGGCTTAGTTCTATGTCTCCTTCATCTAGTACAGTGGGCAGACTTGAAAAGTAAAAATAGTAACACCTTGTGAAAATGTATATAAGGCTGACAAATCAATTCTTCAGCGGAAAAGATGAGGATTGAGCAAGCTCTAGAGTCAAGCAAGGTCCCAGTTTACCAGTCTAAATGCTCTCAGGCAAAAAAAGACCTATTTTAGTACAAATCTTGTATTTGATTTTTTGGTATCTGTATGTGGTTTTTGTATATTTATGACTTCTATTATTTGTTGACATCCTGTGAAAATATAGCTGTCCATTAAATGTGTAGATGTTCCCCCTATGGCAATAGTTGATAAAATCAAAGGCATAAAAAATGAAAAAATTTGAAATAAATTTATAACTCATGTGATTAGCCAGGTTTTCCAGAAATTTAAGTTTGTACTTATTTATATAAGGCTAAGCATATATAACAAAGCTTTTGAGGTAATCCAGTTCTCATGAAGCCTGATTTCCTAAACTACTATAATGTCAATAAATTTAAGGTTTACTTCCTTTCTCTTCAGGGAAATATACTCTATGCTACTGAATAGGGTATGAAGAATATGACAAAGAGAATTCTACTCCTATAAAGTTGTATAAATTCTTAATCTAATGAGAAAGTTTTACTTATACATAAAACAATATTTTTAACAGCTTAGAAAGTTGGCTGGAAAGAGTGACACAATTTTAGATTTTAATCTATAATTTCAAAGCATTTTCCTGATGAACTCTAAAGAGAATACAAGAGTGTACCAGCTACCAGAAAGTAAATATGAAAGAAACCCCTTGCTGACAAAGCAACCTTTTATCCTTGGTATTTTATCTATGTCCTAGAGGAGATTCAACAGGCGAAATGTCACTGCGGATCAGATGTCTTCCTTCTAGAGCTCATTTTATTACATCTTAATGTATAATATAAATTAATATCATTAAAATTAATAAAGATAACAAACAGGTAAATCAGATAGTGCAAAACAAACAAAGAAAAACCCATTAACTCTATGCTGATTTTCACATTCAGGGAGATTATGCAAAAGATCAAAGGGATTTAATGAGAAAAATGTTAAACTTAAAATATACAAGGTATGCATCATCTTACTTTGTACATATTTGCATTTAATTTTCATGAAGAAGGACTGATTTATATCTCTACTCAGACACTGACGGTGGTTAAAAATATCATCTTTATTAAGTCTCAACCAGCCATCAAACAAACAAGTACATTTTAAAATAGTATTCCCACCCTACAGGGTTCCAGTAAAGGAAATAATAAAGTGAAATATAAAAAAAATTGTTCTTTGAGAGGAAGAGACCTAATTAAGAGGAGGCCCTAACAACTCCATGGATTAATTGGGATCCAACTGAGATAATTGGACCTATGGGAGTTTGATTACACCCATCATAAACTGCTTTTTTCACAAGCATAGGTTAAATGCTTGATGCTTAAATTGGGTATAGCACTACAATGAAAGTAGGGTTCATATAGAAACATTAATATTTGGGAAAGCGATCTCCTGAAGTTTTCTGGCATCGTTAGTAGCAACATGGTTTTTTTTTCAGATATGCAATTTTCTAGGTTTTTTGGAGCCACTTTCATAACAGTGTGGTTACAATTGTATCAACCAAAATATGCTTATGCTATTAAAAGTTGACCTGTGGACCACATGTAGCTGCTTTGCAATTAGAAATTCAACAAGACCACATCTCTCTGCAATGGAAGTTAAAATGGGCTGCTGTTTTTAAAAGTGATGTCCTTAAATGTTCATTGCAACAAACATTGGCTTTCAATTACATGATTTTCCAGGAAATAGAACCAGAGAATTGTAGAGCCTAAGGGAAACTCATTGATCATTTATCTGGCCAAACCTCCTATTTTTACAGTTGTGGGATCTGATGTGAAGACAAAAGGTTGAAAGTTCTAGGTAAAAGCTAGGTTTTTATTAGGGGCTGGGACACGTAGGGGCTCATCATGGGCAAGGCAGGAGGGGGTAATTTCTTTTTGAAAATAAGTGACTGAAAAAGGAGCATCCATTTGCATACATCTCAAAATCTTGTGCTTCTGCAATACTTTAAAAACAAATCTCTATTGAGGGAGGTATGGAAGTGGAAAATTGAGAGTCACTCTATTTGCACTGGGAAATAGGGTTGCATGCATATTTTAATAGTGAAGAGATATTCCTTTTGTTAGGATAAAGGCAGAAACAATATTAAATTATTACTATAGATAGAAAAGATACTACTCATATACTCTAAGTAGGCAAATAGATCAGCTTAAAGAATAGGGAGGAGGGTGAGGGATAAAAGACTACACACTGGGTACAGTGTACACTACTCTGGTGATAGGTGCACCAAAATCTCATAAATTACCACTAAAGAACTTATCCATGTAACCCAAAACCACCAGTTCCCCAAAAACTGCTAAAATAAAAAGCAGGATAGGTTTACTAGCAGCCTCTAGCATCTGTAGGTTTTAGTAGTATGCCCAAAAGTCTTAGATGAAGCTACTGTTATCTCTTAAGAGGACAGATCTATAAAAACATGCTGGATATTTCCTTTTCTCCACCTGCTTCATGCCTAGTAGGCTAACCTTTTTAGACAGTTTCAATAGGGGCCTCCTGCCCTCCAACTTTTTTGGAGGGTCCAGCTAATGGGTCATTAGCAAGTGATCAGTGGTGGGCAGAAATACAAGTGTGAGTAGGATAAGTCATCAATGGACTGTTCTTGAAGTCAATCTGTCCCTCCAACAAAGGCTATAGCTCCTGCCAGACAGCCTCTTCTACTCATATAGCAATAGCTCTTTGTACTGTTCTGGCAAACTCTTCCTTCTTTGTCTTTTTGAGCTAAAAATCCACATTTTTGTCTCTTCAAGACTATTCTGAACACTGAAGCCAGAGAAGCATTTCAAAAACACAAATATGGTCACTGATAACTCCTAAATTCTAACCTAAGCTAAAAATCACAGGACATTCTGGCTGCTTCTCATCACTCCAGGTTCACCTGAGTTAACTCCTACGTATCTTTCAGAACTCAGCCTAAATGTCACATTTTGGTACATCTACTGTGTTCCAGTACGCCTATTGTGTTCCACTATGTCTTCATAGCACTCATCTGAAATTTATTTTTATTTACTTATGTTTTTTAAGAGAAGAGGTCTTGCTAAGTTACCCAGTCTTGAGTGCAGTGGCTATTCACAGATGCAATCATGATGTACTACAGCCTGGAACCCCTGGCCTCAAGTGGTCATCCTAGCTCAGCCCCCTCAGTAGCTAAGACCATACTTGTGCACCATTGCACTAGACTCATTTGAATCTTAACATAGTAATTTGTTTAATTAGCTTTTGGTCTATAGGAGAATATGTTTCATTTTTCTTTTTCCTTTCCTCCATTCCTCCCTTCATCCCCTCCTTCATTTCTTCCTTCCTACTAATCTTAGATCATTGTCATTTAGTCTTTATTTCCCTTCAGTCTGTTCTTTTTGTAAATAGTTTGCCATGATTCCTGCCCTCCTGTGTTTTACATTTGACAAGAGAGGCAGATATTAAACCATTAAGTACAATAGTAGTAATTCAATTACAATCATGATAAGTGCTAGGAGGACAAGTTTCAAAGTCATATGCCATCTTCCCTGAATGAACATCAGAGCCTAAAACAGAAACTGGCAGATAACAAATCGACCTGCGGTGAGGTAAGGAGGCAGTATAGAGTTTTGATAAAGAACATCAGTTGTGCAGTCAACTCGAACAAGGTTCAAATTTTGGAATCTTTAAATTTTGCTGCCTATATACATTAGGCAAATTGATTTATCTCCTCAATTCTCAGTTTTCCAATTATAAATGAGACTTATAAAATTTTCCCCATGGAATTATCATCAATATTAAATGAGAAAAAGTTGCATAAATCACTGAAAAGAGACCCTGATAGACATGTTGTGCTAACATTATGGTAGTATTTTTAGAAAAGCAAAGACATCTTGGACTATGTGTTGATTTTTAGAAAAAAGAACAACAAGCTCAAACATAATACATTTCTATTTTTAGCAGACTATCGCAATTTAAATTAATCATAATTAAAATTTCACAAAAACATGGAACAATTGAGTTCTGAGCACAAGGCATAAGGTAGCCAACATTCTGGCATAAGGAATTTGGAAAAAATATTATATCAGCTTCAGAAATACAGCTTTATGTACAAGAAGCCACCTGGCACATGCAATAAAACAACTTTATTAATACAGTATGTTTCATGCATAAATCTGATCAGATTTGCTCTAGCAATCATCCTGTGTGCCTCAAGACACCTGCAGTAGGAGAAGAAATCATGTTTCTATCCATTCTCAAAACTCACATCTTTTGTGGCATCATTTGATGTTAATTTGCAATACAAAGTTAACTCACATCTCATTATCATGCCACAATTTGTTTACATGCAAGTGTTCAATTTCTAGCTCATTTTTTCTCATTTATAAAATTATCTTTGGATTATTTTTCTGTTTAGTAAATTGTAAGCAAATGAAAGCTGTGTGTTATTCTTTTATATTATAGAGTCTATTACTGAAGGGTTTGCTGGAATTGTCTCTGAGAAAATTAACTCAATCAAATATTATTTGTATTTTTATTTTCTATATTTTATACCACATAAACTCATACATAAATAACCCATAACATGGTATGAATCTTGGTTGAAATAATAATATTTCTAAATGTCACAAAGGGGCTCAACATAAACATAATATAACATTTTAATAAAATAAAAAATAAAACTATGAAAATATCACAGTAAATCTTACAAGTTAAAAATATTTTGATTGTTTATTCTCAAATATTAAATATATAATTTTTTAAGCAAAGCATTACAAAGCATACCAATGTCACGGGGCTATCAATATTTATATTTGGCATATTAGAGTCATTTTAATTTCTCTATTATCTATATACAGGTACACATTGTTTGGTGGAAAGTAAACCAGAAAAAAAAGATGTCTCACAAATATAGTTTCAGTCATTTAAATTTCGTTGATTACAAAAGATACCAGCAACACTCAAGTTTAGCTTGATTAGATGTGAACCTGAATAAATTAAGCTAAATGTATAACTGGTGGAATTTTACTTTTTATAATAATATGAAGTATCCATTCAACTGCATGACAGATCCTAAGTCAGCCAGGTGGTGTGTCTTTCATGTATAACTGTTTCCATCACATCAAAGACAAAAGAAAATGAAAATAACATGCTCAGAGCTTTCCAATAGAATTTCCTTCAACGGAAGAAATGTTCAATGGCTGGAAATGTTCTATATATGTGCTGTCCAATATAGTAGCTTTTAGCCACATGTAGCTATTGAGCGTTTGAAAAGTGCCTGTTCTCATTAAGAATTGAACTTTAAAATTTACTTTAATTGGCCAGGCGCGGTGGCTCACGCCTGTAATCCCAGCACTTTGAGGGGCCGAGGAGGGTGGATCACGAGGTCAGGAGATCAAGACCATCCTGGCTAATACGGTGAAACCCTGTGCCCACTAAAAATACAAAAAAAAATTAGCCAGGCATGGTGGTGGGCGCCTGTAGTCCCAGCTACTCGGGAGGTTGAGGCAGGAGAATGGTGTGAACTTGGGAGGCGGAGCTTGCAGTGAGCTGAGATCGCGCTACTGCACTCCAGCCTGGGCGACATAGCGAGACTCTGTCTCAAAAAAAAAAAAAAAAAAAAAAATTAATTAATTTAATTATAATAAACATAAATCTAAACAACCACATGTGACTAGTGGCTACTGTATTAGAAAGCAGAAGATGGTCTGAATAATTGTCCCTGGACCAATTTTTGTAATTTTTTTTTTTTTTTTTAGACGGAATTTCGCTCTTGTCTCCCAGGCTGGAGTGCAATGGGTGATCTCACTCTTGTCTCCCAGGCTGGAGTGCAATGGGTGATCTTGGCTCACTGCAACCTCTGCTTCCCGGGTTCACGTGATTCTCCTGCCTCAGCCTCCTGAGTAGCTGGGATTACAGGAAACTGCCACCAGGCCCGGCTAATTTTTGTATTTTTAGTAGAGACAGGGTTTCACCAGGTTGGCCAGGCTGGTCTCGAACTCCTGACCTCAGGTTATCCACTTGCCTCAGCCTCCCAAACTGCTGGGGTTACAGGCATGAGCCACCACACCCAGCCATTCCTGTAATTCTTTACACTAACATTTGCATTGAGAAACAAGACAATTACGTAGGAACATATTCATAATAACCTGCTTCAACTTGCAGAATACAACCCTTCCCGAGTCTCTTTAGTTATATTCATAAGGGATAAAGACCACAGGGGATAGACTTGCTATTAGGAAAGCCAACCTCTAACTCACCCAATCTTCACCTGGTGGAATAAAAAGCCACCTTGCAAACCTAACATGCTTGCAGTGTCCCTATTGAATCACCTTCTGCTTCTGTGTTGAGAGGAAGAAAGCAGCTCCCAAACAGATGGTTTATCATCATGCAGAAGAAAGAGGGGGGAAATGATGGAGTCACTTCTTTCTCCTGCTCATCTACTAGATTTTTTTTTTTTAACTCTGGAGGGAACTCATCAGCAAATTTTAAAAGTTATTTAACATATGAGCAAAGCATAGAAAATGGACAGATTGAGGCGGCTGTGCACCGTGTTTATATTTTAGTCCTACTTTTTCTATAAAAGAAACCCATGTATTTATTGTGCTTCATCAAGGTACCCACATTTGGGCATTGTTTAGCCCTAGTGTTTTCATATCCATCCCTCAAGGTGATTTACAATACCCCAAATGACGTATTGTTATTATCACCTAAGCATTAAAGTGGCCTCCGTTCAGGTAAAATCAGTACTCAGTGAGCAGTAATTCTATTGTGTATAATTACAATTATCCCTGTCCTCTTAACTTTTTGCCAGTGTTCACACTCGCTCACCTTCAATCAGACAGCTTTGTTTTATTAATATCTATTCAAGTTTTGGTACTTGGTTCCCTGGGAATTTCATCCGTTTTACCAACTAGCTTGTTACTTTTCTTCATTTGATTTAATTTGGATATTATTTTCTAAGTATATGACATTGAAATCTATTATAATTATCAGATTCTATCTGCATGACGATTAAGTTCCCATTTTTTATGCTGATTACTGCTAATGTTTCACAAAAGAAAGCGCATTTTACCTGAGCTGCTTTGATTTAAGGTTTATGAGCTAACACAGTGTTTCTTTTAAAAATGACATAACATTTGTTTGCTTTTTAAAAAGTATCACTTTTGAAGAATAGAAAGTGGGATAAAGAGATTTATTAGTGTCTTAGGAAGCATGTAGTAAAATTAAATCACTTCACATTTTCCATATGCCTAATGTTGCTTTCAGATTTGTGTAGAGTATACATATAATTTATTGTCCCAAATGGGGCCTTTTCAAGAGCAAAACAAGGCTTTGTTAATAATTAAGCTGGACCAGCGGGTATAAACAGAGACCGTCTCCAGCAAACCAGGACAGAGTGACCCTGGATTCAAGGATGCTTGGATATATATTTGACTCTGGACAACACAAGTTTGAACTGCATGGGTCCACTCGTACACGGGTTTCCTTCTGCCTCTGCCACCCCTGAGACAGCAAGACCAACCCCTCTTCTTTCTTCTCCTCCTCAGCCTACTCAATGTGAAGATGATGATGCGGATGATGAACTTTGTGATGACTCACTTCCACTTAAGGGGGAGTCAAAAGTTATGCATGACTTCTCAACTGTGTGCAATGTTGACACTCCTAACTCCAATGCTGTTCAACGTTTAACTGTGTTGACCCTTTAGATGAAGACTGACAAATGGGAATAGATCCAAGTCTTTCCCGAACTCCCTTATGTTACAAGGGGGCCTATTATCAATATAAAGGTGTTTCCATCCACCATGTTGGAGGCCCCATGCAACTGCTTCTGCTTTTGTCTCAGGTCTTTTGACACACTGCTGTTGTTCAGGATCTCACTCTGTTTACCCTATTCTTTAATATGTCATTACCAAATTCCATTTCAAAAATACTCTCTGCTCTTTAATCTTCTACTGAAATATTCCTCTCTTCCCAATATCATCTACAGTAACACTTACAAAAATAGCCCCGGGTTTGCACTGTAGTTTTAGCCTCTCATTGTAGCTCATGAATATTTCTTCAAGTTGCATTAATTATTTGCGTATCATTCCTCTATCATGGCAGGAGTGATGGCTTTTCCGACATTTGTACTTAACATGTGGACTGTCACAGTGTACCTCAACATCCTGTTCATTGAGTTACAAGAAAAATAGTGAAGAAGTAATTGCGAAAGTTTGAAATTACACAAGAATTACACTGAGGTTATATAACTAAATCAAGATATTGTTTACTATGTGCCTGACACTTTGATAAATGCTCTAAAATATTATTTCACATAAGTCCAGACTACACACAAGTGACATGCCAATGACAAAGCTGAGATAAGGAAAATTAAATGCTATGTCCTGATTCATAGAGGTACTAATTGGCCAAGCTGGATTCAAACTCAAGCCTATCAGATTTTTATGTTGTTAGTGCAATAATGTGACGAGCAGCCCCATGGTTCTTCATCTAGTCACTTCTGATAACATAAAACATCTTCCCTGGGTGGCTGATCTCTACTTTCTGTTTATCCTTTTATTTACAACATAGGTAAATCACTTTTAGTTTCTTTCACATTTTCTCATATTCATTCAGGATTTGAGCATTATTCTGACAAATTAAACTATTCCTTTCTATTTATCTTAGTTTCATTTCCAGTTTATTCTATCAATATTTCATATTTTTAAATATGAGTCTCTTAGAGTTCCTTATGAAGTCTCCTAGATTTTGGTAGCTATCTTCGTATCCTTTTCTCAGTGAGATTGTTCATAATTCTGCAGTTCAATGACTTTTTTTTTTAACATTTCCATTCTCCTTGAGCAATATTTCATTTCTGAAAAATCACCCAAAGAAAATGAAATCACCACCTCATAAAAATATTTGCATTCCCATGTTTATTACAGTATTGTTCACAATAACCAAGATACAGAAACAACCTAAGTGTCCACTGAGAGATGAATACATAAAATAATCTGTGGGACATGCATACAATGGAATATTATTCAGAACTAATAAAGAACTAAATCTTCTCATCTGCTTTATTGGATAAGCCTGGAGGACATTATGCTAAGTGAAGTAAGCCAGACAGACAAAGAATATATTGCATGATCTCACTTATATGTGGACTATTTAAAAATATGTCCAACATGGCTGGCGCGGTGGCTCAGGCCTGTAATCCCAGCACTTTGGGAGGCAGAGGCAGGGGGATCACAAGGTCAAGAGATCGAGATCATCTTAGCCAACATGGTAAAACCCTGTCTCTACTAAAAATACAAAAATTAGCTGGGCGTGGTGGCATACTCCTGTAGTCCCAGCTACTTGGGAGGCTGAGGCAGGAGAATCACTTGAACCCAGGAGGCGGTGGTTGCAGTGAGTCGAGATCGCGCCGCTGTACTCCAGCCTGGCAACAGAGCGAGACTCCATCTCTTTCTCTCTCTCTCTCTCTCTCTATATATATATATATGTGTGTGTGTGTGTGTGTGTGTCTGTGTGTGTGTGTCCAATATATAGAGCTAGAGAACAAAACAGTGGTTACCAAGGGTGAGAAAAGATGGAGAAATAGGGAGATGTAGGTCAAAAGATATAAAGTAGAGGTATGTAGAATAATCAAGCTAGAGATCTAATATACAACATGAAGATTATAGGTAATAAAATTGTACTGTGTATGGGATTCATTGTAAACAATTATGTTTTAGCTGCTCTAGGCACACAAGAAAGGGGTATCTATGTGAGATGATGCATAAGTATGATTACTTCATTATAGTAACCTCTTTACTATCTTTATGCATCCCATAACACTATGCTGTATACCTTAACTATAGACAATAAAATTTATTACAGAGTAAAAGTAAAGTTTGTTCATGGAAGCAAATCTATTTTTTGTCTAATTTTATTTTTAAAAAAATATTTCCAAAGACATGGTTTTATATTTCACTAGGATCAGCATCTGCTTCTTGCTTTGGAAAGCATGGGCATATGAGGCTGTGCAGAGTATTAAAGAACACAAGCAACCCAGGTACAAATGCTGACTGCATGACTCTGCTGTTGCCATTCTTTAAGCAACCAGAAGCTACCTGTCTTAGAAACAGGTCCGTTCTCTCGAATGCCATTCTTTCAGATTCCCATGTGGCCAGCTTGCTCTTTCCTTGGGATATTCACTCAACAGCTATTTTTTTCAGTGACTTTCAAGACCATCTATTTAAAAATGACCCCTTCCCATTTTACTCCCTAGTTAATATTCTTACCTTACAATTCTCCATGATACTTATGAGTTTCAGTGCAATATATATACATATATATTAATATGTATATAAAACTTATACATTTATTTCTTAGGTCTCCTCCACAATAGAATGTAAGTCCTAGGAAAGGAAATTGTTTTTATTTAGCTCAGTGCTTTATCTCCAGTGCCTAGAACAGTACCTAGCACATGGTAGATAGTCAATAAATATTTTTTGACTGAGCGAATTTTAAAAATTGTGTTTTTATTAACCTGCTGTTTAGAAGACCAATAACAAAGCCTTCACTGAAGTAATTGCATGAAGCTGTAACTGTGGAGTTTGAAATCAGACTAAAGACTGTGGGATGGGGGTGGGGTGCATCTCAAGAGAATTCATCATTCTGATTTCCCCATAAATTACTCATCATATGAAGTGGCCAATAATAAGTTGTGTAGAAGTAAGTGGAACTTGCTATAGTTATGACTTTTCCTGTAAAGGAATAATAAAAATAGATCTCCTACTTCTAATTGGGCCAACTTCTACTTACTTTAAATATTATATAATTTTATTTAAATTAGGATTGAATTAAAATTCACTAACAGATACTCAAACAGAAAATGACTTTTGGTGTATTAGCCGAATGCATGTAAGTCATTCTACATTCTGCCCTTACCAGCAACAACTGTACTAGGATTCACCTCTTGCAGGGCAAAGTCAAAACATGGATTTAATCCAATTTTTAATCAGCTGTACAGATGGGTTTATTTCACAAATGCGCCATGCTGCACAGATGGAAGTTCCTGAATGCCTGACAAGGTGTTAAAACAGTTACTGATATTACAAAGGAATTAAAAATCAGCATAGGAAATTATAATTAGTAGAGGCTTGGTCTCTGAAGAGTTTATTAGCTCAGCACTTATATTTTGTCCTTGGCACCAAAAGAATACATTTTTTTGTGAAGAAAATTTAAAAGTACACATTAGGCTTATATGATCTTGCATTCTTACACGAATTATTTTTTGGCATGTAAGGACCTTGTGACTTCTGTAAAATATTAAACTAGAAAAAACATATAAATTCATGTATTTTAAAAGGTATTTTTGAGATTTGGATGCTTCAAGTGTCATCCAATCTAAAATATAATGATAAAAGCCATACTTCAATCATGAAGCTGGCACATAAGTAATGAACTTACTTTAGTTATATTCATTTCAATAACATCTATCACATAATAATCAGGAAGAAATGGCTACATCTCGGGCTCAAACAATCAATACCCTCTAGGCACTCTGAAAATCTGCCCCAAACACCTGTGGTTCTTTATTAAGAGCTTATTTTCTTTGTGAAAAAGAACAACTATTAAAGAGATAAGATGCTTTAATTATTTTGTCCAAGTAAATCTCAATATATCAAACTTCTTGGATTCAGAATTTGGTATTTCAGTTCTCCCCAATTTTTCTATCATGAACCTATTACACCTTGCCTGGTGAGTCCTTCCCTCTTTCCTCCCAGCCCCACTCTATCTCCTCTGCCAACTGCAGTTGTGTTAAGAATTTACAAGCATTTTATTGACGAAATGAAAAAATCTTTAATTCCTACAGACTTGGAATTAGAAGAATTTTAATGGCACAGACATGCCTAACGTATTTTTAAATTTACATTAAATAGTTTATTAAGCATAATTTTTTCCTAGTCCAACAAAAGAACTAAGAAAGCAAGAGAGAATGCAGGAGAGATAGCTGTCAGCTGGCAGATTGATCGATTTTTTTCAAAGGGGTATCAATCATGGTAATCTCTAGAACTAGGCGGCCCAATGTGGTATTCACAACACGTGATTAATGAACATTTGAAATCTGACTAAACTGAGATATGTGCTCTAAGTGTAAAATACACATTAGATTTCAAAAGAAAAAATTCAACAATGTCATTGATATTTTTGCAGCAATTTCCTGAAGAAGTGATGTTTTAGGCATATAGGATTAAATTAATATATTATTAAAATCAATTAATTACCATTTATTTTCCCCATTCCTTTTATTTTTATGAATATAGCTACTAAAAAATTAAAATTACAAGTGTGACTCACACTTGTGGCTCATATTATAATTCTATTTTACAGCATTGGTCTAGAGTTTATTCAGAGAGAATATCTCAAGTAAGGGAGTGTGTCCTGTAAGAGGTAATTATACATAACTTCAGTCAGATAAATAAGCTTGCTTTTCTGTCAAATGGTAATGGATATTATTAATATTTCTAAATTAATGACCCACTATACAGCTATGGCTCATTTAACATAAATTAATCTAAACAATTTCACATTTATGTGTTTTATTTTTGTTTTTCCCATTGCAAGAAAACAAACTTTCTGTAAAACAGCAAGGCAGGTCTACAGCTAGAATCACAGCAGCTCCTTAGGCTGTTTAGCTTGTTTAAGGTCTCAGTTGCTCACATATTTCTACTTCTCTCTGCATGCTACTTCGTCTTTTTATCTAGTACATATCTTCTCGACTCCTCACTGTTTTAGTCCTTGTCCCTCTCAGCTTTGGCCATTACACGACCCCAGAGTGCTGTTCTCCAGACTCTGCATGTGAATTTCTTTTCTTTTTTGCTTTTGTTCCCAGTGTTCTCAGCCAATTCTTTATTTCATAATTTACATTCCATAGAGAGGAAATCTGACAGTCCTTGCTCATCTTGTCCTACACTGCCATAGCTCAAAGGTGACTGGCTAGGCTTTGTATGCTGGAGCCAAGAGAGACTAAGTCACCATGCCAGAAAAATTAACAGACACCTCGATCATAATTTAACCCAAAGTATAAGCAGAATAGTTCCTCTTAAAGGTGGTATGTGAAGGCAGGTATATTCTGAACAATGTCATGAACAATAGAAGAAATTAAATAAACCTAATTGAAACCAATACATAGTGTCTTCTACCAAAATCAGAAATGGATGTTTATAAAAAATATGTATAGATTTTAATGGATATTATTTTAAGTAATTCAAATTCATTTACAAAACATACAAAAAACAAACACATAAAAACACTTCGGATATATTACAAAATAGATAAACAAAATGAATGAGATGATCTTTCTGTTATACTTAGCAATGCATAATGTTTGTATTTGACATTATCTATTCTTTCCTCTAAACATTATACGTCCTCTATTTCTTATATATTTACTGACTTATTTTAGGTACAACACAACGGTATTAAAATACCTTTAGTATTATCAAACTGTATACAAAGTCACATATTTATTTCTTTTAAATTCATTTTAATGATGGCCACATCCTTGAACATGATTTAATTTTACCTAAGGGCTGAAATGTAGCAGAATAAATCCCAAAATTCAAAATGGTAAAATGAAATTAAATAATTGAGAAAACCTTCATAAACAAGTTAGATTATACATAAACTTCATTAAGGAAAAAATAGCCATATAAAAATTATTTACCATAGAAGTTTATCATAAATATGTTGAGGATGCTGTTTACCTACCTCCAGAGCCTCTCTTGTCTTCCCCCTTAGAAATAGTACTATAATGTTTAGCAAGGTACATTGCCACCAGATGTAAAAGACTACACCTACCAATATCCCTTACACTTAGGTATTACCAGATGCCTAAATTTGGGTCAATAGGCTATTAGCAGAAATATTTTATGAGACATCTGAAATTTTTCTTTAGAAAAGGATGGTTTTACCTATTTTCCTTCCTTTGTGCTTTAGCTACCTGGACTGAAGAAACGCAGTCTAGAGTTGTAAAAACCCTCCTAGGACCTATGGTGAATTTCAGAATGAAAGCCATGTTCCAAGACATTTTCTCAGGACTCTGGCACACCAGGAAGCAATCCAGAAATCCTGGACCACACATCTTCAGACTTAATTTATGTTCAGGTAAATAACCCTCTATATGTCTTAAGTGAGTCTTATTTTGAGTTTTTGTATTACATGCAGCTGAATCTATTCATTACTGATAGAGTGTTTCAAACATTAAAATCATGTTCTTATTTTAATTCACACAACCATTTCCTCAAAGACTTATAAATATAAAACCGTTCCAAAAGTGTCTCCATAGATGTGTATTAAAACAATCAAACTAACAACATTTTATATTTGGTTGGGCATATACTTTATCAATACAAAACAATTTAGATTGCAAATATGATTTTATATAAATAGCCCAGTTAAAATATAGTCCTGAGGTAAATACATTATATTGCTATTTCCAAAAGAGAAATCATACATAATTGCCCTGATCACACTTTATAAACTATAGAAAACCTCTAACTAATAAGCCTCTGTCTTATTCTTTTTAACTTTAAAGGGTTCTTCTGCATACGATCTTTCCCTTTTATTTTGGAAAGTCCTCATTAGTAGTTCTACTATTATTAAAAGTTATAAACCTAACACATGTAAAAATTCTAATATTGTATTTCTTTCTTAAATATTAGATGATGCTAATCACATTTTTTACACCTACTTTATTCAGTTAACAGGATGGCAGCTTCATCAGCCATGGCATTCTTCTCCAAAAGTAAATAACTTTTCATCTAGAGTTAAACCATGCTGTATATATCCATTGGACATTGTAGGTTTGTCTAATGTTTCACTAAAATAAGTCATATTAAAAAGTAAATAAATCCTTGTCTGTATTATCTATTATGCCTCTAGAAAACTGATGAGTGAAATTTTGAGTTAAAAGACTTGAGTGTTTTTAGTATGAATACTTTCAAGTTGATCTGTTGGAAGAGTGTATTATTTTACAGTATTCTTCACTGTACCTTTACTCAGAAAGGTCACTTAATGATTTCTTTTTATTTTACTGATGATAATTTTGCTTTAATTTGGATTAATAAATTTCTCTTTATTTTTAATGTAAGAGAAGTGGAGATATCCTAGAAGTATTTACCCCAGAGAATGTATATTGATCAAAACAAGAAAAGTGTCATTATTTTCAATCTGCTTCAGAGAATTTCATTCTATGAGTAAGTCATAGGATATCAGCAACATTAAGGTGACATTTCTGTATATCTGTCTTTTGGCTGTACCTGCTTTGATTTGTTAATCCAACAGAAAGCTGTTGACAAAAAAGGTGAGTATTAATTCACTCTTTCACCATTTTCCCCAATTGAGGAACGTCACTGAGTAGGGCATGTATGGATCACCCTACATCTTGATTTTTACTCACTGATTATTGTGAAGATTTTGTGGGTTTTTCCAAAAAAAAAAAAAAAAAAAGAATTTACTGTTTGAGACTGTTATTTATCTAACTAGGAAGAGATAGCAGTGACCCATTTTTGAGTTTTAAAAATAATATTGATAGAAGTATAATACTGCTATAAAACAACTAGGTAACAATTTTGCCCATAGAGCACTTCCCAGCAATTAAATGATTACTTTATGTTCCATTATCTAATTTAATTTATTAGTTCCTTATGGGGCAAAATTTGAATATCCATACTCATACTGTTCTGATAGCCTAATCAACATTCCCCTGGTTACATGGCTAGTTAGCCCCGATGGCAAATTGGTTGAATGGGCAATAACGGTTTCTCTCACTTTCCTAATAGAACCCTGGTATTATCTGAGCTGTTTACCTATGCTACATACGGCCACATTCATCAAGGAAAGCTAGGCACAATTCCCTTGAGAAAGCAATTTCTCATGAGAATCAGCCATGTGGCATTGCCCTGATGACCACCTCCAATCAAGAATTAGGCCCATTATACAATCTGGCCCAATACAATCCGAGGAGAAGGCTTATGCTGTATGCTTAGGCGAAAGCTTGCTTTTATGGACTCCTAGGCATCAAGGAAACTGTCCCAATTGTCACTTGCATTCATCTTGAATGAAACTGATGCTGGATGGCAAAATACAGAAGAAGAAAGTCCTGATTTTCTCAGTGACGTTATTGAGCTATTGATCTGATTGCATCAAGATATTTAAGCGAAGTACAAATTTTCTTATCTTTTAGAAAGGCAGTTTAATTCAAGATTTCAATTACTTGCAGCCAAAATCATCCAAAGATACCCCTGACCTATCTTTCAACTGCACTACCCTGCAAGAAGGCAGGACTAGCTTCTTTTGGAAAATATCCCATTTGGGTAACTGTATAATTTAAAGGTAGCAAATACCTTGGAAGCCCTGACAATTAAGACAGACATTAAACAAACAGTAAAGTCATTTGTATTTGGGAAAATTTAACCTTGATTAAACTTCAAAGAAAAGAAAGGAGATAAAAAAACTCTCATCATGCATATTAAGGAGAAGAAAAAATAAAACACAACCGATTATGAACTACAAGAGATGTCGAAGCATTGCACTCAAAAGTACAAAGAAGACAATACATATGATAGTGACAGATTCACAAAAACAAATCAAAATAATATTTATCCAACATCTTAACCAAGCTTCTCCAAATGACAAAAATTTAGTCAAAAAACAGTCCTGACTTTGAATCGTTTAGGTGGGAAGTAGAATAAATTATGGATTCCTAGTCTGCGCTTATTTTTGTGTGCTGTTAATCACAAGACCCTCAACTCCATGCAGTACCACTTGGTGTGACCCCTGTCTCTTTAGACACTACCTCTGATGCACAAATTTAAGACAGCACACGGTAAAGAACACAACACTTTTTATATGTGAGCCTGTATTGTGAGTATTTTTCCAAAGTGAAGACTTTTTTAAAAAGTATATGTTAAGATAACACTGAATCTGGGCCAGGTGTGATGGCTCATGCTTGTAATCGCAGCACTTTGGGAGGCTGAGGTGGGTGGAACACCTGAGGTCAGGAGTTTGAGACCAGCCTGGCCAAGACAGTGAAAGCCCATCTACTAAAAATACAAAAATTAGCCAGGCATGGTAGCGGGTACCTTTAATCCCAGCTACTAGGGAAGTTGAGTTAGGAGAATTGCTTAAACCCAGAGGACGGAGGCTGCAGTGAGCTGAGATCACACCACTGCACTCTAGGCTGGGTGACAGAGCAATACTCCGTCTCAAAAAAAAAAAAAAAAAAAAGAATAAAAGAAAAAGATAACACTGAATCTGCATTTGCTGCTTTATTTTAGTAATTATTGAATGATACTTTTGAATCATAACCCAGCACTTTCCAAACTTAGCTGACCTTCTGAATCACCTAAAGAGAATTTTTCTTCCCCTCCATCCAACCAGTTGGCGATCCAGTGCCATAACTACCTATTTTTATGTGGAATATAGACCTTCTATTTTACCTATGACACAGTAATAAAGTGTTTAGTATGAAAGCATATCAAGGTAATTAATCCACTTATTAAAAGAGGAGAGTTCTCCAAAGATAAAGGCATAGAAGTTGATAATATACAACCTTTTTGTACCCTCATTTCAGTTCATGTTTGAAACAGGGAACAGTGTAGGCACAGGATACCTAGAGATCGTGCAAATTTCTCTTGTACTACACTGATATTTAGCAAGTGTCTTCATCCATTTTGTGTTGCTAGAACAAATACCTTGGGTTAGATAATTATAAACACCATCATTTATTTCTTCACAATCCCGAAGTCCAAGATCAAGCCACCAGCATCTGATGAGGGCCTTCTTGTTACATCCTCACATGGTGGTAGGGCAAGAGAGAGCCAAGGTCTTCCTTAAGCCCTTTTTATAATGGCATTAACCCATTTATGGCAGCAGAGCCCTCATCAACTAAATCCCCCTCAAAAGGCCTCGCCTCCCAACCCTGTTGCATTGCAGATTAAGTTTTCAACACATGAATTTCAAGGGGGATACATTCAAACCATAGCATTAACCTTGGGTAAGTTGTATGATTCACTTGACTTTCTCCTGCCTCATCTATAATATAGAATAATAATACACATATAATAAGAATTGATGGTTAAGTTGAATAGTATTTGTAAAGGCATTTATCCTGACATCCAGCATGCTCAGCATCTTCCTATTGTTCCTAATATTAGGTTTTGGAATTGGCATGCTAGCTCACTGACTTCCACTCTGAATTTCAGGATGAAACTTCAGTCTATCATCTCCCGGGGTACAAAGCTAAACAGTATTCTTTTTTTTTTTTTTTTTTTTTTTTTTTTTTTTTTTTTTTTTGCTGGGCTCCAAGTCAATATCTTAAAGGCTCAAGGGAAAAATCAAAACAAAATAAAACAAAAAAAATCCAAACAAACTTAACTCATCCTACTACTATCCTCACAGCAGTATTGTAAAAATCAGTGATCCATCCCTGTTGTTTTTCCTATTTATTCTTTCCTTTTTTCCCAGCAACACAGGACTCAGGCACAATTTCCTAGAGATAAGACGTCCAGTCTGACTAGCACATGTAGCATTGTCCTGGTTTTCTAAAAATCCACTTGATTTAAGAAAATCTAGCACATCTAGAATTGTCCTGGTTCCCTAAAAATCCACTGGATTTAAAAAATCTGTCTGCTCTTCTTTCTCTCCTGGCCTTCAACCAGAAATCTCAGCAATCCTAAACCCTCAAGCAACAGTTACAGCAACAAACATCTCCCACTTACAAGTGCTTTCTCTGTGTCAATGTCTGAACCAAGACGTTTATAGATAATGTCTTCTTTAATCTTCACAAAATCTCTATGGATTATGGGTAATTCAGACCCTGAGTAACCGGCTCAAATTCAGCAGGGTGAAATCTGACAAAATTGACACGTGAATCAATGTTTGACTTCATAGCCTAGGCTCTTAACCAGCACCCTTTCACCTCAAGGCAATCTCCCCCGTGGCTAATAGTTTCTATTAGCCAGGCCATTAACATTGCAAAAACTTCTATTTCAATTAGTTTCTGCTGTCTTAGTGCATATTGAGACAATTCTTTCCTTGGCAATTGGACAAACTTAAAATTTTACCTCCAGCTTATCAAAAGAGTCTCTATACAATACGGCACAAATCTATCCACAGTGGGTTTATTTTTTTTTTTATTTTTTTCCCAGCTAGGAACTTTTTTGCTCAGAATCTAGCTTTTATTTAAGAGCAACCAAAACTACTTTAAGTCTCCAAAATAGATTATATGTATTTTCTGACTCTATATTCTCCATTAGTAAAGCAAAATTTAAGATTGCAACTTACTCTTAGCACTGTGTATCCCTGTTTTATGCTCTGTTGGTCTTACTAACATTTATCAATTTCTATAGACCATATAATTCACTTGTTTCTTTTGTACAATATCTGGCATCATGAAAGGCAAGCTCCATAAGAATAGAATTTTTGTCAGTGTTGTTTGCTGCTATATTCTTGCATCTAGAACTTTGTCTGTCATATACTTGGTGTCTAACAAATAAGTGAGCAGTGTACAAACTGTTCTATTCTTCAGAAAAATTTCTGTCTATTTGAGTAAGGCTGGAGTCTAGTTACCAATATTGTTGTCAACCAAGATTATTTCTAGGGCATCTATCTTCTAATGTAACATCTGGGTGCAGGGTAGTTACTAGGTAATGCTAAACTTTTTAAAGGTGACTCTACCAATTTTTGTTTCCATGATTAATAAGAATTTTACTGAAGCCACGTGCAGACCACTTAACAATGTAAGACATATTTTTTTTGGTTAATAAAGTAAATGTAAAATGGTATTTCATTGTTCTATTACTTGACATTTCTGTAATAAATAATAAGGTGGCACATTATTTTATATAGTTATAAACCTTTATGCTTTCTCCTCTGTAAACATTTTTTGGCAATTTTTTTCCCCAAAAGATTTGGTTGTTTTCTTATTGATTCCTAGCAGTTCATAATATGCTTTGAATAGTAATCATTCATGAGTTAAATAAGTTGCAAATATCTTCTAGTTTGACTTTTTACTCATTTCTCAATCACCTCTCACAAAGAGAGTTTCTAATTTTTTGTAGTTGAGTGTATTAACCTTTTCTGCATAATTTATAATTGTGTCTGCTTTATAAAATTTCTTGTCTATGAAGATATATTTCTATATTGTCTTCTTAAAGTCTATTTGTTTTGCATTATATATTTGGTTCTTTAATTCATCTACAATTGATTTTGTGTATGGTGTGAGGCAGGGGCCTGTTTAATGTTTTTAGTAAAATGAATAACCAACTCTTTCATCAATAGAGTAAATTCTATCCTTTTTCCCATGATATAAATTGCCACCTCTCATATATCAAGTATCCTTATTTATTTTTCAAGTGCCCAATCTCATATATAATTCCAAATAATGTTCCTACCTATGGTCGGAAATCCTTAGCTGTATTATTAATCTATGAAACTTTATACAGGATTAAAAAAGAAATCTCACGTCATGTGGAAGACTAATCACCCATACTGTTTTTAAAATTGCATTTTATCTTAGCCAGCTAATGTTGGCTCTCTGTAGGAGTCACATTTCTATAAATAATCAATCAAACATAACACAGAAAAGTTAATACTCAAAGGCAAGACAATTTCTAAACAGGCGATTTACCATTACTATGCAAATTCTCTAGCTCTAAGCCTTTAGTGAAGCAGAAGCTATTGTGTGAGGTTAGCTATCATCCTACACCACGCACTGAATTTATTGCAAGAGTAAGTGAAGTAACTTCATTTTCTATTGTAGCTCTGTTCATCTGTAATAATGCAAGAGTGATCCTTTGCACATAAACACATGGAGAAATTAATACATTATAAATAAGTACAGCAAAATCACTGTAGGTGAGTCATAAAACACAGGATTTAATGTTTGACAATTATTAGATATTTGAACTTACGATGAAATTTTCAATATATTATAACTTGAGCAGTGTTTTTTTTTTTTTCCTAAATTGAGTACATGTTTAAAAAGGGAATTCATTACTATGCTATGCTGGTAAACATTTCAGTAAAATAATTTTAGTCCATTGACAATGTTTAAATGACGAACTGCAGGACTATAAAGATTTTGTGATTTATATACACACATATATTAAGTTGGTGCAAAAGTAATTGCAGTTTTTGCCATTACTTTCAAATACAAAAAGTAATTGTGATTTTTGCCAATGAAAGTAATAGTATAATTTGTCAATACTTATGTTTTTACATACATGTAAATAATGTATAATAATGGTATTACATACATGTAAATAATGTAGTAATGGTATAATTTGTACATGCTTATGTATGTATTATGTAAATAGTATAATTTGTAAATGCTATCATTTGCCATTACTTTCAATGGCAAAAATCGCAATTACTTTTGGATTAATGTAATAACATTTGCTGTGATTGTTTTCTAAACATATAAACCACACTCTGTAACTCTTTTTTCTATCACGTGGACTTTTCTACAATATAAATAATATAGTGTAACAGATATACACTCTGTATATCACCCATAAATACATTGCATTATGCACACAAAAAATCTTTGTTTTACTGAGCTAAAATCAATACATAGTTATTCCAAGACTCTTAAACACCTGGGTTATGAATTTTATAATAAAAATCAATAATATCCTATTTAGAATGCTTACTTTGCTCTATCAAAGTGCTCTGCAAATTTCAATTCACGAAATTCCAAGGGTATATTAAGGCATATTTGTTTGGTTTTATATAAGTCAGTAATTATATGTAAGTCAGTAATTGAAAATATTTTTCTTGTTGGTCAATCTATCACCTTCGGGATTTACTCCAGGATCACCTGAAGAATTCCACAATAGTAGAAAACTGTATTAACATATACAACTGGATAAATTATTCCAAGTACATGCCATTAAAAATGTTGTGAACATAGATTTTATTAAACATAGAACATATGTATACATTGTACTCCTATAGAGTTAGGAAAACACAGACCATATATATGCAGCTTGTTATAAAACCCAAACCTGGGCCAGGCACGGTGGCTCATGCCTGTAATCCCAGCCCTTTGGGAGGCTGAGGTGGGCAGATCACCTGAGGTCAGGAGTTTGAGACCACCCTGACCAACATGGTGAAACCCTGTCCCTACTAAAAATACAAAATTAGCTGGGGTTGGTGGCGCATGCCTGTAATCCCAACTACTCGGGAGGCTGACGCAGGAGAATCACCTGGACCCAGGTGGCAGAGGTTTCAGTGAGCCAAGATGGTGCCATTGCACTCCAGCATGAGTGACAAAAGTTAAACTCCATCTCAAAACAACAACAACAAAAAGCAAGCCAAAAAACCCCACCAAATCTGTGGTAATTTGTTATATTACTACAGGTTACCTTTGAAAAAATCTGATCATTAAATTGGCCATACATATGAATGCCTAATAAATATATGTACACACTCATACATATATATGTAGGTGTTGCACTTAAGGATAGTGTGCCAAAACAGATTTGATACTAAATTCAAGCAACCTGAGCAGTTACTATAGTGTATTGGTAGTGAAAAGATTAAATATAATCACAAAAATAATTAGAAATAGATTATTTTCAACAATGAATCAAGCAGTGAAGAATATTTTCACCTTAGTTGATTGGATTACATCATAGTAAGATTCTTTGTGAACCAGAACAAACAGAAATTAAAATTGACTTTTGCTGCCAATTTTAAATTTTCATAATACTGCATATGTAATATATGCATATATATATAAAGATATATATATATATAAATATATAATGCATTGTCATATGATGGTCATTAGACGTAAAACCTGGGCCTACAGTTAGTCTTCAAACATCCACCACTCACTAAGCACTCCTCTGGAGAGAACATGGACTATTCATTTTAATTAACTTTGATTGTTTGCATGCCCAAGGCTAGTGTCTTTATTCAACAAATACCTTTTGCTATGCATAGATAGAGAGACATTTTCTGGTAAGAACATGGAGTCTAGAATAAAAGAGATAGAAAATAACTTAGTATTACTTTAGGATGAGTCAGTGATTTTATAGGTAAAGTGAAGCAAAGCCCAAGGTATAAATTAATCCTAAATACCATTATATTGGCTTTAGTGGTACCACTCACTTACATTACCACTTCACTGAAATGTATCTAAACAATTTTCATGTTGTCTTTCAACATTTATGATGTATTTATTTATAACTAGTGCCAGAACATTTAATTGAAGTATTATAATATGGTTTATTGGTCCATCACCTTTTTCTCTCTTTCTAGAAAAAAACAAATATGACTGTATGTTTAAAATCAAAGGGAAGGAAAAAAGGGTATAAGGCATTGACTAGTAGAACCTAATTTCTTTTTGAAAGAATTGTGCTGAAAACTTTAACAGCTGTTGTGCTTGATTATTGGAGCTTTATTTTCATTGGCTTCTAAAATAACACTGTTACATTCAAGCAAGTAGATTAAATGTTATTAGCTTTAATACCTTTTAAAACAAGTAATCTGTTGAAACGATAATGGAATTTAAAGTAAGTACATTTGTTAAATTTGTTTTTACACTATTGTGTTTTCCCTGTTGGCCACATGAATCTCTAAACCCGACATTGCTAATTACAATTATCATATACAGTATATGTATATGTGATTAACTTCACGCTACACTTAAAGCAGACATAAAGGTAACTGAAGAACTCCACTGTCATGTATAATTCTATGAAGGAATAATTCTGTTTGTTATTTTATTTGTCTTAGAAACAAGAAAGATAGTTTTTTTCACATAAATTTATGAACCCATTAAAAAAAAAAACGTAGACTGTAATGTTAATTTACTATGAGATGACAGGCATCTGGTCTAATTAGGAAGAAGGAAGGAAGGAAGAAAGGCAAGAAAGAGAAAAGGAAGGAAAGAAGGAAAGAGAGGGAGGGATAGAGCAAGGGAAGAAACATGGATGGGAAAGATCCTAGAGTAATCTTTCCAATTAATACACACCAATTTAGATTTTCAGTTACTTAGGTTTGAAGAATTAGCTCCACCGTCATACATGGTTAGAGGCAAAGTTTCAATACTTCCTTTTGTGTCAAGACACCTGTCTTTTTACTTCAGTGCCAGAAGCGTTTAGCATCTTGTCACTGAAGCGACGCAGCCTGCACATTTATAGGTGTCACTCACTCTACCATCTGTTCCTTAGGATAACAGCCACCATTATCACCCAACCTCCACCTAAGGCTTTAACAATCTCTGTGGATTAAAGTTCAGATCTACAAGGAAGAATGGCTGGCAGTAATGCTGCTGTTCAACTTTGCTTGACCTTAACTCTCCTGCTGTCAATACTGTATTGCAGCCTGTTAACTCTCTTTTTCATCCTATGTGTATATTTCACTATAAAGTTTTTGATGTAGCAGTGAAACAATATAAAATCTTTTGCACTGTTATTACCATTTTTGGTCCCCTTTTCACTTTCAGTTCACTAAAACACTCATGACTACATCTATAGTATCTTTAGTAAGTAAATTTCAAGTGAATGAATCCTAAATAGATTTCAGTTCTGGTGTCACTAATCAGACAGCTTTGCAAATGGAACTAAGCCAAACGTGCACATACAGGTATACACACACACACACACACACACACACACAAATTGAAATAAGAATGAAAAATAGGATATTGTGTTAAATGCCAGCCAATACAGGGTAATAAAGTATCTTAAGAATTTATTTAATATAATTTCACTTATTTTTCTTTCTAGTATAAAATGAATACAGTTTGATTATCTCTTCTCTAACATGCTTGGGACCAGAAGAGTTGTGTATTTGGAATTTGTTTAGATTTTGAAATATTTGCACTATATACTGACTGGATCAGCATCCCTAATCCAAAAATTCAAAATCTAAAATGCTTTGAGCATTCTTTGAGAATCATGTTAATGCTTAAGAAAGTTTCCAATTTTGGAGCATTTCAAATTTCCAGTTTTGGGATTTGGACTGCTCAATCTATAATACTACATATAAATATATGATAAATTTATTAACAAACACTTATTACTAACACCTTTATGAAAGGTACTGCCTGACAAATAATTTATAAATAACTTTAATCAATTAATTCCGGCCGATATATGACTGGGGGAAAATATGACAGCGCACCATATTCCCATTCTTTTATTAATTTACTTTCTCTCTTTACTGTTGATATGATGCTTCCTGATTAGGAGTAGTATTTTTATGCCTGTTTTTATTTTTGTGGCTTTTATTCTTTCTATATAAGATATTCTGCCACATTCAAATGAAAGAGAAAAGGGAGTGTGTTCTGTTTACTCATTGCCAATCAAACTAATAAAAATGTTTTGCAAAGATGGTAAAACATGATAATGCTGTCAATTTAAAGCAGCTCATTACAGATGGAATGTTTGCACTCATTTTGTTCTACAACTGAACTTTCACTATGGCTATAAAACAGTATCTCTTTGTTACTACAAACACTGAATTCTGCTGAATCCTTTTGCTTTCCCCACTGATTTGTTTGTGTGCTCACTCGCTCATGGCTTTTGGAAGGATTCATCTCCTCTCTCCTCTGGGAAGCAGTAACTGCTTCCCAGTAATGTTCTAGGATGGCTGTCTGCACACTGCCTCCTCCATTTTATAGGCAATATTAGCAAGTTAACCCATGATTTTTCAACAAAATAGATAGTTCAGGATTTTGCTTAAGGATGATATTTCCATAAAAAGTAGCACGGTCTTTGGAAGCATTTTCTACTAGTTTTCACTAGCCCTTGGCTTGGGGGCACTTGTGGCTTTCATCTGCAGTTGGCTAGCACTTATATGTCATGCCCACTCCTGATCCATTTAAATGTGTGTGAAGAAAGCTTATTTATTCAGCCAGCTCCATTTATATACAGCATTGTGGCATTTTTGTCATGTGCACAGAGGCTGGGGAAAAAGCAATGTTGCAGCCCCTTGTCTGTAAAACATGGAAGCCTACCATGGAACAACATGTCAAGGGGATGTTCTCATTAATGCAGTGGTGTTGCTTATACCTAATTAGTCTCTTTTGTTCAATTAGGACCAGTCATTTAAGCAGTACCCCAGTTTTCTGCTGATAGTGACAGCTTCCTCAAACTAGTTGGCTTCTCTGGTTTGAAAAATTAAATAAGTGTAACTGTGTTTTAGCTTGAGATGATATTGAGAAAAAGCAAACATAAAGCAATGTTTCTCATTTATGGGTGCATAAGTAATAAACTGAACAGAGATTTTTAGTAATATGCAGAATATAGGTTCACTGTAGAGAATTAATCCTTTCAACAAATATTTGTTGAGCTTCTAACACACACTGTGAAAATGGTGAATTTTAGTTCTTGCCTTCAAGAAGCACAAAGCCTAGGAGATACAGACATATAAATATACAATTATATTAGATGTATGTTATTAATATAAAATTGATAAAAGTGTATTAACGGTTGAAGAAGAAAATAATTAGCACATTAGGAGAAGTAGGGAAATGCTAGGCAAGATTATAAAAAGGAAGTAAATTTTGATTTCTGTGGCAGTTGAAGACTTTAAAAGATGGGTGAGCACTGGAGAAAAAAATTCTGTGCAATGAATATAAGAGGTGAGAAAACATAAAGTAGTGAAATAATACAGCTTATTAGAGGAATTTTAAGAACTTCAGTAGAGCTAGTTCATAGGTTGAGATAAGGAGAAAGAGTTAGGGAAGTGGACAAAGAAATAATTAAGGGGATAGTTCCACACCATAATTAAGACTCTATTTCTTAGGTTACAGAGTTATTTTGACTGGGAGTTACATTTTAAAATATGTGTTGCTCACATTTTTTTTTTAGTATTCTAGACCATTAGTTAGGCATTGCTCCAAAGACTTATTCAACCTACCCACATATAGATTTCATGGGGAAACTGGGGTATGGGAGTAATTAAAATGAAAGATGATAATGATTTATGGTTATTTAAAAGTAATTTATACCCCATAATCTACATATATGTAGAATTCCAATTAGACTCCAGCACTTTACCATAGTGACATAGTTCTTTGAGTTGCTAATCTTTGTCTGCTTTATGGTTATTAGAGAATAAATTCCTTATAGAACATAAAGTCCTAACCCTGTAATAATAAACTTTCTAAGTAAACCATCAGTGTAAATTTTAAAACAATTTTACATAAATTGTAAATGGAGATAAATCACTAAGTGCAATCTCTATGTATGCTATGGTGAATAAAACACATGTGATACTTTCTTTAAAATAACTCAACATTAAACCTCTACTATATGAAGACATGTCTTTCATTTGTACATAATATAATCTCCCATATTAATATGTTTGCATTTATAAAGCATGTGCATTTAAATAAAAACACATATTGCTTCTTTTTCTAATATGGGACATCACTGTATATAGAAAAGAACAGAAAGTTGTGACTTTCAGCAGGGTCTTTAAAGCCTTTTCCTAGCTAAGCTGGAACCTATTTCTCTAGCCTCATCTACCAATCTTATCTGACTAAAACACGGTGTCCTCAGGTCATACACACAGAACGCATTAAACAATGTGTTCTGTTTTTGTTTCTTGGGGTGTGTGTGTGTGTGTTTGTGTGTGTGTGTGTAAGAAAGGGAGGGAAGAAAAATAAGAAAAAATAGGGAAAGGAGGAAGAGAGCAAGAGAGAGAAAAAGGAGGAGGAAGAAAATGACAGAGGATAAAAAGAGAGAAGAAAGTCATCCTTGGGAGTTCAACAAAGTCAGTCTTTTTTTCTTGTTTTTCCAAATATGGGCATTAAACATTTACTACACTCTTAACCGACACAAATACAGTCCTATGAAATGTATGGCTTTCTCTGCAAAACCATTAGTTCTAAATATAATTTAACTATAACCTTCTAATAATTTTTGAACATTAAATGCCCTAAACAATTTGATTTAAAAATATCGGCTTTTTATGGCCACTGACTTTCTTGATCCAAATGCTTCTTTAAGACAGTCCCTAATCCCATCTTCTCTTCCTTTGGTCTTCCCTTCTCCTCTGGAGTATATGCAGGCATAGGTGTGCACAGACACTGAATCTAGACAAAAGACTAGTGTCCCAGAGATAAGTGATTCACCTTTCCATGAAAATTAGAAAGAGAAAAAGTGGCTCCCCATGCATTTGTATAATAGGTAGGCCTATTTGAAATGATCTCTTGGCAATAGAAGAGTTATCCTGGAGGAGAGTTTTGCCTAACGGAAATCTACCCTGGGCAACTGACCTCAGGGCTGCTTCATTCAATTTGCTTCATCTTCATCGCCTTCCCAATATCAAACATCTTCATCTTAGACCCACAACATTTTCTACCCGAAGAAGGTGCTTTTAATCTGAAATGCCTGGTATAGCATAGGCACAGAAAGAAAATGGCTCTGAATTATTAGAAATATTTGACTATATGATGCTTATTCCTGTTCCTCGTTTTTTTTTTTTTTTCATTTTGAGACACAGTCTCACTCTGTCGCTTAGGCTTGAGTGCAGTGGCATGATCTCTGCTAACTGCAACGTTTGCCTCCTGGGTTCAAGGATTCTCATGCCTCAATATCCTGAGTAGCTGAGATTACAGCGCGTGCCACCAGGTCCAGCTAATTTTTTGTATTTTTAGTAGAGACGGGGTTTCATCACCTTAGCCAGGTTGGTCTCAAACTCTTGACCTCAAGTGATTGGCCTGCCTCGACTGCCCAAAGTGCTTACAGGGATTACAGGCATGAGTCGCCACACCTGGCCTGTTACTCTTTATTAAGAGACTATTTTACTATGCTTTCTTTTATACATTTCATGACTTTAAACTCCCTTCTTCTCTGGAAGCTCTGTGATTTATGTCCACATATTGCTTTTTGCTAAGTTGGAAAGCACTGGAGATAGTCTGTGCGGTCAAGTGGTCAGTAAGGTAAGCATACTGATGGAACAAAGAAAAGCAGTCACCCTGTTGTGGGGAGCCTGTCACACACATCATGCCAATGACAGATGGTGGGCAAAATGGAGACTGGGCACGATTGGTATCACTTAATAAAATCTTTCTGCATTGAGAGACTGTCACCAATAATCTATTTCCCTGATGAGTCACCTTATAAGCATATGATCTACTTTACTAGCAAGGTGTCCAATAAACTTGTGTTCCTCTAATAGGTAGCAATATTCAGTAATTAACTGCTGAGAACTATAAGGACCAGTATTAATTTCACTCATAATTTATTCTCAGAGCATAAGAAATGTCTATATATTGTCTGTTTTGAGCTGCCCTTTAACACAACTTATGTTATTTAAGTTAAAACATTCAATCACTGATTTGTAATAAGGAACAATCAGTAATTTTAAATTATTTCTCTTAACTTTTGTCAAAACCTCACCTTCTGTTAAATGTCAATTTACAATATCAGAAACCAGGTCAAAAAACTTTATGAGTCTCCTTAAAATGTGGGTTTTGGCAATCTAATGACATCTTTAAAATTCCAGCCATCAGAGAGTTTTGTTGGTCAAATCATTTAACCATTTCCTGAGTCTGACTGTATTCCGCTACATCCATCATGCCATCCGGGCCCTGGTCAACTGGATGGGGACAGGAACTTGCTAGCTTGTCTCCCTGCTTCCCTTCTTGCTGCCTCAGAGTATGTTTTCTACATAGACATCTTTTACAATTATAACCCGTAGCCCCCTGCTTCCTTCCTCAAAATTCTCCATTGGTTTCACATAATATTTAGAATAAAATCCAAACTATTTTTCATCGTCACCAAAGGTTACACTATTTCCCAGATGTTACAATCCCTCTAACCACATAACTCTCTCAGTTCCACCCTTCTATCTATTTCCCTGTAATATAAACCCTGCCCTCCCACCCCCAGCCCGTGGTCTATTTCTTCTTTCTGAAGTACTTTCTCTCATGTTGTTTAAAGAATCACTCCTCATTTCATCCAAGTCTTTGTTCAACTCTTCAGCAAAACAATTCCTAACTACTCAAACTGAAATTTAACTTTGCCCTACCGCCACTGGCAATCATTTTGCACTTCATTCTATTTTTTTATCACTACCTGAAAATATATGATACATAGATTTCTTTACTTGTTTATCATTTGTTTCCAGCGCCCTCATGTAAGCACCAAGACTGCAAGGCTTTGTCTGTCTTACTGACCGTTACAATCTCCAGTGCCTAGAACGGTCACATTGTAGATGCTCAGGCATATCCTCATATGCCAAATGGATAAATAAAAAGTACTTTGCTAATCTAAAAATTTGTAGGTTAGGATTGCAGTCAGCAAGATGAATCACTTGCATACTGATTTTGGTTGACTGCCTTAGTACATTTAAATCTAGCCAGAAAATCTTGGTGAAAATCAATCTTTGATTTTATATCACAATATAAGTCAAATTGTTCTTTTTACAAACATATTTAACAATCTCATTATTCCTAATTTTCCTCACTTAAAAAGGGGATAATAATTCTACCTATATTTTAGGGTTCTTGTGAAGGTCAAACGAGCTAATACATGTCAAGCCGCTAGAAAAATGCTGGCACATCCTAACTATTCAATAAATGTTACCTCTTATTATTACTATTGTTATTTAGTTCAGCTCAAACCAAAATGCATTTGGAGCATTTTCTTTCTTTCTTTTTTTTTTGCCACAGCAAATGTATTGTTCTTAACTAAAAATGTGTAGGCTGAAACCTCGAGGAGGGGGATGTAGGTCTGTATATATCCTCAGAACCTCCCACATTGCTTGAAAAACAATAGATATTCAACAAATGCTACTCAACTAAATTAATGAACATAATTGAAAATAAGCTTGACTTTTTCCAGTGAAGGTTAAGCAATAACATTATTTTGAATAATGAAAGCTCCTTTCACTGTACTGTGCTAGAATACCTAGAACTACATGTAAAATGTAAGTAGTGACCAATAGAAAACAAGGTGACCTTAACTTCCTTTTTTCCTGTGTGTTCTAGGACAAAAGTATAGGCATTGCCAAGGTCAGAGAATCAAATGCTCATTGAGACTGATTAATAAAATTATACTTACTGATATTTGCCCTGTAACAAATTTCCATCTTAAAGCAAAATGAAGTTTATATATTGCTGCAGGCATTGTGCAAATTAGAGCTCATTGAATATTAATGAATTACTCTTTGTAGCCAATTGTTATGCAAATTACCAGAGTGTCAGAATTTATCATTTTATTTGGTTGAAGATTAAGGGGAAAAACTGCTTTCAAAATAAAGCAGAACTCTATACAAACTAATATGTGAATTCAAGAAAGAAAATGTTATATAATTTCTGAATGTTCAGGATTAACTATCAGTTTTTGGTTATTTAAAAAAATATCAATCTATGTACGTTCTTCAAATTGCAGAAAGGTTAAGATATATTATTAAGCAAGTGGAGAGTAATCTTGTGGCTTT
Source organism: Pongo abelii (assembly GCF_028885655.2). Lineage (NCBI taxonomy): Eukaryota > Metazoa > Chordata > Mammalia > Primates > Hominidae > Pongo > Pongo abelii. The sequence continues at coordinate 72,312,122 of NC_071999.2, forward strand.
TTGAAAATCTTTAGAACATTAAAAAAATCTATACAGCATGTCTTTCTACAAATAATGTAAAATCACTATAATCATTCTAAAAGTAGTTTAAACTGCATACCCAACAAATTCCAAATCAGGATAAGAAATGTATATATTTATGTATATGTTGAATTTCTAATTTTTATTGTATGTAGACCAGGTATTTTTCTGTTTGTTTATTTGTTTTTAACTAAAGTGTCTTTAAGTGTAGGAGGAAATATAACTAAATGGCAATACAACTTCTAAACAGGTCAACTGTGCGTAGAATTTATTAACCAGGTTTTTTTTTTCTTAGAGCTGTTTATTATTTGTTTTAGTCTGCCCTTAAAAAATAATTCTAGTTAATATTAACCAAAGTTTCATCAATACAGTTCTAATAAGTGATTTGAACATGAAAAGATCACAGAGACAAAACTTCTCAAAATAATGAATTCCTTTTAAACTGTCTGTGCAATATAATATGTTATGAACAGTCAGGCACATATAAGGCTGTTGATTCATACAGGATAGTTAAAAGAATGAACAATTTCACTGATAAACACTATGCATATTTTTTCATAAAAATAGAAATTGAGATTATTCATCTATTTTACCTTAGGGATTTTAAGAAACAGAGATGTAATAAATGTTATTATAATTACACATTTTGTACTGCATATTTCTTAAAGACAATGGAGAATCTTATTCAACTGAAAAATGTGGCAGGTACTATCCATTTCATTGGTTATTTAATCTGATATAAAAAATGTACACTTCAATGGGTCCTGTAAAGTTTAAAAGTTTGTTAATATTTCTCTCACAAGAGCCATTAAACTTTAAAAATTATACTCAAGTAATTAAAAAACTATTAATATTTGATTTATTAAATGTTTTTTCTATAGCATTGCAGAACAACTGAGAATAACAAAAAATCTTAGCATACAACAATTTCTTACAGTTTTCTCTTTATTTTATCATTTTCCCAATTATTTCAGAGCAAGAGGTGTTTTGCTAGTTAAATAGGGTGACAGTGGGGTCAGCAGCACTCTAATACTATTAATACATTATTTTAAGGGAACATTTTTCTCCCAGATTGAACCAGGTATTTAGGAACTCTAACGGAATCATCTTTAACTTGGCAGTCAAGTAATAAAGCACAGAAGACATTACTAATTTAAAACCATACTTCTAGAATTTGAGTTATTAAATTGAAGTATGTCGGTTTACAAATAGAATCAACTCTGACTACACACAGTGTCAAGGTTGAATTTCATTCCTATGAAAAAAAAATTGGTGTAATTAATTATGATGTCAGCCTCTCTAGAGGGGGCATCCTGTCCCTAGAGGTATACAACTAATGTGTGCTGTTTGCAGCCCTAGGCCATAAAACAAGTATTCTTTTTCTTTTCTCTGCTTTGTATAAACATGCAATTCCAAATACAGTAAATGATCTGATTAAAAGCTATCACATGCAGAGATGGCGTGTGCATTGCTACTGAGACAGCCAGTAAAGTAACCACCAGGACAAAAGATAACATTTAAGAGCTAAATTAAACCAGTTATCCCTTTCAACTCCCTCTAATTTCAAATACAATTATGTACTATTCTGGACACCAAAGCCTTAATGTTCCTCACCAACCACTTAATGCCACTCCTGAGCATCCAGTAGAGACCACCTAACTCCACCAATTGCCCCAGCAGAGCTCCTGCAGCAACACTATGAAATCACAAAACCACTTGTTCACTGAAGCACTCCCCTTCTTTCGGCTGTCTTCAGTACCAGGGCAGCAGGTTTTGTTTTATTTTCTCTTTCCTCTCCATTACTCTAGGGTGTTTTGAATTTCATTATAATAATGATTCATTTCATATGCATATTGCAAAAAGGTTTAGGGACCGCTCAGTGCAGAAATGGGTGGATAACGTTACAGAAAATTTGACCCATGAGAAGGAACTGCCATCTATATTCCTTTGCTTAGTAAACTATTTTAAACAGCATCTAAAAATGTGTAGCATAACTATGCTGGCTTATGGAATAATCCACAGAATATGAAGTTGCTTTCCAACTGACTGAGACAGACATGCTGTTAAGTGATCTGTGTGATTTGCTTGGTGTAATAACCAGTTGTCTCTGGCTCACTGGGTGCCAGGGGCTACTAGAACAACTCAGCCTTGAGCTTGACAGGGACTGCTGAGTGACCACACATGATTTTGCTACAAGCAGCCATTTGCCTGGTTAAAATCAATAAAATCCTGCTGTAATAGCAGCATTTGGATATGTGACTCTACTGTTTTCATTGAGAAGTCTTACTATTTAATTTACTCATATGCATCTAATTCTCTCTTGCTCTTCCCCTAGCAGGATGTCACAGTTTACTACGTTGTATTTTGGACAAACACTCTCAAATAATTCAGCTGTAAACTCGTTCCTGGGTTAGCAGCCTTTCCAAGGTTTTGTTTACTGAATCACCAATAATTAGAAAATAAGAGTGTATTTTCACAGTCACACACATGGGGAGAAGAGGAGACTGGTCATTTGGCATAAACTATGAGAAAACAATACCTTTCAAGACACTTTGCATGACTCCTAAATTGCTTAACTTTTAAGAATAAATTTTAAATTATTTTAACAAAGTTTCTTGGTTGGGATAGAGAGGAAGATTGTAAAGGGAATATAGTTTCACAAGCACTATAAGAGATTGCAGAATTGCAAGAGAAGCAGTGTCAATAAACAAACAAATTAATAGGTAAAAATAAATAAACAGCAAGCCTCTTTTGCCCAATTACTGTTCAAAGGAATTTGTTGTTAACTAATTGGAATTAGTCCTGGAAGAGTTAAGTTAGTTCTTATCATAACTCTTATACTATTCCTATGTAAAAATTACTTATTTCATTTTCTGCAAATTTTGGAATATAAACGACACATCCCAACATTTCCAAGAAGAGTAAGAAGAGCAATTTCAAGGCTAGACAGTTTGTGTGGTTTTTTAATACTTCTTATGGGAGGGGGGACTATATATAATTGTTTAATTTCAAACATGTTTGAGAGTGAAAGGGAGTGTTATTCATAATTACGTGAAGACAGTCAATACAGTTCTGGACAGATTGGGAATATATAGTCAACCAGGCAATGTTTCTCAAGGTTCTAAGGACATTGGCTAAGCTTACTAACCGCAGGAGATCCACGGAAGGGGTAGTCTGGTAGGAAGATAAGAATGTATCCTATTCTACCACCTCCCTTATCTTGGCAGACAGTTAATAAATATGTTTCATCCATTATTTACTTATGTTCCTTAGGACTTTCAAATGCCTCAGTCCATGATACTGTACAGAGCCAACTTTGTTCAATGTTACATAAAGTAAAGAGTTTGAAAAATTCAATTTTGCAGTGTTTCCTAAAGTATGGATACAACAGAAATCCTACAGGACATGTAGCAGATCTCTAGAGATATTGTTAAGTCCTAATTATCAAACAAGGGAATTAATTCTGCAGTCAAACGTATTCAGGATACTTAGTAGCACAGGTCCTAATGCAATAATTCAGGGATGGTGCACATTTTAGAGAATCCAGAAGTGACAACAGTGTATCCACAGAGTATTTCAATAAAGATGCAACCTGAAAACTAAAATAGGTAAAAATAAAATTGCATGTTAATCTACAAAATTAGAAATATGGATTTTCTCACTGGGAGGAGGTGAGTGGTGATATACTTTAATCCCCTTATGTTGCACAGGATGGACATCAGGTTCACTGACGTTAAATAACAGACACAAAGACACCCAACCAGGTACTTGTCCACTGGGACTGTAACATAACTTTGCCTCCATTTCGTATCTTATGAAAGAAAAAAATAGAATTGTTGATATAGAACACAGAAATATTCCAATTCCTTCCTATGTCCTCATATCAAGATGATACTATTTCTTTCTTATTTATTTTGCTACAGTATTTTTATCCACTCTGGATACAATGCAATCACATTTGAGGTTTGGCAGACTGCCCTTTTGGCTTAGCAGAGTTGATAAAAGGTTGCCAAATACCACAGTAGTTCATATTTATTTTCTGTTTTATGACTTTTTTTCCCCCAAACCCTCTGTGCTTTTACTCAGTAAACCATCAATCAACTCTAGAAAAAAAAACATTACTTCTTCTGTGGGTTGCCAATGTGACTCTAGCTGCGAACAGCATGACTTTTATGCACACAAAATATATATGTTTTTAATAGTTCTAATCCAGGGGGGAAATATCACATTTTAGAAACCTTATGTATATATGTGTTTGTGTGAATAGATCTACATCGCTCTGTACATACTCATAAATATGTGTTTATGAATGTGTAAACCTTCCAGCTAAAAATATGTTAAAACTTATATCCCAAATATGTATAAAATTTGATTGAATTTTTTTCTTTTTTGAGACTTGGCATTGGTAGTGGTTCAGTGTTACCAGAAAACAAACAATTTGGAGCTCTGGTAATAAATACAGAATAGCCCCAGGTGGTATAATCTAATGTTGACTAATTCATGGATTGGAAGATATTTGAGTATATACAATCATCTCTTTTTGCAGAGTTAGGTTTCCAAGCCAGTATCCAATGTGAAATAGACTATTGGTTACTATGTTGGAACAGGCCCATCTGCCAAACATTTGTGCCCAGTATAGTCTTGGCTATGTATGATTACCTTTGTCATTGTTGTTATGGAAGCAAAGAGCTAGACACCAACTCTACAGTTTCTACAGCCCACACATACTCACTAACATAATTAAGGAGCTAGTATAACGATTAGCAGCATCGTTTCTGGGTTTGTAGTTTGGATCTGCTGTGTACAAATTCTTGCTTACTTTAAGTGAAGCACTTTACCTCTCTAAGTTCTGTATATAAAATTGGGATAATAATATTTCCCCGACTGTGCTGTAGTTAATGAGTCAAGGAAGTACGGTGCTTGGCACAGCACCTGCAGGCAAGCATTCATCAACTAATTCATTTAATTTTCAAATATTGGCAACTAGTATATGCATAATAAATAGTAGCAATTGTTTTGCACTTTTCAAATGGAAAACAGGGCCATTTGTATCCATTTATGATAAAGAATTGTTTTTAATTCTGTCTCTCATCACACTTCCCCTTCTACCCCTATTATATAAATAACTGAATTTAGGAATGATCATAGCAGGCACTTTACTGCTACTTTTTGCTTAAAAATATAGATATAAGCTCCACTAACATTCTCAAAACTCAAGTTTCATTCATAATTGAATGCCAGATTTACAGTGTTGTTTACAGTATGAAATTAGACAATCTTCAACCACCTTACTCCTATAATGAGAAATACCAATACAAATATACTATAACTTACAGGATTACTTAATATCATAAGCTTAAAAGCTACAGTTTTGTCACTCCACCACCATTCCTTTCCTTCACCTAAAACATACATCATTCCAGCCTACAGATTCCCAAACATATATTATTATCATGCTTGAAAGATTAAATGATTACCAGATAGCTGGATTTGTGCAACACTATTATACTATTTTTCAAATTCTTCAAACTGAAAAATTCGAAATAATCAAACTCCGGTCCATCTCATTGTTTAAATAAAAACAAATATTATGGGGTGTTATATAAGAACTTGCAGCTGGGATCAGAAAAGTTTCTAGCCCATTTTTGTTCTTCAAAAGATGTATAAGTTCCTTAACTTCTCTGGCTTCAGTTTCCTACTCTGAAATGGGAATAACTACTGTTTTAATGAGCTTTAAATGAGATAATTTATATAAAGATGTTTACACAATGCACAGCATAAAAAACACTAAGTATTTGTTATTTTATTAATATAATTTTTGAATATTTTCAAATGTATAAAATATTAGACAAAGGAATGTATTATGTTTCTGTTAATAATGTATTTCAGGCCCTTAGAATTTTTAATCCTTTGTGTTATATAAAGTAGAATGTCTTAATTGATAAATATTAAACTTATCAATCTTTCTTTACTTTGCAGAGGTGTTCATAATTATAAGAAGTTTATGAACTTTCATGAACTCATTGATGGTAAAATCTAAAGAAGTCAGATATACAGCATTTCAGTATTTTCTATTTTCTCAATGCATCCTCAGAGGGCTGGGTGTGAGTGTTACGGGGGTAGATGGAGGAGAGTTTGGCAGTCATTGCTCAAACAAACCAGACCAGGGGACAGGTCGTCTGTGCTTAGGAGTGTTTGGAGGTAGTTTCCCCTCCAATTTGCATCTGGACTTAGGCAAGTGGCCATACCTGAAGAAAAACCTAGATGTTACTATCTAATAACAAAAAGTATGTAGAACAATCATAGTCCATGAGTCCATTTTACGGAGCAAAGTCAATCTCTACAGTTATGAGGAAAGAATTGTATTTGGGTAGTTTGATTTCTTTCTGTTATTGCAGGAAAGTAAGGCTGCTGACACTTAATTATTTTCTGAGTTTGATAGTATATCCTCAATAAACTATAAAGCAACATAGATCAGATAAAAAATTTATAAAGATTATGGTCCATAAAAAAAGATATAGGCAATATGGGCTTACTATTTATAACAAATACAAGATATATGTTTTTTACATTTACAATAATATCTTTAAAAATAATTACATAGTAATAGGGCAACTTGTTCCAAATTATTTCACTGCTAAAGTAAAACAAAACAAAACAAAAAAACAGAATTAGCACATCGTTAACAGATTTGAGGACATGTAAACCAGTTCTTCATAGTTGCCTGATAAGTCCTTCAAATCCCAGATGATTGCATTCAATTTTCTTGAAAATATTTATATTCCTGCTTCCCTGTAAAGCACTAGTAGGCTGATTGATCACAGGAGTGAAATATGCTAGAGAATGCATATTTATAAATTGTGGTTTATTCATTAATACTATTAGTCCTTGTTACTTAATGTGCAGACCCTAACCCAGTTGCCTCATCAGAACCCAGAAGCTTGAGTAATGCAGTATTTCAGGCCTTACCCAAGATTACTAAAAGCAGATTTGCACCTTAACAAGATTCCCAGGAGATTTGTATGTACATTATATTTTGAGAAGCCCCACTAAAGGTATTCTTGTGATTTAAAATTTTTAAAATACATTCTTGTTTGTTTGTTTTGAGATGGAGTCTTGCTCTGTCACCCACTCTGGAGTGCAGTGGCGCTATCTCGGCTCACTGCAAGCTCTGCCTCCCAGGTTCACGCCATTATCCTGCCTCAGCCTCCTGAGTAGCTGGGACTACAGGCGCCCGCCACCACGCTCGACTAATTTTTTGTATTTTTTTAGTAGAGACGGGGTTTCACGGTGTTAGCCAGGACGGTCTTGATCTCCTGACCTCGTGATCCACCCGCCTCGGCCTCCCAAAGTGCTGGGATTACAGGCGTGAGCCACTGCGCCCGGCCTTTTAAATACATTTTTAATAGAAGAGTACCTTGAGGCTAGGTATAAAAATTACCGTGTATACAATGTATTGAATATGTCTTACCTTTTATAGAAAATTTTGTTTAAATTAATATGACAAAACAGGCAAAATGACAAAGATCACACAAACTTCATGGAGTTTGTGGAATCCATTTTTTTTAAAAGTCTACTCTGCAATATAAAACATTGCTTAAATTATTACCAAATCTGTAGTCAAAGTACGAAAAAATCAATACATTCTAGAGATAAACTAAATATGGTAGCAGGGCTTTCTCTCCCCATGGCTTGGATAAATTGCTGCTTAGAATCACCATCAAGGCTACTTTTGTGTGTGTATACGCAGCAAGGGGGCATGATTATAACAGTTTAGTTTCTACACGTAGAGACTTTCAGGTCACTGGTTTCTAATTTCAGTGCATTCCTTTGTTTAATGTCTTGCTCTGTTTACAGACTCTTGAAAGCAGGGCCTGTGTTTCATTAGCTTTTGTAATTCCAGCAATAGCTTTAGTCCTTGCAAAAAAAGACGGTGCTTAATGAATATTTATTGAAGGTAACTGAAAATACATTTAACAAAGTGATCAACATAGGATCAAAAGCCTTTTTAAATTTTATAAGAATATTCCATATATTGTCCTTGTCCTTAGTGGCTAAAGAAAGCAACATTTAAAAATAATACTAACTCCAGTATTGAAAAATACACAAGACACAGCAATAAAACAGGTACATGAAATGCTCAGAGAAAAAAAATTAAACATAGACGAGAATATATGTGGAAAATGTTCACCAAAATGACTGCATGTTTGTGGAATTATATTTTATTTGCTATGTTTCTTCCTATCATAAAACCATGTGGACATAATCTATTGAGCATTCATATTTTATAATCATTCTATATTAGCCTTTTTTCTGTTAACTTAAAAATAGTTTTAAGCATAGGACTTAGAATCCTTTTTTATGAATTTAATATCCTTTTTGAAAGCAGAGTGTTAGTATAAATACAGAATTTTTTTTATTTAAAGTGGCTTCTATGTGATATTTTTAATAATTGGCTAATCAAAAGCAATCAACATGGAAGGTTTAGGAGCCTTACAGTTCAAAAGATTGACTGAAATTCAAATTCAGCCATCTCATTTATTAGTTATGAGACAATGGATACGTCATTTAAATTCTCAGATTCCCAGTTTCCTCATCTATTGAAAATTAGATAAAAATATAGAGCTTATAATATTCTTGGGAATATAATAAATGTAAAGTACTGGGAGCAGGTAGTTACTCAATATTAGCTATTAATATTGTTTATGCTACTTTATATATACAACAGTGAGCACCTAAGTATATGATGAAACATTCTTATATTAAACTTCTGTCACTAGTATTCTTTATTTCTATCACTCTTCTTAAGAGAGCTTATATTATGCTGCAAAATTTCTGTCCAAAATACACCAGAGATGTAAAGAATCTTATAACTGACTACTACAGAGCAAAATATTTTCAAGTAACAACTATAATTTTGGTGAAATATTTCAAGCTTAAGAAAAAGAGGTATTAATTATTAGAAGCTGAATGTGTGTGTATATATATATAATATATATAGTGTTTCAACACAAGATATATGTTGCTATCTTCTTTTATGGAGGAGGAAACTGAAAAAATACAAAATTCCCTTTACCTAATATTAATATGATTATTTCATGATATTCATCATTGGTAATTGTCTTAACACTGATAATTACATTGAACCTTTTCTTTTAAAAGATTGAAAATTTATTGTAGTTTCATTGAACATTATTTTAACACAGGCATATTTGGGTCAAAAATAAATCATGCCTATTAAAAATTTTTCCTCAAATTTGTTTACAAATATAATTTTAATTCAGTAAAAAAACTGTTAAAACTGTAAATACCAAGATATTAAGAATGCTGATTTCAATTATTAATTCACAGCCTCTTGAGTCTTATATTGACCAAAGGGAAAAACAAGTGGAAAGAGATATTCTTGCTTGCTATTTTAAAAGGAAATTCTAATTGGCACATGGCCCAAAACCGCTGGATTAACAATTCTGCTATTAAGGCCCTTGTGGTCCTATATTAAGCACCTTCCTGTGCACCAGGTATATGATTGTCAAAGATTTTGTAATCATGAAGGGAATAAGTAGTAAAAATGTTTTACACATAATACTCCCATTCAGCTTCCATAATAATGCTATTTTTCCTATGCTTAAAATGTTACACCAAACTCTAATAGTTGCTACTTGGAAAAAGTTTTGCTCACTGGCAGTCAGTTTCAAGTTTGGATTCATTGCTCCCTTCCTCCCTCCCTCTCTCCCTCTCTTCCTTCCTACCTTCCTTCCTGCCTGCCTGCCTGCCTGCCTGTCTTCCTGCCTGCCTGCCTGCCTGCCTGTCTTCCTGCCTGCCTGCCTGCCTGCCATCTAGCCTGCCTGCCTGCCTAACCTGCCTTCCTGCCTGCCTAACCTGCCTTCCTGCCTGCCTGCCTTCCTTCCATCTGCCTACCTTCTTCACCTTTCTTTCTTTCTCTTTCTCTCCTTCCTTCCTCTTTCTCTTTCTTTCTCTCTCTCTTTCTTTCCTTCTCTTTCTCTTCTTCCTTTCTTCCTTCCTTCTTCCTTCTTCCTTTCTTCCTTTGTTTCTTTTCCTTGATTACAAAGTTTGTGACCCAAAATATCTTCACAAGCCTTGCTAAAGTAAGTAGTAAAGTATAATTAAATATATTTTAAATTTTTTATTTATTTTCCTGTAAGTTACTGGGTTACACACAGTATTTGTTTATGTGAGGAAGTTCTTTAGTGGTGATTTGTGAGATTTTGCTGCACCCATCATCCAAACAGTAAACACTGCACCAAACTTGTAGTCTTTTATACCTCACCCCGCTCCCACTCTTCCCCCTAAGTCCCCAAAGTCCATTGTATAATTCTCATGCCTCTAAAATTGCTTATGGATTGAGCCTCTTCTTTCAATATTTTCTTATGTGCAGAACTTTCAGGATAAGCATAATAATTATGAGAGTTTTTTTAATGGAAGAAAAGGCAGTGCCAAAATATATAATGTGACAACCTATAAAACACGGGAATAAAAATACCTAACATTACTATACAATAAATTGTATGAGAATTGGATAGTACTAAACTAGACATCTAAGGAAAAGCTGAACAAAGGAAAAAATCCTGGAAGGATTAGCCACCATTCCAACCAAATCTTATTGGGCCAGTAGGATTCTAATATTTAAATAACAAAGAATAGACACTGATAAATGACTATGTCAAACACACAAATTAATGTACTCTGATGATACTAAGGAAGAAATTATTTGCATAAAAATGTACCTGATTTGTCTAGAAGCAACTCATTTTCTATTCTGATTTCACTGCCTAGGGCACTGTTGGAGCCTGAGGGGATTAAAAAAGTATGTGCAAGAAACAGAGCAACTAAATACCATAAAATAGAACAAGGCAGAGTACTACATCTAGGTATGGAATGTTGTTTCCATGAGCAGTAACATACATAACAAGGACTAATCTTATGACCAAGTGACCACAGTGTAGTTGTTACAGAAGAGAAAATAAAGTTTAGGAAATAATTAGGAATAGGTTTATTTAGTTCCATCATTTTTCTTTGGATTGAACTTTATTTTGTCTTATAAAGGCCAAGTGGTAACATCATGACCTGACATTTATGATTCCGATGGCAACCATCACAGGCACCAGCTTGTCCCAACGCCATCCTAAATCCATGGCTAATCATTTTCAGGCTCATCATTCTGTAGTATCCAAAATGAGGATAGATCTCCAAAAGAGCAAACCACTCTCCCTCCATCAGACAATCTGTGTAATTCCTCACACCCATAAGTGCAGATTGTTCATCTGGAGCTGTTCATTTTCCTGTTTCCTGACAGGAGCATTAGGAATCGAATCAGTGATGATTGTGGGGACTGATTGTTCACCAGTACCAACTCTTTTCACTGGTCAGTAAGAGAGATCACTACCATTGGCCAATTCATATGATGTAATGGAACAGAGATGCACACTCAAGGCATTACAACTCTCAGAATTCCTAAAGTAATTCCGACAGCAATAAAAACTAGAATCAAATTTAACCATAAGCAAAGGAAGCATGAAGAAAAGTGGGTGTATCCTACTATTTAACCAAAATATTAATAATAGAGATTATTGCTGTACAACCCCAGGTGTACAGTTGATACTCAAATATTTGTTGAATGTGTAAATGAAGGAGATGAGAGGAAGGAAGGAAGAGAGAAAGGGTGGGAGGGAGGAAGGGAAGAAGGAAGGGAGGAAAGGAGGAAGGAAGAAAAGGAAGGAAGGAAAGAAGGAAGGAAGGAAAGAAGGAAGGAAGGAAAGAAGGAAGGAAGGAGGGAAGGAAACAGGTATCAAGATAAACATAAACAGTATTTATCTAGACTTTATTGTACATATAAATAAAAATCTGAAAGAAAAAAGATATCGTTTGAGAATGTATTTATTTCATGGTGCTTATTTAGGTATTACTCAGTATAATTTGCCTATTATTCTATTCTTTATCAAATATAACAGGTTAACCATTGTTGTCAACAATGCTGTACTATATACTATATGACAAATGGTCCTTCGAGTGTTCTTATAGAAGAACAATAATTAGTGCTTTATTATGCACAATATAGTAAAATTCAGGTTGAAAAATAACCTAGACTTTTTAGATAACTGGTCTAAATAAAAAAAATCAGAGATCAAGTTGAAAAATAGTAAAGATGACTACCAAAGCACAGGCTTTAAAATACCAGCAGGAAAGAGTACAGCAAGTGACACACAAACTACCAGCAGCTTAGTCCTAATTGGTAAAAGTCACATTGATGTGTAAATGTAGCACTGAAGTAAAACATACAAATGACACTACTTTTTAGCTTATCCACTGGGGACAGGAAAAAGTAGACACCAAGCCTATTAGCATCTGAAAAGTCAACACGTAATATTTTATGGAGGTACTTAACGCTCTTTTTAGTTAATAAAAATTTTTAAAAGACGGGATATTAAGAAAGTAGTTCCCTCCAAATAAATGGGCCTGTTCAAAATGGATTCAATAACTACTCTCAGAGTAATTACAAATAATCACCATGGAAATTTAAGCTCCAGCAACTGCAGCTTAATTTTTTATTTTCCCCTTATAATTTTCTTTAGCAGAAATTTATTAAGCTATTATTAATTAATGTTGAAGTTTATGAGAAAAATGTACAGTATCTAATGCTATATTCTAAAGTATCCTTAGATATTAATGTAAAAGCTATTAAATGTCTATGCCATTATTGTAAAGGGTTATAATTTTATCAAAATAAATACTTACCAAATTAGTATAATAATAGAAGCCTTTTATTCACCCGTACCTGGAACAATCTTGGTTTGATGCACACACACAAAAAACTTAACGTTTATCTCTCTGGTTACAAAACTCCAAATTTCCATTATTGGGCTCCTAATAAAATATCCGGCTTCCAATGAGGAAAGGAGTTCTCATTTGATAAATGGTGCTGGGATAACTAGCTAGCCATATGCAAAGATTGAAACTGGACTTCTTCCTTACACCGTATTCTAAAACCAACTCAAGATATATTAAAGACTTAAATGTAAAACCTTAAAACTAGAAAACCCTTGGAAGATAATCTAGGAAATACCATTCTAGACATAGGACCTGGCAGAGATTTCATGACAGGGACACCAAAAGCAATTAAAACAAAAACAAAAATTAGCAAATGAAACCAAATTAAAATAAAGAGATTTTACATAGCAGAAGAAACTATGAACAGAGTAGACAGACAACCTACAGTATGGGAGAAAATATTTGCAATCTACGCATCCCACAAAGGTCTAATATCCAGAATCTATAAGGAACATAAACAAATCAACAAGTAAAATGAACAAAAACACAAATAATCTCATTCAAAAGTGGGCAAAGGACCTAAACAGACAATTTTCAAAAGAAGAGATACACACAGCCAACAAGCATATGAAAAAACATGCTCAACATCACTAATCAATAGACAAATACAAATCAAAACCACAATGAGATACCATCTCTCACCAGTCAGAATGACTGTTATTAAAAAGTCAAAAAAATAACAGATGCTGGAGAGTTTGTGAAGAAAAGAGATCACTATACACTGCTGGTGGAAATGTAAATTAGTTCAACCATTGTGGAAAGCAGTTCAGCAATTTCTCAAAGAATTCGAGAAATCCCATTATTCAACCTAACAATCCCGTTATTGGGCATACACCCAAAGGAATATAAACTGATCTCCCATAAAGACACACTTACAGGTAGGTTCATTGCAGAACTGTTCACAATAGTGAAGATATGGAGTCAACCTAAATGCCCATCAAGAGTAGACTGAGTAAAGAAAATGTGGTACATATATACCATGTAATACTACACAGCCATAAAAAGAACAAGACCGTTTCCTTTGCAGGATACTGTAAGCCAGTATCCTAAGTGAACTAACACAGTTACAGAAAACAAAATACCACATGTTCTCACTTATAAGTGGGAGCTAAACATGGACTACGTATGGACACAAAGAAGAGAAAAATAGACACCAGGGCCTACTTGAGGGTGGAGGGACAGAGAACGGTGAGGATCGAAAAAAAGCTACCTATCAAGTACTGTGCTTATTATGTGGGTGGCGAAATAATCTGTACATCAAACCCCCATGATATGTAATTTACCTATATAACAAACCTGTACATGCACCCCGAACCTAACATGAAAGTTAAAAAAAATAACCAGCTTCAAATGCACTAGATCTATAAATTGAACTCTTAAATTAAATTAAGAACAAATATTACATTGGGCTTGTCCTCCTAATGTTATAACATAACTCTCTCTAACACAAATGCAGTTACTTTCCATGACATTATTTCAAAGTTTAGGCAAAAGTTCATTGAGTGTCACTAGGCATTATGACAGGTGCTTTACATAAATCATTCATGTAAACAAAGCAATTCTAAGCAATTGTAATTCCATCTTACAAAGTGGAAAATTAAGGTGTGAAGAAATTAACTATTCCAAATACATACAAATGTTAGGTGTGCAGAATGGAACATAAACGACTGCACACTATTTCCACGATGCTGTGATCTGGCCCTAGATTAGATGGCACAGGTGTTTATGAAACAAACACACTAAAGCTAAACCTGTCCTAGATCAGTAGGATTATGATCAAGCGGTAATATAGCCCAGGTAGAACCCAAGTGCATGAATATGGGTATGCACACAAGTGGTTTTTTTCTCTCTCTCTCCACCTCCCCCCACACACACTCACACTCACCATTCACAGTCACAATATTTTAAATTTATTCCTTTTTTCTTATCTAAGTTAGCATTAATGTTCTCTTCCTACCCTCTCCAGGCTTGTGCACATCCTGAAGACAGCAGGAGGATAAATTCCTCTTTTGGTATTTCAAAAATTAGGTGTAATATCACAAATATTTTGGGTCGGGTGTGGTTTCTAACGCCTCTAATCTCAGCACTTTGGGAGGCCGAGGCAGGCGGATCACGAGGTCAAGAGTTCGAGACCAGTGTGACAACATGGTAAAACCCCGTCTCTACTAAAAATACAAAAATAGCTGGGTGCGGTGGCACGCACTATATTTTAAATCCCCGTGGGCTGAAATTATGTTAAAAGACACAAGTTTTTGTAAAACAAGGTTTTTTTGGTAAGTGTTGATGTGTGTTGATGGTATTGCATGTTTAAAGGATAAAGTGAGCTGACTATAAGTCAGCCCTCCTTATCCATCAGAGGGTTCTGCATCCTCGAATTCAACTAACCTACTGTAGATCGAAAATATTAAATAAAAAACACAACTAAAAAAAACAATAAAAAATAAAAATTTAAAAAGCAATACAGCAAACAACTATTTGCATAGCATGTACATTGTATTAGGTATTATAATTAATCTAGAGATGATAAAGTATATGGGAAGATGTGTAAGAGTTATATGCAAATACTATGCTATTTTATATAAGGGCCTTGAGAATACTCAGATTTTGGTATTGCCTGGGGTCCTGACCCCATTCCACAAGGGCTGCATAACGTATTAATGAGGTCACAAAATTTTGGAATTTTATTAACTCCCTTAAGAGAAAGCAGTGTGCAGAAGACATACTGTAAAGGATACTATTTTATTTAGAAATTTTAATTTGTATAAAATATGTTCCCTCTCATTCTCTTTCTGTTTGACACATATTACTGAACTTGTTTCTCTAATGAACCCTTGACAATATTCTACATCATGTCTTACAATACTCATAGATGGAAGCTACATGAGCATATAAATACCTTAGCATTCTCTATTTTTGATGATAATTTTTATAAAATATAATGTAATATTTAATACTTAGACTTTCTTAGTAAAATCACCTTAGTAATGTCATACCAATGATATTATGCACTTAAATTTATTTTCATTTATTTTTATTTACTTATTTATTTACTTTTTGAGACAGAGTCTCACTTTGTCACCCAGGCTGGAATGCAGTGGCATGATGTCAGCTCACTGCAACCTCGACCTCCTGGGCTCAAGCAATCTTCCTGTCTTAGCCCTCCAAGCATTAACAGCTGGCACCACAGATGCACGCCACCACCCCCGGCTAATTTTTTGTAGAGACAGGGTTTCATCATGTTGCCCAGGCTGGCCTTGAACTGATGAGCTCAAATGATTTGCTGGCCTTTGCCTTCCAAAGTGCTAGGATTACAGGAGTGAGCCACCACACGCGGTCTGATTTTTATTTTTATATAGATAAATATTTGATCCCAAGAATTATTTTTAAGATTCTAAAGAACTAGCACACTAGGGGCCAAAATAAGTATATACAAATAAATCACTGATGCTGATTCTAGAATATACAGACTTTCCCCTCAATTGACAGTTTTAATTGGCTTTCTTCATTAATAACATTTTCATTTTAGGACAAATTTTTTATCGAGGTTTGAATTCTTGACTGGTTTCAGCATATTGATTAAATTTAAGTGTATACTTATGTTCCTTTCTCCTAGCCATGGGCAGATTCACTAGCTTGGGCAAATGAGAAAACATATATTTTAATTAAAATGTGTAAAAAAATAAGGACTAAAAACTCCATTTTATATTTGTATTGCTGTTTTTAAGTGGTGTTTAAGTTATTCTGTTTACTTTTTCAATTCAAAACATTTTGATAAGGTTTTTCAGGAGAGAAGGATTTACTTCAAATCCAAATTTAATTAGTATTTAATTTTTTGTTTTTAGAAAAAGTGTTTATACAGAATAAACACAGAAAATGACATCTTAAACTCACATGCTGTGACACAGTATCTGCAGAAAAGAACATGAAAAAAATTAAACTCAAGAATATATAAAATCAATAGACTAATTAATAACTTATTGTAGTCTCCTTCCATATTGTAAATCTTGGTCAAGCCAGAAATATAAGACAAATCAGTATTTTCTGTCAAAAAGGTGTGATGGGCCAGGCGCGGTGGCTCACGCCTGTAGTCCCAGTACTTGGGGAGGCCGAGGTGGGCAGATCACGAGGTCAGGAGATTGAGACCATCCTGGCTAACACGGTGAAACTCCGTCTCTACTAAAAAAATAAAAAAAAATTAGCTGGGCGAGGTGTCGGGCACCTGTTGTCCCAGCTATGTAGGAGGCTGAGGCAGGAGAATGGCGTGAACCCTGGCGGGGGGAGCCTGCAGTGAGCCAAGATCGTGCCACTGCACTCCAGCCTGGGTCAAAGAGCGAGACTCTGTCTCAAAAAATAAATAAATAAATAAAAATAAAAAATAAAAATAAAAATAAAGTGTGATGATTTCTTTTAAATGCAAATCGAAAAAGTTTAATTTAAACTTAAAATGGGTGTCAATATGCACGATGACAAGAAAATAACCTACAAAGAAGGGGTTCATGAGGGTAGCCAAAACCAACAGATATATTCCAGCTCATCAGGTCCTCCAACTGAGCACAGGAAAGATAAAATGCTTGACTGTGAAAATCATATTCTAAATACAGAAAAGAGCCATTGGTTTTCCAAATTTAATCAGGTGCCCAAATCTTAACAGGATGCCCACTCAAGCTTTATTACTTATGTACCCCATTGTAAAACTTTCCACTTGCTTCCTCCCAAAGTAATTGATGAGGAGAAAAAAAAAAACCTTTCAAAAGGTATTTTTGTTTGACTTTTTCTTTACTGAAATGAATAACCTTGGAAGGACCTTAGAGAAGGGCTTGGGATTTGATTACCTCCTCATTTGTAGTCCAGATGAGTTGAGGATAATGACTTTTACTATGATAAAAAATATGATATCTTTATTATTGGAAATGATTCAATGAAAGGATGACACTTCTCATTGGACTTTCAGGGAGTCCCTTAAAAATAGTTAATTAGGGAGAGTATCTGTTGTAACTTTTAAAATATGCTTTTAACCAGGCACAGTGGCTCACTCCTGTAATCCCAGCTCTTGAGGAAGCTTAGGCAAGAGGACTGCTGGAGGTCAGGAGTTAGACACCAGTCTAGGCAACATAGTGAGACCCCATCTTTACAAAAATGAAAATTAAAAAATTAGCAGTGCATGGTGGCACCTGCCTCTGGTCCCAGCTACTCAGGAGGCTGAGGTGGGAGGATGACCTGAGCCTAGGAAGCCGATGCTACAGTGAGCAGTGATCATGCCACTGCACTCCAGCCTAGGAGACAGAGCAAGACTCTCTTTCAAAAATAAATTAAAAATAAATAAATAGGTTTTACAATAATCTCTTTATTCTAATGTATTAGAAAGAGTAACCACGATGTTCAATAGAAAAGATAATTATGGGTACTTTAAACAAAAAGAATGCTTACCTGTTACTCTTTGCTGGAAGTAATTTTTAAGATAAGTATGATATAATGAATAATCAATAAATTTTTATATTGAATTTGTTCCATACATTCCATATATTAGGGTACAAATATATATATCCTAAATATTTTGTAAATATTTAGGTTAAAATGCTTATCTGACTTTTCAATGACAAATTTAGTCATCAAAAAAACCAAACGTAAGCCATATTATACACTATGCACTGTATTAAATACTACTGCAAGATAAAAGCAGGTTTTTGTTTAACTTATTATTTCTTCTACTCCTAGAAGGATATTTTTAGTCAATACCCCTAGATTTCTATCTTCTGTTTAACTCATTGAGTATTAAAAGATTTCCTCCTAGAAAAAGTAACACTCATACACTGTTGGTGGGAATATAAATTAGTTTAACCATTGTGGAAGACAGTGTGGTAATTGCTCAGGGTCCTAAAGACAGAAATGCCATTCGACCCAGCAATCCTATTACTGGGTATATATCCAATGGAATGCAAATCATTCTCTTATAAAGACACATGCATGTGTGCATTTGTTGCAGCACTATTCACAATAGCAAAGATATGGAATCAACCTAAATGCCGATCAATGATAGACTAGATAAAGAAAATGTGGTACATATACACCATGGAATACTATGCAGCCATAAAAAAAGAATGGGATCATGTCCTTTACAGGGACATGGATGGAGCTGGAGGCCATCATCTTTAGCAAACTAACAGAGGAACAGAAAACTAAATACTTCATGTTCTCACATATAAGTATGAGCTAAATTATGAGAACACATAGAGGGGAGCAACACATAGAGGGGAGCCTGTTTGAGGGTGGAGGATGGGAGGAGGAAAATGATTATGAAAAATAACAAATGGGTATTAGGCTTAATACCTAGGTGATGAAATAATCTGTACAATGAACCCCCATGACACAATGTTTACCTCTGTAACAAACCTGCTCATGTTCCCCTGAACTTAAAATTTAAAAAAAAATTAAAAAGATTCCCTCCTTTGACAAAATTATTCTATTCATAAGCTTCGAATACCAAGTTCTGATTACAGAGCAGATTCAAATTGCACCACATTTCTAGTTATTTACATTTTGTAAATGTTTTATATCACTAGTGACTTTGAATTCTCTATTATACAGTTGTAAGTTAAAGGTGGAAATGTTGATCTCCATTTTTATGTTCAGCTGAAAGCAGTATTTTACACTAGATAAATAAGTATGATTATGTTTTCTCACTCAGATCTTTCTTAGACCTGTGGGTTAGGAAAAAAATGAAGATACTTCAGAGGATCAGAAAGAAATAGGCAACAAGAGGAAAATTGAATCATGGAAATATAGTAGCTATTTCTTTTTGAACCTTACAGAGTAATAGGGTTTATATAAACATAAGCTAAACGGACCATTTTATATCCCTCTGAGACATCCTGGGAAGCCAAACTCATAAGAGTCATACTTCACTAGCAATGGTACAACATATCTCCTACCAAGTACTTAGTCAGTATTCATAGAAAAAGTCAGTATTTTAAATGGCATTCTTAAGAGAGTAAGCCAGACCATTTATTTTCTGGAAGAAATAAATGTGGAGTGGTAAATGATGCAGGAACTTTTTTTTATTAAGTCATCCTAATTTCAAAGTAGTTCTACAAATTCTGTGTCCAGAATCCCCAACTTAAGAATAAAAATATCTATTAATTGTTTCATATGAAATTATTATTCTTATGCAAGGTTTCCTGTTGTTCATTCAATTCCCCATGTGCCTTCATACCATAACTGGAAATAATTAGCAACATGTCTGGAAGATTTAGCTAAGAAACATGTTAATTTTGCCTGGAGACAGTTCTTTTATCCTGCACATTCATTTTCACTTTCTTACTGAGTTTGTCAATGTGATTTTTATCTCAACTGACTACTCTGTAAAATAGCTGTCTATATGAACATTGCTTTTGTAAAATGTTGAGAGCTGTTCCTTTTATTATTGAATTTGATGCCTCAACCTATATCAGGATTTTTAACACATTGGTACACATCAGCATGATTCAGCTCAGTAGTCCCTTGACTTTCCATTCTTCAAGAGTTACAACTATGTAATAAGGTTGACCCATAACATACACACACACACATGCACACACTCATATACAGACATAACTATTAAGATTTTCCACTTATATATACATTCATATGAGATTTAATTGTTTCATGTATTTATTTTTTCTTGGCATGCAGATGTCAATGTTTACTATGTTCTCACATTTATATATAATTACTAGTAAATCAGACATCTCTCATTAAGTTAAATGAAAGTTAAAATGAACATGTTTTATGGATTACCAATATTGATACCAAAGTATCAAGAAAATACTTTCAGTTTGTGACATGTTCAAAGTCATAATTATAAACAGATGTTTCCATGATGTAGTGCTAGAGCTATACTAAACAACAGACTCGTTTGAATTTGTGATGTTCTGGAATTTTTTTTTTTTTTTTTGAGACGGAGTCTTGCTCTGTCACCTAGGCTGGAGTGCGGTGGCGCTATCTCAGCTCACTGCAGCCTCTCCTCCTGGGTTCAAGGGATTATCTGGCCTCAGGCTCCCAAGTAGCTGGGATTACAAGCATGCGCCACTACGCCTGGCTAATTTTTGTATTTTTAGTAGAGATGAGGTTTCACCATGTTGGCCCCTAACCTCAAGTGATCCGCCCGCCTCCACCTCCCAAAGTGCTGGGATTACAGGTGTGAGCCACTGCACTCGGACGATATTCTGGATCTTTAAAATCATTAACATACTTACACTCTCATTATATTAAAGGGATATATATTAAATAAAAACAATTGAATTTTCTGAATTCTGAATAAATATGCGGTATCACATATATACCATATAGGAATTGCTAATATACTTGTGTATAAAATTCTATTTTAAAATGTTAACTTGTATATGTATTTTAATACATACAAATATTTCATGTATTTTTTAGATATTGTAATACATAATTATACATATATTTAGAAAAATAAGTGAAAACTTTCAATTTATGCAAAATTATTGAGAAATAGAAATGCAGTCTGTCTCATATTCTCCATTAGGTTATAAATTTAACAGTACCAAAGTTGTACATATTAGAGAATTTATTTTTAGAGTCCAAACAGAAAAAAAGCAGTTCTACTTTTTTATAAATATATGCATTTATACATTTTTAGTTCTCCATAAATATCAAAGTGTAAGAATTGCCTTTTTGATGACCACACCGTTTTCATATAATGTATCCAACTAATAAAGGCAGCATCTTGAGTCATGCGCAATTTTTTTAGGAAAGAGAGAAGAAGGTAATACACATGTACTGAACTACACTAACAGTATAAAATATAAAGATAAATTATATTATAAAGATAATATAAAGATAATCACTTCAAAATATTGAATTGTATGCGCAGACACTAATATATGCCATGAACATGCAGGCAAAAATAGACAGATTTTTAAAAGTCAACATTTCACAGTACAGGATGAAGATGATAACTTGCAAATGGCTCCCTTAGGACATCTTTATATAAGTTTAATTGCGTATGATAATGTATGGGTTTTTCAGGAAAATTTAAAAGTTTTTGAGATATGGCTAAAAACTTGTCCTGTCCTCAAAACGTATATTTGGTTCCTCTCAGCATTGGTGCTGTAAATTAAATGTTCTAAATAATTCAATACAGAACTCATACAATTGTCCACAATGTTTATCGTATATTTTATTTTCAGACCATAAAAAGGCTTGTTCTAGTAAACAAAACTGATTTTTTGACACTATATTAGTTAGCAAAAATGTCAAGTTTTTTATTTCCTTTTCTATGTAGTTGTCACATCAAATGTGTTCATCCACTCAACCTAAACTTATAAAACATCTAATATTTATAAAGCAGTCTACTTAGGAAAGTACTATATAGATTCCAAAATTGAATGAAATCTAAACTTGTTTTATAGGGCCCTACTTGTTTTGTATCAAAAATTTCTTTCATAATTTATTGTACAGTCAAAATTAATCATCTCAATAAAAAGCATTTTAAAAAGATTTTCTCCTTCATAGAAAAATGGAATCTTCTTTAAGCATATTAAATCTAGTTAAATAATTTAAATCGATTTTAGAAATACTTGTCTTAACTAATATATTTTCAAAATAATTTGTAAATTTATCCTTATTGATTTGCCAAAGATAGCTAGAGCTAATTTTAAAATTTTGCCCTCATTTGTTTGAAATTTTATATATAGATAGTTAAATGTTAAAAAAAAAAAATTAAGGCCCGGCGCAGTGGCTCATGCCTGTAATCCCAGCACTTTGGGAGGCCAAGGCAGGTGGAACACCTGAGGTCAGGAGTTTGAGACCAGCCTGGCCAATGTGGTGAAACACTGTCTCTACTAAAGATACAAAAATTAGTCGGGCATGGTGGCAGGCACCTGTAATCCCAGCTACCCGGTAGGCTGAGGCAGGAGAATTGCTTGAACCCAGGAGGCAGAGGTTGCAGTCAGCCCAGATCATGCCATTGCACTCCAACCTGGGCAACAAGAGTGAAACTCTGTCATATATATACACACACACACATATATATATATATATTAAGTCCAATCATCAGATGTAGAACATTAAAATTCAATTTTCAACTCAACAAAATGATCAAGGTCAGACAATGGAGCATAGTCCAGAAATGTCCCCAGTGAAAGTCTTAAATCCGTCTAAAAGATTCTATCCTCATAACGGGATAGATTTTGTAGCTGTTTTCGTGTCCCAGTGCCAGGTATCTCAAGCTGCAGGGTACTTCTCTTACCAGCGTAGGTGATAAATTGTGAATCAGGGTTAAACTATGCAAGAATAAAATATTTCGAAAGGTTTAAGATGTCCATATTGTTAAGAGAAATAGCATGTCATTCTAAAATTTTAATTTAAATTAATTCTAAATTTATTAGAATTTTTTAAGAATGTAAAAGAGAAAAGTGGTTCTAGAATGTTCTCATTTTATTTAGTCTGCCACTGAATGACCACAGGGAAAAAAAATATATATATATATATATTTTCTTCCTTCGAACAGGTATCTTTTTCTTACCATATTGTGGTAATATTAAGAACTCGTAAATCTTATTGTATGAACTGTAATTAACACTAATAGCATAGTGTTATAAAAGCTTTTAAAAACCATAATACAAGTTTGTGAGATTATCTGTTTAGCTAATAAAAATTACAAAGGAAATGATAAAAGTAGACATGTTTCAAAACAAAATCAACATGATAAAATTCTAGTTTCTCACACATCCAACAACTACTCTACATGAATGCAGTGATTCAAGAATATGGCTGATAGACAAACAGCTTGATGCAATAAATGGTGCCAAAATAACTCACAAACTACATGGCATAATAGAAGAAGGTTATTCCTAATTTTTTAAAAAAGAATGATAGTTTTTTTTTGCATATTGATCACAATCATTTGGTGATACATTAAAGCTTATCTTTAAAGAAATAATAAAAAGTAACAATTTCATGTATAAATTTATATTTTCAATACTGAATTAAAACCTAAAGACTTTCTAAATATTTCAATGAAAAACTACCCAAAGAATGAATATATTTAACATTCCATAATCATTTTTATGGTGATCTGAAGATAACTTGCATATTAAGGACTATATTGTATAACATATTCAAAAACTTAAAGAAGTCACTCCCTGTGCCTGTATCCACCTCAGAGTCATGGAATGGATTCCAAAATGGCACAATGTCAGAAAAGAAACAAAAATGGTTTCCAAGATTGCTTATCAAAAATATCATTCTCCAGGATTCCCTGAAAGATGTGTTTTTTGGTTTTTTGGTTTTGGTTCTTTCTTCTTGTGGCTTATGTTGATACATTATAAAGGCCATGGATAAAGGATAAAGTTAGAGTCCATTAGTAAAAGAGATAATATAAAGAATGTAGGTTTTTGAGGTCAGACATATCTGAGACAAAATCTCAGTTCTGCCACTAATAGTTCCATGACATTAAATAATTTAATTAACACCTGTTAGGCAGTTTATTTACCTGTATAATTGGAATAGTATATTATTTTACTCAATATCTATTTATGAGATTATTGTGTCCTTGCCAGTACTGTGAATCCAGGAAATTATTCAATGAACAGGACAAATGCTGTCACCTTAGTGTGGTGAAGGCAATAAGATAGTAAAAAAAATAAAATATTAGTGTTATATGAACTATGAAGAAAATAATACAAAACTAAAGAGTGGGAAGAAAGGAAGATTTTAGAAACAGTCACAGAAGATCTTTTTGAGGAAGTGGCTTTGAGCAGAGACTTAAAGGATGAGACTAATCATATGCTGGACAGAAAAAACAACAGAGAAACTTGGAGGCTATAAAACCTTGATTTGCTAAAGAAGCCAGCTTTGCTTTCAGCAGAGCAATTCAGAGGATGTGCTAAATTAAATAATGACTCCTCATCCCTACAACTTGTAAATGCTATCTTACATGACAAAAGGGACTTTGTGGATGTGATTAAGAATCTTGAGATGAGGGAATTATTCTGGATTGTAAGGGTGGAATATGCTTGTAGTCATATGTATCTTTATAGCATGGAGGCAGAGGAAGATTTGACTATAGAAGAGTGGTAGAAGATATGAAGCAAGAGGTTGGAGTGATGTAAATAAGGGGTCAACAGCTAAGGATGCAGGAAGCAAGAAAAGGCAAGTAATTAGAGTCTCCCCATAACCCCCAGAAGGGCCAAGCCCTGCTGATATCTTGATCTTAGCTCAGTGAAACTGATTTTGGGCTTCTGACCTCCCTCACTGTAAGATAACTTTGTGTTGTTTTAAGCCATTAAGTTTGTGGCAATTTGTTACAGTACTAATAGGATACTAATGCAGAGGAAAATGGCAAAAAAAAAAAGAAAGCTTAGAGAGGTAGCAGGTACCGGATCACTTGAGGCACTATAGAAGGATAATAGTGAAGAAAAAAAATAAAGACTCTCAGAGACTTCTATAATACTCTAAGCAGCAGATGGTTATGAGTTGGACGTGGGTGGTGGTGGTGGTGGTGGTTGAAGTGAGGGAAGGTTTCAGGCACCTGCTAAATTCTGAAGGTGGAGTTGGCAGGACTTGTTGATGGTTAGGATATATGGAGTGAAGAAGAAAGCCTTCCAAATACCTAGAGCAACCAGGTAATTGTGCATCATTCATGAGAGATGGTTAAACTTACACAAAGATTTTGACAGCTGGTGGAAAGAAAATCAGAGTTCATATTTTGCCCACGTTCAACTGTAAGCAGTGGAGTCACTTTAAATGTCAACCGATGGGTAAGGAAGAGTCACCTGGAGGATGACCAGGGACAATGAGGATGATAGTCTTTTACATTCCCAATCCCTATGGGATACTTAGAGATACACCATAAAGGACAAAAGATAAGAAACCTACTCCAGGAATTATATATTTTCTTAAAATGCATTAATTAAACAAAAGTTACCTATTATTCCTTTTTATCTTGTTAAAAAATATAAAAATAGATCGCATCTTCTCTCTGTCCAGTTTATTTACATATAAAATGACAAACATAGCCACTGAGAAATTAAATTCAAACTGACATGTGAAGTAACATCTAAGAAAAATACTGGCAGACAAAATAAAAGAAAAACACAGAATACTAAGTTTAAAATGTGAAAGTACTAATAACTAATTTAGAGGGCTGAGCATCAATGAAAGTGTAAGTGAAAATCAGTAACCTCACAGAATAAGAAGGTAAATCAAGGCACTGTTTGGAACTTCAGAAGTTCTATGTGACAGATAATTTTAATCCCCAAAGCATGATAATTTCTGCATTCCACTGATGTAACCATTGCAGAAGAGTGATATGAATTTATAACCATAAAAATGAAACTTCTAAAAAATACTAATGACAATATTACTGACAGAAATAACAAATACTAGATTTACCCCCACTTATCAAGAGTACATGCTTTTTCTACCACTATTCATATCTCTCTTAATTGTGTCACTTAATTGACTTTTCAAGGTTAAGCCATGGGCATCTATAAACAATACTGCATATCATAAATCATCCTGGAAAAGCACTGTTTTTTAAGTCTATCAGATAGTACACAATGTTTTAGAACAGCAGAACAAAGCTAAACTAATTTATATGTCCATAAATCACTGTCTTGTCTTGGTAAATATTAGTATATTAAGAAAAAGAGACAGAGAGAGGGAGAAACATAGAATAACAAAAACATTTCAAAAATACACTGAATAACCTATTAAACATAATTTGGAGAATTACAATGATTGCTCCTTAAATTTTGTCGTAAGCCATACATAAAATAATATTAATAATAATAATAACAATATGGGGATAAAAAAGGTCATATTTATATATATATGAGCAGCATTAAAAGTATACCTTCTACCACGCTCAGATTCAATAAGGATGTTTATCTCTATTAGGTGTTATATACAATCATATAAAGGAATTGATAATGGCATTATTGAAAGTGAAAGATTCTGTGGGTATTTTTTTTTGTTTTTTGTTTTTTGTTTTTTGAGACGGAGTTTCACACTTGTCCAGGCTGGAGTGCAATGGTAGGATCTCAGCTCACTGCAACCTCCACCTCCTGGGTTCAAGCGATTCTCCTGCCTCAGCTTCCCAAGTAGCTGGGACTACAGGCATGTGCCACCATGCCAGGCTAGTATTGTATTTTTAGTAGAGATGGGGTTTTTCCATGTTGGTCAGGCTGGTCTTGAACTCCGACCTCAGGTGATCTGCCCACTTCGGCCTCCCAAAGTGTTGGGATTACAGGCGTGAGCCATCGCTCCCGGCTGGGAATCTTTTTAAAAAGCAGAACCAAACGATTGCAAACTATAAAATTATATTTACGACAAGAAATATACAGTTGGAAAAGGCAAAAAATATGGGGACAAAAAACTAGTGTTTACACGGGTTGGACTGGGATTGGGGGAGGGATTGACTACAAAGGAACTGGAGAAAATTATTGGAGTGATGTGGTGATAGTTACATAACTGTATATATTTGTCAAACACATTAAATACTGAAAAGGGTGAATTTTACTGTATGTAAATTATTTCTCAATTAAACTGACATTATGAAAAGTAAAATAAATATAAATTTCATTTAGAATATTGAAAAACTATAGATTTTGTTCTAGAAATCTGGGGTTCTATAATTTATTTCAAAATACAAGGTTTTAGCCTATTTTTAACTTATCAAATCTTTCTTCAGAAATCCAAAGTTTAGATTCAAAAACAGCAATTTACATTTGACCCTAAGGCTAACACATGTAAAAATTATGTAAAAGAATAGAAAATTGTTCCAACTTTTTTTCTTTAGTTTTGAATTTGTTGAGGTAACCAAAATAAAATAACAACAATTTGGTCTAGCCAAGTGATAAACATTACAAAAACGTCAATAAAACCTAATGTAGATAAAGCCAGTGCAAACATTTTCAGCTAGTAAGAAAAATATACAACATGAACTTCGATTCTCAGTGGCTAGCAGCATTCCCATAAAATATAATTTTAGTAATAGAAGTAGGAATGTATTATATTACTTCACATTATATTCTCTTCAATATAATGTGAAGTGAAATGAACACTGGCTGATTAGACAGGTGGCTCATACCCATATGACTGTTCAACCTCTGACTTGGCTTTCTAAAGTCTAGAGGCTACTTCATTTGGGGCACTTTGGCTGATTTGTCAGAGGTCATTAACACTGCTTCATTACTGACTGCTCCAAAAACAAGCAGGTCACACTAAATTTGTTTTCATAAATAAACAACATCTCAGAATTCTCAATGTTAATAAATATATTCTAATTAAATATAACGGAAACTAAAGATGCAACATTAATATATGCATATGCTTACATATTGGGCACATATAACTAAAAGTATCAATTATATTTACATTATGAGAAAAGATCAAGAAATTAAGTAATGAATTATGAGTCAGTGGGGATTTAAATTAAGGCCTGTTACCTAATTGTAGCTGTCCATATAGTAAAATTCTTAAGTCAATTCTATTAAATTCAAAATGCATTAATTTTAGCTATTTCAATTTAACCATGGCCAACAAATATGTAAGTCAACTCAGGATATTTTAAATAAAGAGTTACATGGTTGATTATTTTTCACAATTGCATAAACAACTTAAAAAATTTCAGGGGGGTCTAGAAAGAGAAGGAAAGAATGCATTAAAGGTATTAGTATATATGTAAATTAGATCTAGGTAATATTTATGTTAAATTTTAACTTACTTTTTAAATTTTATATTACACAAATTTTGTCCCTGGGACACAAGTGCCATACTGAAAACACTAATAGAAAACACATAAAATGTGAACAGCTGCAGTTATTAAAAAGATCCCTTAGGGTAGGTCAATACACAGACATGAGTTTATATCATAGCTTGTTACATACAGACTCTAGGAGGCTTAAGGGAAATATGAGTTATAGAGAATCAGGCTCTCCATGGATAGATGCATCTACAGATAAGATTAAAATTAATTCTTGGGCAGTAGTGCCTCTTTCTGTCATACTGATCTTTGGTGCATACTAGGTTGTTGACCCAAAGTGTATTACTATTATTCCTATTGGTTTGTGTGCAGCACTTTGCATTTTGAAAATGCATCTACAACCTCTTTTTTGTTTCTAGCTAAAAAGCTCTTTAACATTGACAGAGTACTGCATGAGATGTGGCTTCTGGACACCAATCTTTCCTAGAAATTAAGCTGCAATAAGCAGGCATTGTTTTACTTATTTTTCATATCCTGAATTTTTACAAGGGAATTCCAGAGTGATAGCAGCTGTGACAAGCATACTAATTTGTATTCACCATTTGTGTTTATTAGCTGGTTTGAGGAAGTGAGTCAGGAAGATGACACCGACACAAACAGAAATAAAACCTGGATGTCACAGTGTGTCATATTAAAGCCGAGAACATTTAAAAAGCAGAACAGTCCAATCTTCAGTTAACCTCTATTTAATTTTCATAAATAGAATTTCATCTCAAGCACCAAATTAAAACTGAGGCTGAGAAATGAGCCTGTATATTAAGATGTGTCCAAATCAATTATTGTCATGATGAGTTGCTCGTTTTCAACCTCAGATTTACAATGTGAGTCACCAGGTTAGTATATTGGGGTTACAATTAGTGGGGAGCATTTAAGTATGGATTTTACCCTAGTATAAGAAAATGACACTGAGCATCTGGGACAACACTGTTTATAGAATTACAAGTCATTAGTGTAATGAAAACTTCTGTGGGAAAAAAAGCGCCAAAATGTCTGCATAATTCCTTATAAATCATTTTTTTAGGGAATTTAACATTGGGAAATGATTTCAAATGCATTCTTTGTCTTTTCCTACAGCTGAGTGCCTGTATTGGGTACAGATCAAAACATAGGAGGCCACTACAGTTTTCAGAGTTAGAGGATGGCAGTAACTAATCAACTGCCTAAAAAAATTTCTCTTTGACATAATAACAGTACAACCAGGGAATATTGCTAGCTGAGAGGAACAAAATTCAAGATTAAAAAACTAACGATTATAAATAAAAATTGTATTGTTTGTTTTCAACAGAACTGGAATTTACAATAAATGTATGCCATATGAAAGTTTTATACAGAGTTGAATTTACTCTATTTAAATGTGATTAATAACTGAAACAGAATTAGAATCTTCTTACATTTAATGAGGTATCTAAAACACATTGCAAAAATTTACACACTTTAACTCTCTAAAATACCACATGTTTTTCCCTACATTTTATCTTGAATAATGATAAATTATAATTATTAATACTTCATAGACATTTATGCAAAATCAAATCTCTACAAAATATGAATATTTTATAGAAATATTTTTCAAACACATCTATATATGTGTATATTGAGTATACACATGCACAGATATGCATGAATAAGTGTATTAAGAATGAGTAATCGTTATCCACTTACAACCTCATTATGTATTTTCCTCCATATGGGATGATACCATTTGGATAAGTTTAGGCTACAATGCATAAATGACTTTCCCAAATATTCAATAAAACAAAATTTAAAATGTATTTTTTTTCCGTGATTGGAATCTTATAAAATAGCTGTTAATGTCAATTCAGAGATGTTTAACCATTAGCTTAAATCAGATGATTAACAAATGTTTCTCTGGTCCTGTGCACTACCAAGATCTTGAGTCACTGTGATGCAATGCTAGTTATATACTAATCATAAACAGCACTGAACTTATTTCTACTAGCCCCTGTATTCCTCCTTTACTACCTATACTTGTTGATGGAACCAACATGCCCCAAATTGCTCTGGCTCTGAATCTTAGTGTCCCAGCTCTTCACATCATAACAGAATCAGCTGTCAACTCTATTTCTATCTCAAAGTTTTCCTTTCTTTTCATTCTCATTGTCCATATTTTAAATCGTATACTCTACCATGTGGTCTCGCAGCCAACAAATATTTCCCCTTCCTAACAATCCTGCCCATTAATGCCAGGTACATATACCTTGAGGAGAGCTATGCTGCTCTAACCTTGCTACTCTGATGTTGTTGCTGATTTCTCAGAATAACATTACATAATATGCCCAAACTTATTTCCTTTCTTTCTTCTAACAAAACGGAGCTGAATCTCTTCATTGGATTCCATATCTTGTCTTGTTCACACTGATACCTTTGACTTCTTTCGGTCCTTTATTTGTATTCCTATATGTGTAAATTCAGCTTGTTTTCAGTCTGACATGCCAACTCCTCCATAACATTTCATTTGATCCTGTTTCCACCCCAAGGCAGAGGGTACCCTAATATTGTCTTCCTCACTCACTTTGTACCTCTCTGGTACATAACATTCTATGTTTTCTATACTGACAGTGTTGCTGTCCTTATTTAGGGAGTGGAATCACATTTGAATTGGGCACAATTTCTCATCTTTGTAGTCTTCACAATGTCTAAAGATTATATTTACAAGGGCATGTGACAGATACCTAATTTTTAATAGGTGAATGATTGAAATATAGTAATTTTGACATTTCTCCTTATTTCTTCCTATAGTTTGAGTTTAAATTAACAACTTTTTTATATAGAATAAAAGATCAAATGTTTGCAGAATAGGCATTTATCAGTATATGATCATTAGTTTCCAGATTTAAACCTTGGAAAGGATGAAGAAACCAGTTTTATAAATTTGTAATTTAAGTAAATTATTTATTGTGCTATTTAGGAAAATATGGATAGTAGCCAATCAGTGACAGAAATGACTTGTCTGTGACCTGTGCTGGTTGAATAGCTGATAATGAGCTGGCAAATACCAAAGTTCATTGAAACTGCTACCAAAATATCTGCTTCTATGGGGAGAAAAAACTTTTGTAGAATGAAAAAAATCTAATTTATTAATCAATTTTTTGCAATATGGCACACTTCATATATACATAATCTTTATACTTTGATGTCCCCTCAACATTTGTTTGGCAACTTGTTATTCGTTATCCTGAATATAATTTTATACACCTATGGTCTTTTTTTTTTTTTTGAGACAGAGTCTTGCTCTGTTGCCAAGGCTGGAGGGCAGTGGTGCAGTCTCAGCTCACTGCAACCTCTGTCCCCCCAGCTCAAGCAATTTTCGTGCCTCAGCCTCCCGAGTAGCTGGGATTACAGAAGTCCACCACCACACCCAGCTAATTTTTTACTTTTAGTAGAGATGGGGTTTTACCATATTGGCCAGGCTGGTCTCGAACTGCTGACCTCAGGTGATCCACCCGCCTCGGCCTCCCAGAGTGCTGGGATTACAGGCATGAGCCACCACTCTCAGCCCCTGATGTTCTTTTGGTTTCTGAACTTTTCGAGGAATGCATTTTATACAACTGTACCCCAAATCACTATTTATAGATATCTTAAATGTTGTAGAATCTCACAAAAACACTAGAATGCTCTCGAAACCTTGGACATTTGCTTTGAAGGAAGTACAATGTAGTATACTGTATTGTTCATATATGTAGCTATTATACACTGACTGTAAGATGCCAATTCATTGCACATTGGGGAATCTAAAAATTAACCTTTCTGGTTGTGTTTCAGCTAGAACACTCTATGAAAAGAAATATAGCAAAGAATCAAAATGCATAACGTTTACTCAAATGCCACTAATATTTAAATACATCTGTAAGTGAAGCTTCCTACTGATCCACTTAACACTTCAGCAAAAGGCTAATGAACCACAGAACGCTTTGCTCCTCTTCCTAACCTGGATGCTATGTTTAAGAGAATGCTCTCTTTTAAGTTATAGCAAGAATACTATTTAAGTTGAGGTCAGAAAATATCTGTCTAGTTAGCTAAATTTTAAACTTAAAAACAATAACTTAAATAATTGGGACAGATCCATAATCATTACAGAAGTGTATTTACATATGCGGGCTTCACTGGGCTTGGTTCTGTGGAGAGACAGAACCCAAGGACAAGGCCTGGTATGTCCTGCGGACTGACTACCAAATTGACATAGTCACTGAAGACAATCGTCAGCCAGGCCTAGTTCCAATGGGAAACAATTTCCTCTGGCAGCTTTTAAAGTCTGTTTTTGTAGGAAATTGCCTCTTGGAGCATATAAAGCTAATTCATGGCGGTTCCCAGAACTCCCGCACACCCGGCTGGAGCTCCCCTGTGGATGAGGCTGTCTTGTTGACATAATCAAGCTCGGCTCTTGGCAAAGCTCCAGCTGTTTGTGTGGAGCCAGTCAGATTAGGCTGAAAGCCTCTAAATCTTCCAAAGTGTCCCCAGGAAGGGAATACAAAATGGTGATGGTGATATGGCAAGACCCAGGGAACACAGCAAAGTCACGACATTTGTATTTGGGTCTGTCATTGTGATTAAATAACACAGAATTTGTTAGTAGATTTAGCAGAGGTCACGACACAAAAGTGATGGATGATCTGCAGTTCTATTTTTGCCCACTGAATCTGTGTTATATGCCAGGTTAACTTTTCTTTGGGGATTTGTTATGGTGTTACAAAACCTGTCCTCCTGCTAACCATCCAACAATGTTTTTTATGCTAGAATGTCTATAAACATCTGAATTAATACATTTACAACCAAAGGACTTTATTTCTTTGGCAGGAAAAACATTAGAAGACTGTTATATATTATACAACTGAAAGAGAGGACTGCTTTTAATTTGACTATCCTCTCCCCAATCCGTTTAATACATACTTATTAAAGATTGTCAAGGGCAAAAAAGGTTATTTACCTCAACTATAAAAAGCAAGGATGAAAAAAACTTAAATATGACCCTAGACATTTAATTTGAGATAAAAGTTAAAAATCAAAAGCATATCAGTTTAAAATATAAAAGAACCAGCATATCTTTTTCCAGGTGTGAGAAATACCAAAGTTTGTACATTAAAGTAATATTAAGTGAGTTGAAACATCAGAAACAAAGAAAGCAGCAGCTATACACAGAATAGATAGAAATAAAAATGAGAAAAACATTTAGTCACATGGGGAAACAAAGTTGAAATAAAGTGTATATTTGTTTGAATTTGATATTGTCCACAATAGTGGACACTGAAGTTCAAAACAAAAAGCAATTTCTCTTATACTCTTGAACCCTCTTTCTTGATAATCAAAATCTGACATGAGACCTCTCCCCAATAGTTTAGGATAAATTTGACCACTGGAGATTCAAAAATCTTTATGTTATCCAAATTTTACAAACTATCCTTCTTTTATCATATTCCTTCCTTATTGAAATATTATTTTCATGTTTTTTTTAAAAAATTACATAATGTTCCTTTTGTTTGAAATGTCTTGCTGATACCTAGTCTTATCTGCCTATCAAACTTGACCCTCTTAATAATTCCATTCAATTTCCTTTATTTGTTATATCTTTACCTGAATCCTACACTTCACAGAAGCGGAAGTTAAATCTATTCTCTGTGCACCTACATCAGCACTGATTTCACTAAGCGGTAATTTTTACTATTAATCTGTGTTATCCAACAGAAACTGAGCTGTTTGAAACCAGAAATGCCATTTTCCCCAACTTTTGCTATATTGTTGTCTAGAAGAGTTTCTAGCCCTTTGTGGAATTTGAGTAATGTTTCCTAATAAATCCATCATGGACTTGCCTTGTTTCTGACTTTCCATATGTTACAATCGGTGGGTAAAAGTAAAATCCTTGGTCAGATTTTCTTTTCTTGAATTCCAGATCTCTGATGTACCATCTGGAATAAGTGACTTTTCTGAGCTTCAAAACTTTCCTATAAAATAGTCTACCTCATGTAGTTCACCAGAGGAATAACAGCGCTCGAGTACAAAATTTGCTTAGAAAAGCTCCAGTATTTAAAATGTGCCCAAGTATATGCTAAAAATCAGCACCCTCCCCATCACCTCTTGCCAGCATCCACATAAGAGACCACCTGTGTGGAAACAATGAGGATTTCCTTGGCATGTGTTCTCATGCATGGATGGAATTGCTAGGTTATAGAACATGCTGAATTTCTGAAGGTCAACTGCTTCAGCTTGCACTTTTGAGGTATACTGTTAGCTGATGCTTTTTATTTTAAAAATTTTCTTCCTTAATTCCAAAATCTCCCCAAAATGAGTTCTCTTTTGAGTTTCTCTTTATTTTGTACTTAATGAATACAGAGCATTTAAAATTTCCCAGGTCCTTTTCTGAATGTTCCACAAGTGTTCATTCCCTTGGTTTTCATGAAGTAAGATACTGTTAGTGGCTTCGTTTTACAGCAGGGAAAAGTGAGGAATGAAGAAGTTAATTGACCTGCCCACAACGAGGCAAAAACGTATGGTGGAGCTGGAGCAGTGTAGCTCCAAAGACCCTGCTCACGACGGCTGCGTTCCTCTGCGCCAACTCTGAGTTGTTCTGCCTTTTTAATGACTTTACTGCCCTCCTTTACTTTACTCTCTTTTCCTTGTCCCTTTCTCCTTCCCTTCTCTAAATTAAGTAACGAGGAAGGGAAGGAGGAGAACAACACTGTGTAGGGGACAGAAAACTTTGATTTCTTTCTGTTCTTATTTCCAATGTCGCTCTGTTCTGATGCCTACTAAGAAGAAGTGCAAAATATTTCAATTCTTTATGCCCAAATGACTTTCTGTTTAAAAAACAAACTTTCCAGTCATCTTTGTGTAACTATGAGGTCTTGGTAATATTTTCATCAAATAGGCTTCAAGGAGATAAAAGCACTCCCCAGGCAATAGAGTTTCAGGACACAACTGCCAAACACACACCCAGGGGAATGAACACAGGGTTTCTTCCTCTCCCATTTCAATCAAAGAGTGCCAGGAAACGCAATGGTAATAAAAAGATGATGTAAATGAAATTGAACACTAAATTTTCACCGAAATATAACGAAAAAAATTAAACATGAAAAATTAAAATTAAAGCATAAAAAATTTAAAATGAAATTAATCCACTATGCCAAATTTTCCAGTTTTGTACTTTTTACCATGACTTCCAGGTTTCTAAATATGTATTCATGTTACATAACATATATTTCAATCTATAATTTTTTTTCTCCTCTTTAATTCTTCTGCAAACCTCAACAACTCATTATAGTCTAACTGGAAAGCTATTTCCATTTTCTTCTTGAAAGGTCTCTTTGGGTACACTGTAGACATTTGAGAAATGTAGACCAGCAAAATCAACTGAGTAGTACCATGCACGTTACACTTTTATATTTGCAGCAGTATTTTTATTTCCCTTAATCTTTAAAAATATTCAATTCTTTTTTAAAAAAAAAATTCATTGTCAGTGCAGAGTTATTTGGAAAAAAATAAGGTCTGAATTTTTTATAAATAAAATAAATACTTTGTACACATTCATAGATCCACTAAGAATAATGTTAAATTTAGCCAGGTTTTCAAAAGAGAATCTGCTCTGATACTAATAGCTAAAAGGTATTTGATATATTTTACAACCTTTTGTTCTACTTCATTAAAATTAAACCAATATTAACACAATTTTTCATGACAGCATGAAAAACTCTGGTACATAAAAACCCATGTGAATGTTTGCATTTTAATATCACAGTTGAAATAAAATGTATGAGTTTATAGCCATGTCTTATTACAAACACAGTTAAATATAAGTGTTGTGATTTTATTCTTTTTTTCATTTAAAAGGAAAACATGATGTACTAGAATTATTTAGAGCAACTCATTTCTCTCTTCTGCTTAAAATGTATGATGCACTAATCTCTAGTAACAGACTTTTATTCAAAAGGGAGAAATGATCACTTTAAAAATAATGTCACTTATTTAAATAATTCAGAACCCAAAAAAGGCACTGCAAATACATTTTGAAATAGTGCAAAGAAACTAACTCCCTCAAATGATTATCCAATCTGTGCTTTTGTAAAGTGAAAAACATAATAATGAAATTTTAATCAGTTTCCTAATACATTTTGTATAAACATTATTTATTCCAAAAGACAGAGTATTAAAAAAAACTTTAAAAATATTATAAAATTTTCAACATTCTGATGTTCAAAAATATCATCTTATAGAATACTCTGAGATAGATAGATATATATATTATGTAACTTATTAATGTGCAACAATCACTTTGTATTTTTTATTTTTATTTATTTATTTATTTATTTTTGTTATTCTCAAATTGTTTACTCAGTAGAATTTCTTTTTTTTAAAATTATTATTATACTTTAAGTTTTAGGGTACATGTGCACAATGTGCAGGTTAGTTACATATGTATACATGTGCCATGCTGGTGTGCTGCACCCATTAACTCGTCATTTAGCATTAGGTATATCTCCTAAAGCTATCCCTCCCCCCTCCCCCTACCCCCCAACAGTCCCCAGAGTGTGATGCTCCCCTTCCTGTGTCCATGTGATCTCATTGTTCAATTCCCACCTATGAGTGAGAACATGCGGTGTTTGGTTTTTTGTCCTTGCGATAGTTTACAGAGAATGATGATTTCCAATTTCATCCATGTCCCTACAAAGGACATGAACTCATTATTTTTTATGGCTGCATAGTATTCCATTGTGTATATGTGCCACATTTTCTTAATCCAGTCTATCATTGTTGGACATTTGGGTTGGTTCCAAGTCTTTGCTATTGTGAATAGTGCCACAATAAACATGCATGTGCATGTCTTTGTAGGAGCATGATTTATAGTCCTTTGGGTATATACCCAGTAATGGGATGGCTGGGTCAAATGGTATTTCTAGTTCTAGATCCCTGAGGAATCGCCATACTGACTTCCACAATGGTTGAAGTAGTTTACAGTCCCACCAACAGTGGAAAAGTGTTCCTATTTCTCCACATCCTCTCCAGCACCTGTTGTTTCCTGACTTTTTAATGATTGCCATTCTAACTGGTGTGAGATGGTATCTCATTGTGGTTTTGATTTGCATTTCTCTGATGGCCAGTGATGATAAGCATTTTTTCATGTGTCTTTTGGCTGCATAAATATCTTCTGTTGAGAAGTGTCTGTTCATATCCTTTGCCCACTTTTTGATGGGGTTGTTTTTTTCTTGTAAATTTGTTTGTGTTCATTGTAGATGCTGGATATTAGCCCTTTGTCAGATGAGTAGGTTGAGAAAATTTTCTCCCATTCTGTAGGTTGCCTGTTCACTCTGATGGTAGTTTCTTTTGCTGTGCAGAAGCTCTTGAGTTTAATTAGATTCCATTTGTCAATTTTGGCTTCTGTTGCCATTGCTTTTGGTGTTTTAGACATGAAGCCCTTGCCCATGCCTATGTCCTGAATGGTAATGCCTAGGTTTTCTTCTAGGGTTTTGATGGTTTTAGGTCTAACGTTTAAGTCTTTAATCCATCTTGAATTAATTTTTGTATAAGGTGTAAGGAAGGAATCCAGTTTCAGCTTTCTACATATGGCTAGCCAGTTTTCTCAGCACCATTTATTAAATAGGGAATCCTTTCCCCATTGCTTGTTTTTCTCAGGTTTGTCAAAGATCAGATAGTTGTAGATATGCGGCGTTATTTCTGAGGGCTCTGTTCTGTTCCATTGATCTATATCTCTGTTTTGGTACCAGTACCATGCTGTTTTGGTTACTATAGACTCGTATTTTTTAGATCCAACTAGACATCTATCTTTCTTGCACTCCAGTTTCTTGCTTCTGAAAAATTACCTTACATTGTCTCTAGATATTTCAACAGAGTTTCCAAGATATGATGTTCCAATTTTAAAAAATGTATCCCCAAATCTATTGTTTTCTTTTCTCTAGTGTCTTTCTTCTTTTACTAATGGCAAAGCATTTCTAGTCAGTCAGGCTACAGATACCTAGGTCATTTTCTAGTTTTTGCTTCATACTTCACAGAGTGTTGCAGCCAGTCACGCCAGTTACGCCTCTGAAACGTCTTCCTGTGCGATGGGTACTTGCAGTGGCTTTGCCATTTTCTTCTTCAGTTCAGGTATCTTACCTGCATATTTTAACAAGCTTTGTCTTCATCTCCCTGTCTCCACTTCTGCATCTTCAGATGTACTCACTATCATATTATCAATCATTTTTCAAAAATACCTCTCTGATACCGTCAGTCATGCAGTCCTCTGCCCGAGTTAGCTAATTAGCCCTTCATGTCTCCACCAGGGCTTAGAGTTCTGATGTGCATCCTAAAGCCCTTGGCTGGTGTGCTGTCACACCTCCAAACACTTGTCAATTATTTTTCACTGCCACCCTAGTCCTCACATTCTCAGGGATTGCCTGGGGTTCTGAAAAAAACTGAAAAGAATAGTTGGAACTGTGAAGTAGCCATTCATTATATTTTCTGATTCACAACTATTCAAATATTTTTCTTTCATATTTTGCCTTCTTGATCTGACTTCATGAGACTTTTGCCTAAAAATCTTAGTGCCATGGACACTGCATTTGGGCATCTCACTCCACCTGGACAGGTTGTTGGCCATTCCTAGGATGTGGTCAATTCCCTTAGCCCTCGTGGTGCTCTGTTCACACCATCTCGTCCCACAATAGTCAAGCCACTGAGGGCCCAATATACCCATACAAAAGTCTGTCAAACAATATTAAAAAAAATCTAGCACCATTTTCTGAATACTGAATATATCCTCTAATATGGAATCAACTACTCAAAGATCTTTTATATTACATTAGAAAGGTAGTATTTCTTTTCAAAGCAAAAACTCCGGCTCTTGAATAGAGTTGTAATTAGAATTAGATGACTTGGAGATTCCTTTTGCATTTGCAAGTATTTGGAAAATAAAAATATAGTTAAATATTCAAATACATCTTGACTTATTCATGGGCATTGATATGCTTATGTAAGGTTAATTATTTAATCAAAATAATTTAAAATAATTTGACAAGAGAATTATACAGAGAACCCTGTTTTATTTAACATGTCTATCTTATTCTGTGTAACCCTTACTATATGCAACCATGTAACAAAGTTAAAGAAGAAACATTCTATACTAAATAACTACCAGAATTTTATATTGACTTGTGCAGCAACAAAGCACTTGCAAGGAGGCAGAAACCTAAACTGTTGAGAGAATGGGAGCTGTGCTATAGGAATGGCTCTGATTTCACTCTAGTAGGGCAGTTTTTCCATATGCCACATTGAGTGTTTCTGTTGTACATCTGTTGCATGACAAACATAAAATGGTTGGGTTCACTATCAATTATAGGCTGGAACAAGTAAGATTTCAATTACAACAGGAGAGCAAAACAGCTGGGAAATCCCCGAAGGGAGGTGCAAGAACTAAGGGGGTGAAGCAGGCATCATAATGGTACATTGCACACTACTAATTAGAGAGAGATGAAGTCAAGTTAAAAGAAAATATACCCCTGGATGCTCTGTTTTGTAGAAGCCATTTGGGTACTGAAAACGGTACCTCGGTGGCTTGTCTCTCTGAATTCTCATGTAATTGTTGCCTCATGAGCAGCTTAAATAAAAACTCTAGCATGAAGGTATGTTATTTTTTAAGGATAATTTATTTTTCAAAAAATAAATGTGATTACATCTAAGCACTTCTGTAATATCCAAATTTATTAAAAGACAGATATCTTTAAAAGGTAGCAAAATTTAAAAATGAAGAAAATGACGATGCGTTTTACAATAGCCTACAGCCACCTAAATAAGGGATGCATAAATATAGGCACATATAAAAGTCTTCTTGACAAACATATGTATGAAAAAATCAGGGGTCATTCTACTACTATGTGTACTGCATGAAAATTATGTGATTTCCCCCCACGCTTGTTTTTCATGTTGAACTAAGTGAACTAGAAGCAGTGAAAATTAAAACAGCATAAGATGCTATTGAAAATAAATTCTTTTCTCACATAGTTAAGATCAAGGAATATAATTAGGAATTAGCTATAGGTTATAAAATGTTAGGCAATTTAAACAGCAAATTTTCTCTTTCATTTTTATACTCAACATATTTCATAACAATAAAGAAAACAAGAATAATAATTTTAAAATGATGCCATATTTGAAAAGTCTGATCTATAACCCATTCCATCCACTTTTGTTGGAGACTCACTTTTGTTGAGCTATGTGAGTACCTTACATAATAACAATATCGAATATAACAAAAAATTATTATTTTGACAAATGTTAATGGAAACACTCTAATGTTTACTTTGTAGCTCAAAAATGGCTGCTATGAAATATGGAGGGTTTAACATAAATGTGAAGTTTTATCTGGAGTCCTCCCACAATGACTCTATTGCTTTATTTTCCTACTAGAAAAGTACTTGGGAAAATATAAAATCATGGCATTAGTTCAGGTAAAAGTGATTATGGGATCAGTTAAGACAATGTGAGAAAAACTATGACATTTCAAAAGGAGAAATTACAGATGTTAGAGAACAGTTGGAGGTGAAGACGAGGGGAGGGAAAACCTAGCATAACTCCAGGATTCTTAGCTTGCGAAATTAGGAGCAGAAAAGGTAGGAGAGAATTTGATAGGAATATTAGCATGGACTTCTCTAGGCACACAATATGATACTTTACTAACATCAAATGTAGCTTCATTTAACTTCATAATTTAAAAATTATGTTTTTCCTTAATTTTTCTT
Source organism: Pongo abelii (assembly GCF_028885655.2). Taxonomy (NCBI): domain Eukaryota; kingdom Metazoa; phylum Chordata; class Mammalia; order Primates; family Hominidae; genus Pongo; species Pongo abelii. Next base: position 72,353,501 of record NC_071999.2, read on the forward strand.
CTACATGGTATGGTCATTTTTGAAATCCAATAAATCCTCATATAGTCACCTTTATGTCTGAGGGCAACATCTGCTACGAAATAATTTACCTATGACCTAAGTCTTATTTAAACAGTATACTGAAAAAGAATATTTATTTCCCTTACTTGCTCTCCTTATATATACATAGTAAATTAATTCTAATGTGGTTCAAATCCCACTCCTGAAAGCTACCTGCATTGAACAGAAAAGTGTAATTCTTGGCCCCTCTTCCTCTCTCGCCCTTTTCTTTTAAAACTTTTTTAGGCTTTGTATGAGACTTCCAAAAAAGCCCAGCATGGGTCCCATTGACGATTTGACCTCTTTTAGCCCCCAAAATTCTGTGTTATTTTCCTCATATTATAGAAATAAGGACATTTCATCTCTTTTCTGAACTTAGAATAGCATAAAATTACTTCCAATTGGAGAATAAAATGACAAAATAGCATCAATTTTTGTACACATCAGTGTTTTTGTAATGACGTTAACTGTTAATCCTAAGATTTCAAAAATAAGAATAAAATATTATCTCCTGTTTTGGGTAATGGGAATTCAATATTATAAAACTATTCCAAGCACTAATGAAGAGGGAAAGTAATGAATTGGATGAGGGTGAAGGGAGTGATTTTCTTTTCAGATCTGGTAGTGTGAGATGTCTCTCTAACTCAGATGTATAGGAAGGAATCAAGCAGTGTTTCAAAATTAAATTCAGAAACATGCCCAGCCTCTATGGAAACCACGAAAGAAGGGCTCTGTATGACAGGCAACAGCAAAATTGCAGCTGCTGAGATTGTGTGTGTAGCCAAGTGCCACTTCACTCTTGATCTATGTTAAGCTGACTGAAGGAAGAAAATCAATTACTATCGGCAGAGAACTTCAGGTAGACCCAGGTTTGAGATGCCAGCTACACACAGGTGTGTGCCCTCAGCAAAGATAATTCTGACTGAACATTCATTAAGAAGGAGTGCTACTGTATTCCCTGGTTTGAGATTTAAGTGGTTGTATTTTACATGTAGACAGAGACAGATGGAGAAGCCCAAATATTGTAAACCTCCCAACATCACCAACAAAAATATCTGCCTTTACTAGTTAAAACTTTTCTAGAAGACTAGGTCTATTAAAGGAGTATTCAGCTACACACATGCACATACACACAAACACACACATATACATGCAATTATACACACATTATAAAATGCTCTGGTGAACACAGTCTAAACTTATTAAAATTAAAATACAAAGGCCACATGTATTGAATATCTGCTGTTGCCTTCAGACTGGAATCCACTTCATTTATTTTAGTAACAGTGTCCAAATTTCCTCTGGACAGACGTCTTCACCTTCAGTCTCTGAATCTGAGGCCAAGGGCAAGCAAGGCCCATTAGAAACAGCAACTTCTGTCCTCACACACACTAATATTTGTTCAGGGATGGCCTTGTGGCTCATTTTCAGAGGGAGATGGGGTGAATATCACAGCTAATGTGTGTACTCTGGAGAAGACTGCATGCTGAGAACATATGAGCTGGGCCTACTTCTGGGGCCCCATAGCAAAGTCTTTCAAAGGAACAACCCAGAGGAATGAGGTTAAAAGATGGTACCTGTTGGTGACAGTGTTTGGCTCTGAAATGAATGTATCCAAACTACAAGTCAACAAATGTCCTTATAAATGCCCTTTTGGGGTGATATCAGGTATGTAAGTGCATTCATGGCTTAAATTACCAAACTTACTTCTGTGGTGTCCAATGCATGATGGAACTAATAGACTGACTCTAAAATGTAGCAATGCTTCACTTTCTAATACATTTTTTTTCAAGAATATCTGAGCAACTACTGACAAAATGAAAAATGGGGAGTGAGTAGTACGTGAAAATCTGTGATTGAGTTTAGTTCTCAATCTAGTTAATTTAGAGAGGAAACCGTACAAATATTCAAATTACCATTTAATCCTGTATTTGATTTTATTTTCCAAATTCTTCATATTCAACACCATACAAAAGATTAGTTTCTAGCTTGAAGCAGTGGATAAAATTTCAGAGAAATAAGAATATACTCTAAACACTACAAATGGCATAAAAGTCCCTAAAATTGGCCAGGCACGGTGGCTCACTCCTGTAATCTCAGCACTTTGGGAAGCTGAGGCGGGCGGATCCTGAGGTCAGGAGTTCAAGACCAGCCTGGCCAACATGGTGAAATCCTGTCTCTACTAAAAACACAAAAAATAGCTGGGCATGGTGGGGGGTGCCTGTAATCCCAGCTACTCAGGAGGCTGAGGCAGGAGAATCGTTTGAACCTGGGAGGTGGAGGTTGCAGTGAGCCGAGATCGTGCCACTGCACTCCAGCCTGGGTGACAGGGCGAGACTCTGTCTCAAAAAAAAAAAAAAAAAAGTCCCTAAAATTGACATAACCTAAGTAGCATGGTAACCATGGGTATCCAGCCTGTAAGAATTCTTTGTAAAGTGGAGAAAGTCTAAAAATCGTATTTCATGCAATGATTGTTTTGGTTATTAGAGAAGTTACCTCATCCTGCCAAGTATCCATGCTTTTGAAGTAATTTAGTCCAAAAAAGAAAAATAAAATCCAAAAAGCACTTCTCATATTCTTATAGAATCTTATGTAGTATGTTCATACTTTTTAGGGCAAAGAAAATAAAATGTTAAGAGAAAGCCCAAAACCCACGAGCATATTGTTTAGGGAAACTTGGGGTGTTGCTTCACCAGTCAGAAGACTCTATGGCCAGTGGTGCCTTTGCCTGAGTTTTGCTTGTCTGGATGAGTCTGGGTTTTTTTATGGGTTTCAGAGGGGAAAAGTGTACGCTGATTCGTCCATAGGCAGCCATGGGTGGGCCTGAAAAATGAGCCATAAGTTCTCACTCCAGTCTGCAGCCAGGCCCCCAGCCTTCAAGCCGCCCTGGCTTGAAGGTGGGGCTTCACCAGGGACCTGCCCCTTTCTGCCCAGGAACCTGTCTGCCTCCGACCGCTGTTCATAGTGCTCAGGCTTATGCTAAGGAGCAGCTGTAGGCCAGTGCCAAGCTGCCCTCAGCCCCACTTCAGCCTCCCTCCCATGCTCATCGGTGCCCAAAGTCCAGAGGGGGCTGAGGTAGCAGGGAGCTGGCATCTCAGCGCTGCCGTGAGCGTGTGTTCACTTGACCAGGTTGTGACAGCGCCGTGGATCAGCCTCACCTTTGCTTTGAGATCTGGCGCGGGAAGCAGGGAGAGGCTAAGCAGCAGGACCAGGCATTTCTGAGTCCGTGTGGGCAGGGAGGCTTCCTGGGTCCCCAAGAGTGAAGAGATGCCTGGGTCCACAGCCATGGGTTGGGTGGCTGTAGCTGCGACTGGGAAGTCAGGGATCCTGCCAGCTCCCGGCCCCCAAGTGCACAGGGATGCCTGCATCCACAGCGCTAGCTTGGGCAGCAGCCGCTGCACCTAGGAGGGCAGTGCTCCTGCTTGCTCGGTGGAGGACACAGTGCCAACTGCGCCTCCCTCACTGCAGCTGGCATCACGGCAGTGGCTGCTCCATATGGGCCGCCACTGCCATCAATACTTTTGCCATAGGTTGTGGAACAATTCCCCCAAAAGGAAAATGTTAAGTTCTCAAACTCAGTGTGTTCCTTATAGTTAAATGTACCTTATAGCTTTGTGTATTATTTTAATACTACTACTAATAATAAATAGTTACAATATGCATAAATATACTTTACCATATAAACACACACGTATGGGCCTTTCAAGACACAGATTAAGCTGGTAAATATGTATTTACATACAAGTGGGGATCAGTACAATGATAGCTGATAATGTCATCCATGTATTTAGAGAGTTTAAAATATGGATTATCAACAAGATGGGCCATAATACTTCTACTGAGGCCATTACAATCCAGGATGTAAACACACATAGATAATGCAGGGGGAAAAAAAAGACCAAAAAAAAAAAAAAAAAAACAGCTTATATACAAGCAGTGAATTAAAGCTTTCTGGGAGCTAAATACAGGATACTGGTATATATTTAGAAAATGATTTGTAAAGAACTTGGAAAAAAATTACTAAACACGTAATACCTTGTCAATAGCAAAACCTAATTTTGTTTTGTCTAAATATACAAGGAAATCTCAAATGTCAATAAAAGTTAGTTAACATACTTTGTTAATAAGCAGATTTCAATCTCGCTGACTGATAGAATATATGAATGCCTTTTTTCACTACCAACATGTTGAACCAGATGTTTTTTTAGCCACTTAAAATACTAGAAGTGGAAAACAATTAAATCACTTAAAATAATGTAAATATTTCTTACATATTTTTAAAAACTTTATTTTTAGGAATATGATTTGCATTGTCTTGTGAGAGTTATTACATTCCTTTTTCTTTATTTTTCTCGTTTTATATTTTATCTTCGCTTTCCTTCTTTCACTTCTTGTCAGAAATAAAATTATTATTCACTATATTAAGCTAGAGTCCCTTTATATCAGGTGAATATCCATCTCTGAAAAACATATGCCTATGACTAAGAAAGTTTTTTAAATGCTGAGCAAAATTGTCAACAATTTTTAAAGTATACTTTCTTTTCGTTGATTTTCTGTGTAAAGGCTGTAATAGTAAAACTTGCCATGAAAAAGAACAAAATCTTCCTCTGGGCATTCTATCAATCTCTCTCCCTTTCTCATGATACAAACACACACACACACACACACGCACACACACACACAGAGTATATCACTAAATCCAGTTTTTCCTGATAAATAAGATAACTTATTAAAAGCTGATTTCAAAATTCAAATGAATGATTTCCCCCATTTTTTTAAATCAGGTAAATAAATAAATATTAGAAACTATACACACAAAATAAAAATATGTCTAAATAACACATCTTCTAAGTTCAATACACTAAACCTATTAAGTAACCTCTCTTTTAGAAAAGATTTGCATTAATGTTGTCACCAAAAAGATTGATTTAAAATTATTTTCATACACCTAAATATTCATGTAAAGCACTCAAGTTGTTTCTTTAATAAAATTGATTCCATAATAGGTTGTTTTCCTTTTTACTATGATTATAAGCCATTTTAAAGTAAGACATTTGCTATTTCACGCCAACAAGTTTTTATAAAATACATTTATATTTGTATGTATTTAAACCGAATATCCCCCCTTATGAGGGGGATGTGTTCTAAGACCCCAGTGGGTGCCTGAAACTGCAGATGTTTTTTTTTTTTCCTGTACATACATACATAATAAAGTTTCTAAGTTAGGCACAGTAAGAGATTAATGACAATAACTAATAATGAAATAGAAAATTCTAACAACATACAGTTCAACAATTTCACAAATAGAAGATTCATTCTTATAGATCTTAGCTATCTCAGCATACTGTTTTTTTTCCTTATTAATTCCAGAGCTTTCACATATTTACTTAAAAGGAAGCATTTTATGATGTCTTTTTGACATATCTGAAGTGCCAGCATCACTACTTACGAGCTTTGGGGGCCGTTATTAAGTAAAATAAAAGTTACTTGAACACAATCATTGCAATATTGCAGGTCAATCTGCTACTAACTGATTAATGAGCAGGCAGCATATAGAGCCCAGAGACAGAAGATGCACAAGCCACATGGGACAGAGAAGGACAGTGTGAGATTTCATTACGCTACTCAGAGGCGGCAATGTAAAAGTTGTTGTTTATTTCCAAAGTTTTCCATATAATATATTCAAATGGTGGTTGACCATGGGTAACTGAATCTGCAGAAAGGGAAATCTTTTATAAGAGGAGCCACTATGATTATTTGTGTATTTGTGTGTGCGTGTTTATGACTGTGCTTATGTGTGTTTATGTTTTTAGTTTGATTCTTCCACTATCTCTGATTTCTTATTACCCATGGCTTACAAGAAACAGAAATCTCCTGTATTTCAGCGTATCTCCTATATTCGTGCCTAAAAAGCAAGTAATATTTGAATAACAGATGTATTGCTTTTATTTAAAAGAATGATTTTCCCGTCCTATTTTGCTATATTAGAAGAGAATACTAAAATTATTAAGCTTAATAAAAATAAGCTATATTTATAATTATGGGACATTTACAATTTAGAAATAGCTAACATACTTTTTAAACTCTACAATTATATTTTTCACCTCTGCTTTTGCTAAAACCAGGCAAGATTATATTCAAGTGGCCATTCACATTTTATTGTTTTCTTACATTACCAAAAGATAAAAAATGTCATTTTAATTATTTGTTAGAACTTAATCAATCAAACATTTACACTTAAAAAGCAATAACAGCAGATCCTGAGTAGTATAATTTAATTGGTTTAATGTGGGAGTATTAATAAATATCCGCAGTCTGTCGCTAATGGCTAAATATAAATAGCACACTATAACCCAAATCTTGTCATCAGTATGCAGTTTAGATAACACCACATACTCTGGGAACATGATTTCTAGAATGTATAAGAGGAGCCCAAATAGGCCGGGCGTGGTGGCTCACGCCTGTAATCCCAGCACTTTGGGAGGCTAAGGCGGGCGGATCACGAGGTCAGGAGAGCGAGACCATCCTGGCTAACACAGTGAAACCCCGTCTCTACTAAAAATACAAAAAATTAGTCAGGCGTGGTAGCGGGCGCCTGTAGTCCCAGCTACTTGGGAGGCTGAGGCAGGAGAACGGCGTCAACCCAGGAGGTGGAGCTTGCAGTGAGCCAAGATCGCGCCACTGCACTCCAGCCTTGGTGATAGAGCGAGACTCCGTCTCAGAAAAAAAAAAAAAAGAGGATCCAAAATATGTTTTCATTGGTTATAAAGAGCATACAGTAACTTCACTACCAAATACTCTGTGTGATCTCCTTTAAGTTAACAGTTCTAATAAATTAGTGTTTTAGTATATGGTTCCTTTGTAGCAACTTTTGTCATCTGTTCAAGTCATAATAATTGGGTATACAAAGATTTCTATTGCTTAATTTTTCTTCCATGTTAATATATTGATGATATGTGGTCATTTGACCAATATTACTATAACCACTACTATTAAGGTGCGAAATGCAGTGACATTCATCTGTTCTGTTAAACCAGAAAGAATACTTTATTTGGCAATGCATGTGGTTTTGTTAAATTATAGGTTGCAATACATTCTTCTTCAGGGTACAATGAATTTGATGAATTATCAGGTTTGTATCTACACATCTACACAGGTGTTTTATGGGATCCCATGTGATAAGACATTTAAGGATGATACCATATATATATGAAAATATATGACTATATATGAGACAATATATGACATCTATGACAATCATAGGTAGGTAGAGAGATATATATATATATATATATAGAGAGAGAGAGAGAGAGAGAGAGAGAGATTGCAAATCTTACCTGGAAATGCCTTTAAGGCATGAGTGGGATGGGAGAACTGTGCCACTTAAAGTAATGAAATCTAGGAGAATCAGTAAATCTAACATCTAGCCTCAGGGAAGAGTGTGTGATTAAGTCATTTGAAGAAGGCAAAGAAGCAGAAATCAGAGGTGTGTAATTATGACTCGGACTCAGTGCCAATGAGAAATGAGATTGGAAGAAATCTCTGGTAATATAAGGAGCTACCAAGAGATGCTGCTTTTAGCCCCCGTAAGTCTTCAAGAAGAGCTACCAGAAACAGACATTGCTGAGAATGATGACTGACCTTGGTGCTGGCACATTAGCATACAGGGAATGTCAGGTCAGGCTGCATAGATGCCTGGGCACAACTGTTCTTTAGTATGCATCACTCTTCAGGGAAGGAAAGGTCAGTCCCTAATGGCCACTTAATATCCTGGGGGAGAAATAGATAGTTGTTCTTGCAATTTTCCACTTACCAATTTCCTTTTTAGTGGCACAAAATTATTGTTGTATTATAATATTACAACGATAATTTTGTGCCACTAAAAAGGAGGTACAGAAATCTTGACTGATTGCTTAAGAACACTAAAGTGACACAACTAGAGAAACATATTATTTTGATGGTAAGGTACAACTATCAGAAAGTAAGTTCAATTGGCCAGTCCTGGTGGCTCACGCCTGTTATGCCAGCATTTTGGGAGACCGAGGCAGGCGGATCACCTGAGGTCAGGAGTTAAAGACAGCCTGGCCAATATGGCGAAGCCCTGTCTCTACTAAAAATGCAGAAACTAGCTGGGTGTGGTGGCAGGCACCTGTAATCCCAGCTACTCAGGAGGCTGATGCAGGAGGAACCTGGGAGGCGGAGGTTGCAGTGAGCTGAGATTGTGCCATTGCACTCCAGCCTGGGCAACAAGAGTGAAACTCTGTCTCAAAAAACAGAAAAAAAAAAAGTAAGTTAAATTAGCAACATAATAGGAAAAGACACTAAATAACAAGGCATGGTTATCATTTCCTTTGTTCAGAAAATTATCTCATAAATTTAAAATCTGTTGAAGTTTCACTTAAAGAAGATAACAAAAATGACTTCTTCCCTTGATGTGAAAATACATTCCAATGATTAGCCCCCTCATATTTGTTATTTTCCATTTGCAATGACTGCAAATTCTGATATGACTGTACATTGAGCTGAAGCATTAAAAAAGTTTTAGTTCAAACAAAGGAATCAATCTTTGTAGGAAACATTTCTGTTTGAAAATACGCCCAGCTGATCTTTCAGATCATCTTACATGGAGTCTCGTGTTCTTCTCAAGTTATATCACAGTGTAAAATGCCTTGAAACAGTGTACTTATAGACAAGCTAGTCTTTTCTGAACTGAAATTTTGGACCTCCTTGAGGAAATTGTGCCTCTGCCAACTTACATATTTTCAAAGAACTGTTGAATTAAACCAATAGAAATCTAGTTTAGGTTCTTCTAACATCTTTTGAATATGAGGCAATGTACCTACTTTCAAAGAACTTGAAAACATAAAGTATAACAAAAGACAGGAAAGCATTTGAGAAACTCTTCTAAAATACATGCTGCCCTTAGACAACTTTCCTTTGAATTCTGCAACAAAAGCGTTAGTATCTAGAAATATTTCAACCTATTAGAGAAAAAAAAAATCTCCTCTGAATGAATTGCAAAATTCTTGTCTGTATTATAAAGACTCGCAAACTCTTTAAAACAGAAATACGAATAAATTTATTGATAAAGGGCCTATTCAACATGTAACAGTAGGTTTATACAATGATGAATTGCAAAGCTTCTCAAAAAATAAATAACTTAAAATGAACAGTGATTTTTAAAAATAAAATCTTTAAATTGTATGTCCATACTAAAAATTTAAGAGTTAAATTACATTCATCTATGGGAAGTATGTATTGTTTAATCTCTAGGAGTTTAGATTCTGAAGTTAAACTGCCTGAGTTCTATGTAACACCCACCCCCATCACCCTCACACACACACATTTTATTGACTCTGTGAACTTGAGCAAGTTATTAGGTTGGTGCAAAAGTTATTGCGGTTTTTGCCATTACTTTTAATAACTTACTCTAGACTTGGGTTCTTTGACAACCAATGGCTTATACTAATTTGTCTTAGAATTTATAGCACAACAAAATGAGAATATTTTAAAACTCTTTTCTTGGTCTGCCAAGAAACTTGACAAAATACTGTAGACTAGGTGGCTTAAAAAACAGAAATTTAATTCTCACAGCTCTAGAGGCTGGGAAGTCCAATATCAAGGTGTCAGCCAATCTGGTTTCTGGTAAAGGTTCCCTTCCTACCTTGCATATACAGCTGTCTTTTTCCTATGTCTTCATATGGCCTTTCCTCTGATTGTGGGTATGAAGAGAGAGCTCTGGTCTCTCTTCTTCTTCTTATGTGGACTTTAATTTTATCAGTTCATGGCTCTACCCTTATAACCTCATTTAACCTTTATTACTGCCATAAAGACCCCATCTCCAAATAGTCACACTGGGGGTCAAGACTTCAACATATCATTCTACAAGGCAGTAATAGTAGGCCTTAGTCCTCAATCAATAGTAGCTTTATATGTTGATAACTATTATAATATTGATGATGATGATGACAGTGATGATAATGATAATGTTGCTCACTCACTAACAGAGGGACATCTTCCTAGAAAGTGTCATTCAGCTACGTTATCTGTTAGACAGACTTATTAATCATTTTCCCTCTCAATCTGTTGATGTAAGCATTGTCAATCATCCTCCTCTGACCTTAGTTTCTCTCTTCCTATTCTACTTAAACCCTATAAAGGTAAAACATTTAATGACCTAATTACCAGTTAAAAGAGAAAAAAAGAAGGTGTGAACAGGAAAGATACATATGTATAATCTCTCATTTTCCTCTTGAGAACTGAGGCTGAGAGGAATAACTTCTCCAAGGCCAAATTCACAACACCCCTTCCCCCAAAATGACGCCATTCTTACCAACTTCCTCTTCCTAATAACGTGATCAGATATTTTATAGAACTTGTTCCTGGCCTCTCTGAAATGCTGATTGCATTTACTTTGGCATATTTGCAAGTAAAGTTTCTTTGGTAACATTCATGTATGAACTTCATTTTCTTTTATGCTCCAAGTCACATGACTCAAGTAGACAGTGTACCATATCATCTCTATGCCAAACACCTGGGATACAGGTTACAAATACAGATTCCTGAACTCCATAGCAAATCTACTTGATCAGACTATCAGGAGGTGACGTCCACATATCTATACATTTTTTTTTTAACAATACAGTCCTTAGGTGATTTTTATTTACACTAAAATTTGAGACACGGCAAATGCAGAAGGAAAAAAGAGAAGAACAGAAATAGTAAGAAATCACTTGAAAAGCTTGTTTCTTTTCATTAACAGCACTAAATACTCTAATTATTGATATAATCTGAACATTAGAGATAAGAATATAAATTATAATTTTAAAATCTGTAGAATTATTTTTTCCAGTATAGTACAGAAATAGTCAAAAACAACAAATGGTGGTTATAAAAAAAGTTAGTTTACCAGTCAAAATCCGAGGTCAGTAGCAATAATAATAATAATAATAATAAAATATACCAGTTAGGTAGTATCTGATTATAAGAGGATCTAAAGAGTGCTAAAATGACTAGGAATCTTTCTGGTCTCCATTCCTTACTCTCAGCTACTTCTCTCTTTCCAAATTTCAGATCTCAGTGTTTCCTTCTTTTCACACTCTCCTGCCCCAAAGTTTCTGGAGTCCCATCCATTTCCTTTCTCAGACCTCCAGCAATGTCTTTGATCTGGAGGACTCTCCATACCTGTCATTTGTCAAGTGAATGTGAGCTCCTAATCAATTGCACTAGGGATATATATTTTTAGCATTTCAACTAGGAACTGTGTTTTCTCAAGGAAACATTGTCGTAGAGAGTGGTTCCAAAAGTGCTATTGGTGTTCTTTTTCCAGTATAGTTTCACTTTGAGATAAATGGGCTTAGAGGGGCTGGTTTAGGACACTACCTGCTGTGTTTATATAGAAAATTTCCAAAAGACTCACTTACAAATAAACCATGGGATAATGACTGATTCATAAATCATTTCCTTTTTTTTTTTTCAGGAGACAGGGTCTTGCTATATATCACCCAGACTGGACTTGAACTCCTGGGCTCAAGCAATCAACCTGCCTCACCATGCTGATTAGCTGGGACTACAGGCACATGCCACCACACCCAGCTATGAATCATTTTTAATGGGAATATACATTGAGAAAACTATGAAACTATTTAAATGATGTAAGTTGGAGAAAAATATAGCCTCACAAAATATACAAAGAGGAAAATACTATTTTACATTTCAATAGCATAGTCAAAGATGTGAGGTAAAGCTTTGAACATGAGATTCAAAAATCAAAGAAGCACTAAAATGCAAAATGCTGTTCTTTTAGCTACTAGCATTGTTCTATTGTGAATAATTGAGTATTGTACTGCTTATAATGAGAAGTATAGCATAGTGGTTGAAGCTTTGAACTTGAGCAGATGTTGGTTCCAACCCTGCCTAGTCCACTTGTAGTTGTATGACCGTAGTTTTATTTCTTTAAGCCTTTACTTTTCTTTGTCTGTAAAAGAGCAGTATAGTCATGGCTGTTAAATGAATATAAAGTCCCTGACCTGACATTTACTCAATAAATGCTTTCGTTATTATTTTTTATTATAAAATCATCTCTGTACCATTGTTCTCCTAAATGGTTCTGAATAAAGAATCTTCATTATTCATGGATTCTATATTCGTGAATGTATATCCTTGCTAAAATTTGTAATGCACAAATCAATATTCACAACATTTTTGCAGTTATTCACAGACATGTAGAGCTCTGAAAAATTTGAGTCACGGATGCACATGTTCCCAGCTGAGGTTGAACAAGGCAATGCTGTTTCAGCTCTCATATTGTAACCAAGTGTCTTTTTTAATGTCTATTTAGTGCCACTTTTTTTTTTTTGCATGTTTTTGCTTTTGTTGGTGATTTTGCCATTTGAAATAGACCCCAAACATGGTGCTGCAGTGCTGTTTAATGTTCCCAAGCACAAAAACTCTGTGATATGCCTTACAGAGGAAATGTGTTAGATAAGCTTTATTCAGGAACGAGTTATACTGTTGTTGGCCAGGAGTTCAACGTTAACGAATCAACAGTATGTGTGAAATAAGGTGTCTTTAAACAGAAATGTATATAAAACAAGGGTATGTATTGATTGATATATGGAAATGTAATCAGAGTTTTCCAGGAACCCAACTCTTTATTTCCCCTAGGAGCAATGTTTCAGAATTCACAAATAAAGTGTTTGAGGTGACTTTATAGAACATAACTACTGCATATAACAAGACCTGAATGCATTCCTTTCTAAATGGAAATCTAAACACAGAGTTTGAAAATTTAGGTAACACTAAATTCCTCTTTCTTGTACTTCATAAGTAACGAAGTATGAGGAAATTATAAAAGGTGTAAAAGTGGGTTTGGCATTGTGCTACCAATGCTAATTGGAAGATGACTCGTCTGTGCCCTTGAATCATGTCCTTCTGATTCTATTGTATTTAACAATAATGTGAATTTGGTCCATGAGAAAGATGTCATTTCTCTCATTCACTACAAAATGATAACATAAGATGAGTAATCAGCTCCAACCTTTGCCTTACAACTAGTATTTCAGAAATGAATAATGGATTACAGATTGCTGTGTTGTAATAATGTCTTGATTGATTGTTTCCTTAATACGTGCTGAGTGCTGACAAAGTGCAAATCTCCCAATCTGCTGTGATGGGACCACTGTTATTAAAGAGTACAATTATGCTTTGGGAGCCTTCATTCATTTTCTGATTTTGCTAGACTTTTTCTTGAAGAAATATAAACAGCTCTTTAACTGACAAAGTACTGAAATAGTGAACATATATTGAGCTATTATTCAAGACACTGTTAAAGAATATATATATATCGCAAACCTATTAATTATGTGTTATTATTGTCCTTATTATCCCAACTTACTGACAAAAAAAAGGCTTAGAGAGTTCAGGAATTTGTACAAAGTGAATGACTGATAAAGCTGGGAAGTCAAACCCTTGGATAATGTAACTGGTTTACTGTCTTTTCTGTTCTTTTCACAGGGAATGATAATTTGTTGGTATTTATATATGAATAAACATAAAAAACTCATATACTATCTACTTGTATAAAAATGAGACATTTTTATCATGGATAAGATCTATTGAAAGGATAAAATCTTAGAAATTCTATAAATGACTTCAAAATAAAATAAAAAGACATGAAATCATGAATCTCAAAAAAATTATGAACACGGTTTTACTAAATTTTTTTATAGAGAGGTAAATAGAGAAAGGTGGATTACTTGAATACATTATAGGTATAGGTTTTTACTTCAATAAATACTGTTTTATTTTCAGATTTTCTTTATTCCTTTCACTTTCCATAATAATAAATAATTTACTAACTTCAATAACGCATATAAATAGGAACGTTAAAAAGTGATAGTGTCTTGGTAATTTCTCACACATTGAAGCAGGTTTGACAGATAATAGATTAGTTTAAACTAAAGTTTGTATTACCATCTTAGAGACTGTAAAAGAAGAGTAAAACACACTACACATTAAGGGGATATGAGAAAGTTGCAGGTAATCTCTTTTCAACTTATGAAAGCAATGGGAGTTCAAATGCATGTAAGACACTGAGCCTTACAGAATAAATATGGAACAAAGTAATAATTAGTTTCTCTGATCTCTTGAAAATAGGTTATCAACCACAATAAATAACTTATTTTGAAAAAAATAGTTTCTGCCTTGAAAATATTTTTTAAAACCTGTAGCAACAATAACAGGAAGTTAATTTTCTCCCAGTGTTTTTTTAGACACAGGATATGTGTTTTTTCTCATTATCCTTCCTCTGAAAAATCATGAGTCCCCATTAAATTTTTTTATAAGAGGTTTATCCACCCTGTCTCTTTGATTAGCACTATTGCCAGAGGCCCACAAATTAGCAGGTGATGTAAGCCTACCATGGCATTATAAAAATAAAACTTTTATTGTAAATATGGATTTTCAGTAACCGTCTTAGCATTGATATTTATAATATCTTACGTCGAACGTATGATATTCATCACTTAATCTCATCTATACTTATGTGCTTTCACCAAAATAGCATTTCTACAATCATATACCCTAATAACCAGGTACAAGTCTTTTTACCTTGAAAAGGAATGGATTTACCTTGTAGGTGGGGCATACACTATTGAACATTTCTTTTTTTCATATAAAAATAAAGTCTTTCTCTTCAAAAACCACATAATTGAGTATAAGGAATCTGTCAGTCCCTGTATAATATTCAACATCTTAACCCATCAACCTCTTCACTTTAAAATAATTCTGTATTATTTTAGTCCTTTTAATTTTTTATTTAACTTTCTATTTTTCAAGAATTTAATCATGCCAATTAAATTTCTCTAGCCATGATGCTAAATTCTCTGCATCTATCTTAAATTCTAAGGTACCTGAATGTTAACAACATTTGGTAGCAAAGTCTTTGAAGAGGTCAGAGGCTATCGAGAGAGGTGTGCTTTATTATAAATTCATAATGTATGTTTCACGTTTGAAGTTCAAAGGACTAATTTGCCTTGGGGCAAATAAGCATTATTCCATTGGTACAGTTCATTTACTGAAATCCCTTAGAAAATAAATGAGCAGTCAAGAATTTTTTTTCATCTTATTGATTAGCAATAAGTGTGCAAAGGAGTGAGAGTGGAGGAGGTAAGAAAAAATAATCTTAAGAAACAAGAAAGCAGTCTATGAAAATGTAGCTGCTCTACCTGTACATTGCAGAAAATTGGTGTGCTAAAAGCAACAATGTCTAGAGGTCACCAGGAAACAAATACAGAACTTTATTCATATTGACCTATTGATACCCTAATATAAAGTACATATTTTTCATCAGAAGTTTAAACTAATTCATTCTTTATTTGGGGGCTGTATATTCATATATTTTTTTCTATGTATAATCATCCTATTGTGACTAAATGAGTGATTTCAGACTGGTTAGTATTATTTGACAGGGAAATGAAATGTAGTACACATGAAAGCTTCATAGATCATTTTGTCCCATAATTATTTCTTACAAAATATGATCCACACACTGAAAGTACAGCACCTTTTCCTCCCAATTCATAGACATACTGATATTATCTGCTTTGTCACAGCAGTATCCCCAAAGCCTCAAAGCCAGGGACAAAACAAAAAACACGCCCTCAATCATTGAGCTGCTTATCTCCTACCTTGCGCCTAATAACCCAGGAAGCATCCCACTATCAAAGTGCTGGGATGACTAGACTCTGTGGAATCTTCCTTTCATCAAATTAGTTAATGTGCCTTTAAAATAGCATCCTTACTAAGATAAATAACACAATTAAATTACTAAAGTCACCTCTGCCTCTTCCCAAAGCTTAAACATTGTAAATTTATTCCATTTTTATTTGATTTGTTTTTTCTCTTTTGGTTCCTAGAGATTACACTGTGGAGAGTATGCCATTAAATAACAAGTTCCATAAACCTGATAAAAACAATAGGACAGTTATTTTCAAAAACTTACTTGAGTTTTCGTTTTGTTTATTTTATCTAGAAATCAGTTTTGATCCTTATAAACTTTGCTTAAATTACGCCATTGTTCTTCTTGTGGTACAGATGAAATGTCCAAATTCGTTAGATGACATACAAGGTTACAAGTGGCCTGTACTTCTGTCTTTTCAAATCCATCTTGTGCCATGTCCACACTAACACCATTGGGCCAGCCACTTTGATTACTTACATTTACATTAAGCCTACACCCATTGGTACATAATTTCCCTCTATGTAGAATTTCCTAGCTTCTCCTTCTTCTTCCTCCCCTTTTATTTCCTGAATACTCTTTTATATCTTAAGAATCAGTTCAAATTTTAACATATCTTTGAAGCCTTCTCTGCCCTGCCACCTTCATGTCATGGCACCCATGAGACAGAGTTTGCTAAGTATTTCTGAATATTCCTAGAAATCTCTATTTAATTGATATGAATTTAATAAAAAATTAATTGTAATAATTCTCATAAGATGTAATTATTTGTTTACATGTTTGCCTCCTTGATTAGGTAACAACTCCTCATACTTCTATTGATATTTGTTTCACAGTGCTTAGAAGAATGTCTGGCTGGCAACAGACAATGCCTCATAAGGCCCCTTCTGTTGTCTGTCCGACTTCCTCTGATATCAATTTTATGATGTCTACAACATCACTACATAGTTTTATTTAATATTTTACAGTAATTATTGGTATAAATGAGCTTTGTGAAGTCGACTGTTCAGTGCCCTGAATATCACCTGCTTGAAAAAAATCTCAAAACAAAGACATTTATTTACATCTCTGTCCATGTCACCTTCCTGAACATGAGTGCCTGATAAGTCCTGATTTTTATAAAGAACAACAAATGGCTGTCATGTTAGTTTATACATTTGAAAGTAGGAAATACAAGTGAAACTCTTTCTTCTCCCAATCACTAATTAGACCTTTCTATTTGCAGAACACTTGGGACTCTACTCCACCACTGCTAACATTTTCTTTTTGGTGTAGTTATAGGCAGTATGATTCATCTTTCCTTTGGTTGGCATTTCCTCATTTTAATTTCTATTAGTGTTTGTATTTGAACAAGAAGGGCCTTTGAAATGCCAACTCTTAACTAACACTTCAGCTTACATACAGTTCAAGGGTAAAATTTGGGTTAAGTTGATTAATTGTATTTATGCAAAACCTTATAAAAACTATCTATGGGTTTTACATTCACTATTTAAATGCTCACAGGAAAAGAAAGTCTGCATGTGTTTTCAGGCACAAAAATCATTTGAGTGCAACTTTAGTGAAGAAATTTTGTGATTAAACCAGTATATAATACTGTTTCAGGTAAAGTAATATAAAGTAACCAAAGTTTAATGAAGTAATTTCTTCCTGTATCAGTATTAACCTGAGTGTGAAGGCATTTCTAAATGCAAATTTAAAATTATTTTGAGAAAATACAGTATAAGAGCAACTATATAATCCACGAAGAAGGTACATGCGGAAAATTCATGCTGGTGTCATTGTCACATAATTACTGATTGCTTTGTAACCCTTTGTCTTTAAGGAAATGCACCCCTACTAATACAAAAGTTAACTTGTTTGTAACCTAAGAAAGCACAAGCCATTTGAATGAAATGGATTTTCAAATTTTAAAAATTTACAAACATCTGCACCCTAGATTTATTATGGCCGCTGTATTTTTAGGTCGTTAGTCAGTCTGTTGCACTACAAGGTAGATTGGGTTATAAAGAAGTATATAGGGAAGTATGCAGTAGGCCAATCATTCAATGTTATGTAAATGAAATGAGGGTAATAGAGTCAAGGACCCCAGAGCAAATAACTTATATTTCCAAACAATGCCAATGTCTACTCCAGTCTAACAAAGCCTGTCCTGAGTGGTGTCTGTTTTTGGCTAGGGATAAAAAGAAGAATCTTCTCCCTCCTAACCTTCAGCTATGTGAATGAACCCACAGTCCATAAGACCTCACTCTACCTAAAGCTATATAAGCATTCACAGCAGCTTCTGGAAAGATGCCACTTCTGTGCTTTATTGGCTGGGGGAGGGGAGGGGTGGTGGAGGGGAGCTGCTACCTTTGTCCCAAGGTTTAGCTTGCTGGTGAACATAGCTAACACCAGTTTCCGGTCCCAATTTTACAGGAAGCTAATATAAGGAGGCATTGTGGGAGGCTCCTGTCAGTGCCACAGCACTTGATCTGAAAAGACATGGAAAAATTCAAATTCCAAAGCTGTCAGCTTGCAAACTTCAAGCAGAGAGAAAAGCCTCACTTTAAGAATGTAAACAAGGACAGTGAAGGTCTTGCTATCTAAAGGTATCAGCATGCAAGAAGTGCTCTGGCAGCTTGAACACGCTGAGGCAGTGGCAAACCCCAGCGCCCTGTTGTGAGACTGAGCCTACCTTAGAGACTCATGGCACTGTCTTCTTCCTGCTAAGTACTTTACCTGTGATTGCAATGGCAGATTCTTCAAAAGAGAGAAACAGAGGTCTGACTCTTTAGAAGCAACAGCAGTCTCTCTGAAAGAAGCAGTTTGGCATTTCCAGGGGAAAGGTCATTTCTTTACACCTCTGAAGAGGATAGATAACAATAATAGAAAGAATATCAGGCATGAAAAGCTACATTTTCCTAGACCCCTAAAGGAAATCATGACACAGCTGTGAAGCTGGTACTATGAGCCAATGCACTAATTTATCCCACTTGAGCGCATTGACTTTCCTCTTCTCTGAAATGGCATCCCAGCTGGGAAAAGAAATGTTTACTGAGACTTGCTGAATTTTATTTACAGGTCTAGTGGCTCCTTCTAAGTTGCAAAGAAGAGGTACCTCTAGTGTAGGTGAGATATGGGGTGGTGTGAAAATCACCCAAATGTACTTGAAAGATAGTACTCTTGTGACCTAAGGAAGGATAATATCGAGTTAAGTGCGGCACTTTCAGTTCATCCAGCATAAATATCAGTGCCAAGGCAATCACATGGAGGGCCCTTGGGATACTGGGGTGATAAATCAGAACTTGGAAGGAAGCCTCCAAAATTACCCTGATTGCAGTGTCTAAGGAACAACTGATTGAGCCCTCTATTAGAAACTTTTCCCCATCAGAAAACAGAGAAATATTTTGTCACACATTATCTAAAAGAGCTGCATTGTTACAGACATTCCTATTCAATTATTTATATATCCTCTTTCTGGTAAATCTCATCTGGTTCTCTCTCCTTTCTAAATGTCACGAGTTTTACTCTCCCACTGGCACTGATGTTAACATTTGAAGGGGGGAAAGGTTGTACTTAAGTTTAATAGATTTCATATTTAATAATGTAGTCAATAAAGTCTGTCCACTTAATCAGTCAAAGGCTATTCCACTCTGGACAGTAAATGTCTCCAGTGGGCCATGTTGCTTCCATTACATACAATTCACCCATTATTTTTAACTCTTAGAAAAATATTTTAATATTTCCAGAGCTTTACATGTCTATAAATAAATAAAATGGCACTACTTTCGAAGAAATGAAATAGTGCCTACATTATACTTCATACATTACCACTAACAAAATCACAGGACAAAGAAAGAAATTCACATCTGTATTGAAGTTGATGGTTTCCAGCCCTTGTGGAAAAAAAAATATTGTTATAAATTTTTATCTCCTCTCTTTTCTCTTGCAATCCCCATTTCATAAAAGAAGGACTGCTGCAAAAGTGAGAACAAAATGAGAATTCCATAACCCAATTATGGACTTTAACAGTCTCATTTGTTGTTTGTGTCACATTCAACTTACAGCAATATGCCATCATTAGTCACAGCAATATTATTCTAAACAGTATTAGCAGCATGGCTCTGTTTCCTTTACATTAGCTTTGTAGTCATTTAAATAATATGTTCTCAAACTTCAATTACTAGTACCTAACAATCTTTGGAGAAAGGGATGGTGCATTTCCAAGCATTTCTTTTTCTTATCTTGTGGGTGTTCTATTAGCTCAAAACAAAGTGCATGCAAGAAGAATCACTGCTGAAACCTTCAAGTCAGCAAAGCATCTACTCGTGGCATATGTATATAGTGTGTGGGTGTAGGGTTGTAAAGCATGATATGTCTAGCAATTTTCAGAATTGAGAAATTGAGAAAAATACTGTTTTGTTAACTGAGCACGTATTTCCCTGTTATAGAGAAACAAAAAGATTTACATTCCCTGCATCATTGCTTATCACGGACTCCCATATTCTTCTGCTGTGTAGACAGCCTGCACCCAAGTGCCTGTTAAATTTAAAACTCCTGCTTTAACTTGATATGGATAGATGTATTTTACTTTTGCTAGTTTTATAGTAGTGCAATGAAAATTAGTTGTTTATTCTTTATTAACTCTTTTTAAACTATCTGAAATGTAAACTGCTAAGGAAATGAAGTCCATTTTTTCCTAATTTATTGAATATCAGTTGAGGGTCCTCTTCTCAAAAAGAATGACCTATGACTCATCATTGTTGTGTCTATCATTCTCAATTAATAGGTATGTGCCACTTATTCTGTATATTATCATTTTAATAAACACCCCAGTAGAAAGAATAGTTATAAGATAGCATAATTTTTTTAAATAACAAAAGAAAAACTAAATATTGAAAAATGTATTATATATTTTTTGGATATTTGGGAAAATAAAAATTTGTGTTTATTTTTAGCAGTCCATCACAGGTAAGAAATTCTTATCTGTATAATATTGCATGTGTCTTAACAGTGGAATGTTTGAAAGTCACATTTTCAAGTACATAAAATTCTATTTCTTTAAAAATAGTTGGTACCTTTAAAATATGTAAATATTTGTACTCAGAGGCTAATTTAAATATACAATAGGGCTGCAGTAGTGTTAATAAACAAACGAAAGCAAGATATAAATAAAAACTGCTTAGATTTTAATTCTGGATCTGTCCTCTCTGGTAATGAAACTTTTAGAAAGTTGTCTAATCTCTCTGGACTTCAGTTTTCTTATCTGTAAAACAATGGAAATAATAGTGACTACCTCAAAATTTGATTTTGAGGATTAATTGAGATAATGCATGGAAAATGCACTTAGTATACTGCCTAGCAAATAATAAATGATCATTAAGCAAATCCCAGAAAATCAATTTATGAATTTCAGTTGTTTAAATAAAACATATGATTAAGTACACATTGAAACTGACTTGGTATAATACCAATTTTTGTTTATTTGTTTTGTTTTGTTTTTCTGAGATGGAGTCTTACTCTGTCGCCCACCTGGAGTGTAGTGGCGCGATCTTGGCTCACTGCAAGCTCTGCCTCCCGGGTTCACGCCATTCTCTTGCCTCAGCCTCCCAAGTAGCTAGGATTACAGGCGCCCACCACCACGCCCAGCGAATTTGTTTGTATTTTTAGTAGAGACGGGGTTTCACCGTGTTAGCCAGGATGGTCTTGATCTCCTGACCTCGTGATCTGCCCACCTCGGCCTCCCAAAGTGAATACCAATTTTTTTAATGTCACTTTATGAACTGTGACATGCAAAATTTCTAGGGAAATTTTGGTACTATAAGACACTGTATTGGTCTGTTCTCCTGCTGCTAATAAAGACATACCCGAGACAGGGTAATTTATAAAGGAAAGAGGATTAATTGACTCACAGTTCAGCATGGCTTGGGAAGCCTCAGAAAACTTACAATTATGGTGAAATGGAAAGCAAACACGTTCTTCTTCACATCATGGCAGCAAGGACAAGTGCCGAGTAAAAGGGGGAAAAGCCCCTTATAAAACCATTAGATCTTGTGAGAACTCATTACCTATCACGGAGGTAACTGCCCCCATCATTCAATTATCCTCCCAGGACACATGGGAATTATGGGAACTACAATTTAAGATGAAATTTGGTGGGGACACAGCCAGAGCATATCAGATATTATGGGTCATTATAATATAAAGATAGTTCATAGGATTGTGAGAAGTCATAGTGAAAACATTCTGCATCGCATGTCTCATTTTGTTGGTCACAATGGCAATATTTCTGAGGTTCTTCTGTCATTCAGAACCATTCAGTTCCTGAGGTTCACGCCAGGCACCTTCCTCTCCTCAAAAAGGGGGGTGGGGGGCGTGAAAAGACAAAAGCAAATATCAGATGTTTTGAAACAAGACCAATTTTATTCTAAAATCTGCATAGGCTTCTTTTTGGTTGTTGTGTTATCCTTTAAGTTATTAAATAACAGATGTGATTGTGGATGATTTAGTCTCAATATCTCATTATATCACTATCAAAACACATTTCAAAATGTATTTGGACATTTAGAATGTTTGTTATATTTCACTTTATCCAAAATGTGTGAGCAAACTAACTTTCTCCATAGCCAAACTCTGCCCACTTTTTTCCTGCCCCCAAAATTTCTCTGGAATTCTCTTTCCCACTAATCACAACGCTCATTTAGTGTTTTGCAGGTGGCTGGACTGCACTGCTTGTTTGTTTGTTTTAGAAGTGAAACTAGGAAGTATTAATCAGATCTGAGGGTGTTTTATTTTGTGCATCGTTTTAAAAATGCATATAAACTTGAAAGCGGACCAGTTGCCTGGAAAGTAGCAAAAATGAACAGTTGTTGAACAAAAGTACTAAGAAAGAAAACCCAACACATGTTCTCAATCACTTTGTCATGGTGAGAAGCTGGAGGAAAGACGAGAACTACAGAAGGAGGACAAATACAAGAGAAAGAATTATGCCAAGATCTTTAAATCAAATTCTTCTCATTAAGTTTTGCAAATATATTAAAAATTAAAAGTGTATATCCCTAAAACAGAATCTTCATACTTTTATGAAGTTTTTGCTTCATAAAATAAAGTTTTATTCTTTTCCAAAAGATACTGTCTAAATAGTTTGGAAACATGGCCAAAAATTTTAAAATGAATTTTTAGACCTGGTTAAAATATTTGACCCTTAAGTATATTACAGGCACATTAAAATCCGTTGTACTCATTATGGGCATTAACGGACACTTCAGGTATGTGGACACATTTGCCTCACAAGAGAATACTAATAATGTACCAACAGGCCATTCAATTCCAGGATGTTGTATTATTTTTGTATATAGCCAAATTGTTCTTTACAATTTTAAACATTTCTTTTCATGCTATTATCAATTGAATTTTGTTTCACTAAAATGACTAAATAATTGTATTCGAGTAAGTAGAACCTATGGAAAAATTATATCTTTTGATCCTTTTCAGCTTTTCTTTTACAGAGGCAGTTTTAATTTGATTTTTCCATTGGTCAGAAGTATTAGATAATAGAGATTTGATAATTTCCAGTGGGTCTCTGCTAAGACACTTTACAAAATGTATCTTCCCTCTGGTGTAGGTATGCCTGATGAACATTACAGGGAGGGATGTGGGATACATTGGAAATGTCCGCTTCCTTCGCAGTGTCCTATGGTAAAGCCTCATTCCAGTGTGGTAAAGATCATTTTCATTTTATACTTCTTTCAAGTTACTTCCAAAGTAAACTCTTGAATTATGGCAGCTGTAACAGAATTTATATGTAGTAACATTAAGTTGTCAAGTTTTTTGAAAATGCACCCTTTTCTGTTTTTAAAAATAATTTGAATGAGAAATGTATATGGCCTGTGTAGAATTCAAGGCTATCCTTAAATTTCATTGTATCAGGTTCATTCGTTTACCACACATTTTCATTTTTATTAAACTTTTCCATTTCTATACAAGAACAAATTGTGAATAGAAGCTGTGTGGCAGATTGCTTTGCTATGGTGGGAGAAAAGTGAAACAAGAACATGAGAGAAGAAAAGGCGGGAATAAATATGTGCACACAATATTTGTTGAATCAGAATCACTTTAAACCTGTTCATCACTCTGTCTGGGCAATATATGATGTTGGAGACAAAAATGTAAAACTTGCTCGGCCATGCGCGGTGGCTCACGCCTGTAATCCCAGCACTTTGGGAGGCCGAGGTGGGCTGATCACGAGGTCAGGAGATCAAGACCATCCTGGCTAACACGGTGAAACCCCGTCTCTATTAAAAATACAAAAAATTAGCCGGGCGTGGTGGCGGGCGCCTGTAGTTCCAGCTACTCGGGAGGCTGAGGCAAGAGAATGGCGGGAACCCGGGAGGCAGAGCTTGCAGTGAGCCGAGATTGCGCCACTGCACTCCAGCCTGGGGGACAGAGCGAGACTCAAACACAAAAACAAAAACTTGCTCATGGCTGGGCATAGTGGTTCACGCCTGTAATCCCAGCACTTTGGGAGGCTGAGGTAGGCGGATCACTTGAGATCAGGAGTTCAAGACCAGGTTGGCCATTATGGCGAAACCCTATCTTTACTAAAAATACAAAAATTAGCCGGCCATGGTGGCGAGTGCCTATAGTCCCAGCTACTCAGGAAGCTGAGGCAGAAGAATCACTTGAACCCAGCATACGGAGGTTGCAATGAGCCAAAATTGTGCCACTGCACTCTAGCCTGGGAGACAGAGTGAGATTCTGTCTCAATAAAATAAAATAATAAAATAAAACAAAACTTGCTCACATGTATGTGGATACCATCATTTCACAGTAGAGAGATATATTTCTGACATTTCTGAAATACAGTAAGTCTTATAAAAAAGCACAATTCTTCTAAGAAAATGGCATATTATTACTGGAAAACCAAACACTAACTGTGGATGGTTTTCAAATTGTTTATGTTAATGACCAAATCAGTTTCTTATGATTTTTTTTTTTTTTTGGCATTTAACAATTAATAGCGCTGAGGGCTGTATTGCTCTTTCAGTTTTGTATTTTAAGCTTTTTATTCTTGAACTCACACAGAAAGAGCAAACTAAAAGATAAATGATCATTTTCTTGTTAGTGGTTATCTCTCAGATCCTAAGGATCCATTGCAAAGTAAGTGTTACTCACAGTTGGTCTTCATTTAAGTTAAAATCCCATTAAACTATTTCCCAGTTTCTACTGAGGCACATATCTAATGATTATTAATGTTCTCTCTGGTGATGTTTATGGATGCAGAAACAGGGAACAAATTGTCTCAATAAGAGAGACTAAGACTGTAGAATGATATTTGGGTATCTAAATATTTAAAATACCTAATTGCTTATCTCTAAGTAATATATCCTCCCTTTAGGGAGGCTGCAGTGTGTGATGTTGAGCTACTGAAAAGGACATAATTTAATATTTTCATATGAATGATCAAATGCAAAAGATAAAGCAGAGGTATGTATGTTTGATGAGAATAGCTATAAAAAAACTTATAAACATAGAATGTGCTGAATAATTGAAAGTGGAACAAAAAATAATTTATTAACCCATGCTATTGAAAAATACATCCAAAATGTATTATCAAGGGATGTATATTAACCTATCATCTTTCTTTGATAACTTGGGTTTTGCTTTTACCAAAAAGTAATCATTTCAAAAACCTTATAATGTTCATAATGTGAATTTATAATGTAAATAATTTTGTTGGGATCAAGTATAGAATCTGACCCTACAAGTGTTATGAACTTTTTGAAAAAAATCCATTTTTTTACCCTTCTGTCATTGTTTTTCATTTTCCTTTTAAAATCAAGCACAAAAAGCCGCCTGTTCTTTTTGTAAGTTGATGGACAAATTAATGTGGATTTCAATTAATTTGATTCTGATTAATTAAAAGCATAATTTATTGTATGTATTCATATAAATATAATTGGTAGATTGCTGAAATATATATTATTTAAATAATAAATTAGCTAAAATTAAAATCTCTTTAAATAGGTTTCCTAGACTGATTTACTGTCATAATATAAATGATGAAATGTAATGAGTGATTCAAATTTCACTGATATAAAATGACATCTGACAGTTAATACTGGGTTCCTGAAACTGCTGCTAAAATGTAATATGCAGTACAAATTTAGCATGGCTAAATTCAATACTACTCTATGAAGATAACAGTACAACTGGGCAAATTAGGTAATTTTACCATGACAAAATACTATAATTAGTTTTATAATTACATTTATTTAGGTGGTGAATTTTGATAACATTGACTAACTCGTTTTCAAGTCATCATCAAATTTTTTATAGAAGATAATATACAATTATAATGAAATACTAGAATCATTTATAATCATTGGCTGTGGTTTTCATATTCTCATAGATACATTTACACAAATTTACCCATGTACTTTTACATATTTTTAATAAATATTTGAGGAACATCAACCATGTGCAAAAAAATATTAAGAACTGTGAGAACAAAAATGTGTTGGGTGTTCTGTGGAAGGTGTTCATACTATTTATCTGTCATCATGTGAAGAAAGAACATCACAGACATGAGCGCAGAGTAAATAAAAACCAAAGATAAATACCTGTGAAATTTGCCAGTGAAATAAATTTGCAGTAAAGTACAATGATTAAGAGACATATGACATGAAAGTATGGCAAGAGTGGATTGAATCCTAGTTGGTAAATTCTGTTCACTTCAAGGCGAAGTTGGGAAAAATTAGTTGTATATCAGACTTAGTGAACAGATATTACATGCTTACCATTTGCCTGACACTTTGCTAGGAATTGTAGTTTTAAAACGTGAGAAAAATATGATTATCTTTGAGTAACTTATAGACTAGCATGATAAATATACACTTAAGAACTGCATACAATAATGTAATATAAGCAAATATGTTATGCTGTGGGAGAAAAATTTATTAATTCATAGGTTTGGCTCAACTGACTATACAATGAAATTCAGATTATATTAAACCACACAATATTTTCTTTTATGAGTTTACTCAATGAAAATAAGCATACATTCAGTATCTTTTCTCAGTCAGTCATGGTTCAAGACTGCCTATAGTAAGATGTCCTTCATCACACTTCCTGGCCCCTCACTAAAGATGGGACACTTGAAGAGGTGATTGAAAGGTGATAAAATTAAAGCTGATTTTAACAATTAACAGTAGTAGCAATGAAGAGTTTTAATAGTGTCCTTGCATTAAAAGAAACTTCATCATCATCATCATTGTCAAAACTGGCATTTCTTGAAGTCCTACCGTAGGCTAAATACTACTTGCATTTATTTGTTTTATTTTTGCAACACTTCTAGGGAAGAAAACTGAAGCACCTTTTTCTCTTCTCTTTGAAGAGAGGTCAAATAAATTTCCTAAGGTTTTACACCAGAAGCAAGAGAATTGGGATTTAAACATAGGTTTCTTAGATTACAAAGACTGGAATGTTCCCTTTCTAAATTGTCTGGTTTCCAATCTTTCTTTTTTGCCCACATGCTGTTCTCTAATAGAAGTATTTTGAACAATGATAATATTTATGCAAAAATCTGAGGACTTATTCTGTGTGTCTGTATGTTTAGTTGCTATAAAAGAACTGTTAAAAAATTAGACTGATGTTTTATTGCTGGTCAAGTATGTGTTCATTCCACTTGAATTTGAGAAACCTCGTCAACACCACCACGTCAACCCCCAGCACACAAACATATACACATTCCCTGTCACCCTTTTCTTACTTTGTTCACTACTATTTCCTTAGTAGCTAAAAGACTGGGCTTAGACTAGAGAATCAAAAATATTTTGGGATGGAAGGAAAGAAGAGAAGTGAAGGTAAGAATGAGTCCATAGAGAGCAATCAAAATCAAAGTCCTGTTCACACACGATACTCTTAAATTCCTCTTCACACAGAGGAGAAATTGAACATAAAGGATAAGAATAGTAAGATGATCATGATGGTCTACCGTCGTCAGTACCTCTGTTACTTATTGCTTATTAATTATCACTTTTTGTGATGGTTTTCTAATTCATCCTTCTAAATCAGGAAAAGACATGCTTTAATCCCTCTATCAATATGCAGCCAAAGTGGTCTTCTACCATACATGTATGGCACTGTCAATAACAGCTTAATGTTTACATTATATATATTTGTTATATGAGGCATATCTTGATCTATCCTTGGGCAAATTTTCAGACCTATTTCCTGGCAGGCAGACAAAGTCAAATGTATTTTCTAGCCAATGATATTTCATTCCCGCACCCCCCCCGCCCACGTTTCTTATTCCCTTTGTCTGAAATATACTCCCCTACTTTCACTGCATAATAAATTTAACCTTCCAGGCACAGGTTGAAATTTATCTCTATGAAATACCTTCTCCAAGCTCCACAGTTAGAATGAGCCACAATTCTTTTTACACATTCCTCAGGAATATTTGTAAAACTGCATTTTGATTATTTTAACATGTCTGTCTACTACTAGACTTTGAACTCTTATAGAACTGTCTGAAACAGCACTAGAGACTGAAAAGTCCTCATAAAGGACATATGACTAAATTATGAAAGTATATGCCAAATCTGAGGACAGTGTCAAAATTAATGATGTCGCTGATATATTGTAGATCTTTGACTTCAATATGGTGAAATATAGCTTTCATTATGTGCTGCAACTATGTTATTGCCAGATTTGGATGAGTATTAGTAAAAGTAATTTATTTTCATTGAGTTAGTGAATCAATTCATAGGGCAACAAAAGATTCTACTTTTTTTCCCTCTAGAATTTTCACATGCCCTTTTCAATTCTAATTTTGATGGATAAAGTTGAAACAATTTTACCGTATCTGGCTGTGCTCATGTCTTCAGCACACATCTAGCAAGGATATAATGTTTAGAGAAGCATTAAGCATACAGTACTTCTTTACAAAATCATACAGTCCTAGGAAAAGGAGCATAGTAAGTTAAAAAGTTTAAAAACAGCATGAAGAAATTTTATTAAAATTTAATAAAGGCTTTTTTTTTACAATAAATTGTTTCCTGTATTTATTCTCTTAAAATATTATTTCATCTTTCATATTATATTCTTCAGTGAGAACAACTGAATGCAAAACTAAAAAATCAATATGATATTTTAACACAGATATCCCATAGATCAAATTCTGTGGGATTCAACTTGCAAGTCTTTGAAATTAAATAGATGTACTCAAATATATTGGCTAATTGAATCTCCTCTACTTCTCCCTCTAGTTATATACATACTCAAAGAACGTGCCCTTCTGAAATCAGAAATATTTTTGAGAAGCAATACCTGTAAACTTGGATTGTAGTGTCTGAAAGGATGATGGCAACATACACACTAATTAAATATAGAGATGGCTCACACCATTCATCTGTGAATGATGATAGGAAGAAGATAGCTTCTCATTTTTAATTTATAAGTCTAAAACTTGAGTTCTAATATCTAACCTCTTAATGTGTATATAGATGCATTTGTAAAAGTTACTTTTAAATATTATAAAGCATTCCTTTTCTCCCATTTATTCTGAAAAACATTACCTTGGCAAGTTAAGCAAAAAAGTAAAGTCAACCTAAGCCGTGTCTGAATAAGATCTTATTTTTGTTAGCAATATTCATGCGTCAGTCTACTTTGTTATTTTATGTTATAATTGCCTGCTATGAAATGTCACCCTAATATCTATAAAATCATTTAAAATAAAAATTAAATTATAGGGGGAATGACATTTTTATGTATTTAAAATATGCATAAGCTATTTTCTCTCTACTTCATCCTACATTTAAAGTATACAATCTTAAGCATTCATAGGGGAAGGAATAGTGAATGTCAAACAGTCCAATTTATTTTTAAACATGAGAAATGCATTACCAAGGACAAGAAGCTCTTTACTCACCAAGCCAACCTGTTCCATTGTGGGCTTGATATTCTATTGTGGTTCTCCCTGTTTGAAAGATTTGTCTTTCAGTGTGTCAGGTTTTTCTCCTAATCTCCCTGTACAGGTTCTATCGAATGCTATAAATGTGTTTACTATACTTCCTCAAGATGATCTTTTTAACATTGAAGGATACATAGATAAAACATAGCTCCTCCCACACTCCCACTCCCATCCCCAGCTTCCCAAGCCTTCCTGTTTTCCAGATATACCATATTCCTGGTTGCCACAGGAAATGGGGTCCAGATTGCTTTGCTCCAAGTGTTCCTCCTTTGCACACACTACACTCTAGATATGCGTCATTGAAAATTTGGTGTCCAGATTGAATATAAGACTTTATATATGATCTGGCCAACCTAATTTAAGGTCAATCACATCATTACATTTCTTCTTTTTCTTTTTGTTTCTTTTTTTTTTCTTTCTTTCTTTTTTTTTATGAGATAGCATCTCACTCTGTTAGCCAGGCTAGAGAGTGAAGTGGCACAGGCATGACTCACTGAAGTCTGTGTCTCCTGAACTCAAGTGATCCTCCCACTTCCACCTCCCAAGTAGCTGTGGCTACAGGTGTGTGCCACCATGTCCAGCTGATTTTTATATTTTTAGTAGGGACAGTATTTCTCCATTAAATTTCTTAATATACATCCTGAGCATTTCTTAATCTGATGTAAGAGAATATTATCATTTTCAGTAACAATCTAAACTTACTGGATTGTAATAGATTATGACAAACTCAGCCCTGCAAATCTTAACATCATGTTTTTCAGCTTTACTGAAAAGCTAGGTCAAAGGCATTTTGTATTTACATTTTTCTTTGGCTCTAACTCGTATTGAACATCACATGTAAGCCTGTTATTTTTTATCTTTTTTATTGTAGTCACATAGCGATCATTTTTTCCCTGATTCTGTCATCTGCCTTATAGATTTTACTTTACACTATGTGCAGATATGATAAACATACTTTATGGATCTTTACCAAAGTCAGTCATTAATTAAAATAAGGCCAGGCTAAACTAGAGGCAGGGCAGCACTGTGTCCCCTAGGAAAATTTAGAACTCCTTTCTCTTGACATAGCTATCACACGGTAATGATTACATTACAAAACTAAGAGAAGTAAATGAGATGAATGAGGATACGCAGGGAAACATTTAACATAAGATAGGTGCTCAGCACCCAGATTCCTAAAGCAAGTCCTGACTGACCTACAAAGAGACTTAGACTCCCACACAATAATAATGGGAGACTTTAACACCCCACTGTCAACATTAGACAGATCAAGGAGACAGAAAGTTAACAAGGATACCCAGGAATTGAACTCAGCTCTGCATCAAGCGGACCTAATAGACATCTACAGAACTCTCCACCCCAAATCAACAGAATATACATTTTTTTCAGCACCACACCACACCTATTCCAAAATTGACCACATAGTTGGAAGTAAAGCACTCCTCAGCAAATGTAAAAGAACAGAAATTATAACAAACTGTCTCTCAGACCACAGTGCAATCAAACTAGAACTCAGGATCAAGGAGCTCACTCAAAACTGCTCAACTACATGGAAACTCAACAACCTGCTCCTGAATGACTACTGGGTACATAACAAAATGAAGGCAGAAATAAAGATGTTCTTTGAAACCAACGAGAACAAAGACACCATGTACCAGAATCTCTGGGACACATTCAAAGCAGTGTGTAGAGGGAAATTTATAGCACTAAATGCCCACAAGAGAAAGCAGGAAAAATCCAAAATTGACACCCTAACATCACAATTACAAGAACTAGAAAAGCAAGAGAAAACACATTCAAAAGCCAGCAGAAGGCAAGAAATAACTAAAATCAGAGCAGAACTGAAGGAAATAGAGACACAAAAAACCCTTCAAAAAATTAATGAATCCAGGAGCTGGTTTTTTGAAAGGATCAACAAAATTGATAGACCACTAGCAAGACTAATAAAGAAAAATAGAGATAAGAATCAAATAGATGCAATAAAAAATGATTAAGGGGATATCACCACCGATCCCACAGAAATACAAACTACCATCAGAGAATACTACAAACACCTCTACGCAAATAAACTAGAAAATCTAGAGGAAATGGATAAATTCCTGGACACATACACTCTCCCAAGACTAAACAAGGAAGAAGTTGAATCGCTGAATAGACCAATAACAGGATCTGAAATTGTGGCAATAATCAATAGCTTACCAACCAAAAAGAGTCCAGGACCAGATGGAGTCACAGCCGAATTTTACCAGACGTACAAGGAGGAACTGGTACCGTTCCTTCTGAAACTATTCCAATCAATAGAAAAAGAGGGAATCCTCCCTAACTCATTTTATGAGGCCAGCATCATCCTGATACCAAAGCCTGGCAGAGACACAACAAAAAAAGAGAATTTTAGACCAATATCCTTGATGAACATTGATGCAAAAATCCTCAATAAAATACTGGCAAACAGAATCCAGCAGCACATCAAAAAGCTTATCCACCATGATCAAGTGGGCTTCATCCCTGGGATGCAAGGCTGGTTCAATATACGCAAATCAATAAATGTAATCCAGCATATAAACAGAACCAAAGACAAAAACCACATGATTATCTCAATAGATGCAGAAAAAGCCTTTGACAAAATTCAACAACCCTTAATGCTAAAAACTCTCAATAAATTAGGTGTTGATGGGACGTATCTCAAAATAATAAGAGCTATCTATGAGAAACCCACAGCCAATATCATACTGAATGGGCAAAAACTGGAAGCCTTCCATTTGAAAACTGGCACAAGACAGGGATGCCCTCTCTCACCACTCCTATTCAACATAGTGTTGGAAGTTCTGGCCAGGGCAATTAGGCAGGAGAAGGAAATAAAGGGTATTCAATTAGGAAAAGAGGAAGTCACGTTGTCCCTGTTTGCAGATGACATGATTGTATATCTAGAAAACCCCATTGTCTCAGCCCCAAATCTCCTTAAGCTGATAAGCATCTTCAGCAAAGTCTCAGGATACAAAAATCAATGTCCAAAAATCACAAGCATTCTTATACACCAATAACAGACAAATGAAGAGCCAAATCATGAGTGAACTCCCATTCAAAATTGCTTCAAAGAGAATAAAATACCTAGGAATCCAACTTACAAGGGACGTAAAGGACCTCTTCAAGGAGAACTATAAACCACTGCTCAATGAAATAAAAGAGGATACAAACAAATGGAAGAACATTCCATGCTCATTGGTAGGAAGAATCAATATCGTGAAAATGGCCATACTGCCCAAGGTAATTTATAGATTCAATGCCATCCCCATCAAGCTACCAATGACTCTTCACAGAATTGGAAAAAGCTACCTTAAAGTTCATATGGAAGCAAAAAAGAGCCCACATCGCCAAGTCAATCCTAAGCCAAAAGAACAAAGCTGGAGGCATCACACTACCTGACTTCAAACTATACTACAAGGCTACAGTAACCAAAACAGCATGGTACTGGTACCAAAACAGAGATATAGATCAATGGAACAGAACAGAGCCCTCAGAAATAATGCCACATATCTACAGCTATCTGATCTTTGACAAACCTGAGAAAAACAAGCAATGGGGAAAGGATTCCCTATTTAATAAATGGTGCTGGGAAAACTGGCTAGCCATATGTAGAAAGCTGAAACTGGATCCCTTCCTTACACCTTATACAAAAATTAATTCAAGATGGATTAAAGACTTAAACGTTAGACCTAAAACCATCAAAACCCTAGAAGAAAACCTAGGCATTACCATTCAGGACATAGGCGTGGGCAAGGACTTCATGTCTAAAACACCAAAAGCAATGGCAACAGAAGCCAAAATTGACAAATGGAATC
Source organism: Pongo abelii (assembly GCF_028885655.2). Classification (NCBI taxonomy): domain Eukaryota; kingdom Metazoa; phylum Chordata; class Mammalia; order Primates; family Hominidae; genus Pongo; species Pongo abelii. The sequence goes on from NC_071999.2 coordinate 72,387,072, forward strand.
TAATTAAACTCAAGAGCTTCTGCACAGCAAAAGAAACTACCAACAGAGTGAACAGGCAACTTACAAATTGGGAGAAAATTTTCGCAACCTACTCATCTGACAAAGGGCTAATATCCAGAATCTACAATGAACTCCAACAAATTTACAAGAAAAAAACAAACAACCCCATCAAAAAGTGGGCAAAGGATATGAACAGACACTTCTCAAAAGAAGACATTTATGCAGCCAAAAGACACATGAAAAAATGCTTATCATCACTGGCCATCAGAGAAATGCAAATCGAAACCACAATGAGATACCATCTCACACCAGTTAGAATGGCGATCATTAAAAAGTCAGGAAACAACAGGTGCTGGAGAGGATGTGGAGAAATAGGAACACTTTTACACTGTTGGTGGGACTGTAAACTTCTTCAACCATTGTGGAAGTCAATATGGCAATTCCTCAGGGATCTAGAACTAGAAATACCATTTGACCCAGCCATCCCATTACTGGGTATATACCCAAAGGACTATAAATCATGCTGCTATAAAGACACATGCACACGCATGTTTATTGCGGCACTATTCACAATAGCAAAGACTGGGAACCAACCCAAATGTCCAACAATGACAGACTGGATTAAGAAAATGTGGCACATCTACACCATGGAATACTATGCAGCCATAAAAAATGATGAGTTCATGTCCTTTGTAGGGACATGGATGAAATTGGAAATCATCATTCTCAGTAAACTATCACAAGGACAAAAAACCACACACCGCATATTCTCACTCATAGATGGGAATTGAACAATGAGAACACATGGACACAGGAAGGGGAACATCACACTCTGGGGACAGTTGTGGGGTGGGGGGAGGGGGGAGGGATAGCATTAGGAGATATACCTAATGCTACATGGCAAGTTAATGGGTGCAGCACACCAGCATGGCACATGTATACATATGTAACTAACCTGCACATTGTGCACATGTACCCTAAAACTTAAAGTATAATAATAATAATAATAATAATAATAATAATAAAAGATAGGTACTCAGTAAATACACTTAGCATCATTATTTTGGGCCTAAAACAATACATAATTCTCATTTAACAAGATAAGACGCATTTCAGCTGGGCATCTGAAGGCTTGAAGGCTTCTCTAAATATCAAATCCTCTGTTAAATTGTTAAACTGTTTCAGACTTAAAAGTCCATTAATTTTTTTTCTCCATCAGAGTTTTTGAGGTAAGGAGGCAGATAATATATTGTGTGTACAAAAGCAGCAGTGTATGTGTGTGTGTGTGTGTGTGTGTGTGAGAGAGAGAGACAGAGACAGAGAGATATGTAGGAGGGGGAGGGAGGAGGAGATAATGAGAAGTTATCAGAATTTTGGTATCTTTAGGGGAATTGACACTTCATAAATACATGAAATAAAAAAATATCTTCAAGCCACTAACTCACATCTATTGTACCACCTACAGGGTCAGTATCAACATCTCCCCTAAAGGAGCTAGACTTGATTATAAAACTTTTTCAAATATGATGCCAGTGGCATTCGAACAGCAAGATGACTTTGATAATTCAAGTATCATAATTCAAACACATGGCTCATAAATAAGGGATTACAATACCACAACCCACTGTGTAAAAATCTGGTTACAGAACTCTGTGTGTGTGAAAAATTAATTTCATATTAGATATAGATCCACATGTATCTTCTAACAAATTATTTGGAATATTCAAGCATATGTTATGCTTGTCTTCTTATGCACTGTGGTAGGAAATTGTGCATCCCGCTGTTAGGTAAACATCAACACGTGTGGATTCTCACTGAGTGCAGATGATGCCAGACACACAAAGCACACAAAGCACAGGGGTAAAAGGCTGCTTTGAACATTTTCCTTCTTTTCTACATCAGAGAGTTTGGGCAGTTTTCATTCCAATGTCTATTTCAGTGAAAAGAACTGCACTATGTATTTTTAAATGTCAACCAAGGAAAAATTCCCACTTACCATAAGAATCACGTTTTACCCTGACTTTTCTATATAATCCCATATGTTTGTCATCTAGATTCTAAAAAGTAATCTTTCTCTAGTTTATTTATAGTTTACTGCTAACAATTTACAGTTGTTTATAAATGCTAAAGGGTGAAGAGACCCTGGACATCTATTCATACTGGAGTGTATAGATTATTAAAGTTGGTAATTTGGTAACTGGAATATATACTTGCCTTTTTCCCTAAATACTGTAAACACATGTTATGTGTCAGGCAGCCTGCCACGTCCTGAAGTCCTACCCTTCTCTTGAAAGACAGCCAATTCTAAATGCCTATGTTTTATAAAACGTTGAGTTTGGACTTTAAATTTAGATACTGCTGACCATCAAAACAATTCATCAAGACATTAAATATCTTCATTGCAAACTCGGCTATCCATCGTGCTGTCAGATGAATGATAAATATATTGATAAGTGTCTAGTGTGAATTATCACAATATTTAGTAGTTGATAAAGTTATTCATTAAATATTGTTATAACTTACTAAAACCAATAGCCAGAGTGGATTAGACTTAGTACTACAAATTACAGTGAATAATATTCATCAAGAATCAGAGAGTAAGAAAGTAAAAAAAAATTCAATTACTGTGTATCTGTCTTTCTCAGCATAAACACAAGCTCATAACTACAGATCAGATATTCAATTACTGCTGATTAAGAATGAAAGTAAAGCACAACAAACAATCTTGAATTAGAAGGAGTAAGGTAAAAAAAATTACAAAACATCATGTTTCACATTGTTAATTCAAATCCGATTTATTGACTCTAAATTAAAATACATATCTCTGCTCTTCAACATGCCAAAAAGACCAATGGAACTTATGTTTTAGTAGAATGAATTTGAGGAAATGCCTGTTTATCCAATATCAGATATTATTTGATTTTTGTTTTTGTTTTGTAGACATGATCTTCATGGGCAATTTTAGGTTAAGTACACTGTCTGTAGCCTAATTCATAGTCAAAACTAAAAGTGAATCATGAAAAATATATTATTATGTCAGAGAAATTAATTTCTGAAATCAGTAGAGAAAAGAGGTTTCTAGAGATTAAAATGCTTTAAACATCAGCAGGCAAAATACAACCTTACTGTAAAGAAAATCTGATAGTTTCACAAATACTATTTTATTAATATGGCAATATTTTTCAATGTCCTAAAGTTACATATATCTTTGGAATATTGTCCAGGAATTCAGACAGCTCTCACCACTTGCTATTGGATCCCTCTCACATATGGTAAGGGTTTTACAATCTAACTATGAAAATAATACCTATCTCATAGATTTAACTGAGTAGATTAAATACGACAATGTATATGAAAGTGCCTGACAATGTTTGATGTTCAATTAATCTTAACCAAATTGAAAAAAAAATGCATTAACTGAAAGACAGAAAAGTCAGACAGTCTTTTAACCATCAAAAAATATATTTATATTTAAAATAATAAAAGAGACCACTGTATGCTATTTTTGAAAATTTAGCTTTCTATTATTTCTAATACTAGACATAGTCTTCATGGACAATTTTAGGTCAAGGACAGGGTCTGTAGCCTAATTAGTAGTCAAAACTAAAAGTAAATTATGAAATATATATTATTATATCAGAGAAATCATTAGAAATAGTATTAATAATAAAGCAAAATTAAAAACATATATATATACACACATATATATATATATATAAAAAATGTGACTACCATTGGATTACTTTCTCTCCTAGAAGCTTTAGTGGGTTTTTTTGGTCATTATTTTTTTAAACCTCAAACTTTCAAAGGTTCCCAAAGTTCTTTTAAATTCAAGGAGAATCCTGAGTCATAAGTGGTCAAAGAACTAGAGAATATGAGCTTACATAAGCCTTGGAGTCACCAGCTTCAGTTAAACAGGCTTTTAGGGGTTTCCTCTGGGAAAATGTGCCTGCATTCTGCCCATTCTGAGATTCAGAGATTTGTGAAAGCAATCAGATCCTTTTTACTACAGTTTTTCCCTCTAGGCATCTTATGGTTAGTTTTATGTTTAAACCAACACTTTAGTCAAGGAACAACATCTTCATTGGACTGTACCTTTCAAGTACACAATGTTTGATGTTCATAGAGGGAAAAAATATTCTTCAACTCCTTAGAACCTACATTTTTTCTTTTCTCTGGTGGGTGGCTCCTGCAACTTAAAATACCTTATCTGGCACTGTATTCTCTTGAACTCAGTAAAAAATAGGGAACACTTCCTCACTTCAATGACTCCCACCAGCCCTTTCACCTTACTGGGTGCTTAAATTAACTTTTAACTTGCTAAACACAGAACAAAAATTAGAGAAGATAAAACTTTTCATCTAATACTCTCTTTTCCTTGATCAGCATTTGACACCAGTCTTCAATCTAAGAGATTTTTTAAAACTTTCATGAATGTCTTCACAGATAGTGAAAGATACAAAAATAATGACTGAGTTCTAAGGGAGAAAAAAGAAGATGCAGAACATGAAACAGTGAGATGAGTAAAGGCAATCCAATTCATGAAGAGGCTAAATGTAAGGGCCGTGGGACTAAATTTTTATTACTATTATTTTATTTTGTATTTTTATTTATTTATTTTTTTTTGAGATGGAGTCTCACTCTGTCGCCCAGGCTGGAGTTTAGGGGCATGATCTCAGCTCACTGCAACCTCCACCTCCCTGGTTCCAGCGATTCTCCTGCCTCAGCCTCCAGAGCAGCTGGGATTACAGGCGCCTGCCACCACGCCCGGCTAATTATTGTATTTTTAGTAGAGACAGGGTTTCACCTCGTTGGCCAGGCTAGTCTGGAACTCCTGAACTCAGGTGATCAGCCCGCCTTGAACTCCCAAAGTGCTGGGATAACAGGCGTGAGGCACAGCGCAGGGCCGGGACTAATTTTTTTAAAAAGAAAAAATCTTATATTTGGGCCTTGAACACCTGATTTTATCTTTAATGAAGAATGATGTTGGGTACAACGGTGGAGACAGAAAATGAACAAATAAGTTGTAGCATCTTTGGACTTGAAAGTGAAATGTGAAATAGGTGACAAATTATACATGTTAGGACTTAAAACAGACAAAGTGTAAGAGAACTCTATTTATAAACAAAGGTATCTGCAAAGGAAAATCATTGGGAATTTGAGATTAAGGAGGAATCCTGGTGGGCTTAATAAAAAGCAGAGATCAGAAGGTAAAGGATGTGGTATAGGACAAGCAAGAACACTGGAAAGATAGCTTCAAGTGTTTTGTAAGGGTTCTTTTCTATTGGGCGTCCACTAACTGGGCAGTGCATCACAACCACAGTAAACAATTAAACAAGGAAATGCATGCATCAATGTGAATAACCTACGATTATGATACACTGTCATTCAGCATAACAAGGGGGAGGTATCACTATAGAAACAGTGAAGCTCTTATGTGTGAAAGGTATGCTTCTCCTATGGAGTAGACAGTCATTTTGGAAAAACACTTAGTAGATTTGCTGTCAGCTCATTTAAAAAGAGTAGAGAGTAGTGCCTTATTCTTGAGTCAAATAAAAAATCTATATATATGCACAATTATTAATTATATTTCTTTTATTTTGAATTTTGTCATGTAGTAGGAATTCCCACTTTCCAAACACTAGTGGAGGCATTCTCTAAGGTGGCAGAAAAACAAATACAAATCTTAAGCTAATTTTACAGCTGGCTACATAATTGCTTTGGCAACAGTCATAGACCAGCCTCTACTCTAAAATGTATTCTTATATTGAAAATAGATGGTTAAAGAAACCAATATGCCTAGAATGAGGGAGCCTGGCAGAATAAATATGATTGCTTTCCTTGTAGTCCCCAGTGGTTGGCTGCCATTTTTTTTCTTCTGTGAGATAGACATACATACACATCATTACAGATGACATGATAGCTTTGGAAAAGAAACTAATGCACTTCCAAGTATCAAATAGCAATTTAGGATTAATTATGTATAAATAGCACAAATATGAAAGAAGTACATTTCCTCACCTTGTTCATGTTAAAAATAACCTCAACTAAAAGATATCTTTGACAAAAAATGGCTCTACTCATTTTGTCCAGACCTAGAGATATGAAAAAAAAAAGAAAGGAAATCTCAAAAACGCATTTGTAAGACAACACAACAAATGTCTAATTGAATGAAAAATCATTCAAATTAAATTTACAACAGGTTGAACAATTCCTAACACAATAAAATTAAAAAGCAGAACAGGAAATGAAATAAGACATCCTTTAGACATTACTGACATATTTGAATAATTTTAGTAACTTGGCTTGAAGACAAGAAAAAAAAACAGTTTATTACAAATGAATGCAAACAAATCCTGGAACTAACATACAAACAGAAGGAATATAAGCAAATCCAAAAATTGCTCCAGGGTACAGGACAAGAAAGAAGATGTTTTTATGGAAGGAAGAATAGCTGCAAAGCACTCAACTCAATGCATAGCTGCAGTGAATAGAACAAACAAGAGGCTGGCTGCATTGTGCTACTGAAGTACAAAAGAATAAATCAAAATAAGTGGAATAATGATAAAACACTGGTTGGATTCATAGTACTTACTATATAACTAGCACTTTGTTAGGAAGCTATGGTGAGGGCATTACTTCTGATATCCATGAGACACTAAACACAGCTGCCTAAAAAGCCCCTGGGTACAATCATCCTATGAAGTTCAAGCATAAGACATCATCATTTGTGAATATCAACAACTTCAAAATAGATGAGAATTGATGAGGGATGAGACAAGCGTCTTTCAAATGGGATGGTCTATTCTTAGTAATTAAAAACAGGCAATCATTAGCAGAAAGATTCTGAAACTTTGTTGGTTTACAGAAAAATAGTAGAAAAACAAATAATTACATTTCCGGATAGAAAAACCAGCTTAAATTTAAAGAAAAAAAAATCTGATTTTATTCAAGTATCTTTCCCAGCCTCTATCAATTAATATTTTCTAGTCTCAATATGAATAATCTTAATTGACTTAAACTATCTCAAGGTCTGACTCCCTTCTTAGGTCTATGAAAGAAAAAGGGATTCTTAGCTGCAACATGAGAAGAATTAACTCACAGTGTATTTCATTGACATGATATAAATAAGGCATAGAATGGGCACTAGGATCAAGGAACATACTAGGTTATTTCCTTTAACTTGTCATAATAATTCAAAAAATTAACTAGAGAACAATTGCTTATTGCTTGAAAATTTCTGATAATATTGAGTGTGACGTTGTGGTAACAATTGTAGGTTCTACTGTCACAATTCAAATCCCAGCTCCAATCCTGTTGTATGACCTTGGGCAAATTACTACACCTTTTACACCTCAGTGATCTCCTGTGTAAAAAATGAAAGGTGGTAATACATATTGAGTTTTCAATGAGATAATTCAATAATTCATGCAAAGTATTTCAGATATACCTGACAATAATAGCTTGTCAGCTAGTAGTAGTTAGACAGCCATCTATGTAATAGTGATCTACTAAATGTAGTTAACTGAACTATTAGGGAAATATTATAACTTGCAGTTTCGATTTATGATTTAGGGACGTGTTTTATATTAGTGTTAGTCCATTTTCATGCTGCTAATAAAGACATACCCAAGACTGGGCAATTTACAAAAGAAAGAGGTTTAACTGGACTCACAGTTTCATGTGGCTGGGGAGGTCTCACAATCATGGCAGAAGACAAGGAGGAGCAAGTCACATCTTACATGGATGGCGGCAGTCAAAGACAGAGCTTGTGCAGGGCAACTCCCACTTTTTAAAACCATCAGATCTTGTGAGACCCATTCGTTATCAAGAGAACAGCACAGGAAAGACTCACCCTCATAATTCAACAATCTCCCACTGGGTCCCTCCCACAACACATGGGAATTATGGGAGCTACAAGATGAGATTTGGTTGGGGACACTGAGCCAAATCATATCATTCAATAAGGGATATATAGTAATATATGATTCTGAAGCATATTACTTGAAGATATTTCACAAAATAAAATAACAAAATCATTTACAATGGGTTATTGTACAAGGTGTGGGAAAATAATATAAGTATTCTAGAATTCTATTTCTGAAACTCCAGAATTATTTCCAATGCCTTCTATAAATATCTAATTTGTGTATATTCTTGAATTCATAACCATAGAAATGGGACAAAGAAATAAAATAAGTGTGTATATGGAATTTGGGGAAGGAAATATCTCTAGTGTTATAGGGAGGTAGAACAGGAGAACTTTATAGGTTTATCTAAGATAACCTTAAGCAACACTTTAAAAATACATGACCTGTTCTTAATTTAGTAGTGACACTATTTTATGTATAAACTATTAAATCTGAGTATAACACAATCCTCTCTTTAAAGTAAATTTACACTTGTGTAAATGTAACTTACTGTTGTATTGAATATGTGGGCTAGAGAGCCAAGCCGCTAAATTCAAAAACAAGTCGTGTTCTATTTTTGTGGAACACTGGTGTCTCAGAAGTTCTCTTTGTGGTAATGTCATCATTTCTGAAACTAACATTTATCTCATGTGCCATGGAGAAACTCTGGTTAACATTTTCAAAAACCTAAAAATATTCTACTCTTGGTCTACATTGAAATGCTTGATTGTCATAATGTGCCTTTTATGTCCTTAATGAACTTCTCCTCCACAAATAATATTTATTTGTGATGTCAGAATCCTGCCTCTTCCTCTCCAATGCCAGGCAAATGATGCAACAAAACTTTATGCCACAGTTTTGCTCCTGCCTTCTCCTTCCAGCTTAACTTAATGGTTCCTCTCTACCTTTCCAAAGTTTCTTCCTCCATCAAAACTTGGCTCTGTTTCTCCATTTTTTTATTTTGTTGCCTTCTTGTTCCTGTACTCTAAATTGATTGTATTTATACTTTAATTCCATTGAATATAGCGTATAGTTGCCCTCAAAATGTCATATATGTAAGTATAACTTACCCTCAATCAGACTATCAATTTGATAAATTTAATACAAATTTAATTTTGTATGCCATCAAAACATACTCACAAAGCAGCCACTCAATGGCAATGTGTTCACTGGTTTAAATCCAAGGTATCAGCAACTACTTTTTTACTATGACACAAGTTAATGGGAAAGAAGTCCCTTTATAGGATGACGTTTAAAAATATATAAATCTCATGAAACAAAACTGTCATCCACAAAATACCTCAGTGCATAAGTTCTATCAGCCCACATTATCTTAATTGAAGATAAATAATACTGACCTCATGAAGTCCTCCACGTTTCCTCCTTTTTATGATGTCACAATTCACAAACTCACAACTTCACACTAGCTAGAGAATGACTTTCAAAGTCCTTATCATGACATTCAGTGTCCTTCAGTGTCTAGATAAAATTAAATACTTTTTCTCATGTTTCTCATCTTTTATTTTCAACACATGCTGCATGCATTCAGTCGAACCAGGGCTCTTCACCACCCCCTGAAGCCCTGGACAAACTTTGATTTATGTTTTTTCCTCTGCCTAGAAATCCCTTTATATATATATATACATCACCTCTAAGGCTCTGATGAAATGCCACCTACGAATGTTCAATTATTTCTAGAGGTGAAAATAATAATTTAACTCCTTTTTAAACCTTGAACACGGCTGTGAGTTACACAGAGACTAAGGCTGGGTTTTAACTCATTTTTCATTACACTTACAGTGTCATACGTGTGTTGCCGGATGTATAATCAGCACTAATGTGTGTGTTTGTGTGTGCGTGTGTGCGTGTGTGCGTGTGTGTGTTTGTGCATTTGTTTGTTTGAAAGAATGTGTCCCAGTTTCAGGTATCCAATGAATCTAGAATACCTCTGTCTCCCGTTCTCTAACAAAACAGCCATATTTCATTTGCTGACTGAAGATATTCTAACTCAGCCTTTCCCACACTGTGTTCCATGGCCTACCAGTCCCATTAAATACTCCTTGAAATAATGGTTCTAAGCACAACCATTTCTTTAATGAGGGAATGCTCCTTTTATGAGAGAGTAATAAAATACATTAGTTTATTAAAGGAGTAAAAAAAAAGGCCTTCAAGAAAGAAACCTGGGGTTTTTAATATTTACCTTTGTTACACTATGATATGGTGGCTGTGTTAGGATTTTGTGTTTGTGTTTGCTTGTTTGTCGCTGCTGCTTTTCCACAGAACACCTTCTCATTGGACATTGTTTGAGAAGTGCTCACTCTTCTCCTGTACACAACTGCATGCTTACACCTTAGCTCCTTCATTTCTAACCTGTTGTCTGTTGCTCCCATCTTGAGCGTTCTTTTTTTTTTTTTTGAGTCCAAGTCTCACTCTGTTGCCCAGGCTGGAGTGCAGTGGCACGATCTTGGCTCACTGAAACCTCTGTCTCCCAGGTTCAAGTGATTCTCCTGCCTCAGCCTCCTGAGTAGCTGGTACTACAGGCACACACCCCGCCCAGTTAATTTTTGTATTTTTAGTAGAGATGGGGTTTCACTGTGTTGGCCGGGCTGGTCTTGAACTCATGACCTCAAGTGATCTGCCTGCCTCTGTCTCCCAAAGTGCTGGGATTACAGGCATGAGCCACCATGCCTGGCCACTTTAAGTGTTCTTGCTCTTAATTTCCCATCTACTGAATTTCTGGTCATTATTTAAGATAGTTCTTAAAATTCATCCACTACTTTTTCTTCAACTTGGCCTCTATCAGAATCCAATTGTTTCTGTGTATTCCCATAGCATCTGCAATATAGTAAGTAGCACATCGCTGTTAGGAATTTTAACTTTGTCTCTGATTCTTAATTTGTGTGAGTGTAATGTCCTGCACTCACCAAGCCATCCAAAGTCTTTGCGATATTGAAAGAATCTTGTGAATTAGGCTGATTTTCTGTAGATGTGTGTTGGGAGACTGAGTTGGTGGTGGTGATGTTCATTTCGAAGGAGCAGAAGGTAAAAGGAAAAATAGCATAAGAAAAGGATTCCAAAGCAAGACCGGCTTTCCCACATTATAATATTTTTATTAGCTAACATACTGATAGTTGGTCAGACCATAAATGATTCTGTGGACTGACCAAGTTTACAGCATTTTAAGGTATTCAAATAGAAGAGATACCTTTGAGGAAGAAGAAAAGGAAAGAAAGGAGACATGCCAAATGAATCTAATTGATTTAAGTTTTATCTTCTTTTTCATCTCCCAAAACATTACTGCATGAAAGAGAAATTTTCTTTATGATAAATTTAGGGAACTACAAAAAAAATGACAAGTTACATACTGTGTCTCTCAAAAATATTTTAAAACATTTACATTCTTATATTCTATTACTGCCTATCTCAGTAAGTCTTTACTGCTTGAATATTATTTCTGGTTTACAAATTCATATCAGCAATAAAATTGATTAAAATTTCTCTCTCCTGATAGTGTACTCCCTGTACCACAATATACCCTGAATTTTTCCATCCTCTGCCCCTCACTTTTGTTATCTCATTTGCCTAGATGGTACTACTCCCATGATATTTTTTTTCCTGATTAAGCTCTAATCCTCTGATAGCTCTCCTAGTACTCTCTGATGTTCTGCTTAAATTCCACAATTTCCTTGAGACACTCCTTGATATATCAGCCTGAATCTATCTCAAGTTCTACTCTTCTTCCAACTTTTTGCCCTGTTACAGCATACAGTTCAAAATGGGTGGCAATGAAGATGTATGTGTAGGATCTGTCTCAAGCTCTAGAAAACATGAGTGTAGGAGTTAGGAATTCAATAAATATGTATCTCTAAAATGCCTAGGAAAATATATATGTGTAGCAGTACATAAGCAATATGTTAGTACATGTATGTTAAATTGAAGATTAAAACAACATACTTAATTAGCTGGGCTATTCTGTATTAAATGTACTTAGTTTTGAGCCATAATGATATAAAACAATAATTTATGTTATAGAATATTTTTAAGATTTTGAATTCTTTATGAGAAAGAGAGAAAGAGTTCAAGTAACAATTGGGATTATGCATTTATATTGCCAAATTAGCTAATGTTCCAATTCACTAGCTGATGTTACTGAATTCTAAGATGCTTTTAGTTTAATAAAGGCCTTTTAGTCTCCTACTTGGTAAAACTTAATTTCTCCTCTATATTTATTTTGAAACTTATAAGAATAAAATTTGAAATAGAATGGAAGAATTGTAATACCACTGATAGTAAATGGAGATCTCTGCTGGGCTCCAAATACCTTAGACCCAGAAATAGCTTATACTTCTTCTCACGAAACTGTTTTCTTTATCTAAAAACTAATTTGTATTTAAGGACATCTCTGCTAGATTTTTCCTCCATGTTTTCCATATGTTTCATGCTCTACCTCATAGGATCCTCTGGTATTTTAATAAAATACCATTTTTTTTCTCATTAGTGAAGTCTCCTCAGCAGGAAAAGCTTTAACCATGGATCGATTTTCATACCACGTTTCAAAGGAGAACATGGACTTAGGTACAGTGATCACAACTGACCTTCTTACTGTTTTTGTTCTGTTAATTCATTTGCCTTTGTTGGGCCATTAAACCTATAAAAGGGAATTCTCTGTTTGGCTCTTTTTTAAAGAGCAAAGAGGTCACTAAGCTCAATCTCTGATCTGTGTTTTTCAGAGTATAACTGACCAATTTCCAAAAGGTTTAGCTCACCCTGAGGGGTTGCAGAAAAGGAAGAGAAAATTTGGGGTGAAAGAAATGCCCCTTCTCTATTTACCTTCCAATCTCCCGCACAAAACAAGCAGAGTTAAAATCAGAAAGGGGGCTGTGAGCATGAGTCTAGGCTACATAGGTGTTCCTCAGTGTCTGCAGCTGCAGCTTCTACTTTGAGCTTGCTGGAACTTGATTCTAAGTGGCTTTGAAAAGCCACTGAGGAGTTTGTGTTAGCCAGAGGCCACGAAAGCTGCCATCCACAGCTGAGTGATTCTCTGTTCAAACTGGGCATAAGCCCAATTTGAACAGAGAATCTGTTTTCTTCCTTCCGGTTTGAAAGGGTACATTTCTGTATACTCCCTCATTTGCAGGGGTGAACTGGGAACAAATAATATTCATCTATGAAAGAAATCATAATGTTAATTATTATAACTAGGTATCAGTAAACAGCTAAGTAGCAGTGTGATATGGATGTGTGTGGGTATCTGAAGAAGCAGGCATTCTAGTCCCTTCTTTAAAAGAAAGATTTTTTCAAAATTATTTAACATTCAGAAGCTAAATTCTCCAAATTATAAAGTGACACCAAACTATCTGAATATTCTGCAATTCACGCACTCTGAGATACATATACTTTTATGATAGAATTGCTGTGTTTATTTAACACAGCCTTGAGGTAACTGAATACTCCCCAGTCTCATTATTTCTTTTAACCTTTCTCTATTCTATTGTGTTCACTCTTTCTCTCTAATTCACCCACCAACAAATATAATAATACACACACACACACACACACACACACACACACACCCTGTATTTCTAGACAATTCATTAAATTATTCCAGAAAATGTTCTAGCAATGCCTTTTTTTTTTTTCTGGATTTGCAATTTTGGCACCGCATCACCAAGTTCACATCCTGGACCATGCCTTCTATTAGTAAATGTCTGGGCAGTCTCCCAATAAAGCTGAGCAGCTTCAGTATCATTAGTGGGATGATGGTATTTCAGTTCCTCTTCCTTTCATTCCTCTTTAGTTTACTATCAGTGCCACTGAGCTTAATGAACCAAAACGCCTGCTCATGCATTAAAAACGGAGACGTGTGCTCTGCCCTAGAAAAAAAAATGCTACGTTCTATTTTCTACAGCACAGATTTTTTTTAACAAACAAAGTAGGAATGGAAACACAAGTATATTTGTATAATGTGGAGATGTTAGTAAAGGCATTTTGAAATTTTCAAACAAAGAATGAACTAATTTGCAACTATAGAGTGCCCTCATAAACAGCATGCACTTATAACAATATGAAATCACGGAAAGTACTATCAGTACTAGCTGCTGCTATACTTAAGCACTACTTATGTTAGTATTAATACACTAATTACTAATATACATTCAGAAGTGAATATTATGTAAGAATTATGTTATGGAATATTGCCGAGATCTTCCATTCATATCTTTATTTCACACCATCTCTGGTATTGTAAATAAACTAGGCACTAATTTAGAAGTTAAAGCATACTCATATTGATAAAGCTACTTAAAAAAACCTGATTGCAAAATGTTAATGTCATTTTTCCACATAACAAGGATATCTAAAAAAGTCTATTGTTACGAACCTAAAAAGTCATAATATTGCTTTTAAATCAAGGGATGATCATATGCATAATGTGGTTGATAAAGGTATATTGTTATATAGGTAGTTTTCTGAAATTTTATCCCCATATTTTCTAGTTTTTGAAAAGTCACTCTATGATATTTCAAATTACTGTGACATGGTTTTACTGCACTCAGCTTGCAAACACCTCTGGCTATTATACTAATTCATTTTACTCACTTGCATCTCAGTGAGAGTGAAATGGGAAATTGGCTAATCAAAATTGCCATTCTCATCAACTATATGTTCCCCAAACTTAGCTCTGCTGCACACTCAAAAAAATGGACCACTGGCCAGGTCCAGTGGCTCGTGCCTATGATAGCAGCTCTTTGAGAGGCCGAGGTAGGAGGATCACTTGAGCCCAGGAATTCAAGACCAGCCTGGGAAACATAGTGTGGCCTCATCTCTACAAAAAATTAAAAAATAAAAATTAGCTGGGTGTGGTGGCACAAACTTGCAGTCCCAGCGACTCAGGAGGCTGAGGTGGGAGGATTGCTTGAGCCTGCGCCGAGGAAGTAGAGGCTGCAGTGAGCCATAATCACGTCACTGCACTCCAGCCTGGGTGACAGAAAAAAATAAAATATAAATAAAAAAATAAAAAATAAATACCAGCCTGTCTCAAAAAAAAAAATAAAACAAAGAAAATTTTAAAAAGAGGAAAGAAAATGGGCAGGTAAATCACAGAAAAGTGATTTTTGAACAGAAAGATGGGCCTTAGAAGAGTAGACGTCTTTAATATCAGCCGAGGCAAAGGGCAGAAAAGGCAGGGTTCAGAAAAAGGAGGAAGAGAACAGGGAAGACAATCTGAAAGAGTCTTGCAATTTTACTTCATTCTTTTAGTAAACAAATTTTTATCTGCCTTTCTCTACAAAGAAATGCACTGCGCAGAGCTTGTGAGCTTTCCCAACATTCAGAAGCTCTTAAAAGCAGTCAGGGCTCCTCTTTACAGAAGCTGTGATTTTCCTACAATAATTTTCTATAATTGTGCCAAAGAGCTAAAAATAAAAATGACATAAGAAGTTTTGCCACAGTGAGAATCACAAGCTCAATTGTAGAACTTAGTCATCATCTTCAACTTTCAGGAAGATAGATCCAGGTTAGGAAATTCACTGTGCTGATTGCCTTCCTCCTGCCTGTGCTGGTTGAGATATAAAGTCTATGGTCTGGTTATCAATAACTGCTAGGAACTCTGGCCATAATCGAGTAGATAGCTGTAAAGTACTATCGTATTGAGAAAGTAAATGTGGTAAGAACTGTAACAGGCTGAGGTTTATTGAGAAAGTCCTGATTACTATGTAGACTGAGTACCTCTGATCCGAGGCCAAGGGCACATGAAGCAGTTATAGAATTTATTGGGTCTTATTTAAACTAAACATATATCTAGCTTTCTCCACTTTATTTCTCTTCATCATGTGGAAGAACATAATTTTTTTGGTTTAGCACGAAACTTCTGTCTGTTTCATTCTTTAAGTCATTCGTCACATATCTCAAGGTCACGAGCGAGCTTCAGAGGGAAAGTATTTGTGTTAATTGATTGCTTCTGTGATTCTTATGCCTATGGGTGCTGGTAAATGAGCTTTTTGTATTTTCAATGAAGTGACTCAAGTGGAGGAGAAACACTTATGATTCCTGTTAATAAGATACATAAAGCACACTGTCCCCTGGAAATCTTGGTTCCCTGCTCCCAACTCCTTGTCACTTACTCCATGGTGAAAATGAGAACATTGCCCTCCGATTGCTACTACCAGGAGGGTAAACACTCTCTGGTTCTAGAATTAAAATGAAGCATTCAGCAGTATAGAGTCAAAATACAGAACCTCTCTTTTCTCTTTCTGCCACTGTACTATTGCATTTTGAGAAAGAGGTACAATTCAATAAAGCAAAGTTCACTCCTGCTGAGATGTTTTTTGCCTGACTATGTACATCGCTTGTTGGTGAAAAAATAGGACAATTGCTTCAATTCTGTGAAGCCATGAGGATGGTGAGTTTGGGGATAGCACTTGGATATATTGGTGTATTGATTTTAATCAAATACATTACTCTGGGTAACAGCTTCTTGCTCTTCTTAACAATTCAGTAAACAAAAAGATATGCAAGCAAACCCATTTTATTATCTATAGCAACAATGGTCTCTGTTTTGTATTTCTTAGCAGAGCCCGGGTATCTGGGAATATATTAGGTTTGTAAATTATCATGTCACTAATGAAAGATATTAGATGTTCTCTACACGGAAAAGAAAAAACTCATTCTCTAGGGTGATAATCTTACTTTTCTCTTCCTGCATAGCATCATTATTCTATTGCTCTTGTTCTCTGACAATAATGACATCTTTCCTAGCTACACTTTTTAAAATGTCAGGTTTATTGGGTTATCATTTGCATATAGTAAAATTCAACCTTTTAGGAGTAATTCTATGAGTTCTGAAAAACACATGTAGTCATGGAACCTGACCAAGACACTCTTAACCTTCTGCTTAGCTTGACTAAACTTTAGACAAACTTCTTCCTTAACTGTAGACTTCTGAATTTTTTTGTTTGTTTGTTTTGTTTTGTTTAAGGCATTTACTCTAGAAAACTTGCAATTGTAAATTCTTTCTCTGCTCTTTTGAGAGGTTGCTGATTGCCAGTTTTACAAATGAGGATGGTCTTTCTCAAGGACCTGGAAGTCATCCCTTTGAAATGAATTCATCAAGAAAGATAGCACCCCTATCTCCTAGTCTTAGTGGGAAGGCAAGAGCCGAACTTTGATAAAAAGGCAATTAGCAAACTCAGATGGCCTAATCACATTGACCAATCTATCACCTAATAGCCTCCAATATTTTTCCACTAGTTTAAGAGCTTAAAAACTCTCCTGCCTTTTGTTTCGATTGAGCTCAGTTCCACCTCTCTCACCTATTGCAGTAGTCTTGAATAAAATCTTCCTTGTCTGTTTAACTCTGTCAGTGTAATTTTTCTTTGATAGACCACCACTACAATCAAGTTATAGAACATTTATATTGCCTCAAAAACTTTCTCTGTGCCCCTTTGTACTTAATGCCTTCCTTCAATCCCCAGTTCCTGGCAACCACCTATCTGATTTCTGTCCCTATCACTTTGCCTTTTCCAGAATGTCACAGAAATAAAATCATGCAGCATATAGCCTTCTGTGTCTGCTTGTTTTTTTCTCTTCCACTTAGCACAATAGTGTTGAGGTTCAGCCATGTTATTGCCTGCGTCAGTGGTTTCTTTTTACTGCTGCATAGTATTATATTGTAAACTACCAACATTTGTTTATGTATTTTTCCAATCCATATCTTGAATATAAATTTGGCTGTCCTTATTGTATCAATATTTGTCTTATTTAAGATATTACTATCATATTATGTTTTCTAAATACATTCTGAATCAAGATTGGGCTCACCAAAATGGTTCTTGCTTTTTCCTTTTCATGGCCTCAGCGGAAATGCTTCTTATATAACTAGGCAGATAAATGAATGAACAAACCAACCACCACTTTAGAAAAAATACTAAACATCCTGTGAAATTTTGGAAAAAATGCATGCCTACAAATTGCTTAAAACTAAACAGTAATATAAGATTTGCTGAAATTTTATCCTAGCTGTTTATTTTAGATACATGTTATGTCCTAAATACCTATTGAGTCAAAACTGAGATAATTTAGCCAGAAAGAGCATTTAAAAGTAGCTTGGCTTCCAGGGATAAATATGGAAATAATTATAAAGCAATAGAATAGTATTAGACTATGAGATCAGTTTCAAAAAGTATAAACATCTTCCCCAACGTATGCTTTTTAAAAAACGGCATTTCTGCATGTGGGCTAAATTCACATATTTAGTATATTTTAAATGAGTGAACTTCATTATTTTATAATTCACTATAAACTCTACATGTATTATATTTTTTTGTTTTGTTTTATGTTTTGTTTTGGTTTTTGTGTCATCTTTAGACTCCAGCACTGAGTGGAATTATTTGAGAGAATGTGAGTCCTGGATATCAGGGCCCTTCACCTTCTGTAGCTAGAAAACAGACTCTAAAACAGCTTGTGCTGGCATTCCTCTCACTTTTATTCCAATTTGAAGATGGAAATAAATGATGTGGCATATTAAAACTTGAAATATTATAATAAAGTATCAATTAAAGAATATTTTTTCCTCTCCTCTCATATTACCTTATGAATCTAACTAGCTAGTTTTTAATAAAGGTGGCCACTGTGAATCTACTTACATTACGTGTGTGTGTGTGCATACTCACTACGTGTGTGTGTATATATACACACACACGTAATGTAAGTAGATATATATATAAGTAGTTTACCTTTACCAAATATACTTTAAACCATATAAAATGTACATTTAATATGTTACAATTAATAGAATGTCCATAATATGTCCATTTTATGCAAAATTCAAGCTTTTATACATTACCTAACAATGAAGCTGGAGTGGCCTGACGTCCAAAATTTAGCTACATGTGTGTCATTCTTCACTATAGAACAGTATCTGCGCAATCATTTCAATGTATCACAGCATTTGGGCTTTACTACATTGTAAAGTGTTTAGAAACCAGAAAAATTATGTTTATCTTTTTTTTTAAATATTGGCATAAATGAAAAAAATAAGATATCATACTTGTAATAAGACATGTAAGTCCCTTAAAAAAAAAAGATATTTTATAAAGGGAAAAAATACCAAAATCAGGAAGGCTTTAGGCTGTGAAAGAAAGTCTTTGGGCTTCTGCTATTTGAATGAATATTCATTTGAAAATAATATGTTGGGCATATATTATTGAAGATTATATCTAAAATACAAGGTAGAAGCAGGGACTTTAAAAAATACCTTTACCTCTTTCATAACAAGTGTGCAGATAATATGTACACATACATACAAGCACATCTTTGATATCATATATTCGTGTCTTTTTAAATTTCTGAGTTGCATGTTGTTTAAAAATGGAGGATTAACTGTACTTAAATTTTAAGAATCTTGATTATAAAACTAGAAAATCTGTTTAATCATATAGGATCATTCATGACCTAGGCCAGCATTCTCCAAAATAAGTTGTATGGAATATGTGTTCTTTGAGTATCATTTATAATCAAATAATTTTACAAGTAAGTGGGTTAAACAAATGTAAATAGATAATTAACTTTAAGTCTGTTAAATGCATGTTTATGTAAATCTGATTGTGAATCACCAGTTGAATGCATTGAGGATGAACCTTCTCAACTTCATTTAGTCCAAATAATCCATGAAACATATATCAATAAATTCTAATTTAGGATTGGGATTTGGTCTAACAGAAGAGGTAACTGATTAAGTAAAACAGTATTGTATTACACTGTGAATCAGAGGGCTGGTCTCCAATCTTGGGTCTGCTGCCATTTTTGTCAGAAGCCTTAGATTAGTGGCTAAGAGCACAGCTTATCGGGGTTTAATCCAGCACAGCCTTTTATCTGCTAAATGACTATACAGGTCATCTCTTGATGCCCTCACTTATTCAACCGTAACTAAGAAGCCATAGGAGATTTTACCTTTAGTTTAATTAATACAATCAAAGTGTTTTAAAGAAATATGTGATAAATAAGAAGTGGTATGTAAGTATGAGCTATTTTTTTGTCAGTGGTTTTCAAACTTTGGACCTTGGCTTACAATAATCAACCCACACTGAGATGCAGTAAAAACACATGTGTACACAATAACATATATAACTAAAATAAAAGTTTAACTGAAATAATATTTAACTATGCTATATGACATGCACTCTAATATAACCTAATATGTTTTATTCTCTTCTAATTTTTCACTTTTCCCATTGTTTCCTCATGCTATTCCATTCTAACCTATTTTTTTCTATTCTATACAACCTATTCTATTCTACTCTCTTACATTCCATTAAAAATTGTCCTCATCCTCAGGTTGCAAGACATTAATTTCACTGTATGACTTGCCGATCATCATTTAAACTCTGTCTTTAGTCCTTCCATTCAATTCCCTCATAAAATCCATTAGTTATTTCATAAAATTTAAAAACAAAATTCTAATATTCAATTTCAAACTCAATCTCTAGCCTGTGGAATATGGATATCCTGGTGATTTTGGCCCCAGAATCTCTCTCTCTCGTGCGTAAGATTCTGTAGACATCAAATGATTTAGGTTTATTCTAATTCCAAAATTGAAGAAATAAATGACATTTAAAGAGAAGCTCGTGGCTTACTTCATTCTTTTTAACGATTTAATCTGTATTTAATATATGCACCATACACCTACATTCTGACATAAATACACTGTCTGAACTATCTAAAGAAAAAAATAAATTCAAATAATTTTTCTTTAACAATTAGAGTGATTATATTATGCTTCCTATTTGTAAATAAGCTTTTAACATTTTTAAACTCAAAATTATATAAAATTGAAGTATAAGCTAAAATCAAGTCAACCCTGAGATTATATAGATTATGTTAGCTGCATTTTTTTTTATTTCATGGGCATAAATAAGTGTATCAGGCAATTTAAATAGGTATAACATTCTTCTGCTATATCCAGACTTTTAGATACTACAGAGCGAATGATAAGACTAGCTATAACTGAACCTCCATTTCTCCCAGAATTTGGTGAGGCACCAAACAATATCTCACAGCCTCTGATGTTATTATTACATGTGACTATAGAGTATGATAATATTACTTATATTTTATAAACTAATAAATATCCATTGCAAACATCCAAAAATCTATTTTAAGTTTAAAATATCACTCACTGTTAGGATTTGTAAAACCTCTAATATATACATATACTTAAAACTGTCTCATAAAATATTAAGCTTTTTTTTTTTTTTTTTTTTTTTTTTAGTCAAGATCTCACCATGTTGCCCAGGCTGGAGTGCAGTGGCACGATCTCAGCTCACTGCAACCTCCGACTCCTGGGTTCAAGTGATTCTCGTGCCTCAGCCTCCCAAGTAGCTGGGATTACAGGCATGCGCCACCATGTCTGATGAATTTTTCTATTTTTAGTAGAGACAGGGTTTCACCATGTTGGCCAGGCTGGTCTCGAACTCCTGACCTCAAGTGATCTGCCTGCCTTGGCCTCCCAAAGTGCTGAGATTACAAGCGTGAGCCACTGTGCCCGGCCAATATTAGGTATCTTATATTAAAATATTATTTACAGTCAGTATTTTGAAATTAGAATAGGTATTTTATAACATGAAATGTTTATGTGAAAATATTTATTTAATTTGATTTGTCAATGTGTACTTCTAACCATAGGTACTTTCCATTAGATTTCCAGTTTATGTGGATAGTAGTTAAAATGGGATCTCACAGTTTTCAATCATCAAGGACTGAAAAAGAATTTCATTCATTATTACCTCAACATAGCACACTTTTCCAAATAGGAATAGTAACTTTATATTTTTAGCTTTGCCATGTCTACACCCTTCTCACATATATGTGGATGACTTTCACTCCTCTCAGGGTGTCTCCAATATCCTGAGATTTTTAGCATCCCAATATATTATTCATGACCATGTTCTCTGCAATTGTTCAAATACGAGGCTTTCTGGCCAGCTTTCGCATTAGTATCTGTGCACATGTGCAGAAACTTCTGAAAACTCCACACATCTACATTAATTTCATAAGCAAATACTTGAGCAGCATTAATTACAAGAACATGCAACTTCAATGGATTTTAAAAGAACTTGCAAAGCAGCTGTATTTTCCTCTCACTCTCACAGTCTGATATTTATTATCATTTCATGTGTGGGTTCCACACTCATCCAACAGATATTGATTTACACCTGTTTTGTACTCTACATTTTCATTGTTTTGTTATATCTTTAGGATCCTTCAGTGAAAGATACTATGGTTGTCATTTATCTGAAAGGCTCATCCCCCCTCTCTTTGTGCTTCATTTTCTCCACAAACAGCTGCATCACAGCTGTCATGCTGAATGGTAAAGATGTCTTTGGCTGATAAGCCTATGCCTGTGGCACACAGAGTGGCTTCAAACAACTAATTAGCAGGAGCTGGGCCACAGCAAGGTTTGGTGCTGTCCATCAAGCCTGCGACCAACACTGACACCATCAGCAAATCTGTCAAATGCGGCTCTTCCTGTGAACAAAACCAAGCCCACTTGTTTTGTGGTGAAGAAAGAATTGGCAGAATGTGTTTAATGAAAAGTTAAAGAAGATGATGACCAATCTTTACAGAGTGTTAAGTAATTGAAAAAAATACTGAACTGGTGGAAAATTTGATAACTGATTTATACACAGAAATTCAACTAAAAGTGTCTCTATGAATTTACAATGAAGCAATTCATAAGGCCACTCACATTGCTCAAGTACATTTGTTTAGCCTCGGGAAAACACCATAAATGTATGCTGTTTTTAATAATAAGTGACTTACAAAAATAATAATAATAACAAACCTGCACATTCTGCACATGTATCCCAGAACTTAAAGTATAATTTAAAAAATAATAATAAGAGGGTATTATATGTAAAATTGGATATTAACATTTATCTACATATGCAACCATATACCAGATTTACATAATTATAAAATTGTTACGTACAATAATTTCTATAAAAATCAAAATCTGTTTGTAGGAATGTATCTGTAAATATGCATATCTGCATTTACAATTAAGTGTTCAAAAGTTTTAAAGCTGACTCCGTTGAACACACATTGAAAAACATTATATAGTCATGTTTCTTAATAACTAAAAATGTGTTTAGATACTATAGTAAGAATATAAAATTTAATAGCCTGTGCAGTTTTGCATTTTGAACCAGGTCTTAGATCGGAGGCAGGAAAGAGGTCTGCTTTGAGGAGACAAAGAACCAGTGGAACTTTCCTTAAAATTTGGATGTTCTCTCCTGACACCTGGCCTTCACACAGGCTGTATATTTAAGTAAAATTCTCATTTTTCTACCAACACATCATTCCTGAACATTGACTTTGTAAACTCCTTCAAGTCTTATTTTAACAACATAATTTTCCTGTGCTATGTTAAATTGCTCTTATGATGTGGTCTTCTTGCATCTTGAGTATCTCTTGTTTTAGCACTGCTTACACTTTATGGTAACATATTGATATGAGTATACTCCCTTGGACTGTAATATCTGAAACACAAATAACCACGTTTGCATACACAAATGATGTACCTGGCATGCATAACATTGCCTCTGATATACTTGATGGATAAATATTTATGGAAGGAAGAAAGGAAGGGAGGGAGGGAAGAAAGGAAGGGAGGGAGGGAAGAAAGGAAGAGAGGGAGGGAAGAAAGGAGAGACAGATTAATATATGACTCATAGACTGGTTTCAGCATAATTATGAAAAAAGACAGGTGGGATAATTTGCTTCCCCTCCAAAGAAGTCTCAACTTTGTGTTTTTGAGCAAAAAAAACAGCGGAAGGGATGTCTAGTGCCCTATCCATGTTTACTTGACTTAAGGAACATATTGATGGCCCCATTTAAAAAATGAAATGAATTCACATCAGAAAGCAGAGACATGTAGTATAGGATTGATCAAATATACCTGTTTTTATATTTGTCTACATTCCTCTTAAAATTAAAACAAAATTTTCTCAAGCATAAGTTCAATAGTCTGAAATAAACCAACGTTCATGTTTCTAGAAAATTGTATTATATATAGGCATTAGACATGAGTGTATGTAGTGTTTCTATACTACTGTAGTATAAGTTCTTTAAATTCTTGGTAATTTGTTACAAATTTACGTATGCTTATTTAGCAAGTAATAGGAGCCTGTCGAGAAGGAAATAAAGGGTATTCAATTAGGAAAAGAGGAAGTCAAATTGTCCCTGTTTGCAGATGACATGATTGTATATCTAGAAAACCCCATTGTCTCAGCCCAAAATCTCCTTAAGCTGATAAGCAACTTCAGCAGTCTCAGGATACAAAATCAATGTACAAAAATCACAGGCATTCTTATAAACCAATAACAGACAAACAGAGAGCCAAATCATGAGTGAACTCCCATTCACAATTGCTTCAAAGAGAATCAAATACCTAGGAATCCAATTTACAAGGGACGTGAAGGACCTCTTCAAGGAGAACTACAAACCACTGCTCAAGGAAATAAAAGAGGATACAAACAAATGGAAGAACTTTCCATGCTCATGGGTAGGAAGAATCAATATCATGAAAATGGCCATACTGCCCAAGGTAATTTATAGATTCAATGCCATCCCCATCAAGCTACCAATGACTTTCTTCACAGAATTGGAAAAAACTACTTTAAAGTTCATATGGAACCAAAAAAGAGCCTGCATCGCCAAGTCAATCCTAAGCCAAAAGAACAAAGCTGGAGGCATCACGCTATCTGACTTCAAACTATACTACAAGGCTACAGTAAACAAAATAGCATGGTACTGGTACCAAAACAGAGATATAGATCAATGGAACAGAACAGAGCCCTCAGAAATAACGCCGCATATCTACAACTATCTGATCTTTGACAAACCTGACAAAAACAAGAAATGGGGAAAGGATTCCCTATTTAATAAATGGTGCTGGGAAAACTGGCTAGCCATATTTAGAAAGCTGAAACTGGATCCCTTCCTTACGCCTTATACAAAAATTAATTCAAGATGGATTAAAGACTTAAACGTTAGACCTAAAACCATCAAAACCCTAGAAGAAAACCTAGGCATTACCATTCAGAACATAGGCATGGGCAAGGACTTCATGTCTAAAACACCAAAAGCAATGGCAACAAAAGCCAAAATTGACAAATGGGATCTAATTAAACTAAAGAGCTTCTGCACAGCAAAGGAAACTACCATCAGAGTGAACAGGCAACCTACAAAATGGGAGAAAATTTTCTCAACCTACTCATCTGACAAAGGGCTAATATCCAGAATCTACAATGAACTCCAACAAATTTACAAGAAAAAAACAAACAACCCCATCAAAAAGTGGGCGAAGGATATGAACAGACACTTCTCAAAAGAAGACATTTATGCAGCCAAAAGACACATGAAAAAATGCTCATCATCACTGGCCATCAGAGAAATGCAAATCAAAACCACAATGAGATACCATCTCACACCAGTTAGAATGGCGATCATTAAAAATTCAGGAAACAACAGGTGCTGGAGAGGATGTGGAGAAATAGGAACACTTTTACACTGTTGGTGGGACTGTAAACTAGTTCAACCCTTGTGGAAGTCAGTGTGGCAATTCCTCAGGGATCTAGAACTAGAAATACCATTTGACCCAGCCATCCCATTACTGGGTATATACCCAAAGGACTATAAATCATGCTGCTATAAAGACACATGCACACATATGTTTATTGTGGCACTATTCACAATAGCAATGACTTGGAACCAACCCAAATGTCCAACAATGATAGACTGGATTAAGAAAATGTGACACATATACACCATGGAATACTATGCAGCCATAAAAAAAGATGAGTTCATGTCCTTTGTAGGGACATGGGTGAAATTGGAAATCATCATTCTCAGTAAACTATCGCAAGAACAAAAAACCAAACACTGCATGTTCTCATTCATAGGTGGGAATTGAACAATGAGAACACATGGACACAGGAAGGGGAACATCACACTCTGGGGACAGTTGTAGGGTGGGGGGAGGGGGGAGGGATAGCTTTAGGAGATATACCTAATGCTAAATGAGTTAATGGGTGCAGCACACCAGCATGGCACACGTATACATATGTAACTAACCTGCACATTGTGCACATGTACCCTAAAACTTAAAGTATAATAATAATTTAAAAAAATAGGAGCCTGTCAAATATTTTAATGATTTTTTTGAAAATTTATCTCTATATAACACAAATTTCACATAACAGATCTATATTAAGTGCAGAGTCCTAAATGCTATTTGGAATTGTAGCCAGAAATTGTCCTGTGATTTGTTAGAAATTATTTTCCAGGTCAATCTTACCTAAAATGGCATAAGATCTTTGACTATTCCCAGTTGGGCATGTCAGGACTTAACCCTAACAATTCTCCAATCCGTGATGTATTTTATTTGCCATTTTTCTGAGGCGCAGTTTTGGAACCTTCATGGTAAAAGGGTGAAAAACTTCTTTATCTAGTGAGTGAGCCAGACTGACGCCCAACATGCTTTCTCTAATACTTGTTATACATGCAATGTTTCAGAGTGACTGAGACGTAAAATATTGCTTATCATTTTTCTTAATTTATTGTACTTTGGAGAGCGATGTTACTAAAAATTTAAATATTTTAATATGTTAGGAGTTATTCCCCAAATATGTATGCATGTATGTAAGTATGTAAATAACATGTATGTGTGTGTATATGTATCATTTACTAGCCTTGGGGTTTTCCAAAAAGCTGTCCTCATGAAGAAAGAAAAAATTTAGTGTTATTAGTAAATATCTATTAATTGTAAATAACTTTTTTACTCTAAAATATAATGTAAAAATCTTCAGAGAATTATTGCTAAATGATTTACCTAATTATTTTAATTTTAAAGCTGATATCAACAAAAACACCTATTCTAAGGACTGAACATATTTATTTGTGTACTTGTACATAATTATGTAAATATACTTGGGTAATATGACTACATAATCATGAAGAACAGGAAAATACAGGTATGTGGTATAATATTCATAATACAGCAATAACAGGAAAATCTAGGTGTGTCATATAATATTCATACACTAAATCAGATTTCGTGTATGAATATTTTTTTAAAAAGAAAATAAAAGACCAAGTAAGACAAAAGCAAAAGTGTTTTGGCTTTGTATCTTTCCTATTTTATTATTTAAAAGTAGCAGATAATATTGCCATTTTGCTTCTGCTCCGTTTGGTATTATTTAAACAATAGAGTTTTAGGCTGTGTAACAAACTGAGCCCCATTGTACTGTAGCTATCAGTGTGTCCTTGGTTGGTGACGTAGGCTCAAGATCACCTAGGCACCCATAACTTTATCTTAATGCGGAGGGAAATTACACTTACCTTGAAGACAATTGTCTTGAATTAGGTAGCAAATGTGAAATACGAGACACATAATAATAGTTTAATACATTGGAGTTCTCCTCTCACTCACCCCTCTTACTCACCATTTGACATATTTTAATTCTATTAAATATTTCTATCACATGACATAATTGGCAATTTCATGAAACCAATGGTTATTTAACTTATACGCATTTAATGAATCCAGCAAAACCTGTTATGAATTTACATAAAAGGTCAAAAATATGTTCCTTATCAAAACGGTTTTCTCAATTTTTCTGTGGAGATTTATAGCAGTGGCCCATCCTGGGATATCTTAATCAACCATCTGCACCCATGAATTTCATACTCATGATAACTGCCACATTTCCAAAGTCTAGAGGCTAAAATTCACACTTAGTTTAAAACCCTTCCACCAATCTCCCTAACTCTTAGAGCTAAGATTTCCATCTGACATTGATTTTCGGATTTCACCCCTACAAGGGAGAAGTCTTATCTCAAAAATTCATACACTGAACACTAAACCATTTTGTAAAATATTCTTTAGCTCAAGCATCAAAAATAGTGACAGGGAACAGCTACTCATACTGAGATGCAGTCTTGTGTGAATTCCATTAACTATGAGACATTTTCCTACAGATTGCAGAATATAGACACTGAAAGCTCTGTTTGCGTTATATACTGTTTCATGGGAAAAGGGAATGAAATATAATAGAAATGAAGTGACAATGAAATATGGATCAAAAATGCTTATTAAATGCGATATGCATTTATGGCATAAAAACAATGTGCACTTTTTTATTCCGGTGCTTCGATTTTAATCATTGCAATGCTCTGTGTATCCAATGACGAAAGGTATGTCAGGGAGAGAAAACTTAAACATGACAGTTTAAATTTCACACCATTTTAAAAATCTAGTTTAAGAAAGAACTTCAAGTATAAACTATTTTATTTAACATTTGTTTGGAAACTTTGTGTTTGAAGGTAAAGTCTTTAGATTACTCTGGGATCAGTAATTCTAGGATCTAATTCTAATGCTATCATTAGCTAGTTCTGAGAGGTAGGGCAAGCTACTCAATCGCTGTTGTCTTCACGTTATGTTTCAGTAACATGCATAGGTAATCTCTGGTCCCTGACAATCAAATAGCCTGTGAGGTTTTTTGTTTGTTTGTTGTTACTTAGATAATGTCATGGCATAGTTATCTTTGCAGTTTCTGAAGCCATGTGGCTGTGGCTATCTTCCAGCCCACTCATTCCTGTCTGTGTGCATTTGAGCAGATCACATAACCTCTCAGTGTCTCCTTTTCCCATCTGTAGAATAAGAATAATAATAATACCTACCTAATGGGATTGCTGTCAGAATTAAATAAGCTATATTTCAACAATTCTAATATAAAAAACCCCTTATTTTTGCATGTATTAAAACGGACAAATATTAAAGAAATAAAAAATAAGCATTTGTCAGAGTTAAACTGGCAGCATTTTACCCCAGCAGTTCATACAATTGTAGCATGTTTATACTCCAGTGATAGATTAGAAGAATTATTGTAATGCATATGACGTGCTTAGAATAGGGTCTGGCACAAATTTTTCTCAATAGCTGATATAACATTTCTCTATAAGTAAGCAATACTTCTTTTATCTAAATTAAGAGTGATAGGTTAATAATAAGCTAATAACAATTAAAAGCTTGCTGGTCACATCAGTCTCGGTTTTATTATGTATCTAGTGTCATAATATAAATTTAAGAATTTCATCCAGATTAGTCAGCACTCGTTGACACCGAATATGACTCTATTTAACAATATAGTTTTCTGCAGTTAAATATTTGTGTGTGTTAAACAGAACAATCATCTTTCTTTTTACTATATTAAGGTGATTAAAAGGGAGGGGAAACATAAATTTTGAAAAAATAAAAATTAGGAAAATACCTGCACTTACCAGGCTCAGTACAGAATTAAATATAATGAAAAATAACATTTCAGATGCCAATTTTGTAGGTTATAATCACCTTTCATTGTTAATTCTCAAGAATAATTAACTCTAGATTAATAACCTTTAAAAAAGTGGTCACAAAAACTGCCCATTTTATTATTGGTCTACAGATATTAAGCATTTATACAGAAACCTTGTATCTTACAATGTTTTAAAAAACTCGAAAGATGACATGACTTATCTCTTTTCTTCAAGTTTTATAAGAAATTTCAGATATTGTCTATCTGAATTTAATAAAAAAGCATGTTAAAGAAATTAAATGTATTATGATCAAAAACAGTTTAGACTAACCAAGGACAAAATGTGAATGATGAGAGAATATACACATAAACTTCTTGAAACAGTCCCTAGCACAGAGTATGAGGTACTATTTAACACAGAAAGATATTTAACTGTAGAAAACTATGCTGTTAAATAAGTATAAGTTATCAATATCATCATCATTATTTAGTATCACAGATCACCAGGGATGGATAGGGCCTTCCAGAGAACCTAGTTCAAAACCATTCAGAAAAAATGGGCCTGGAGAATGATGGTTAAATGAGAATTTATGGAATGAAAGATTTATAAGAATATTTTGTCTTCTTTGTTTATAAGTAAACCATAGTAGATTTACTTTCACTGTTCTTTCACAAATGGACTAATAATATAAATAAACATCATAACTCTAGATGTCATTTTTTTTCTTCAAATTCCCTAGACTTTTAGTCAAACCCTGTACAAGCTGTCTTCTTGTGCTTTGGACCTTATAAAATATCTAAGAGAGAAAAAAGTATGATTTATAGAAAATTATTTGAATTATGTCTCATTTAAATTCTCTACAAAAAATAAGGAAATCTCCAATAAATCATCTCACCACCTTTGGTAATCAAAGGGATTTTCTGAGGAATATGGTTTCTGAGGAGTATGGTTAAGTCAATAAACACAAACATAAAATGTTATAAAAATAAATATAATTCTTAGAAATCTGAAATCCACTTGGATCTTAATGAGTTGCACAACATCCTGGGTAGGGTTTTGTACTATTTACGTTAATCTTTACTTACAAAAAAAATTTTTTTCTCTGCCATCCAATTAGAACTATTGTGTTATTGTTGGTAATTAATGGGAACAATTGTATTATCTTAGATAGCTGAAACGTATAAAGTGAAGAGGAAAAATCAAAGGGTTGAAAACTATGGTTCTTCTCTCAATGTTCAAGTGATTTAGGCTTTGGACAAAAAAAAGAAAGAAAGCAAATGGAAAACAAAAAAAGGCAGGGGTTGCAATCCTAGTCTCTGATAAAACAGATTTTAAACCAACAAAGATCAAAAGAGACAAAGAAGGCCATTACATAATGGTAAAGGGATTAATTCAACAAGAAGAGCTAACTATCCTAAATATATATGCACCCAATACAGGAGCACCCAGATTCATAAAGCAAGTCCTGAGTAACCTACAAAGAGACTTAGACTCCCACACATTAATAATGGGAGACTTTAACACCCTACTGTCAACATTAGACAGATCAATGAAACAGAAAATCAACAAGGATACCCAGGAATTGAACTCAGCTCTGCACCAAGCAGACCTAATAGACATCTACAGAACTCTCCAGCCCAAATCAACAGAATATACATTTTTTTCAGCACCACACCACACCTATTCCAAAATTGACCATATACTTGGAAGTAAAGATCTCCTCAATAAATGTAAAAGAACAGAAATTATAACAAACTATCTCTCAGATCACAGTGCAATCAAGCTAGAACTCAGGATTAAGAATCTCACTCAAAACCGCTCAACTACATGGAAACTGAACAACCTGCTCCTGAATGACTACTGGGTACATAACGAAATGAAGGCAGAAATAAAGATGTTCTTTGAAACCAACGAGAACCAAGACACAACATACCAGAATCTCTGGGATGCATTCAAAGCAGTGTGTAGAGGGAAATTTATTGCACTAAATGCCCACAAGAGAAAGCAGGAAAGATCCAAAATTGACACCCTAACATTACAATTAAAAGAACTAGAAAAGCAAGAGCAAACACATTCAAAAGCTAGCAGAAGGCAAGAAATAACTAAAATCAGAGCAGAACTGAAGGAAATAGAGACACAAAAAACCCTTCAAAAATAAATGAATCCAGGAGCTGGTTTTTTGAAAGGATCAACAAAATTGATAGACCGCTAGCAAGATTAATAAAGAAAAAAAGAGAGAAGAATCAAATAGATGCAATAAAAAATGATAAAGGGGATATCATCACCGATCCCACAGAAATACAAACTACCATCAGAGAATATTACAAACACCTCTACGCAAATAAACTAGAAAATCTAGAAGAAATTGATAAATTCCTCAATACATACACCCTCCCAAGACTAAACCAGGAAGAAGTTGAATCTCTGAATAGACCAATAACAGGAGCTGAAATTGTGGCAATAATCAATAGCTTACCAACCAAAAAAAGTCCAGGACCAGATGGGTTCACAGCCGAATTCTACCAGAGGTACAAGGAGGAGCTGGTACCATTCCTTCTGAAACTATTCCAATCAATAGAAAAAGAGGGAATCCTCCCTAACTCATTTTATGAGGCCAGCATCATCCTGATACCAAAGCCTGGCAGAGACACAACAAAAAAAGAGAATTTTAGACCAATATCCTTGATGAACATTGATGCAAAAATCCTCAATAAAATACTGGCAAACAGAAGCCAGCAGCACATCAAAAAGCTTATCCACCATGATCAAGTGGGCTTCATCCCTGGGATGCAAGGCTGGTTCAATATATGCAAATCAATAAATGTAATCCAGCATATAAACAGAACCAAAGTCAAAAACCACATGATTATCTCAATAGATGCAGAAAAGGCCTTTGATAAAATTCAACAACCCTTCATGCTAAAAACTCTCAATAAATTAGGTATTGATGGGTCGTATCTCAAAATAATAAGAGCTATTTATGACAAACCCACAGCCAATATCATACTGAATGGGCAAAAACTGGAAGCATTCCCTTTGAAAACTGGCACAAGACAGGGATGCCCTCTCTCACCACTTCTATTCAACATAGTGTTGGAAGTTCTGGCCAGGGCAATTAGGTAAGAGAAGGAAATCAAGGGTATTCAATTAGGAAAAGAGGAAGTCAAATTGTCCCTGTTTGCAGATGACACGATAGTATATCTAGAAAACCCCATTGTCTCAGCCCAAAATCTCCTTAAGCTGATAAGCAACTTCAGCAAAGTCTCAGGATACAAAATCAATGTACAAAAATCACAAGCATTCTTATACATCAATAACAGACAAACAGAGAGCCAAATCATGAGTGAACTCCCATTCACAATTGCTTCAAAGAGAATAAAATACCTAGGAATCCAACTTACAAGGGATGTGAAGGACCTCTTCAAGGAGAACTACAAACCACTGCTCAAGGAAATAAAAGAGGATACAAACAAATGGAAGAACATTCCATGCTCATGGGTAGGAAGAATCAATATCATGAAAATGGCCATCCTTCCCAAGGTAATTTACAGATTCAATGCCATCCCCATCAAGTTACCAATGACTTTCTTCACAGAATTGGAAAAAACTACTTTAAAGTTCATATGGAACCAAAAAAGAGCCCGCATCGCCAAGTCAATCCTAAGCCAAAAGAACAAAGCTGGAGGCATCACGCTACCTGACTTCAAACTATACTACAAGGCTATAGTAACCAAAACAGCATGGTACTGGTACCAAAACAGAGATATAGATCAATGGAACAGAACAGAGCCGTCAGAAATAATGCCACATATCTACAACTATCTGATCTTTGACAAACCTGACAAAAACAAGAAATGGGGAAAGGATTCCCTATTTAATAAATGGTGCTGGGAAAACTGGCTAGCCATATGTAGAAAGCTGAAACTGGATCCCTTCCTTACACCTTATACAAAAATCAATTAAAGATGGATTAAAGACTTAAATGTTAGACCTAAAACCATAAAAACCCTAGAAGAAAACCTAGGCAATACCATTCAGGACATAGGCATGGGCAAGGACTTCATGTCTAAAACACCAAAAGCAATGGCAACAAAAGCCAAAATTGACAAATGGGATCTAATTAAACTAAAGAGCTTCTGCACAGCAAAACAAACTACCATCAGAGTGAACAGGCGACCTACAAAATGGGAGAAAATTTTCGCAACCTACTCATCTGACAAAGGGCTAATATCCAGAATCTACAATGAACTCCAACAAATTTACAAGAAAAAAACAAACAACCCCATCAAAAAGTGGGCGAAGGACATGAGCAGACACTTCTCAAAAGAAGACATTTATGCAGCCAAAAAACACATGAAAAAATGCTCACCATCACTGGCCATCAGAGAAATGCAAATCAAAACCACAATGAGATACCATCTCACACCAGTTAGAATGGCCATCAATAAAAAGTCAGGAAACAACAGGTGCTGGAGAGGATGTGGAGAAATAGGAACACTTTTACACTGTTGGTGGGACTGTAAACTAGTTCAACCCTTGTGGAAGTCAGTGTGGCGATTCCTCAGGGATCTAGAACTAGAAATTCCATTTGACCCAGCCATCCCATTACTGGGTATATACCCAAAGGACTATAAATCATGCTGCTATAAAGACACATGCACACGTATGTTTATTGCAGCATTATTCACAATAGCAAAGACTTGGAACCAACCCAAATGTCCAACAATGATAGACTGGATTAAGAAAATGTGGCACATATACACCATGGAATACTATGCAGCCATAAAAAATGATGAGTTCATGTCCTTTGTAGGGACATGGATGAAATTGGAAATCATCATTCTCAGTAAACTATCGCAAGAACAAAAAACCAAACACCGCATATTCTCACTCATAGGTGGGAATTGAACAATGAGAACACATGGACACAGGAAGGGGAACATCACACTTCGGGGACTGTTGTGGGGTAGGGGGAGGGGGGAGGGATAGCATTGGGAGATATACCTAATGCTAGATGACGAGTTGGTGGGTGCAGCGCACCAGCATGGCACATGTATACATATGTAACTTACCTGCACGTTGCACACATGTACCATAGAGCCTAAAGTATAATAATAATAATAATAATAATAATAATAATAAATAAAATAAAATAAAAAGAAAAATCTAAAAAAGTATATATGCTGAAGTTTAGAAAATCATTTCTAAGTATTTAGACCCACACAAACAAAAAGAAATAGAATAAAAATATGTGAAGGAGAATTAGGGGATAGAGCTGTTCAAAACATTGCTCAATCGTCTTTCAACCTCCACTAATGTTTTATCCGAAAAGAAGTTGCTTTCTATACAAAGTTTCTATTAATCAAAGTAGTTTCTTCAATATACATTACCAGTGGGATTTTTGAAAATAATAGATTCCTTTAGATGGTAAAAGCAATAATTATTACAAAATTTTTTTTTACTAATAGTGATTAAGAAAAGGTTTTAAGGGAATGGAGGGGACCTACGTTCTGTAAGAAATGAGAATACACACACAGGCACACACACATACGCATACACATACATTACCTCTCTTTCTATAATCTATATGTTACAGCTGTAAAAAAATACGTGAAACAGTATGTATGTTCTAATATTAACTACTAAAACATAATTCTTTAAAAATGGGAATCTTCTTCCATTTCACAACAATGCAAAAATAGTTAACACTACTGAACTCTACACTTAAAAATGGCTCAGATAGTAAATTCTATCTTATGTGCTTTTTACCAAGACTTAAAAATATATATATATGAAAGATAGTAGATTTCTATACCCAGCCACAGTGGAATAATTGGCACTGGAAAAGCCCTTCCAACATAAAAGAAAGAGAAAAAAACAACTATGGATCTTCTACCTTTTAATGTGGATGAACTAACTTTTTTAAAAAAGAAAGTAATGGCTTTTAAGTTCAAAAATACAGGGAAATAAAAGATCAAACTGATAAAAAGTAGTAAAAAAAAGGAAACGCTTCATTAAAATTCAAATTTAACTAGTCATATTAAGCAGCAATGTCTTTCTCATTTTCCTCAGTATCGGAGATGAATCGAATTAACCTTTCAAAATAGTTGTGCCTTCCTTTTAGTTCAATTAATAAATATGAATCAATCCAGAACGTCTAGCTTTAAAAGAAAGTTGCTCATTACTTTCTTTAAAAATAGGTAAAAATCAGTACTTTTCATTCCATGTTACTAACATTATGTTTAAGAGTTGGATCATTACTCAACATAAACAAATATATATATATAGCTGGATTTTTGTTCTAAAATTATTTGCTTAAAATTATTTTCAAAAACATTAGTATAAAAACGTGACCATAGAAGAGATGGGCAAAGAAAATAATACTAGTTAAGATAGAGTATTTAAAATTATGAGGAAAATGAAAATTTCTCAGTACTAACATGTTCTCTATAGATATATGGCATACCTCGTAATGGCTTTCTTCATTCTCCTGAATGTGGAAACTCGCGGAGCTGGGACATTTCTGAGGAGTGACAGGAATATTGTCACTTTTGCTGTGTGAGTTACACTGAAAGAGATTACCAAATAATTGTGACAAACTACTCCACATTTAGAGTCCATTGAGAGACATGGCTGTTTGCTATGAGCCTAATAAAGGAATACCACTTGAGCTAACAAGGGTCCACACCCAGAGATACATGCATTAAGATTGAGTCTTTACCATAAAGATTTTTTAATTGTCCCAGGATAAAAAAATTGTTAAAATGTTTTTACTAAAACTAAAGAAAGATAAGATTAAGTAATTTTACGTTTACCTTTTTTAGGCAATATTTATTTATTACATTTATGACTCTGGTAGCTAAAAGTTATACAGTGCTATATAGGTGAGATATTATTTAAGAGTTTGATATATATTATACACATATTAGCCTGTGACATGGATATTATTAACTACCTCCACTTACGGAAGAGGAGACTGAAGCATAATTCCTCCCCCTACAAAGTTGTGCTGTTGCCTAGCCTTTTTGGAACCATTCCCCATATCTTTATCTACCACAAGAACTACCTTTATAAGTGATACATTTGAAACAGATAAAACTGAAAAAACAGAAGTTTCGTGTCTTAAAATACTAATTGACTTATTTTTGTACTAAATAGAAAGCATTTTTAAAAAACAGGTTATCTAAAATAATTTACCTGGAAATTGATATGAATTATAGAACATAAGATATTACATTATGGCTTGGCCTTTCTCTGTGAACATATTAAAATGACAGTTTTCCATACACCTCACACAAGTTTTTCATGTGAAAATAAGACATTTTCCACTTCCTGTTTTCTTACTTCTTTTCTAAATCTTTTATTAGACTCCAGGCAAGCAATATTAGTAAGTATTGCTGTCTGGCCATTTATTAAACATAACTTTGTAGGTTTTAAGGTTTCTACTTTGATAAAAAGATATTGTTGTGCCTCCAGAAAAGGTTCATCATTGATATATACCCTTTCTTCTTAAATAAAACTATAATATATGCATAGATTTCATTACATTACGAGCAAAGAGACTATTCTTTTCAAAACTAGTATGCCATGTTTCCTATTCATCAATGAAATGCTACCTTTACTATCTCAAAGTAAAATCTGTTAGAAAATTACTGTTAGACATTTTTAAAAGCAAATGTGTTTTAGAATTTTAATATATTGTATTCACTCTATTTTCATTTCAAGACCATCATTTTATATATTTAAATATATGTTAAAGCACTGTCATTACATTTTGAAGATATAAATTATCTCATTTATTTTTATTTGTTTAAAATAAATAGCTATGTGACAACTAAGAAGGCATGACTTTAAATCCATATATTCATCACTATAAGCCTTTTAGCATGAAAAAATATTTTATGTCAGTTCTCTCTCTACAATTTAATTTTAACTCTATTCAAAACTTATCTCTTCTAGCAACTCCTTTCATGCATCATTCAACAAATGGTGATTGCCATTTTAACCTCTGTTTCTAAGTAATTTTCATGTTTAATTTGTAAAATGCTCCCTTGCAACATTAATTATTTGATTGTTCCTAAGTTTTTTGTCTGAACAAATTCACTGTTAGCAACAAAGGCTTCACAGCAGCTTTTTTGGCATTCAAGAAAAAAAAAAGCATAGACCTTAAAACAGTTATTTTCATCTGTGATGTCCATAGACATTTTAATTATTCTATTCCTATCCCTAGCCTCTCCACATATCTATTCATGCTGATTAATCTTTTTAAAAGGTTTCATGTATTATACAGTTTTTCTCCTAAGAAACATTTCCTAAATTTCTCTGGCCCAGCAGTGAGTCTCACCCTGACTGTATATTAGAATCACCTGGGGAGATTTTTTAAAATGTCAATGACTGAGCCCCACCTCACATCAGTTAAATTGAAGCTCAGACTTAAATATTTTTAAAATATTCAGACAATTCTAATGTGTAGCCAGAGTTTAGAATCCTTGGGTTAAGGTTAAAACTTCCTTGTCTAGCCCTCAGGAAGCTACAGTAAATTTTGGCCTCACTCCGATTTCAATCTGATATCTTGCTCCATAGAATTTTTTCTTCCTTTTTAAAATTTAATCCATCATATATTGTTTTTATCCCCCCACGGGTATAGCATAAAAGTGTCTGAACCTGAAAAAAAAATCCTATATTTGTATAATACTTTCTGCTTTAAGTACAAGAACTTATGTATTATCTACAAGGAACCTCTGTAGACTGGTAGAAAACATAATCCATCCTTTAACAGATTAGGAAGACACAGGTTCAGGTGTATTCAGTGCCATTTGCTGAAGGATTTGCCCTGTAAAAGCAGGACAAGTGTTCACTCTATTTTGGGCAATTTCTACTGTACCATATTCCCCTTAATGGGTTCATCTATAACTCATTCATTCACTCATTTTATTCCGTTTGTTTGTTTGATAATGAGACTTTTACTCAGTGCATGTTATGTGTCAGAATTGTACTGGATCATCAAGATATGGCATTTAATATCTGTAATACTCTCACTCTAGCCCTGAAACAATACATGAAAATAAATAACCGCCATGATGAGTGAACATGCCACCTGAAAATGTATGCAGACTGCTAAGGGACAGAGAAGAGCATGCATAGACTCCCAGGTTTGATACATGAATAGAGAGTCTCGAGAGATGGACTGATGAGGGAATCATGGTTAGCACACATTTGAGACAGAAGGAACTGCATATGCAAAGGTGAGAAAACATGAATTCTCATGAGCCATGAGTAATTTGATAATAGTTCAAACATGAAGAATGTGAGGATTGACTTCAGAACAGACAGAAGCTATCCGTGCATTAATTCAATAGTACAACATATGAGAAGTTATAGAATTGGACTTAATATAAGGGCCAACAGTGCCAAGAGTGAGCTTTAAAGGTCATTCTTTTTCTTCCAACTTTTCCAAGAAAATATGCAACATAACAAAATGAGTGCATTTGCAATATCATTATGATGCCCAGTTAAGTCCTTCCATCCCTAAAAGATCTCACCCCCAAGACTCTCCTGTGTTTCATTCTGGAGCAGCTCCTGTTTTTGGAACAGTGAATGGCATCAAAGGAAACTTTTTAACTTACTGTTGTTTCCTTACTTTTTAAAATTGAGTCTTGTGAGGTAAATTTCTTCTGCAAATTATGAATATATAACTCAGAGCAAAATAAAAGAAAAAAGTAACACTGTAAACAATATTTTGAGATTAACTATTATAAATAGCCAAACTTTTAAGAAAAAAAATTCTTACAGGAAAAAATTTAATCACTATGAATCTTTCCTAACAGATTTCCACTTCTGGGAGAGTTGCAGCATTTTCTAAAAAAAGATTTATTTTAAAAGTCGCGGCTGGGCGCAGTGGCTCACGCCTGTAATCCCAGCACTTTGGGAGGCCGAGGTGGGCGGATCACCTGTGGTCAGGAGTTTGAGACCAGCCTGGTCAACATGGCAAAACCCCGTCTACTGAAAATATAAAAATTAGCTGGATGTAGTGGTGCATGCCTGTAATTCCAGCTACTTGGGAGTCTGAGGCATGAGAATAGCTTGAGCTCGGGAGCTGGAGGTTGCAGTGAGCTGAGATTGCACCACTGCACTCCAGCCTGGGCAACAGAACAAGACTCTGCCTCAAAAAGAAAAAAATAAAATCAAAAACTCTCAAGGTTCATCCCACCAAAAAATTTTACTGTTTGCCAAATTTAATATAAATAACTGCGTATTGAATTATGGGTAAGATGCATTTGCTAAGTCAGATTTATGTTGGGGGGTACATATGTAAATCAAACTTGAGAAGTCTAAAGCTCAATAACAACAATCATATTCAATGAACATCGCTGAAAGTACATTTGTTTTATACTTTAAGACCAGTTTGCTATTTTTCATCACCTATGATTGAAAGTCTGTATTGTAATATGTGGATAAATCATGCCACTCCAAAACATCCATTGTAGTTCCTGGGAAAATTATCATTCACTACCTATAGACATACCTGCTCAAAGTTTTCGCATAATCAGGTATTTTTACTCTGTCATTTTTGAAATAAATTTTCAAAAAAGCACTTCTAGCCATATTAAGAGAAAAATAATCAACAGTAGCAAAAACAAAAGTTTTATGAAAGATCTTTTTATGAAAAACACAGCTGTTTTCTTTGCTAAAAAGGGGGTTCTTTACATTTTCAACTCAATGGTAATGCAGTAGCAATGCTTAGTATTATTTGTTATTCTATCACTACTCTTACCTTCTTACAAAATCAAGGCTGTTTACTAAAAATCAATAGCACTTTCATAGAAGTTTTGCAGTCATTATAGAGGCAATAGTTTTGTACTTTTGTGCTATAGGTTTCATTAAATAACAATTTCATTTATTTAAAAACTCCCACTGAAAATGTTATTCCTACCCCTTTTAAAAAACTAAGGATCCTTTTCATGAAGAATTCTGAAACAGAACATTTGTTTAATAATTCCAAAGAAATTTATATTTGCAGAAATGAATCTACTTTAAATAATTGTCTAAACTTGGTATCTTCAACTTCTCTCTATGCATTTCTTTAGAGATCCACATGTATTAGGTTTCAAGCACGCCCATTCCACTGAAATGGCCCTATTACCATCACCTATGGTTTTCACATTACTAATGAAAATGGCAATTATCAGTTCTTATCTAATGCAACACAACCGAGTACTACCTCTTCTTGTTTCACTTATCTACTGGCCTTCAAGGATGCTATACACTCATGGCTTTCTTTCTTCTCCTGCTCTCTCACGGGAATCATTTAACTGTTCGTGTTGTTGTCAAAATTGAAAGGACTAGAGAGGATAAAACTGAGTACTTCCTCAGAAAGTGTTTGCCTCAGTGGAGTCAGTTTAGCAATTACACCCATATTGAACAGGTTCTGATTCCAAAATATTTTCTCAGACACAGGAACAGTCTTCTATTCATAAGATAAGAAAACAGCTCTTAGAACACCCCCAATCATTCTTTCATCAAAGCACATATCTTTATACTTATATCTAGAAACTAATAAAATTTATATTTTAAGTGACCAACAGTATAGATTCTTATTATTTCTGAAAATTTGTTCTAATCATTTAGTACCCTCAAATTTATTCTGGCCCAAATAAGGAAACCTTGAGCCTATACTCACAGCCTTTTCTTTAATGTTTTCTATGTACCTCCTTTTTTTTTGCTTATTTTTGTTATCTTTAATCATAACTAGAAAATGGAGCTAAAATGCTCATCAAACTTTATTGAACAAATCAGTGTTCAGCTGCAGTGACACATATTTTGATTTAAAATGAAAATGTCATACGATAAATTTTAAAACCAAATGTTATATAAATGCAATCATATCATAGAAACGTAGATGGCTATAATACATATTAATTTAAAAACGGGGATTGTTTATGTGAAATAAGAAAAATAGGCGGACCGTAAAATGATATGAAGGAAATGTTAACTGTATCTATAGTATACAGAAAGTCTGTTTTTTTTCACTGCTCTTTTGAGTCTCTTCTTTAAATTTTTTTTCTTTAAAACTTTGAGACATAAATCAATGCACAAAAATCAGTATCATTTCTACACAACAATAAATATTAGTCAAGCACCAAAACAAGAAGTTAATCCCACTTACAATAACTACAAAAAAGACTTATGAATGTATTTTACCAAGGAGTTGAAAGATCTTTACAAGAAAAACTATGAAACACTGATTTAAAAAAAATCATAGATTGCACAAATGGAAAAACATCCCATGTTTATAGATTGGAAGGATTAATATTGTTAAAATGACCATACCGCCCAAAGCAATCTATGGATTCAATGCAATCCCTATCAAAATGCCAACATCCTTTTTCACAGAATTACAAAAAAAAACATATCCTTTTAAAAAAACACATGTTGAAAATCCATTTAGAGGCCAGGCACAGTGGCTCACGCTTGTAATCCCAGCACTTTGGGAGGCCGAGGCGGGCGGATCACGAGGTCAGGAGATGGAGACCATCCTGGCTAACATGGTGAAACCCCATCTCTACTGAAAATACAAAAAAATTACCCAGGCGTGGTGGCGGGTGCCTGTAGTCCCAGCTACTAGGGAGGCTGAGGCAGGAGAATGGCGTGAACCCGGGAGGCGGAGCTTGCAGTGAGCTGAGCATTTGGCTTAGTCATCATGCTTTCTTCCTCCAGCTGAACCCTTGGCAGTTCATGACAAGGAGTAACTTTGTCACAGTAATATATTAACTAACTAGGTAAACTTGAATGTATCCACTGCATAAACAAATAAGCTTATGTTCAACTTCAGGACCCTAACACATGTTCCTATCCAGTGGATTTTGCAGAGTTCACCTTTCCAGTTCTAGGGGCAGCAGACCTTCTTCAACCCCACTGCAAGCTGACTGACATCCCTTCAATACTCTCTTGACCCTACAGATAACACTCATCAATTCCTCTATGTAAGTCCTCTTCTGTCCTCACAATTTCCATTCCAGATCTTTCCACCTAGAGATACCCTTTTGTCTTCCTTCTTGATGTATCAAAGTTAGGAAAAGTCCTCTCTTCTCCCTCAAAAGCACTTCTTTTCTCCTTTGTTCCAACAAGCCATTTAATTTTTTAACCAGGTTTGCAGAGTCTAGCCAGATGGAGGTAGTCACTACTGCTCAGTGAACAGTGAGAAGCTGACTGTTGCACGTGGGATTTATGAGAAAACAAAAGCTGATTTTGTATAGTCTTCTGGCACAGGCCATTAAATAGACCAGTTGGCTTCCTTCAGTTATAGTTCCATGTGATCAAGTGAAATTAATAGATAAGATATATTTCTTATTGTGCACTTAGTTGTTGCAAGTGGGTCACTTGTAAAGTGTTTGTATAACATTTACCTCAATTCACTACCTAATGGTACAATAAATGGAACCAGTATGTGCCAAAACAGTTAAGATATAAGAATGCTTTATGTGTAAAAAAATCTTAACAAATTTAAGTAAAAAGAGGATTGGGGAAAAAAAGCTAAGGATCTTAACGTCTGAAGTAATTCAGTAAGTGGATTAAGCTTATGTACCAGATAAAACACTTTCTTTCTTTGTTTAGAAATTCTCCTTTTATATGCTATTCCAAGATTTAATGGTCTCTATCATAGGCTGGCTGACATTTTTCAAACAATTCTAACAATTTAATAAAATGTTTAGGTGCCATGTACCGTAACCAAAAAATAGCTTTATCCTAGCCTTTTATTGCGTAAGTGGTATTTCAGAGAAATCTTTTGCCATAAATATCTTGGTTACTATAAAGTTTTAGCAACTCTGTGCATTGTTCATTTCCTGAGAATGCGTGTTCCATTGAGTTTCTGTCTATGTGTGACTTTCAAGGCTTTTCTTAAGAAACTTTTGACAAATGCAGAAATAAAGGAGATGGAGATAGCGATAGAGTTATATTCCCAAAATAAATAATCGTTTAGCTTTGGAGAAAGCTCTATTAGGCTGAATTTATTCTCCTTTTCTCAGCAAACTATTTAATGAAAGTGGAGAGAAAGGCAAACATCGTTTTTTTGTATTCTTATAGAATTTTTGGTAATGCAATCAAGAATTAAGCAATAGAACTCTATGTCAAACTTATTCAGCAGGTACCCTCTAAATGTTCAGTAACAGAACTGACCATTAAATGTGCCAAAGAGTGTTCAAGGCAGACATGCTAGGTTGCTGGGCATGGGGGTGTGAACACAATTCTGCTAAATGAATAAATAAAAACAGGAATAAGATCATGTGTTTTCCCACATCTGGCTGTAAATTCCTTCATAAGTAATTACTATACTTCTAACCTCTCTAACTTAATAGAGATAAACTGGATGCATTTTCAAGCCATTACTAACCAAGGAGGAACAAAACAAAACCATTTTTATGAGAATCACAAATCGTAGCTGCTTCTGTGCACATTATGTCACTTTTCCTTTAAATGGTTCATGGATGTTATATGAGTTTTATGCAAGTCTTTTAACCCAGTTGCTATGAGCATGCACTGAAATAAAATCTCCTTAGAAAGTATACTTCAAACACTAATGGTCTACACTTTACAATTTTTCCATTGGTTCCTTCCTTGTATTATTACCTTACTGTAAAGCCATTTCACAAGAGCAATAATGCATTAGAAGGTTTTAAATTACAGGATTACATGTTATATTGTTTGAGCAAAGCTCTATTAGTCAGCTTTGCACATTGCAACTTAATTCTGTATTTTAAATAAGTGGATGCAAGCAATGCAGGACTTTGGAACTTCCCAGACCCTTGAAAAGAAATGAAAATAAATACTTCTCGTCAAACGTATTCCAAGGAATACAACAACAGACATTTTTGGGTGCCAGGGTTAATCAGGATTATATTTAAGACAATTGTTTTGCAGTTCATTTCAATTTATTTCATTATTTACTGTGATAAAATCCCTGGGATTTTCCCCATATGATTATCATTTAACTGTATTTGTACCTTGAAGAAAAACAAAAATGGAAATTTCTGCAACACAGATAAAAGTAGATTGACTAAACATTTATTAAATTTCAAATATAATCGGAGAGGTCCTGTTTTAAAAGTGTTCACTAGGAATTTAACGGCGAACATTTCCAGATTAAATTGAAAGACTTCAGAGATGGAAAAATAATCAGTTGCCTTTGCTGATTTCTACTGTTGCGTTTCATTTTCTCTCCAGATAATTGGTGTTTCAGAATACACAAGTCAATCCCTTTTCTAAACTTTCTAAGGAGTTCTGAAATACTGACAAATACATACTGATACTGAAACTAACTTGTTGGAAAACAACAGTATTAGTTTATAGCATGTTGGAAAACAAGAGTATTAGTTTGGAAAACAACAGTATTCGTTTGGAAAACTAATGGAAAACAACAGTATTAGTTTATAGCATGTTCAATTAACTGCATATATGAGCCTAAAATGGAGATGAGCCCAGGTGTATAGCGATGGGCTCTCCAGGCAGAAAATATTCTCCTTCTATACAATGGTGGCCATTTGTGAATTACAGTCGTAAGTGTGGACACACACGCACACATACACACCATGCTTATGAATACATGTTTTATGTATGTGATTATCTTGTTCATGTAAGTGACTGCATAAACTTGTATTCAAGGAATATTTATTAAACAAAATCAAGTACTATATCTGCATAAAATATTTCATTTTAAAATATTTGAAAAATTATACATTA
The DNA here is from genome assembly GCF_028885655.2 of Pongo abelii. NCBI lineage: Eukaryota > Metazoa > Chordata > Mammalia > Primates > Hominidae > Pongo > Pongo abelii. Next base: position 72,432,071 of record NC_071999.2, read on the forward strand.
TATTAATACAAATATTTATTTATAAATTTATAAAAGTGCCATAAATAAACCATATACCTTACTAAGTTAATCTATGTAATACTTAGCATAAATGCATCCTGGATTTTAGGGCAAAATCTTTCTGAAAAAATATCCTCACTAAGAATTATAATTACATTTTGAAATTTCTGTGGTAAGGAGCTTTTTAAAGCTCTTTAGGCTTTTAAGCCTAAATTGAATATAATTTCTAGTAATATGGTTATATTTCTTTGTATTATGAAAACTGTTTGCCCAACATAAACCTTCAACGTAATGTTAGCCTTGGCTATGTGCATGCCAGTCTTTAGAAACAGTCTGCAAGTCAACCTTCAGCCAATGAAATCAGGTAATAAATTCAGAGATTCAAATCTGGCGTGCTTTAAAGTGGGTTTAAAATTCAAGGCTCTGTCAGTTATTTGAATATTGTCTTTTCAAGGCAAATTCTTTAAAAAGTTCAGTGGTTTACTATGCTTCTCTTACTGCGTAAAACTTTATAAAACCAACCCTGAAGCTTGAATTTATATTTGTGAGAGTATAGAACCACAGAGAATGGGGTGCGGGAGAGAGAGAGAAAGGGAGTGCGTAAGTTCTTTTTTTTATAGTGCGCTAAAAGCAAACAAACAAACCCTACACTCTGAATACATCATTTCAAATTGGGTTTTTGCAAGTGGAGTGTTTCATGTTTTGATTTTAAATTCATTTATGCAACTTGTACAGTATCTAGGAGTAAAAATGTCTCACTTTTTAATTACTGATTTAGAGTAAAAAGGATGTTCCAGAATACCCTGGAAATGTGCCACCGGCTATGTAGGGGGTGTTGGGCTTGACCCTCAGCTCTATCATCATCTGACTTAGTTTCACAGCCTTGGTGGCCTTCTCCGTACCGTGTAAGTTTAGACCAAAGGATCTCCTCTGCTTATCCAAGTCGAAAATGTAAGATATTATTAGACGTGTTACCTCAAAACTTAAGGTAGATTTTTATTTGCTTGTTTGCTTAATATCTCTAATTTTAGACTTCTATAAAATAATGTAAATGAATGATTAGTTGATCTAAATGCTTAGTTGTTAAAGGGACTGTAGGAAAGATGAAACTTTACCATGGCTTTAGTTATACATTTGCTTATCTCATTGATATCTTTGAAAATATGAGTTACTCTATTAAAACTAAATTATGATTTTTAACTCTCATTTCCACATGTTTTTTTAGTTCACAAAGAGAAAAACACCACAATCAAAGGCCTGATGTTTGTTGACTGTACCTCCTCTTTCTTTCCAGAAAAAGAATTGGTGCTTTGAATACCTTTTGGAATAGTTTAGAATAAATCAGGCCAAATTAAAGAAACTAATTACAGTGATGTTGGATAGGAAATCTTCAACAAGCCTAAAACCTAAGTAACTGTGAATGTTTAAAAGGCCAGAGTGTTTTTTTAAATCTATTTTTAAAATGAAAGTTCTGTATATTTTAAGGAACAAAATCAAAGTATGTGAGAAACATGCTTATTTTCAAGGTCTTAAAAATGTTTCTTCTTATAGGTCTGGGTAAAGAATCCCTGAAGGAATATGCTTTAACAAACAAGGAAATGTCTGTAGATGTAGTCACTGTTAATAGAGTCTGTCTTTTGAATTACTTCCTTTGTCTCCAAGCTTCAAACTAATATAACTTCAGCAAAACTGCTTTACTGTTTATCTTTTAATCCTCAGGCCACAGAACTGTAACACTTAGAAGACTCTCTGGAATACTAACACTTCTCTGATTTATCCTCATGAAATTGTTTTCCTGATGAAAGGAGGTATGTAAAGAAACCAAAAGAGATTACAGAAACCTATACAAAAACCTACTTTGAAAATGTATATTAATAAATATGAAGTATAACTAAGAAACACATTTCATTTTTGGAGAAGAAAATCATAAAATACTATATGATTGTATACTCTCCTCAAAAAGCACATTGAATGCTGTAACTTTTATGAAGATTCTCTCAAATAAATGCATACATTCATTCATTCATTCAAATAGTTTTGAACTTCATTAAAAATACATATAAGAAATAATTTTGTCTTCAAAGAGTTGACAGTATATCAAAGTTCATTTTGATCAATTCTCTACATCTCACAGATCTATTCAGCAACATATATATCATTTTAGAAAATTAAAAATGGTGGTGAAAGAAGAATAAAATTCAAAAACAAGAGAGTAGATAGTGTTATTTCTACAATGTGTGTGTGTTTTTTTCCTGCAGTGTTCTTCAGAAGAATACAGAATGGATATCTCTTTGTTGCAGAACAACCGTATTTTTGTTTTAAAATGATATTAAAATAAATACATTTACTTCAAGTAAGAATTATTGTTTAAGTTCATAGTAGTTTTCTATGACATGGAGGTGGGGGGCAATATTTAAACATGATTAAACAATATATAGAGAACATTTTATAAAACATTTATTTTAATATTAATGATACTGATAATAGCAATCCACTTTGAAATGAAAATAATAATTAATTCAGGAAAATAATTTTGGAAAAGTAATATATACATTCTAATAATTTTAGGAAAAACAATATATAAAGTCTGATTATTGATTGAAGCATGGCTTTTTGGGATCTTGTATTAGCATTCTGTTATAATTCTAAGCTCTTTTATAGAAGTTTTTATTCAACCTTACATGATAAGGATCTAACAAGACCAAGTGAACTTTTTCACTTGCTTTCAATGATGTAAAATAAAAGATGTTGCTAGACTACTCACGTAGGTATTTTTTTCTTATCATTTGATTACCAGGAGATCTAAGATAAACAGAGAAGGAGACCATGAACACAACACTAATGTATGTTGGTGTTCTTATATCATTATGGCAAGATGTTGTTTAAAGTAATCCTACAATCCAGAATATTTTGCAATCACCCAAACAGCTATAGATTATGTAAAATATATATATATATAACTTTATTCAGCTTATAAAGGGTAGGAATCTATGGGGTATTTATGTGCGTGCAGCAAAGTAGAAGAAAGCAGCAGCATAAGGGAGCTGGCTTCCTTGGAGACTCAACATGAAAAGAAACAGGAAATCAGTGTAAATATGATTCATCCTCTTGACACTGAGCTCAGTAGCTCTGAATCCCTTTTTGCCTTTCTTTTAGCCCTAGCTCTTTTTAAGTTCTATCAGGTCTTTTTCTCTCTCCCCTCCGTGGCACAGAAACTCTGAGCTTGGAAACAGGGCTTGAAAATTGTGCTTGCAAGTAAGAATTTGTAGCAATTCCTTTCCCTTTGGGTGACTTCAATATCTGGTAGACTCATGGAATATTAGAGTTGAAAGGGGCATTACAGACTTTTTTCCTCACCTCTATTATCGATGAGGAAATGAAAGCATAGAGACTAACTTATCTGAGATGAAATATTCAGAGATCATTGAATGATGTATTTTATTTTATTTTATTTAGATGACATAGGGTAAAAATTATCTGAATTCCCTTTAAGATAATTGAAGCAAAGACAAATTCAGATATATTCTCAATCCCGTATTTTAAATTATATGTTGACATCCTTTTGAAAGTACCTTTTAACTCTGCTCAACGTTTCTCACAACTCCCCTGAAGAGACATCCCTAAATACAGGACATAATCCCCTCTCTCTCATTCTCTCTCCCCTACAAAACAGGTACGTTAGGAAAATGGTATGTCTTGGGTGTCCAGAAAAGCAAAATTGGGGCTGACTGACCAGTGTCATGAACTGTGTATGGCTATGTTCAAGGATGATTGGTTCCTTCCCAGGGATTTTGTGAACATTTAAGCGAAGAGGAGAAGAAGAGGGTCTCAGTTGGTGATTGAGATGGAAATTGAGGGGCTAGAGTATAAAAGAATCCAACTGCAGCCATGTACAAGTTGTGAAGATACAATCTAAAGTAAACAGATGTTTTGAGTAATGTACAAGTACAAAGATCACTACTGTGCAAAAGGCTAATAACAAATACCTAAAATAGACTAGATTTAGACCACTAGCTTATTCAATCCAGATGGCCATTAATAGGGGGAAGAAAACGCCTCCTGGAGACACTTTTAACCAAATCTGAAGGAACTATCTGCTTAACTCAATATTAAAATGTATTCACAAAACACACCTTTTATTTAAGCCAAAATATCTCTTCAGAATCTGTGAGATCAAAAGGGCCAATTGGATATTCTAAAAGATCAGCTAAAAAGGAGGATCTGATGAGTTTAAAATCAAATACTCTGATAAAATGTATCTGAATATAATCAAAATATAGCTCTGAGTGTAAGAGCTGCATATGTAATTGATTCATATAACTTGGATCCTGTTGTGTTAATGGTTGATTGTGATCAAGGTTTGACTGAACTTTACCAACCTATACTTTGTGTTTTTAAGCTGATGCCATTGTACATATCTTTTCAAAACTACAGAATATTATTTCCATTCCTATTTCTTAGTAAGCTCTCTAAAGCATGAAGAAGAATAGAAATTTGCTTATTATCTTATTAAAATAAAGAGCTAAACACAATAAGGGAAGCTTAACTAAGGAAGGAAAACCCATACGCACACATATACCTAATATAGTGTGCATTCACCAAATATTTACAAACTTTTAAACAAGCAATAGAAAGTACATACGAAAGATAACAAAACCTTATTTTCTGCTGCTCATTAAACTGAAACTACTTGCAAATGAAGTTTTCTTTAAAAATAAAGTCTGTTCCTACTTTCCCTTATTTCAATTGCCTACCTTATAAATTGAACACCAGCTAATAAAACACACTACACTAGTTGAAACCTTTATCCACTCATTTGGTGGTTTATGTTGATGTCAACTTAGTCAAGTTAGACAAAGCAACAACTTTTGCTCAATTTATTCTTCATATATAAACAAGCATACATTTTAAAATGGCCTGCCACGAAACTGGGCCTTTGAAAATATGTTGTTTGTAAAATTGGTACACGCTTGCCTTACATATATTTTACTGATGCAAGATATTAAGGGCTAAAATTGTCCTTTCCATTTTTTACCATCTTTGAGAAGTCTGAGCCAAATGACTCACCATATTCTAGAAACATTTTATATTTCAAATCCTTTTTGAAACATAACCACTAATGAGTTATTTGATTATCATAATCAGAAACACTAATCACTACAGTCTTGATGAAAATTCAGACATTATCTCAAGAGGGCTCTGGATGAATAAATGTGTTGACATGCTATTTGTTTTTATGATAGTTATTCAGTGATTCAGTGTAAAATAAGTTTATGGAAAAGAAGTGACAAATACTTGGTGTGAGAATCAGATACAAATAGAACATATGCAAGACAGAATCTGCCATAAGTTTTCTTTTCAATCTACTAAAAGATAAAGAGATACATGAACATTCCCTTACTAAAATGCCACAGAGTAATAATGCTCCTTATTAATATAAACAGCTCTGCAAGTTTAAGGTGTCATGTTTTCATTTTAACATCATGTATATGATAAACTATTAAGGACAGCTCCCTCTGCTATATCCAAATCCCCTGAAGAGACATCCCTACATAAAGGACATAATCCCCTCTCTCTCATTCCCTCTCCCCTACAAAACAGGTACGTTAGGAAAATGGTATGTCTTGGGTGTCCAGAAAAGCAAAATTGGGGCTGACTGACCAGTGTCATGAACTGTGTATGGCTATGTTCAAGGATGATTCGTTCCTTCCCAGGGATTTTGTGAACATTTAACCTAAGAGGAAAAGAAGAGGGTCTCAGCTGGTGATTGAGATGGAAATTGAGGGGCTAGAGTATAAAAGAATCCAACTGCAGCCATGTACAAGTTGTGAAGATACAGTCTAAAGTAAACAGATGTTTTGAGTAATGTACAAGTACAAAATAGAGAGGAAGAGAGAGGGGAGAGGAAGAGAGGGACAGAGAGGCACAGAGAGAAATTGCCTTATTTATCATTTTGCCTCCACTTTAGATAAAGACTTTAGTGTTCATTTATTTCTCCTTGGTTTCCATGAGATCTCTATTTTAATTTAGCTAGTGTAAGTGTATTTTTGCTTCTTATAACCAGAAGTGTGTTCAACATTAACTTTTATAATTGTAACATTATACATTATTAAGACTCTCTTTTTAAACTGGTAGGAGACTTAGCACTTTATTATTGTTTTTGATGTTAAGAGCAAGAAAAGAGAAACAAACTTTCAAAGTCAGTATTACTTAGGCAAAAATAAAATGAATGTATCTTAATTTGCCACTTTAACAGTTTTTATAATCATGGTAGCAATAAATTTTACTAATTTTTTTCTCTTACAAAAAAATAGAGAAGTAGAGTATGTACTCATAAATAAAATAGACCCACTATTTTTATATTATTATGATAAGGTTACTAAGTACTCCCCACATATCAAATGCATTTAAATCTAAGTAATCATACAACTTTATTACTTCTTTTGTAAAAGATTTATGTTTTTTTTGTTCATGGCAAAATAAATTTACTTAAAATTAATTGAACTCTTACTTGTGCTTTCAACCTTTGGTTTTCCACTTACTTCTCTCATCATGCACTTTGGAAGGAGTATTCTGCACCATCTATTTTCAACCTACTTAATTCTGTTATGCTTCAGCTTTGCTAACACTTGACAAAAATTACTCTTGGAAAGCCATCATTCTTTTTTTCTTCCAGAATGCTAATCTCTCCCCTCCTGTATGTCTCTGTTCATTTCACTATCCTTTACTGTTCCTTTCCTGTTGGAAACATCCCTCATGTTGGTGTTTCTCAAGTCTATATTATTGGTTATTTTATCTTCTCACTATTTAGTATTTCTCTGGGGAACTTCATACAATTCTGTGCATTCAGTTATCTGCAATATATATCTAAGTGATGACATCCAAAGTTACTGCTTCAGGACTAATTGTTCTATGCTTCATCCCAAACAAACAAAATATTTTTTGCTAAATATTTCAGCTGAGATTTCTTCACGCATCTTAAAACAAACTTGTCCAAAACTCAAGCTTACACCTTCCTTACTCAATCCTCTTTCCCTTTGGCATCTGAAGCAAATATAACTTCTTTAACATTCGTTCATCTGTATGCTAATTGTGTGCATGTTTTTGTCTATTTCTTCTTTGATGTCTTCAGTGCTGTGCATAGTGTCTGACAGGTAATAGATTCTTAAAACTGTTTTGAAATAAGCTCAGTATTTTCAATTTCAAATTCTGCTGTGGAACCACACATTATATTGCCATTCATAGTGCTACAAAAATTTGCTACGGCTAATTGGAAAAACTGAATATTTGGAATTGTTTAGTTCAGAGAGTTTGCATGGAGGCGTAGTCCTCAGAGTGTTGTAATGGAAAAAAGGACTGTATTCAGTGTAAAACCATGAGTAAGTGATAAAACACTTAGGCCTCAATCTCCCTATGGGGATAAAAAACCCTCTTCTGCCTGTCAAGGAAGGTGGACAAGAAACTCAAATGAGATAATTAGATGTGAAATAATTAGAAAAGTATGATGGACTAAACAAAGTCAGTTTCAGTTAATGTTAAACTTTAAAATTATATCTAATATATTCTTTGTATTTCTTATTGGGTTTTTAAACTATCCTGATGTTCATTTTTCAAAATAGAAGATTAGAGTAATTTTTTTTTAACATCCTTACATTCTTGAAATATATCCATGTAACCGATAACAAGTTTACCCCTACAATAACCTGAATAATATGCTATCTGTTCCCCTTACAGATACTGTTCCAAGAATAAGCACTGGCATAATATTGTTCAGAAAAATTGATACTTGATATCTAAACGCTGTTTGCATTTACATGTAAGAGATATGACTTAATAAACCCACACATTTTAAGATATGTACTTTTAACTTTTGCTGGGGAATGATAGGATTAGACAGATTTTTCCCATGCATTTTTAAAGAAGATATGCACAATAAGAATGAACGAAAGTATCCCAAAATTGAATAGGTTTCCAGGTAAAAAAGGAAAAGATTAACTGTATTCTGACTGTCACTAAACCTCAGGACCCTTATCACAACTTTCTGAAAATTCCTGAGCTGTAGCATTAATTCCCTTGAAAGGGAGACACTCAATTTACAGTGTAATTTGCATGTCCCTAAACAAGTCTTGAATGATGAATTTCACTGTCTGACTGAGGTGGTTTACCTCAGCACATAATTTCTTATATTAACAACCTCCCCCACCAAAGTGAATGACCTTCTATAAATATAATTCCTCCATTCAATCAAAAAATTAAAGCCTGTAACCACCTCACAATTCATAATCTTTACACAGGCAATTGTTGAGGCAAAAACAAACACAAAACCCCAATCCTCAAGCCATGTAATGTAAAATTATGCAGTTTTCTGCATTTATGTAACATGGATATATTGAAAATGATGTAGCATTTCATACTCCAAATCAATTATATTGAGTGAATTCCTGTTTCCAGTGAGCTATAATTTTCAGAGAAAAAGATATGTGTATATATATATACTCCTTTCCAAAATCAAAGGTATCCTAAAACAATAACTTTCTGAATGTTTGTATATTTTCAATCCATCTTTTAAAAAATGCTTCTTCCTATGAATGTCTCTGAAATTATAGCAAAACCAGATTACAGATTTATCCTTAAAATCTGCAACACTACCATTTACATAAAACTATCTTAGAGTGAATCTCAGAATTTAGGAATGAAGTTTTCTTCTTTGAGTGAAGATGATCAATGCTTATACTGAATTTCATAATGCATAAAGATCCTAAAATATATACTTAACCTGACAGAAGTTCTTTTTCCCTCTTGCAAAAATCTCTACCTACAAGACTGAATCTAAGAGCAGATAATTGAGTTGTGTCAGAGAATCCCCTGGTAAATCAGAAGATTCAAGACAAAAGACTTCAGATAATTGGTATACTGTCAAAATAAATAAATTATAAATATTGAATAGCATTTTAAAATGCAATATATTCAACTACCTTTAATTATGGGAGCTATGCAAGCAGACATTGTATTTATGTGAGAGAAAGGGTATTTTTAAAAAACCAAAAAAGCAAAGTTAGATTTAGTATAGCTCTCTGTGTAAGTTAGGCAACTCAGTCATCGTGAGCGTGTTCTGTTGCCTTATCCAGTTGACAAAACTAGAGTGAAGGGTTGTATTTTTTGCATATGGTCCTTTGATAAGCCATCTTTATTTTACCAGGAATATATAAAGTCAAAGCCAATTTCAGCGGAAGTCCTAACAGATCTAAAATTTGCCACACGAATACACACACACATATGTCATGAATATTTGCTTTGCATAAAGCAGGAGAAAAGCACATATTCAAACTTCACTGGGAGCATAAAAAAAGACTAATACACAGTATTTATGTCTCAGAATATCAGACCTCAAGGGAGGACCACGTGTACAGAAAGTAATTTAATAAAAGGGGAATTGTTATCTGACTGCTTCCTATTTTGAGTACAGTGGGGCTGAGGTGAGACGTTAGCAAAACTTCTGGAGAAATATACAAAACGATTCTAAGAGTAATAGTTTCAACAGTCATTTAAACTGTCCTGAAATGTATTCAAGTCATTGGTAGCCGATTTCACATAGCTAATCAATTTGTAGAACAATTAAGGTCAATTTACTGTTCAATTTAAGGTCAATATCACTGCTGAGAGAACAAAAAAAGTTTATGTAAACTTTGTCAACTATTCCCTGAGATGACTTGCAACTTAGGTTAACTTGTCTCATTTGTAGGTCATGTCAATACTTATTTTCATAAAGATAAACCAGATTATGTCTTCAATTTATTATATTCATGTATCAGAAAATGCTCCTAACTGAAACTAGTAGTCAGTCTTGTGATTGACTGTGAATTGATTAAACAATTGTGTGGGAAACAAGTATAATACAAATGTACTTTATCAAAAATTATTAATATTTTATAAAAATGTTTGATATTATATAAAATACATATCTAGCTGTAAATGTCATGTTGTATTTGGAATTTTTAAAAATTGATCAGTTATTTCTTCTTCCACACCAGGAGAAGTACTTCCCTGCTTTCTTTTTATGCAAACTTTCCCTTCCTAACCTGAGAATAAGAGAACTGTAGTACACTTTGCTTCCAAATGGACAGGAGAGCTAACTCAAGGAATGCTAATAGACATTTTGTATCTTTAATTTTCATGATTCTACAGATGTGTAGGAGTAAAGTAATAGGACAAACTTATTCCAACAACTCACCCAGAAGTAACTTCCTTATGTTCATAGCCTCCCTGGGCTTTTGGCTTGAATAACTTTGTTGGTGAATAAACATTGCTACTGCTTCATGCTTGGAAAGTTGTGAATGTAATTGTCTGTCAATGATATGATGATTTATAATGCAATCTGTTCCTATTGCTACTACTGCAGATAACTCTAATTTGCTGCTATTATATTAGAAATGAGGAGCTCATTCTTTTTCAGTTTTAGAGTTAAGTTTTTCTTCAGATGATAGAGCCAATCACAACTTTTATACAACTTGGAAAAATGATAATGCTATCAAGTTTAGCTACTTTTTCCAACTCATTCATTTTTTTCATCTTTAAAAGAAAACTCATTACATTATTAATTTTTTGGGAACCAATACACTTTAGAAGTGTGTTTTTTTCACTTTGTATTTATATCTTATTAAATATTTAGTTTTTTCTTATCACTAGAGTTTGAAAGGGATGAGAATATTTATGCTTAAGTCAAAAACTGAAAATAAAACACGGTTAACATAGCATGATTCAGATAATGAAAAACTATGTACAATTTGATAAAAAATAAATACTTGGTGAGTATATAATCACATAATTATAGGCTCACCATTTGAATAAGGGGAAACCGGATAATTAATAATTTAATAATTTTCACAGAATTAATTTATAAACTATGCTGCACCTGGCTAGTACACATAAACAGTTTTATAATTGACACACATTTGATAGCTAATTATATGCACCAAATCTTGACTATATAGAAAACGTAAAATGAGAAAAACACAGATCATCTTCTAGTTGTATACATAATTATATGTAAACCCTGTTTCATAACAGTTATTTCTAAAAATTTTGTATCCAAACATTTTTAATCTGTAAATTGAATTATAAAGACTTTATCTTAAGCAAGACAATTAAAATATCTAATTTGTATAATTGGGGCTTTTAAAATATCCAGTTTAAAATAAAAAATCTATCATCATAGGTAACATTGATAACTATGTGCCAGACATAGCTATAGATAACTCAGATATACTCTTATTTTTGTTCTTTATAACTACCCAATACAATGTATACAACCAACATCTTAATTTTAATAGATAAGGAAACTGAAGCATAGAATGATTAATTTGCTTAATGTCACAAAGCCAATTGGTTAAAAAGCCCAGATGTGAATTCCCTGGCAGGGTTAGAGGGCCCAAGTGTTGCCATTGCACTTTTCAATTACCGCTTTATTAATGAGGGTGACATGGTTACTAGCATCAGCAAAAATTTCTTAATGCATCTCCACAATTATTTCATTTTACTAACTATAACCTATTTTATGAAAATGTTGTCCATTTTCTGTTTAAATACAGTACTTATCATACTAATGAGGTTTAATATTTTTATGTTTAAAAAAGGTTTAAAGATATAGAATCCTGCTGCCGTATTTATTCCCTGCAGTGAACTTTCAACCTTAGGGCCAACTACAAAAGCACACACTCATGTTGGTACAGACGTAAAGCAGGAAGCATGAGGGCCAAGAAAAGAAAATGATGCTATAGAAGTAAAGAGACCACTGTTTCTCAAATCCTGTAACCTCAATAGTGCATCACTTAAAAACTATTCCTGAGGGGGGAGGAGCCAAGATGGCCGAATAGGAACAGCTCCGGTCTACAGCTCCCAGCGCGAGCGACGCAGAAGACCGGTGATTTCTGCATTTCCATCTGAGGTACCGTGTTCATCTCACTAGGGAGTGCCAGACAGTGGGCGCAGGTCAGTGGGTGAGCGCACCCTGCGCCAGCCGAAGCAGGGGCGAGGCATTGCCTCACTCGGGAAGCGCAAGGGGTCAGGGAGTTCCCCTTCCAGAGGTGACAGACGGCACCTGGAAAATCGGGCCACTCCCACCCGAATACTGTGCTTTTCCGACGGGCTTAGGAAACGGTGCCCCAGGAGAGTATAGCCCGCACCTGGCTCAGAGGGTCCTACGCCCACGGAGTCTCGCTGATTGCTAGCACAGCAGTCTGAGATCAAACAGCAAGTCGGCAGCGAGGCTGGGGGAGGGGCGGCCGCCATTGCCCAGGCTCGCTTAGGTAAACAAAGCAGCCTGGAAGCTTGAACTGGGTGGAGCCCACCACAGCTCAAGGAGGCCTGCCTGCCTGCCTCTGTAGGCTCCACCTCTGGGGGCAGGGCACAGACAAACAAAAAGACAGCAGTAACCTCTGCAGACTTAAATGTCCCTGTCTGACAGCTGTGAGGAGAGCAGTGGTTCTCCCAGCACGCAGCTGGAGATCTGAGAACGGGCTGACTGCCTCCTCAAGTGGGTCCCTGACCCCTGACCCCCGAGCAGCCTAACTGGGAGGCACCCCCCAGCAGGGGCAGACTGACACCTCACACGGCCGGCCAGGTACTCCAACAGACCTGCAGCTGAGGGTTCTGTCTCTTAGAAGGAAAACTAACAGAAAGGACATCCACACCAAAAACCCATCTGTACATCACCATCATCAAAGACCAAAAGTAGATAAAACCACAAAGATGGGGAAAAAACAGAGCAGAAAAACTGGAAACTCTAAAAAGCAGAGTACCTCTCCTCCTCCAAAGGAACGCAGTTCCTCACCAGCAACGGAACAAAGCTGGACGGAGAATGACTTTGACGAGCTGAGAGAAGAAGGCTTCAGACGATCAAATTACTCCGAGCTACGGGAGGATATTCAATCCAAAGGCAAAGAAGTTGAAAACTTTGAAAAAAATTTAGAAGAATGTATAACTAGAATAACCAATACAGAGAAGTGCTTAAAGGAGCTGATGGAGCTGAAAACCAAGGCTCGAGAACTACGTGAAGAATGCAGAAGCCTCAGGAGCCGATGCGATCAAATGGAAGAAAGGGTATCAGCCCTGGAAGATGAAATGAATGAAATGAAGCGAGAAGGGAAGTTTAGAGAAAAAAGAATAAAAAGAAACGAGCAAAGCCTCCAAGAAATGTGGGACTATGTGAAAAGACCAAATCTACGTCTGATTGGTGTACCTGAAAGTGATGGGGAGAATGGAAACAAGTTGGAAAACACTCTGCAGGATATTATCCAGGAGAACTTCCCCAATCTAGCAAGGCAGGCCAACATTCAGATTCAGGAAATACAGAGAACGCCACAAAGATACTCTTCGAGAAGAGCAACTCCAAGACACATAATTGTCAGATTCACCAAAGTTGAAATGAAGGAAAAAATGTTAAGGGCAGCCAGAGAGAAAGGACGGGTTACCATCAAAGGGAAGCCCATCAGACTAACAGCGGATCTCTCGGCAGAAACCCTACAAGCCAGAAGAGAGTGGGGGCCAATATTCAACATTCTTAAAGAAAAGAATTTTCAACCTAGAATTTCATATCCTGCCAAACTAAGCTTCATAAGTGAAGGAGAAATAAAATACTTTACAGACAAGCAAATGCTGAGAGATTTTGTCACCACCAGGCCTGCCCTAAAAGAGCTCTTGAAGGAAGCGCTAAACATGGAAAGGCACAACCGGTACCAGCCACTGCAAAATCATACCGAAATGTAAAGACCATTGAGACTAGGAAGACACTGCATCAACTAACGAGCAAAACATCGAGCTAACATCATAATGACAGGATCAAATTCACACATAACAATATTAACTTTAAATGTAAATGGACTAAATGCTCCAATTAAAAGACACAGACTGGCAAATTGGATAAAGACTCAAGACCCATCAGTGTGCTGTATTCAGGAAACCCATCTCACGTGCAGAGACACACATAGGCTCAAAATAAAAGGATGGAGGAAGATCTACCAAGCAAATGGAAAACAAAAAAAGGCAGGGGTTGCAATCCTAGTCTCTGATAAAACAGACTTTAAACCAACAAAGATCAAAAGAGACAAAGAAGGCCATTACATAATGGTAAAGGGATTAATTCAACAAGAAGAGCTAACTATCCTAAATATATATGCACCCAATACAGGAGCACCCAGATTCATAAAGCAAGTCCTGAGTGACCTACAAAGAGACTTAGACTCCCACACATTAATAATGGGAGACTTTAACACCCCACTGTCAACATTAGACAGATCAACGAGACAGAAAGTCAACAAGGATACCCAGGAATTGAACTCAGCTCTGCACCAAGCAGACCTAATAGACATCTGCAGAACTCTCCACCCCAAATCAACAGAATATACATTTTTTTCAGCACCACACCACACCTATTCCAAAATTGACCATATCCTTGGAAGTAAAGCTCTCCTCAATAAATGTAAAAGAACAGAAATTGTAACAAACTGTCTCTCAGATCACAGTGCAATCAAGCTAGAACTCAGGATTAAGAATCTCACTCAAAACCGCTCAACTACGTGGAAACTGAACAACCTGCTCCTGAATGACTACTGGGTACATAACGAAATGAAGGCAGAAATAAAGATGTTCTTTGAAACCAACGAGAAGCAAGACACAACATACCAGAATCTCTGGGATGAATTCAAAGCAGTGTGTAGAGGGAAATTTATAGCACTAAATGCCCACAAGAGAAAGCAGGAAAGATCCAAAATTGACACCCTAACATCACAATTAAAAGAACTAGAAAAGCAAGAGCAAACACATTCAAAAGCTAGCAGAAGGCAAGAAATAACTAAAATCAGAGCAGAACTGAAGGAAATAGAGACACAAAAAACCCTTCAAAAAATAAATGAATCCAGGAGCTGGTTTTTTGAAAGGATCAACAAAATTGATAGACCGCTAGCAAGATTAATAAAGAAAAAAAGAGAGAAGAATCAAATAGATGCAATAAAAAATGATAAAGGGGATATCACCACCGATCCCACAGAAATACAAACTACCATCAGAGAATATTACAAACACCTCTATGCAAATAAACTAGAAAATCTAGAAGAAATGGATAAATTCCTCAACACATACACCCTCCCAAGACTAAACCAAGAAGAAGTTCAATCTCTGAATAGACCAATAACAGGAGCTGAAATTATGGCAATAATCAATAGCTTACCAACCAAAAAAAGTCCAGGACCAGATGGGTTCACAGCCGAATTCTACCAGAGGTACAAGGAGGAGCTGGTACCATTCCTTCTGAAACTATTCCAATCAATAGAAAAAGAGGGAATCCTCCCTAACTCATTTTATGAGGCCAGCATCATCCTGATACCAAAGCCTGGCAGAGACACAACAAAAAAAGAGAATTTTAGACCAATATCCTTGATGAACATTGATGCAAAAATCCTCAATAAAATACTGGCAAACAGAATCCAGCAGCACATCAAAAAGCTTATCCACCATGATCAAGTGGGCTTCATCCCTGGGATGCAAGGCTGGTTCAATATACGCAAATCAATAAATGTAATCCAGCATATAAACAGAACCAAAGACAAAAACCACATGATTATCTCAATAGATGCAGAAAAGGCCTTTGACAAAATTCAACAACCCTTCATGCTAAAAACTCTCAATAAATTAGGAATTGATGGGACGTATCTCAAAATAATAAGAGCTATTTATGACAAACCCACAGCCAATATCATACTGAATGGGCAAAAACTGAAAGCATTCCCTTTGAAAACTGGCACAAGACAGGGATGCCCTCTCTCACCACTTCTATTCAACATAGTGTTGGAAGTTCTGGCCAGGGCAATTAGGCAGGAGAAGGAAATCAAGGGTATTCAATTAGGAAAAGAGGAAGTCAAATTGTCCCTGTTTGCAGATGACATGATAGTATATCTAGAAAACCCCATTGTCTCAGCCCAAAATCTCCTTAAGCTGATAAGCAACTTCAGCAAAGTCTCAGGATACAAAATCAATGTGCAAAAATCACAAGCATTCTTATACATCAATAACAGACAAACAGAGAGCCAAATCATGAGTGAACTCCCATTCACAATTGCTTCAAAGAGAATAAAATACCTAGGAATCCAACTTACAAGGGATGTGAAGGACCTCTTCAAGGAGAACTACAAACCACTGCTCAAGGAAATAAAAGAGGATACAAACAAATGGAAGAACATTCCATGCTCATGGGTAGGAAGAATCAATATCATGAAAATGGCCATCCTTCCCAAGGTAATTTACAGATTCAATGCCATCCCCATCAAGCTACCAATGACTTTCTTCACAGAATTGGAAAAAACTACTTTAAAGTTCATATGGAACCAAAAAAGAGCCCGCATCGCCAAGTCAATCCTAAGCCAAAAGAACAAAGCTGGAGGCATCACGCTACCTGACTTCAAACTATACTACAAGGCTACAGTAACCAAAACAGCATGGTACTGGTACCAAAACAGAGATATAGATCAATGGAACAGAACAGAGCCATCAGAAATAATGCCACATATCTACAACCATCTGATCTTTGACAAACCTGAGAAAAACAAGAAATGGGGAAAGGATTCCCTATTTAATAAATGGTGCTGGGAAAACTGGCTAGCCATATGTAGAAAGCTGAAACTGGATCCCTTCCTTACACCTTATACAAAAATCAATTCAAGATGGATTAAAGACTTAAATGTTAGACCTAAAACCATAAAAACCCTAGAAGAAAACCTAGGCAATACCATTCAGGACATAGGCATGGGCAAGGACTTCATGTCTAAAACACCAAAAGCAATGGCAACAAAAGCCAAAATTGACAAATGGGATCTAATTAAACTAAAGAGCTTCTGCACAGCAAAGGAAACTACCATCAGAGTGAACAGGCAACCTACAAAATGGGAGAAAATTTTCGCAACCTACTCATCTGACAAAGGGCTAATATCCAGAATCTACAATGAACTCCAACAAATTTACAAGAAAAAAACAAACAACCCCATCAAAAAGTGGGCGAAGGACATGAACAGACACTTCTCAAAATAAGACATTTATGCAGCCAAAAGACACATGAAAAAATGCTCACCATCACTGGCCATCAGAGAAATGCAAATCAAAACCACAATGAGATACCATCTCACACCAGTTAGAATGGCGATCATTAAAAAGTCAGGAAACAACAGGTGCTGGAGAGGATGTGGAGAAATAGGAACACTTTTACACTGTTGGTGGGACTGTAAACTAGTTCAACCCTTGTGGAAGTCAGTGTGGCGATTCCTCAGGGATCTAGAACTAGAAATTCCATTCGACCCAGCCATCCCATTACTGGGTATATACCCAAAGGACTATAAATCATGCTGCTATAAAGACACATGCACACGTATGTTTATTGCGGCATTATTCACAATAGCAAAGACTTGGAACCAACCCAAATGTCCAACAATGATAGACTGGATTAAGAAAATGTGGCACATCTACACCATGGAATACTATGCAGCCATAAGAAATGATGAGTTCATGTCCTTTGTAGGGACATGGATGAAATTGGAAATCATCATTCTCAGTAAACTATCGCAAGAACAAAAAACCAAACACCGCATATTCTCACTCATAGGTGGGAATTGAACAATGAGAACACATGGACACAGGAAGGGGAACATCACACTTCAGGGACTGTTGTGGGTTGGGGGGAGGGGGGAGGGATAACATTGGGAGATATACCTAATGCTAGATGACGAGTTGGTGGGTGCAGTGCACCAGCATGGCACATGTATACATATGTAACTTACTGCACATTGGGCACATGTACCATAAAACCTAAAGTATAATAATAATAATAATAATAATAATTACAATAAAAGAAAAAAAAAAAATCAACATAACTAATCGTCAAGGAAATACAAATTAAACTACAATGATATATCATCCCACCCCAGTTAGAATGGCTATTATAAAAAAAATCAACAAATTCTGGCAAGGATGTAGAAAAGAGAACTTACCCACTGTTGGTGGGAATGTAAATTAGTACAGCCATTATGGAAAATAGTATGGCAATTTCTCAGAATACTGAAAATAGAGCTATCATATGATCCAGCGAGCCCACTAATGGGTATTTATTCAAAAGAAAGGAAATATCAAAAGCACACCTGCACACTATGTTGACTGCAGCACTATTCACAGTACTTAAGATATGGAATCAACCTAAGTGATCAACAGATGAATAAATAAGGAAAATGTGGTATATAAACATAATGGAATACTATTCAGACATAAAAAAAGAAATCCTGCTATTTGCGGCAACATAAATGGAACTGGGAGTCATTATGTTAACTGAAATAAGCCAGGCACAGAAAGACAAATAACAGATGTTCTTACTCATATGTGGGAGCTAAAACAGTTGATCTCATGGAGATAGAGAGTAGAATGATAGTTACCACAGGTTGGGAAGGGTCAGGGTAGGGGGATGAAGAGAGATTGATTAATGGGTAATCAACATTAGTTTGATCAATAGTACAGTAGGGTGCCTATAATTAACAATTTATTGTATATTTCAAAATAGCTAGAAGAGATTTTCTATGTTCCCTATACAAAGCAATGATAAATGTTGGAGATGATGAATATCCTGAATACTCTGATTTGAACATTACACATTGTATGGATGTATCCAAATATCACTTGTACCCCATAATATGTACAATTATTATATATCAATTAAAATTTTTTTAAATAAAGAAAGCAGACTCGAATCAGGCAGTCTGGGTTCAAACCCAGGCTCTGCCCCATGCTGCCTGCATGATCTTGGGGAAGTTACTTTAAAAAAAAAAAAAAAAAAAAAAAAAAAAAAAAAAAACTATTCCTGTAATTTGTAAACCACTCTTCTAAACCCTTATCAAATCAAATCGCTGGTGTTATATTCAACAACATATCTATTCTTATCTCAGAAAGTCTTCAAATACAGATAGCTCAGGATTAATTTTTAAAGCATTAACCCTTTCAGGTAATACTGTTTTGAAAATATTTTAAAATATTCCTATTTTAAAGTATTCTTCCTACCACGTTATTGTTTTCAAACACATTGCGGAGTTAAGCACCTGCTTTACATAGAAATATAGTGTCTGTACTTTGTACATATTTTCAATCATCTTTTTAAATTAGGTCTGAGTGGAGGTAAGAATTTTGATGTTCTTAGTAATGCTACTTAAAATTAGATTCTACCAGTACTTAAATATACTAGAGACGCTCTTCATGTAAAGAACATATATAAGAAATTTCCTAATGTACTAATCAAAAATCAAACAAACATATAATCTGCAAATGTATATAATCAGTCTCATACATATTTTGAAGAGCATATTATTAATACTTATATAAGAACTATACATACATGAGCATAGCTACATACATACATCAGATATACACTCATGACAAAAATGTAATATGTAATACCTGCAGGTATGCTCAATATTAAAGGAATTTCACTGCTCAGAGTTAGAATGTTTAGAATTTTGAGTTGGCTGGTGCAGCTATATTGCTATTTCAGTCTGTAGGGATTTGGATTAGTAGAAGGCAATATTCCACAGGGCAAACAGGAACACTGGAAGGCAGAATATAAGCCCTTAATACTTTTCAATACCAACAAAGTACCATGAATGCATAAATGAATGGCACAAATATAAACATGATTTTTTAAATAAAAAACATGGAAGATCTCAGCAAATGATCTGAAACTGTCAAATTGGAAATAGAATATAAATTACAAAAACTAAAAGGCATAAATGACTTAAAAATAAAGTTTAAATCTGTTCACTGTCAATTTGATTCAACTACTAATATTTTATTCTTAAATACTTTTAAATGGACTCGGAAGCGTGGTGCCGGTGATAGAAGATTGTTCACTCAGAGAGTTTAAAATACGATTTCTAAATATTCTTTGTTCAAGCCATTTTATTTTTAAAAATTGAGTGGTTTTCAATAGTGAAAATAACTTACTTCCCCATGTTCAGCATCCTAAAAATCTTCATTTACATTTTTGGCTCTACTGTATCTATAATATACACCTTATAAAATATATTTTTTCTCATATGAATTCACTTAACATTTTAAGAATTTTGTATGTATTCTTTTTTGTAGTTCTATGGGGAGAAGCCACATTTCACAGATCTGATTCAACTAAGTGACACTAGAATATAAAAGTGTGTTTTTCTCTGCACAGTATCTTAGTTTCATTTCCTGTTCATTTCTTAGTTCAAGGCTGACATATGCAGTCTTCACTTTTTATTTATTGATCCTCTATTTAAGCTTGCTAACTTGATTTTGTACATTCTTTCTTTATCTGTATTGCATATTAAATGCCTCTTTTTAAATACCATATTTGGCCACTTTTTAATGTATATTCCCTTTATCAAAACGTTTATACAAACAAACATATTGTAATATAATAATATGTAATAAAATAAGTAGATAGTAGCATAAAATGCTTTCCTAAGAATTTTCGATGATACTTTGTAAAGTGAATTTTTGCCTCTGAATATAATTTAATCATCATTCATTGCAGAGCTTCATTTATTTATTATGTACACACAATCATCTGAATAAAACAGCAATGGCAATAGTAATACCCAAATTATGATGTTATATTTCCACAGATTATTTTGTCTCCTAAACCATATTTTCCCAGAGAATCTTTAATAACCAAATTATGAGTTTAAATAGAAAACTAGTTTCCTCACATATTTCACATTGCATTTGACTCCCCTGCCTTGTCTAAGCAATGAGAGGGCATGTATTTTTTAAATAATTTCTCCTGATTACAACTTCTCCTGTTCCCTTTCATAACTACTATATAGTACCTGGAAAAAAATGGATATATCACTTTTTTATGTTGTACTTTTGTTCTTTAGATTCATTAAATGATGTTGGAAATACTGTAAAAATAACAGTACTTTATGGTAATTGTTTAAAGCTACAATGCCTGCAAGGTACCTCACAGTACCTTGTAGTAATTGTTTAAAGCTGCAATGCCCTATGGGGACAGCACCTTATTCACTACCCCAACCCACTCACACACACACCCTATTGATGCTCATACTTTATCACTAGGCTCCTAATCCAAACTTCCTGTTTTCTTCTAATTAATATCACATCACCCTAATTGGGTTTTTCACTTGTAAGCTTTGTGGATTAACGTTTCTATGGTTATGTTAATTAGCTCTTAGGTACCGAGGACAATCTCTACAACCACGAACCAAAATTACCATTCTAGAATATCACTATAATAACATGGGCATGAGCAGTCTCTCCTGGAAACCATCCAAACAAATTTAATTATTGAAGTATTTAAGAGATTATGTTATAAAACTGTTTTACCACCAAGGCAGTCAGTTACATAAGCATAGGTACTCAGATCAGCATTTTGAAGAGGTTTCAGTCTAATTCCACAAGCGTTTTTCATGTACTTACATGTGCTACACACTACAATTTTTTGTGTTAAGTGCTTGCTGGTAGACTGCCTATTTTACATGAGCTTACATTATTTTAGGGGTGATAGATACACAAAAAAAATCAGTGAAGCATGACATAAGAGTTTCATCAGAAAGACAACTGCATACAAGAGTACAAGGTGATTTTAGAGGAGTAGACTAGGGAAGTCTTAGAATAACATTAGTATGGACTTCTAATGAGAGATTTCCTGATCTCACTAGGAAAATAGTAAAGTCTTCATTTGGGGAAATTATATTTATGTTTCCACTAAAATTAGAATGACTAGGTTTAAATTTCAGCTCTGAATGACACAATTTACAGTTTCAGACAAGTGCCTAGTGCCTAGTATATTCATTTGCTAGGGCTGCCATAACGAAGTCCCATAGACTAGTGGCTTAAAAAACAAATAAAAATGAATAAGATCATGTTCTTTGCAGGGACATGGGTGGAGCTGGAGGCCCTTATCCTTAGCAAACTAACACAGGAAGAGAAAACTAAACACCGCATATTCTCACTTGTAAGTGGGAGCTAAAATGATGACACATAGAGGGGAACGATACACACTGGGGCCTATTGGAGGGTGGAGGATAGGAGGAGGAGGAGGGAGAGGTTCATGAAAATATCTAATGGGTACAAGGCTTAATACCTGGGTGATGAAATAATCTGCACAAAAAACCCCCATGACACAAGTTTACCTGTGTAACAAACCTGCACTTGGACCTCTGAACCTACAATTAAAGTTAAAAACAAAAACAAATGAAACTCTAGAAATCTGTTTTCTCACTATGCTAGAGGCTAGAAATCTGAGAATGAGGTGTAGACAGGGTTAGATTCGTCTGAGTCCTCTTTCTCCTTGGCTTATAGATCTGGCTGTCTTCTTCTTTTTCTTTACATGTTCTTCCCTCCATGAGTGTCTCTGTACTAATCTCTTCTTATAAGGACACCATGTTGGATTAGGCCCCACTCCAGTGACCTCATTATAGTTTTATTACCTTGTTAAAGATCCTGTCACCAAATACAGTCAGCTTCTGAGGGACTTGGGGTCAAAACTTCAACATACCAATTTTGGGGAAACACAATTCTGTCCATAACACCTACTGAATACACATTTGTTAGCTGGAAAATAAGTAGCCAAAGTAATCACTGTTGATCAAATAATACTAATTAATTTGAGGTCCTATTTGAACTCATATCCCTCTCTCTGCACCCCTGCCACAACCACAGTATGGGTGGAAAATTTTAGGAAAGACACATTTAACATATTTCTTCTCTCTGAAGATAATCAGGTGGAAAGAACACTACACTGGGTGTCATGAGCCATGAGTTCCTTCCCAGTTTGCTGCACACTTGCTGCACACCTGCTTGGCAGGTCAGCTATTGGGATCTCAATTTTCTTATTTTTAATGTAAAATATGAAAGAGAAATATTCTGATTTTTCTCCAAGTTAAAGGAGACTTGACTGGCTTCTATCTTAATAACAGGGTGGGGTTGTAATGATGAAGATGGTACTAACTTCTAGCATGTATTTAGCACAAGGTTCAGACACTCTATTCTGTCTGGCTCTTAATACGGAATTTCATGTCTCACAACAATACACAAGGTGGATAGTATTATTCCCATTTTTGTGATGTGAAAATGGAAGCTCAGAATACTGAGGAAATCATCTAAAACCGTATTACACATTGCTATAGTCTGAAGGTTTGTGTTCCCACAAATTCATATGTTGAAAACTAATTCCCAGTGCAGCAGTGTTAAGAGATGGGCCCATTAGGAGGTGATTAGGTCATAAGGGCAGATCCCCTATGAATGGGATTAGTGCCCTTATAAAAGAGACCTGAATGGTGCATGTTTGCCCCTTCTACTATGTAAGGACACAGCAAGAAGTCACCATGTCTGACCTACGAAGCAGGCCCTCAACCAGATATTTCTGGTGCCTTAAATTTGAACCTCCAAGCCTCCACAATTGTGAGAAATATATTTCTATTTTTTATAAGTTACCCAATCTAAGGTACTTTGTTATAGCAGTCTGAACAGACTAAGACAGACATAATGAGGGAAAAAAATAACTTTGTGTTTCCGGTTAATAAACTTTCCATATCAGGGTGAAGTAGGACTATACTTTCATAGTCATGACTGGTACAGTTATTTAAAAAATCTCTTGACTCCATCTGCAATGCTGAAAAATGCTTTTTGGACAGAGAATAACTTTGATACAGAATGCATATGTTACAGGAAAAAAATTATGCTCTTTTAAATGTACTTACCTTTAAGTTGATAACTTTTTAGCAAAATATGAACATGTTTTCATTTTTCCCTTTAAAATTACACACGAAAACATAGAAACTTACGCTATCAAAATTATAGTTATAAAATATTTTAGTCAATAAACACAGAATAAATTTTTATGCTCTTATAAAACCCTATTAACCAGATTTCTTATTTTATTATGATATTCTTTCATGTTTGGTGGCCTTATAACTTGTGACTTTTTTTATTTTTAATTTTTAATTTTTTATATATTTTTTAGATGGAGTTTCACTCTTGTTGCCCAGGCTTGAGTGCAATGGCACGATCTCAGCTCACTGCAACCTCCACCTCCCAGGTTCAAGCAATTCTCCTGCCTTGTAACTGCGATTACAGGCATGTGCCACCACATCCATCTAATTTTTGTATTTTTAGTACAGATGGGGTTTCACCATGTAGGTCAGGCTGGTCTTGAACTCCAGACCTCAGGTGATCCACCTGCCTCGGCATCCCAAAGTGCTGGGATTACAGGTGTGAGTTACCACACCTAGCTGACTTATTAAATTTTTTAAATATTGTGTTCTATATCATAATAATTTGTACACAAAAACACTCATTCCTATGATAAAAGGTAGTGGTGTATTTTTTGGAATGCATCTGTTACTGCATTGCATATTTAAAAAATCTTATCTAGCCTTCACAATAAGGAAAATGTTGGGAGATACTGAGGGACATGGTGAGACTGAATTTTCATATAAAGTGCACCATGCAAAGATCTTTGTAATTCCTGGCAGTAAAATAAATAGAAAACTGAAAGAGATATTGAGCCCTTCCAAGCTCTCCAGTGATGTATAATCTAGTCCTAGTGGCAAAATCAGGCTTGTATTCTCATACCACTAATTGGTAGTTATCTGGTTAAATAGAGAATTTTGTCTCTGCCTTCTGATTGTCTATATTAATAAGAAACCAGTATTCATCTCATAAAATGGAGATGTGGTCTTTTTGTCTGAAAGATATTCCTATGATAGGATCTAGCCCTGCAGAGACTTTGAGAGTGCTACCTCAAACCAATGTTCTATGCACCTTTATTTTATTAAGGTAATTCTATTTAGCATTCTGTTTTCATTCCAAGATGACAGTCATTCAAAACTGTAACACCAATTGTGACCTTAAAGATCATTTTGTGTAATTTTTACAAAATGACCAAAATTTATTTCCTCTATTATTCCTGTTATAAAATATAATCTAAAAGAGTAATTTTGATCTAGTACTTTCCTATGCCCTGTCAGTGACAGTAGTGGTGAAAACTTCAACTAAAGATTATTTACAGGTGGAAAATGAAACTAGAGAGGACGCTGCTTGGTTTTCCATTTCAGAGCTTTGTTTGCATTCCATATAGCCTTTGATCTATAAATATAGGATACCTGCATACAAGCCATTGAAGAAGTAGGAGCATGAACATTTTATGAAACCATTTTTACAAGCTTACTTCATCTGACTACACATATATTGTGGGGATTATGAACAATTGTCCTGTTGCCATTCATCTATTAACGATCATGGTCATTAATTCCTTTGGAGGGGAGGGAAGAAGGTGGAACCAAGTCTAGAGACATACAAGAATGTATTTTGCACATATTAATGGTAGCTTACATATAGAAAAAAAACAAGCAATAGCATAATGGCATCAATGTTACCTCCTTTAATGTAATTTTGTGCAGGTGTCCACATTCTCTGACCCGCCGAAAAAAAATTAAAATGAGAAGGCACACTGGGAAACCAAACAAATTTCCTTCTTATGACGATGACCTCCATATAAGAAGCACACATACAAGTGGTGAAAGGAAATGTGATTAAACTGTCTACCAGAAGCCTTTTAAGGTTCTCATAAAAATTGGATGTGCAGGAAATACTTGAACAATGCATTAAGTGGCAGCACACACTGAATGTGCTCAGGGTTTTAAAATTTTCAAAAGGGAAACCTATCTTTTCTGTCCACATCAACTAACGTTTTTCAACTGTTTTGTTGACTGCAGCTCACTGAACTACTATCCCTATCCTACTTACTTCAAAAAAGGAATCAGCTTAGAGCTTTGTAAAATTTGCATTATGTATGAATAGAATGTTATGTATTTTTATTTATGAGTTCAATTCCATTTATATATGTCACCTTTTTCTGCTTTGTTCATTTAATATTCAAAGATGAGCTAGCCATGTTATAGTAAAAAATTAAAAATGTAAAAGTATTCTCAGACTACATGGGATCTCCTTTACTAACAATATATTAAGAATAAGAATAAAATGAATTCATCCCTAATCAACTCACCCTACTCAGTGATTTATAAATATATGGTTGAGGAGTCTCCAAAAAAGTAAATTATTTGGCCAATCAGAAGGCTTATGCTGTATCCTCAGGAAAATGTAAGTGAATGTGATTGATGCAGGAAAGAAATGTAACCTGTTTAATTTTATTCTGAAGTTAATGATGTTTGAGAATGGTGGGGGGGAAGGAAGTCAAAGATACAAATGCTATCACTCATAGAATTTCTAATGCATTGTAGTTCTAGTGTTCTCCAGAGTAGGAAGCAGCAAGCACATGACTTTTCTGTTCCACAGGTTTATCCATAGGGTTGCCTGTGTCAAGTCCTCAACACCTGATACCATCAGCCATCGATTCTCTTAAACTAAGTGTACTCTGGTTTAATACTGTTAATCATTTCAATGCTTGTGAAGATTTTCCAGAAATGACAATATGGTTACCAATCAGCACCGCCTGACACCCAAAACACTTATGTTGCAAAGTCCTATGGAGTGGCTGAGAAAATTTATATTCACAGTGACTGAAAATGAATAAGGTACTAGAGTGCATATATGTATGTTTATATGTGTGGGTGTATGTGTTTGCTTCCTTGTGTTTGAATAAAACAGCTATATTATTATGAATGAAGTATATGGTAGATTAGTGAGAGGAAAGTCAGTAGCCAAATGGACACAAACATTAGTACCTGTGATCATAACAGGAAAGAAATTGTGCAATCTCTTTCTGGATACCTTACAGAATAATTCATAATCCAGCTTACTTGAAAGAGTACCAGGGCACTTTTGATTCATAGGATGCAGAAGCCTTGAGTAAAAATCTTGGCTCTGCCACTTGCTAGGTGTTTAATATTAAAGTATATTCACTTAGCTTTCCTGTGTCTCAGTTTTTTCCTCCATAAAATAGCAGCCTTAGCCAGGAGCATCCTTTCTGTTGTCTTTCAGCCATAAATCACTTTGATGAAATGAACTCATGGAGTCTTCCATAATTCTTTAATTCCAAAGCAATTTCTGAAATATTCTGCTGTAACCATCAAATCAGATGAATATTCAAAATTTATATCAGCAAAATCAAATAAAACCAAATAGGAGAAATAAATTCTGAAAACATTACTTCTCCAGAGAAATTGTTTAAAGGGTAGCATATTCTAATTAAATATCCTATTTAATTCCCACTTGTGAGAAAAGAAGCGGAATCATTCACTTTTGAAAGTTTGGGGAAAAAAACAAAAAAACTTTTAATTTTTTTCTAGGCTTAAATGTGTAAATCCTCATATATATATATATATACACACACATACACATATGTATATATCATACATACATATGTATTTATATGTGTATATATATCATATAATGAACTTGCAAATCTCTTTCAAGTTATACATTACAAATTCAGAATACAGTATAATCATAGTGGAATAATTGAGGGTAAAAATATGTTCGCTAAAACACTTCTAGAATATTCAGTAATGTGCCAAAAATGTACAAAGTAGCCAGTTGCTTAGAAAATTTTAACATCATTTTTACATAAATATATAAATGTATTATGTAATATATTAATATATAGTTAAGATAATTAAATTTACTGAGTTTCTGAGAATTTTATTCTTTGAGCTGTTTAAGGTCCATATTTAAATTATAGAGTAAAAATTTTAGAAGTACTGGACACTCTTCATATTTTGTTACCCAGAGAATCATAATATTAATATTACTCAGTGTTATAGGAAACCAACACAATATTTTTGCCTTTTTAGGCAAAAATCCTGAACATGTGATTTCTTGGTGTTATTTGAGTCTTTGTCAGAAAGCAAATGCCTTATTTTAATAAAGAACTTTCTTCTTAATAATCTAGGAACTAAAATGCCTTTTACCTATGACATCGGTATATTTTTAGCATTGTCAACAAAGACAATATTAAAGAATCAGTTTAGAGGAAATAAATTTCTCAATTTCTCAGCTGAACAAGGTAAGTAACTGTTTTGTAAAACTCAATAGGAAACATTAAGATGACTTCTCAACAGTATATATTATCATGTTGTAGTTGGTATTCTTTCATAATCCAAAAAATACAGCCAAATTTGGCACCTACTGGGAAGAACCTCAAACTTTGTATTGCTACAATAGCAAAGCAGATTTATTAGACCCCAGTATCTAAATTAGGAATGAGAATGTCCTAGTTGGTTCATAGCTTAGATTTATAAAAGTGCTTTAGTCTACCTAGGGTAAGAGATATTTTTAGTTGTTCCTTTTTCTATCAAGACAAAATGTTCAGTTCTCCTGTTTAGATCTTCAGCAATTTCAACGTCAGGCAAACAAGGCAAGGAAAAGTGTCATCAATCAAATCTTAAAACCCCGTGAAGTGTCTTGGATTCTGTAAATATTAGTTAGAAAATTTGTATTAATTTGCCTCAGCTCTAATTAAACAGTTCAAAACATGACATTTGTTTTTATATGAAACACTTAGAATTCAATAATTTTATAAAAACATAAGCTAGGCAAAAAAAAAAAGGGCGGGGGGGCAAAAAAGAAACATTGAGTTCCAACTAAAAGAAGACAAAGATCTACTTATGTGTAATCATGCTGAACAAAATTAATCAATTTTTCAATGTCGGCATTTATATAAATACAAATCATGCTGACAAATACACTCATCATACCTACAGCCTGCCTACCTACTGCCTGCCTTGCTACTGGACAAGCAAATGACCCCCACTAAATGTCGCCCAGTGAATCAGCATTGACTCAGCAGAATGACTTGACAATATGGCATTGCGGTTATCTAAATAAGTTATTATTCAATCATCTTCACCAGTCTCTACCACCTAAGAAAAATGCAAAAACTCGCCTGGGTGCGGTGACTCACATCTGTAATCCCAGCACTTTGGGAGGCTGAGGTGGGCGGATCACCTGAGGTCAGGAGTTCAAGACCAGTCTGGCCACCTTGGTGAAACCCTGAAACCCTGTCTCTAGTAAAAACACAAAAAATTAGCTGGATGTGATGGCGGGTGCCTGTAATCCCAGCTACTTCGGAGGTTGAGACAGGAGAGTCACTTGAACCCGGGAGCCGGGGGTTGCAGTGAGCCAAGATGGCACCATTGCACTCCACCCTGGGTGACAATAGTGAAACTCTGTCTCAAAAAAAAAAAAAAAAAAAAAAAGAAAAGAAAAATAGAAAAACTCCATGAAGCATAAGAACAAAAAGCAGATAAAGGAAAAAGCAGAATAGTTGTATGCCAAGGAAATTTTGGTGAATATTTTATGAAGATAACATTTCCTTTTGATATTGTATTCAATTTCCATGTGTTTGCATTTTTATACTTCACTAATTCATTCATTTTTAAATTAATTATTAATATTTTTTGGAGACAGGGTCTCAAATCTCTCCCAGGCTAAAGTGCAGTGGCGCATCACGATTCACTGCAGTCTCGACACCCGGGGCTCAAGCATTCCTTTCTCCTCAGCCTCCTGAGTAGCTGGAACTACAGGCATGCACCATGCCTGACTATTTTTTAATTTTTGTAGTGACGAGATCCCACTGTTTGGCCCAGGCAGGTCTCGAATTCCCAGGCTCAAGTGATCCTCCCACCTCAGCCTCTTAAAATGCCGGGATTACAGGCCTGAGTTTCCATTCCTGGCCTTATTCAGTCTTTAAAAAATTGAGCACTTAAGGTATGCAAAGTAAATTTTAAGTTGGTACTGAGTTTAACTCAAGGGTCTCTGTGTTTCCCTATCTTTACTGAAATGTACTAGGTGTAACTTATAAAAATAGAAATAAAGTGATACAATGTGCAAATAAATTGAAGAAATAAGCTCTACCTAGGTGAACAGTTACTATTAATTCTAGTGCAATAATGCATAGGAAAATTTGTGTATAATTATTACATAATAGTTGTTCAAGTGGAAGTGCATTGTTTTTATTACAAAATAGACCTTAACAGAGAAATCACAAAACAATAAGAATACTTAGCTCAAACTAAAGGAAACAAAAATACATGTTAAATTATCATTAAATAGTTCTACTAGTCACAAAGTTAGTTACAGAACAACCCTTTTCAGTATTGATTATAAAATATATTTTGCAGCCGGGCGCCATGGCTCATGCCTGTAATCCCAGCACTTTGGAAAGCTGAGGCAAGTGGATCACTAGGTCAAGAGATCAAGACCATCCTAGCCAACACGGTGAAACCCCGTCTCTACTAAAAATACAAAAAAAAATTAGCTAGGCATGGTGGCGAGTGCCTGTAGTCCCAGCTACTCAGGAGGCTGAGGCAGGAGGATCGTTGGAATCCAGGGGGCGGAGGTTCCAGTGAGCTGAGATCGCACCACTGTACTCCAGCTTGGCAACAGAGCGAGACTCTGTCTCAAAAAACAAAACAAACAAAATAAAATATATTTCGCAAAATTAAAATTAATAGGCCTTTCTTTGGGTCGAAAATGATACCAGGTTTCTCTTAAATATTTTATGCATGTTATGCTTTGAGGTGTTAGCAGACTCAATCAATCTCATTTGGAATATTTTTTAAGTATAATGCAAGTTACAGCTTAACATCAGGGATCTATACTTTTCAGTTGTAACCATTTTCTAATTTGAAAGCCTGTAGTATTCTTCTGAGATCCAGATTTTTTGTGTGTTTTCCAATTAATATTTTGGGTCCAAAAACTCGATCTAGATCTTTGCAAGGAAAAATTAAGGGCTATTTTTAGAAAGTTTTAATTTTTTAAAGGCATATTTCTTCCATTGCTGGAAGAAAAAATTTAACGCAATTATGCCATCATGTTGGGTGACAAAATTAAAATTCAAAAGAAATACAGACAACAGTATAAATGATAAGTTGAAACTAAAGTGAAATAAGATGGTGCTTGGAAACAAAATCTCTTTACGTAGGCATAGGAGACCTGATTTCACACACGGCTGTTTCATGAACTGGCTACTAAACAAGTCATTGAGAAATGCACATTAATTAACTAACAATATAATAATAGAAGCAACAACATCTTTGCATCCAAAGACACAAAAGTTTGAATTGCAGTGTTTCATTGATTAATAATAGTGAGCTATCAGCAAGTTCCTTAACCTTTCTGAACTTTAACGGTCCCCTCTGTAAAATGGGGATAATATTTATTCTTCTAAAAGCAAATCTAAGATTTTTTAACAATTGTTTGACATATGTCATGAATGTACCAAAGATTAAATAACCTATTGATCAAACTGTATATAAGCTACTTCATAAAACTGTGTGGCGCATAATTTGGAAAGGCAGAAGAATTTCCATTCAGGTCATGTAAATTTGTTTTTCTCAAGCAATAAAAAATAAAATATAAGGATGCATGATCATCGTTATGGTTCTCAATATAATTTTCCAGTTTTATTATCTACCTTTATTTGTCAGATTCATGTAATAACAAATACTGCCCTATCCATTTAAAATGTATATAATGTGCCATACATTTGGCTATGGATTTTACATGCATTATCCTATTTGGTGACAGTGAGAGCCCTATGGGATTTGTTTTATTAACCTATGATTTAGGTAACAACTTTCAGTCTCAGTAATGTTATTTAACTTGCAGAAATTTGCAGAGTTGTAGTTTCAACTTTCACATTCAGAAATGCTAACTCTAAACAGCATGTTCTTAGTTATCGGAAGTTGTTATTATGTAGAATAGAAAATTGGGATCAGATTTCTCTATCTGCATCGTATGTATCACTATTTGAAGTTATTTATTTCTTCTTTATTCTTATTACTGCCTGTCTCCACAATTTGTTTCTAAGCTCCACAAAGGCAGAATCTGTATTGCGAGTTCACTGCTTTATGCCTGTTTAAACAAACTAAGTACGACCTGAGTAGAACTCCGTACTTCCATATTTGAGTCCTCGTGAATGAATTGTAACCTAGCTTAATAGTCAGACAAAGTGGAAAACCTAACTTAGTAGTATATGCACTTCTAACAATGGCTGAGTATTGACCAATCCCAGTGGCCATACTTCAACCACTCATAGACTGCTGAATGTTCAAACTGCGATCAAATAAGGCAAACACCGAGCTGTAACCAATCTTACTGTTTCTGTACTTCACTTCCAATTCCTATGCATCACTTTACCTTTTTTTTTGTCTATAAATTTGTTCTGACCACGAGGTACCCCTGGAGTCTCTGTGAATCTGCTGTGATTCTGGGGGTTGCCCAATTCATGAATCATTCATTGCTCAATAAAACTCCTTTAAATTTAACTCAGCTGAAGTTTTTATTTTATCATGCCTAATGCCTGGTTTGAATAAATACATAATAATCATTTATATGGGTCAGAACTGTGTGTGGATTACACCACAGTGCTCTAAAAGGAGAGTTCATTCCCTGTGGTTCAGAATAGATTGTAGCAACTTCTATAAGTGGCAGATCTTTTAGTCTTTCAAACTAAGAAACCCTGGCCTTAACACCCACAGGTAACTGATGGGTAGACAAGAGTTCAACAACAGTGACATAATTGGTTATCATTAGGAAAAAGTAAAAGAAGAAGGCATCAACAGGGCTTCTTAAACGAAAATAATTATAGTTACATAGTTGAATTTAATAGAATAATTTCCTTAACATGATATACCAGAATAAATAAAGCATTGCTATTTGCAAAAAAGAGCCACAGAATTAGACTGAAGTTTGCAAGATGCAATCCTCTATTAATTTAGCTGTAGTGTTTCAGTTGTAGACCTCTGTGTTGCTTGCACCACAGTTCTTTTTGAATGGAGGATGTGGACTGGATTCAGGTGAAGGAAACAAGCTGTGGCAAACCCTGTGTACAACTGCAGCACACACAAATCAAAAAGCAATCTTTACATGTGATGGTTATTTAGAGTTTGCAGTGTTCTCATCAGTAATTCCTATCTTCATGCAGAAACGACTGCCATTGATGTTATCATAGACAAAGAAAAAGGAAATTTATTTCCTTCTTAGTTCTCACTTTTTCCCTCCACTCTTTCATTTTAAGCCCATCACCATAACATCACTGGAAGACTGAGGGAAGGCCAGAGAATTATTTTTGTTAAATTAATAGAATCACGCTTTTCTTTTGAGTAATATGTGTACATTTTTGACTTGACTTTCTACATGCAAACTTCATCTATGTAGATCATTTTAAAAGAACTTATATGTGCACACATATCACAAGTAAAATTATTGTAATAGAATTATAAAAATTGCATGGTTTAAATTATGTAATTTAATTTCAGAATTGTCTATCAGTGTATTTATTTGTATTGAGATATAATACTAGAATATTTATATTAAAAAGGCATATCAGTTTATTCAAGTAGCATACGGTGAGTTAACTACTCTAAGATAATGGATTTTGCTTGTATTTGGGCCCAATGTTTTTTTTTCTTCAGGTTGTCCTGTATTTTAAGGTTGAATCATTAAAACTTTGCTTTGAGCAATCTATACTGTATAAGATTCCATGTAAAATCAAAATATCACTGTCAATCACTAAAAAACACACTGGTTAAATATTATTGTTTTTTTCTTAAATATATTGTATTTATTAATGAAGATTCATGATTTTAGGATCAAATGAAGTTCAATTTAAAAACCATGAAAGATTACAGTTTTCTGAACTGTGTATGTGTTCTGAACATGCGTTTACTTAATGTAAACAAGCAAGAATCCCAAAGGATAATTTTTACTTAATAAATTTCTAAGAAAGGTGAGATCACTTTAAAATGTATATGTGTGTGTGTGTGTGTATGTGTGTGTGACAGAGTCTTGTTCTGTTGCCCAGGGTGCAATGGTGTGATCTCTGCTCATTGCAACCTCTGTCCACCTCCCAGGTTCAAGTGATTCTCCTGCCTCAGCCTCCCGAGTAGCTGGGATTACAGGTGGCTTCCACCACATACTGCCAAGTTTTGTATTTTTAGTAAAGACAGGGCTGGTCTTGAACTCCTGACCTCAAGTGATCCACCCACCTCAGACTCCCAAAGTGCTGGAATTACAGGTGTGAGTCACCATGCCCAGCCTTAAAGTGTATATATCTAAATAAATTAAAACTGGAAAACTCACAAGTTAAAAATTATGAATGAAAATGACTGATAGA
This sequence comes from Pongo abelii, assembly GCF_028885655.2. NCBI lineage: Eukaryota > Metazoa > Chordata > Mammalia > Primates > Hominidae > Pongo > Pongo abelii. The sequence goes on from NC_071999.2 coordinate 72,466,224, forward strand.
AGACTACACAGGCTCCATGTATAGGTGCATTTAGTGTGCTGTCAGATAGTATTTATTTCTAGAGCTGTGTATCAACATCTTTGGGAATGAGAGAGGTCTACGTGTACTGTTTTATACTACTTAGTTCTTCAATTTGATGTATAATTCCTTAACAATGTTTTAGATATTCTGTAAAAAGACTGTTCATTACATGTTTTGGATTTCAAAAATTATTTTGTTTTTTTTGATGCAGCATAATATAGATTTGGATCTAGGTAGAGAATAAGAATGCTTGTAAGGAAGGCAAAAACGGGCAAGAAATAGTACCATTTGACTTATGCTTTAGTCTGTGTGAAACTTAAATGCTTTGTATAAAAGCTTTAATTCCAATTTTCTTTTCATTCCAGTCCCATTTTCAATTCATTGGCCTTCATATTCTAATGAAAACTGGATCAATTTGAAGGCGCTTATACAACGGTTTCCTAACACCTTGTTCTAAATTACATCCTGACGAATGAGTCATTTTGTCAGCTGAGTTCTTATTCACAATCACCCTGCACTGTAATATTTTGTTGTTGTTGTTGTTGTCGTCATTGCTGTTCAAAAACATGTTGTGAGTCAGTAATTTTTTCAGAGAACCAGTAAGCATTTTCTGTTTTTATAGAGAGCAATTTGAGGTGATGATTAAGCAGCATATAAAAAAAAGTTTTCTCAAATTTCTGATTTCTTAGTACCTTATTAATCACTATTATTAGGGTGTTGTTCAAATGAATTTGTGTAATCTATATCTCATGTTTAACTTTTGAATAATAAAGAGCATCAAAACTGTAATGAAAGAAAATGAAAATCAGTATGTTAAACTCCGAGAAACAAAATTTTTCTATAGACATCCAAAATAAGTTTACTTTTTTGTAAAACAGATTGGTCATAATTACCAGTTAATAAAAATTCCATAGTACATTATGTGAGAGTAAAAATAGCTTAAAGAAGTAAAAAATGTCAAAAAAAAAAAAGAGGACAAATAGCAAAACATAGGAAAAAAAATTTCAGAGTCACTCATTTTTCTTGTACTTGTTTTTCTTGTGTTATAATTTTAAGGTAAAAATATTATCTGCTGCTGGGGAGGTTTTTTCCTACATTGATTGCTTTTACTCTTTAGGATTCTTATGAATAAACTGGCCAAATTATGAAAAAATATTGTTTTCATAATATATACTTGAAGAGAAGTTTTATGGTTTATATACTCGTAAGAAAAATATGTAAAAGGCATACTCTAATTACCAGTGGATTCACCACCCCAAAATTCAAAATAAAATACATTTTACTTTTAGGCTCCTGATAATAAAATTAGAACTTACAGTATTTATGATATAAAAGTATACTATTTTGAAATTTCTGTATTATATACGAATGGATATAGTACTACTGGTAGATAGAATGTAGTAAATTACAGATGTTTACTATAAACCCTAAAGCAACCAATAAAATTTTAAAAAATGAAATACATGGGTAATAGTCCAACAATAAATATAAAAACATATTATAAAATAATCCAAAACAAGTCTGAAAAAGCAAAAAAATGAACAAATGGGGCAAATAGATAACAAACAGCAAGATGATAGATTTATATCTAATGTTATAAAGAATAACATTTATGTAAATGGTCTCAACAACCCTATAAAAAGGCAGAGACATCCGTAATGAATAAAAAGCAACACCTAAATAATATGCTGTCTATATAAAATGTACGTTAAATATAAAGACTCAGATAGCTAAAAACAAAAAAAAATAGAAAAGATACATTACACTAGCATCATTCAAAAAAAAAAGCCAGAGTGGGTATGCTAATAATACATAAAGTAGATTTTAGAAGAATAAATATTTCCAGGAATATGAGAGGCCATTTCATAATGATGTTTATTAAGAGAACATAACAATCCTAAATATGTATGCACCAACTAACAGAGTTTCAATATACATGAAGTAAAAACTAATAGACCTGCAAATAAACAGAAAATAAATAGGTATGGAAGACTTTAGCAACATAATCAACTAACTCGATGTAACTAACATTAAGAAACACTTGGTCCAAAAATAGCAGAATGTAAATTATTTTCAAGTGGACCTGGGAAGTGTACAAAGTTAGACCCTACTCTGAGGCATAAAACAATTCATAAATTAAAAAAGTAACTCACACAAAATATATTATCTCATCACAATGGGATTAAATAAAAATTGGCGACAGAAAGACTTCTAAAAATTTTCAAATATTTATAAATGAAGTACTACACTTCAATATAACCCATGGGCCAAAGAAAAAAACAAAATAGATAATTAGAAGTTACTTTGAATTTAATGAAAATAAAATTACAACATATCAAAATGTGTGGAATGCCACAAAAGCAGTACTTTTAGAAACACTTATACCGGAAAATTCCTGTTAGTAATTTTAAAAGGTCTCAAAACAAGGGCATAGTTTCTTCCTTAATAGTTTAGAAAAAAATAGCAAAATCACTGGTAATAACCAGAATAAAAGGAAATGATGTAGATCATAAATAAACAGAAAGAAGAAAAACAACAGAAAAAAATCAGCGTAACCAATATTTGGTTGTTTGATGAACAGATGAATTCACCTATTTGTTTAGATGCGTGAAAGTAAAAAACCTCTACCCATGTTGATCAAGAAAAAAACAAAGAAATGTTTCCAATAACAAATAAGTGACATCGCTACAGATTCTGTAGATAATAAAAAAAATGATGAAATATTTATGAAAAAATTAAGGCTCAAAAATTCAACAGTTTTATCAAAGTTTTAAGGAATTGTTGATGAAAGCATCATTCTCTGTAAAATACTTAGAGGTTTATTCTGAATCAAATATGAGTGTCCAAGGCCCAAGGCACAGTCTCAAGAGATCCTATTCAAGTTTGTCTAAAATTATCCTTATCCTTTCAACAGGAATGTTCAATCATCAGAATTGCACAATTGCTGAGGTAAAAGGAATCTAGTGAAGATCTGTTATGGAAACAAGTTTCTTAATTTAAATGATGGAATTGTTTTTCTGGTTTATTCTTTAAATGGCTTGAGCCAAGTGTTTGACTACCCATAGAAAAACTGACCACAGATTCTGTGTTAAAATGTTTGGAAAACAAACTTGAAGAACAGAGATGGTGCTTGTAATCTCACAGCTTTCCCTGTATGGCCTTCAATATATCACTCTTGTTATTAATATGAAACCTGAGGCTTTGCTTAACCTTATTTGATAGCCTAATTTGAGGAGCATTATGACTCATTTACTTCAATATCATTTTCTCATACTGATACATAGTAAAGATAGTTATTACAACATATCTTCATAGAGCATTTGCAAAACAGGAAAAAAATCATAAGTCAGGTTGTTACCTTCATATACAATATTATGTCTTATATTGCATTACATTTTATATTACAATGGTTTGCAATATAAACTGTGTTTTCCTTCCTTTTCTAATAATTCACTCTATCATTTTTCTATCTACCTTTCCCTACTGTGCCTTCATGGAATGAGTTGCTAGGCCTCTTTTGGTTTTAGGCACAGTTGTCTGTTTCAAGTAGGACAATGAAAGATTACTACATCTCATTGGACTTTTCACCCTAGTTTTCTACGTAGATACTCAAGATTTGTGTAAATCATAGAGTACTGACATTTCTCTACTACACTATCCCCAATAATTTTTCTAGTGGTAATTCTAGTTCCTCAAAAATTTTGGCTTACTGAAGTAGAAAATTTGAAATTACATGAAAATGATCTCCATTAGACTGAAACAAAATTACTCTAGGTTTTGAAAATCCCTTTTTCAAATTGACTATAGACGTGTCAAGCTACAGCTTTTCTCTGGAGACTCCTGGAGATTGATACAGATCTCTGTACCCAAAGGATATGTGTATTTATGCTTTGCATTCAAAAAAAAGGAATCTCTCTTAGTGTAATTTTTCTGTCAATCTAGGAATATGAGAAAACTTCAAGCAATTCATCTGTATCGGCATGGAGAGGAGGAAAATGAGACTGTAGGTGTATGTTGCTTTGGATGGCACCAATATGGGCCAGGAAGCTTGTTTGAAACAAGATAAAAATGTGATTTGGAGACCAATGAAGTGACTTTTTGAATCCTTGCCTTCCTAAGTACAAACTGCACGATCCTGGCTCCACCTCTTAAAAATGTAGCAATTTATTTTTCTCAGTGGCAGATTCGAATAATAATGATTATATGTCTATAACTTAACACTATTGTGAGAAACAAATGAAATAATGATTAGTAAATAACTTTGAGAATCATTAAGCAATTTATCAAACATACGTTTTGTGCAAGGCATATGTAGATTATAGTAATTATTATAAACAATTTAGGCATAGTTCAAAACCATAATGTTTTTTAACAACTGACCCGCTTCATTTCTTGCACCAAATACATTTTCAATAAATGTTCTATATTTTTCTAATAAATCTCTGTTTCTTTAATGCAACTATCTATTTAACTTTAAACATGAAAAATTCAGACAACATATTTAGCATAAAGAGATAAAGTGTTCTCTAGTTTCTATAATATGCAATTTTTCATAAATATTTTCAGCTTCTTGTCTCATTTCTTAGTTCTTCCTACAAAAAAACTGAGTGGTTTGTATTGAATTATTATTTGTGACAGGCATTATGCGAACTATATTTTCTACTTTACTTTATTCAGTTTTTAACTGGAAACTGTTAAAACTGGAAACTGTTCCAGAGAATTACCTAAGCTCTTACCTGAGCTAAGAATTATCTGACTGTAGAGTTTGGAAGGGGATGTGGTCATGAAAAGTTTGATCCCTCCCATTCTGTCCTCTTTTCTTAAGCCAGCTGCCCCTGGAAAACACACTTTATGCTATGCTTACTTCCTCATGCTCTATATTTAGTGGATAACCAACCCTCTCTGGGGAGGTTTGAGGTTGTGCACACAGCTCTGCCTGTGGCAGAATGGGCAAATGTAGTTTTATCATTCATTGTTGGGATACCTATTTCTGGTGCACATTTAAGGCCCATCTTCTAATCGTCTGTGTGTGTGTGTGTGTTTGTGTGTGTGTGTGTGTGTGTGTGTGTGAGAGATTTAACTGTATCCCTCCCACACTCCAATTTAAGATAAGCAAAACTCCAATTTAAGATAAGCAACCTAAATTCTGAGTTGATTATTCTGTGTGGCTCAGGACACACTATCCTAAAACCTGACTGTAGGATACCAGAATACAGCACCCCAAAATTAACCTCTTTGGCGTATTGAATATCTCTAGCTGATTATTTTGAGAAACTGCAGACATAGAAGTAGCTCTGAAAAGCTACCTTTTATAAAAGAAATTTACATTTATAAGGGAAATTTCTATTAGTAAAGTATCTATATCAGGAAGAGTGTTGCTCTGAGCCAGCTTTTACCATCTGAGACTTACCTGCCTAAAAAGGCAACATTTATTCACAATTCCTTACTTTCCCTCATCTTCCTATAATTTGTCTCCCTCACACTCCCCCAGCAGCCCCAAGCAACTAGTTCTTTCTCTGGTGAAGCGTACTATATGAGTTTTGATCATCTGGCCCTTCTTTGAGTGCCATATTCTTGTGGTACTCTTGTGCATACGTACATAGTGAAAATTGTTTTCCCCCATTAGCCTGTCTTATGTCAACTTAATTTATAGCTCAGCCAAAGAACCTAGAAGGGTAAAAGGGAGGCATCTTTTTTTCCTCTCCTAAAATACCATTACTTATTTTTTCATATAGTTTTATTTTATCTATATGTATCCCTACATTTTAATGGTTATTTTTTCTTTTAACTTTATAAAATGTAACCATGTTCTATGTAGTCCCTTGACACATATTTTTTCTCTGAAAATTATATTGTTAAGACGCAGCCATGCTTTTGAGTATTGTTGTATTTGGACTCTTATAAGATATTTCATTCATTAAATATACCACAGTTATTTTCATCTACTCTCTTATGAGTGGACACTTGTTCTTCCCTTCCCATATTACAGGTTTATATTACTGTTGACAGTACAGATACCAGGATTCTTGTATGTGTTTTACAGTGTACATGTGTAAGAAATACTGGTGGGTATGTGTCTTAGGATGGAATTGGTAGGCTTTGAGATATGTGAATTGTAGTTTCAAAATGTAACAAATTGTTTCAAAGTAATGGTACCAATTTACATTTCTACTGATAATATATATAAAAAATTCTAAAGTTTTCCAACACTTGGTATTTGCAGGTATTGTAACATGTCCTCATTGAATGGATGAAAATAGCATCAAATTGTGGTCTTGATCTGCATTCATCTGGTCACTAATGACTTCTCTTCTTATTTTTATTGACTATATATATTTCTTTCTTTTGTGAGATGCCTGAGCATGCCATTAGCCTATTTTTATTGAGTGTTTAAAATATTTTAAAATAAACACCAATAAAAAGTTATGAAATCCTACGAAAGGGAATATGATTAGTGTGTTGAGCAGCTGAGAACAAATATATACTCATTAAATATTAGTATAATTACATAATATTGAAAACATAAAAACACAAAAACAATCATACCTTTACATTTATGAGCACATATAGCATCCAAGTTGCACACTTAAAAATATTTTGCAAGGCTGGGCATGGTGGCTTATGCTTGTAATCCCAACACTTTGCAAGGCCAAGGTGGGAAGCTCACTTGAGGCCAAGAGTACAAGACTAGCATGGGCAACACAGTGAGATCTCATATCTAATTTTTTAAAAAGATTTTTATAGTATATACAAAAATGGTACATACTATGGCACTAAATATTTGGTACTAATCATGGTAAACTAGGAAAACATGACAAAGGCCATTAATATGTAATACTAAATTATAACAGCTTTCAAAAACTAGAGAACCCAAGAATGTTGGGCTTCTTAAAGCCCAAAAGGCTTTATGGATTTCATGGTAAAACTATCTTTTCACCTGTTTCTGACCACATCACAAATTGTATATATTTTAGAAACAAAAAAAAATTCTAATAGAATTTTAGTCCCCAAAGGTATGATATATAGTTAATATAATTTCTTCAAGAATAGTCCAAAAAATATGACTTTCTTCTGCAAAATGAATGTACATATGTCTTATACAAAATTTATGTTGAATAAATGTACTATGTTTGTGTTATGAATCTTTCTTCCTTAACCCAAATAGGCTCCTTAACTTTAAAACACAGAGAAACTTACTTTAGAAGTCCCATTTTGGCACAAGGATAAAAAATGTTAACCAAGCAATTAAACTAGATTGACTTTAGTGCATAAGATTCAGGTGTGTTCAATTACAAGTTTGTCCTGCCAACAAGCATCTCTTTGAGGTGTAGCCGGTTGGCATGACAGCAGGACAGGTTGCAATGGCTGGAATATACAAGGTCAGACAATTCTTTGAAATTTTTCATTCTGTACATTTCTATCTCTGACACCTCAGAATGAGAGGTAAAATAAACACACTTGTGCTAAAGCAATTTCACATAGTGTTATCTAACTAAAAATAGCCATATAATAACAAATTATTACCCGTCTTTTACAGTTGAGGACGCCAAATGTCAGATACAGTAAGATTGTAGTGTAAATTTTACTGTAAAAAATAATCTTTTCTATAAAAATAAATTGATAATCATGTTCTCTTTCAAAAAATACCCCTTATTAAGAGTGTTATGACAAATACATGGATTACTGCAATACAAGTCAGAAAACTATTGTCTGGAAAAGTAAAGGTAAAGCCTGAAGAATTCAAAGGATGACATCTTGCTACAACTTATTTTACTGTTTGTTGGTGGAAGATGGGGGTGTGGGTAGAAAAGTCTTCATGGAGACAGATGTGAATGGAGATTAGAGGACTAGACCAAAGGCATTGAATCAGCATGAGCACCTGTCCTGTCCATAGTTGGAAAAGTATGAGATCATTTTTGTAGGAAATAATAAATCATTTATTTCTGCTAATAACTTGGATATGTTAAGGGAAACAATCAGGACAAGATAAGAAAGGTAAGTTGGGGGTGACATTGTACATGATCATGTATGGGCAGGCTAATAAGTTTATGCTTTATTTGGGAAGCAGTCAGGTCTCTTTGAGCAAGGTGAATCTGTCTTCAGTGAGTTGGATGAACTGAAGAGGAAGCATTGGATGAAGGGAAAAATATCAGGTAGTTATTGGAACTATCTAACCTAGAGGAAAATAGAATGTGGTAGAAAGAATTTTTTAAATGGCATGGGGAGATGATGTGAGAAATGCTATGGAAGTAAAACCGACAAGACATTGTCAACTTCTGGGGGTGTGTGGGGGCTAATGCAGTTTTCAAAGATACTTTCATAAATTCAAGTTGTATGCCTAAGAGTATAGTGTTGATATTGACACAAATTAGGACTCTGGAGAAATGGTCTGTTCATCATGTTCATTTGGAAATAGTAGCAGGTTATTCACAGACTTCAAACTGTATAAATGTTAATATTTATTTGGACTTCAGAAACAGATGCAGTTCATGCCAGTATAGTTTCTAGAATAGAGTAGGAATTTAATAGATAGCTTGTGATTAATGATTAACCAGTCAACCAAAATAAAGGTTAGGGACTTCTTAAAAACTTCAGTTTGCTAAATGAGCTATTATAGTTTTGTATTCCTTTTTCACTTCTCAAAATTAGTCATGCTTACTCTTGGGAAGTTAGTTGGAATGCAGAATTTGTATTTAGGATCCAGATTTTCAAGCTTATTTTTTTTTCTTCATTCTTGAGTATGTATAGTGATACAGAGAAAAAAAATAAGTATGGCAGTGAAAAGCTTATCTTTAATTGTAAACTCCATGATACAAAAGTATTCTCAGAATGTAGGGAACAATGAATGCTGTAAAACAGGAAACAAGTAAATGCCTAGAGAATTTCACATAAAAAAACAAAATGAGTGGCAAATGTTAACATTTTGTCAAGAAGGAATCTTGAACTCAGCAGTCTAATACTAGGATATTAATTGACTGACTAAATGAAGACCAAGTTTTTCAGGATGTTTCTGTAACTTTCTTCATTACAAGAATATATTTGAAAGCCTCCTTAAATTGTTTTCCATTTTTAATGCATTATCATCACATTTAATTACTGAGCCTTTGGGGAAATTATTCAGCATTTTAGGTTTGAAACTACGCAGTAGGGTGTCTATTTTTGCATAGAAAATTACTACGTGAGAGCACACGATTTAATCTAGCATACATGCTAAATCAGTGCTTAAAAGGAAAAAAAAAACTTCTCTTAATCTTTTCAGTTCTTTCATTTGATAAAACAAGTAGGCGTACGAGCTTGGCTAAATATGCTTTGAAGAGAGAGTTCTGCAGGTGAAGTGACAAAAGCTTTCTGGGTGCTTTATTATGCATTCTTTTCTTTATATCTAAGAGGATTCTAGCGTTTATCCAAAACGGTATTTCCCTTTTAGGTGTGCATTATAGCACGGCAAAGAAAAGATGGCATTTCCAGACAAGTCTTTCATCCTGTGACAGCTGAATTATTGTCTTCCAAATATGCTAAAACAACAGATTTTCATTTTGTTCAAGGCCTTACATCATCATTAAAAAGCCTTTTGGAATTTGTTCCAGTCATCAAAAACGTGGAACTAGGAGAGAAAATAAACATGGAGGTACCAATATCACACCATCTCTAAGACAGGATTCAAACCTTTGAAAAAGCATGTGCAATTACAGGAATCTTCTCACTGTAAACAGCAAAGCCAAGGTCTTACAAATAAATGGAGTAGGCAGCTTATGGGATGTGATTAGAGGGGCAAGCCAGATGCTCCTAACTAAAAATATCTCTCATGCCTGTACCTTTAGAATTAATTCCTCTGCATCTCAGAGGCTTTTTTGATCGGCAAGAGACCCCCATTAAAATGTAAGTACTCCTGGGAGATGCACAACCTTAATCTTTTATCAAGGATCATCTCTGTCAACTAGTTGGAATGGAACAAGAAATAGAATAGAGCTTTGGAAAAATGAGTAAAGAAACAAGTTAAAGGTGAAAGGATACCGGCAGGAGAGAGAAGACCCTGAAATAGGAACTTCTTTATTTTACAATTTGCCTGATGCCAGTTCTGAGTAAATAGGGTAAATATATAAAAGAAAGAAAACAGACATAGAAAGCCTTTTAAGGTCAAAATTAAACTGCTATTCAAGCAACTTACAAAAATTTTAATTTAGTGGAAAAATCTAGTGATTAGAAGACCATGTCTTCTAGGTTTGATATTCACTTTGTTTACTTTTAGATGATGACCAGAAGATTAATTATCTCAGGAAACAAGATTATCACATTAAATGAAAAATAATACCGCTTATCAAATGATTTATATAAATATTAAATTAAGTGATATATAGTAGTAAAAAAGAATAACTGTATTAAAATAAAATCAGATTCAGCTGCAGTTTAAGAATGGTTGTACATGCTCCAATTTAATCCACCAAATTCCTCAGAAGTTAGTGGTTCTGATTCCTGTGTCTGTGACATCCTACAGCAACTGAGCAAAATCAGATAGAAGAATATTTGAATCCAGATTCTGCCACTTAATAGCGTGAGATTTACAGATGTGAAGTTTATTCAATCTTCAGAAATTCTGATTTCCTCATCTACAAAATCACTATTGTTATGCTATGCCATGCAGGAATCTTTTAAACAGTTGAGATAATTTATGTAAATATCAAGGATTGGGAAACATGGAAGGTTCTTCATAAAAGATGTATGTGTATTTTTTTTTTTTTTTTTTAGTTTTAACATTCCTAGTTAAGTTAAGATGTTAGCTTTTGTTCTGGGAAAATATTGTTTTCTCTTTGTGTATTAGGCCATTGCATATATTTGGTAAGTAAGAGATTGTCTTCTGAATGTTTAATAATCAAAAGTGCCAGAATTTAAAGAAAAATAAAATAGGTGACCATAGGTATCTATACACAGAAAATACTTTCCTGGAAAATATCAACTCAGCACTGCCAGGACCTTGACAAAACAAATAGGTGATCATGTGAACCTTTGAAACAATTAAAACCATGTGAAAAGCTTAAAATTGTCTACTTAAGCAAAAACAGCTCTGCCTCCACAAGCTATCTATCTATCCATCTGTCATATGGCATAGGACAGGTTTTCCCATTGTGTATTTATTTTTTCTCATTACTAAGGGCAGCTGGTTGAATGTGAATTTTCTATCAGATACACTTAACCCTTGGCTTGTAAGCAAAAAAAAAAAAAAAAATTGAATTTTATCATTTAATTTATTTTTCTCAATGTTTACTGGATGACATGTCTCCCATCCTACCCTCATCCTTGCTTAGCAGGAAAGCTAAAGTATGTGATGCAATGGGCACCTCACTTACTCCGCAAAGCCTCTAACACAGTGCCGTGTAGAAATAGATCATTAACAATTGCTTCATAATGACGAAAGGGTTTAAGTACTCATTTATTTCTCTCTTTTTTTTCACTTTTCAGTGCACAAGAAATATATACCATTTTCTTGTAATAATGTAAATAGTGATATAAATGAGGTGAAGATACATAGAGACACATCCAAGCGTTCAGTGAATGAAAGTCTACAGGAGCTGCCTGGATTGAAAGGTGTCTCTGGAAAATCAGGAAAATTGAATGTATTTTTCTGATCCACAAGGGTTTATTTTGTTTGTCTCTTTGCTTGCTTGCTTGTTTTTTGTTTGTTTTTCATATCAGAAAGAGTGAATGCAGACATAATTGAGCTCATAACTTCAAATGAGAAATAAGCAGCAGTCACAAATGAAATTGTCATCAAAGAACCTATTCTCATAGGCTGAATGATTATTTTAAATGCTGGGGGAGTGAACTGGAGATAAGAGAGCAAAGATGGGAGTGTCTGAGCAAAATGTTCTCCCAGGGCCCATCCCTTCTAATAGAGTCCCTATCCATTATGATGCAAATGCCAAAACACCAAAGCTAGGTCTCCCAACAAAAATAGACACATTTGATGGTGCTATCTAGATTTTCCTTACTGAAATTTTTAGATCATTTGCTTGAACAGAGGGTAGTTTGGAGGTTACATGTTCCTTTCTTGATAACAGCCTAATTTCCTCATTCCTTTTTGTATGTAGATACAGTTTCTATCTTCTAAGTGCCTGCGGGGATCTAGCTGTTAAAAGAAAATTTCAAAGAAGAAGGTGAATTTGTATGTTAATCCCCTTCCTATAAAATAAACATGGGGTGTGTTGTAATTATTTCTTTCATCTGTTACTAGAGATGATTTTAACTAAAGTAGGGGTGAGCATCTGTGCTAAGGTAAGCAAGCTGGCTTTCCCAAAGGCCTGGAAACTGTACAAGTCGTTTCTCTGAATTTTGTTGTATCTTCTATACTTACATTCTTCATATGAACATCTTATATGGTTTTGTACAGTCTAGTTTCCCCTTCATGAAATAGCAGAATGCTGACAGCACACTGTCGGGTACATACACTTCTCCAGCAAAAGCACAATGCATTGTGGAAGGCACCTTGGGTAGTAATTGATACAAGTCTGTTTCCCTGTATTTATTGAGTGATGTTCAACCTGCATCTACAGCCACCACTGTTCTAATTATTCAAGCTGACATTCCCCACTATAGTGCTATATGACTGCTTCACAGACATGTCTTAAAAATTGGTGTAAGTTAGTGATTTATTTCAAATACATGAACGTACCTAGCATATCATCGGTGCTCTAGAAATGAGTGTTTCTTATTTTTATATTCTATTTTTTCTGATTCCTCTCATCCAAAATAAATTCCCCATCAAAACAGTGAAATAGTTTACCCTAGAGTGTAAAGAGTAGCACGAAGCCAGACATTTGCAAAGTAGTAATGCAAGGTCACTGGTTTAAGAGGTATCAGTTATGTGCTATAACCTCCATTACATCTTGGCTACCCATTCCTCAATGCTATCATTGCCTCTAACTCTCTCACTGGCAGAACCCACCTGTGGCCGCCAGGGCACCAGCTCTGTGTAGGTAACCAGATGGCTCTTTTTCCCAAGCCACCATCTTCTACTGACCAGCCTAAACTCTCACACCCAGACAGCAGGGGCACAGAACTTAGGTTCTTAGTATAAACAAGGAAGGAATAAACATACCGAGACCGATACTGTACCTGTCACCCTCCCTGCCTCCTATCTCTTGTGTGGGCCCTGGAGGCTACACATCTTCCTTTGTCTCTTGGTTTCAGAAAAATTTGTGTTCTTAACCCATATTTAGTTTTTTTTCCTATCGTTTCTATTTCATACATTCTCAGACATTTAACTTGTAAAATGGACTGTAGTATTATTACCTAATGTAATTAAAGCATATGAATTAAAATATTTCTATAGTCAAAAAAAAAAACAAGAAGCACCAATACAGATTACTAGATATATGATCTTTGAGAAAAAAATAAAGCCAGAACATGTATTCACAAACATACATATATAAACACATGTTAGAGGCACTAGCCCATATAACGTTCCACATGTAAAAAATCATCATTCATATGTGACAATATAGTTTTTAACATTTCCACCTAAAAATGCTTACATTGAAGCTACATGCCAGAGTACTGTAAATATTTATCTGGAGTAAGTTATCTAGCTGGATTTGTTCATCCCCGCATCCCCAGTGCCTGTAACACCTGAAACACAGTACCTGTCCAAAATATACTTGCTGAATAATTGATTAAGCACTCCTCTCCTCTTAACTATAAGGTTAGTCATTGCAATATTTGTTTTATATTTTGTATGCATGTACACATAAACTTCCTACAAAAAAGGCAAGAATTCTAGTGTACAGTCTTATTGTTACAATATGTTATTCAAGTGATTGATAACTGTATCAATGTTGTCCCTTCTCTCCTGTTTTCCTGCCCTTTCCTCATCACAAGTCTGTCCTACCCCTGCACCCATTAATAATGGTGGGTGGTTTTATGTTAAGTCTTTGTGGATCCTCATTTACCACTTCATTCCCTTCACCAACAAACCCAGCATGTGGTATATGTGTGAAGCAGCTTTCTTCACGGTAATTGTACCTAGTATATCTGGTGTATGTATTTTCTCCTCAGGTTCAGAATTCTACTGGGTGAGCTTACATTAAATAGGGGCCATCACGGAAGACCAAGAAGAACACACTCTCTTTCCTGCAGAGATACCGGAAGACGTAATAGTCATCTTTACTTCACCGCCCCCCGCTTTACTTCTAATTGGTATATAGTAGTTTTGCAGTTCAGGAAAACAACTAAAATTTCAGGGACATGTGACAGCCAGGATGCTTCACACTAGGTAGCTAAAGTTATCCAGGGCAAAATACCAAATGAAGACGCCTCTGATTAGGCAGGGCCATCCATCTAAAACAGTGGGGCTGGGCAATAACATCTACCAAGTATCAGGAGCTGTTGCCACCTTGAAATAACACAATTATCGACTTTTCTTAATGTTCCCCAACTGCTCCTAGCCCATGTCTTATGATCCTATGATACTTATAACGCTCTCTTTTTATATGTGTATGTGTGTGTACCATATATAAAAATATATCATTATATATGTACATATTGTACTTATATAATCTCACAACAATCCTGCAAGATAAAAACTAATTTCTTCACTTTATCCATAAAACTGGTAATCAGAGAGATTAAGTCCTTGGCACAAAACCACTCTACTAGTGATTTCAGATTTAACCTGGGCCCATGGCTCTGCACTTACTGCATGAACTCCTACAATTTTTTACCCTAAATATTGGATAAGCTGAAGCTTACAGAGAGAGCTGTTTCTGCATTATTGCAAGGAAAACACTACCTTGAATGACCAGACTTACCAAGGGTGCTGGGTCTATCAGCAAAGGATACTTGGGTTCCTTCCATAGCAACTTGGACGAAATCTCTGAGATGTACACTACTGCAGGTCTCAGTCCATGGACTCAACTGTGCTCTGGGCACAAAGTGCAATACCAAAACAGTATGCCCTCCCTCTCACAGACCAAGAATAGGAGCCCTCATCCTAAACTTGCTCTTCCTGAGACAGAACATATATATATATACTTTTTTTTTTTTTTGAGACGGAGTCTCGCTCTGTCACCCAGGCTGGAGTACAGTGGCGCGATCTCGGCTCACTGCAAACTCTGCCTCCCAGGTTCACGCCATTCTCCTGCCTCAGCCTCCCGAGTAGCTGGGACTACAGGTGCCTGCCGCCACGCCCGGCTAATTTTTTGTATTTTTAGTAGAGACGGGGTTTCACCGTGTTAGCCAGGATGGTCTCGATCTCCTGACCTCGCGATCTGCCTGCCTCGGCCTCCCAAAGTGCTGGGATTACAGGCGTGAGCCACTGAGATAGAACATTTTAAATCACAACTCTGATCACCACCTACCCTTGCTCAAGAGCATGTTATTGACTATTCACCATCTGATTACTTAAAACCTCTTGCCAGGTTAAAATCACGTGAAAGATCAGAATTCTGAGAGAATGAAAGATTCTCTAATAGAGCTTCTCAATCAATATCAATCAATCAAATGTTTGTCATCCAGCTCTATGTTAGGGTTTTCAGTGACAGTAAACTTACTCTCCTAATCAGCTTATTTATTAGAGCATTAAAATTATGAGAACATAAAGGAAGAATTATAACTATGAAAATAAATAAAATCAGCTGAGACCTGTCCCCAAAAAATGATCCTTTGGAGCCAGAAAGAGTCATCATTCCACTTTTTAAAGGTTTATCAAGCACCATATAGTGCTTAAATGTAAGGTGACATTTTTTTCTGAAAACTATGCCTCAGAACAAACGGGGTCACATTGTTGGGCCTTTTAAGGATTCTATCATGTTATGAGACCTGTTTGAGAAAGACACATCAGCCTTTGCAAACATGAATCAATTCTTATTTTGGACGCGTGAAGAGGTCAACTATTTAAAAAGAGATGACGAAGTACTTTAAACACACTTTAATAACTGGTCAAGAGGGATGAACTAACATTTGCAAGTATTCTATAACTTAGAAAAGATACATTTTAAAGATCACTTTAAAAATTCAAGAGAGAAATTGCATTTGTTATGGAAATGACAAATAGATACATAAGGGATGAACTAAAAATGAATTGTACTCTTGTTATGCAAATATAAAAACATAGGGCTTCCTGGCTAACATGGTGAAACCCCGTCTCTACTAAAAAATACAAAAAATTAGCCAGGCCTGGTGGCGGGCACCTATAGTCCCAGCTATTTGGGAGGCCGAGACAGGAGAATGGTGTGAACCCAGGAGGCGGAGCTTGCAGTGAGCCAAGATTTCGCCACTGCACAGAGCGAGACTCTGTCTCAAAAAAAAAAAAAAAAAAAAGAACATAGGGCTGTTGGTCGGGCGCGGTGGCTCACTTCAGGTCAGGAGTTCGAGACCAGCCTGGCCAACATGGTGAAACCCCGTTTCTACTAAAAAAAAAAAAAAAAAAAAAAAAATCTAGATGTGGTGGCCAGTGCCTGTAATCCCAGCTACTCAGAAGGCTGAGGCAGGAGAATCACTTGAACCCAGATGCACCCCAGAAACGCCATCTCAAAAAAATAAAAACAAACAAAAAACATAGGGCTGAGCTTTGTTACTCTTCTCACTGAGTCAACCCTATTACCTGTACCTACAACAGTGCCTGACAGCTAGGAGGGGCTCAAAAGTCATCTGCTGACTAAAAAAAGGAATGAATATATGGTTAATTGTGGCTTGAAACAAAAGTTTCTAGGAATAACATCAAGTTCAAAAAATACTGTCTCGCAAATAACTTGTAAATGGAGATGATGTATTAAATAGCCCCCAAGGTGACCTTAGTAATGACTGAGCCGCCCACAATAATGAGGCTTAAATTATGTATTTTTAAAAAGGTGAGGTTATGTGATAGTCAAAAAGCCATAGCTGTGATTTCAGTATTACAAGCAGAAATTTGGCCAGGTGCGGTGGCTCATGCCTGCAATCTCAGCAATTTGGGAAGCCGAGGCTGGCTGATCACCTGAGGTGAGGAGTTTGAGACCAGCCTGGCAACATGGTGAAAACCCCTCTCTACCAAAAATACAAAAATTAGCTGACCGTGGTGGCACACAGCTGTAGTCCCAGATACTCAAGAGGCTGAGGTATGAGATCACTTGTATCCAGGAGGTAGAGGTTGCAGTGAGCTGAGATGGCACCACTGCACTCCAGGCTGGGCGGCAGAGTGAGAATCCATCTCAAAAACAAACGAACAAAGTAGAAATCTGACTATGTGTTATATCCCTAAGTGTTTGTATATTCGGATAGGCCATTGTTGCTATTTTGCCCTCCACCCACTTCCTCCCCACTCCCCCCTCCAAAACATACCCAGGAATTATTTTTAATTTGGGCTGGCATTTTATTCCAATACATGAGGCATTTGAAACCCTGGCTTCCGAGTTGGTTTATCTCCAGACTGAATTTTCTGTATTTTTACAGGGGCTACTGTAAAGGCTTGGTTTTGATTCACCCTAATATTATCACTGAATTGTAGCACCCACAATTTAATGTAACAATGCTTTGTAGTTAGATACAACATAGAGTGAGGTTTTTATCTCCCTTACTTTGGAAGCTGTGTGCTGACTAAAGTAGCTTAAAATTACATTTGCACTTTGGCAGTCACATCACACTATTGACTAATATTGAGACTTCCCGAAACTAAAATCCCAACATCTTTCTGACATGTGCTGATAAGCCACATAATCCTCCAACCATACTTGTGCAGGTAGCTGCAATGAACTTTTTTTTTTACACTTACTTTTGTCCAGCTTACAAGATAGCCTTCTAACAGAGTACTACCCCTCCAAGTTTCACATAATCTGCAAATGCGATGCCTGTTGGGAATCTGTGACCTCATTGACGTTTTTGATAGAGAAAGTAAATGAAGATGCATTGGTGGGATGTCATGAAGTGAAAAACAGGTTCTTTCCTAAAGAAAGACCAGTCAGCAATGTTAAATATTTTAGAAAAGTTGCTGGGAACTGAAATGAAAGCCCTAACCCTCCATCCCTCCATGAGGTATTTGCAGATGGGGCCTTTGGGAGATAATTAGGTTTAGGTGAGGTCATGAAAATGGGGCCCTCATGATGGAATACTGTCCTTATGAGAAGAGACACCAGAGACGCCTCTCTCTTTCTCTCTCTCACTCACTCTCTTTCTCTCTCTCTCTGCCATGTGGAGACACACTAAGAAGGCAAGCTAGCAAGGCAGTCCTCAGCAGAACCCGACCACACTGGCACTCTGATTTCATACTTCCAGTTTCCAGAAATATGAGAAATAAATTATGTAGTTTTAATCACCCAGTCTGTGGTATTTTGTTTTGGTATCTTGAGGTAACTAATACAAACGTAAAATACAAAGGGAGTTATTAGTAAAATTTGAGAGGTGACATTACACTTTTTATGATGAATTAATATAATAAGATTTTAAGAATAAGATAATGAAGGTATTTGGTTTATTTCACCTAACTGGAGAATTCTGGCTTCAAAAACAAGGAGAAATATGATTGACATGTAGAAGAGGAAAAATTATACACAAAGGTATGTTCAAGATGAAGAGACACCCCCATTTGAGGGCAGAAGAAATGAAATCAATGAAAACACAAAAGTGAATTTGACGGAGTGTACAATATGGTTGTAACAGAGCAACTCCTTGAAATGAAAGCTAATAATCAAGAGGATAATCCTGGAGACTGAGTATTACAATTGGAGTGTTTACAAAGTTCAAGGTATGAGATGGGCTGGGTGAAAAACACGGAATTCTATGACTAATTTTGCAGACTGGAAATAATAAAATCTAAAGAAGTAGAGATTGCTTCAGATGACAAAATACAGTCAGGGAGTTGCATTGATATAGAATAATTCATTGCTCAGTTTCTTTCATGACATGCCTTAAATTTTATGAGGCTAGAAATAGAGAAAGATGAGGAATCAGTAACATGGATTTAAGTGGCTTTAATTTTATAAACATGCACTGTATAGCAGTTAATATTGAAGGGCTGATTTTTTTTCACACATATCACATTACCATAAAAAAATCCTTCCATTCATTTTTCTCTCTTAGAAGTACAACTAGGACAGTCTATTCATTGATGTAATTTTTTTTAAGTTTTTGTTCTTCTATTTTTTTCATGAAATGAGCTAGAACTTCTGAGAGCATTTCTATATTAGGCACAGAGCTTTGCTGCTGTTTTTAAGCTAAGTTAAACATAAATAGGAGCTCTCCCCATTTCCATTGAAGTGTCACTCAGCTAAGTACCCACGCTAGAGAGGAGGTGGTTCTCTCTGCAGAGATTCGTCATGCTGTGTTTTATACTTAGACATTTTTCTCAGAAATGAAACTATTTAAATTTCTCATCTTATTGGTCTGACTGTAGTTTTTCTTTGAAAACTTGCTGTTGTTTCTATACTAAACTCAACCTTTAGCTTTTCTTCCACTTTTAGTACTTCAGTTTTAAATAATCACTTACAAATATTTCAGTTTGTAACAAAACAGCACATACATTAATGTAAGAGCCTATATGGGTTAATATAATTTTAAATAACAGACTTACATCCTTAAGTTTAGAAAAATTTCAGTAATTAGTCACCTTTTAAAAGAGCATGATAAAAACATCTATTTGAATGTAATATTTTTCACATAACATGAAGCACATATAAGAGATGTCACACAGAGCCTCCAAAAATCTTAAATGAATTTGATAGCAGGTACAATAAGGAAAGTGTGACTTTAAAATTTAAAAAACAACAAACAACATTCTACATCACTTTTTTTCTATAAAAGTATCTGTCAATTGTAAATTACCAAGAATGGCATGATCTCAATAAGAAAGAAATTCTGAAAATATTTGGCCAATTGTAAACTTAATATTTGAAATGATCAGTTAAGAAATTACTTAAGAAAAGACATCCTGGGCCTGATTCAGTGGCTCAGGCTTGTAATTTCAGTGGCTTGGAAGGCCCAGGTGGGAGGATTGCTTGAGGCTCGGAGTTTGAGGCCAGCCTGGGCAACATGGCAAGACCCTGTCTCTGCAAAAATAAAAAACTAGCTGGGTGTGGTGGCACACACTTGTAGTTCCAGCTACTCGGGAGGCTGAAGTAGGAGGATTACTTGAGCTCAGGAGTTTGAGGTTGTAGTAAATTATGATTACATCACTGCACTCCACCCTGGGCAACAGAGTGAGACCCTGTCTCAAAAAAAAAAAAAAAAAAGAAAGAAAGAAAAAATAAAATAATATACTTTTGTGACCTGATAACTCGAACTAAGAAGCTGGATTACCTTTTTTATTAAGTCACTGAACCTTAATCAATGAACTGGAAATCAGCATATTTTATGAAATGTTTGAGACTCTATGTTAAAGTTTTTCATAGTTTCTGAACCCATTTAACTTCCTAAGAACATTGTCATTTCCTAGTGACTCAGTATTCTAAAACAGCATCTAACAAATCAGAATACTTATTAGGGAGAGATTTTGACACGAAGAAGAATAAAGGACAAAGTCTCAGAGAATTATCTGAAAGCTTTGTTTGCAAATTGACTTACATGCAAGAAAGATCAGTTTTTAAATTTTTGTAACTGGACTGAAATCAAAACACCTCTGCTGACCTCACATTCACTTACAAATATATTTAATTTCAAACAGAGCTTTTGATCATCAGCCAAAATTAGTTGTCAGTGTTCTATAAACATCTTACAGAAGCAGTTTAAAAGAAAATAATCACAAAAGAATGGCTTTAATTTTTTAAAGTGACATATAATTAAATATTTCTAAGCAATGCCATTTCATTGGACACTATGTGAATCAGAGTGCTTTGTTGACTACCATATAAGTTATAATCTACATTTATTTCATCTACTGTCTTTCATTCAGTAATTTTGAAAACCCTATAAAGAATTCATGATAGAAAGTCAAGCACTCCAAAGAATTTCAAAGGGCCACAGTGGTTGATGGAAGGAGTTGTTCTTCTGTTAATTAAATTCTGCCCAAGAAATAATGAAGTTCACTCTCATGTTATTATCTACCTCTTTGGATTTTACATGAAGTAGTAAAGATATAAATAATTTTTCTTTACAAACTGTAAATATTTTAGCCATTGATGTTACAATTATTACTTTATAAAATTTACAGCTGGGCAGTTAAGAAAACATAAAATAGTAGCAATTCATTACAGTCTCAATGCACTGTATAGAATGAAGAAAATATTCTTCAAAGAGGTCAGAATCACTAACCCAATTCATGTTAGTAACATTCAATCAGCTTACTAAATTGTAAAAATCATGCTTATTTTGTTTTTCAAAATCACATATATTTAAGCATCTTGAGTTTCGTTTCTATTGAAGGTTAACCTGTTTAGAGTATCAATTGGTAAAATAATCAAAACACTACACAATTGATTTATCGGTCATCTCTGAAAAGCAGCAACTGTAAAAATCAATTTTAATGAATAAATATATACATACTTTTGTGTATTCAAACCTTTGTCTGTCTTCTGTGTCTTCAACTGATTTGTACTGACTTTAACTGACTATAGTACAAAAAATTTACCATGTCTATTTTTTAAAAAAACATACAATTTAAAAATAAAACCAAAACAAGCACTATAATGCTATTTAAAGTATGTGTTCCAATACTCCACTGGTGTATCATTTTAAAAGGGGTGGTATGAAAACAATCAGAGAGTTCAGTGTTTTTTCTCTGCCTGTATGTGACATGGGGGTTATATTGATGAAATAAGGTCTGCTGGACTTTGAGCACAATAACGGCAAAAAACAAGCCACTTTTGTGTCAACATTGTGTTCCCAATACCAGACCCATCACCTGATGCTAAATAAATAATTATTGATTTAACTAACAAAATCAGTGGAATCCTTAAGAGGGACCTCAAAGGAAGGAATAGAAGCCTATATATACATTTTCAAAATTTAAGAAATATTGAAATTAAATTAAATCAATGAAAGGCTGGGTATGGTGGCTCAGGTCTATAATCTCAGCACTTTGGAAGACTGAGGTGAGGGGGTTACTTGAGCCCAGGAGTTTGAGACCAGCCTGGGCAACATAGTGAGTCCCCATCTCCAAAAAATTAATGTAACTTAAATGTTAACCCAATGTAAGGCTGCAAAGCCAAAAATATCAATTTTTTGGTTAGAATGAAATTGATTAAGAAAAATCACATTAATTTTTTATGTTGACAATAAACTTTGATTATAAATCATAGATGACCGGGTGCGGTGGCTCATACCTGTAATCCCAGCACTTTGGGAGGCTGAGGCGGGTGGATCATGAGATCAGGAGTTTGAGACCAGCCTGACCAACATGGTAAAACCTCATCTCTACTAAAAATACAAAAATTAGCTGGGCATGGTGGCGTGTGCCTGTAATCCCAGCTACTTGGTAGGCTGAGACAGGAGAATTGCTTGAATCCGGGAGGCAGAGGTTGCAGTGAGCCGAGATTGTGCCACGGCACTCCAGCCTGCGACAGAGCGAGACCCCGTTAAAAAAAAACAAAAAAACAAAAAAAAGAAAAGAAAAAAAACATTGATGTCTTTGGCTAATAAAAATTGTAAAACAAGCAATTTCTTAATAATTCATTGGTCAAATTGGTTCCATTGGAGAGAGGGATAAGGAAAAGGATCTTAGATGAGTAAAGTTTGGTGATGGTATGACTAAGAATTTTAATCTTCTAAATGAAGACACATGGCACTCTCCTAGATCCACAGTAAGGTAGATAGGGATCTTAGGCATCTGCGGGTACTCCAGCACAGCTGCAAAACTGAATGAGTTAGAACAGCTTCTCAAGTACTTCTCAAGACACCTCCAAAGAAAAACATCATCAATGACAGTCATATGTCACTTAATGAGGGTGATTAGAACTGAGAAATGTGTCATTGGGCAATTTTGTCATTGTGGGAACATCATAGAGCGCACTGATACAAAGCTAGATGGGATAGCCCACTATATACCTAGGTTATATGGTATAGCCTATTGCTTCTAGTCTACAAAACCTAGTGTTACTGTAGTAAATACTGGAGGCAATTAAAACAAAGTGATATGTATTTGTGTATCTAAACATATCTAAATATAGAAAATATTGTATTGTTATATTATGGAACCACCTTTGTATATGCAGTCCATCATTGACTGAAATGTTGTTATGTCACACTCGCCTGTATAAGGAGATCTTCCCTTTTATTTATAATGCATCAATGGTCCCCAACTTTTTTGGCACCAAGAACCATTTTCATAGAGAATTTCCCATGGATTGGGGTTGGGGGCCAGGGGTATTTTTTCAGGATGATTCAAGCACATTACAGTTATTGTGCACTTTATTTCAATTATTATGTTGTAATATATAATGAAATAATTACACAGCTCACCATAATGTGGAATCAGTAGGAACCCTAAGCTTGTTTTCCTGCAACTAGATGGTCCTATCTGCAGGTGATGGGAGATAGTGACAGATCATCAGGCATTAGATTCTCATAAGTGCACAACCTAGAACCCTCGCGTGCTCAGTTCACAACAGGGTTTGTGCTCCTATGAGAATCTAATGCTGCTGCTGATCTGATGGGAGGCAGAGCTCAGGCGGCAATGTGAACAATGGAGAGCAGCTGTAAGTACAGATGAAGTTTTGTTCGCCAACACTCATCACCTGCTGTGCGGCCCTGGGCCCCTAATAGGCCAGAGACTGGTACCGGTTCATAGCCTTGGGGTTGGAGACTCCTATAACACATAAATTATAGGAAAAGGCAAAGTGCAAAAATCAAACATTGTATTATTGTACTATGAAGAGAGGCGCAAAACATTGTATAAATTCCCAAATTACACCTTGGCTCTTAAGTACAATCTCATTTCCAGCATTTCATATTTGCTCTTTGGTTTATTTCCTTTTCATAATTGAATATCCAGGAGTTAGGTTCCAACGGGAATCTAATTAAATTTTTAAAATCACTACTTTGATATTTTTAATGATTTCCTTACTAAGTGCACCACATTGATAGACTTTGATTTTTATCATTGGTGTTAGCACTTCTTAAAAATTTGTCCCCTTTTTCCGTAATAATGCAGAGAATATGTGATATAATATTCAAATAATCTTATAAACACATGTGTTAAGCAAAAGTGACAAAGATAGGACCACCATCTTCATGTGAACACTGCAAATATTCATTATTCTTCTTTTGGGATATAATAAAAAACAAAATTTAATAAGTCAATGTCCAATGGACATATGAGTTTATCAATCTAAAAGCAGAGAAACTTGTATATTTCTGACCTTGTGTATAGTGACAATTATGATAATGCAAACTTTTTATATTTTTTTCTGGAAATAGGTGTAACATGTTAGATGTTCTCTTAGGGTAAGTAAGTTCATGTGTCAAGTAACACATTAAAATTGTAATGTAATAAATATTAAAACTACTAGCAATACTATGAGTAGTTTCCAGACTTAATAATAAAACAAATAATAAATTAGATCCATGTGGATAATTTATGAGTTCTCTAACTGCACAACATAAATAAATAGTGCAAACTTAGTTGTTGCTTATATTCAAAAAACCAAGGATAACATGGATATCTTTATTGGTAACAGAGTAAGCATTATACAGATATGTAACAAAATATTATTCTCTATAACTTTCTGGAGAACAAAATGCTGTCTAATGCATTTAAAGATTAGGCTCAAATGGAGTACTTCCCTCTGTGCTTATATTTGTTACTTCCTCTAAGACAAGGGTAAGCATACCAGATAAAGACAGGCAAAACAGATCTAATGGTATTAGTAAACAAAAATCCATTAGGGAAATGAGTTGTAGTGATTGTACACTTTAGCACTGAGAGAGAAAGAAATTCCACCCCTATGACCCAAAGCTATTGCATTCCTTGGCTTTGATCTACCCGGTCACTGTCAAATCTCTGCATTAGCTTTTTCACTTCAATGATTGCTTTAAGGTAACATGGACCTACTGTGTGCCTTTTATGACTCAATCTATTTATATGTCAATCTATGAGCAGAAATCATCTATGAAATGCTTTCCTGGGCAAAATGTAAAAAAAAAAAAAAAAAAAGTATTCTTCAGGATTCTAACAAATCTTCAATTAAGGAATTTTTTTTTAATCTCTTGAGTCCTTTCTTGGCAAAATGTCTGTCAGAATGATAGACAAGATGCTATTCCAGAAATATTCCTTCACTTATCTAGAACAAATACCTATACATAAATACTCTTTTAAAGTGAATGTGTGTGCTCAAGATTAATTCATGTTGTAATGTTTTTTGACTGAGAGATCTGGGGCACATGAAAATTCAAGAGCATTACCGAATTACACACTTTGTATCTGTCTAACAATTGTCAACTAAAAGTCTAAAATTATTAAATATATATATATATATTCATTTACTAGAGATAATGCATTAAATAATTAGAGCCAGCAAGTTTTTGCACATTTTGGAGAAAAAAATTTTAAACATTTCTTTTTAGAAATGAATAAAGTATTTAAAATTTTTGACATTGCAAAATATCCTTACATGAAGAAGAAAAATAACACACGATTTAAAATAAAATAATTATGTTATATAATGAATAAAATTTAAAACTCCAGCTTACCCATTATTGGACAGTCTTAATTCTAATTTCTACTTTAATCAATATGCTGAAACTGGAAACTTACATCATGTAAAACCTTCCTTAACCATTTCAGCCAGTGTAGCCCTTTACTGTACTATTATAGGAGCTTATTCTTTTAAAGAGCATACTCAAATTAATCTCCTGATGTCAAAAAACACAATGGCCATTTCAACATCTGTTCTCGTTTCCTTCCTCCAGGCATTTCCCTTCCCCCAGGCTTTTCCCTTAATTTATCCAATTTTCATCCTTCCTCGCTAGCATTTCTGTGCCACTTTTTCTCACTACTCCATATGCTTAGGAAGTCTTCCAGATTACACTCATCAAGCTATTGCAGCCTCCTTTAAATACCCCCAAAACAACCAGCTCAAAGATTCCAAATGTGACCTTTTACAAGTCTCCTTTTCTTTTATTTATATTAAATAGTTTTTTTTTCCTCCGTTGGGGCCATCACATCTTAGATCAGAATTTTATTATTAATCGATGGCAGAAGTTTCCATAATTTATTTATTGTATTGCTTATGAATAAATGATTACTTTAATCACAGCAACTCATTATGCCTTAATAACATCACAAAGGTGATAACATTATTACCATATTAATAGAATAAGTTCTGATTATTTTTAATGTCAGCTATAGTAATTGCATTAAACAGAAGATAAAATATGTAAAAGTGATGTAAATCTTATCTAAAAATATTTTATATATATTTCTTTAAAACATGCAAATCAATACCAAGTCATATATTAAGAGAAAAAGCCAGAAATTCAAGGTCAAAGAATACTTTATCTTTTCAAGAATTGAATTTAGGTCACCTAAATTTTTTTGAAATTGTCCTCATTACTAATTTATGACATACGTGAAGAAATAGCTGAATTGCATGCCATATTTTACAAAAATATGTATCATATATTTACTTGGCTCTTCTTATTTCTAGACATGGAGATTAGGGGTTTTAAGCCAGAGAAGGCCTGGTTCATCTCCCACCTCAGCAACTCAGTACACACAAAAATTTGGGCAAGCCCCTTCGGTTTCTGAGCTTCTATTTCCTCGTTTCCAAATAGGGACACTATTGACTACCCCTCCTACCAAACTTGTTGTTTAAGTTGTTTCAAGTATCATATGAGGTAACATAAAACATGTTTATAAAAAATACCAATCTGAATAAGAAACAAGTGATGCAGTAGAAACTGTGGGTGATGAAAACAATTCCAAACTTTAAAACAGCTAAATGAAGGTGTGTATATAAATTCTTCAGCATGCTACTCTGTATGGTGTCTGTAATGATAGACCCTCAGTCGAGGCTGCCAATAAGGAGGATGTTCTTAGGAAAATAGAATCATTTACTAGGAAATATTCAGATATATTTCCTAGAAAGAGTAGAAGTGACAAGAAAAGCAGTTTTAGCAAAAAGCAGTAGAGAGGTTTAATCATTTCTTCAATTCATGTTTGCTACAAATTTCTATAATTCTATGATTTAAGATGACATTTTGTTAGCTGCCTTTATAGTGAAGTAAAAACTATTCACAGTAATTTTTGTGCCTGAGCTCTTTTGCTGAAGGGTCACGAGGGCATGACAGTGTTCATAGTTGCAGTGGCTCATCCAATAGAATATTAAAAAATGAAGTCTACAGTGAATAGGTGGGAGAATGAGACAAGGAATATGAAATAGAGAAGAAAACTGGAAAATTATTGCAGAGTTGTTAGTAACTTTGAATCAGGGTGTGTGAGCAAATAGAATGGAATGGCATCAAGCCAAATGGGTAAACTAAAAGCAGACCACAGTCTGACTCCCAAATATATGAATAAATAAACATATCAAATGCAAACTTCAGTGCTAAACTGGCAGATCAATGTAAAAGAAAAGGAACAAGGAAGGAGGACTATGCCAAGGTAGCTCCCAACCTGAAAATTGTGAAGTCAGATTTAAAGAACCAAGTATACTATACTCTGTCAAACATAAGACAGATTCCAAGTTATATTAGAGAAAAAACATCACCTAAAATGGCAGAATGTATCTAAATCCTCATAATGGTGAAGAGAAGAAACAGTTCATTTAGTCTTATATATATGTAAGCTCATTAATTGACAGGTGGAATTATTCGTAGTGATATCAAATTAATCCAGTTGTTTAAAGCCACACTGTCCAACATTGTTACTATTCACCACATATAGCTATTTAAATTTAAACTAATAAAAATTAAATAAAATTTGAAAGTTAATTCCTCAATCACACTTGTCACATTCAGAGTGCTCAGAAACTACCTGCAGCTATTGCATTGGTTAACATACATATAGAACATTTCCATCATTGCAGAAAGTTCTTGAGGGGAGTGCTGTTTTAATGTAATACAAATTTTCCTAATATTGAGACATACATGCATATTTAATAAGTAACAAGTTTACCTAAAACCATAGATAAGTCCAATACAAGACTGTAACACTGAATGCAAAATAACAACAAATAATACAAATACAAAAAAAAATTTTTTTCTTAACAAATGCTATGCAAAAGTCTTTAAATCAGACTAAATATTTTGACATCCAAGTTTTAATTTGATCATTGTATTTTAACCTGTTAAACTCTACTACAGAATTTGCATTTACAGGATAATTAGAAGACTTGGGGTGGCTTAGATGATCCTTCATTGAATCCTAGAAAATGATGCTATTATCCATGTTATGTCATATACTTGTCTCTGTTTATTATTTTTGAAGCCCTGGTACCCAACATGTATTCGGTTCATGTTTGTGGAATGAGGGAGCCTCTCATCCAGTTCTAACAGGAGATCATTCAGCATCTGCTTCAACACTTACATTGGCAAGAGATTTACCACCTCATAAGGGAAAGCATTCCATTTTTAGCAGTTCTGTTAGAAAGAAGTTACTTCATTACAGAAAATCCAAATTTACCTGCTTATATAACTTCCATTAATCTTATGTTTTGTCAGATAAAGTTTAAAAGAAGTTTATTTTTTTCCATGTAAAAGCTTTTTAAATACTTGCAGGTGACTATAACACTTTCCCCCCCAACTATCCTCACATGGCTTTATTTCCAGACACTTCTTTGTCATCTTCTAATTTTGCAATATCTCTTAAAACACAATGTCCAAAACATTACATTATCTTCCAGCTACTCTGATCAGGGCAGAGAACTATGGGAATTACCCCCATGGCTTTGTACAGTATACTTCTATTAAAGATGCCCAAGATTCCATTAGCTTTTCTTGGCATTCTCATCACAGCATGACTCATAGTCCACTTACAATCAACTAAGAGTTCCTACCTAAGTCTTTAAGATGAGATGTTGTCAAATCACTACTCCTTCGACCTTGCTTCTTTTATTGGCTTCTTGTATTTGAGTGGAGGACCTTATTTCATGCTGATGGCAGAGGTATATTGTTTCCATTAGTTAAGATTTTCTAAACTTTGATTCTGTTAATCAGCTAATACATTAGCTATCAATTCAACTGTGTGTTGCTTGTAAATATGATAAGCATACCTATCATACATTAAAATCATTGTTAAAAAAATTCCAAGTACAAATGCCCATATCACAACACCAGAAACCTCCTTCTAAGATGATATCCACATATTACCATATTTGATTGTTTATTATGTTTTAGGAGCCACATATATATGGTCTTTAACTGTTATAACAACCATTTAGTGTGCTATTCACATTTTTTAGAAAAAGAAATTAAAAATATGAATGACAACACCAGTTAAGTAGAGCTAGAATTCCAATGGAGACCTTCTCAATCCACAGCCTGCCTGTTACCACAGAACACAAAGATTCCCTTTAAGTATCACTGGAACCCTTTAGCTGTAACATGTCGAGCATATTCATCTATTTGTTTCCCTGAAATAGAGGAAAGACTGTCAAAAGCCATACTGGCATTGCTAATTTATTTCTTAGCATTTCAGTAAGCTGTCAATCAATTTTTTTCAAAATTAAAAACGAATTTTATTCGGTACTCTTGCTACTGTGAATACTGCTTAGTGATTTGATTTTTTTAACGTTTGCAATGCACCTAATTTTCAACCCATACTTTGTTATGAATCAGTGTTAAGCCCACTGATTTTTATTTTTTAGAATCCATCATTTAAGCCTTTTTGGAATTCAGAGCCTCAAAAAGTGAATGTTATATGTGGGCACTTTCCATTTCAATGTCTTATTGCCCATTGTTGCATTCAGCAGCTTATATACTAATAATAAATTGAAATCACTACAGTCTAGAGCCTACAATTATGTTGATAGCATAATCCTGTCAGGTGAAAGAATGTTGTACAGTACTCTTGAATTTCAATAGTATGATTGAGAAATCTCAATTTGACTTTCTTGCCCAGCACTTTCTGCATGAAACAGGATTATGCACACCAATTAAATACCTCTCTTACAAACCATTTTTTTCAATAACAAGCATTGATTGATTCACTTTATAGTATTTGTTACCCAAAATCTCAGAAACGTTTGTGCTTTAACCTAAAGCTTCTAAAATGGGATTTTTTATCAAAATTCCATTTTCACAGATATACACAGAATCAATTATAGAAGCTAAATGTTTTCTTAATATCAGTTATGAAATTTTCTTCATATATAAATCTGAAATGTGACATGTATACACTCTCAAAGCATAATTAGCTGCTTTTTATTTTGGAGAGGGAAAGTCTAAAGCAAAAGTGCTTTCTGGAAAAATCACAAGTCTTAAATCAATCATATTAATAACAACTGTATTTCAGTTCTTGGTTATGTATTCAAAGTATGTGCATGTATGTGCATTTTAAGATGTTATTCTAGTTACAATTGTCCCTTTTAATGTAATTATAAATACACTCTGAAAGAAGAAATGGAAAAACAAACCTGCCTTAGACATTCTTGCAAAGGAAAACTAGATCATCTCACACCTAGACAAGTTGTTCCAGGTTGATGCTTCTTGAAACTGATTAGAATTTCAGAAAATCTAGTGGCATTACAACTAGAGAGAGTGTGATGATTATTACTTTCACATAATTTTCACTGCAGAAGAACCTAAAAAATAATTTGTTGAAATGTGTAGTATTATGTGGGTCTTTGTGCATACTGAGAATAACAAGTTATTTCTTTGGCAGCCTTAAGAAAAAAATAGAGTTAAAGTCTGAGCATGGTGACTCAGGCTGGTAATCTCAGAATTTTGGGGGGCCAAGGAGGGTGGATCACTTGAGGCCAAGAGTTCAAGACCAGCATAGGTAACATAGCAAGAACCCCATCTCTACAAAAAAAAATAAATAATAAAAGTCAATCAGGTATAGTGATGCATGTGTGTGGTCCTGACTACTGAGGAGGCTGAGACGAAAGGATTGCTTGAGCCCAGGATTCAAGCTTACAGGGGTTCATGCCACTGCACTCAAGCCTAGGAGTGAGACCCTGTCTAAAAAAAAAAAAAAAAAAAAAAAAAAAAAAAAAAAAAAAAAAATGCTTAGCCCCCATTCTCACACATATCCAGGATTTTTCTCCTTAGTTCTCACTCTGGATCCCTTCCCAATTTTGAGACTGATCCTAACATTTTTAGAGGGCAGTAGGAGTGTTTCTGGCAGTTAAATTTGTTATTCCCCAATCCACTCCCCATCTCCATTATACATACAAGTCACTGAGGGCATCTGTTTATTTATTTGTCTTTTTAACAAAGGGCTAACCTATATCGAATTCTTATGTCTAGTCTATAATGATCAGTGTCAGAATGGCTGCCTATTCAGTCTAATTATTTGACCATCTTATCTATGCAAATCACTGTGCAATTGTGTCAGTCCTAGATATTGATCAAAGAGGGCCAAGTTGTGCAGATCTGTGGTCATGCATGAGCTCAGCTTTCTAACCACAGTTCTGCATATTTGAAGTCTATTTGGACAAATTGTGAGTTTTTAGACTCTTCTGCCTTTTAAATGGCAGTATAATACTGTGGAATTGTCATCTAACACTCTGTACTGTGATTCACTCGTCTTGAGTGGTGAGAACAGTCAGGAAATGTTCATAGATTACAATAATGTATATCACAAAGGATACACGATTGTGTTATTCATATGTGTAATCACCCTTGGACTAACTAGAAATAACAGTGGTCTTATTATGCAAACAGCAGTCCATAATATGCAAATGAATATAAACAAAACCAAACACAAACCTCCAGAATAATGTTTACTGATGTGTCCTTAAAAATCCGTTTTTTAAAAATCACATTTTCCTGTCTTCTCAAAAGCATTAAATAACATCAAGGATGAATGCCTGAAAAAGTTTGTATTTTCTCTTTTGCATTTTTGAAAAGGAACCACAAAATAATCTTATTCTGATTATTTGATTTATATTCTCCCAAGGCCATTACTGTCTCCTGGCATCATTATATGCTTGTGTAAGGTTTATATGGTGTCTCTTTTAATTGCTTAAACTAATCTATTCAATGACTGCAAATCTAATGCACACTGGAACAGGCAGCCCATAAATTCCATCCTGCAGAGGTGTCCTTGAACATGTGTTTGTCCTGATGAAGAGCAGAAACAAAACAAGAATAATAAAATGAAAGAAAGTCTTGTCAAATAATATATCCGAAAGAACTTAGAAACCCAAAAGATATTTTAGTTAAAGAAATAAAAATAAATTATTCCTTGCTGTTTCACATTTTTGTAAGGAATTATTCTAATTACATTCAGTTAAGTCTTCGTGCTATTGTTAAACAATGGTGTACCATAGGGAAGGATAACATTAGATCTTAATATATTAGATAATATATGATCTTAATACAATTAATGTTATTATAAATGTTGGTTTGGGTATATAACTTCCATCGAATGGAAACATTCTTAACACCAAGGAAGAAAATTAAGTTGGGCCATGATAACTGTTTGCATCTGAATCTTACATATACTATCGCACACTGATACTAGAAAGCTCCACCTGAATGTATTGCTAATACACACACACGTACACACAGAATCATACTGCAACATAAGAAATCAAATTACTTACACAGGGTAATTTTTCTAGTTATTAGAAATAGAATTATTGAAAAATATTCATAGCTACATTATCTTCTGTGTTAAACAGAATAATTAATTGTGTTTTTCTACCAAATATACAAGAATAATTACAGGCACAAATAGTAGTAGAAGAGGAGGATGAGACAATTATCATAAAACCTAGAAAAAAGTTAATAACTTCCTCTTAAAAGTATATTTTCTGCATACCACCCTATTTTTTGATGGACCTTTTCTTAACTTGCATTATAACCTAGTATTACATCCTGAAAAAGAACATGGCTTAAGCCATGCAAATTGTGTGTTTTCAGTCATTCCTCTGCTTAATAAATGACTTTTGCTACTCTCCTCACCAAGCATATCTGTGATTTTTTAAATTCATATTTCTCAAACCACTAGAGCATAGTTTACAATAAGTCCTGAAATAACTAATTTGTGGCCTAGCTATTGAGATCTATGGCAGTTTCCACAAATGTCCATCTGAAATCCTGGTTTGCTATCACATTTATTTTTTCACAAGAATGTTCTGACGTAGCTCTCGTCTCCATTACATTGATACAAAAACTCTGAAACTGGTTTTGGAAACTTCAGTCACTGCTAATTCTTATTGAAATTTTAACTCTATGACTCACACTTGCACTTGTCCTGCCTTTAAAATAATGAAATAAGATAAAGAAATAAACTAAGTTAGATGACTAGTCACTTTCTTTTCTTTGCCCATGCATTATATGGGCAAATATAAATTCATCTGGTATCAGATAAACAGCAAAGTTGTTTTAGAGACTTTCTTTCTTTCCCTGTTTTCCATTTAGTATATCCATCTTCTTTCCAATCAGCACCCTGTAAAATATAACTGGATGTAGCCATACTCTGAAACTGCTACCTGGCTTCCTTTGAATTCAGGTCCTACTTCACTGAATTGTAGTATCACTGGGAGAATTAGCTCTTTGAGGAGATCCACATTTTGTTCTTCTTGTGGCTTCCCTAGAACATAGTCCTTGGTCCAAGTTTTCAGCAATCACCTTTTCTCCTAATTCCCACCAGCCATATACTAAACACTATGATGCCTTTTGAAATAATGCTTTAGTCCTTCAGAAATCTAAAGGCTTCTTTTATTTTTTTTAATCCTTTCTAGTAATATAAGTTGAAACAAGCAAAAACAAAAGCAAACTGTTAAAATCAAGATGCCTAAACATGGCTATTTAATTAAAAGAATGCTCATGAGACTAGACAGAACTCCACAGACAGCTAGAAAAGGAGGAGGAAAAACCAATATTGGAGGTCCTCAAAGAAAAAGGAAGAGGTGAGAGAATGGGTGTCTAGACCAGTGTTTCAAAATACTTTGATCATGTACATGAATCAGTTTAAAAAATAAAATGTGAAGATAAACCTGCTAATCATCTATTCATTTTTAATCATATCCATGTACTTTCATTGTTAGCTAACCTATCAAGGCACGATACAAACCTTGGGTGAAAGTCATCATTCATAACAGATGGACAGTTTAAATATCTGATTTCAAATAACCTTTACATTTTCAATTTTTTGTATTACTTCTTATTGGATCAGATCATGTTAGTTTTTAAAAGGTATAATGTGTCTGACATAAAACTTATTCTAACAGTAGAGGAGCCATTTCCCCAAGGTTTGTTAGCATTTGCTTATATTTTGTTTACTTTCGCACACTGTCCATTTGAAAACAAACACATCTCCACTTGCTGAGAAATTGTTTAGTTACAATAGAATAACAGGATTGCTATTTTGCTTAACAGGAGTATGGAAACTGGAAGCTGGAACATGATACATTACAGTGAAAGCAAATGTGTGATAAAGGATCCACTATGTTCCACGTTAGAACTCACCTACCCTTCCCTCAGCATACCTTACAAAGCTGTGCGTGACCACAATGACCTTCGTGAAGGGGGTGAGTCTGTCTGTACTTTAAATACCAAAAGGTTAAATTTATTTCTTATCTCCAAGAACAAAATGATATGACAGTCTAATATATTCCACACACTACAATGCATCCTCTCAACTACCTCTCAGGGAGTGTGCCGCCCGACTTTGGAAGCTCCTGAGGTAATGGAGTAGCCACAAAGGATTGTAGAGAAGAAAATCTCAGCTCTGTTTTTCCTGACCTAACCCCATTCTCTCCTTCCCTCTCAAGTTACAACCCCTTTTCAGAGTCACTCTAATGCCTACCTGGTTCAAGTTTCAGCTTTCAACTATAGTCTTGGAATGAGGAAGGCTTGCCTCCATCTGTACAGAAATTGGCTTGGAAAAGAAGTAGGGAAGTGGGGAGATTATAGCCCGGAGTTGAGGGGGAGACAGTCCTGGCATCTCATTTTTAGCTTCTGAAGGCATTTTCCCATACTACAGTTATGGATTAGTAATATTCTATAGAAGTGTTTCTTGCGGTAATTTATTGGCAAATTGTTTGTGACCTACTCTATGCCCCTAACTCCTTAAAGCACATTAAAGCATCTTTCTAGTTTCAAACAATTGAGCTTAATTACACATTGTAGAAACAAATCCCATTCATAAATGACAAGTTGCACATATACAGAATTTCAGTTCTTGGGCCAGTTGAGAGTTGAAAACAGCTTTACAGTGAAATTTTATATTGTGGAGTTTAATTGTGAGCGACTGAACATGCAGTACGATATGAACTATTCACCTTTTCTGCAACAGTGTTATGACATAACCTGGTTTAAATAAGACAGTTTTAACCACATAGTAGTTAAATGACTTTTGATATGACACTAATAAAAGCCTGTCTATGTTAGAGATGCTTAGGTTTTTACTCCTTTGTTTATTTTGAGAATATTAATCATTGTACTAAACTAATAAAAGAAAATTGTGGGTTTAAAGCTTCCATTAAAAAGTCCTTATCTTCACCATGAACTAGCATGATAAATGCCTAGAAAGCATCTCTGTCTATCCTAGTGGAATTTCTAGTGAACAGAAGACACACAGATAGGCCATGTCATAGAAAGCAGAAATATAAATGACCTCAAATTAGTGAATTATAACAATCAGAATTACTTTTAACGCTATTTGGAGAGATATCAATAAAATATGAACTATTTGGGAAGGAAGATACAATCCATTCTAATGACAAATTATCTCAATGGATTTTTTGTTAGGATAAGGACTAATAATTGTTTCAACATTTACTCTGTGTTAGACATTGTCATAAATGCCTTATGCTTATGAAGTTATTTAAACCAAAAACCATCCCACTAGGTAGATAGGTATTATTGTTTCCATTTGATAGTCAGGAAAACAAAAGCACAGATACATTAAGTAATTTGCCCAAGTGCACTCAGCTAGTGAAATGAAATCATTTCTGAGAAATTCAAAACATCGAGTCAATGCTAAACATTTTTTAGAGCAAAGAGAAAGAGAGGGAGGTGGAACAGGGGACAAGGAGACGGAAGAATCCTTCAACAGTCATTACTGTATCATTAATGCTCTCATTCAGCAAACCTTGATTAAGTGCCCACTATGTGCCAGGAACCAGATAACTAGGTGCCAGAAATACAAAAATAATGTACTTGACCTTGGGAAGATCTCCCTATAGTAGAGGAAATAGAAATAATTGCCATAAAATATGGTAAGAGGCAATATATTTATACACCAAGTGCTATAATATCATCCCCCTCCAAGAGGAACTTTACAATGAGTGGAAAGTAATACATTTCTAAATAAACCTGTGGAAGAGCAATTCAGTAATCAGTGAGATATAGTTAATCACAGAAAACAGTCTATAAGAGGTGAATTTTGCTACTTTTTAAAGAAAGGATAAGAAGGTAAAATTGGTAGAGAAAAATAGGGCCTTCAAGAAAATATTTCTGTTGAAAGATAGGGCATGTACAAAGTAAGACAGGAGACGGTCCCTCCGTCCTTTGAGGAAAAAAATACACAAAGTGTCTGCTGCCTACTGTCTCATCCAATCCATCTAACTGATATTCTTCAATTCTAAAATCCCCTCATTGGCAAATTACTTTTCAGTTGCATGCAGTTATTTATTTATTTTAGTTTTAAATATTGGAGGAAAAATATTGATTATTCATTTTAAATAATTAATAGAAATGTATAGAAGATATGGTAGTAGTCTATGTAAAGTAGTCAATCTAAAGAACACATAAACTGGGGATTTATTTAAAGTTATACTGGGCACCTTTCATATGGGTATGGTTTGAGGATTATCTGAGCCCTTTGGGTGAAATTCATTTTCTCTATGGAATCTTTCAGTACCTGAATTTTTTCCAGTAAAATAACTCTTTGGGTTTCAAATGACTTTTCATAAATAAACTGTAGATCACCCTCCATAAGACACATGTCTTATTACCATACATACAATATTTTACTGGGAGTAGCAATTCCATAAACCCAACAAGGCTCAAGACCAATATGAACAACAGAAGTCAATACTTAGGCAAGGCAGGTAGAGCTAGGATCAGAACAAGTCCCTTTAGCTGGAAGTCAGGGTAGATGGGAAAAACAGATACAAACTGTAATTTGCCATTTGTATGACCTGTATCTAGTCCAGGAGATTATGCTTTATCTGTAATCAAATAAGAAAAATAAGGATAAATCTGATGTTTGGGAAAGTGCAGAGAGTTTATTTTACCTTTGTTTTTATCCATAGGACCATCTTTATTATCATGTTTTCACTGTATAATTCCTGAGGATAAAGACAAAATCATAAAATCAGGCTTCTGAAATTTGAAACTAATTTTAGATTTTTGTTTTCCATTTAAACACTAATGTTAAAAAGCAGACCACTGCTCTGCACCCCAGTGATCTAAACACTTGGTCTGTCATCTTTAAATGCCTTTTCTTATTTACCAGAAACCTTTAATAGGTTTGGGTTGGGTCATTTTATTTCTCATTCTGTTAATAGATTATCTTTATACTTCTCCCTCTGTGATAATTACTAAGTAATATTTTGCTCTTTTTGAATGGTACACCTTTGTATGTTTAGAATATATACCATCTATATGCTTGACATTTGGGGGATCTTGTCTAATTTTCATAGGAAGAAGAAAAATCTGGCTTGCAGGGTGTTTAGAGTACAGTGATGACAGCCTTTATGCCAATTTCACAAGCATTGCAGCCTGAATCATAGGCTGTACTATAAACGGCAGCATATGGTTGGAGAGTCATAGCAGCAGGATAACGTGGTAGTGCCCAGATCACAGCTGTAGGCACACAAAGAAAGTTTTGATGCTGGTATCCATATCTCTCCTTCTCATCAACAACAAAAAGGATGACTACTTAAGATTCTGTTGTCTTAAAGGCTTTATTAAGTTATTGCCCAAGGTAGGAAAGGGATATTATTGTCTACATATGTTTGCCAGAATCATGCAGCTTCTCTATTCTGGCTTTCCTAGCAGGTGTCTCTTTAAGCACTTATTCTAAATGGAACACAACTGGGAGACATCAGAAAGGGCACTGTTGACAACTGTCATAGCAGGTTCCAGCTTGAATGGTAACTGAGCAGAAGGTATCTCTCCAGAGTACTTCAGATCATCCTAATAGCAGCATCATTTCCACCAGGAACCCAGCTTCTACCAGAAAAGAGTGCTGGGAAATGGTGCTTCTGGTAAAATTTGATCTCCTCACTGGAAATGCTCTATCCCACCAGATTTCACATAGAAAATAGCTACGAGGCAATTAAAGGAATGCTGATTTTAAAGGCAAAAATATAATATTTAGAGGAAGCACATAATGCAGACAGATGTTAATAATGTTAAGCGAAAATTTGCTAAATATTTTTTCATACCTGTTATATCCTTTAAAACACTTTAAAGCCCTTTTGTAAGTGAAAAGAAACACTAAAATGTTCAACTGTTTAATTAGACTTAGAAAAGATTAATTTACCAGATAATAGAAATGATGTTTTCAAGGTATAGTTTCAGGTTATTGATAGTTTGTTATTGTCTTGCCTTTTTTATTTTTGTTAGTTTGGAGTTTTGTTGTTGTTGCTGTTATTGTTGCTGTCACTGACCGTAAGAAAATAGGAGAATTATGTTCAGATGCTGAAATTCAGGAGCCAATTTAAATGATAATTTTCAGATAGATCTTGTAAGGTATTTAGGGTAAAGTAACTCTGCAAACCAAATATGAAAAAAAAAACACTGATTTTTCTCCTTGCTTAGGATTATCCATCTGCAAAATAAAAGCAATTGCAATTTCTGCATGACTGCAAGAAAAATAGATACTATTCCTTAGAGTGCTATTTTACAAGTTTCTTAAAGGTAACTATTGTGCAGATATATGTGTTTAAAAAATAAAATTTATTATGAGATCTTCACATATGCTCCTATTTTAGTTTTTCTACATAGACTACAAAATATAATTATTCAGACTTCTTTTGTAGAAGTATGTGAATTATAGATCAGAGATTTATATATGGATTTATATATGGATTGCTTCTTAGTTTATGCAACTGATTATCTTCTGTAAGAATATATATTATATATAATTGTATAATATGTCATTTCATAAGAATACATATAATATACATATGTAACTGTATATAAATGTGTATGATTTTTGGCCTTAACTTCATATATATGTACATAAATGTAAGTATATATGTGTATATATATGAATATGAATATATGTATAGATGTATATTTATATATGCATATGTATGAAGTTATTAAGGCCAAAAATCATATACACGTTTACATACATAGGTATATATGTACTGTTATATAAAGTTATGAAGGCCAAAAATCATATACATTTGTATTTATAAAGAATATACATTTTATTTATAAGGAACAACACAAAATTATCTTTTATTCTAATGTTGAATATCCATATTTGGGGAGCAAAGAAAGACATGATGTTTTGTTTTGTTTCGACAAGTTATAAGTGTTGAGTTCAGATAAAATATCAATATCAGAGCAAAGAGGTTAAATCCAAGACAAAAATGAAACAAAAACCTTGGAGTTTTCACTTCTTTGAGTGTTATCGACTTGGAATGCATACAAAGATGGAGCCTAGGCAAGCTTTCTCATAATTATGTTTTTCCATTACTTTAGTAACTGAATATCCTTGTATAAATTCCAATGAAACCTTGCATCACATTTCATTGAGAAAATAAAAGACATTTGAAACTCCTTCATATTTTATCCAAAGTCTGTAAATCTACATGGTTCTGAATCTATTGTTTCTATTATCTTATTCATTATAAACGGTGAAGATATCTCTCTTCCTATTAAAAATTCATATAACTATCTGTGTTCTAGAGCCAATTCCCTTCCTTCTACCTTATGTTTTCTCAAAGGCTTCTTTCTCCTGAATCTTCAGCATTCTTCTCTAATAGAATATTACAACATACAAATATTCTATAGTGACTCTCATTTTAAGATAAAACAGCCAAATCCACATCTCCTTCAAGATCTCTACTTTCTCTTCTCTCATTCATGTCCAAAATTCTTAAAACAGCCACCTATTCCGATCATACCCCCCCTTACAACTCCAAACACTGCATTTCTAAGACCACCAATAACCTCTGTGTCTGCCAAGTCACAAGCACTTTTCTGTGCTCATTTTACACGATTTGACTATGTTATAATTGAATCTCTCTCCTCTTTTTTGTCTCTTGCCTATCCCTCTTTTTTCTCTCTAGCTTTGCCCACTCCACCATCTGCTATTTACCTTCTCCTATCCCTCCGCCTTTTTCTCTTTCCTGTCTAATTCTCTATTTAACTACTGACTGATGAAATTTCTCATAGCTCAGCGCTCAAAACTTTTCTGTTCTCAAGGTGATATATTTTATTCCCATTGTTTCAAATACCATTTATGTAGCAATGACACTAACTTAAATTATCCATCTCTATCTATCTATCTATCTATCTATCTATCTATCTATCACTTCTGATCCTTCCATCAACTTGTTCCTTACTTCACTTCTTGATCTCAATGAAGGCAAAACTCGTTTTCATTTACTCATGTTCCCAAACTGGGGGACATTCTTAAAGCCTCTATCTCCCTCACCACCCCCATTCAATCCATCCAGAGATGATCTTCATCACACACACACGTACACACAAATGACTCCATCCAAGTCTAAGTCCATTTCCCACAAGACAGACAAGGTAATCTTGTAAAAGTATAATGGGATTATGCACTCCTCTACCTAAAATGGTTTTTCATCTAAAATCAGATAAAGATTTATTATCTTGGCCAATTTCTACAATTTCTAACCAATTTAATCTCTGCCCTGTGTTCTAGAAATTTTTATCTATCCTTCAGATCACCATTTGAGTATTATTACATCCTACAAGATACTTCTTGATTTGATATAAAGTTGGTCCCTTTACACTTTCTCATATGTTTTTATTTTTCCATTACAATCCTTACCACAATTTATAATCATATCTTCCTTTGCATGCTCACTTATTTAAAATTTTATCAATTGCTAATTTTTAGGATTCATAAAAATTTTGTTTATTCCTGTTTTTATTTTATTTTATTTTTTACTGATTATATCCTACTCCTTGCTTAGTACTTGGCACCCAGTAGGAGCTTATAAATATTTGTCAAATAAACAAATCTTCTAGCTAAACCTTTTAAGTGGTAAAGACCATTAGTGTGAACTTTTATATAAATCTACAACGAAATAAACAAAAAATACATAAAAACATGCAGGTTGATTCCAAGCTGTTTTATAAGCTATATTTATTTTATCATAGTCAGCCTTTGTGCAATGCTTATTAAAGTAAGCGCCATGTGTTTTTCCATAAAATCTATTTTAAACATGTACTGTACTCTACATGTTATAGCTATTAAGAGAATACACAAATAAATAGAATATATACTGCCCATAAAGACATTTACAGAATATGATAAAATAAGACTAAGCATAAAATAGTAAAAGGTAGGCCGGTTGCGGTGGCTCACGCCTGTAATCCCAGCACTTTGGGAGGCCGAGGCGGGCGGATCATGAGGTCCGGAGGTCAAGACCATGCTGGCTAACACGGTGAAACTCCGTCTCTACTAAAAATACAAAAAGTTAGCCGGGCGTGGTGGCGGGCGTCTGTAGTCCCAGCTACTCAGGAGGCTGAGGCAGGAGAATGGCGTGAACCCGGGAGGCGCAGGTTGCAGTGAGCTGAGATCGTGCCACTGCACTCCAGCCTGGGCGACAGAGCAAGACTCCGTCTCAAAAAAAAAAAAAAAAAGTAACAGGTACTTCATTTATACTAAAAAAAAGTACTTGAGCAGGATTTAGTTTTTCATTACTTACTGTAATTACTTATCTGAAATTTGATTCAATTTAAACGTATTGAATTATTACATCTTATTAGATCCTATTAATTATACAATTTCTAGCAAAAAGAAAAAAATTATTTGATTAATTAGTTAAATTCTTGCTATTCTATAAAGTAAAACTCTTTACTTATTGGATGCCACCTATGTTTATACACTTTCCTGATTTCTCATAATGTCATTTGCAAACATTATTAAATACTTAAAATAATGCTTATTAAAAATGTTATTAAATACATAAAATATTATTAAATACTGAAGAGCAAAGTTGAAAATTAACATATCCCTAAAATTTATCACATAGGTAAAATTTATAACAGAAAATCACTGCAACAGTAACTTATTTACCAGTAACACAAATATAAAATTAAATAATTGATATTGTTTGGATATTGGTCCCCCGCCCAAATCTCATGTTGAATTGTAATCACCAATGCTGGAGGTAGGGTCTAGTGAGAGGTGTTTGCATCATGGCGGCGGATCCCTCATGGCTTGATGTTGTCTTCATGATAGTGAGTTCTCCTGAGATCTGCTCCTTTAAAGGCATGTGGCACCCCTGCCCCACTCACTCTCTCTCTTGCTCCTGCTTTCACCATGTGAAGTGCCTGCTCTAGCTTCACCTTCTACCGTGAATAAAAGTTATCTGAGGTCTCCCTAGAAACCGAGCGATGTCAGCCCCATGCTTGTACAGCCTGCAGTGAGTGCTTGAGCCAGTTAAACCTCTTTTCTTTATAAATTACCCAGTCTCAGGTATTTCTTTATAGCAATGCATAAATGGCCTGATACAATAACCAATCCCTTAT
Source organism: Pongo abelii (assembly GCF_028885655.2). Taxonomy (NCBI): domain Eukaryota; kingdom Metazoa; phylum Chordata; class Mammalia; order Primates; family Hominidae; genus Pongo; species Pongo abelii. Next base: position 72,508,950 of record NC_071999.2, read on the forward strand.
ATCAGCTACTATAAAATATATGTTTGCCTATAGAATGCACTTCCAAGAAACACTAAAAAGTCATAATTACACCAAGTATGTAAAAGTAGGCATAGGCTAGTATTTGAATATAACAGCCACATTATAATCCAATATTTGGTTATAAAGGTAGGACTAAAAATAGCTTTCTCTGCTGTGGTTAAATTTATTTAATATGTGAAAACTGTCTTCAAGCCCTACCTACCCCGGGTTCTCCTGGAATGAGGATCACTCCACCTACTCGTCTCATCTACCAAGTCTTCCTCTCAGAAATGTCTTAGATAATTTCTGGCACCTCTGTCAAAACTAACTTGTTCAGGGTACCACTCCCTTGAAACCCTACCTTGTAAACAAAGAGTGACTTCACATTCTTTAATCAGAAATTCTGGAAAAAGAAAACAACACCTGGATTCTTCAATTTCGCTGGCAACATTTGTTTCTTAATTTCAAACAGAATAATTTTATAAATGTATTTTTCAAAATAATAATGTTGATTCTTGGTCTTGACTTACATTTAAATTTACTCTATGTTCTATGACTTCAAGAGTGAAATTTTCATTAGGCCTTTAAATGTGAAGATGTTATTAGAGAAAAAATGTAGCTTAATGGAAAAAGACAAAGCTTATTTATGTTTGTCAAGTAAAATGTTTATAAAAGTTCTGAGAAATGGGGCAGTTCACCTATAGGGGAGTCCCACTCAGTGTAGAAGCTCATAGTTAGGAATCAAATAGAAGAATAGCTAATGGATGCTAAGCTTAATACTTAAGTGATAAGTTGATCTGTGCAGCAAATCACCATGGCACACATTTACCTATGTAAAAAAACCTGCATGTCCTGCACATGTATCCCAGAACTTAACAGAAAATAGAAGTTAAAGAAGAAAAATGAATAAAAATAATAAATGAGATTAGGCATTTGGCACATAAAAAAATTTAAAAATTTAAAAAAAATTAAAAGGCACTTTGTAGAATGAAATTTGCCGATTACTTACAATGAAAGAATGCTTTGTTCCCCTTTACTATCCATTAGAGTTGGGTCACTAAAAAAAAAGTTTTCATTTCCAATTCATGAAAAAGTGAGTGAGTGTGAAAAAAAAAAAAAGGAGAAAACAGAAATGTAATTAGCCAAATATAAATAGTTTTTGGATTATTCACTGCTTTACTTTATCCTTTTGAGAAGGTAATTGGGAATTGATTATGTTCTCAGAATTACTAGAGATGCTGCAGATGGCTTTAAAAATATTCTCAAATTAAAACACAAGTATATGTGTGTTCTGGCAACAGAAATCATAAAACTTTACTTCACAAACTCACTCTTTTTTTAAAAAAACTTTTATTTTAGGTTCAGGGCTACATGTGTAGGTTTCTTATACAAGTAAACTCATTGCCCAGGGGTTTGTTATACAGATTATTTTGTGACCCAGGTGCTAAGCCTAGTACCCAATCGTTTTTTTGTTTTTTTGTTTTTTTGTTTTGCTCCTCTCCCTTCTCCCACCCTCCACCCTCAGGCAGGCCCCAGTGTCACAAACTCACCCTTATTTTCACTGAGATAATCCATTGAAAAATATTTTATTCTATTGAAAAGCTACTTTTTGTAAACGTTCTCATCCTGAGCATTATATTCTAATAAATAACAACTAAACATACAAGAAAGAGATGCTCATAATTATAGACATTCTGCTATAATTTATATATCTTTTATTCATATTATATAAATATTCACACCTAATTATAACATTCACAATTTTATGAAAACAGATGTAAATTAAATTGTAACTTTATCAAATATTAGACTAGGATGGAGGAAACCTCTTTACTATGTCAGATTCCACTTACTGTAACAGAAAACAGGGAAATTGCTCACCATATATTTCTTTAAAAATGGCTGGAATAATATTTTCCATCTACAACGGTTTCTTTAACAATTACTTAAATCAGACATTTATGTACTGATGTAAATTGTCAGATGATTTTAAGATAGCTATAGTCTACATTTCCAAACCAACTTCATTTTTCCACCTCTTAAGTGTTTCCATAACAGATGTGCATATGTTGCACAGAAAAACACATACTGCCTGAGTGCTCTGATGATGTTACTTCTAGAGCCTTTCCTGGTACAGCTTGTTTTGACCTAGGACAAATCACTGGAACCATCTGGTCTTTGGCTTCTTCATTTTTAAAAGGGTAGAGGGAAATATTTGGATCCGATGAATGCAAAAAATTTTTTTAAGATTCTAATGCTAAAACGGAATCTTACACATTGGTTAGTCCCAAGAAAGTAAATAACAGAAAGAAAATCTATCTACATATGATGAATTGCAAAGGGAATAATTTAACTATAATTTAAATTTACTATCAACATGATTCCATTAAATGACTTTGACTATCATTTACTCTTTTAGCAAAATAATTTACAAAAACATTTATAAAGGAGATACGTGTATATTTTCTTTCTGTTTTTAGGGATCACTGGGTTTTTAATAATTTCCTATATGGTTTTCTAAGGACAATTTTAAAACTTTGTTTATATATGTGGACCCTCCATCTCAATCTCCCTGTTCCCATTGCATTGGCTGTCTCCCAATTCTTCCAAAATCCATAGGAATCCTTGCCTTAGGTTACTTGCACTTGCTGTTATTTCTTCCTAATAAACTCCTCCTACTAATTATTGCTTGCCTGGATCATTTGGAACACAATTCAGCTCTCATCCTCTCATTAAATTGTACCTCACTGGTCTAGCCATTATTGTCTGTTATAGTCTCTACTATTATTCCTCAGTATTTACCTTTTCCATGGTTCCTATTGCAAGATAAAATTCCTTTATGTATTTACTTACTCAGCCTTGACAAGAATATATATTCTTTCTGTCTTCTTTACTGCAGTGCCAAGATCAATCCCTGGCAATAAATCCTATCTTTGTTGAATGAATAGGAAAGTACCTTTGGGCATGTGTAGCCTATAAGCTACATTATTATTAAAATATTAATTTAAAATTTATTCAAACTTAAGCAGTTATGATTATGTTACATATTTAAATTGTTTCCATAATTTGACCCATGAATAAGTAACTATTCCTAGTATAGTACATTGTATATACAGTTAAATGCTTACACATGTTCTTTTTATCTCTTAAAGGTTATTTGAAATTTCAGATGGTAACAAGTTTGGAATTGTCTTTTTCTTCAACTATGGACTGTATCAAAGTTTATGGGCTATAATTGTATTTTGGTTTCTGCCAGGCATCAGCATAGCTCATTTGCATGACTAGTATAAAATTTACTTATTCAATGAATCATGCTCAGCTGCTGTACTGTTCAATCTGTAATAATAACTGCAGGGTGACTGACTAACGATAACTAATCTTCTCTCAACTACAAAAGCATGTAAATTAGTAAAATACATGTTTAGTTGTGTATGTGTGTGTGTTTGCATGTTGGAGTTGGGGTGGATGGATTATGCTCTTCAATTTCAATGCAATGCTGCACACCCTTATTCAATCTGGAGAAAAAAATATGCTGAAAAATGACAGTCAATCCTAGCCACAAATCAATAGTCATTATATCCATTCTCTTAGCCATGAATATGACATAAAACTTTATAAATGAATACATTGTCTATTTTTCAGTGGTGAGGTGTATTAGTCTGTTCTCATGCTACTATAGAGAACTGCCAGAGACTGGGTAATTAATTTTAAAAAAGGTTTAATTGACTCATAGTTCTGCATGGCTGGGGAGGCCTCAGGAAACTTACAATCATGGTGGAAGGGGAAGCAAACATGTCTTCTTCACATGGCAGCAGGAAGGAAAAGTGTTGATCAAAGGGGGAAAAGACCCTTATAAAACCATTAGATCTCATGAGATTTCACTCACTATCACGAGAACAGCATGGGAGTAACTGGCTTCATGATTCAATTACCTCCCACCATGTCCCTCCCATGACAGTGGGGATGAGAACTACAATTCAAGGTGAGATTTGGGTGGGGACACAGCCAAACCATATCATAAAGTCTCTTCATCACATCAACCAAAATAGAAACTGAAGCATTTCCTGCATCTTCTTGGCACCCTTATGAATTAACGATCATGACAAAACAAACGCAATTGAATGATCTGTTTTTCACTGGGATATGGAATTCAGTATAACTTGAAGTTACCTTTAAACTGTGGTATTAGAAATAAGCAAAGTCCAAATACTAGATAGTTCATTTGCACAATTGAAGAGAAGAAGAATGACATAGATATAGCTACTTGTTTTATTTAGGAATATAAGTTAGTTAAACATCTTATTAATATTTCTATAGCAGACTTTCAATAGTGATTTTCCAATAGATTTTAGGGTACTAAAACCATGATGATTTGAGATGTTTAAAAATAGATAGGAAGATATTTTCAATCCCACTGTATATTAACCTATATACTGCTACACAAGATGATTTGTTTCATTTTCAATAATTTTTAAAGTGTTTAAAATAGACATGAAAACAAACATACAAATGAATAAAATGGAAAAATGGAACACAGAGAATAGATACAGTGTGGTTCCATTATTATAGTATTTATGTATATATAATAAATAGGCATACATCATACACATTCCTGATGATGTTTATCATATATTACATATATCACAGATAGAAAATTTGAGGAAATAATTCAAACTAAACTGTTAATTGAGACTACTTGCAAAAACGGCATTTGAGAGGGCAGAGATTTGATTTTTAATTTTCAAATGTTAGTTTTACTTAAATTTGTTACAATGAATGTGTATGTTCTTATAATTTAAAAGTAAATAAAATTGGCTCTGATTTAGATTTTGGATGTTTCCATTTTCTTTATTCAATACATGCTTTGTAATATGTATATTTTGAGCTTCTTGGAAGCATTCAGAATAGAGTTATTTTAACAATTTCAAGGCTAAATAAATGCTGCTATTTTTCTTCAGCATCCATGTGAAATGTCTATAGAGCCCAGCTTCCCTGCCTGTTTATAAACACTCAGTGGACCCTGGTGTGATCAGTGGCATCATTACATTACTGCTTAATAGCACATGCTGTTGATACATTAATTGTTTTATTGACTATTTTAAAAGTTTATGACCTCATCTGCATTCCAGTTTGACATTGTTTTGCACTTTTTGAGTGAATTGCCACATTCAACAACCTATGTAACGTAATATGTATTATATTAATAAATTTATAAAATGAAATAAAGAGCTAGCTGATATGCACCTCATTTTTTTAATCAACTAAGTCATTGTTAGGTAGACTCTATATTATGAAGAATTGCATAATTGCAAAACTGTGATGGTACAGCTTCATGATTAGAAAAGATATTCCAATTTTTTTTGTAATTTTCTTTTAAATAATAATTACAAGATGAACAGGCTGGGCGATATTCTTACGGTTTGAAGCAAGGGAAATGGCTCTTAACTTCATATAAATGTCTTATTTGAAAATGACAAATGGATTCAGAATGTTCTCCTTGACACCATAAATAACTGTTCAAAATAATATTTTAAGTGGAAATTTTAATAATTTAGTTTATTTTTTGTTTTTATTTTTTGAGACAGGGTCTTGGTCTGTTTCCCAGGCTGGAGTGCAGTGCTAGAATTATAGCTTATTGGGCTCAATAAGCTCTTGGGCTCAAGTGATCCTCATGCCTCAGCTTCCCTAGTAGATGGAACTAAAGTGTGTGGCACTATGGTCAGCTAATATTTATTTACTTATTGTAGAGACAGGGCCTGACTATATCACCTAGGCTGTTCCCAAACTCCTGGGCTCAAGAGATCCTTGCACCTTGGGAACTTTTATTTCTAAAACCCAAGTAAAGTCTTTGCTTCCTAAGAAATGAAAGTTGACTGGGAAATATTTCTTAGTTAATTGAGGCCATAGAAATTTGGTTAGGATTGCAATATGAAAAATTAAATCTTGTATTTTACAGGTAATCTTTTAACACGTAGTCTGATGTTTACATAATAAAATATCACTTTTGGCATGTTTGCCAGTTTCCCTTCCTTTTCTACTCTCAAAACTCTAAGGAAAATGAAAACAATAGCTCCTTATGCTATTTATCCTCACTAAGCACAAAATAGCATGTTTGTGAATTTTACATTCTAAGAGAAGTTGGACAAGGTGTTACATTCCATAGCAGAAAGGATGACAAAGACTTTGGGATATTTATTGAATTTTCATTATTAGAGACTATTGCTATATAAGGTTGTGATTGCTTAGATAGTTTAGAAAGTGGAACACACAAAGTATTTCCCAGACGGAATGTAAATAAAGGAACCTGGAAATAATACAAATGAAAGAATGAGGAAATAATTAGTGGAAATTAGAATTTCAGAGTTTGATTCAATAGGGACAGTCATCTATTCTTATTTATTTTTACTGATGAAGGAATGAACGTCTAGAACTATTAGATGACTTGTTCACAGCTTCAGAATTCATAGGTAGTGCAATGGTGATGTGAAACTAAGAGGTCTTGCTACTCTTTATCCAGAGTGTTATTACTGATTGCGATTACAGAAGACTATGGAAAGCCAATGAAGACAACCAGACGAAGTGCAAAGTTGCTAACACATGAAGGAGATGTAATTTCTTTCATATGTTAGAAATTTCATATCAGAGATATTCATGTTAGAGATACTCACATGCAGCAAACTTGTTTGGAGCACAACACATGCACTAAGCAACAACTGGGACTACGAACAGAATAGGTGAGTCTAAGAGAAGGGATTTTGGGGGCAGGAATTAAAGATTTACACTCCATTCCCAATCATGGTGAATAAGTATTGGAATAAATATTATATATGTTACAAATCATGAATTCATTGTGATTTCAATTAATATAATGTGGAGTAGCTGGGATGTGGAATATTTTAAAAGTCATTTTATAGATAAGTTTATGGTTATCATTCGTTAAATTAGCTAGAAATATTTTCCACATCTGGCCCACCAAAATCCCAAATGACCTTATGAAGTTAGAAAGTCACATCACTATTAGGAATAGAAAAGTTCCTTCACACAGAGATTGTAGCCATTAAATGCACTAAAATTTAATTTCATCTTTCCAATGATTTGCTTCCTATGCTCATACAAATACAATTATTTGAGAAACAGAATAAAATGTATTCCTCAACTAATTTTACCAAGTAATGAATGTCACTTTCTGATTGTAGAAATAGCACTTTATGAAATTACTCCATGATCCCAAGTCCTTTCTTCACTCAACCTCTTTACCAGGAAGACTTTCATCTCAGCTACAGCTCTAAATCACTTTATTCATGAATAATGAACTAACGATCCTGTGTACTTGTGAATTATTTTAGATATCTAAATTATTGTTAAAATTTACATTCTCACTTTATGTGACAGAATGTCTAATTGAATATGCACTTGGTATAGCAGCCACTTCCTCAGACTCTCAGAGAATATTAAAGAAAAGGGTGAGGTATTAGCAAAACGGGAACATAAAAAATTGAACAAAAAGGTATATTTCCTCAGACTAACAGCATTTTTACCTGCACTGTAGAACAATTAAGAATTACTATTCTGAGCCAAGATGGCCGAATAGGAACAGCTCCGGTCTACAGCTCCCAGCGCGAGCGACGCAGAAGACGGGTGATTTCTGCATTTCCATCTGAGGTACTGTGTTCATCTCACTAGGGAGTGCCAGACAGTGGGCGCAGGTCAGTGGGTGACTGCACCGTGCGCCAGCCGAAGCAGGGGCGAGGCATTGCCTCACTCGGGAAGCGCAAGGGGTCAGGGAGTTCCCCTTCCAGGGGTGACAGACGGCACCTGGAAAATCGGGCCACTCCCACCCGAATACTGTGCTTTTCTGACGGGCTTAGGAAACGGTGCCCCAGGAGAGTATAGCCCGCACCTGGCTCAGAGGGTCCTACGCCCACGGAGTCTCGCTGATTGCTAGCACAGCAGTCTGAGATCAAACAGCAAGTCGGCAGCGAGGCTGGGGGAGGGGCGCCCGCCATTGCCCAGGCTCGCTTAGGTAAACAAAGCAGCCCGGAAGCTTGAACTGGGTGGAGCCCACCACAGCTCAAGGAGGCCTGCCTGCCTCTGTAGGCTCAACCTCTGGGGGCAGGGCACAGACAAACAAAAAGACAGCAGTAACCTCTGCAGACTTAAATGTCCCTGTCTGACAGCTGTGAGGAGAGCAGCGGTTCTCCCAGCACGCAGCTGGAGATCTGAGAACGGGCTGACTGCCTCCTCAAGTGGGTCCCTGACCCCTGACCCCCGAGCAGCCTAACTGGGAGGCACCCCCCAGCAGGGGCAGACTGACACCTCACACGGCCGGCCAGGTACTCCAACAGACCTGCAGCTGAGGGTCCTGTCTGTTAGAAGGAAAACTAACAGAAAGGACATCCACACCAAAAACCCATCTGTACATCACCATCATCAAAGACCAAAAGTAGATAAAACCACAAAGATGGGGAAAAAACAGAGCAGAAAAACTGGAAACTCTAAAAACCAGAGTACCTCTCCTCCTCCAAAGGAACGCAGTTCCTCATCAGCAACGGAACAAAGCTGGACGGAGAATGACTTTGACGAGCTGAGAGAAGAAGGCTTCAGACGATCAAATTACTCCGAGCTACGGGAGGATATTCAAACCAAAGGCAAAGAAGTTGAAAACTTTGAAAAAAATTTAGAAGAATGTATAACTAGAATAACCAATACAGAGAAGTGCTTAAAGGAGCTGATGGAGCTGAAAACCAAGGCTTGAGAACTATGTGAAGAATGCAGAAGCCTCAGGAGCCGATGCGATCAAATGGAAGAAAGGGTATCAGCCCTGGAAGATGAAATGAATGAAATGAAGCGAGAAGGGAAGTTTAGAGAAAAAAGAATGAAAAGAAACGAGCAAAGCCTCCAAGAAATGTGGGACTATGTGAAAAGACCAAATCTACGTCTGATTGGTGTACCTGAAAGTGACAGGGAGAATGGAAACAAGTCGGAAAACACTCTGCAGGATATTATCCAGGAGAACTTCCCCAATCTAGCAAGGCAGGCCAACATTCAGATTCAGGAAATACAGAGAACGCCACAAAGATACTCCTTGAGAAGAGCAACTCCAAGACACATAATTGTCAGATTCACCAAAGTTGAAATGAAGGAAAAAATGTTAAGGGCAGCCAGAGAGAAAGGTCGGGTTACCATCAAAGGGAAGCCCATCAGACTAACAGCGGATCTCTCGGCAGAAACCCTACAAGCCAGAATAGAGTGGGGGCCAATATTCAACATTCTTAAAGAAAAGAATTTTCAACCCAGAATTTCATATCCTGCCAAACTAAGCTTCATAAGTGAAGGAGAAATAAAATACTTTACAGACAAGCAAATGCTGAGAGATTTTGTCACCACCAGGCCTGCCCTAAAAGAGCTCCTGAAGGAAGCGCTAAACATGGAAAGGCACAACCGGTACCAGCCACTGCAAAATCATGCCAAAATTTAAAGACCATCGAGACTAGGAAGAGACTGCATCAACTAACGAGCAAAATATCCAGCTAACATCATAATGACAGGATCAAATTCACACATAACAATATTAACTTTAAATGTAAATGGACTAAATGCTCCAATTAAAAGACACAGACTGGCAAATTGGATAAAGACTCAAGACCCATCAGTGTGCTGTATTCAGGAAACCCATCTCACGTGCAGAGACACACATAGGCTCAAAATAAAAGGATGGAGGAAGATCTACCAAGCAAATGGAAAACAAAAAAAGGCAGGGGTTGCAATCCTAGTCTCTGATAAAACAGACTTTAAACCAACAAAGATCAAAAGAGACAAAGAAGGCCATTACATAATGGTAAAGGGATTAATTCAACAAGAAGAGCTAACTATCCTAAATATATATGCACCCAATACGGGAGCACCCAGATTCATAAAGCAAGTCCTGAGTGACCTACAAAGAGACTTAGACTCCCACACATTAATAATGGGAGACTTTAACACCCCACTGTCAACATTAGACAGATCAACAAGACAGAAAGTCAACAAGGATACCCAGGAATTGAACTCAGCTCTGCACCAAGCGGACCTAATAGACATCTACAGAACTCTCCACCCCAAATCAACAGAATATACATTTTTTTCAGCACCACACCACACCTATTCCAAAATTGACCATATACTTCGAAGTAAAGCTCTCCTCAATAAATGTAAAAGAACAGAAATTGTAACAAACTGTCTCTCAGATCACAGTGCAATCAAGCTAGAACTCAGGATTAAGAATCTCACTCAAAACCGCTCAACTACGTGGAAACTGAACAACCTGCTCCTGAATGACTACTGGGTACATAACGAAATGAAGGCAGAAATAAAGATGTTCTTTGAAACCAACGAGAACCAAGACACAACATACCAGAATCTCTGGGATGCATTCAAAGCAGTGTGTAGAGGGAAATTTATAGCACTACATGCCCACAAGAGAAAGCAGGAAAGATCCAAAATTGACACCCTAACATCACAATTAAAAGAACTAGAAAAGCAAGAGCAAACACATTCAAAAGCTAGCAGAAGGCAAGAAATAACTAAAATCAGAGCAGAACTGAAGGAAATAGAGACACAAAAAACCCTTCAAAAAATAAATGAATCCAGGAGCTGGTTTTTGGAAAGGATCAACAAAATTGATAGACCGCTAGCAAGATTAATAAAGAAAAATAGAGATAAGAATCAAATAGATGCAATAAAAAATGATTAAGGGGATATCACCACCGATCCCACAGAAATACAAACTACCATCAGAGAATACTATAAACACCTCTATGCAAATAAACTAGAAAATCTAGAAGAAATGGATAAATTCCTCAACACATACACCCTCCCAAGACTAAACCAGGAAGAAGTTGAATCTCTGAATAGACCAATAACAGGAGCTGAAATTGTGGCAATAATCAATAGCTTACCAACCAAAAAAAGTCCAGGACCAGATAGGTTCACAGCCGAATTCTACCAGAGGTACAAGGAGGAGCTGGTACCATTCCTTCTGAAACTATTCCAATCAATAGAAAAAGAGGGAATCCTCCCTAACTCATTTTATGAGGCCAGCACCATCCTGATACCAAAGCCTGGCAGAGACACAACAAAAAAAGAGAATTTTAGACCAATATCCTTGATGAACATTGATGCAAAAATCCTCAATAAAATACTGGCAAACAGAATCCACCAGCACATCAAAAAGCTTATCCACCATGATCAAGTGGGCTTCATCCCTGGGATGCAAGGCTGGTTCAATATACGCAAATCAATAAATGTAATCCAGCATATAAACAGAACCAAAGACAAAAACCACATGATTATCTCAATACATGCAGAAAAGGCCTTTGACAAAATTCAACAACCCTTCATGCTAAAAACTCTCGATAAATTAGGAATTGATGGGACGTATCTCAAAATAATAAGAGCTATTTATGACAAACCCACAGCCAATATCATACTGAATGGGCAAAAACTGGAAGCATTCCCTTTGAAAACTGGCACAAGACAGGGATGCCCTCTCTCACCACTTCTATTCAACATAGTGTTGGAAGTTCTGGCCAGGGCAATTAGGCAGGAGAAGGAAATCAAGGGTATTCAATTAGGAAAAGAGGAAGTCAAATTGTCCCTGTTTGCAGATGACATGATAGTATATCTAGAAAACCCCATTGTCTCAGCCCAAAATCTCCTTAAGCTGATAAGCAACTTCAGCAAAGTCTCAGGATACAAAATCAATGTGCAAAAATCAGAAGCATTCTTATACATCAATAACAGACAAACAGAGAGCCAAATCATGAGTGAACTCCCATTCACAATTGCTTCAAAGAGAATAAAATACCTAGGAATCCAACTTACAAGGGATGTGAAAGACCTCTTCAAGGAGAACTACAAACCACTGCTCAAGGAAATAAAAGAGGATACAAACAAATGGAAGAACATTCCATGCTCATGGGTAGGAAGAATCAATATCATGAAAATGGCCATCCTTCCCAAGGTAATTTACAGATTCAATGCCATCCCCATCAAGCTACCAATGACTTTCTTCACAGTATTGGAAAAAACTACTTTAAAGTTCATATGGAACCAAAAAGAGCCCGCATCACCAAGTCAATCCTAAGCCAAAAGAACAAAGCTGGAGGCATCACACTACCTGACTTCAAACTATACTACAAGGCTACAGTAACCAAAACAGCATGGTACTGGTACCAAAACAGAGATATAGATCAATGGAACAGAACAGAGCCGTCAGAAATAATGCCACATATCTACAAGTATCTGATCTTTGACAAACCTGACAAAAACAAGAAATGGGGAAAGGATTCCCTATTTAATAAATGGTGCTGGGAAAACTGGCTAGCCATATGTAGAAAGCTGAAACTGGATCCCTTCCTTACACCTTATACAAAAATCAATTCAAGATGGATTAAAGACTTAAACGTTAGACCTAAAACCATAAAAACCCTAGAAGAAAACCTAGGCATTACCATTCAGGACATAGGCATGGGCAAGGACTTCATGTCTAAAACACCAAAAGCAATGGCAACAAAAGCCAAAATTGACAAATGGGATCTAATTAAACTAAAGAGCTTCTGCACAGCAAAGGAAACTACCATCAGAGTGAACAGGCAACCTACGAAATGGGAGAAAATTTTCGCAACCTACTCATCTGACAAAGGGCTAAGATCCAGAATCTACAATGAACTCCAACAAATTTACAAGAAAAAAACAAACAACCCCATCAAAAAGTGGGCGAAGGACATGAACAGACACTTCTCAAAAGAAGACTTTTATGCAGCCAAAAAACACATGAAAAAATGCTCACCATCACTGGCCATCAGAGAAATGCAAATCAAAACCACAATGAGATACCATCTCACACCAGTTAGAATGGCAATCATTAAAAAGTCAGGAAACAACAGGTGCTGGAGAGGATGTGGAGAAATAGGAACACTTTTACACTGTTGGTGGGACTGTAAACTAGTTCAACCCTTGTGGAAGTCAGTGTGGCGATTCCTCAGGGATCTAGAACTAGAAATTCCATTCGACCCAGCCATCCCATTACTGGGTATATACCCAAAGGACTATAAATCATGCTGCTATAAAGACACATGCACACGTATGTTTATTGCGGCATTATTCACAATAGCAAAGACTTGGAACCAACCCAAATGTCCAACAATGATAGACTGGATTAAGAAAATGTGGCACATATACACCATGGAATACTATGCAGCCATAAAAAATGATGAGTTCGTGTCCTTTGTAGGGACATGGATGAAATTGGAAACCATCATTCTCAGTAAACTATCGCAAGAACAAAAAACCAAACACCGCATATTCTCACTCATAGGTGGGAATTGAACAATGAGAACACATGGACACAGGAAGGGGAACATCACACTTCGGGGACTGTTGTGGGGTGGGGGAGGGGGGAAGGATAGCATTGGGAGATATACCTAATGCTAGATGACGAGTTGGTGGGTGCAGCGCACCAGCATGGCACATGTATACATGTGTAACTTACCTGCACATTGCGCACATGTACTATAAAACCTAAAGTATAATAATAATAATAATAATAATAATAATAATAAAAGAAAAAAAAAGAAGAAAAAAAAAGAATTACTATTCTGCTAAGTGCCTAGGCCATTTTCTTAGAAGAAACAAATAAGCACTCTGTAACAGCACATTTCGAAGACTGATAATAAAATTTTCAGTCCATAGCAGTATAATAAATGTATCATTAACTCTTTGTAACTAACAAAGATATTTAAGATGGAAGAAAAAATGTTTTGGGTTTCTTCATTTTGTTTTTCTGTAATTATCTGCAAAATGTTTAAAGCCTTAGCAAATTTTAATAATAGTCCTGTGAATGACCCCATTAATCCAAAGGCTAAACTGGGTGAAGCCTAAATAATCATCTTGTATGTCTTTATATCTTGAGTGGTAAACAGAATAAAGTTCTACAACTTGGAATATTTTGAACAATTATAAGCAACAAACTCCAAGCATTAGCTGTGCCTGGATTGGTGAAAACTTGAGTGACAGTACTTGTTAATACAGTTCATCATCTCTCTCTCTTTCCTTCTCTCAAAAGAATATAACATTTTTAATATTCTAAAAGAATATATTAAGCAAATGTAAGAAGATACATATACATATTCATATAAGTTAGGTTCTTACATTTGCTTAATATATCATATTCTTTTTTATATGTAAAAGAATATATCATTAATATATCATATTCTTGTATATACTCATATATACACAATATGTATATTCTTTTATATATAAAAACATATATACACATATATAAAACAAATATATACATATATACACATATATATGAAAACATATATACATAAATATACATATATATATAATTCAGTGGCAAACACAATTGATAGCAATTTCTCACTTCAAAAATTCACATCTCTGAAGAGGGTAAAGTAGATGTTTCCACACTGAATTTCTAGTAATAATAATATTTATGTTTACTTAATTTGATGTAATCATCATCCAGCAGATAATCAATATATTTCCATCTTCCAACTCCTACTTATCCAAACTTTGACAAAAATGATCCATGTTGTTTATAACAGATAACTTTTTCTAGTCAACAATACGCTTACCACATAAAATATCCATGAAATTGGGACCTGGGCATTATTATCTCTCTATCAAGTTTGGTTTCCTTATTATTGTTTAATGTTAATTTTCTTTTCCAGAAGGCTCATCTGAATATATTTTTAATATTAGCGTGTTTTTAAAAAAAAATACGTCCTTGACTCCAGCTTGCCAGTTATACATCTCATCTGGACCAGAGTTGGTAATATATTTTCATGTTATTTTTCTGTGATACAGTGTCCTGAATCTGTCAACAGTCCATAACTTATCTCTATATATGACAGAATTAAGAGGGAGCTCCAAGACATCAGCAGGTGTAAACCCAATTTTGTAAGATCAATCCATTACTATCTAAAAACTATAAATAGAGAAGAGTAGATGAGACACATTTTTTTTTCCATTGCAGTGGACAAGAGCAAGGCTAGAGGACGTTATAAAGTATTTGATCATGTATGTCAAGACGAAGAATGTATGAATTATGTAGTCTTACCAAAATTAACTGTATCCTATATATGTTACCAAAAAGTCACATACTAATAAGAAAAAATATATATTAAAGAATCATGAGAGATCTCAAAATAAAATTACTTTCTCCAGTTACGTAATATTTTCAAAAGCATAATTTTGATTTCTTTATAAACTTAGAATCCTTTATTAATTCAGTTTTCTTCAAATTTGACTTATATATTGCAATTTCATTTGACTAACTACTTTTTAATTCCATTAACATTTTCACCTGAACTCAAGTCTGAAAAATAATTTTGAATGAACATTTAGAATGAAGTTCATGTGGAAACTAACAAACAGAACCCGAAACAAAATGAATTCTGTATTTCAGAAGTAAAGCATCCTTTTCATAAAGGAAATAAAATATTTTCCTGCACGGAAAATAATAGTGTTTCAATGAAGGATACTAATAAATTTCACTAGCATAAATATAAATGGAAACAAGAAAAAGAGGTAACATAAAAATCATAGTGCATATTCATGATATTAAGAGAAGTCTCATGCATTAATGTTTAGGAAGGTAGATAAAGATAGACTATTGTGTTTAAGTATATGGGTTTTTTTAAATTTAAGATCATATTCTTCCAATTTGGTGGCAGTTTTAAGTCTGTATTTGATAGAATAAATGTTGTTTTTGTCTAATGTTACAATGAAAGGCAGTTTCATATACTCCAGATTTTTTGATAAATATATTAGGATAATGACCAGTAACCTCTACATAATGTTTTATGACTGGTGACCTAACAGTGAGCAGATTATAACCAGAGGATTCTGGAAGAAGAAAGGCAAAAATATTCCCTTAGAAAAACAAATGTTTCGATCATCTCTACTGATGAGTGCTCTCTTCAAGTATTTTCTGAGTACTTACTGTGTTTTACATCTATGTTAGTGGTAAGAGTACAGTGGAGGAAATATCCTGCCACTCTGTCAAGAACAGGCTATGGATCTAACATGATATTGGGGAAACCACCCCCCCCCCCCCCCCCCCAGCGGAACGATGCAAGCCGAAATTCATACCAAGCCTTCAGAAATCTTGTTTGCTTTCCTTGGCAGTGCACCAGCCTGACTCCATCTAAACAATGGTCTTCTCTTTAACTTCTGTTCCTCTTTTGTGATATTAATTCATTTATTCTTTAGTATATGTCAGCACACTTCTGTTGGAAGATGAGCTCTTTTAATTTTGGAACTCTTTTTAATTTGTTTCCACTTCACAACTCCCTGACATTCTTAGACAATTATAATGGTTGGTTTTATTTATATATATATATGTGTGTGTGTGTGTGTGTATATATACATATATATACGTATATATACACACATATATGCGTATATATATACGTATATATACACGCATATATATGTGTGTATATATACGTATATATATATACACACACACACACATATATATATATAGGCTAATGGATTACTTATTTCAGACATAAAGCCCTGAACAAGTTTGAACTAGTCACACCAACAAACTGAACTGATAAAAATGCCTGCCTTAGAAGACAAAAAATAGCACAGAAGAGAAAACAGGCCACAGAATTTCCTCATTAAGGATCTTCTAGGGCCAAAGTATATCATATTATCGTCTATCAGTTGTCTTTATTAGCATGTAAATCAGAGATAAAGAGTGAAAGTGTAGTGTCACTTCAAGCTCTGACTCCTAAACAAAGAAAAGATCCTGAATGGACTACATCTAAAATGTAAAATAGCAGTAAAGAAGAAAACATGTCTGGCCATACCATATGTGAAGGAAATGTTTAACATTAAAGTTAAGACAATAAAACTTAAATTTCCCATGAAATGAACTCTAGAGGGGACAACAAATAATTTGCAATCTTCATGAAGTGGCTCGTCTCATGAAACAGAAGTATTGCTAAACACTAGTTATCATTTGAGTGATTCCACAAAGAATTTCCCACTAAAAATACTTAGTTTTTATATCATGGAATACATAGTCACCATTTATGAAATATGTATTTAAAAGAATAAATGAACATATATTAAATTTAAAAACAATTAACAAAGAAAATGGTTGTATTTATTTTCCTGAATTTACCTGATATTTACTTGGGATACTGAATATGAAAACGTGACATCAATGATTCTAACTTCCTAAAAAATATATTTACTGCTTGTAAGAGTAATCATTTCAGAAAGCAAAATTGTTAGTATGATGAAAAAAGAAATGAAAAGAACTTGGGTAGCTTCTCTGCTTTTTACCTGAAGCTTCTCATTTACTTTGAAGGAACAGGGAGTGGGGAGGCTGGATTAGTGGACCTCCCTACCAACTTGCACAAGGATGATGAATAGGGAAAAAGATTCAAAGTTTTGGCCACTATCATACTATTTACTGTTTACTTCATCCTCCTCATACCTTGGTTTAAAATGCAGGACAGGCATACAAAAGCTAACAAGGGTGGGAGGAAAGCAATCAATGAGTGAATAAGCTGTGAAATAATCTGGTAAGAATCCTGATTTAGAAAATCATTTTTTAAAATTACGTATCTTATAATCACACGTAAAATATTTTCAATGGCTTGAGATAAATGGGATCAGAATTCTATAATCATTCAATAATATTAAGTCCCTTTAGTAGCTAGAGGGAAATTGGATTTGCTGATTGATTGATCGATTGATTGTCTACGGCATTTGCATCAGCCGAGATCTAGTTGGGAATACAGAGAGAATTTAACATGGGGAATTGTTAATTGTTGGAGGACTGAAGGTACAAACAAAAAGTGAGAAAAAGACAGAAAGAAAAAGGACACTGATGTAGCCTAGTAATGAAAAATTGCGAGAAAAACTAGAATACCTGTATAGCTTAGGAAACAGAAGGAAGGATTTCGGGGTTATCAGAAACTAAAAGTCTGGCACAGAGCCCTATGGAATTGGGACTCAGCCTTCTACGGAAAGGAAACTGACTGGCGACTCTTGGTAACTCCAAGGGAGAGTGATGAAACTGATTCCAGGAATGCAAAAAAGAAACCAAGAAACTGGCACTGCAACCAGCAAATGGCTGCTGCCAGGATGAAGTGCCATTGCTGCAGCAACCCTGAAAGGAACGGACTGCAAAGCCGGACGCAGTAGCTCCCCTCACCCCGCCATTCGGTCTCCCTCTAGCGTGCCCTGCTGGCCAAACTTAATAAGAAGCCAGATGGCAAAGCGGATATGCAGAGCGCTGAGACTAGCCCGGGAATCACAAAGCTGGTGGGTTTGGAGCTGAAAGATAACAGCTTAAAAACTGGCACTGACGTTGAATTAAGGAAATTAAGATGTGATAACTGATAAGAATTCTTTCATTCTAAATCATAATATTATTCTGTGGAAAAAACAAGCTGAGGTACCGACTCCAGAAATAGCGCTGAGCCTGTCCAGAGGCTAGATGGCTGGGGACTTCTGAGAGCAACAGAAAAGATGAAAATGTTCAAAGCACAATTTTGTCATCTGATCTCCTTTTTTGAGTCTCCTTTGAAAAGAATCACTTCCTCGGTGATTCAGTGACATTCTCTATAAAACTGTACTGACTTTTTACCCTACTCTACACTATATATAAATATAAGCCGAAACCACATAGGACCTGGCTATATTTGGTATGCCTCATCTATCATGGATAGTTAATTTGTGCATTCATCTTTTAAAACTAATAATGAATTTCTAAAACCTTTTAAACGGGCTTAAGTTTTGTAATCCATTTACTGAACATGCCTGCAATGAAAAATTAATTATTAAACAAGAGCCTTGGGAGGACATCATCGGCCTTGTCACCCACGCACTTGATTGATAACATGTCAGTTTCCAGACCACGGAGGGCGCTGACAACTCTCAAATTTAAACCCGGAAGGGTAATGCTAAGCATGTCATGGCATAAGTCACATTTTTAAATTATTTTTTATTAAATGTTAGATAGAATAAATTCATCCATGCCTCTCAAACTCAGCCTGATTAAATGAGCTGGCACTCTTTCAAATGTAAAGCATGGTTATGGCTTCTCAAGGGCATCGGAAACGCCGAAGCGTAAGACATGGTAAATACAAAAGGCAAAAGAGGTGGACAGTGATATATTCACAAGCACCACGGGCGAAGTGAGGTTTTTGAAACTGCTGAGGCTAATAAAACAAGGGCAGCATGGTCCCCAAATGGTAAATGCACCTGCAGTGAGAGACTCTGCTTGAGTGCTGGTGCATAAAAGTGTCCACCACTAAGGGAAAAAAACAACAGTAACAACAACAAAACCCTAAGAAACAGAAAGGAACAGCTGTAACCAATTTTCAAATCCTAAGTTTTGAGGTTGGGTTAGGAAGTTAGAATTGTTCCATGTTTGTGTCAGTTCTACCCTTTAATTTCACAAAGTTAAGATGGTTTTCTGTGACTATAAAAAAAGAAAAGAACATCTGTTATAGTGTATCTTCCTGTAGCAAAGACTACTGTTTCTCGAGCTTTTCTTCTTTCAGGCAAACCTCAATCTCATTCTATAAAAAGATTGAAAAATTATGTATATCAAATATACTCGAGCAGTTCAGAGAGAACATATCATCTGCATTACTGCTGTCTAAAAATCCTCTGATATACTGAATTCAAACCAAAAGAACCTAAATGAAGAAAACAATAATTTACTTAGACCCAACTGGGTCACAATATTTGAAAAGTGATACAGATTATTTTCACTGTGTACTATGTGTTAGTGTATTAACTTCATTTTTTTTAATAATTATTTGCAATTAACTCAGCTGATGGGCTAAACTCTCCAGAAGATACAAATATGTGAACAACACTGTCTAGTTTTGCAGAGCTTTGTATTTAATGGGAAGATACAATAAAGGAAAATGATCTGTCTTACCTGAGAGGCACAAAGAAAATGCTATGTAAACTGAATTTGGGTTCTCAGGGGAGGTTTCATTAAGAGAGTATCTTACCAGCAGGACATTTTATTGAATGTTACTATTTTTCCAGGTAGTTGGAGTACATTGGTGAATAGTTACCACTCTCTGCCCTTGTGAAGCTTGTATTCTAGTGAGTACAGGCAAATAATATTCAATACACAGTAATAGATATGTTATATGACGTGTTAGAACATTAGTGTTTAAAAAAAAGAAAAAGCACAGGATAGTTGGGATTCTGAGTTCTTCATGCCGGGAATGAGTGATTATAGTTTTAATTAGGGTGGGTGAGATGGGCCTCACTGAGAAAGAGATATTTGAAAAAAGATTCTACTACATTCTTTCAACTTTTAAACTAAGTAAATTTAACTGTTAAAGGAATAAGTAATTTGATATGTGAAGAATTTTAATAAGCATTGCTAGTGTGAGAGTATTCTAAGAAAGGAAATAGCATCAACATTATAAATTAAGTTTATGTTTATGCTCAGAGCCTAGTACTAAACTGACATACAGTAAGCACACAAAAATGTTTACTGAATAAATGTACAAGTAAACTGATAGTATTATGAAATCCCCAAATGAAAGTGTCCAAATGTGAATAGTCCTGTTTGGCTAGTGAGTGTATGGTTTCTTGCAGAATCATGAAAGAAAAAGCTAACAAGTTAGGTCGAGACCTTATTCCAAATGCAAAGTTAAAGGATTTTATAGAAAATTCATTATAGAATTGAAAACTAAGTGTTTAGCATCAAGGAAGAAAAGAACAGAGAAAAAGAGTTGTTGACAGGAATAGCATTGTGCTTTGAAGTGGTGGTTAAGTTTGATTAGATATGAAAGACACTGGAAATGTGGGAGGTGATTATTAGACTCCTAAATATTCCTTTCAAGAGATAACACAGACTTAAGGTAATATTATTATATTGGAACTTGAAAACTGGGCTATATCCAAAAGAAACTTATCCATTCATTAACGGAATCTTTTATTTGGGAAGTGTGTTCATTCATTTGCTTTGCTATAAAGGAATACCTGAGGCTGGGTAAGTCATAAAGAAAAGAGGTTTATCTGGCTTATGGTTCTACAGGCTGGACAGCAAGCATGGTCTGGCATCTACTTCTGGTGAGGGCCTCAGGAAACTTACAATTATAGCAGAAGGTGAAGGGAAGCCAGCATATCACATGGCAAGAGCAGGAGCAAGAAAGGGAGGGAGAAGGTGCCAGGCTCTTTTAAGCAACCAAATCCTATGTGAACTCATAGAGGGAGAACTCATTACCAGGAAGACAGCACCAAGCTATTCATGAGGGATGCACTCCCATGACCCAGACACCACCCATTAGGCTCATCACCAACACTGGAGGTCTGTTTTGTTTTGTTGTTTTGTTTTGTTTTGTTTCTGAGATGGAGGCTCACTCTGTTGCCCAGGCTGGAGTGCAGTGGCGCAATCTCGGCTCACTGCAACCTCCTCCTCCCGGCTTCAAGCGATTCTCCTGCCTCAGCCTCCCGAGTAGCTGGGACTACAGGTACACATCACCATGCCTAGCTAATTTTTGTATTTTTAGTAGAAATGAGGTTTCACCATGTTGGCCAGGCTGGTCTCAATCTCCTGACCTCGTGATCTGCCCACCTTGGCCTCCCAAAGAGCTGGGATTACAGGCATGAGCCACCACGCTTGGCCTGGAGGTCATATTTCAACATGAGATTTAGAGGGAAAAAAACAACCAAACCATATCAGGATGAAAAGAAAGAAAAAATAAAAATTCTGGGCCAGGTTACATGAAACACTAGAAAAGAGTGAGGATGAAACCTGTCAGTTTGTGTTTGTTTGTTTAATTCTCATAGCACTCACAATGCAATCATAAAGACATGTAGATGCAGACTGTGATTGTTGATATTATACAATGACAGTGCAAAGTGATATGAGAAAATTTTATATGAAAAATTATCTAAATTGGACACCCACTGGGGCCTTCAGGGTAAATAATGATTAATCCAGTTTACAGAATGGCAACAGTGTCCACAAGTGAGAAGAGAATGTGCCAGGGCCGAGGAACAAATCAAGGAGCTTAGAAGAGGGCAGGAATAGCAAGGAGATGATAATCTGGAGATGGTTGGTTTAAGGAGTTCTTGGAATTGAAGAAAATTAGTAGCAATGTGTCAACCAATAGAGTTGTTCTTTGGGAAACTCCATAAATGGGTCTTCAACTACCACACATGCCAATTAGCTAGTAGTTTTAAAATGTCTGTCCATAGCTCTACTCACTCTTCTGAGTTCTGTACTCTCACAATCCTACTTCCTATTGTGATTCCAACCTCTGTGTGTGTGTGTGTGTGTATCACTCAGATCAATATACTCCCAAATTAAACCTATACATCTCCCTTACTTCTTCAAACTTCCTCTTCCCCTTTTTACTTAGTTGGTGAAAGAAACAAAGTTTTCATCTCAGCAGTTGCCAAAATAAAAGAAAACATAATTCAGGCATCGTTGACTTCTCCCTCTTCCTCATAGTTAGCCAGGTCCACTTCTACTCACACATTCCTGCCAGTGGTCTCTGCAATGTCTCTTATAACCAGCCCTTACACTCAATTATCAGTTTAGTTTCTCATCAACCTTCCACTCAGACTGTTGTAATTAAATTCTAATTGTTCTTCTTTCCTTTATTCCTTGTTGTTCTTCAATTCATTCTTTCTAATGCTGCCCATGCAGTCTCTACACAATGAAAGAGCCACAAAATGTCATATTATTAAGGCTTAATTAAAAAAATTAAATAAAGAGCAACAAAATACTTCAGTCAATTGTTATCAACTACAGATATAACCCGAGATAAACCATAAACTCCTCTGAAATGCTCAGAGTCCTTTGCGATCAAAATCAACCTTCTGTCCATCCTGTAATAACAGCCATTTCCCTAGCCAATCATCCTTTAGAACATCTTCCCAAACAAATTGGGTTCTTGCCTATCTCTCTGCCTTTGCTCAGACTGTACATGTTATTCATTTGTCCTCAGTCTCACAAACAAACACTTATACTTCAAAGCCCAGTTAATATGTCATTTAATATCTAAATTCAATTAATTCAGCCTGAAATGTCAGGCAAAGTTGAGATACAGGTTTCAGTCAGCAGCAAATAGTAGAAATATTGATAATAGATGCCAGTAGAAAAGGAAGATCCCTTAAAAAAAGAAGTGAAGGAAGAAGAGCAAACCCAATTATAGTTCTAAGGACTATACTTCAAGGTTCTACATTCTTTGAATTTTTAAACTAAATATAATTAGTTTTTATACCATTAAACTAAATATATTTAACTGTTTAAGAAAAAAGTTTTTATACAGTTAAACTAAATATATTTAACTGTTAAAGGAATAGGTAACTTGACATCATTCCTATTCTTCAATCACGTTTCTAGGAAAATAAATTTCACAAATAATAGAATCAATATTTCTTTGTGCAACAAGAAACTAATACCATTCTTAATTTCTATCCATGCTAAAAAGGGGATTTCCAGATTGATTCATGACCAAGTGATTATATTCACAGTACTTTTAAATAGTGTAAAGCTAAGAAACAAATATAAAAATATTTTCTTCTGTTTTAAAATGTTACTTTCCTGATCCTTTTAAAGTGCTAAAGTCATCTATAGAAAATCTTTGTTGGTAGTTTCTGACTTGCATTCATCAAATACTTACTATGGGCCTATCAGTTTTCTAAGTATTTATTTACAAAATGGTAGATGAGGAATAGCAATTACAACTACCCACATTTCACAAAAGATTAAACCAAGACTTAGAAAGTTAAATTTCACAAAAAATTAAACCAAGACTTAGAAAGTTAAACTATCTTGCCAAAGTCACATAGCTAATAAGTTCAATACACAAATAAGTGTGTCTGATTCAAATGTTTATTTTCCAACTAGAGAGCCGATAAGCTTGTTTTTATAACAACGTACATAAATAAAAGTGGAGATTTGATGTTTGGATTAAGATTCAAATATAGTTATGTGCTTCTATTGACCACATTAATTAGTATTTAATGTAAAACAGCAAACTGATTTTCAAACTGAATTCAACACTTAAAAATTGTGTCTTGAAAGTTTTAAGAATTATGTCCTCAAAAATGATGTCACCAGTTGTAAAGGGGCAAGAATAGGGAGCTATGCCATGCTGCAGGGAATCCCAAGTTTTAGTTTGCTACTTTCTCACTACTTACAAAACAAGGGTAGAGAGAAATCCCAATAAGGGAAAAGCAGTGGCTTGTTCCCTGGCTGGCATGGTCTGAGAATGCTCTTGGTACAGCATTCTAAGTAGCTAGGAGAGAATGTCAATCCCCTTGGTTTAATTAGGACCAGTGTTGTTTGGCTGTGACTGAAAGATAGAGAGAGGGCAACATGGGATCTAAGAAACAGCAGGAACAGATGGGGCTGTGTACGCTTAGTGGGGCAGAGGGGACAGCAGAGTCCCCCAAG
Source organism: Pongo abelii (assembly GCF_028885655.2). Taxonomy (NCBI): domain Eukaryota; kingdom Metazoa; phylum Chordata; class Mammalia; order Primates; family Hominidae; genus Pongo; species Pongo abelii. The sequence continues at coordinate 72,533,428 of NC_071999.2, forward strand.
GTAACAGTGAATCCCAGGTACCCTGCTTAAGAGCAGAACCTTGAGGAGACCATCTTTGTCACTCCCAAACTTGGATATATTCGCTATATTAGGCTTCTTTCGCTTTTACTTCTTTCTTGCCTTGTTTTAATTTCTCCCAGTACAGGTAACTACATGGCAGAAAACTTGTAAGAATTTAGTCATGATCAGGAAGATTTTCAGCTTATTGATAGTTCCTGGTTCTTGTCCAAAAATGTGGGTTTCCACTGTATTGAATCACTTGTTAAATAAATATTTATTATGTGAAATACTGCCAAGAAATGTGCTCCTTGTTTTCAGAAAGAGTTACAGCCACACTAGTTATATAAGAAGTAAGCTAGTTAGATTCTCTTGTAGAATGTCTTTATCTTCAGATTTCCTTGGGGTGAAAATTTTAAAAGATTCAAAATGTTTGGTTTTATGTAAAGCCACACCACTAATTGTTAAAATATAGAAAGCAGAGTAATTATTAAGAAAAATATTTATTATTAAAAATTTAATTTGCTATGTCAATAACCTCACTATGAAACAGATATTTACTAAGGATTTTAAAGCTGCTTATATAAATTCATAAGCTAGTCAATAACTTCCTAATTAAACTCAAATTTATAAATGGATACAGTGAAGTTCTCAAAATTTATATTAAAATGCTTATGCTTATAATCTACACATATACGTGATATTGTATTTTATACTGCTAGAATGGTAATCAAATATGTTCGTCTGAATTTTTAAATTTATTAAGTCTGTCCTAAAAGTCACTATTCTGTTTTAAAATTAATTTTACAATTAATCAAGTCTAAGAATTAAATATTTACATTTCTCATTTCTCTTTTTTAAGAAGATTAAAAAAAAACCCTCACCAATTTTTAGAGATCAATAATGATCTCTGTTTTGTTTCCAAACAGGACTAGTGATGTGCTAAATCTAATTTCTCAGAACTTAACTTTCACCGAAATAAAGTTATTCTTCCTGAGAATTTAATCTTCTATGAACTTCTTTTTTTTTCTGTATATTTGCCATCCAACTCTACTTTTAATTAACAGTTTTATTTTGGTATTTTTGTCTCTAATTTAAAAATATAATAAATTGTGTTCAAAATGGGACATATTGACCAGTCCATCAATTATCAGGCTATCTGATCTGGTTCTTTTATTTTCTAGTTCTTTAACAGCAATTACTAGTATTTTTTTTCATTTTCAGCCATCTATGTCTTGGGCCTTTCTGTACTCCGTGTGTACATGGAGGCTTTTTTTATGTTTGTTTTTAATGTTAAATGTAGAAATCAAATTTAGAGATGATTTTAATGGAGCCACTAATCGGTTTATAAAATCACCTTGACCTTTACCAGACCCATTTTCCTCAGTCTCCCCATCAGACTGGTTGACCTGGTTTATTTAAGGAGCTTTCTCACAATTGTGATTGTATACACATACACATACATGGTAAGTGTATATGATTTAGAAATTCATTGTACAGAGCAAACATACTGATGTAAGTATTGTTATATGCCAAAAGCGACTTTACAAATAACTTCCTTGCAACAAAGGTCTTATCTGATTACTAAAAAGCCATTTTATATATATAAAAATACATTCTGGCCCTTTGAATTGGGCTTTGACAACTTTAAGTAATGGTAAAAAAGAAAAAAAAAAGATTCCTCTCCTTATTGCATAGTATGTTTATTATTAACATGTATTGTTATCACATTGTTTTAAGGAATTATAATGGTACAAGTTTACTTTCGCATTTCACTCTTTTATTCTATGTGAGGATATCTACACAAAATATGTTTCTTAATATTAATCAGCCCTTGATGGATACACATATTATTAGATAAATTTAGCATTTTGGGACTTTGAATGTACCTGGAAACATCACATCCAACAACTTAAATGAAGATGAAAAGAGAACCAATGTAGTATGAAGCAGGAACTTTTATTACTTCATGCACTGCCAAAGAGCCTGTCCCCACTGCAAAATTACTCATGATACACTCAAGATGTTTTACTCTCTAGTCTATTCATTATAACTACAAAATTAAATAACACTTTACAGGAACGCTTTTAATGATTGCTCCTCATTATTAGAGATAGCATAGGAAGGAAAAGCCTTTATTTTAAAAAATAGTCTCTTTAAAAGGTATATCTGTCACGAGTTTTCTATCCTGCTAGTCTCTAGGGAAGGCAGATGGATGTGCCCGTTCCCATGTGCAGGGGAAATGTAACAGACCTGACTGAGCCTCTGATAAATCTTCTCTATAGTCCCGTTAGTTTTGATGAAGTTCTTTGAGAAACTGAAAAGAGAAAAATGCCTGTGAAAAACATCCCTATTATGTAGTGTGGTGTTATCAGGACCCTGATTTATTTACTAGAAGGGATTCGGTCACAGAGGTAAAAATTAACTTTTTTTTCTTTGTTATATACATTTGCTTAGTGCAAACATATGGTTAAAAGTTTGACTATATATTGAAAGACTTTTCACAATATGATACATTAATTATCAGATTCCTTTAAAATATTCCCACAAAATATTGGCTTCTTAAATTTTTTTAAAAAAGAAATTTATAGGACAGTTGTGGTGGTTCGCACCTGTAATCCCTGCATTTTGGGAGGCCGAGCTGGGTGGATCACCTGAGGTAAGGAGTTCGAGACCAGCCTGGCCAACAAGGTGAAACCCTGTCTCCACTAAAAATCCAAAAATTAGCCAGGCGTGGTGGTGGGCGCCTGTAGTCCCAGCTACTCAGGAGGCTGAGGCAGGAGAATCGCTTGAACCCAGGAGGCAGAAGTTGCAGCAAGCTGAGATTGTGCCATTGCACTCCAGCCTGGGTGACAGAGACTCCGTCTCAAAAAAAAAAAAAAAAAAAGAAAGAAAGAAATGTATAGCATGCATTTTTGTTATAACATATTTCAAAATAAATACGTTTTAAAAATTTGGCAGTAAGCAGTACAGTATGGGCTTCCATGGAGTCCAGGTTGGAATCCAGTTTTTTCACTTGGGAAAATGTGTGAGTTTGGAAATGTTTCTTGAATTGTGTTTCAATTTTCTTAGCAGAAAGTAGATAAAGAAACAGTATCAAATTTATGGGATTTGGGGAATGATTAAATGAGATATTTTATTTAGGCCTCTTGTTATTCCTGACAAATAATAATAAATAAATGCTTTAGCTATTATTATCAGCGTTGTCCAAGCAATCTTTGAATTTTTCTCTAAATTTAAGGGAGAAAGGGGACTATTTTGAAGTGGTCCACCTAGCAATAAATATTCCTTTCCAAATTATTTTTGGGATCTTTTTCCTCCTCTCTGTAATTTAGCTGATAGAAAAGTTAAGTCCCCTTTGTAAAAAGGAGGACATAGGAGAAAGAGAACAGATACTGTGTTCCAAGTGTTTTCTATTAAAAACTATCAGTAGAGGAGAGGAATATTCAAAAATTAAGGCAAGCAGAATCACGGACATTTCTGCATGTGGGAACATCCATTTGCTTTCCCCATTGATTGAATAGAAGAGCCCCATTCCCAAAACTCTGTTCTCTTAAAAAAAAAAAAAAAGTTGTAGGAAAAGGAGTAGGGAAGAGAAGTTGTTTGGTGAAGTCAGGGGATTTTCTTTTATTATTTGAGTTCGCTTTAAATAATTGGCCACTCATTTTGAAGATTTAGGTAAGTTTTCTGGGCTAGCAACTTACTATATAAAAACAGAGCTAAGGAGGATTTTCTATGCAACAATTTCAGATAATACTTACTACTTTGTCATTAGAACTCATTCCCCACACACAGAAACACAAAAATGCACACACACTCATACTTTAAAACTTTAGGAATACCTTTCACTTTCCCCAAACATTCCGTGTATGCTCACTATGTTTGACATCCCATATCCTTGCCAGTAAACTCATCTTAAGGTCCTTGTGCCTCCTACAGTGGCAATTACACTAAATTAAACCATAATAATGGCAACGTATATATTTTAAATATCTTCCACAAATATGCTTATTTCTAATTTCCAAAGTAAAGAAATGCATTTAGCTAGGTAACAGATGATGATTGCATTTTCTCAGTGAGAGCAAAGTATGAGTAGGGTGTTTTGATATTCTTTTAATAACATAATTCTGCTTATTTCATAGGTATTTAGTCCTGCCCTATAGCCAGAATGGCCTTAGACAGAATGGCCTTTTTAGATGATTAATCTAAAAAGCTGTGGTAGGCGTCATTACATAACAGTATAAAAATTGGATCTTATAGGCCAGGTGCGGTGGCTCACGCCTGTAATCCCAGCACTTTGGGAGGCCGAGGCAGGCGGATCACGAGGTCAGGAGACCTAGAGCATCCTGGCTAACACGGTGAAACCCCGTCTCCATTACAAATACAAAAAAATTAGCCAGGCGTGGTGGCAGGTGCCTGTAGTCCCAGCTACTCTGGAGGCTGAGGCAGGAGAATGGCGTGAACCTGGGAGGCGGAGCTTGCAGTGAGCCGAGATCGCGCCACCGCACTCCAGCCTGGGTGACAGAGCAAGACTCTGTCTCAAAACAAACAAACAAAAAAATTGGATCTTATAAGGAGAAATATTATTATAACACCCTAAGTCCAAAACCTAAAAGAATTTGAAACATGGAGGATAGATTGTGGAGAAGTGTATAAAATACAAAACCGGAATAGAAATGGAAGAGGCTTCTCTGGTAATCTAGGTCATTGGTTCTGAATCTTGGCTGAAATTATCACAATTACCTGAATAATGTATCAAAAATACTGATTGCCAAGTTTCAATCTCTAAAGATTTGGTTGGTTGGATCTGGAAATAAGTATTTGTAGTCATATCCCTGGCGATTTTCTGCAGTCCCTTTCATACAGGTCCTTGCACCATAACTTAGAACTCAATGACCTAGAAGAAGAAAGCAGATTGGTAAAGGGATATATTAAAAACAGAGATGTTTTAGCTGTTTTAGTTGAATTAAGGTCATTTATTCTAAAAGTGTCTCTTTGGGAGTACTTATTTGGATGTAATTTTCATTTGTTTAGCTCCTATTATGTAGTGAACATTACTATATTTAATATATTTGATTTTATCTGATATATAGCTATATAGTATTTATTTCAATAAGATATAAGTGACTTATCTATAGTAATGACTTAATTACAATTTCATAACTTATTTATACATTTAAAGGAAAATGTAACTTCAAATATTTTTGCAAACATATAATAGAATTCCATTTTAAAGGGAAATGATGTAATTTCAAAAGGAAAATACTTTTTAAAGAACGAAAATTGATCTAAGCCTAATTTGTCCTCCAGTGTCAACATCCAAAGTATTCGCATATACTAATGCTTCAACATTACTACCAGTGTATGAACATATTACCTTGAAAAACTCCAGAGAGTATCAAAACTTATTCTGAAATATTTTTTCTGGAAAATCTTCCTAAGTATACAACAGTAGAAAGAGCTATTCTCCAAAACTTCCAAAACAGCAGTGTTTAAGGGTTGAAATAGCTAAAAGTATTTTAGAACATTGGTTCAATGTTATGGCATTGAATATTCCACAGCCACCAAAAAATATGTAAAAATGTAAAAAACATTTATAAGTATTAAAAGATAAAATTTTGAGTAAAAAACCCCAAATATGTTCCATATAGGAAGATAGTAAATCTGTTAATACATTTATGTATGAGTATAAAGACTGAAAAGAAGAGTTAAAACATATTGACAGTGGGTTTCTGAGGGGTTTTTAATATTTAATTTTAAATATAAATTTAATAACAAAATGTAAAAATTATTAGTAAAATAGTATTCATTTGGCTTTAAAATTCTTCTGCATCAGTTATTTGTAGCATAATTGAAAACATTATGGGAGCATGGGATATAGAGGAATAAGAAATAACTTAAATTCACTCATTCAGCAAAAAAGTTGTGAATCATATTGTATATTCAGGCCGTGTTTATATTGGAATTTGAATAAGAATCCTCATGTGCGTGCAGGTAATGTCCACTTTTGTTTCCATGTTCCTCATTTTGACAAGTGCTGATCAACAATTTGTGTGAACAAATCCCAGGACTGATGCATCTCTGAGTCCTTGTGCATATGGTTAACTTTTCTCCAAGTGTGTTTCCTGAATTTGAGAATGGTTGGGTTATTTGTGAATATATCTACTTTATCTCATGAAAAACATAAAATGAAAATATCTCACTACTTTTAGAACAACTGGTACATGGAAAATGCTTCTGGTCTTCTGTGATTGTACTCAATGGGAAGGCTTCAAATTGAAGCTTATTTCATCATTCATATTAGCATCCTTCATGAAACACAAATATATTTATTATGTATATACTGCAAAAGCACACATACATTTTATTAAACTTAGAATAATTTCTCATCAGTGTTAGATACAGTTGCATAGATTTGGAATAAGGGAATAAAACAAAACATAATAATATGGAACAAAATAATGAAAAGTTCTCAAAAATCCTTTGTTATTGTTTACATTCTTTTTAGCAGTTAAAATTGCTAGAGCCTATTCAAAGTTACTGGAGAGTAAAAAGCACTATAACTAACAGTGGAATTTCTTTTAAGTACTAGCTACCCACTGGGAAAAGAACTGTATCACATTTCTTTTCTATGTAAACAATTTAGGCAAGGAGAAATCAGCTAGTACACAATCTGTTGGTTTGTTTTTTGTGAGGTGAAGACTGTGTGTAATTATATATTGTTTTGTTTTATTGTTATTCGGGAAACATCCTAACTCTATATTTTCAGTCCTGGCAACAAATTCTAGTCCTCTTTACCCCATTGGCTACTACATACTTTTTACATAGATATCCCTCAGTGATAAATAAGAGTCAGCATATTGAAAACAGAATTTTCTATACTTCCTCCATCCACCAATATTATCTTTACTCTGCATCAAATCACCTCTTCTTACTTTCTCTTCTACTGTCTAAAAAGAAGTCTGGAAGCCTAGACTCATCTTAAATAAACCGTCTCCTTCTACCCAACATGTAGCAATTATATCTGGTCAATTCCTTTTTACTTACATATTTTCTTATATCCATTGTATAGCTATCAGTGTAAGAGAATCATCACTTGCCTATCTGCTTCTAATCTAGCCAATTCTGAATACCCACGGTGCACCTAAACTCCTTTCATTCATGGAGTATATCCTGAACTTACAGTCTAAATTCTCATAGAATAAGAACATTAAAATATTGAATCACAAGTTTATCACTTATTAAACGCATTCTATCGACTGTATGTAATAAAGATGAACTAAAATAATTACTACTTTTCTAAAACAAAACTATTTTATTTTTATTTTTGTATTTTTTTATTCATTACCAAACATCTTCATTATAGCAGCTCAGAGCCTAACCTTCTACACAGTGATTATCAAACATTAGCATTCATCTCAATCAACTGAGGGCCTCGTTAAAATGCAGGCTACTGGTCTCAGAGTTTCTGAATCACAAAATTTAGTGTTGGGCTCTAGAATTTGCCTTCCCAACAAGCTTGTATATGAGTCTGATGCTGGGACTGTACATTGAGAAGCACAATTCTAACACACAGTTGTAAACTGCTCTTCCAGATTTCAGAGCTGTTCATAATTTCACCCTACTTATCTCATTGTACTTAGTGCAAATTTCTTTTGCTAGATAGAGGTGGGTTTATTGGGAAATTGACACAAAAGTTGCAAGTCCCTTCATTTGTACAGGCCTCTTCAAAGTCCTTATAATTTGTATTCTTTTCTTTAAAGAGAGCTCTACAAATATATAAGCCTCAAGTCACAAAAAGCCTAGATCCTCCCCTGAATCAAGCATCTAGGATTTTTAATTAATCTCCGAGTATGTTAAATTCCTTTTCATTTCTGTGCCTTGTCTGGTCGGTACTTATTTAGTCAGGAGATTTAGCCCTCACTCTGCATTTGTTTCTCTCCCACAGCAGATTCCACCCATTGTTGACTCTCAAGACCATTTATTTATTTACTAAACGGATCTAACTCTGTTTTTATTGATGGTTAACTGCCTTGCATTGCTACTAGTTCTCTTTTTAAAAATACTTCGTATTTAGTCAAGTTTTTTTTGCTTTTAGTGTTGAATGTATTAAATACAATATAGTTATTATCAATAAAACAAAGACATGCAACAGATCACATAGTAAACACTATACATTGGAATTTTTCTGTTTAATAAAGAGATGTCCTACCAGCCTTAAAATGTAAGGAGCATGTGACTGTCTCTAAAGAGTCCAAATATAAAATCCTTTTGGATGTCACTTTACCAAACTACGTATCTGCTAATTAACTAATTGATGTTCAGGAAATGTGAAGAGCAAGTTAATCAAGTGAATTAAAATAACTATAAAAATAAAAGCTTATATTTATTGACTAATGGGTAGGTACTGTGCTAAGAGGTTTACACATATTAATATGATCTAACCTCAATTTTTCCCTAAAATTAACTACTATTATTGTTGGAGTGGTTGTTGTTTTAAGATAAAACCGAACCTAGAAAGGTTGATAAGTTCCTCAAAGTCCCCAGCTAGTATAGAATATGGATTCAAACCCCCAACTACAGGACTCCAAAGCCTTAACTTTAATTTACCTAATCAGGTAAATTAGCAGCTGTAATCCATTATACTGAGGCACAGTGGGTACCTCACCGTGGGGAAATCCTTTCAATCATTTTCTTCTCTCTATTGCCTATAAAAGCCTGTTAGGCAGGACGCTAACTTCACTTAGCTACAGCACAACAGCACCAACAGGTATATTTGGAAGTCAAGAGATCTCCAATGTCATTTTTATAGCTTTCAGACTGATATATGCCAGCTAACAGGTTTTGATGATGGCTATTATTTGATGAGTGTCCTATTAGTTCTAGAGTCTTCTGTTACTAGTTTATCCTATTCTATTTGCAATATTCTTTTTCTTAGTTGTGTATGCATTGCCCAATTCATGACAATTCTGGACTCCTGCAGTGACTTCTTGTCCTTGATGACAAAAATATACCTCAGGACATATTTACATTACAACTGGACCTTTACTAGTAATAATTGAAAGAAAAGTAATTCAAACTCAGATTAGCCACCATTGACGGGAGGTAGAAACTAGTGGGTAAAGTAAAATGTTGGATTATTTGACTTCCATTTCTCTGAAGTAGAAAGATTAGATATTTAGTTCTATTTCTCTGCCAGTTACCCTTCTATGGATTCAAAAGAATTTCACAGACATTGTGATATTTATCACTATATTCGTATGACTTAAAAGTGAGTAATACAATTTCCTACATCAATGTAAAACTACAGAAAAAGGAAATGAAGACATATGTATGACATGCTGGCAATAATTTACAAATTCTGACTGTATTTAATATAGTGCCACATTTTTTCTTCATATATCATTTGTATTGCCCCTTTTAATCATGATGTTATTTACATCAGCTCTATGATAAAGTAATGTCAAATATTTACTTATGGAACTGTCACCCCCCAGTACTTATTAGTCACACACTACGTTCAACGTAAACATGAGGAAACAGAAAAATACATGTCTATATCCTGCATTTATAGTCTAAATTCTAAGAGAACAAAAACATTATTCAAATAGTGAATTACAAATTTATCATTTATTAAATGCATTTTACCAACTGTATATCATAAAGATGAACTAAAATAATTACCACTTTTCTAAAATAAAACTATTTTATTTTATCTGGGAGATGGGAAATTTGCCAGAATGCTTTTCATTAGATATCTGTTAAATTAATACCTTAGCTGTCACTCTACTACTGAGAAGCATTATTCGTATGCCAAAAATGAAATATCTTCTGTACAGCACCTACCCATCACAGTAATGCAAGAGACTGTGTCCCATATGAAACATCACTAGAACATTGTAATAGGACCTGAGGCATTTCATTTTTAATTAGAGAAGCATCAAAAAGACTAATCAAATTAAACATAACAGTACTAACAGATTAAATAACCTATTTGGAGTGAGTCATGCATAATGGTTGGACAGCTGAATATTGTAGGCTGCTTTTCTTAAAATTATCCTGCAAAAATGTTTTGGTCTTGAAGGGGATGTTCACATTTAGATCACTTGTTCCTTGAAAATATGACTAGGTGGCTACTAATATCGGTAAACCTGTCCTCTCAAATAATGAAGCACCTATTTTGAAATTCATCTTTCTTTTACTCAGCAAAAACAGCACTCTTCTTTATAGCTTTATAAACAGAACACATTTCATTTCAATTATCTGTTAAAGCATGAAACTAAGGATAAATACATGACCTTGCCTTGAATAGAGTATCCTATGTAGAGCAGTAACTTGTTTCTTTTTCTTCACTTGCTTCCTGCCTTCCTTCCTTTCTTCCTTTTTCTTTCTTTCTTTGGCAAATCTGAAATCATTCTACTTGTTTCTTTTTCTTCACTTGCTTCCTGCCTTCCTTCCTTTCTTCCTTTTTCTTTCTTTCTTTGGCAAATCTGAAATCATTCTACTTGTTTCTTTTTCTTCACTTGCTTCCTGCCTTCCTTCCTTTCTTCCTTTTTCTTTCTTTCTTTGGCAAATCTGAAATCATTCTACGGTTTCTTTAATGTTTTATTCAAAGAACCAAATTTGAAAGAATTGATGTTAAAAGATTTTTAAATGGTGATTCTATTGTTACTTGTTGAATAGAATATTAAACTATTAGAAATTCAATAAATGTAACCTTATAAATTATAAAAATTATAAAATATATTTAGTATTTTAATAATGTGCATGCGTGTGTGTATGTGTGAGAGAAAGAGAGATAAAAAGTAAGAGTAAACCTGGACATCATGTTTTCTCCAGTGATTTACGTTCTTTTTCAAGGCACAACAAGTTATTATCCAACAATATTTAATTACTTTGTCTAATTTTTCATTGATGCAAGAAAGAAAGAAAAAACAACAAAAACAAAATAAATGGTGGGACCTCAAGATTTGTCCTGATGAATGAACACTGATAAGAAAATTCTGAATCATTGTTCCACCCAGTTAATACTATTAATGGACTAATGAACAGCAAGACTACAAATACGTTGAATGGTTAGTGAGTCACATTTTTTTCCATCTCATGAACAGAAAAGACTTCTGCCCCCATAATTGGGATGGTTCCTGCCCTCCCCTCCTCCAACTAAATCAAACAGTTAATGCTAAAACACTCAAAATAGACAAATATTTCCTTTTTTATGTAAAACGATTAAAGAGTCACACTGTAGCAAAAATTCTGAAGTGTCACTATATCATAAAAGGCCCAGAAGATCAATTGCAGCGGACCTAAGTGTAAATTGGCTGGCATTAGACATCTTGGAGAAAAGAGCACTCTTCTCAGACCTCATGGAGATAATTAGGCCCAATTACTAGGTGAAGTCGCTGTACTCATTTAAGACTCAGACAATGTGTCAATGTGTGCATGTGTGTGTGTGTTCCATAAAAATTATGGCATAACAAAATTATAGCTGTGATCATATACTAGTCTTTTTTATTAATAACATTTCCATGATTAGAAAAGTGATACATAGTCACTGCAAAAATTTTAGAGTATCTAGGTGAATGTATTGGAAAAACGTAAATCACCCATGAAATCACCACTCAGAAGTAACCAGCGCTAAAACCCTATTACAGTTATTCGAGGCCATATCCTAAACATATGCTTGTTTTTTAACGTAACACACACACACATACACACACACACACAATCCTACACATATTTCCCCTTCCTGAAATATAGATCATACTTTTATATTCTATTTTTTGTTCATTAACTTTATGACATAAACATTTTATCCTCTATCATTGAATGTTAAATTTTAAAAAATCATGATTTCATCTTCTGGATGTAGATTTATTTAACCACCTATCTGTGGTAAACAGCTGCATGCATAATTTTTTATCCATATCTCTGATTATTTTCAATGATATAAGCACCTGGATGTCAATTAAATTTTTGATTTTTATATACTATAATTATAACACAATGCTTTATTTAAATATATCATTGAAACTTATGCTTCATGACCACATAACCTATTATTTGTACATAGACTGAGCCTGCTCACTTATCATTCCTCAGATGATGGCCTCATTCATCCTTAATTGGTTGTCCTTGGATATTGTTGATGGAGAAGAAAAAAAAATCAAAGATTAAATAGGAAAAATACAACGTCCCATATAAAAACAATTCTAGATTTGAGAAAAACAGGTTTAACATAAGACTATTGACCTTAACTATGAAGAAAACAGACAAGAGGGGAAAGGCCGTGAGAGCAGATGACAGAGAGTACCAGAACAATTGTTATCATCACGAGATAAGCATCATCTGTGTCCCATGCTCTTGTCCTAATTCTCAGGGTAACCCAACACTCTGGCCCTCAGCCTATTTCAAACTCTGTTTACTTGTTCTTCAGAAACTTTTCTGCTTCCTTCGTATTGAAGGTGTTTAAAAACAGAGATCAAAACATATATTTTCCCATTCAAATATGAAACTAGTCAGAACTCTTTTGCTTTCATTAAATCTAGGCAATTTATTTGTCCCCACTAAAAGAAGAATTACTTTCTGTAAAGTGATAGTAATACTAGCTTACAATATACACTTTTTACTAAAATACTGTCCCCAAACAGCTCTTCTGAGCCTGGCTAGTAAGTAAGATTGTCTTATATTGATGCCTTTTGTAGAAACAAAGAACTAGCAATATGTAGAGGTAGAAACTGCAACAGGTAGCCCAGGCACAGTCTTATACTGGATGCTCTCATATTGCTTTCCTTGCATAATATCCTTTTAAGTTGATGGTGTCTTCTATAACTGTTATTCACTTGTAAGAAAAAATTGGAATCTTCAGTCTTTCCCCAGAGTGTTCCCTCTATTACGCTACTTACCTGAGGTATGATTTTATGTTGATAACATCGTTGCTTTTATGTTAGTTCTACCAAGCACACTTAATCGTATCTACTTGGCTTGTTGATAACATCGTTGCTTTTATGTTAGTTCTACCAAGCACACTTAATCGTATCTACTTGGCTTTCTTTCTTATTTTCTTTAACAAGGTTCTGAGCCACACCCACTCTACTCAAAATTCTGCCCTGTCCCACACACACATAGCCAATCCTTCAGCAGGTGACCTATTTCTGTACCACTATTAACTGACTTCTTTACAGTTTCTTGGGAAGAAGTGGCCCAATTAGTTTTGAATTGTGTTTCTGATCTCCTACCCCTCCTATGATCTTATTCTCCCCTCCGAACTTCCCTTGCCTCCATCCACCATTTCTGTGCTTGTAAATGACTTAAAATATCCTCCATGTTCAAAGACCTCTTTTGAGCCTTGCTCCTCTGCAAGAAGCTGCCCCACCACTCCTTTTCTTAGTTACCAAATTTCTTGAATTAATTGTCTACCCTTTTTTTTACTCTAAAATAACCACTGCCTCCCATTTCACAGTGAATTCATAATTGTCAATTCCAAAGATCAATTCCAAAATTAGTTTTGGTCCTAATCAAGTTTTCTTGACTTCACAAATGCATTTAACAAGAGGATACTCCATATTTGTAACGATTTTCTTCTAAAACATACATGGAGATTATTGACTCCTGGCTCCTCATTTACCACCTTTTCCCACTGTCTGCATGGGTAACTCTTTTGAAGACACCCCTTTAATTGCTATTTGAGCCTGGGCCTCACTCTCTTGTGTTATCAGTCTGCACACACTCCCTGGACAGGCTCACTGGCTTCTGTGACTCTGTAAGCAGGTAAGTATCAAATCTGAAGATTTGTGGGCGAATGTGAAAAATATGGCCTGAATTTTAAGTGAGATTTGGAACGTGGGATACAGAAGATAATGAAGCTTAATTTACAAAAATCAAACTTTGTTAGTTATCCCTCCATTGAGCTTTGCTTATCCTCTCTACTTCTGGTATTTCAATGGTGTCACCACCTAGCCAGTCGCTCAACTTCGAAATCATCAAAGATGATTTGATAAATCATCTTTATCATTTGTAAATCATCAGACTTACCCTTCTTTGTTGCTATTTCTCTCAATGACTGATTTCTAATCTACTTTGCTTACCACCATCACAATTACCTTTCGAATACCTAGAATGGAACATACGTTGAACAGATTGAAAAGGCTTAAAAACTTTGATGATTCTCTCAACAGCATTCAACATCCACCTACTATTCAACTGCTTTACATGTTAGTCCCAACTTCAATTCCTAATCTCTGTTCTTGCATAATTGTTCTCTTCATTCTACCCAAGGAAAAGTAATCTCTCTTTCATCTATGTTCCTATGGCCCATTATTCCTGTCAGTAGTTATAGCTCTCAACTACTTCTGTTTTACGAAATTATTTGCATGGCTGTCCCTCCAGTGAAATTATAAGTTCCTGACTGGTAGTGGCCAAAATATTCACCTCAATTCCCACACCAGCACAATTCCTAGTAAACATTTGGAGCTCAACATATATTTTAATAGTGAATTTCAGTAATTAAAATCGTTCTGATATACCACAAGCATAACCTCATGTTTGATGAGGTTAATTCAATACCAAAACATGCCTTAGTGTAGCTTTAGGTTTATTAAAAGTTACAGCCTGCCTCAGCTTTGGAAGAATTTCAAGAATTTTCATAAGTATCGTCATGACTCCTTACACTACTCTCCATGATACTAAGTGAAAAGTATGAATATTTCTTCATAGCATAAAAAAATAAGACTAATAGAAATTAACTTACTTATCATTGTCACAAAGCCAGTGGGTGATACAGTAGGGATTAAAAACACTTACTTTGAATTTCCATTCATTAACATATTCACTCCATGAAGCATTCATTCAATAGAAACTTCCTATCTTTTTATGAGGACAAATGAGATAATGTCTGTAAAACAATTTGAGCTACTCAAGAAAAGCAGGCTATAAAAGTTAAGAGATGAATTTGATAAATTGGATTCACAAATAAGTGGATTGGCTCAAAGCCATTATAGAGAGGAAGTTATTGTCATTTTCCCAATCATCTTGCCAATTTACCTCAAGCCTTACAATCCTACAAATCTCCTATAAAGCTCAGCAAATGAACTTCTTGAAAATGAATTTTGGTCTCAATCCAGTAAATTTTATTTGTACTTTCCCCATATTCTCTCCAATAGTTCACTGACCCATTACATCACCAAAGCTACTACTTATCAAAATCAGAACACAAGCACATTTGACTTGTTTCATAGCTAATATTTTAGCAATAGTCTTATATAACGATTTGATATAAAAAGCATTTGCTCTTTTGTATTATTATACTTATGTGTAGGTTCTACTTAAGAATTCGCCATGTAAGCCTTCAAGAGTGTGCTTATCACACTGCTGTCTTTTTCAATAATAGCACCTACTACATAGGACCCAAGGGCACCCATTAAATGCTCAGTGATATTTTCTACTAGGGTTTTTTTTTCCTCTGAGAGCATTTCCAGCACTCTCAGAAGGGCAATACAATCAATGTGCAACCTCCAATAGTTCTGAACTTAACAATGTGGATGCTATTGAAATAGCCATAGTGTATGGAAAAGAAGTTGCTGATACATCGAGCAAATGTGTATCATACATAGGCCAGACAAAGCTGACCATGTCCTGTCTTACACTGTTTAGAAAAATTTAGGGCAGAAGTTGAACAGAAATAGAGTAGAATTCAATTTGATTTTATAAGTAAACTCTGCTCCAAGAAATGTGCCTCTCTATGTATAAACCAAAAATGCAATTTAAACAACACAATACATTTCAGATTTCTGAACATTCATTCGGTTTTACTATAAATGAAGTTTCACTTTAAGTGAATTATACCATCACTTTTGGGAATCTAAATAAATCTCACTCTCTAAGCAATTTACAGGCATTGATATTCCCTAACAGTTTAAAATACCCCTGTTTACAAGAATAAGGCAGATGGGCACCAGCAGATGGGCACCATGAGGGGAAAGGGAGTGGTACCCACCTGTTACTGTATGTGTGCCCATGATCCCAGGTTTACTGGGTAGATGGTTCTATTTTTAAATTTTTGTCTCAAATATGAAAGAGAAATAGGATAAATGATATTTTTAACATTTTTACTATTTTAGTATTTTTAGAACTTAATTATATCCCAAATGTAATATGCAAATGTTACTGTTAGTAACAACTTCCTCCAAAACAAGAGGAACAAAATCTCTCCAGGAATTTTAAAAAATCATTGCAATGAACAGTCTATGGGTAATTAAAATAGTGCACACAAATTTATCAATGTGGTAAATCAGGACAAAAATTTTAAACATTTTTGCTGTACGCAGAGAAAAATTACACATCCAATAATCTCAGAGAAGTACTCCATAAAGTACATATTAATTTAGAACCAACAGTATAGGTGAAGAAAATAACATTATTAAAGACCCAGAGATATACACCTCAGCTGGACTTAAGAACAAATATTTGGACACAGGCACATGTCTTTCTTGTTCAGTTAATTTTTTTGATTTTACAAATTTTTCTTTGATTAGAAGCAATTCACCTATCAGTAACATGCAATATATTTTTCCCATGTTACCATTCTCGGACACTATCTTGTAATAGCTGAAATGGGTCACAAATTCATTCAGCAAATATTAATTGCTAATTATGTGCAAATTATATTGGAGATATGAAAAGCTATCTGAAGTAAATAACATCAGAGTTGTAAATGAACTTGCAATTTAGTTAGAAAAGAGTCATAAATGGGTAAATTAATTGATTAATATTGCATTTTTCAAAAGAAACATAAATAAATAAAATGTATGACTTAAGATACAGCCAGGCATGGTGGCTCATGCCTGTAATCCCAGCACTTTGGGAGGCCGAAGGGGATGGATCACAAGGTCAAGAGATCGAGACCATCCTGGTCAACATAGTGAAACCCCGTCTCTACTAAAAATACAAAAATTAGCTGGGCGTGGTGGCGTCTGCCTGTAGTCCCAGCTACTCGGAAGGCTGAGAGAGGAGAATTGCTTAAACCCAGGAGGCAGAAGTTGCAGTGAACCTAGATTGTGCCACTGCACTCCAGCCTGGTGACACAGCGAGACCCCGTCTCAAAAGAAAAAAAAAAAGGAAAAAAAAAAGATACAAGGGATAGCCAATAATGAGTTACTAAATTAAACAAATTCTCTGACAAGGCTCCCAGAAAGAAACAAACAAAAAATATGAGTCATCTCAATATCAATTTCATTGGAATGCCCCTGTTCTAGTCTCTCTCCCTCTATTCTCAATAATGCATCCTCACATACTGACGATTACATTTTCTTTCTGAAATTTAAATATGATCTTGTCACATTCACAACTCAAAACCATGATACAATTCTAGCTTAACTTATTTGACAAATAAGACCGTTTCTGATCTCATGATTTCACAAATACCCAATCTTGTAACCACTATCACCACCTGCCCTAGTTGCTTCTCACCGTTCTCTCAAGCAGAACTAAGATAATTGCAGGTCCTTGAACAGCACTTTGATTCATGTTATTATTTTCTCAGAAGTTTTCTTCCACTGCTTGAAATGTCCTCCCTCACAAAGTTCTCATGAGAATCTTCCCTTCCTTCTTAAAATGCCAGTTTAAATAGTTGCCCAGGAGACCCTCCTTAACACCTTCAGGCAGTTGCTCTTTTTTTTTTTTTTGAGACGGAGTTTCGCTCTGTCGCCCAGGCTGGAGTGCAGTGGCGCGATCTCGGCTCACTGCAAGCTCCGCCTCCCGGGTTCACGCCATTCTCCTGTCTCAGCCTCCTGAGTAGCTGGGACTACAGGCGCCCGCCACCACGCCCGGCTAATTTTTTTTGTATGTTTAGTAGAGACGGGGTTTCACCGTGTTAGCCAGGATGGTCTCGATCTCCTGACCTCATGATCCGCCCGCCTCAGCCTCCCAAAGTGCTGGGATTACAGGTGTGAGCCACCGCGCTGGCCCACGCAGTTGCTCTTAAACAAACAAACAAACAAAAATCTACATATCCTACATATTGCAATCTAATATTTGCTTTTTATGCACCTCCCACAAGACTGTAGGGCTAATGAGGGAAGTCACTGTAGTCTTTCCTTGATGTGTGCTTAGGTCCTGACCATTGCCTTGTCCTTAGTAAGTGCTCAGCAAATGCTTAAGGAGATAAGGGGTAACCTCAATCTATGGTAGACTAAGGAAACTTCAGAGCTGACAGGGACGGGGATTACCTGGATGGCAGAAAAGAAGCTGTAAGAGACTCCTAGAAAGGCTAGAACAAAACTTCAAGGGCAGCAGAGGTGAGTACCAAGCACACTTCAGGGACAATGAGCAAACTCTTTTGGCTGTATTGCAGTTAACTGGGAGAGAGGACTGTCTGGATGAATCTGGATAAAGCAATTTCGATCTAATAATTTGCTGCACTGAATACACTCATTCATTCACAAAACTAAGAATTCTTTAGCTATAAAATTATTTTATGTTTGATGGACTTAATACATTTTGTACATTTCCTGCAAGTAAACCTTTGAATTTCCATAATATTTTACATTTCAGAATGAGCATGTATCAAGTTACATTATATTTTTCTTTTGAGTCTGTGTCTGTAGTATATGTTTCTGTTTTTTACCTATAAAAACTGCTTACAAACAGAATCTATCTGTGGGGAAAAAAAAGCAAAATAAACAACACAACAACAAAAGCTTTTATTAGTTTGTGTGATACTTATCTGAGTTTGATGATGCTATATTATGTATGACTTATGCCAACACATGCAACCATCTGTCCCCTCCTACCAACCATTGACAAGCTGCCATTAAATAAAAGCTGTAGTACATGAAGAGTCAAAATTATTGAATTCATTGTTCAAGTAAAGCTTTATCAGATCCATAGTAATCCAAGCAATATTTATATGTCTGAATTGCTAAACAAGCAAAATACGGGCCAGGTAGGACTGAACCCTTGAAGAAGAATCCCCACGTTAGAAGACAAAATGCAGCTATTACTTTATTCTCAAACTGATTGCAAAGGAAAAAAATTCAATAAATGACTATCCATCAATAAAGCAGCTGGAAAAGTCAAAACAGTAAAACATATAGCTGGCATGTTACTAGCTAAATCCCTGTGGGGAAAAAATGCCATGTAGATTTCAGTCAATAAACAAATATCTGAAAAGAGGTTAAATAAGTCAATCTAGCCAGTTATAATATATCATATGTGGAGTCATGGGGAGAGAATCATCATCATACCAGTAATGATGTGTCTAGTTTTAACTGGATTATATATCTGTCATCTGTTAATTCTGAATCCTATGGGATTATGGTATATTTTTATTCAGTACTTTGAGCCTACAAATCTGAATATATGAGATTTCTGTTGGTAGTTATTAGAACACCAGTGAAAATATGTATGAGAAAACTGAGGTTAAACAAGACCATTCAAACAAAGTAAATGATTAAATGCAAATGTTTTCATTATATAAACACATACATATTATAATTTGGCATTTCTATCATCTTTTTTCCTTTCTTTATGAGAAATAAAAGAAGTATATTTCTTTTTAAGAGTTTCAGTCTTCCTTTACATTTCTTGCCATTCAGTGTACAACTCATCCATAAGTTACCCAATACAGACCTCGTCAAGCTTCCAACTCACAAAGCAAAGTGACAACTGCTTATGTTATATTGCTGTACTATACAAGCACTAGCAAAGAAAGAATACTTTGCACTACCTGTAAGCCCTGTTGAAGAGCTTAAGTGGAATTCTGCAGGAACCACTCCTAGTTGCATCCAGAACATTGCCTGAGCACCAAGTACTCAGTAAATACTTAATAAATGAATGTAACAGGAAAAAAGGAATCATTAAATATTTGAATGAATACTTACATGACAAGTATTATAACTTTATTTTATTCAAGTACCCATAAAAGTTTTTGATACTAGAAAAGTATCATTGAAAGAAATTATGTAGTTTTTCTTTTATACTTCTGGGTTTAAAAGTTTATATGCCACTATGAATGTGCTCAGGCTCATGAAGGTGGATTTTTATTCTAATGATAGTGTAACTTTTTTTTTTTTTGAGACAGTCTCACTCTGTCACCCAGGCTGGAGTGCAGTGGTGCGATCTCTGCTTACTGCAACCTCCACCTCCCGGATTCAAGCAAATCTCCTGCCTCAGCCTCCTGAGTAGCTGGGATTACAGGTGCGCATCACCACACCTGGCTAATTTTTGTATTTTTAGTAGAGACAGGGTTTCACCATGTTGGCCAGGCTGGTCTCCAACTCCAGGCCTTAGGTGATTCACCTAAATCAGCCTCCCAAAGTGCTAGAAATATAGGCATGAGCCACCATGCCTGGCGATAGTGTAATTTTTAAACATAAATTATTTTTGTTTTTTCTCTCTCTATGTGTATATATATGTATGTAGGTGTGTATATAGGTGTGTATATAATATACCACTTGGATTTTTAAAATATTCACCAAGTGGAAAATTAGAAAAAATGTGTATGAAATGTGTATGATGTGATTAATTTGTATGCATTAGGGCCTAAAAATAGGAGCTTTCTTTATTTCATAAGAATGTTCCAGCTCCTAAGTCAAAGGGTGGACAAGGTGATGTTCTTTTTTTTTTTTTTTTTTGAGACAGAGTTTTGCTCTTGTTGCCCAGGCTGGAGTGCAATGGCATGATCTCGGCTCACTGCAACCTCTGCCTCCCAGGTTCAAATGGTTCTCCTGACTCAGCCTCCTGAGTAGCTGCGGTTACAGGCATGCACCACCATTCCCGGCTAATTTTATATTTTTAGTAGAGATGGGGTTTCTCCATGTTGGTCAGGCTGGTCTCGAACTCCCGACCTCAGGTGATCTGCCCACCTTGGCCTCCCAAAGTGCTGGGATTACAGGCATGAGCCACTGCGCCCAGCCAGATAATGGTCTTTAATTAGAGACTAGAATATTGAATCAAAATCACAGAAGATTATGTTATTACAGCACAACCCTCGCCTTGAAAGGTGAAAAATGTGTTAAATTACTTTGCTACTTTTCCTTTTAGCCAGGAACTATTCAATACTTTCACAAGTACCTGTTTAACTCAGCCTGCTACACTGGCCATCGTAAATAACCAAAACATGATATCTTTACTTTCTTTAAGGAAACAGTATCTTGCACTTCCAGTGTTCAGTCACATTTAATAAAGATGAATCTTTCTAGCCGTTCAACACCCTCACCTATTTTTAAAAAAGGAGGCAGAATTTTGTGTGATATTCTCTAAGTTTATAAATTGTGGTGTTCTCTCCGTTAGAGAAAAAAAGAGTATTGCTTAACAATCAGACATCAAAGGCTCCTCTCCTATGCTGAGGCTTCAGGAATGGGGTGCAATTATTGTCAAAAGGTTAAACCTATTGTTGAAGACTAGCTGCTTCAGCGCCCTGGATACTGAGTGTGACAGGTTCTGCAGGTGTACAGGTCTTTGCCTATTGATACAAATTGAATCTGAAAATAGCAATTTATTCACCAAATCAAACCAATCACTGCAATGCAGTTTTCTCTTTCAGCTCTTATTTCCAACCAACCACTTTTAACCACTTTGAAACTTCTGTTCTACAGTAACATTTCTTTTTCAGCAAGGGGTTTAGGAAAGCTATCATGAAAATCCTTTTTTTTTTTTTTTTTTTTTTTTTTTTAGCCTTCATAGCTTTGAGCCGTTCTTTTAGAAGATCATTTGTTTACAGTTACACTACTTATTCTAGGCAAAAATGATCAACACCTGTTCCAAATCAGTACTCCAGTCCCCACACTCCTTTTTCTCTTCACCACCAACTGTCATTTGCCTTCCTTTACCCATAAAAAAGCAATCACATTAGCATCCTTTGTAACACAATTTCAGGACTTCAAAGACATACCAGAAATTCTGTAGTAAAATTCTGTCTTATATATGGCAACATAATCAACTTCCAGGAAATAGGAAAGCAAATAAAATAAAGACATTTTGAAGTGGATCTTTTAATATTAACAGATACTTGAAACGACACCTAATAGCCAAGTCAAGAATTTGAAACAAGTGAATGAAAGAGAGTTTGCCTGAGGGGAAGCAAACAGAGCAAAGAACTCTCAAATTGTATCAAAGACTGGACAAATAAATTAATGCTCTTGAAGTTTGGAATCAACACGTATTCCTGGCACTTGATCAGCCTTTCCGAAGCTCCTGAATGGAGAGGCTTGCAATGGCTAACCACAGACCACAGGTTGTCGCCATGACTACAAGCAGCCAACAGGAGGAAAAAAGAAAAAGCAGTTGGGAAAGACTTAAAAACAAAGCAAGTTGGACTGAAAAAAATAAAACTTAAATGCAATTTTTAAGTGAAAAGTCAATCAGAAAGAATATAAACAAAACTCATTAAATTATATCAATAACAGACCAAACTGTACAATAAAGATGTTCCATATTATAAGGTGTTCATTCAGAGGAGAAAAAAGATGGAAGAAAAAAAAAGAAACAAGAGGAAGATGAAGAGGAGAAATAGTAACAACAGTAGCTCTGGTTGCTGTAGTTGTTTTTTGTGCCTCAGCACTTCAGACAAGTGAAACCTGCAGGCAACTATTAGCTCATGTATTAATCTAAACTCTATTAGGAAGCCACCAGAAGCTGATCTGGGTATTTTACCTTCAATTACTGGATAATTTAAAGAGACAATGGGAAAACACTTGGTCATTTAGATCAAGAGGTGTAGAAATTTACATTCTGTTGAAAACTGAAGTTGATATTAGCAAAGGTTGACCAAAAATTGGTGATTACTAAAAAGCAAACATTTGTATCAGAGTTGGGTAACTATAGTAATGCTCAATGGCCATGGGTCATCATGTCTATGTTGAGGTGTGCAGTACTCTATGGACAATGATGTACTGGAGCTGTTAATACCTTTTATGTTTTAAGAAATTTTGTGAGCCAATTATTGTATTTAGCTATTATTAAAAATAATGTATATAAACTTATCACATAATAAATTATATTTAAAATTTCTTCTTTTACTATAATTTATGCTGCTGAGTTTTTTTTCTACTTGTTGTATCTGTATGGTGGAAATAGCATATATTGGTTAGGCTGTGTGCATCCCTTCTGAACACATTCAGTGATATGACACTGGTAGCTTGAAATTAGCAATGGTGAAGTCCTTACACCATACAACCTGGCAAATACTACTTACCAGGGCTTTATTTATGGTGCAATTGATTACCTAGACTTGAGACACTGAAGAAGAAAATATTAATAATGCAGAATAAACTTAAAATGTGTCATGTCTGTTGCTATTATATTGCAAATAGTAGAAAAAATTATGAAATACTCTTTCCATATTTGAAAATAACATTTTCTGATTTAACAAAGAAGTACTCACATAATTGATGAAGGAGTGAGTTCTGAACTAAGTCTTCATTGTTTTAGTTGTTTCATCTACTTATATAAATGAAAATATTAACCAATGTGTATGTCACAAGTATATTCGTTTGTCATTTGAAGCTAATTAACAAAACTATTTTCTTTTTTTTTTAACTGAAAGTTTTTTTTTCTTTTTTTTTTTATTATTATTATTATTATTATTATTATACTTTAGGCTCTATGGTACATGTGCACAACGTGCAGGTAAGTTACATATGTATACATGTGCCATGCTGGTGCGCTGCACCCACTAACTCGTCATCTAGCATTAGGTATATCTCCCAATGCTATCCCTCCCCCCTCCCCCCACCCCACAACAGTCCCCGAAGTGTGATGTTCCCCTTCCTGTGTCCA
The DNA here is from genome assembly GCF_028885655.2 of Pongo abelii. Classification (NCBI taxonomy): domain Eukaryota; kingdom Metazoa; phylum Chordata; class Mammalia; order Primates; family Hominidae; genus Pongo; species Pongo abelii. The sequence goes on from NC_071999.2 coordinate 72,557,200, forward strand.
TGTGTTCTCATTGTTCAATTCCCACCTATGAGTGAGAATATGCGGTGTTTGGCTTTTTGTTCTTGCGATAGCAAAGACTTGGAACCAACCCAAATGTCCAACAATGATAGACTGGATTAAGAAAATGTGGCACATATACACCATGGAATACTATGCAGCCATAAAAAATGATGAGTTCACGTCCTTTGTAGGGACATGGATGAAATTGGAAATCATCATTCTCAGTAAACAAAACTATTTTCTAAGAACCAATTAGTCACATGGAATTTACCATGAAGTATATGTTATTATTTATAAATTGGGAGCTACACATTCTTTGTGTCAGTAAAATGTATAATAAATATGTGTGTGCATGTACAAACACTAAGGAAGAAGAAGAAATTATTTACTTGTGGTATTATATGCTAATTTTTTATTTTTTCTAAATACATAGGTGAAATGGTTTGGTATATTTTCTCTTGACTCTTCTGTGAAAAGCCAGGCCATGTGGTACACTTCCTTATTAGAATACTGGACAAATATAATAAAACATCAAACAACAAGTCATTTCAAATGCAATTTGTGAATGTTCAAGAAAAATGAATATGAATGTGTTTCCTTTTTCTTCATGAAGTGTTTACAAATCCCTAGTGCAATTGAGAAAGTCTTCTTTTTTTTAATGTTTCTTTTCTCTCCAGACTGCAGGAGCAAATTCAAAAATATATAATTATGACCAGGTCATTGGTATCAGAAATCAACTAAATCATCATCCCTGAAAAGAATGGCTTTGGAGTATGAATGTAATAACGATTTACATAACTTGCATTTGTTGAATATCCACTGTGTGCTAAGTTAAAAGTCATTCCATTTCAAAAACAGTATATTAAAAATTACTGGGAGAAAGGGGAGGAAGATTTGAAAAAGACTTGAGTAAATTTTTGCCAGTGTTGGGTATGTCTACTGCCTTGAAAGTAATGATGATATCACAGGTATATCCACATGTCAAACGTATCAAACTGCACTTTAAATATATGCACTTTATTCAATGTCAGTTGTACCTTAATAAATCTGTCTGAAAAGTTTCTAAAATGAAGAAGTGTAAGTTAAAGCATACTTATATATCCTTTATGCATATAAACATGTATGAATAATTATATTAGGGTTATCACCGTGTAGCTGATTTGGGGCTTACTCTTAAACTCTTCGGTGGTTATGTTCTTTTAAAAAATAACAAACACATTATCTTTTATGATATATAGGTATTCTACATTTTCAAGAAGACAAACAAAAACTACATCTAATGAATTCATTTTTAAAGTGTACCCATCAAGAAAACAAAAAATAAAGATGTTTATTAAAAGTTAGTTAACCCAAGGCTATATGACTTAATTTGTAAACTTTTCTTTTTTGTCCTTTCATCCTAAACATATTTTTCTTTCAAATAAATTACTAATATGTATTTCTTTTCACCTCGAAAATGTTTAAATATCTATTTATAATACACATACTGACACTTTAGAATAAATGAAACCTCAATTTTAATGAATAATCTATAAATTTAAACAGGAGAACTAGACATTTTGGCATCCTCAAAGAGCTTTGTTCTTTCTTAACCTAATGTAGACTGCCAGAGTTGAATTATATCAAAAAAGAGTTCTGGCAAAAATCATGTTGTTCTGTCATGAAGTTAGCTTCTAAAAATAGCCTATGTAAACTCTGCAATTTTGAATAAATTCTTAATGTATTTCCCTAACTTTATTTAATCAGTAACTTAAACACTGGTTATGCAAAAAAATAAAAATAAATGAGGACAAATATGATCTGTTGTCAAGGAACTCATAAGCAGGCCAAGAAAGACTAAAAAAGCAATTTTGATAAAATACTTAAAGAACTTTGGAAATTTTTTTTCTCATCACAAAGAAAAAGCAGAAAGGGGGATGGTGGTATCCTACTGTCATTTGTCCTTACATGAGATTTATATGTGAAAACTAAGAAGTATGAGAAAAATATAATGGCTACTTAAAAGGAATCTTAATGCAGTCTTTGCAAGTTCTCACTCTTTCTAATTTTCTAGTTCTGTAAAATATTCTATATACATTCTTATGCAGGCTCTTTCCTCAATTCTAAGGAATTATCTATCTTTTCTGATATCTCCTATGTTTTTATTTTTCTTTCCATCTCTTCTAAAAAGAGCTCTTCAGTGGTTAATCTCTTCATTCAAAAGCTCATATATCCCTACGTTCCCTAGAAAGCAGCTTCCTTTACTGGCATAATTCCCTGAATGTGTTTTAAGAGCCTTGACTAAGATGTTTTGCCTTTTAGTTTGCACTGTGCTTTTGAATGATCAATATGCATTATGGAACTAAGCTTACTCATCATTTTCTCCAATCAGGAAAACATATCAAAATTCTGACGGGAACATTTAAACATAAATAATAATACTCACCTAAAGCAACTTCTCATTACTCTCCATTTTTCTACTCCCCAACTGAAATATTTTTAGTTTTTCTATCTTATGTTTTCATCTTTTCCAGGTAAATTTTTCAATTTAATAAGTATTTTTTGAAACAAGCCAGAACACTTTATCTTCCTGTCAAAGTTATTGTATTAATAAAAATTAGCAGAAGCCTTGAAACACGCACATTATTGCAGTATTTGAGCCAGTGGCTTCTTTTGCTGGTTATGTGACTCCATTATCAGAAAGAGACTACATTTTATCTTGCAGGAGTAGATGAAGATATGTCTCATGCATATCCTGCTCTGGAGCTATAGCTTTATTTATTTATTTATTTATTTAGGAGACGGAGTCTCGCTCTGTCGCCCAGGCTGGAGTGCAGTGGCACTATATCAGTTCACTGCAACCACCACCTCCCGGGTTCAAGCTCTGGAGCTATAGCTTTAGACCAATAATGAATTATCTTCAATACACACAAATGGGCATAGTCTTAGACAATAATTGTTCTAGCAATTCAGAATTCTCAGAAGGATTTTTAAGACACGGCAGTCCATTCTAGAGTAGGTTGCTTCAACTGAGGCTAAGAGGATACTTCTACCAGAGGTCCCCTCTGTCCTGCTCTTCATCAAAAATAGTTTATAGTCACCCTACTATGCTATCAAACACTCAGACTTATTCCTTCTACCTAACTGTATGTTTGTACCCATTAACCAACCTCTCTTCATCCCCCCACCACCGACACCCACCAACACACACACCTTTCCCGGCCTCTGTTAGCCATCATTCCACTCTCTACCTTTGTAAGATCAAATGTTCTAGGTAATGGATATCCTAAATACCCCGATTTGATCATTACACCTTACATGCATGCATCAAAATATCACAGGTACCCCATAAATGAGTACAAATATTATGTATGAATAAAAGAGATTTGCTTTCTACATCTCTTTAGCACCTTCATCATGAAGGTTGAGGGTCTCAACCTTCATGTATTTAAAATTTACCTTCATCCTTCTTCCATTTGTTGAATAAAGGTGTCACCCTATGACTTAAAAAGTTAGATTTTTCATTTTTGACTATAAAGTAAAGAGTAGTAGGTATGAGAAGATCTAAAGCACCCCAACTCCTAAAGTCAGTTTATTTAGTATTTTTAACTATTCATTCACAGTAATCTATTCATACTTTAGTGACACTGATATAGGAAACAGACTAACTAGCCCTATAACTATATGCTATAGTTTCAAAAATGACGTGTTGAGAGTAAAATAAAGAAAAGGAGTTACTGCTTCCTACTAACTTTGTATTCAAAGCATAAGTAGGTGAAAAAATTGAACCATTTGCAGAAGCTTTGAGTTAGCTGTAACTAATTTGAGTTAGCTGCCTAATTTTTTTTCCAGCCATAAACGACGTTGAAAGTCGGTGTTAAGTAAAGAACCAATAATGAAACTACAGTATAATCTCAAGTTGAAAACATTCATAATTTTTGTAATCAGCAGTTATTTCTAAAATTAAATTATATACAGTGAAGTAAAAAATTATCTCATTTTCTACAATGTACCATAATAATTTCTCTCAGAATCCTTAATTCTTTTCCTACCTGTAAAATACAATTCAAATAACACCTATGTCTTTCCAAAATGTTTATTAGTCAATGTTTATAATATAATTATACAGGCCGGGTGAGGTGGTTCATGCCTGTAATCCCAGCACTTTGGTAGACAGAAGCAGGCGGGTCACTTGAGGTCTGCAGTGGTGAAACCCTGTCTCTACTAAAAATACAAAAATTAGCCAGAGGTGGTGGCACACACCTGTATTCCCAGCTACTAGGGAGGCTGAGGCAGGAGAACTGCTTGAACCTAGGAGACCAAGGTTGCAGTGAGCTGAGATTGTGCCACCGCACTCCAGGCCTGGGTGACAAAGTGAGACTCCATCTCAAATAATAAAAATAATCATCAAATAATTATACAAAATATTAGATTTTTTATTGTTGGGGTATTTTGATTTATATTTCCATTATTCATATCTGAAACATTTGCCTTTCTAGCACACTTTTATTGGAGCATTAGAAATGTTTATATTGTAGCAGATTCATTGTTTCATTGTCAAGAGAAGCTGCTTTTGAAACTATGCCTGTCAAAGATACACAGCCCTTCTGGTCTTTTATTTAGACCTCATTGATGTAGCAACTTACCAATGTTAAATTAAGAAAAAAATAATAATTTTGAAAAAATGTTCAAATAAATCTCAATAAGAGGAGGCATTCTATGGAGAGCATAGGTGCACTTGCACCAACAGAAATTTTGCAATTAGCTACTGAGCTTCCAGTGGAAAAGCCAGCAGTCATAGATTATAGATGTAAACACAAATTCTAAATGGCTTTTAAAGTTTAAATACCACTTTTTTGGGGGGGTGAGGGAAGGGCTTTGCTCTGTCACCCAGGCTGGAGTGCAGTGGCACAATCATGGCTCACTGTAGCCTACACTTCCTGGGCTCAAGCCATCTTCCCACCTCAACCTCGCAAGTAGCCGGGACTACATGTGCATGCCCCCACACATACAACTATATTTTTTTTGCCTTTTTTGTAGAAATGGGGTTTCATCATGTTGCCCAGGATGGTCTCAAACATATCAACTCAAGCCATTTGCCAGCCTAGGCCTCCCAAAGTGCTGGGATTACAGGCATGAGCCACAGTGCCCGGTCAACATCACTCTTTGTAAGAACAATTTATTAAACAAATAATTCCAGCTTAAGAGCAGTGTAGAATTGTTTGCATTTATGTAAAAATTCTTATGGATATTAACAAGAAAATTACCTCCCTTGTTCTAAGGTGCATATGCAAAACCATGGTGTTTTTATATGTTATTAGCACAGTATTGACTGAGACTCATTATGAGACTATTTGGACAAATGTCCACGCTATTTATTTTGAATTATAACCATGAAGCATTTGTATCATTAGTTTTACTATATTCATAGCACAGAATTGAAGAAGACAGTTCCTAATATATCACAAAATTGATACTGTTGCAGACAAGTTACTGAGTAACAATTTGAAGAGCTTCCCTCCTAAGCACAGTAACTGCTGTGTTTTGAAGCATTCAGTCAGTTATTATTTGCAGTTCTACCAGCATGGTTTTCACAGTTTGCAAAATCTGAGATACTGATTTCTAATAGTGGCCTATGTTTTTAGTCTGCTTGTTAAATTTTCTTCTAATTTGTTCATTTTTTTTTTTACTTATGTGATGCATAATTTAAAAAAAAAATAGGTTTGGGGGAAATACAAGCTGGAGTTACTTCCCTGGCTTTCTATCTACTTTCTCTTTCTATTCTTTCTACATCGAGGCACAGACAAGGAGGCCATAAACAGTCACCCTCAAACAATGAAAATTAAGATATTTCTCTCTCTTTGCTGTGATTACATGCTACCAATCTGTACTTCTGTTTTTATTGAATATTAAAACAGGATAATGAAATATTTTTCATAATTAGTGCTCTGGGTCACTGCAGAGAAAGTCAATGTTGAAATAAATGATAGCTTCAGGCAAGCAAGGAAAAGGTAAAAATGAAAGAGAAAAAGAAAATTTACCTATTGGTCATGAAGTGTTTTTGTAAAGTGAAAGAGAAACTGAGTTCATGTGTCATAGATAAGGTACAAAAAGACAAAAGGGAAATTTTCTTTCTTTCCCCTTTTTTCTTTCTGTACCTAAAGGAATGTTCTGTTATTCAATCTGTGAGCAAACAGATGTTGGGGTTGTATAACTTTTGCTAATCAGGGTATGTTGCTTTAAGTGTCTTTCTGCCTGGAATGACAGTCAGGTCATGATGTTGGGTGCTGTGGCAGGCATCTCATGAGGGGAGACCAAGAGAATTTTCAAAATGCTACTCCTCACAAATGCTATACTTGTACCACTAAGCCACTGACTCCAGAACTGCCAATCACTCTGCTTTCTGCAATATGAGCTTATTAAGTGTCTTTATTGCTTAAGAAAAGTTGGTTGGGTATTTTGTATACCAGAAATCATCCTGAGACTGTCTCAAGAAGCAAGATATTCAATATTCTTTGAAGGGTTGGTGCTCACTTCAAGTTAGCAATGGTAAACAAACAAACATTTATTCACTGAAGACAGCGAGGATGAGGAAGAAATTCAGACTCTGAAATTATTTTATAAGAAAATCACCAATGAAACTTACAAACTTCAAAAGGATTGTGTTTTTTCATTTATTTTTGTTTTTTGAGACAAAGTCTTGCTTTGTCGCTCAGGCTGGAGTGCAGTGGAGCAATCTTGGCTCACTGCAACCTCCGCCTTCTGGGTTCAAGTGATTCTCCTGCCTCAGCCTCCTGAGTAGCTGGGATTACAGATGCATGCCACCATGCCTGGCTAATTTTTGTATTTTTAGTAGAGACGGGCTTTCACCATGTTGGTCAGGCTGATCTCGAACTCCTGACCTTGTTATCCGCCTGCCTCAGCCCCCCAAAGTGCTGGGATTACAGGCATGAGCCACCATGCCCAGCCAGGAATGTGTTTTAATATTTATAAATAAAAAGGACAGTGATATCATCTTAAGTATGTATTATACATTATTTAATGTTTAAACAATAACATATATATGTAATGATCTAAGACCAATTCCTTAAATTTTTACCATATTGATCATGCCTATGCCATTTACACTAAAGACCTTTTAGAGTTGAAATATATAGCTGACAACCTTCCAGCATATTCAGCTAATGATGAATAAATAAAAACACAAACCAACATACATTGCATAATACGGATCTATATTTTACCCACTGCACTCTGGGCCACACATGATAGAACCAACTCTGAAGGAAAATTGTGCCAATATACCATGGCCATATTTTGGTCTATGATTTTATGCTAGAAAGTCCTTCCATTTCTTTTTTTTTTTTTTTTTAACTTTTAGTTCCAGAGGTATATGTACAGGTTTGTTCTTTAAATAAATTGTGTGTGTCATGAGAGTTTGGTGTACACAATATTTCATCACCCATTTCTTAAAATTTAGTCTGTTCAAAAATTGTTTTAACTATTTGAATTATCACTTAATGCCTATAAGTTCAGTGACATATCACTACTGAAAGTTTAGACAATTTGCACAACTCTTCAAGACAAGCCAAGAATGATACATCATACCTATGAAAAAAAGCATGTGATTGCTATATGAATATAATGGTCCCAAAATATGGCAGTTGTTCGGAAATATGGTAGCATGTACATGTATATACATGTGCATATATGCACATCTGTGTTATATAATGCTTAAAGAAAAGGAAAAGCGGATTCAATTGTTACCAAATGACTATCAACTTCATGGTGTATATGAAGCTCCAAGCTGGAGAATTTGCTCAGTCATATTATAAATAGATCTTTTGATCAAGGGTACACCACAGAATACAGTGAAAGGCAAGTAAATACTCTCCAAACTTTGCAAATCAGGTAGAGGGCATGTGTCTCTTGTCAAAAGTTCATATCAAGGTTTATTCTTATTTGGATGTGGTGCATATAGCTTTTATATGCATATAAATCACACATACATATACATACATATAATTGTAACTTCAATTTTTATCTATGGTATTTTACTCAGAATTCCCATGTGGTTGAATTATGTTTATAAAATTGACATACAGCTTTCAATTTCTTAAGTGAACACTTACAGTTGTTCATCATAACCTAATGTTTCTCTTACTTTGTGAATCTTTTAAAATTAAACTCAGAAATTAGACTTCTATGAAAACAAATACTGCTTAAAGAAATAAATATATAATTATATTAAATTTAAATGATATAGTATAATTTTATAATTAAAATTATATTATATACTAAATTTTGACATGTTAAGAAAAAAATGGGTAGTAATAATAAGGCACCCAAGGTAAATGTGAACATAAATGAACTTTTCTTGGGATCAAGGTCTCTCCCCAGCAAACTCCACAACTATTCAAAAAGCTGAAAAGATAATATAAGGAAATCTTTCACTATCTTTAAAAGATGCTCAGCTTGCTTACCAATGATGAGAATTCATCTTTACAAAGAATAATACAAATATTTAAAATGTAGCCCCAAATCCAATATTTGTCCTTGGTTGATCTTCACATTCCCTAAAAAGTTTTCATCTGGCCACACCCCAATTTTAACCTTGAAAACTTACAAAAGTAGATCATTCAAGCTGTTCCAAACAATAAAATATTTCAGGATGACAAAGAGGAACAAATATATGTTTCCAAAACTCTAATAAACTTTTTTTTCAAAATGATTACTCATGTCAGTGACCAAAATTGGAACAGCACATCAGCATTCTAGTAGAGTTACAGCCTGTTCTAAATCTTAAAAGACAAACAAAAAACATAAAGTGCCACATTTCACAATAAAAAAAATGTATTCAGATACAATTGTAGGAAGAGATTTTTTTGTTGGAGGAAAGCATGGGCATTTGAAGAAAATGTTTTCGGTACAGTGAGGTTGGTTTTTGTCCCCACTGTTTCATATTTTATCTACTTGCATAAGCTAAAGTACATTCCTCAATTCAGGTTCCAGCCATTCAAATCTCTATTCCTACATAAAGCTCTAAACCCACTAATCTCTCAGGTCTTTGATAAGTCAACACTGCAATCAATAGCTTGCTGTCTTCAGCTTCAGGTCTCAGTGGCATTCTTTGATTAATATCAGCTCTCCAGGAGAAACATAAAAATCATATCATGTGCAAGTGGATCAAACTGCCATGCAACTTCAGAAAACTGAGACATTCAAGGAAAATATGAAATAAACAGTAGTAGATAAATGTCAACTTCAGGTTTTTTGACATGTTGTTATATTTAAATTAAAGGCAATGTTATTTTGGTTCCTTACTGCTCTAAACAGGTTGGTTTTCCCTTTCAGGAGATTCTGATAAAATATATGATCATCCCTTGCCAACATTTTGAATTCCTCTTCTGTGCAGACAGCAGGGTTTATATGATAAAATTTTAATGACCATGGACCTGCATAACAATGTGAGGCACTGGCACACTTTCAATAAGTTTATGCATTTGTTAAGACTGGCATTGGGTGGTATTCTCTAAGCGGAAGCCTTCGTGGTCTGAGAAGCAGGCTTAGTAGAGATAGAAGCTGCTCCGGAGAAAGCGCCATTATCATGCAGCAGTAGTCCGGATGAAATGGAGATTTATGAATCACTGCCAAGGAAACTATATTATGGGTTGTAAATTAAAACTAGGGTTTAACATATACCCAGCACCAGGTTGGAGGATCTAGTTTTCAGATTACCCCACAGACTTAGTTAAAAGCAGCTTTAGAGTGCCCCTCAATCCCTGATTACATCCCCTTCAACTTTCCACGAAATCCTACACTATTTTCTGGTTGCAGTTTCATAGGGGCTGAGGGTTTCTAAATCTATTCAGGAGAAGTTTTGGATTTCTGTTTAACTCCTTTTCAATTCTGGGCTAAGTAGTGTTGGAAACTGGACTTTATCAATGTTAAATCACGCAGTTATATTACTCGCTCAACTTGCAACGAAATAGTTTATGAACTTGGGTTCTTGACTTACATATATACCCTCAGAGCTGAGGCTGGGGATATTTATACTTTCTGCAGCTTTACTGTATGCATTCTATAAACAAATTTAAAAATCCAACATAACTTTTCAACTCCAAAAGCGTTATTTTAAAGGATTTTTTGTTTGTTTGTTTTGTTTGTGACTCTGGCTATCTTTGTGAATTATCATGACCCAAATTGACAGAATATAAATAGAAAATTATTAAGGTTTTATTCTTGATCTACAAGTACTATCTTTCAGGAATTTTCAGGTTTATGTTGAGTACACACTGCTATTCTTTTTACATTGTGAAAATCTGACTGATACTAGGATAGCTCTTTCAGTGAGAACTGTAGTGTGGCTTTCATGTGACAGATATATTTTGAAAGTACTTTTCTGGCACCAAGAGTACTGACCAAGAGCAGAGGAATGAAAGATGGAAACTCAGATGGGTGATGGTTCAGGATTGTTCCATTTCATAAATGAAAATATATGACTGCCATACTTCAGTATATCAGCAGTGTGAAATCAACTGGACCGTATGGTAAAGAAGAAAGTTGAAAATGTGGAGGAGTCATTTATTTACTCTATAAGAACCTGGATTAATGACCAGTGAAGAAATGTTTTTCTGAGCAATAAAAATATCAGAATACTGACGTATAAAACATTTTTTGGTAATAAAAATAGTAACAAGATCATTGAAATGGAAACAGAAAGATGAGGGACGTGAAGGGAGGAAGACTATAACTATTAGAATATGGTTGTTAGATTGTCCAGTAAAGAAAATAATTGCTAGAAGTTTGACATTATGATGTAAATAACAGTTCATAAGTAAAAGATGAAAACAGCTGTTCGACTAGAGACAGAAATCACAAATGCTTTAAAACAAGTTGCACAAAACTCCACTTGGAATCAAGAACTTATCCCAAATCCAAGGAAATAGCCTTTAACATTGGATCCCAGTATAAGAAATCATTTTGGAACTTTAGAATATAAAATGAATTAAATTTGATCACATTCAGAAAAGCCACACATTTCCAACTTTTTAAAAAGATATTTTAAGATCACTATAGGCTTGAGAGAGAATAAGAATAAAGTGATGACAAACATAAATACCATATAAATAAAGTAAACTATATAAATATGTATATGTATTTAGGATTTTAGGAAAGTGTAACCTGGTATGATGTTTATAGTATTAATTTTTAATGTAATTGCTCATAATGTGATACTATAGCAAGCTGCCTAAAGAAAGATGCACATACCCTAAATCTAATTTAATTAGGTTTGAACCAAAATTAGATCCAATTTCCCAATGAAATTACAAATCTAATACTCAAAAACACCTAGCCAAGTAATCCACTCTTTTTCATACTATTGTGATATTATGCTATAATAAGTAATGTCAGTTTGATCTTTGCCCCTAGTTTCTGGCACAGAGTTCCTAAAAGCCTTGTAATATCTGGAGTGATCATGTTGACAGGAGAATCTTTTGTCATAGTATTGGGTCTTTGCCCTGGTTCCCGACACAGAGCTCCTACATTTCTTGGAATTTTGTGAGGAATAGAAGAGTTTTTTGTTCTGAGGCAAGTCTTAGCAGTCCTGTACTCTGGCTTCACCAGTCTTGGTCGCCAAAAAGACTAAACCTTGATTAGAAGCTTGGAACGTTTGACCCCACCTCCAAACACCAGGGAGGAGAGGGGGTCAGGAGATTGAATTAATTATATATTATGCCTATGTGACAAACCTTTCCTAAAAGCCTCCAGATGATGGAGTTCATGGAACTTCTGCATTGGCAAATGCATCCACGAGTCTCCAGATCCAAGGGGAATCTTATGTTGGAGATCCTTCTGGAATTGGAACTGCATCAGACCAGTCTGGTTCAACTTTTATGTAACAAGGTTGTGAGTTGTTTTTCAGTTTCCATGGACCCCCAGATTGAAGGTCCCATAACCTAAGCATGCCCAGGTGAACCCAAAATGCAACCACAGGCAGAACCTAAGTACTGGACCAAGGAGCAAGGACTGTATTAAGAGGCAGATACAGAATGGCAAGATGTAGAATCCAATCAGATCAAGTCCTGATGTTACCACACGGCATGATCCAGTCAGATCCTGGCTTCCAGCATCATTTCACTGCAAGATCCAATCAGATCACACCTCATGCCCTATGCCTATAAAACCTGGCCCAGCCCCCAGCTTGGGGAGACAGATCTGAGTGTTTCCTCTTGTCTTCTTACCAATTGACTCACAATACACCTTTCTCACTACAAAAACCCAGTGCTTTGGTGTTCAGCTTTCCATTGTGTGTGGGCAAATGGATCAGTTTTCTTTAGTGACAGAAGTTGCTCTGTGTACCTCTTCAACCTGGCTGTTTATTTGTATTTTTATTATATTTTTATAATGAATCGTAATAAGTAAAATATTGCCATGAGTTTTATGAGTTGTTCTAGCAAATTTTCAAACCTGACAAGGGAGCTTTGGCAACCTCCGACTTTGTAGCGAAGTTGAACAAAAGTGTGGGTACCCTACCTAGGCCTTGAATAACTGTGATTGGCATCTGAAGTGGGTGCAGTCTTGTGAGACTAAGAACTTCATTTGTGGTGTCTGTGCTAACTCCTCATACTATAAAAATCAAATTGAATTGTAGCTCACCTAGTTGGTATTTGTTTACAAAGTTGAGAATTGGTTGGTATGGAAAAAAGAAAAAAAAAACAAGCATTTGTTGTCAGAAATGTTACACAAACAGTCCATAATACTAAAGCACTTACACAATAGCAATCACATTAATGTGACTTGTTTACAAATATAAACATACAGATCATATTAAAAACTCAGAATTGGGCTATTTCATAATCAGTGGCCTCTTTAATCAGTATTATGGATGGAATGTTTATGTCCCCCCAGATGTATACGTTGAAACTTAGGCCCCAGTGTGACGTTCAGAGGTGGGATCTTTGGGAGGTGATTTGTTCTTGAGGGTGAATCCCTCATGCATGGGATTACTGCCTTTATAAAAGTGACCCTGAAACTGCTCGTGGTGGTAAACACCTGCTAGTCGCAGCTACTCAGGAGGCTGAGGCGGAAAGACTGTGTGAGCCCAGGAGTTCAACATCAGCCTGGGCAACAGAGCAAGACCCAGTCTCTAGAAAAAAATAAGACCTCAGAGAGCTCTCTTGCTCTCTTTCTGCCATGTGAGCATATGTACAAAGAGAAGTCAGTAGTCAAAAACCTGCAAGAAGGCCCTCATCAGAACCCAACCATGCTGACACCATCCTCCCAGACTTGTGGCCTCCAGAACTCTGAGAAATAAATTTCCATTGCTTATAAGCCACCAAGTTTATAGTACTTTGTTACAGTAGCCCAAACTGAATACGACATTTAGGTTAAATATTGAAATACAGAATGTGGTGAGGGAGTAGAGGTCAGGGATATTAGAAACAAAGAAATATTTAATAAATTTTGCTGGTAAAATTTTTTGTAATTTTGGAAAAATATGAAGTATAGTTTATAACAGTACATCAAGTTGCAGTTTGATTAAATATTAAAAATCATAAAAATATTTATTTTCATTTTGAATGGAACAAACACAATCAGGGTTCTATTGAGAATAAGAAATGAAGTCACAGATGCTAGGAAGAAAACCAAAAATATTGGCATGGCTGAAGAAAGAAATTGAGATGATTTTTGAAACTTCTTCATCCTGAATCTTTGCTCAATGGGGAGAAAAAGCAAGAATAAAAGAGGCAAGAACATTAAAAAAAAAAAGATTAGATATACCATTTTTACTAGTAATAGAATGTTGTTAAAAGGTTCTTTTTCTTACTATTTTTCCAAAGCAAAGGGTATTTTATTTCAGAACATGGATCTGCTGGACAAAGGGATGATTTGCATCCCAGGAGAGATGGGGTGGGATAGTAAGATACTTCATATGCTATTTAAATGGTGCACAATTTAAAACTATGAATTATTTCTGGAATTTTCCATAAATATTTTCAGACCATAGTTCACTGCAGGTAGTTGAAATCACAGAAAGTGAAACCATGGATAAGGAGACACCATAAGTAATGAAATTCTAAAACTTAAGTTTCAAATGAAAAGCAGTATTACTTACTGGAAAGAAATACGTAACAGGTCTTCACTTTCTCTCCCTGAAGCTGTAAAAGTCTTACCAACTTTTCCAAGACTGGATTGCTATAGTTCATCTATGAAACAGGCACCCTAAGACTGTGGCATAAAGAAATACTGACTATGGCTGGGTGCGGTGGCTCACACCTGTAATCCCAGCACTTTGGGAGGCCAAGGGAGGTGGATCATGAGGTCAGGAGATAGAGACCATCCTGGCTAACACAGTGAAACCCCGTCTCTACTAAAAACACAAAAAATTAGACGGGCGTGGTGGCAGGCACCTGTAGTCCTAGCTACTAGGGAGGCTGAGGAAGGAGAATGGCGTGAACCCAGGAGTCAGAGCTTGCAGTGAGCCAAGATCGGGCCACTGCACTCCAGCCTGGGAGACAGAGCGAGACTCCGTCTCATTAAAAAAAAAAAAAAAAAAAAAAAAAAGAAAGAAATACTGACTCTCCCATGTATTCCCTCATGTTTTCAGCCCCTTTGCCAGTTAGGCAAGACCATGTAACTAGTTCTGGTCACTGAATTGTAGTCAAAACGAAATATGTCATTTCTCATTGAGGCTATAAAAAACATTTGTACGATTCTCCATTCTCTCTTTCCATGTTTTTGCTCTTACCAAAGCCCATGTTTCTGGTGATGCATCTCCAGGATGGGAGTGTTTGGTAAGTCTGGATCCCTGACTGGCCAACTGTGTGGGATGGAGTTATTCCACAAGCATGGGGCTTGTAGCACCAAAGAGAAGTACAGTTTTATAGTATTAGTCTTCTGAGATTTGGGGGATTGTGTGTACGTGTGCGTGTTAGTCCATTTTCATACTGCTATAGAGAACTGCCCAAGACTAGGTAATTTATAAAGGAAAGAGGTTTAATTGACTACTCACAGTGCAGCATGGCTGGGGAGGCCTTAGGAAACTTACAATCATGGAGGAAGGCAAAGGGGAAACAAAGCACCTTCTTCACAAGGCAGCAGGAAGGAGAAGTGCCGAGCAAAGGGCGAAGAGCCTCTTATAAAACCATCAGATCATGCCAAAGGAGAAAAGCAATATAAAACTAGAAATCAAGATCTCAAGTATCTAATTAAAAAAAAAACCACACACACAAAACTGGCCATGGGTTATCACAAAGACAACTGCAAACAAAAGCAGTTAATTCTCTGAAATTTTCTTTTTAAACAAGTTGAGTTGATGTCATATACAGATAGCTTCTACTCTTTACATTAGCAATTGTCTTCTTACTATTCATTCAAAAATAAATATTGCTTGTCTGTTATGCACCAGGCACAATGGGAATAACAGAAATACAATGACAAATGGTGCTTAGCTCCAAGTGTCACGGTTTGGGAGAAAAACAGACAAGAAAATACTAGAATTTGTCTCATTAGATGTTCTAAGAGAAACATAGAATGACACTATGAGAACGCTGTAGAGAAAGGACCAATGCTTTCTAAGAAATGTTAGGTTAGAAATTACGTAAAAGGTAATCCCTGACAGTCTTGGAGGATTAAAAAAAAAAAGCTTGCCATACAAAACTATAAATTAGAGGGATTGCATAGAAGGAGGTGAATTTGTAAAGTCCACAAGTTGTGAGAAAATGTCATATTTAAAGAATTTTTACAAGTTTAGTATAATTGGGACATGAGACTCATACAGCAATAACCTAGGCAATGTATACAAAGTAAAAGAAAAAATGTCTTAGATGTCATGCAAAAGACTTGGAACTTTATCCTCAAGGGATAAGAAATTGCTTACAAATTTTAACCAGGAACATCGCATGCCAATATTTTATTTTAGAAAGTTCCTCTTGGAATCAGCTTGGAGATTGTATTGCTGGGGAAAAGATGAAAGGCTGAGAAAGTGATTGGCATCTATTGTAACAATCCATGTAAAGAGTGATTGTGGCATGAAGCAAGCCAGTTGAAGTCGATATATGAGGATTGTATAAATTTAAGTGATATGTAGAAGTTTGAATAAGTAAGATGTAGTGATCAGCGGGATGTGAAATGGAAAGGGGAAGAGGAAGGAGAAAAGGAGAAAATTGAAAGTTTCTTTCTCTGTGACAAAGTGGATGGTGATGCCAAATACAGAGATAAAATATATAGGAAGTAGAACATTGGAAATAATGTGATAAAATTATAGGGTCTATGGGCCAATGAGATAAAAATAAGCAATAGCTGAAATTATAGATTAAAATAATAGACAAACATCTAGGCTGATTTAAAAAGAGGAGATAAATGGCTTAAAGTGTATGGAAAAATATTGGCTCATTTAACAAGAATCCATAGTTAGAGCAAATGAGGGTTGGATTATCTGGTGGTTTAAAATGGCCAGCCAAGCTCTGTAGTGGCTTCATCAGAAATTTACTATCTTTTGTGGCCACAGGATGGCTTCCAGTATAATAATCATGATTAAATATACATAGCCTTGTTTATGCCCTGTAGGAGAGTAGTGCTGATTTTCTATACTCTGTTTTATTTATTTATTTTATTCTCCCTAAACCTCCAGGATATATGCTCTTTTAAATGCATGGAAACTTCAAACCTGGTCATTGCAGACCACTCTTCAAACTAGCTCAAATTGGTTTAGGCCAGCCAATTCCTAATTCAAGGAAAGAGGAATAGGATTAATAAGATTAACTCATTTTAACAACATTCCATCCCTGGAATGGGGGTTGTCTTGGAAGACACCCAAGCATAATAAGGGTTCTTACTGAGAATAAGGAGTGGAGTCACAGATACTAGGCAGACAACCAAAAATGTTGTCAGGGCTAAAGAAATAAATTGGGCTAATTTTTCAAACTTCTTTATCCTGAACCTTTGTTCAATAGAGAGAAAAATGGAAAAAAGCAAGAATATTTTTTAAAAAATACTCTTTGCTTCAGAAAATAGTAAGTAACCTTACAACATCTTATTACTAGTGAGGCTAGAAAGAAGAGACAAAAATTCACATCACATTTTGTATGGCTATCAAAATGATACCCCAAATGCCAATTCCACATGGCATCCTTAGCGCTTCTCAAAAGTATTCATTGCATTTCCTATGCATATGAAAGCGTGTTTGTCCACAATGTATGCACACACATGTACAAAGTGCAATGTTTCACTTATTTCTTTAGCCCCAAGAGAATTATGCCCTAAGCTTGCTCCAGGCCATCCCTTTAAAAACAAGTCTAATTCTTTCAATGGAGTACCATAAATGAAATGGAAGATGTTAAAGAATGTCCTGGGATCTTCCAAAGGCTGCTGACTTTACACTACAGTTTCACAGAGAGGAAAAGGTTGTGACTAAATCTTACTGAACATTAATTATTCAAGAATATGAGCAAATTCATGAAGGTGGTGAGGGAGTCCCTTAAGGGCAAAAATGTCAGTTTGCATCAGGATTTCAGCAGGGGACAGAAAATGAATGAAATGGGAAGGAGTAGAGAAGAAGAAACATAGAGCACAGCCCGTTAAATCTGCAGTTACTAAAAATATAAAAGATGTGTTGTGGATTATCTGGTGCAAAAATTAGGAAGATGAATCTGATATACTTCCAGATATCAGGTGAAGCAGAGATTGCACAAACATAAAAGACAGAAATGGAGCAAAGAAATGGAAATGCCAGGCTTTGGAAATTCACAAATTGTTGAGGAAAGTTTGAGACATTCACAGAATATAGAGAATTAGGGGGACAGGACAGGTTTATTCAGCTCTCCAAGAGGCAGGCTTAGCAGAGATCTGGGTGAAATTACATTAGGAACACAACCCTTTACCCAGCATCCTTATGTCATGGTCTGATCACCAACTGTAAGGCCTGATGTGATCAATGTTCTCAGTTGAGTATTTGAGCCATTCTACAGCATGACTCAGATTTCCTTTCCTATTTTATTCTTTGCTGTCCCTTACATAAATTCTATGTCCCAGCTAACCTAGATAGTTTAGCATATTGTACAATTTCCTTTCAGTCCTTTCTCTTTTCCATCACAGTCTATGTTACTTTGAGTACCTCTTTCCATCTCCACGTGTCTAGCCAATTACACCTGGTCCTTGGAGTCACTCAACAACTTTGTCTCTCTCTCCACCTCTCATTTCCACTTTAGATCACTTGGGTTTTTGCTTGATAATGCAGTGGTATTACCCAGAAACAACAACAAAAACAAACAAACAAAAAAACAGAAAAGGCTATTCTGTGACTAAAAGTAAGGTTTCAAATTACCTCAAAGGCCACTAAACTCTGGATTTTAAAATATGCTATTTAGTCATGAAATTGGAAACTCTGTCACAGTTTAGCATCAATAAGAAGTACAAGTTTTCAACGCTCTTATCATGTCTAGTAATAAAATGTAATTGAATATGATGTGAGGCTTCGAGTAACTTTCAAAAGCAGTTAACCTTAGACTCATTTTGGCAGTCCAGAACAACTTGCTATCAAACTTTGGTAATTTTTGTTCGTTGATTATTTTTTATACTTGTTCGTGTTTACTTTTATGTTCTTTTTAATCCTTATTCTTATTTTTCTCTTTATCCCTTTCCCTTCCTCCTGAATGATACTTGAGCATTTTAATAATCAATGAGAAATAAAAGGAAGAGTGTTTAACCATAACTCCTCTCATTCACCCCAAATATAAACTGAAAACATAGTTTATACTAATATTCTTCATCTCAACAGATTGTAATTCCACAGTTGGCCAGTGGCCTATGCTATTATTCAAACTATTATAATATGTTAAGAACAAAATGCCTTGAGAATATAATTATTATAAATTAAGGTACCCTGCTAGCTATGTGGGCTTCTCCAGCAGTTATAAAAATGTTGCCAAGATTACACTCTAGCAATTAGCCCCTAGTGTGGGCTGCTAATGGATTTTACACTCAGCTTTAAGTGATACATCCTAAGACTCTTTTAGAAAATAACTCTTAAAAGATGTTTTTAGATTGGATTGGGACAGACTAGCAGATCTTGGTCAATCACACAAACTTTCTTCTGTTTGATAAAATTGATAAAGCTGAGTAACATCTTAACAGTTGAATCACAAATGCAAATATAAAAACATAAAAAGGCATAGCTTTTTAAAGAGACCTAAAGTCAAGTTCACAATGATCAACGTAAAAATTACTATTTTGGCAAACACAGTGTCTTTGCTATATGTTTTAGCGTTGCATGGAACTGAGGATCTAGGATTCTTTTTTCATTTATCACTATGAACAATCTATTGAGGGAATATATTTAGTTCACTGTGTCTGAGTGAGTCATTTAAGCTATAAATATAAAATTGGTATATCAATGGTCTGTGATAGAGGAAATGTATACCAAAAATTACTATGCCATAATATATTTTAACAACAATAGAAAAAAACACACTAAGAAAATCCTCCTCATCTTGATGAGGAGAAAATATAATCTTATTTTTATCTGACAGAATAAAAACACAAACAACTGAGAAGGGTACAGAAGGTCAGCTCAGCTTAACAAGTTTTTCTAAGCACTTAATATGTCAATAAGACAATCTCTGTCACATATAAGAGTTAGGCTCATGAACAGATAATTTCAGTATAATCTAGAAAATATTCTGATAGAACATTTCAAATAGAGCAATGCATATAAATGACTTACCATTATGCCTGCATAGTAAGAACAAGATATGTGTAAGATATAATATGTATATTACATATTAAAGTGCTAATGGGGAAAGAGGGAGAAGCACTTAGCCCAGGATAATGATGTTCTCTTGGTTACACAACTAGCGCCAAAAGCAGCTAAAATTCAGATTTCTGAACACCCACTCTAATGCCTTCTTCCAAAAGGGCATGGTGCTCACAAGCTCCACTGTGATGAAATCTTAGAGTCAAATAGTAAGCAGCACCTGCTAAAATGCATTTGTCATTCTTTTCCCTCCTTGAACCCCACCCAAATAAAAAGAAAACAGTTTTAAATACTAAAGTTATGTTTTTCTAATAATAGCTTTAACTAGGATGACATCTGCAATAGACAACAGTGGCATTTATATTTCTCATATATAAATAAGTCACACAACACTTTAAAGGTTAAGTAATGCAAACTATATAGTTACATACAAAGGACTCTCCCTCCTTCTGTTCATTGGCAATTGACATCCAGAAGATCCTCTCCGTGAATGTTTTATTTCTTTCCCCCACTCTGCTGCCTATGAATTTGGGTTTGCTGTTTCACCATGAGACATTCTTGATACAGTTTCATAGATAAATTCAGGGAGGAGTTAATGTAACGCCTTTTAGTAAAATTAAACATATTAGTTAAAATGCACTTTATCATTCCAAGTGAAACAAGGTCTAACAGCATGCCTCCAAGTTCTTGTATTCTAATATATGCTTACTTACACCAAAAGCCAACTCTCTTGATTTTAAAAATATCTTGCATAGTGAAATGGGAATGCTAATGCCAAATTGGAAGGTTGATTTAAGGACCCACATGAATATTTTAAGATCATTCAACCAAAAGCACTCTACGTCACCAGTTTATCTACCAACAAAAGTACGGTGCAATTTATGAACCGGATTTCCTTGAAAAATCAATTTAGGGAGATTAATTACTTAAGAAAAGGCTGTTTCTGATATTGTGTTTCTTTTCAGAAACAGAAAAATAATGTTCCTGCTGTGTCTGCCATTACATGTGTTGCCCACTGACTATCCCTGACCATCGACCTCAAAAACCTAAGACTCTAAACTGTGAATAGTAAAATTGCTTTATCCCTAAAGGACATTTTGACAGGTAATTTATTTCGAAAAGGATCCAAAGACTTGCTCTTCTTAGAGCCCCTCATTCATAGCCTAGTGGCTGAAAATGGCATGGAAACCAGTGTTTAATAGCTTGACTGGGTATATGTTTCCCCATCCATAAATCCATCCCTCTCCCAAGTGGTTTGCAAACACTGCATTTTTCCAGGAGGGTACAGTACATTTTATATATGTGCCATAAGTGGCTCTGAAGACAAGCCCTGGCCCATATGCTCAGGGCCTAAAGTGACGCTGTCAAGAGTGAAGGGGAGTAAGGCCATGCCGCTGAAAGCAGAGCAGGCTGCCTGTCCCTTCTGTTTGTTTTTCATGTGGTTGTACAGTAACTCCGGGCATTTCCTCCCACACAGATGTATATTCTCAGCCTCAGAGGAAGGAGGCCAAAAGAAAGAAATCAGACTGCATGGGAAAACAAAAGATAACAGTAAATGTGTGGGTGGGGAATAGAACAAATGTGAGCTGAATGGAGTTTTGCTGGGCCTGCTACCTCTGAAGTTATTTGGCTTTAATTAAAAGCTCAGTAAAGCCTGTACCTTTCCCACTAGATTGTGGGCAGCTTACAGACAGGGCCTCTGCCTTACTCACAGGTGTTTCCTGCTCAGTGACTCACACAATTTTGCACGCAGTAGGTTTTCATATCATGTCTCCAGAATTAAATCTACTGCTGGGGTTCTTCTGTTATACTGGCAGGCAAACATGAAGGCCCAGGACAGCTTGAGTTAAAAGCAAAACTGCTGGAAGACATTACAACACTGAAATACTACAGGGTTTATGGTGTTGCCATGTGCTGAAAGCCTTGAGAAACCAAAAATCTGAGTCACCCTCGAAAGGCAAGTTACTTTGTAGATAGGAATGCATTGTAATCAGATATTTCTAATAAGACTAAAATTAAAAAAGGTTTGCTCTCTTTAACATTTAGCCTTCCTTAATCAGTACTTCTTGTTCTAATGAAAAGTGCCTTTTGTTAATACTATGCTTTCTGTACTTTTTAAAACATGTGCATAAATTTAGAAAAAAAATTGAACAACATAGGGCTAATTAGTTCATGGGCCCAGTACATTGCTTTAAAAATAATCTTGAGCATATCATTTATACAGTTCTGATTAATGTTTTATAAGGATGTATTAAGGACAATGTTTCTAACAGTAGGAATGTGTAAACTGTGAAAAATTAACAAATCATATGCTATATACTAGTTCACACTTGGACATCTATAACAATAGGGATAATACCTATTCCAATCATTGTGGAAAGGTAATCGGATTCTTCTTCCCAGCAATGAACAGTTTTCTCAAGGGGTAGATTATTATAGTTCTCGCCTCATTGTTGGTGGAGCATAAGCCCAAGAGGCATATGTGTATATATCAAGAACTTATTAACACCTTTTGTAAGAATCTGTGCCTGAGGATGGCTATAAAGGAGCCAGGTGCTTTTAAACAAGGCAGCAAGCACTTACTGGTAGCTTTCTAAATATTCCCATATCTTCTTCAGGGTTAACTTTTCAAACAAAGGAGATATTTACCTTGCCAGTCTAAGCAATAACTGCCAATTTGGGAAACTCTTGTACCTCAGCAGTTCAAGAAATCTAAAGAGTCTGTAGGAAAATAATATGTTCAGGAAAAAACACAAAATTTATAAACATAAATACTTTTTTCTACCATGTTCTGCAGAACTGCATGCCGCCAAATATTTCTGCAGATAGACAACAAGACAAGATATCCAACAGTTAGTGTTTGTTCTGTTTCTTGCCTTCTGAGAACAATGACTTCAGAATGAACAATAGTAAATTCGGAGGGAATCATAGAGAATGAAAATGTTATCTAGTTGACCTTAAATGTTTCTCACAAGATTTCCTGCAGGTTCTCCTGAATCCCAGGCTGATGCTGTGTGGGGTGCACAGTATGACACAACATAATGAAATACTTTGGTTTTAAAAAGAAAAACATATTATTTTCTTCACTAGAGATTTGCTATTTGCAGGCAGATCTTCCATCCTAAGTTTGGTTGCAAGAGATACCAATGATCTGATAGCATTTATTATGAAGGGTTCCTTAAATATGTTTAAGCACTTCATTGCTTTTTTCCTCTAATCCGTCTGAACTCTCCAAACACTCCTGAGCGGGTAGGGGAAAAAATGCGATTTTATCGTAATGAAAACTGGTGATCCCACCTACTCAGTTCCTACCATACTGGTATTTTAGTTTACATTTGCAAGTTTTTGTCTATTCTAAGAATGACTCTCATTTAATGTGATCTCCACCAGGTCTTTATAAGAAGCACTAATAATTATGTTCTTGGCATGCTCATGAAAATTAAACCTAAGCAAGAATGAAAAAAGAGTAGAACCCAGTGTGTAGCAAAGTTATCACAAGCTTACTCATCTATAAGCAGTAGGCAGCTACATAGTGTTATTGTACAAAGCGCTTCTAAAATATGTTGTCATTTGGCTCAAACTTAATGGAAGCTTAGGATGGGTACTTTAATGATTGGAACAGTGACTCTGTCTAGCGTAAGATACAAAACTAATGAAACTGGCAAGTTGTCTTCTTTAAGCCAGCAAATTCTCTGCTCTAAAAATCATGTCTGTCTGACAAGCAGGAGTGTATGTCCCACAGCAGATCCTAGAGCATTTACATTCTCTCAGATTTCCATATTTCATATTGCTTCTTCTTCCCTAGGTACAAAACAACACGTATTGATTCAATATCACCCTGCTGTCTATTTTAATTGAAATCTTCAGCATATACAAACATGTCAAGTTAGTAATAAAAAATACGACTAAAAGCTCAACAAGCAATAGATATAGATCTTTGGGGGATTCAAAATCTTATTCTTTCACTTGGTTTTTGAATTATATTAATGGCCACAAATGAAGACACAGTAGCACAAGGGATCAGACTCTGCTCAGCTAATGTTTAGAAATTCCATAAACATAACCTGCTCCATAATATCTACCCACCAGACTGACCTCAGCAGTGAAAACACCTATTACAATAGCGTTTGGGTTAAGCCATATTTTACTCCAGAAGATGCTTGTGAAATACAAACACACTAATGAAAGGGAAAAAAATCATGAAGCTAGTTTGAAATTAGCATTGATTCACTCTCTTTGTGATGTCATCTTTTTGGGAGGTGGGTCTGCATGATCTGAAGTAAGAATTCAAAAAAGCAGAAGTACCAGGAAAAGGAAAAAGCAATACAAGAATTTTTTTTTTTTTTTTTTTTTTTTTGAGACAGAGTCTCACTCTGTCACCCAGGCTGGAGTGCAGTGGTGTGATCTCGGCTCACTGCAACCTCCGCCTCCCAGGTTCAAGTGATTCTCCTGCCTCAGCCTCCCAAGTAGCTGGGATTACAGGTGCCTGCCACCACACCCAGCTAATTTTTTGTATTTTTAGTAGAGACAGGGTTTCACCATGTTTGTCAGGCTGATCTCGAACTCCTGACCTCATGATCTGCCCACCTCAGCCTCCCAAAGTGCTAGAATTACAGGCTTGAGAAGAAATTTTTAGCAAACAGTGAAGGGCTAATAAGAAAAGACTTAAAGGAAGCTGGTCATTCTTCAAAATTTTGGCAAGCAGAAACCATCCTGACTTTCAGTTTCTCTCTTCTTCCTTATATATATTAAGCTATCACATGATTTGCTAAGTTACATCTTTGGAAGATGTAATGAATAGATTATACAACTAATTGGAAAGTTGAAAAACTTTTATGTTGAGAAATATTCGGATAATAATAGCCACAATTTATGTTATGTTTTAAGTGTTCCCGGCAGTGTTAGCTATTATATGATATTATTAAAACTTACTGCAGCCATGCAAGACTGACATTATTGTCCACATTTTATAGGTGGAAGAAATAAAACTCAGAGAAATTAAGTGGCATCTTCAAAGTCACTCTGCTATAAGTGATATAGTTGGAATTAGGTGCTTGTGTTTCTGCCTCCAAATCCTATTTCTAAAATAATTATTTGGTGCTGTTAAACTCTGGGAGATATCAATAAGCAACATGAATGATAAGGGCAAGCAAGCAGGGAGTACGGTACATATAGCCAGGGGCTCAGTAAGAGGGGGTCAATGGGGACGTCCTGAGAAAGTGGCACTAAGGTGAGAGTATAAGTTAGCCCTTTAACAAGGGGTTAGGGAAAGGAAAGGGAAGATGATTTCAGGCAGGGGAAATGTGAGCCCTCAGGCCAAGAAAGAAATAAGAGGTTAATGTGCTCCAGGAACTTGAAAAAGGTGAGGTCTGCAGGGTTCAGCTCTCAGATCACCTTCTAAGCTTAGTTAAGGACTTGGGAGGTTATCTGAAGGATAAGTGAAAAATCCAAGGGAAGTTTTACTTGGAAAGATCCTATTTGCATTATAGAAGATCATTCTAGCAGCAGCTGAAAAAAAAAAAAAGCACAATTGTAGGTTGCATTAGAGCATATAAAAAGGCAAGTGCACACAAGAAGAAGGTAGGAGGGAGGTGCAGCCATTCAGATGAAACGCCCTGGTAGAGGTAGGGAGTGAATGTGGGTTGACTTAGGGAAGTGAGATTTTTATATAGACTATATATAAGTATATAAATTCATGAGATATGTATTAGGCAGAAAGAACCAATTTATTTGACAGTGGAGGCGGAAGGTGGGGGATCAAAGGATGATTCAAGGTTTCTAGTTGGAGGAGGTGGTTAATGCTATCTACTAAGATAAGCTACACAGGCAGAGCAGTAGATTGTCCCATTTTAGAAGGAATGAATTTGATGTGCTGCAGATATCCATATGGTGCTGCCCATATGGACATGACAAGTAAGCCGTTCCATCAGAGCTTGGAAGTGAGTTAATGGTCTAGAGACGCAGCACACAGCCTGAGACAGGGTGGAGAGGTTTTGCGCTACGGAATGCTTTGTTTCAGAGAAGCCAGTGGGAGCAGGAGAGAGCTCAACGTGGATGAAATAAAGATCAAAAGAGTGGAACTTACATTGAGCCCAATCTACAAGCAGAAAAAAATGGGAATTTTAATTTCCATCTAGGTTATCCAACCCATTTTTTTAAATGGAAAAAAAAAAGAGGAATTTGTGGCAGAGCTTTGTCCAAAAATAAATGCCAAATAAGTGCCACACATATGTTTAGAACTTTACTTTTGCTCTATCCTCCAGGAACTGCAGAATGGAAGAGAGAAGCATAAGGATATGAAAGCCACAAATAGCACAGAGGAAACAGGACATAGGACAAGAAACAGCAAAGTGTCATAGAATAAAGAAAATAAAGTATGGCACGGTTGATTGGGAAATTCCAGTAAACAGTATAAAAAACACAAAGGATACTGGAAGGGGAGCATAGACTAAAATAAACATAGAAGACACTAGGGTACACATAATATACAAAGAAGACATTAGGAGAGAGAGAGCCTCTTTATTCTCCAGACCACAAGCTATCTCAAAAGGAGTGACTTTATGCTGAATTAATCTCCTTCTATATTTGTGCACTCAAACTAAGCAATACGAAATACCTTTGTGATTCACTGGTAGAATAAGGTGTATGATTTGCCTTTTAAGACAAGTTGGCATTTACATTAGACATATGAACAACACAGATGACACAATTTAAGTTTATAATTTCAGTATTTATCCAGGCCCATGTTTGAAGCAAAAATCTCATGATTACTTGAAGAACACCTAGCATTTAATGAGCATTTACTATACACCAGATATTGTTCCAAACAATTTATAACAATTAACTCATAAAATCCTCATTAAAAATCAGTATAAGCTAGATATTATTATCACACTCTTTTCAGTGAAAGTGAGTTCTCTATTATGAAATGCTCTACAATTATGGAAGCTCCCAGTCACCAGTGTCAGGACACACACTGCCAATTTCTGCCCTCCTCCCTCACCACATCACTACATTGGGAAAACCAACAACCCAATGTAACAGACTGGTGAAATAACTGGCAAAAAAAGGAAGGGACAAACCATTACATTACAAAAAATTTTCTGACCGTGCATTTAGAATAATTTTCAAAATCTCTTCAAAATGTTAATAATAGTTCACACTGAGGACGCTAACTTAGTTAACAGAAGAGTTAATTTAAACACCTGCTCTTTTGAAATTGTATTATTTTTATTTTCATGTTTTCAATTTGCAAATAAAGATCTAAATATATTTTATTATTTACCTATATACACACACCCACAGACAAGCAGACAAAGACCTTTGGTTATTTTATCTTGGAATGTGTGAGCTTTTGTACAGAGTGGCTCAAAAGATGTTGGATTCATTATAGTTGATCTCCTACATACTTTACTTTTGTTTGAAAATAATTTATTAAAGAGTCTTAAAAGCCCTAACTAGCAGCCTCAGAAGTTAGATAAATTAGTATTGGTAAAGCTTCAGAATTTTTCTTTCTTTCTTTTTCTAATGCACATATAATGGATATATGCAAGTTTTTGACAATTATTATGTTAACATTCAACATCTCAGAAAAGAAATATATTGCAATGTTTAAAATTGTTGAGACATTTGTTGAGAATGTCATAATCTCTATTGAGACTGATTATAGTCTGTTATAATCAATGTTGAGAAATTTGTTATAATCAAAGCAGCTTAAAGAGTTAAACAGAAATAACAGGGCCAAAATCAACCTGAGAGAAATCACAATCCTTAATCAGAAACATTTATGTCCCTGCATCTGTCATTATTATCCAGCACTCTGACTTGTAGGCAATGAATGGTCCAAAAAATACATATATTTGAATGGGGAAATGAGAGAATATGTTGGGCTGGGCAAATATAGAATAAGCACAGCTCTATTTGCTTAGAACGTCAGAAAACCATGTGATTTTAAATTTATCTTGAGGGTCTAAATTCTTACTAAAATTCCTGTTAAAGTTCTCACTATTGTGTTAGTCCTTTTATGAGACTCAATTTCCATTTTATGGATTATATTTTATTATTTGCACTTAAAAGTCACTGAACTTTTTTCATTCTATCTGGGTTTTTCCCCTTTGGGCAAAATATTACACATACTAAAAAATTATTCTTATTTGCTATGTGGGTTTTGATATTATTATAGTACATTTGTCGAAACATTAAATATAAGAGTAATAGATCCTATAGGACACATTGGTCAAAGTGAACTCTGACAGGCTCCAGCTTATAAATGTGAAGTTATTTTTCTAAAATTCTGGTACAGTTGTTAAATTTTAAGATAGTTATATGTATATTTGAACAGGTATCGTAAGCAGAATCAGTAGTCACACAATTCACATTCACTGAGTGTCTTTAAGCGGACAGTACTCCCCTTAAGATTTTTGGTTTGATTCAAATAGAATTATGTATCCTAGACCTTCCTGGGCAGGTGGATTTATATCCTAAGACAAACAGGCTGTGTGCAGTGGCTCACGCCTGTAATCCCTGCACTTTGGGAGGCTGAGGCAGAAGGATCAGTTGAGGCCAGATGTTCAAGCCTAGGCAACATAGCAAGACTGCATCTCAAAAAAAAAAAAAAAAATTAGCTGGGCATGATGGTGTGCACCTGTAGTCCCAGCTACTCAGGAGCTGAGGTGGCAGGATGCCATGAGCCCAGGAATAACAGGTTACAATGAACTATAATCACATCACTGTATAGTCTGGATGATAGAGTGAGACCTTGTATCAAAAAAAAAACCCTTAAAAACACTAATAAAAATATTGTCTAAATACAAACAGTACAATAATTACAGAACACACAGGGCCAGGGATGGTGGCTTAAGCCTATGATACCAGCACTTTGGGAGTCTGAGGAGGAAGGATCACTTGAGGCCAGGAGCTAAAGACCAGTCTAGACAACATAGTGAAACCCCAGCTCGATGAAATTTTTTAAAAAAGAACAAATAAATAGAATATTTTAGAAGACAACATACAAAAATGTATAGATTTGCTAAAATGAAATCTTCAAAACTGAGTGCTGTTATTTTAAAAGGTGAAGTTGCATATATTAAGCTATTTTAAGAGGTCTTATTAATTCTCATAAGGTGGTTAATGTACTAAATGAGGCCAGGGTTACAATTTACTTATTTAACAGTCAAGTGCTTATTTGTGTAGAAGAATGTTTGGCACTTAAAAAACAGCACTGAAGACCTAATTAACAAAAATGTGATTATTTCTGGATCTGATCACTCCATCTATTCTATTTAGCTAGCTGACCTGATACCATCTATCTATGTATCTCTATGTCTCTTTTTGTATCTCTGTGTTTATTTAATTTCCTGCTACCAATAAGATGCATAGTCAATTATTAATTATATTCCCCCAAAAAGAGGACAGAGGTTCAATATTACAGAGGATAAAGAAGCTTTCTTGATAGAAGTCTGTCTCAGGGGAATAATTTAGGGATGACCCTAGCCTCCTTAGAGTTACTTGCGTTTCATGAGAGACAACAAAATGTAAACTGAGGGGCCCATGTTCTGAAGTTATAACCCCTTTGTTCAAATCATGGCTCTATAATAATATATAAACCTTGACTGATTAACCTCTCAATTCATGTATTCCCTCCTCTGCAAAGTGAGGATAAAAATGGTAACTTGGTTATGACGTATTATGACAATAATATGGGATAATACATGTAAAGCACTTAGCATAGTGCCTGGTACTTAATGAGTGTCAGTGGATGCTTTATCATCATCATGATCATCATCATGATCATCATGATCATCTACCACACCATCATGAAGACAGAAAGGATAGATTCAACTCAAACTTTTAAGATAGCACTGATAATGTATGTACAAATTTATATACACTGTGCAAAGACTTTTGGATACAAACCATATCTGTCATATAATCTCAGATCCATGACCATACAGAGACTTAATTTTAAATATATAGGTTATAACTACGATTTGAGTATTCTTGTCTTTTTACCATTTCTGGTTAAAGATTGGCTTATTTGAAAACCAACTGTGCTCAACTCAGGACACACTATTTTGAAGTGCCTCCTAGGGGTTAGGAATACACATAGCTTAACAAAGTTACCCTATGAATTCTGATTTCTGTTTTCAATCTCCAGATTGAAACGCATGATACAAAACATACTTTCCTTAGAGTAGTGGCTGCTTGGTTGATGAATGGAACTAACTGGGCCCTAATCTGATTAACATGAGCTTGGGAAAGAGGTGCTGAAGCTGACTTCACACCAAAGAGAAGCATGACCTTTAGTCTCAGTGACTGTCCATCTCACTGGCATGGTTACTTAGTGAGTGGAAGGATAACGTGCCTCGGATTTCCTAGAATTCAATATCATCGATATACTATATGGCAACTTTTTTTTCCTGGGGAGGCATGGCAAACAGATTTATGGGCTTTAAACACAAAACAATAGCTACAGTATTATCTACCACTCACAGAAAATCACCTATATGTCACAAACTAGTTGGGGAGTGGGAATGAAAATTGGATAAGACCAGATATAATAAAGATTGACTTTGAATTCAGAAAGATCTAGGTCTGAATCCTGGTTCTACAAATGACAATTAATTTGGCTGTGACCAAATTATTGAACGACTCAGAAATTCTGTTTTTTTTTCTCTAAAAATAGACATGATACTCAGCTTTTAAATTTGCTCTGAGAATAAATACTATGACCATCAGAAAAACCCGGATCAATCAGTACACTTGACCATCATAAGCTAACCAGTAAAATGTGGTGTTCTTCCTTTCCTTTTTCTTCCTTGCAATTTTATATTGTTGTTGATATTTTTTTCTGACTCATAGTGTTATTCTCTGAAACTCTGTAATTATAAATGTGTAATTAAAAATCCAAAAATTAAATTTTTCTTACACGTTCCCAATTTATATCCAATTTGAATAGCAATGTGCCTAAACAATAGCTTTACAAATTTACAAGAAGGCATTATGTCAGAGTTCTTATATGCTATATTATCAGATATTTTCTATTTTTATTAAAACATTGTAAAAGAATATCTGCTATGTTATTGGAAAAGGAATTTTCATGACTTCAGAAATTTTCTCTCTCAGTATGTAAATAAAACTTATTTGTTCAATGTACACATATATCTTTGTGTCTATGTGTATACGTCCACGCACACTCACATGCGAACATACACATCATCCAAGAAAAAGTTCTAGGCTTTTAAACAAGAGCCACAAAACCAGCGTCTTAGCTTCTCTGCAGGATATGATTGAACACTCCTTATCTTATTATAGTGACCCTGTGTTCTCCTGTGCCAAGTGTGCACGTCCCAGCTGTGAATTTAAACCCAATCTCATTTTAAGTTTCCATTGTACTCAGTATGATCCTCATTTTTCACTGCATTGCCCTCGTCAGGGCCATGGTCTAGTCTAGGACACTGCCACTGATAAACCAGAAGCTGTAATTGAACTTATAACTACACATACTTTTCCTCCTACCACAAAAGTATTCCTATAAATGAGAGCGAATAGACTTTCATGCTTTGAAGAAGGTGGGTAATCTTAAATAGCAATAACAGCATGCCCATGATCAATGTCAAACAGAAACACTGTGTAACTGCCTTACATCCGACTCTCAAACAGGTACAAGTAATTGTACTCATACGTTAGCACATCTTTGAAAAGCACTTTTAGATGGTGGAGATGGAGACCACCTGGCACAGGGAAGCCCATATCCTGAAATTAATCAAATACAGCTAGACTGCAAATATATGCTTTCTAATAATTGTAAACACATGTACTCTCCTTGTTTTTAGGTGTATTTTTTAAAATGAAAGGTCTTTCAATATTTATTGAATAAAGACTGCTGAAGGGGCATTTTAATAGATAACCACAGCATAAGTTAGGGCCTTCCAACTGCACCTGACTTCATGCTGCCCTCTTCTTCCCCTTCTTCCATAGCTGTTCCTGGGAGAGTCTGAGCTCTCATAGGGCCTCTCAAGAATCCTGAACCAAAATTTCAGGCTTAACTTGGTCCTCTCCTTCCTGTTCGTTCTCCCTTTATGTAAAACAGCAAGCACATTTGCATGGTTGTTCACATATAACTTCTTGCTACCCAGAAACTTTCATTCTTTTATGCAATAGACATCAGCTCCCTACGGCGTGCTAGCATTATTCTAGATGCTGAGGACAAAGCACAAAGTTCATGATCTCGTGAATCTGACATTTCAGTGGCAAGATAGGAGTAAAAAAAAAAAAAAAAAAAAAACAAATTTCAAATATATATATATACTGTCAAATAGTTATAAGTGTTATAAAGAAAAACACAGCAAAGTATGGAATGCAACATGTTGTGGAGGGTGATTCCAAATGAAGTGGTCAAAGAGAGCCTCTCACAGTTGAGCAGTGACCGGGATTATACAAGAAGAAGTATAGTCACGTGGCTTTCTTGGGAAGAAAGTCCACGCACATACGGCCCAAGTGTCCCTTCAAGACACTAATGAAGCTACTAAACACGCGCCTAATCATGTGGGGTAACATAGGAAGCTTAACAGAGTAAACCGTCTTGAATGAAGAGATGCATTTATTTCTATTGTGACACCAATTTTCTAATTAACTTTTCAAAAAATTTTACAGAAATTAACTTTGAAGCTATCAGTTTCTCAGAGGTGTTTACTGCCTTAACGGCATCCATAACGACAACATTTTGTATCTATGTATTTCTGTTGTTTGTTTTTTGTTTTTTTTTTTCCTGCATGACAGCCCACCGCTTCACTAGATGCTCAAAAAGTTTAACAAACATGTTTGCAAACTGGAGAAATGCTATTTATTATGAGCTGCGTATGGGGGTATGAGTGTGAGGGGGTGTGGCTCTAAATTCAGAGAGACCTGGAGAAGAATTCTAGTTGTGCTATCGCTATCTGTGTGACTCTGGGCAGGTTACTAACATCACTTGATTTTCACTACGACAATTCACAAAGGAAGGCAAATAACATATTGCTGGAAGAATTTCATGAGGTCAAGCAGATAAAGTGTCTGAGCCCGGCTTGGCACTCAATAGGAGCAAAAGAGATCGTCCATGGTGAGTATTTCCCATGCTTTATTCTATATCATTTTTACAGCCACCCTATGCTCTATGCATTATTACTCCCATTTTACCCAGGAGGAAATGGAAGTTCTGAAAAGTGACGTAATTTTCCCCACACTCTCACATCTTGGAAGTGGAGGGCTAAGCTTCAACTCTAGGATTTCTTCAACCACAAACACCTGGCTTTGTTTGTTTCCTGTTTTTGTATTTTAATCTGCTATGTCACTTCACAAATAAATGATAACTATTCTTTTTTCTCACCTGTCTGTCATACCTAATCACTCTCTAAGACCTGAGTATTGTTTTCACTTTGTTTTTTTAAATGACTCTTTTATTAATCCCTTCATTTCCATTCTCACTGCCAGCACCACAATTCTGACAATTATCACCACATAATAGAAATATGGTGGCATTTTAAATCAGCTTCTTAGCTTTCATTTCCTCCACCTTCCCCAAATTAGTTTCCTTAAATGACTCTCAGAGCAACAATCACTGATTTAGACCCAAGTAGGGCATCAAATTAATAAAGACCTAGTTCATCTACTCCATCCTTTCCTAGGTGATGTGAACTGGATATTTCTCTCCACAATTCCTCATGACTAGGAATATATGAAGCTTCTGTGCTGTATTCTCTTTAAAGCTTCCTTTAAGATCATTTAAACTGGAACTCGTCTGCATAACATCTTTGTGAAGGAAGTAAGAGTACTTTATTTGACAAATAAATTCTAGTTTGTCCTATTTTTAAAAATCATGATTAAAGAACCAAATAAAGCTACATTTTCAATAGCTGACAAGTTAAGTGACATTTAAAATTTTAATTACTGCTTTTGTACTCATATGAAGTTAGATCATGACAGATGAAATATGGAGAAAAGATAATATGTGTTGTTTAGCAGCAGTAAAAACAAAAACAAAAACTTAAACCTTTTCTTTCAAATAAGTAACATTTCCCCCCCACCCCAAATCTCCCACTGTTTCTATTACCCTAATTTAAGCAGTTGAGAGATACTTCTGGAGATTATACCTTGGGTTTCTTTCAATCACAGAAGTTATCAACAGGCTTTTTTTTCTGTTTATTTGACTACCTCAACTGAACTGCAAGGTATTTGAAAGTAAGAACAATGTTTCAACCATATCTTTCTGTCTATCTGTCTGTCTGTCTCTCTCTCTCTCTCTATATATATATATGTATATATGTATATCCAACACAGTTACAAAATAATTGCTATATTCAAGTGCACAGAAGCTGTGGTTTGAAAACTGGCAAGAAGCACATTTGAAATGACATCATGACTTATGAAAAAAGGATTGGTTTAAAAATACATGTCCTTTCCAAAAATTTTACTTTTTAGTGGTGTCATTCCTGGACCTTTTGTCTTTAGAATATTTATAATAAAGCTATTTGAAACCCAAATCAATTAACTTTCTCATTCCCCTTCATGTTTCTTACCCCTCAACAAACTCTCAAAAAGAAAGGTGCCTTTTGAAAAATGCATTATACACATGTTCTTAGTGGGTTTACAGATAAACAACTTTCCTACTGCTTTACATTCTCAAACATTTTCAGGTAATTACCTGAAACAGACCTTGTAAGAGCAGAATTCCTTTCTTGA
Organism: Pongo abelii; assembly: GCF_028885655.2. Classification (NCBI taxonomy): domain Eukaryota; kingdom Metazoa; phylum Chordata; class Mammalia; order Primates; family Hominidae; genus Pongo; species Pongo abelii. The sequence goes on from NC_071999.2 coordinate 72,591,653, forward strand.
ATCGTCTTTTGGGCAGAATCCAAAGGCAAAAGGACTAAAATAAGGAAATCAATTCCTGCCAAGGAGTGCCTGAAAAGCTCCAGCTAAATGAACCGATGTAATCTCAGTACAGGGCTAGTAGGCGGTAACGGCAGGGAATTCTCATTACTCCTGAATTTTGAGGAGGAAGGAAAAGAGTAAAGCACTTTAGCAGTTTCAGCTGGTGGAAGTCAAAGATTACCGATAAGGCATGGGCTGAAGAAGTGCTCCCTTGATTCAGCTTGGGCGATGTGTCTTACACTGTTTCACCTGGCCCCAAGTGACAGCAAACCAAGGTACCACTATCAATTTTATTTGCCCAAACAGATAGTGAAACACAGACAAGAAATTGGAGAGATTAGATAGATAGATTAAAAAATGAAAAAAATACAGCACATTTAAGCTTGTGACCTGTGTCCTAAATCCCTCAACATATTACAGGAAAAATTCCAGTATTTATCTGAATGGGCACAAGCATGCTACAGAGTCATCTGACAAAAGAAAAGCCTTCTCTGTAGTTCCCAAGAATGGTAAGGAAGAAATCTGCAGAGGATGCAAGATTTCTTTCACAATGTTAACCATCTCAGATAATATAAAAGGCAAGCACATCTCCTGGTATTTCACTGTATGACTGCATATTGCATATTGTATATTGTTAGCTCACATTTGCAGAGACTGATGTATGTTGAAAAGGAAGAAAAAGAGAATCATCAGGAACTATGAACAATTGTGTGTTCTGTACAACATCTGGAATACTGGTCTTAAAGAACTATTCCTTTGCTCTTGAACTTGCAAAATTGTATACAGGTATATTTCATACAGCAATCTATGGAATTATAAAAGTATTCTGAAGTCAGAAGATTTGGGAGTAAATTTGTGTCCTAAGACAATTGTGGAGAAATTAGCAAAACATGCTTTAGTTTAATTAAATTGATGATGTAGATTTGGTCCTTTCTAATATGTTTCAGAAAAATAGGATATATTCATTTTCTTTCTTTTAAGAGGGAAGAGAAGCAATCCAGAAAATGTGCATTAAAGCTTCCTAATCAAGATCAGCTTTTATTGTTAAAAAGTGCTAAGTAGAGCCTAAGAGGTGAAATTATGATGGTATTAGTACTCTATACTTACTTAAAGGTTATGCAAATCAGGATAGGCTAGATTATGCTGGAGAAAATAGCCCCAGATTCTTAATGGTTTAAAGCAAACAAGGTGTATTTCTTACTCATACTAGAAGTCCATCTCAGGTCAGCAGGAGGCTCTATTTTGAGTTGTACTCACTTTGTGGTCTTAGCTGATGGAGCAAGTACTACCTGTAACATTGCTGGTTGCTACGGCATAGGGAGGTAGAGAGTTCTGGACAATCTCCCATAAGCAATTAAATGCTCCAGCCCAGCAGGGATAAACCTCACACCAGCCCGCAATTCACTGTGTACCATTCACAAGGGACCATCTACCACAAAAAAAGCCAGGAAGCATAAATACCAGAAGCAGCAGCTGCCATTTATCAAGGGCCAACTACATACTAAGCCTGGGGAGGTGCTTTAACTACTTTGCATAATTTTAATACCTACAATAACTCTTGCAGGTAGATATTATTAAAATTCCATTTAACTTACTAAATGAATCTGAGGCTCATAGAATTTAAAAAGTTTTCCAAGGCAAAAAAAAAAAAAAAAAATGCTACCACATGCTGATTCTGATAATGGTCACCCTCCTTTCCTCTATACCATACTGCCGATTTGCCAATGAGGTCTCACATGCTTTTTAATTCATTACTTTAAAAAAAATAGCAAAATTCCTGTTTCATGCATAGAGCCATTTGGGTTTGATTTTATAACTTTATATAACAAAATGTCTGTGAGCAAATTAATGACACAGAGCTAAGACATGGTTTTAATAGCTTATTTATAGAAAAGGAATGAGCAGCCATAACACAAAGGTGCTCAAAGTAGATATTGTTTCTATTTCTTACAACACAAAAATGTACAACAAATAGATTGCAGAGTGATAGGTACTATGAGGAATTGATATGATATTTATATAGTGTCAAGAGTCCAGCCTATAGGAAAATTGCAGAGAGAGCAAGAACATTTTGCATAAATTATTTAATAGAAAAAAGAAATAGGATACTCCACCCTATGAATCCCCTCTTTGCTTCTTTTCTTTGCTTGGATAGTTCTCCTGGCCTCATTGTTAACCTCAGAAAATTGTCCCATCTGGTCCCAACTGTTAAAGTGCTAGAGACCTCTGTTGAGCAGCATCTTCAAAATTGCCAAGTGTTCTAACTCCTTGATATTAGAAAACAGTAGACTGGAAAATTACAGGAGATTGGTTTCCATAGACCCTTGTTTACAACTGTAGCTTGTAACTAGACAGCTCCAACTCATTCTATGGCAAGTGGTTTCTCAGAAAAATCTCTAGATCAGAAAAAAACAACCTGTGCAGCGAATTTTAAATCCTATTTATTCCTTCTGAAATTGCTGCATTTTATAGAGACAATCAGCCTGCATACCAGTGCAAGAGCCTAAAATATTTTCTAGATTTAATATAAACATTACAAACAGAGGAAATTATTTAAATGGTATAAAATAATAAGGAATAACTATTTTTAAAAACCTAATAATCAGTTAATGCTTTTATCATATCAAATGCATTAAACTTCTCTGAACTGAAGTCTTTTCATCATAATGTACTAAATTAAATATCTGTTCCTTATAGAATATGATTCTGCTAAACTAGATTAAAATCAAATCATGGACAAAATCAATTTTACTTACAATAATCCTAGCCTACTGAGACTCCAGTCTAGTAATCACAATAAATGTCTCTCCTCTTTATATTTCTTCTGCAGACTTGGACATTCCCAAAAGATGGAATTTGTTGACATTGCACGCATTTTAATGTATTTTATTAGAGTACTATGAAAAGAAGCAAATGACAAATTTCAACAATCCCTTAGGGCATTCAAAGGGGTAAGGTATATGTATTTTTGTATCTGTGTATGTGTGTGTATCTGCCTGTGTGGAAATAAGATAGATAGATAGATAGATAGATAGATAGATAGATAGATAGATGGTAGATAGAGGGGTAGACAGATAGACAGATATTTATACGTATATCTCTAAAAATGGAACCTGAATGAACCTAAGGGATTATTTGATTTAAGAGAGAATGCTAAATATTTAAGCTGTCTTGGGGGAATTATGGTGACATTGGATCTTAGGATTACTTCTCACATAAAACTCAGAGGATTTGGTATCTTGTCAGAAAACTAGAGTGAAGCATGCTTACATGATGTTAATCATGCATTCCATCATTCTTTTATTGCAAGCCCACTAAATGGTGACAAATCAAACTGAAAAGAAAAACGAGCGTGTTCTCTGCCATGGCTGAGCATTTTTTTAAAGAGCACACTCTAAGAGCTTAGCTTTGGTCCTTTGCCAAAAAAAAGTGTTATTTGATTAGTCTAATTTTAATAGAATACATGAAAACAAATACTTGCTTATCTTCTACTTAAAGGTGCAATTATTCTTTCCCAATTTTTTTCAATTCTCTAAAATTACATTCTAGTTTTAGATATCAATTAAACTTCAACTCCAGTAAAACCCAGTGAGATAGAATTTAACTTGGAAGCTGATGAATCATATTATAATGATACATGTTAGAAACCTGTAATGGCTAAAAATTCTATTAAATACACCATAATAGTATAGTTTAGAGGATACTTGTACGACTTGGGTTAATTTTAATTTTGAGCTTCAAAAATTCTGCTGGTAAATATTGTCTACCACCACCACTGGTTTTGAAATGAGGAAGCTGTGAATCAAATAATTGGCAGGAAAATGATAAAGCCTTATGATTAGTAGGGGCAGAGCAGGTTTTACTGCAGGGCCAGTAGTCTTTCACTTGAAATGAAAAATAAGAATTTTGCTATTGTCACTCCTTTGGTGGCACTTTGATTTTATATCTAAGAAAGTTAAGACTATGATTAAAAGGCACATGCTAATTAGAATATTTAGCAATCACGGTGGGAAAGAAAAATCAGTACATGTTTTGAAAGACTAAGATTAAAAGATATCGTGATTCAAAAAGAGTCAGTCTCCTACAGTGCTAGTAAAAGTAAAAGCTGACTCAAATTTTCTGGATAATACGGCTTTAAGAATCACATGCTACAATATGTGTTTCCTTCACTAAACACCCCTACCTTAAGAAATTTAGTTTTCAAAAATGATATAATGTGTGCTTGATGATGTGAGAGTTCAGGGTTGTTTCTCATAGCATTTTTTTAAATGGAAACGATATATTTGTGCATATTTAGCCTATCAACTCGCTGGAATACTTAACAGTCATTAAACAGCAGGCCATAATTTGGGTCAGTTTTTTTTTTTTTTAGACGGAGTTTCACTCTTGTCGCCCAGGCGGGGGTGCAATGGCATGATCTCAGCTCACTGCAACCTCTGTCTCTCAGGTTCAAGCAATTCTCCTGCCTCAGGCTCCCAAGTAGCTGGGATTACAGGCACCTGCCACCACGCCTGGCTAATTTTTGTATTTTTGGTAGAGACAGGGTTTCACCACGTTAGCCAAGTTGGTCTCAAACTCCTGACCTCAGGTGATTTGCCCGCCTCAGCCTCCCAAAGTGCTGGAGTTATAGGCGTGAGCCACCACGCCCGGCCTGGGTTAGTCAGTTTTAATACCCAAAGAGAGTAGAGAATGCATGGTTCAATTTAAGCCAGATATGGAGAAACCTTCTATTTTTTTAAATATATGACTAAAATAAATGCTTAACAATTTTTAATGAGGCCTTTCATACAGAATTTTTTTATTATATTAGTTTAAAATTCTAGGGATTTTATTAGTGTTTTTCTTACTGCAGGAATAGCAGATATAGTTAACATGAAATTTAATAAGTCACTTCTTACTTTTCCACATTAGCAAACATCTAATAATTTTTCCCCTTTAACCAATTCCAGTATGTCCAATTTGGTTGCAATTTGTTCAAGGACATATATTTCCCTAATCAGATTATATGCATACGCACTTATAATTTTCCCTTAATATTATATTCAGAACAGACACAACACATCCATATGAAATGCACGAATCTATATCCTCAATAGCATTGTTGCCTATTAACGGTGTTGAACTCTGCTTCTAAGAGTGATAAATGACTAAGGCCTGGAAACAACCTAGGGCTTTCAGGCTTGCTGCAGTTATTTGATGCTTTTCCTGCTCTCTTTTAAACCAAGAATTTTAGCTGAAACCTTTTCATTCCTATTTCTAGCCATCCTACTACATTCTATATTTTCCTTCAGTTTGATTGTGGGAGAAGGTGTCTGTGTTAATGAGCAAAGAACACAATTGGCAAGTTCGACACTAGGACCACTCAGTAAGAAGTATGTATGCCACATAGATAATTTTTAATACTAACTAGACATAATTTACAAGTGACAAGAAATAGGCAAATAAATTCTAATAATATATTTTACCCCATGTATCAAAAATTGTATCATTTTGACATGTAATCCATATAACATATTATAAATGAGATATTTCCATTTTTGTGTACTGGCTTCTGAATTACTTAGAGAACATCTCAATTTGGACTAGTCGAATTTCAATGCTTAGTTGCCACCTGTGGCTCACAGCTACCCTATTGGATAGCACATACTTCATTAGTGTGAAAAAATCACCTGTCTTCCCAAAGTAGACACTCTGTAACCATGTGATTTTATTTTTTAAACACTTTTTTAAAAGTTTTAAAAAAATCACCAAAGCTAATAAAACAAAACAACAATAAAATAAAAATCTGAATATATTAACAGAATGCTTGACAGTGATGAAGTGGTCTTCATAAGTCACTGATATAAGTAAAGAATTTGGGGGGTTTAAATGTTGATCATCGTGTGGAATAGCGATGGGGGGGCAGTTTCATCCAAGATATACTAAAATATTAAAGATTGAAAACTAGTTTGGTAGATAGGATCAGGTATATGTAAGTGTTCTTGGTCAGAAAAGCCTTCAACTAGATCCGGTAAAGGTCTGGCAACCTTAGGTCATTCAAAGTTCATAATTCTTTATCATTTGCATTTGGTTAGAACCAGTTGTGATGACAGCACGTAGTTTTGATAGCTTCTAATCAAATTCCTCTAAACATAGCACATTTTTATTTTACAATCAAATAACTTCAGAAAGCAGTGTAAAACAAGTACAATAAATATAAGTCAATGCTAAATGCTTTCTAACTATACAGGGTACAATAATAAGCAATAGTATTAATAAGATCAGTATATATCAAAATAGTATCACATTTAAATGTTCTTTTAAAATATCTCAGTGTTAGGTAATTGGAGTTTATAAAATATGGTTTCTATTTATTAAAAGTTTATTTAATAAATTATTAATTTATTAAAAGTTTATTTTATTATGAAAAGTTTTTTTATTAAAAGTTTATTTTTTCAAAAAACAATGATCAATAAAAGTTAGCTTTGCATGCCACATGGAATATGCATTATTATAATCTGGATATGTAAAGGTGCCTGAAATGTGGTCTCTATCCTCAAGGAAGAGAAATAGGAGTAAAGAGACAAGGGATGTGAAGGACGTCTTCAAGAACTACAAACCACTGCTCAACGAAATAAAACAGGATACAAACAAAGGGAAGAACATTCCATGCTCATGGGTAGGAAGAATCAATAACGTGAAAATGGCCATACTGCCCAAGGTAATTTATAGATTCAATGTCATCCCCATCAAGCTACCAATGACTTTCTTCACAGAATTGGAAAAAACTACTTTAAAGTTCATATGGAACCAAAAAAGAGCCCACATCGCCAAGTCAATCCTAAGCCAAAAGAACAAAGCTGGAGGCATCATGCTACCTGACTTCAAACTATACTACAAGGCTACAGTAACCAAAACAGCATGGTACTGGTACCAAAACAGAGATATAGATCAATGGAACAGAACAGAGCCCTCAGAAATGACGCCACATATCTACAACTATCTGATCTTTGACAAACCTGAGAAAAACAAGCAATGGGGAAAGGATTCCCTATTTAATAAATGGTGCTGGGAAAACTGGCTAGCCATACGTAGAAAGCTGAAACTGGATCCCTTCCTTACACCTTATACAAAAATTAATTCAAGATGGATTAAAGACTTAAACATTAGACCTAAAACCATAAAAACCCTAGAAGAAAACCTAGGCATTACCATTCAGGACATAGGCATGGGCAAGGACTTCATGTCTAAAACACCAAAAGCAATGGCAACAGAAGCCAAAATTGACAAATGGAATCTAATTAAACTCAAGAGCTTCTGCACAGCAAAAGAAACTACCATCAGAGTGAACAGGCAACCTACAAAATGGGAGAAAATTTTCTCAACCTACTCATCTGACGAACGGCCAATATCTAGAATCTACAATGAACTCCAACAAATTTACAAGAAAAAAACAAACAACCCCATCAAAAAGTGGGTGAAGGACATGAACAGACACTTCTCAAAAGAAGACATTTATGCAGCCAAAAGACAGATGAAAAAATGCTCATCACTGGCCATCAGAGAAATGCAAATCAAAACCACAATGAGATACCATCTCACACCAGTTAGAATGGCAATCATTAAAAAGTCAGGAAACAACAGGTGCTGGAGAGGATGTGGTGAAATAGGAACACTTTTACACTGTTGGTGGGACTGTAAACTAGTTCAACCATTGTGGAAGTCAGTGTGGCAATTCCTCAGGGATCTAGAACTAGAAATAGCATTTGACCCAGCCATCCCATTACTGGGTATATACCCAAAGGACTATAAATCATGCTGCTATAAAGACACATGCAGACGTATGTTTATTGCAGCACTATTCACAATAGCAAAGACTTGGAACCATCCCAAATGTCCAACAATGATAGACTGGATTAAGAAAATGTGGCACATATACACCATGGAATACTATGCAGCCATAAAAAATGATGAGTTCATGTCCTTTGTAGGGACATGGATGAAATTGGAAATCATCATTCTCAATAAACTATCACAAGGACAAAAAACCAAACACTGCATGTTCTCACTCATAGATGGGAATTGAACAATGAGAACACATGGACACAGGAAGGGGAACATCACACTCTGGGGACTGTTGTGGGGTGGGGGTAGGGGGGAGGGATAGCATTAGGAGATATACGTAATGCTAAATGATGAGTTAATGGGTGCAGCACACCAGCATGGCACATGTATACATATGTAACTAACCTGCACATTGTGCACATGTACCCTAAAACTTAAAGTATAATAATAATAATAGTAATGAAGAGAACCAATGTTTAGTCTGTTTAGAAAATTAGGAGCTACATAGTTATTATATTTAATCATAATACCTTTAAGAGTGAATATTGGTATCTACATTTTTCGTATGAGGAAACTGAAAGTCAGAAATATTAAATAGCCTGTTTCTGTTTCAACAGGTAAATGGCAAAGTCAATATTAGAGCAGGAGCATTTGATCCCAAACCTCAAACTCATTTCTGAACGCCTGTTGCTTGCAGTTTAGAACCCTGTAGCACAAAACTTAAAGCAGAAAAAATAAAGCCAACATAACCCCTTTTCAAACATTTGCCAAAGTGACACATTTAACACATCAACTATTTATGTAAAAACAATGAATACAACAACTTTGAATCCTAGAATTATCCTGTTATGTGAAAATATGATAATAAGGACCAAGGACTAACACATCCTAACAGAATGTGCTCACATGTTACTTTCTTGTCATCCAAGTTATTAAATACAAAATGTAAGTCTTTGAATTAAAAATTGTCATCCTATCTCATTAGAAAGGTCTCTAAACAAAAATCAGTTGCACATAAAACTTGAGTCTTCCTGACATTTTTAAAAACTTCCCTGACATTTTAAGATTGGGAATGCTTTCATAGTAACATTTATATTGAAAGGAACACTAAATAAAACCACTTGCTTCACATTTAATTCTCACTTTTTAAGGCATATAATAAAATGCATTTAACTTACATTTTCATAAAATTTTATCATATTAATACTCATTTTCTAATAATTTTCTAGAATGACTATAAATATGCTTTTTCAAAAAGAGAATTGTCATTAAAGAAAAGAACATCATAAATAACAGTATTATTTTGCAACCTCTGAATTCCTCTGAAACCCCAAATAAACAGAGTTGAGTTGAATGTAGGGTCAGCCCTTATTTTCTGTATTGGTGTTAGGTGTTGGAGAAAATAATACTCAAAAGAAAATAAATTTGAAATTCTATTCACCTGTACAATTCTTTTAAAAAATTAACTCAAATGTTTTAAATTTAATAATCTACTAACAAACAAAATCAAAGAAAACTTTTACATCAAAACCATAGAGTAATAGGATTACGTCAGCCTCAAAAGCATCAGACCAGTTACAAGCCTGCTTAATTCCCTCCTGCTTCCCAGTCCATGCTGAGAATGAGCAGCTTGATCTCAGGCTAGTGCCTTTCACACTCTATAATAGACCATCTCCTTTCTTTCTGAATTTGCTTTTTGCAGACCACAATACTTCTTTATGGTAAAGAAATCATTATATTTATTTACTGTGAGGAAATTTGCTCTAATTAAATTGTTGAATAAACAGTACTAATGGGAACAGATTTAAGAAGATTAATTAATAAAGAATTTTTGGTACTAATTGCTCTGCTTCTCATAAAAATCTTGGGATTGTCAAATGTTGGGTATATTCATAGGATTATGTTGGACATGAGAATAACATTCATCCTTTGTGTCACATCAAGGAAAAGACTAAGAACTTTTTTTACAAAATTCATTAATCTTCCCTCTATCTTTACATATAGAATATTTCAATTAATTGAAATGTTCTTGATTTTTATCAACCCTGCTGCTAGGACATGCAGCTTAAAGTATTACATGATTAACGTAAAAATATATTTTAAATAAAATGGAGTTATTTAAAAATATATTTTAAATAAAATAGAGTTATTTTACATTTAGAATTTTTTTAATGCCTACATATCGTTACTTGGTTTTATTATGGACTAAATTAAGATTTACCTCCTCGATTGTGTGTTCCTACCAAAAAAAGCTAAAGACACCCATCATAAAATTTAACCTCCACCTGATGTTAATGGTTGTGGAGCATAACTACTGTAAAGAAAAAGAGAGGCTCATTTCACCCTCACAGGTTCAAAAAAGAAAGTTCATTTAAATCTGTCAACAGCTATTAAGAGGCTTCTGAAATCAGTAATAGTAAATGTAAAGAGAAGTAGACAGCCTTTCACTGTTAAGTGTGAGAGGTATTAACACCTTACAGTTTGCATGAAAGTAGCCTTTATTACTTTTAAACTTTTCCTCTTCAGACTCACAATTGTTTCAGTAATCTACCTGCTGTGTTTGTTTATAATGATTACAGAGAACAAGCAAAACAACTATTTTATGTTGAGCCTTTCTTGTTTCATCTAAGCATTGCGATTCCCACTGATTAAATTATACAGAGGACATCTAGAATCATTAGATTCAGTCTTAATGTATATTTCCTCTGTAAATTATGCATCTTAATAGCTCTCCTTTTTATAAAAAATCACTGTGATCTGTAGTAGGTATTTCTAATTATTGGTTCAATTTAGTTCTGGAATGTAAAATCTAATAATTATGTAAGTTGATTCTTTTTTTTCTGAAAACATTGGTACTCAAAGTTTATATTTAGGCAATATGAAGATGCAGATTCTTGCCCCACCTTCTAGAATTCTAACTCAGTAAGTCTGGAGCAGTTGTCTGTATTTTTATCAAGCTCCTAAACTCAAAGTAGTCTGGCATATATTTTGACAAAATGCCATTCTAGCAAATTGAGGCAATAATCTGAACACTCAGATTTACATATTCATTCTCGCTAACTTCCCAAACAAGAGGCACTATCTCTTCAGAGATTTTCCTCTAAGGAAAATCAACTCTCCCTGCCCTGCACACTCCCTCAACCCCCAGTCATAACAGAAAAAACAAGGAGAGCCAAATTATTTCATGACAATAGAATAATCAAATGTAATAGTTTAGCGACCCCTTTTTTCTCTTTCATGCTTAGCCACTGGGAGTAATATTTTATTAAACAAAATAAATGTTCACCACTATTTAAATCACAAAAGAAGAAACATAAAAGGCTAAACTCACTAAATATAAAAAGCCAATGGATATCACTATGTAATATAATTTTGGACTCTGAAATTGGCAAAATTTAAAAATTTGTAAACTGATAATTTCTACCTTTGGCAAAACCTTGGTAGGGATATAAATTTATGCAATAGTGAAAGTAATTTGGTACTATCTATCAAAACTAAAGTTACCATAATATTTATCTAGCAAACTTACTTTTAACAATTTTTTTCTATGTAAATAGAACACAAATTTATTGAAAGTTTATCAATAAAAAATTCAGAGAAGTTATTCAATACTAAGAGAGTGCTTTAGGCTGGGCAGTGACTCACACCTGTAATCCCAGCACTTTGAGAAGCTGAGGCAGGTAGATCACCTGAGGTCAGGAGTTTGACACCACCATGGCCAACCTGGTGAAACCCCATCTCTACTAAAAATAAAAAATTAGCTGGGAGTGGTGGCGGACACCTGTAATCCCAGCTACTCTGGTGGCTGAGGCAGGAGAATCACTTGAACCTGGGAGGCGGAGCTTGCAGTGAGCTGAGATTGCGCCGTGGCACTCCAGCCTGGGCAACAGAGGGAGACTTTGTCTCAAAAAAAAAAAAAAAAAAAAGAGAATGCTTTAAATAAAATGGTTCGATAACTTGTTACCTCATAAATCTCAGAAAAAAATACCAAAGTTACAATGTGGTTTATGCAATTGAATGTTTGATAACTGAAAGCTGTAGAGTTTTGCGTAAGGCTTATTTTTAATCATTAAGAGATGTAATTCTGAGCAGACTAGGAGTGACTACTGATCTCTCTGTAGGTATTAGTGAAGCTCAGAACACAATGCCCCAAAATATGGCACCTTGGCAATGAGTATTTTAAACTGAAGGAAATTGAGAAAACCACAGAAGCAGAAAGGTCACTCTCTGACCGTCTATCACCATTTCCCCCTGAGGCCACAAAAAGAATTATCTCTGTTCTACTTCCCCTGAAAGTAGGTCATAAAATCCTCATTCTAGAAGGGTCTTACCCTATACCCAGAGGAAAGGGATAAGACTTACTCAAACTCAGAAAAGTTAGAACAGCCTTTGCTGAGGTCCCTGCATTTTTCCCATTAGATCGTACCCTCTTGACTGCCAGTGACACTTCTGCATGACTATCCTTAAAAACACAGTTTTCCCTAGGCCTTTGGTCTTTATTTCTGCAGACTCCCATGTCATTAAATACTTTGGTTAGATATATTTGTTATGCTTTTCTCTTGTTAATCTTTCTTTTTTATAGGGATGTCAGCCATGAACCTTGTGATGGGTGAGAAAGAGATACTGCATTTTCTTTCCTACACTTAATCTATATGAAGATATTAATCCCAAATTATTGACAGTGGAGGGTGAAGTTCTGAATGCTGAAACCCAAGAAGCAGAGAAGGAATTTCTTATGTAATATACTTAAAAAAAATAGTGGAGGCATTATGGTAAATATTTCAAAATTTCTACAAGCACCATGTGTTCTGTTATATAATAATGCATGAGTAAACACTAAAATTAAAAATATATCTCAGATATATGTATTACATTAGAAATATCTGTTACTGCTGGAAAGTTTCAAAAACTGTATACAAGATGATTCTCAAAAGCTAACAAATTTATTTTTGTTCTTCCAACAAAAGAAAAGTTTTGAAATAGTGGTTGACCACATGCGGGAATGAATTGTATATTTTTGAGAAGAAAACAGTTTGGTGCTATACAAGCACATTTAAAGATGTTCAATTGATTCCCTGAATTTCATTTCTTCTTAGGCTTTATACACCCGATAATTACACAAGGAGCTAGTTAAAATTGCAGGTTACATGGTATATATGTCCAAATAGTCTCGGGTGGAGCCTGAAGATCTGAATTTGTATAAAGTGTCCATTGTCATTCTTATGCAAATGGTCTGGGAATCAGAGCTTGAGAAATGGTATCCCAGAACAAAGCTAAGGTGAATGGGTCTGGAAAAGTGCTCCAAGAAGTGTTACTGACCCTTCTACTACAAATATAATAAATCTTCAATAATATTATGATGAAACTTTATCAAGAATCAAAACATTCCAAAATTCATCAGAAAAGGAGGGTTTAAGACATACCTGAAAGTAATCAAAATAATTTATTTTTACGTGAGGCTGCTTAAATTTGACTAATTGAATTGTGGAAAATAAAAAATAGAACTTTTTGGCAAAAAAAATGTGTGAATCATTTGCTCACATACTAAACCTTTATAATTTATTTGCTTTAACCAATCTCTTATATAACTATGTGCAATAAAACATATTTTCTAAATGTACATAGTTTTGAGATGCAAAATCTCAAAATTTTGAAGATCTAAAACTTTTGAGGATTTTTTGAAGCTCTCCTGGTATGTATACTTTCCAGTTTTAATTGATAGCATTACTTACGTTATACAGCTTCACATCAAAGAAGTTTCCATGTTTGGTAACTTTCATTTTTTATGATACTTTTCTTGAATGCTAACTAGATGTCTATTACTTCTAATAAACACCCAGGTTTTCAACATAAAACATACTTTTATTTCTAATAAAATGAGGTACTTCTACTAAACATCTACCTCTTAAATTGCTTTAAGAGGTTTTAATTTCTAGTGGTAACGCTTGGGGCCTTAACCTGGATTTCACTGCAGTTTTGCACTATAGACTTTCTGAAGCAAGACTAGGTCCATATCCTTCTTGAATCTCATTGAGATGAAATTATATCTATCTATCTATCTATCTATCTATCTATCTATCATCTATCTGTCTATCTATCTATCTTACTGCTATAGACTGAATGTGTTCTCTCAAAATTCATATGTTGAAATTCTTCCTCAAGGTAATGGTATTAGGAGGTGGGGGTTTTTGTAGGTGATTGGGTCACAAGCTACCCTCGTCAATGGAATTAGCGCCTTTGTAAATGTGAAGAGGGAGCACTCCCTCACCCCTTCCCCAGATGAGGACACAACAGATATCCATGACCCAGAAAACAGAGTCTTCACCAGACACTGAATCTGTCAGCATGTTGATCTTGGAGTTCTCAGCCTCAAGAACTGTGATAAATAAGTTTTTGTTGTTAAGCTACCTGCTCTATGGTATTTTTGTTATAGCATCTGGGATGGACTAAGACACTGTTTATCTACCTATCTACCTCCCCATAACAGCAAAGGCTATGGACTAAAATTCAATACAAAATAGTTTTGTCTTGAAACCAATCCAAGAGGATATTTACTTCCTGAAGTACCACTCAAGAAGTTGTTTCATTTATAATGTTATCTAGGGAAAGAAAACTGAGACAAGAACTGGTTTCACACAAGTGTAAAAATATAAAAGTCAGGTAAAAATAAGAAAAAACTTTGGAGGACACATTGTTGCCTAATGTGTTTTAATGTATGATTTATAATCTCCAACCAAACAAGAATTATACAAGCATGTAGAATTATTAGTATTAATAAGCAAAAAAGTTATAAACTCACACAAAAAAGAAATTTTTTAATAGATTTATGGTTATCAATATATATTAGTTTATTCTTACACTTGAGAATATAATTGCCTGGTACCCTATCAAGCACTCTGTAAACCTGATCTGAAAATAGGATTTGCTCTTCGTAAGTTTAGACATTTTTTTTAGGTGCCATCTGTTGTCCCAATGGAATATGGATCAATTGTCATGGGTACTTCTGTTTGCAACTCTTTAGTACGTTAGTGTGATAGTGACAAAAAAAATGCAACTTATTCTTTAAAATAAAATGCTTAGAAGCAGATAGCCAAATGATAAAACCATTTCAGGACACCGAGGAATATAATCCACCTACAACTATCACTTTCAATGTTTCTTTCTTTTGAAATTGTTTTGCTCCAAACATAGCCCACATAAATCCAATACATATATTTTGAGGAACAGGATTATTATTCTTATTGAAGATGCATAAAGGGGAAGGTTATATTAGTCAGTTATAAAAGAAAGAAATAAAAAAAAAGGAAACGAACTGAGAATATTCTGATTTGACATAAAAACGAAGTGAAAGAAACTGACAAATGTAGTTTCTTATTAATGCTCACTAGATGGGGTACAAGAGAATTCTAGGGCATCCTTTATACTCCTGTCATACGTTTAACTTTCTACTTAGATAGTACAACATTTGAGTTAATTCAATTAATTGTTTCAAAGAAAAGTGTAATTTTGAATATCTTTATTTCGTAAGAGTGGAGAATGGAGAACCTAGGATTTCAAACTTGCTTTGCCATTCCTTGCTACAGCCTCTCCCTGGCAATAATTCATTCTTCCTGGAGGGACTGAGGAATCATGATGGGTTTTTTTCTTAATTATGATGGGCACTTTTTAGAAAGTTTCTTAAAATTTTACTATCTCTTTTCACATCAAGTTAAAATTCCATGACATCTTATTTCTATGTACTTCGTTCTACACTTTGATGTATAACCGAATACATTCTCCACTTTAGATGAAAACTGCCACAAGATCTAGTGTTTTTCTTATTAACAAGGGTAAAACACTCCATTTGATTATTCTAGTTATAATTGTTCAAATGTGCTTTATTCAATAATTAAGAAAATAACGAATGACAATAATAATAATAATATTACTGGTATACCATAATCTGTCAAAACTGTAAGACTATTACTACCATGTGGAACATTTGACAGCCCCATTATGCAACTGTATAAATTTAGAAATTGGAAGAATTTGGGAAAAACTTGGCAAAAATATTGGAATGCAGTGATATGAGTACATTATTAGATTTAGTTTTCATACCAAAGGTTTAATCAAAATTAAAATAAACAAATGTTTATAGTTTAAAGCAAGCACTCCACTTATAATATCGATCCTTTCAACCATTTCAAAAAAGAAATGATTAGTATGATTACCAAACAATAGTATGGGAGTGGAGGCAAAACGCATGTTGAGCACTTTCTATGTGCCAGACACTGCCCTAAATATTTTACTGTTGTTATTTCAGTTACAGATCTCTTAAAAGACGGTAATAAATGTAAATCTCCACTTGGGAGTGAGTTCCTATATGGAGATTTAGCATAGTAGAGCATTTGAATTTGTGAGAATGGATGAGGTTTAGTAAATTTATGAGAAGCTATCTATGTCTTTACAATATGTGAATAACTATAAATATGCATTATTAATTGGTAAATCAAATAGCTGTATAATAAAGCCGAAGAAGAAGTTTCATTCAGTAGAAAGGGCTACTCAGCTAAAGAGAAGAGAGAAGTTTAAATCACAAGATTTGCAAAAAATAAGTGTCACAGCAGGTAACATAAGGAGGGCTGTGGGAGGACTAAGTGGTGATATGGAAATCTGTGATGTGGGCTCTCTGTCAGGAAAGACTTCTCCACTGAAGCATTACTTAAATCAAGAGCTAAACTATGAGGAAGGGAAATCACATTTTCCACAAATGAATCAGCATCTGCAAAGTCTTCTTTAATGTCTATGAAAACTATTAATAGAAGTAATAATAAAATTTTGTGAAACGAGCTGTATTTTATTTATTCCAAACAGATCATCGGCCCCACTCAATGGAATGCACAATATAGTTTAATTTTCCTATTTGAAGTAACATAACACGTATGTTTATTACCATTGCTCCAAACTTTGAGAAGTAAATATGGCTAATAATGGCAGGGAAGCAGTTTTTAACATCTGATCATGCCTGATTAATATATACAAAATCTGAACTCTTCCCACCACGCTCATTGCTAACATCTTCTGCCTGGTATTGAAAGAATTTTGCATAAGGTTGCCCTGTTTCTGAACTTGCTCACCTATGGTCTCTTCTCAAGAGTAAGCAGAGTGAAGACTGAAGACAGATCACAGCCTTCTTCTGTTCAAAAAATGACCTTTAATTTTGTGCACTGTCTTAAAAGATACCACTCCCTAATCAAAGCTCCCACTCCCTAATCAACATTGCCCATTAATCTCTGGAATTGTTTTCTGCTATCTTCCCTGTCACTCTCTTTTCTCCAACTCTCTGGCCCCTTACTGTCTGCTGAGCATATTAGGCATGCTTTTACAGGGCCTTTGCCCTTATTGATTCCTTTGTTATTTTGCCTCAGATAGTCACTGGTCTGCTTGTCCAACTATTTGTTTGTTTTTAAACCATCATTTTGCTGAGGTGTCCCTTATCACCCTATTTAAAAAACAATCGCTCTTCTCACCTCCCTGGCACTCCTTGTTCCTCTACACCCTCCACTTTCTTTTCTTACGAATATCACCACTTGATATTGATAATCTCACTACACTAAAATGCAAGTTCCATTTTTGTCTCTTTGTATCACTGATGTTTAGAATAGTATTTGGCACATAATAGAATACGTATTTGTTGATTATATGAATAAACGGATGACATCAACATTGTTCAAGAAATCTAGACTTAAACTTGGCAATCATTTATCTTCCCATTCTTTCAAATTCCTTATTATCTCACCCCAATATTTGATTCTATTGTCAATCTGTTTCCCTCACATTGCATTTCAACAACTACCACTAACACTGAGGTTATCATTTTTCAGGTGAATTACTACAGTAGATACTAAGTGGGTTTGTGCAGCCAACATACCCACATTAAAAAAAAAATTCACATGTAAATGGATTTAGATATAGTCCTAAATGATAATTCTTTCTAAATGATATTTCTACATACAAGTCTAAAACTTTTCCATCTTTCCATTTGATAAAGTATACATTCCTAATCATGCCATTTCAGGACTCTTATATTGTGGTTCCAGCTTCTTCCCTGCATTATATTCTACATGTTCCAGCCGAAGGAAACTACTTGGCATTCCTGCAGATGGCTGAGGTGGCCATGGATATCCGCCACTCAAATTTCCTTCAAACCTGTTGCAGGAGCCATAGTGGCCATTGTCTTCAGTGGCCACCCATCAATACTGAAGCCATGCTTCACCTGGGCTTCTTCCCACCAAAGGCTGAGTGTCCAGGGAATTCGTGCTGGTACCGTGGCTCCCAGCTGCACCATCAGCTGGTCAAATTTTTCCTAGACCTGCACTTAGTCCCGAGCCTTTTTCTATCCAATCCTTCCTTCCCCACCTCTTCTTTTATAAGTGTGAAACCCACATTAATCTCAAGGCTCACCCTGTCTGCTTCAGCTCTTTCCCCTTTATTCTTCAATGAATGCCTTGTAGGCCTTTTACCATCTTAGTGTCTGCTTCTGTTGGAGGATTCAAACTGACACGCAGTTCCCCAAAAAAGTTTCATGTTTCTCAGCCCTACAATACGCTCCTTCTCTTTCTATCTTTCTAAACCTTTTGTGGCCATAAAATGGCAAGCTCAAATCCCAAATGTGCCTCGTTATATATCCCTTCTGTAATCTTTCCAATTTGTGAATTTTATAAAAAGTTATTTACTTACAGCTCTTCCTAAACAATATTCCATGCTCCCACTGGACTTTAAGTGCCTTGATGGTATGAACCATGCCTTACTATCTTTGTAAGGTAGAAACACAGCAGCCTGGACCTTCTAGAAGTTCCGCAGCTATTTAATGTATTAAATTCTTTAAATAGAGTAATATTTGTGATCTAGAGCCCCTCTTTACATTTATATCTAAATCTTTCACTGCATTGCAATAAATCAGAAAGCAATTCTCGGTTACAGTCCTGCAGTGGCCAGTCTGGACCTAGTCTACAAATCAGAAACTAAGAAAATGGCAGTTTATAGTCATGAACACAATCTGAGAATCATGGGTGGTTAAAGAAGTTCACATGTAAGGCCAGACGCAGTGGCTCACGCCTGTAATCCTAGCACTTTGGGAGGCCAAGGTGAGCAGATCACAAGGTCAAGAGTTTGAGACCAGCCTGAACAACATGGTAGTAGTGTGTAATATAATTACTATGACCTGAAATATACTAAATACACTAAAGAATAACGAGACATGGAATGGAGGATTTTTGTAGAGTACAAAAAGCATGGCATTCAGGATGCATTTCAGCACATAAAAAAGAAAAGGTACATTAAAATATTATAACAGTCAGAAATCTATAATTATCTACCACTTACAAACATAATAAGCTGTATGAAATAATATAAAACTACATAAAATAATAGTTTTTAAATGTAAGGACTATGACCTTCTTTTTCTCTTGCCCAAATTCCTATCTAAGGGACCTGGTTAGTGGTCATGACCTACACACCATAAAATCTCATCAGACAGGTTTTATGAACCCTATATAATGTAGCTTACTTTCCAACCTGACTCTGGTATACAGCATAACATGGCATATAGCAGATGATGAAGGAAGTAAAAAAGATTTTATACCAAAATATATTTCTTTAACATATTTTGAAATGGCTGCCACAAGATCATCAGACTAAAATGACCCTGCAAAGCTGTCTTTTGTGGGAAAAATTTGCATCAGATTAATCTTCCATTAATGTAGCCAGACCTCTCCCTTTCTAGACTTTTTCAGATCTGGAGAGATGAACTGAGAGCCTGACACCTTTGAAGTCTGGAAAGAGACATTTTCCATCTATTCTCTCTGAAGGCTGCCACCTATGAGGCTTCATTTACATACTAAGAACCTTGGTCTCCACAGCCCCCTTATCTTAACTCAGACATTCCTTTCTACTGATTTCAAGTTTTAGACGTTAGCTTAACTCTCCCAACCAATTGTCAACTAAAGAATGCCTAAAACCCACCTTTGATCTCCCCAGCCCTCTGCTTTGAGATGTCTGATCTTTTTAAGGCCAAATCAATGTACACCTCCCTCATAATGATTTATGATTTTCCTGCAATTCCTGTCTCCCTGAAATGTATAAAATCAAGCTGTAATCTGGCAGCCTCAGGCACACTTTATCGGAATTTCTTGAGATTGTGTGACCTAGGCCGTGGTCACTCATATTGACTCAGAATGCACCTCTTTAAACGTATTTTGGCAGAATTTGTATTTTTCTATTATCAAATGTATTTTCATGTGTGGAAGATAAACGGTATTTTAGTAAATTAACAACATTTATGGTAATTTAAAACATAATTTTTATCATTCCTTAATTATTGTTAAAACTCTAAAGCTTTATTAACAAATTACCCAATAAACTGTGATAATGCTTTGATTCGTATCCAAGTATTTCACCTAGATTTCAGAACACCAGCTTTGGAGATTTAATGAGAAATGTGTAAAATGGTTAGTTGAATCAAAATTTTCAAAAATACTATTCTGATGGATACATTCTACAATAGCAACATTTTGGCCTGACAACCAATGTCCAAAGGACACTCTTTAGGTACCACTCAGATTAGTCATTTATTAAACTATATTTCTGTGAGCTGTTAAGGTTCAATGTGATGCTGTTTACAGGTAACTATGACTGCTTTGTGCACTAAAGTGCATTAGCAAATCAAAATCAATAAAACAATTTGAGATTTCAGAATAGATAAAATAAAAGCACATTGTTTGTATTCATGCAAACTCCCTTAGAATTAATTGTCCTATATTAGCAGCCTATTAAGATGGCAGCAAACAAATACAGCCAATGCTCAGAGTGGATAACAGAAGTGTCAACAGAACAAACAACCTGTGAGTTAACCACTTTATGAAGTATACATGTATTACCTATGATAATATGTATTGTTACATTATAAAAAAACACACTCGTGAAATTGAGTGAACTTGTTGTGAAATCCAATGGAATAACTTTCATTATTTTGCAAAAAGTGTAGTAACTTTTGGATTAGCAAACCATTAAACTTTTGCTTATCAAACTTAATGGAAGGTGCTTTTAAATTATGGCATTAGTGATGGTATAAGAACTTCCCAATATAATTTTGAAAAAAAGACATATCCATATGTATTGTCTTATGGATTCAATGTTGTTCAATTTATTACATTACTAGTAGGAAGAGGAACTGACTCAGAGATAAGACAAGGATATAGAGGATAATGGTAATCACATGTCATAAATGGTTATTTGGAGTGGTAATATTTTGAGCATTTCAGTTATTTTGGCTTGTTTTCTTTTGTGAAATAGTTAATAAGGCTGGGTGCAGTGGCTCACACCTGTAATCCCAGCACTTTGTGAGGCCCAGGCAGGTGGATCACCTGAGGTCAAGAGCTCGAGACCAGCCTGACCAATATGGTGAAATCCCGTCTCTACTAAAAATACAAAATTAGTCAGGTGTGATGGCATGCGCCTGTAATCCCAGCTACTCGGGAGGCTGAGCAGGAGAATTGCTTGAACCCGGGAGGCAGAGTTTGCAGTGAGCCGAGATAGTGCCACTGCACTCCAGCCGGGGCAACTAGAGCAAAACTCCATCTCAAGAAAACACAACAAAAAAAACAGATAACAAAACATAATCTGAGCTTAATGACCATCTCATAGAACAGGCTGTTACTTTATATGGTTAATTTTGAGGTATGTTGAAACTATAAAAGTATTATCTATATTCACTACTATGTACTGCAAATCTTCTGTTCTAAAATGTTAAAATCCTGTCCTACCTTTAGTATTACCATTATTATTAATATCTGAAATGTAACATTCCTTTCCTACTTTCAATTATTTCCTAGAGACTGACTGGCAAAAATCAGGAGTTTAACTATTTTCCTTTATTCAATGTTTCTTCTTTCTTAAAATTTTTAATTTAATTTAATTAGTTAATTTTTAAACTACTTTATTGGGGCCTGATTGGCATAAGAAAGCTGTACATTCAATGCATACAACTTAATGAGCTCGGAGATAAATGTACACTTGTAAAACCATCATCACAATCTATGCCATAAGCATTGCCATGCCTTCCAAAACTTTCCACCCATTCTTTTATTTATTATTATTACTACTATTATTTGCATGTGATAAGAACATTTAAGATCTACCGTCTTAGCAAATTTTTAAGTAAACAATACAGTATTGTTAGCGATAGGCAATACAGTAAATGTCTAGGGTTTAGTCATATTGCGTAACTGAAAATTTGTATCCTTTGACCAACACCTCCCTACTTCCTCCTGCTCCCAGCCCCTTGCAACCAACATTTGACCCTCTGCTTTTATGAATTCCACTCTTGGATTCCACATATGAATGAAAGCAAGCAGTATCTGTCTGTCTGTGGTTTGGCTTATTTCATTTAGCATAATGTCTTCCAGATTAAAGGCTGTAACAAATGGCAGGATTTCCTTTCTTTTCAAGGCTAAATAATACGCCATCATATGTAAGTGGCACATTTCTTTATTCATCCATTTATGAACATTCTGATTGCTTCCATGTCCTGTCTATTGTGAATAATTAAATTTCTTTTACAAGTGATCTTGTTTGACCTCTGATAAGACATAATTTAGGTCCTATACACTCACCCCCTTTGCTTAATATGTCTCTGAATTGTGGTTTAATTTTTAAATCAAAATTGCACTAATTGTTTTATCCCTTTATATTATGTTATCCCTCATTCTACATATCCAATTTATTTCTTAAAAAACATTTGAGAAAAAATTTAATTACCAATCCTTATATGCCAATTGTATGTCTTACCATTTCCATGTCTGTACCTTGCTCCAAAAATATTTGTGCTCAGAACTGTAACCATATACGAATTTCTAAATGATAGACCAAATAATTTTTCTGTTGCTATGTTTAAATAAAAATAATAGCAAACTTTGAAACTTTATCTTTTCTGACATTGATTCTATTTGTTCTTTTTAAATGAAAACCCAAGTATACAAAAATACTAGAATACCTCTGGAAATTTTCAATAGACCACATAAGTATTCAAATTAGATTCTGAAGCTAAAATAAAATTAATGGAAACGATATAAAGTCCTGGTTCACCCTGAAAAATGTTTTTTTCTTCTAACTGGATAAGATTAAAAAAAATAACTGTATAAAAAGTGCAGTTAATATCTGTGAATTGACGATATATTCTGCATCTCATTCAACAAAAATATATATAAATAACATGTATTATTAATATCATTTATTTTCTCTGTTGAATTCAATTTTATAGAGTTTTGCATAATTAATGTGGTATTTTAATCATGTTACAATAACAAAAGTCAGCTTGAAAACATAACTGGGTTAGGTACATTTGGTGATGTCTAGTGGGCATCGTTCTTATATCAGCCTTACATAAGCAATTAGAGAGAGCAACAAAAATTATGTCACTGGCATTAAGAAGAGAGTGTCTATATATCAATTTAAAAAGTCAACTTTCAACCAGGAAAAGGAAATATGACTCTTTAATGTATAAACAGAGAATTACAGGAAAATAATCAGCTCTGGGACTTTACTAAGTATCTTTATAAGATCTCATGAGCCAAGTATTTTCTTTATTTTTAATTTTTTTATGAAGGGTGCTTTTTAGCTAGTAGTAAAAAAATTGACGTGAAAATGGTCAACAGAAAAACAAGCTCAGAGCCTCAAGGCCTCCTTAAATGGAAGATGTCAGAGTATACACTATGTTAGTACAAGGTATCCTGAGAGCTGCATCTATGAAACACCAGAGAGGGCTGTTCTAGAAACTGCCTTTATGAGATTCCAAATATAAACATGACATAATGAATTTATTAGCATGTCCTGGGAACACTCATTTTGAAATGGGTTAACAATTCAGTTTAAAGGATTTTCAGTGTGTTTTAATTTTCCAGCCCATTAAAATTCCTCTAAATGTAGGACACGGATTAAAAGTTTATGGATACACCATTTACCCCACTAGTTTCTAGTATATGCCAAACAGAGCAGAGATCACCCCTCTTAGGGGATTGTGGGACCCCCAAACATGGAAATAAAGGAAAACCTTGAGTTTCTTCAAGGGAAATTTCAGGCACTAGCTTCCCTGAGAAGTGAATATGCACCATAAGAAGCAAGAAGGTAATAGCAGCTTGAAACAATAGCCAAATAAGGTAGAACCATAGGATAGTTCCTTTATAGAAACTAAAAGCAATATCTTAACATGTGTCTCTGAGTTGTTTTTCAGAAACTCCCCCAAATGGATTCACTGGCACACAGACCTCAGATAAGGGAGAACCAGGGACTGAACTCTGACCCCCATTCTTTGTTCTGTTCTAAATTCTTCCTAGGGAGCCTGGAGAAAGTCACACTCACGAGCCAGAGCTGACACTCTCTTCTGCTGACCCCAAATTGTTAAATAAAGCTTTTTTTCCTTAACCAACTGCAAATGAGAAACTCTTTGAATCTACCAATGAACTGTAAGTCCCCGCTTCAAGATAGCTTGCTCTTTTAGGCCAAAACCGTACTCCTGCCTTTAAAAACCCTTACCTGCAAGCCACTGGGGAGGTCAGGACTTAACCATTAAGTTGCCTGGACTTCCTTGCTTGGTGACCTGCAAATAAAGTCCTTCCTTTTTCCAGCTGCAAACCTCAGTGTGGATATCCAATATTACTGCACCAGGTAAGAGGATCCCAGACTGGTTCAATAACATATGTTGCCGGCCCAGCACGGTGGCTCATGCCTGTAATCCTAGCACTTTGGGAGGCCGAGGCGGGTGGATCATGAGGTCAAGAGATCGAGACCATCCTGGCCAACATGGTGAAACCCCGTCTCTATTAAAAATATAAAAATTAGCTGGGCGTGGTGGCAGGCGCCTGTAGTCCCAGCTACTCGGGAGGCTGAGGCAGGAGAATCGCTTGAATCCGGGAGGCGGAGGTTGCAGTGAGCCGAGATCACACCACTGCACTCCAGCCCGGGCGACAGAGCAAGATGCTGTCTCAAAAAAAAAAAAACAAAAAAACAAAAAAAAAAAGAAAAAAAAATATATATGTATCTGTTGCCATTTCATTTTATAATGGAAGTGTATTTGCTGATTAGAAGCTACAAGACTTGGTAACATATACCCTAACTGTTAGGGGTCAAATATTTGAAAATTTCATTCTCTATGTTTCCCTTTAAGTGAAAAATTTATTCTATGAATGAATCTTTAAATCAATAATTTAAAGAGGCTTTCTGGTAGAAATTCCATTGCAAAAACAATCAAGATGGAGATCTGTGAATATAGCCCTGGGGAATCCTAAGGATTTTTATAATCTCTACAGGAAGCAATATTATATATCCTTAAAGAAAGATTATCAAAACAATAACAAAAAAAACTAATAGGAAGAAAAGGAAAGATAAAGAAACATTTAATATTCACCTACTATGTGCTATTTTCTAATATATGCAGGCATATTACCGTATGAACTGTGAAGTGCAAGTATTTACAAGGGAAGTGTTATAAAATGAATTCATTTTTGTCACTTATAAGTAATGTTGACAAATAAGCATTGGAAATTTAATTTTGTCAATACGCATTTCACACCAACTAGAAGGTAAGGTACTTTGATTGGAATAACTGGCACCCATGATCTAAAGGGCAAGATTTCTCAAACAGAGAGAGACAAGTTATTGAATGTGCTTATTTGGTCAAACAGAAAATAGCTTGAGACCTACTTTGTTCTGTCTCTGTGGCTAACAAGCAATATTCCAATAAACAATTTCATCCCTTGACTGAACAAGCTTGACTTTGGACAAGGAAGGAGTTTGTTCAAATGGCCAGTGGATGGTAAATAGATCTTTCAATATAAAATTAGCATTTTCTTATTAGCCTAGTTAACACGAATGAATTCCCTATAGCCTCATTATTTATATATGCGAATAGGTAATGTTCGGTTTCAGAATCCGTAAAGTGAAAAAAAAATTCTTGATCCAAAAGGACGCCTCAGACAATCCTGTGCAACTAAGCTTTATATAGCCTATAGTTTTCTCCGTAATCATATTTATAACTAAGGAAAATATTAATACTCTATTCAGGCAAATTCTATACAAGCATAACTATGGGTGAAAACAAAGCATGTATCCCCTACAGATCCCCAGTGGTTTGCTTTCAGATAAAGAATCTAAAAAGATTTTATTCTTTATGTATAAAACATCTTAAATTATATAACTCAATAACAAATTATCTATATATCAGGCCTCTTTTGCACGTTTCCAACATATATCAATTTTAGTCACCATGGTTTTGTTATATAACATCAGTCTTCCAACAATTTGGTTCAAGTTTCAGTTACCATATTGTATTAACAGTGGGTGATATGTGGTTTGTACAGTTATACAGCACAGACTTTGCTGTTAGCCATGCAATTCAGAAATTACTATGTAAATATCAGTGACCAAACTTGGCACTTCTTTCAAAGTGCACAGACAGCCAAGCACATAGTTCTGCTGCCTCTGTCTCCCAGTGATAAACTCACATGATATTTTACAAAAATAGATAATTGAAAGAAGTAAGTGGCCAACAAAGATGAAGGCGCAACCAGGAAACGAAGTGATAACATCAGAAGTAAAATTTGGATGGAATATAACAGAGTTAGGGAAGAAATAGCTGAGCTGATGCTACTGTTGTTCAAGACACTAGATCTGTAGCCAAGTAAACTTAGTGAAGGCAAAGTTATCAATATAAAAGAGGAAAGTGGCTGTAAAGAAAAAGATGAAGATGTCCCAGAGGAAGTGACACTGGCAAAATCTTTACAATAAAGAAACTCTTAGAGATACTTCAAAACATTAAAACTGCAAATGATAAAATGTTGCAAGTTGATACAAACTTAGAAAGGAATATGACAATTTACCAAAGCATATAAAAGATGCTTGTTCTATGTTAAGTTATTCAATGGGAAGAGTAAGGCAAGCACTGTTTAAACTACTCTTGACAAGATTTTTTTGCAGAGAATAAAACTTTAATCCTCAGTGCTTCTGAGGTTGTAAACTACAGCACTAAAAAAGTTAGTTTTACTGTTTGTTCATTTCCCTGTACATTTGTAACCATCAAGAAGAGAGTTTTGATGTTTTCTAAAAAAAAAAAAAAAAAAAAAAAATTTGAAGGACACAGAACTGTTATAATTTTCCCCATTGATTATTAAGATCTCTGCGTGGTTTCAGCTTGCACAGTCATTTTTAAGGTCCTTTACTACTGTATAACACCTGGACAGCCTGTATTTCAAAGAAGGGGCTTAACTGTTCCCTCAAGAAGACATGTGTGCTAAAAGCCCTCACTAGTCTTCCAAGTTTTAGGCCTTAGAAAAGCATTTGATATGCTCCATGACAGCAAAGATTAAAGGATACAAAAATAAATCTTCTTAGTACCAGTTTTACAAATATGTCGCAAACCCCATTTTACTCTAATCTACAGAAAGGTTTCTACTTTCTAATCTTCCTTAAGAAATAAATTTTAATATAGTAAGTAATTCAACCATTACTCACAGATAAATAGTAAAAGCAAGTTCTGAGAGTTAAAAATATTTTAAATGCTCATCTCTTAGCCTCCATGAACGGCAGCACATTTTGGAGCTGTAAAATATCCTCCCTCCAAGCTTTGTTCCTCTCCATTGGAAAACATTAGCTGTGCATGCCCCATCCTCCTGTTACACACACTTTACTTATACAACACAGGCCAATGTGTTTTTTTCTTCTGATTTCTTTTGGATCATCATAAGCATTATAGACATTTTCATCAGTGATGCCAAGAGAACTGGGAATATGTGAGTTTACTTTTGCTTCCTCTGTTGCCTAGTTGGCTGCTTCTGTAGCAACAGAACAAAAAGAGGATCATGCATGAAATACAGCTATTATTTATGAGAGAATGACTGCTTTTAAAACAAGATAGATGTTTAGTATTCCGTGGATACTCCCGCACCAGATTGTAACAGTTCTGAAGGAGGTTAAATTGCAAGCCAAGACTGTCAAAATTCTCTCTTGATATAGCACCAAAATAGCCTGATCAGCCCAAAAGCTGCTGAGCCTCACTATTAGGAATTGCAGCTACTCTGCAATGTGAAAGATAGGGAATTTGGTCTATTTCATAGAATTTTTTTTTTTTTTTATTCCCTGAGAGTTACTGCCTAAAGAACAAGAATTTCTGCTTGGATGTCTCGATGTGACATTTACCTCTAGTTTTGCCAAAGAGGTCGTGGTGTTGTTTAATGCATTACATTAACCCATGCCTCTTGGATCTCAAATCATTTTAGATTGTGATTTAGTTTTACCCAGCATCTATCAGTTAGCATGAAAATAAGTTCAGGTAATATTCTAATTAAACATCCCCTACACATTATTTCTTTTTATTGTTAATGATATTCTGTCTCTCAGTGTGGAATTGGATTTAGAAAGTGATGCAGACATTACTTTCTGCATCACTAAGTCAAGACTAGACCGCAGGCGATACATTCACTCACCAAATTTTATCAAGCATCTACTACGTGCCAGTGATACATCTCTCATAGAGAATTCATTAGGGACAAAACAGGCTTTTCCCTTACAGACTATCACCCAGGATTCTTCTTATAAGGTTAATATAAAATAACTTAGATTTTTACCAAAAGTCATAAGAAAACCCTAATCATGAGTGAAGTATCTCATCTAATAAGTTTAAACATCTGACAGATTGGCCAACTTGTTTTCCCCTAAAGAGGGAGAGTTATCACTATTCTTTAGAAAGTCTAAGGAAGAATTGGGCAAATAGTATAATAATTATATTGACTAGGGAAAACATGTGTTTAATGGATTGAAGCATAATATAACATCAGACTCCGGAGTATCTGAGTTAAGAACTAGGTGTTCTAAGTTCTGCAACATCTTTTGCTTTATCAAACACATGTCTTAAGATACAACTGAGCAGTTTAACTATGCAATTCTACTTTTATTTCAAAGAACACTACAAGGAAGACAATGATTGCAGTTCAGGTCTCTGACACTTGAATTAATAGAACTATATCTAATTTGTGGCATGAACGAAGAGTAAGAGTAGTAGCTATAAGATTAGAAAACACAACTAGAAAGATGACAGAATTTGAAAACATATAAACAAGCATACAATATCTTCTTGCATATTTCCCTTGTATATGCACTGCCTTCATTCAAAATTTTTTCACCCAGTGAAGTTTTAAGGTTATTTCTGACTACACATATCAAAATTAGGAAAGGTAAAGGTCATTAATAATGTCTGCATCACTTTCTAAATCCAATTCCACACTGAGAGGCAGAATATCATTAACAATAAAAAGAAATAGTGTGTAGGGGATGTTTAATTAGAGATTCAAATATCCATTTTCACTTTTATTATATACAAGTGCAGAAATAGAATTGTCCATTTATATAAGATTGTATTTTATTTGGCTTTTTTTAATTTTTTTATTATTATTACTATTATTATTATTATACTTTAGGCTCTATGGTACATGTGAGCAACGTGCAGGTAAGTTACATATGTATACATGTGCCATGCTGGTGCGCTGCACCCACCAACTCGTCATCTAGCATTAGGTATATCTCCCAATGCTATCCCTCCCCACTCCCCCCACCCCACAACAGTCCCCGAAGTGTGAGGTTCCCCTTCCTGTGTCCATGTGTTCTCATTGTTCAATTCCCACCTATGAGTGAGAATATGCGGTGTTTGGTTTTTTGTTCTTGTGATAGTTTACTGAGAATGATGATTTCCAATTTCATCCATGTCCCTACAAAGGACATGAACTCATCATTTTTTATGGCTGCATAGTATTCCATGGTGTATATGTGCCACATTTTCTTAAGCCAGTCTATCATTGTTGGACATTTGGGTTGGTTCCAAGTCTTTGCTATTGTGAATAATGCTGCAATAAACATACGTGTACATGTGTCTTTATAGCAGCATGATTTATAGTCCTTTGGGTATATACCCAGTAATGGGATGGCTGGGTCAAATGGAATTTCTAGTTCTACATCCCTGAGGAATCGCCACACTGACTTCCACAAGGGTTGAACTAGTTTACAGTCCCACCAACAGTGTAAAAGTGTTCCTATTTCTCCACATCCTCTCCAGCACCTGTTGTAAAAGTCAAGTTTATTTGGCTTTTTAATAAGTTACCTGCTTATTAATAAAACCCAAGAAATATAATGTCTTTGGTCCTTCTGTCATTGATGAGATAGCATAGCAGTGATTCACCTGAAGAAGAGTAAGACTCCAGCGAATGGATCCAAAGGCTACAGACACGTTTCATTCAATACATTCTTATTTGACATATACTTTTTTTTTTACATATACCATACCCATGTATTGCATTAGGCCATGAATACAAGAAGGATAAACATATTTGGACTCCACCGTCAAGCAATATAGAATTTTGTGAATATTTTGCAATTTTTTAAATAAAAATTCATCATACTTGGACAAAAAATGAGCTCCAGAAACATAAGTATTTAGCTATATGTTATACATAAAATTATTTTAAATACACAAGGGAAACAATGTTTTAAAAGACATCTTTGGTCAATAGTCAATCCTCTAGAACATAAAAATTTTCACTTAAGTTCACCTGCATTTCAACATTTATTTTTTGTTCCTTTTCAGATGTTGATAGAGAGATCCTTAGATGAAAAATAGAGATTCTATATGTGGTGTCATTTCTTTACCCTTCTTGTTTCTGGAGCCAGCGTTTCCTGTACATGTAACTACAATGATTCACACTTGCTATGTAGCATTAATAGTACCCCAAATGCACAAGATTGGCCGTTTTTATTTTTCTTAATTGGTTTTGCAAATTTTCCACAAACCCACACTAAAGAGCTCATGTCTGTTGAGACTTGTCATTCAAAATCAATCTTAGCCCCTTTGCATTAACCATAATCTCAAACTATTAGAATGGAAGAATTTCAGGAAAACAAAATAAGTATTTAACAAATATCTGTTGAATGAATGGACTAAATGATTACTAATGAAGACTACAGTTGAACAAAAATGTTTTAGTGCAGTCTTTCTCAAATATTAATACGTATATGAATCATCTGTGAAGGAACTTGTGAAAATGCATATTCTCATTCATTATATCCATGGTAGGACTTCATACTCGGCATTTCTAAAAAGCTTCCAAGTGATACTAATATTGCTGGTCCTTAGACAACACTTTGAATAGCATGGCTTTTGGATACTAGTGTAAAATTTTATTACTGAATACATGTTTTCAGGCCATAAACATTTTTGGGTTAAAAATCTATTAGGAGGCATAACCCTGTATTGTACCTAAAAATAAAGATGGTGTTTTTTTCTTCATTTAGGGCTTACTTTTAGCTTACTGTATGGCAAACACTGTTATAACTTAGAAATTGGAGTGAATAAAGAATATTGTTAAACATCAAAAGGAAAAAAATAGTGGTGACTGAACTAACAATTACCAGCTACAAGCAAAAAGGTTATATAAAATTACAATGAAGTTCTGAAATGTTGAAGAATAAAAATGAAAAAAATCATTAAGCATATGAGAAAATATGAAAAAAAGAAGATATGAGATTCTGAGGGTATATTAAATCATGAAAAGGCTTGAATCAACCACATTTTAGATGCTCACATTTTTAAACTTATGTAAATAATCTAATATAGATATAGATGCTATTTTGTAGATGAAGAAACGGTGTCGTAGGTTACCGTTTAAATGACTTCATCTAAGTTCTCACAATGAGGAACTGGTAGAACCAGTATTCATTTTACATCTTATTCCAGAGCCTTAACTGAAATTATTTTTGTTTAACATTAGAGAGACTGTAGATCTCAAAGTGTGTTATTATTTTTAGAACTTCACTGTACTTTTCTTCCAAACTTCATGTTAGATCTGGCAGTGGTTATGAAATGACTCAGTTTCAACTTCTTTCTCCCTTCAGTGCTTCCTAAAATGTTTCACTTTGTTTCTCCTCCAATGACTTTGTAAATTTATAACATGTTTGAACTCAAGTATTAATTTAAATGAGTTCTACATCCCTTTGGTGCAATGGAATTTAAAATCACATATGTTCTTTATTTAAATGACTTTAAAATACTATAAATGTACGTAAAAGTGAAATTCAAAATAAAATCTATGTTTTATCTACACAAAACACTTCATGAAAAATGCAAGAGGTGAAGCTAATACAGTGAAGATTTTTCAAATTTAAATCTATTTTGTCATAAATTACAAAAGCTAAGGTTTCTAAACCTCCAACTACAAATATTATCATGTTTCATTGAATATGTTGATTGCTGTCATTTGAAGAACTTGCTGCCAATGTTGTTCTCTTACTGTTACATGTAGATTTTAGCTTATATGCCCAACAATCTGAGATGGCAGCCACAGCCTTTAAATTTGCTCAGCATTTCCTTCAAGGACATATGTATTATTGCTGTGAGATCATTGGCTTTGAAGTCTCATATAGCTGATCCTGCTTTACCCCTTATTAGTGGTTTCATTTGCATAATGAAAATATTAATACCAATGTAATCATTAGACTTATAAAATGTATGTAAAAATTAGCAGATTAAAATTCTGGTGTGGTTCCAGTCATGAGAGTAATTTACTGTTAATAGTTCCTCAGTCATGTCATAGACACTTATAATTTCCTGATATTATTTATAGTGTCAATCCACAAGTGACTCCTAAGAAATAATCATGTACTTTTATCCCCAATGAATAAAATGTCTGTGTTTTAAGGATTATTTATTATTTACTAAGGTTCATGCTTTTTCAAATTGTTTTATAATTATCAGGTGTGTAGGTTTTAAGATAATCTTCTAAAGGGAATGTGTTATACTTATTCCTAAAATACAGAAACAATATTTAAGACCTTGGATATACTCTAATCTAGTTTCTGTAATGATTTGACTTGATATTCTATGCTAATATTTGAGTTTTAAATTAACTTATTTTCATTTTGATCTTACCTTTTAGGTGAAATAATTGATTTTGTCCATTTACTTGGGTTTTTCTTAGATTTTTAAAACGGAATTTTAAATTTCTTTATATCTATATCAAGGATCTATTGTATTTCTGGCTTATGATACATACAATACATACATGTAAAGCAATTTCAATCTCCTATCCCTGGCAGATTTTTTAAAAATTATTTTGTTTTTGATTCTATAAATTAACAGTTTTGATTCTATAAATTAATAGCACTCAATATGTAGCAAAGCCAAAACTTCAATAACATTTTTTTATTAATTTCCTTGTGAAACCTATGTTGGATTGCAAAGAAAAGTACTCAATAACCACGTACCTGGATATATGCATAGCTATTAGAATTCAGGCAAAAACCTAAGAGAGCAAAGCAAAAATCTCATTTTCAAGGGCCCATTGAGATTTGAACTACTGCCACTCTCAGTACTTTATTCCCCTGTACTTTATTCCCCCAGACTGAGGAGACAGTTTCAATGCCTAATGCTGCTGCAGCCTTCCTTGATAGTAGCATACCTTGTTTGCTAAAGTTGTCATCTCAATGGTACTAAACCGCATGATTTCTCCCCTATGTTATTTCATTCTATTTCCCATAAAACGCACAATGAGAAATATCCTAGGAGCCAGAGATTTTACTTTCCAACTCTAATGTTGAGTTTTATAACATCGTTAGGTTTCTTACAGAAAAATAATAAGGTGCGAGATATAAATCAGTTTCTCATGTTGGCTTAAGCATTTCTGAGGCCCAACCAGCCATCAGATTCACTCATGAACTGGAATTGCAGCTTTTAGTGGGGTAGACCACTAGGCCACAATGTAAAGAAGGGGGAAAAAAAAACCTACAGTAACTTCTAAACTAAGTAGCTATGCAATATCAGTCATCACCCTGATAGGATGTGAGCTAAGAATATTTTGACCTCCGAAAGAGAAATATCACTTGTTGCCGTCTGAAACTTAAAGGACATAGCTATAAAGGAAGTTTAGTTATATTAGTTAATAAAAAATAAAATTTGATTAGTTTGTCTTTAAAAGAGCAAAATAGATCAGGTGCCGTGGCTCATGCCTGTAATCCCAGCACTTTGGGAAGCCAAGGTGGACGAATCAGCTGAGGTCAGGAGTTCGAGACCAGCCTGGCCAACATGGTGAAACCCCATCTCTACTAAAAATACAAAAATTAGCTGGGCATGGTAGTGGGCTCCTATATCCCAGCTACCTGGGAGGCTGAGGCAGGAGAATTTTTTGAACCCGGGAGACAGAGGTTGCAGTGAGCTGAGATTGCACCACTGCACTCTAGCCTGGGTGAAAAGAGTGAGACTCCGTCTCAAATAATAATAATAATAAGTAAATAAATAAACAAGCAAAATTAAGATTGCCAACTATACTCTCAGAGCTCTAAACCAGGCAAAAACACCTTGGAGTAACAGATTTTAGATAAAAACAGTCTAATTATTTCCTTGAAAATTAGTATATTATACACATGTTTCTCATTAGGAGACCAATACACCTATTTAAATACAGTAGATTTGAAGGGATTCTGGCTACTAAAGTCAATACCTGCCTGCAAAGTGGCTACATAGTTACAGACAGTGGGGCCCATGACTGGGGCTGTCAGCCATTTAGACCATTTGGGAGAGACCTTGAGAATGTAGTGTTACAGGAATGGTGGTGCAACCTGGGGTCTATGATCTAATCCAAGTCAATATTACTAACTAGTTCCAATATTATTTATCAATTTTTCTTGGTAAATTTACTTTCTAGTTTTAGGGAATTAAGAAGATGAGATGGTAGAAAAGGTACCAGATATAAAGTGAATAGGTTTGATATAAAATAGAAAGTAGAACAAGAATTTTCTATTCTTCTTTTCCATGTACCCCTATTGTCTCTGAAGAATACAGATGCTGATTTAATAAAAAAAATCTTTATACCCCTCTAATCTGTGGCTAGCATATTAAGTCATAGGAAGTTGGAGATGTATTATATAAATACTCCCAAACAAGGAGTCAGAGCTTCTGGATATTCAGGGGCAAAATAGAACATTCTTAAGTTGTGTCTGTAGCAATTATGGGCATGAATTCAAATCATGAATTAGTGAGAATACTTGGTGGAAAATTACTCTAATCATGCTACTATCCATTTCTCATATTTCAATTTCACATTCCTGTAACTTAAAAGAATTTCCAGCAAAACCCTTCTTGCTGGTGTTATCAATTTTACCCTCCAGGCCAGATGTAGCTTAATACTATGTAGGTGGCTCTGCAAAGAAAGCTAATAGTCATGGGTTAAAAAGGGGAGGAAATAATGTAGCTGACTTTCATGGGATATATTCTCTGCTGTCAATATTTTGTAGTATTTAACACTGACTCCTACCCTTAGAAACACGTATTTGCATCTTTACTTCTCAAATGTTGGTAATAAGGTTAAGTAATATGCCCAAGCTGACAGAAGTAGCATAAGAATATCATGATATAAATCCATGCCCAGCACTGTTGGACCACATACCAAGAAGGATTTCTGACATTCCCAGATTCTTTTTTTTTTTTTTGGTCTTCATAAGCACATTTAATAAAATAGGCTTTTTAAAAAAGAAGCATAATGTCAAGCCAGTCCTTTGAATCATGAACCTTCCATCCAATTTCCAAATCTTGTGAATTTTCTGAATTCCATTATTGGGAAATCTAGCCATGTTATTGTTACTGCCTTTAGAACAAAAAGGGGTTTTTGCCTTACAGTGGACTTATCAATTTTTCTTCCTAGCCCCAGAATCTGGCCAAACTCTCCAATAGAAATCAAGAAACAATAATAGTTTAAGAGTTGAAAAGCAACCTATAGTTGAAACTCAAGTTGTCTCCCTCACCTGATAGGAAAACTGTGAAACATTTGGCTCTCCTTATGACATATATATTTTGATTTAAAAGCATGAGAGTTTTTTTTCAAAAAGACAAATATTCTTTCAAATCGTTTTGTTCATTTTTACTACCTTCACTGAAGCATGAATAGCACAGAAGTAGGCATTAGTCTTTGGATTGTGTGTGATTCAACCGACTGTTACTTGCATTCCAATTACTCAGCCAGCGTGGGATACAGCTGTGTCCAAGGATTATTTCAGCGTTTCCTAACAACTCTATATATACAATTGAATTTATTTAGATTGTATGTTAACTATTACAGTTTGGATCTGAACTCTAGGTTATTACATTTAAAGTCATAGAAAACCTAAAAAATTAGCAAAGAAAAATATTTAAGTTATTATTTTTAAAAAGTAATATATTTAAGATTATCAGGGTCAGTTCATATGTTTATGTGGGTAAAATTAAACAATAGTCAAACAATGTCAGATAAAACTGCCCATGATGACATCTTCTCCTTTAATATGGAGGAGAGGACACACGTTTGACAGGTATGAAAATATCTAATTAATAATTGAGGAATTACAACTTACTAAATTCTACCTCTGCAGTTATATCAGTGTGACTTTGGTTGTATTATTAGCTTTCTTCTCTTCAGTTGCCTCTAATGGAATTCCTGTTGCAAGGATTAAATGAGATAATGTCTATAAAATGCCTACCATAATATTTGTCACCTTCTGAGTTTGTCACCAAAGAAATGACTAGTTTGTTTTCCCAACTACATAAATATAAAGCAAGGTCTCAGACAATACCTTATTTATCATGTACTGTTGGCTTTGTTACATAACAACACAAGGTCAAAATAACTATAGTTAGGATTTTGATTCTCTCAAAAGAAACACAATTAAATAGAAATTAAATGCCTTTGCTAGAAGGCCAATCTGATTTCCCCATGCCAAGGCTGAAGCTGTAGTTACTAGTTACTCAAGACTAGAAATGAACAGAATGGTAACTTGTATAATTATACACATTATAGTAATAAAGACAAGCACATACATAAGAGTCAACATTTTCTTTTTGCCAAGATATAGTTAATATCTTATAGAAAATAGATTTTTCTTCAGATACCCGAATAGAGAACTTACCATATTTTGGGGAAAACATTTACTTAATATCTACATAGGTTAGCCCAGCCATGAATAAAGAGGTAATACAAGATAAATTGTGTGTATGTGTTGGGGATAGTATTTCACAGAATGCACTTTCCTTATCAGTTTATGGTATTGCTGTCACTATTTTAACTAAATTTTCATATAGCAACACACTAAAGCCACTAACCGTAAAATACTACTAAGTCATTTGAAATGCATTCTATTCCTTAGACTCAGAAGACTTGAATTCAGAATTTACTAAAAATATTATTTTTATTTCAATCCCATGTCTCTAGGATATATTCTTAAGAGTAGAACAAGAGGAAAATACTGACTTTAACTTCCTCTAGATAATCTCTCTGTAGATTGATAAGGTTCTCAGCAACACAACAAAAATCTTCAGCATCTCAAGGAAGAGGATCCTGATTAATTACATCAGGTTGGTGAAAGGACAGCTTTTAGATGTTGTTCACATCTCTTCAACTGCTCTTATCAGAGTTTGTCACTTACACCGCTGACTAAGGATAACTACTGTGTACTGTAAAAGAGATGGCAGGGCTGCAGATTTTGTGTTACTGTATTATTTCTCTGGTTTCTTTCTCTTTTCATAGTAAATGTAAAAGTCTGTAAAACTCTGGTGGAGGATGGTGATGGGGGGAAACTGCATATGTGAGGGTGAGATATATGGGAATTCTTTGTACTTTCAATTTTCCTTTAAAATTGCTCTAAAAAATAAAGTTTATTAAAAAAAACTATGTAAAACTGAAAACATCATTTTCCCGTGCTTTGTTTTCATTTTCAAATGATTGACTGGCACAGTTTTTAAAATATTTTAAGAATTTTAAGGCCGGGCACAGTGGCTCACACCTGTAATCCCAGCGCTTTGGGAGGCCGAGGTGGGTGGATCACTTGAGCCCAGGAGTTTGAGACCAGCCTGCACAATGGTGAAACCCTATCTCTACAGAAAATACAAAAAAAAAAAAAAAAATTAGCTGGGCATGGTGGCACATGCTTATAGTCCCAGCTACTTGGGAGGCTGAAGTGGGAGGATCACCTGAGCCCAGGGAGGCTGAGACTATAGTGAGCCATGATTGTGCCACTGCACTCCAGCCTGGGCAATAGAGTGAGACCATGTTTCAAAAAAAAAGCAAAAAATTCAAAATTGAAATAATTTAAAAATATAAATGTAAGTTTAACTAAAAGCTATCCTGTTAATTTATTTTCTTATTTAGTGTTGCGAAAGTTATGGGCAATCTAAGAATTTTATCTGCATTACAAAGCAAATGACATATATTTGTAGGGAGCAACCAATTTGAAAAAAAAAATCAAACAAAAGACAAAGTATAGCAATGTGGCATTCTTTTCACTAGGAAAAAAAATACTTTAATTGTTAAACTGTTTACCATTAGAAACAAGGGACAAATTATAACAGTAACTAAGCTTTTTATGATAGTAGTTGCACAAAATGTCTTTACAAGTACCACTCAGTAAATTTTCTGCTCTCACAATCATTTGACCAGTAATTACTGTTTTCAGTAAAAACAAAAAGAAAATTTAATTTTAATTTTAACATTCTGGCGTCTACACTAAAGAAAATTTATGGTGGGAAAAAGCATTTATAAGTTTTTGATATTAAAAAAAACTACCTACCTCGAACTGATGAAAACAAGAAAAACCAATGAAGAGCCAAGATGCCTACTGTTGTGGGGTATATTACAAGATAAAGACTTCAGAGTGCTATATAAATATGCTAAGTGTTTTTTAATCAGCTAATGCCAAACAACATCCTCATGAAATTGATAAGAGCTATCCACACTCATAAATAAAAAGTTATAAAATTAATATTGCAGAACTAAAGCAGATCTTCAAAGACCATTCTTACAGATTTGGTTAAACACACATATACATGCAATCACATGGATGCAAAAACACTTACACAAACAATTTCTGACCCTGAAGTATATCACTGGGACACTAAAAATAGTTTCATTACCAAGATTCGAAAGAATCAAACAAGCAGCAGGAACAACAACAAAAGACACAGGAGGAACAAATGACTCTAAGAAAAATCAAATAGTGTTACAAAATAGTATGCAATAAATAAATATTAATTTGCAAAATGTCAAAATACTTATGAAATCTCTGAATCATGACATTCTCTAAGCATTGGCATCTGTTAAGTAACGGAACTAAGAGATCTTGGGAGGATTGCCCAGCTCTGTTGTTATACATCTAGAATTAAATAATATAATTCTTAAAAATGAATATATGCTTTAGAGAAGTGCCTTTTAACATTAAGTGTAATAAAAAATCAATAAATTATTTATGAAAGATGCTCTTTTTCAAAGTCTCTGAAATTGTGTCACTTTCCTATCTTCTGAGTACAATAATGCAGTTTATTGCCACAATTATTTTTAAGTTCTTTAGCTAAATCCTGTTTCTGATTATATTTATGTAACCAAAAATTTTTCAAAACCAAACAAGAGTAAGAATGATATGGAGAAAATTTTTATTCCCACAATCTGTTCTTCCTTGATGAAGTAGATTAATTAATGTTTAGTAATAGGAAAGTGTGGCTAAAAATATCATTGCTTGGAAATACAAATAAAGAATAATGCAAAATAATGCATAGAAGACAATAACTAATGCAGAATAATACAGAAAAGAAATAATAATGCAGAAAAGAAATAATGAAGAAAAGAAAATAAACCAGTGAAAATGATATAGTAAAATAGCAAAAAACACAGCAGTGAAACAACAGAATACTTGATTCCTGATTAAAATGCAGATGGTGGTGGATTGTTCAGTTTTCTAGAAGTGATATAGATAATAAATTACAAAGTATTTGCAATAAAGAAATGTCATCTCAGGTAATCTTTTGTAAAGAATGACCTCATGTTGAACCCTCTGAATCAGAATTTTGCATTAAAATCTGTGGATTCATATTGTCATGATTCTGTCACTGCAATCATTCTAGTCAACTAAACAACACCAAAGTCACCAAAGAGAACAGTCAATTTACGCGAATGTAGAAATGCTGTGAATACTGTATTGCTGTTAGTCAGACTTTTTGAATGTTACCTTGATGTTCCAGTTGTTCTCTTTTATCATAGAAAAAATTATTAGAGAACTTGTAACTAGGTCTGGTTTTACAGATCTAAATAACCATTCTCCACATCCTTTTACATATGCTATTTGTCAAATAATTAACATGGCTTGCATAATACCAAGAATTCAAGTCAAAATCAATGGATTTTTCAATCTGCCATTCAATTTGTAAATATGCAAATTAATGAGGTAAATGTCAATGACTTCCAATATTAACTTTTTATTATCAGGCCCTATATATCTAACTTAAGGGAGTGTACTACAGTCAATAAATTTGGCATTTCATCTAGCATATCCTAAATGAAATCATGTAAGGAAATAACTTTTCCTAAATATTCAGAAATGGAGAATATTGTGTTTTTAAGCACATTTCATCTGACTAGACCGCACAGTGGGGAAAGCTAACTCATCTACAATGCTTTAGATAAAGCAGAGGCTCTCCGGTGAAGGGCCCCATGGAGAACACAACAGGACCTAGCAGAACTTGATATGAGAGGCTGACACTCCAGCCCAGATAACATTCATGCTTGCTCGCTGCAAAGAAACAGCGAGTGAGGAGTCTCTAAGGATAATAACTTCGAAATACCTTTCAACCCTTCATCTAGCTTCTTCCTCTAGCAAAGGTTAAATGTAAGTTTGACACCTTGTTCTATTGCCTGCACTTACCCTCAGGTAATAAAAGAGACAATGAAATATAATAATGGGTCCCCATGCTCCATGGCACCGTATAACATCTATTACGCATCTCTGGAAGTTCAAACACACTCTTCCTCGTGATGTTAAATCACTGAACTATATTTAAAAGAAAATAAAAGAAAACATTAGAGTAGACATGTCACTAAGTCTATGGGTTTTTGTCCTTGCCTCTGAAGTGGTTGACGTCTTCACTAAACACTCCTCCCCAGTCGCTAAGGAACTTGACATTACTTCAGCTATTAATGCATTTTATGCCAGCTGACCCATAACATATTAACTAATTAGATTATATGCCTATTGCTTTTTAAAATCCTCATTATATTATTGGTTAAGAAATAATAGTAAACATAATGACAATAAAAATAATAAAGGGGTAATTTACTGAGTGCTCAGTATGTACTGGGGACTGTGCAATGGTCTTATAGGGATTATCTAGATTTTTTTTTCTTAAAAAGAAAAACCACTTGGAGAACACGAAATACCAAACCCTTAAACATATGTGTAAAGTGCAGCCTACTGACACGTAGAAATTATTTATATCTTGAATCATACTAACTTTTAAAATATAAAGCCTACTAAAATGCAGAAATGTTTCTATCATAAATTGCATGTATATACTTAAGGAATACTATTAATGGAAGAATTAATACTAAGAAACTGAAGAAATAAGCACAAAAAAGTAATCACTGCAGTTTCTATCATATCTCAGCTTTACCAAAAATTATTCCAAAAAGATCTTGCATTGCTCTTCTCTTCCTCAGATATGTTTGCAGTCTTTTCTTTTCTCCCTCTTTGGCTTATCATCGTCTAATATCAGGAAACACTTTGAGAATTTCATTCCTTGGTTGCTTGCAAATTGCTCTAAGCTATTCATTCCTTTTCAACCAGTTTAGTGGAGGTTGAACATCTGTATTTCAGGCTGCTGACGAAATATCTATGGAAAGGGGCCTCTAAAGAAGTAGTGCAGAGAATAAAAACTGCTGGGAAAGATATGCAATCACTCAAAAAAGAAAATGGATGTGTTCCTCTAGAATGCAAAGTGACTCACAAATGGAATGCCTGGTTTACCCTCTGAAAGGGGTCCGCACCTGCCTAACCATGACCACTAGTCTGGAGAAGCACTGGCTTCAGCAGAAGGCAGACTCATTGATAGCAAGA
This sequence comes from Pongo abelii, assembly GCF_028885655.2. Lineage (NCBI taxonomy): Eukaryota > Metazoa > Chordata > Mammalia > Primates > Hominidae > Pongo > Pongo abelii. Next base: position 72,633,488 of record NC_071999.2, read on the forward strand.
ATCTTTTGAGCTCCTCAGAGCCACGCAGCTCCTCACCCTTACCCTCTGCCACTGCCATCAGCAATGGGGATTTCTCAGGTAAAACAATATAGTAAACATTGATTCTCCCATAGCTATTGATGCTTTCAGAGAGAAAAGACTTTAGATGCAATCTGATTATAAGTACATATTATTTTAAAACTGTATTTGTGATATGTACTGCCACTGAAACATCATTCACTGAATGAGCTTCTGTGCCGCTGGAAAAAAAAAGTTAAGGCAGTGTATTTCATGTGTGAATAGAAAACTCATTGGTATTTTATATTTCAGCTTTTCTCCCGAGATCCAATGTAATAGGGTGATTAATAGGAATTTTAAAAATTCCAAAGTAGATTGCTTAGTTGCCAATGAAGTAGGATATAAATTTCCCTCACCCACTTAGAACCTTCTAAATACATGTGGGTTTGTCACATGTGCGTGTGTATCTTTGTATACATACATACGTATATGTGTATCAACAGAACTCAAAATGTAAACCAGTGTAAAGTAGTGTAACTCTAAAATATGGAAAGAGTTTTTGTTCCGTTTGTATGTTGTGTTATACACTCCAAATAATATTTCTGTAACTATCACTCAATGAGTATTTTAACCTCAGAGTGAATAATCTACTGATTTTTAACTCTAGGTTTGTTTTAATATCTTCAATTAAGAAACAAATTCTCTTCTGTGATAAACATCAAGTGACATTGAGAAGAGGCAAAAAAGAGTAAGAAATAAATTAAAACAAACAATGGATAACTAATAGTGTTAAATGGAATACTAAGGCTGTTATGGAATGGAATGGAATGGCACTATGCCTCTGTGGAATACCAATGCTGTTGAGTAATTGAAAATTTCTAAATCTCCCCAGTATACCAGTCCCACTACTGAGTCCTTGTTAAAATTCTTCCTTTTACTGTAGTCCTAGTATTTATAGGAGTTTTAATAAGCCTCCTCTATCATAAGCTGGCAAAAAGATCCTTTTTCAAAAGTCCTATATTAAAATGTTCTCCTACATTAAAATATCAGAAAATTGCAAGTACTTTAGAGCTTCAGTTAAAGTGGATCAAAGGTGAAGGACAGAAGGAACTTTGCACAGTACAATAGTGAAACTGCTAGAATTAGACCTCAGACCCCTTGATTCTTAACAGTTTCTGGACAAAAATAATCATAGGCTTGTACTCAAGCAGAACAAGGGCCCCTTCATTCCTGTGTTTATGGTCTTGCAATCTCTAGATCTTTCTCAGCCTCCACGGACTCTTCTGGAAAACAGGCAAACTACACCTACAATCCAAGAATATTCTAAACACAGAAAGACACTCAAACGTGAAACACTGACATCCGGACATATTAATGTTGCTGACACAGAACTCTAATATCTTTTTTTAATACAAAATAACAAAAGTCAAAAGGAGCTCTAAATGATGAGTGAAAACACTTTCAAATAGAAAAAAAAACATGTTAATGCTGTTACCATCTTCATTTATTCTACATACTTCTCAAAGTAAAACACACATTCAGTTGTTTATTTTCCCTCTGAGTGTGAAGAGGATACATGACAGAGAGAATCTAATCTAAAAGTTTAAATAATCAGGAATGATTGAAACATTCTATAAAAGAGAGAGAATGATTAGACCTGAACTTCTGGATATAAAACATCTTATAAATCTACTGTACTTCTGAAAGAATATGTTACAGATACTACTGATAAAATGACAATAACAGAGAGACTAGTATATACCTGAATTTAGTTCATGTGATTAAAATGACAACAAAAATCACTAATTTACTAATGAAAAATCTGCTTGAGAGACAACATGGTTATACTTCTACCTCTCCTCACACATAAAAATACACTTTCCAGAAAGTAGGTCAATAATATATTAAAATATACAGAAACAAATAGGTAAATAATTACCTAAAATATTTTTCTAAGTATTATGGCAAAAGAAACAACAATAAAGGAAATAAAATAGCTCTGCTACACACATTTTAAAATGTTTTAAAAAAAGTAACAAAATGTAGGTACAAAAGTTCAGAAAATATCACAATATATGACTAGGTGCTATATATATTGAGATAGTTACAACTCAGTAAAAATCTAAAAATGCTACAAAGAAAATAACACAAATCGTGAATAAAACATTCTTAAAGTTAAAATATCAAATACTAACATATGTGAAAATAATTGGGGAAATGGACACCTCTTTATTTCTGTTTGGAAGTTAATCAACGTGATGGTCTACAGGTGAATGTGTGGATATAAACTGAAAGGCTTTAAAATCTTCCTGCTTTGTAAGTCAGTAATTCCACTTTCAAATATTTGTTTACACGCAATAATCAGAGATGCCAATAGAATGCATATATTGCCTAATACCTTAAAATGGTGACAAACATGCAGCATTGGAAGACTATAAACCTCTAAATCCAATATAATTTCAAACCTGTTAACAATGTTAGCAATTCATATTGATGTTCTTCAAATGGCAGAAAAGCAAAGACTTTTTTCTTTTCCATATTTTACTAATCTACTACAAACCTATACCACTTATACAGTAAGGGAAATTGTAACTTACATTAAACAGAAGTGATGGATAACAGACAGGAAACAGTAACTTAGCTTGTACTCACAGAATACACAGTGGAGTGGTGGATTGCATGGGGACTTGAATGCTTGACTAGGGAATTTCTACATCATTGAGTAGGCAGTGGGGAACCATCGAAAATCTTTCAGCATGGAATTCACAGAGTCATTTTGGCAGTTGTATCCATGGCTAAGTGAACGACTTTGAATCTAGTTGCAAAGAGGCCAATTGTGAGAGTTCAGGGACCTTCAGAAAGTAACATCAGGAATTTCAAGATGATCAGATACCCTTAAATAATAAGTAGCTCTTAAATTACATATTCAAAGTAAGGCCTTGCTGTCAGCTGCCATAAGATGCAGCAATATTTTAAGCTTTGTATTCCTCTCTCAGTGATCTCATGAAAAGAAAAGGCATGGAGTTCATGAGATTCATGTGAAGAACCAACTGACAGCACCACATCTACAATCTGGGTCCTGGAGTTTTAAGCATATCATGTTGCTTTTAGGCTAGATTCAACTGTGAGGATAATAAGAAACATGGGTATCTCTGTTACTTCTAACTAGCAGGTCTGTGCGTTGAACCGTTGGAAACTCAAATATTTCAGAAATATATGGCAAAATAATAAATTCACATGGATTTTTAAAGGGCTCTTAGACATGTGGAGCATTGCCAGGTTAGCTATATCAATGATAGGGGCTGTAATGACATTCCTCGCCCACCCAAGCCTTTGGAGTCATTTTCCTTCCCAATTACAACATAGGTTTGAACGTGTGGCTATAAACTGATTTCAAACTTGTCTGATGCAACCCTTTACAAATGCTCTCCTTAGATGACTAAACTTATAAATCATATCTTGTTATACTATATATATATATATATTTTTTTTTTTTTGAGACGGAGGCTCGCTCTGTCGCCCAGGCTGGAGTGCAGTGGCGCAATCTCGGCTCACTGCAAGCTCTGCCTCCTGGATTCATGCCATTCTCCTGCCTCAGCCTCTTGAGTAGCTGGGACTACAAGCACCCACCACCACACTAGGCTAATTTTTTGTATTTTTAGTAGAGACGGGGTTTCACCATGTTAGCCAGGATGGTCTCGATCTCCTGACCTTGTGATCCACCCGCCTCGGCCTCCCAAAGTGCTTGGATCACAGGTGCAAGCCACCGTGCTGGGCCAATAAAATGGTTTTAACCTGTAGGATCCCCCTCTTTCTATAAGACAATCCTTTATCTCACTTTTAAATCAGTTCCACTTCACTGAAATAAAAACTATTTCCTCTTCCCTAAAATAGTTTTTGCAATATTTCCTTTACAGGATCATTGTACTCTGGAACTCAGATCTTCTCCCATCGCTAACACTGCTACATCTAGTCTGCAGTCACATATCTTGCCACTAAGACTCTTTCAAGATGGACACTTCTTGGCCTTGGAGTTTCTGTTTCATTTATTCAGTATTCTATGTCTCTTTTTAATAGTTGGATCACAAACTGATTGGGGAAAAAGATGATGTAAAATTGCCTAAATTTTTGGCAAAAGAACAAAAATATAGAAGATTGTAATATTTTTGTTCTAAGAATAAAATCAGATAAAATGAAAAGCTTTTCTCACTCTGTAATTTAGTAAAATAAAATAATACTATGAAGCAAAGAAATTCTAAACTTTGGAAACAAAAACATAAAGAGCAGGACATTTTATATTAGCCCATAAAACACCATATTCTTTGGCTTCTGGTTTTGAGAATCACACTCTAGATTACTGGAAAAGAAGGGGTTATTCATAGGAAAGTCCTGAAATAAATTCTCTGGGTACCCAGAGATGAAGTGAGCCTATGTATTAACTATTATAAAACTTGCCTGTGAAATAAATGTGTACTTTTTTTCTTTACTCAATTTGGAAAAAAGACATGATTTTTATGAGTGATAGGAGAAATGATGCAGCATCTTTTTAAAACTGTGTTATCAAACACTTTTGTGTGTTTTTTGTTTCTTTTTTTTAAAGTAAGCTGCTTTTCACTTTCTCTTTGGCCGTTAAATTTATACATATCTGAAGAATAATATTTACTAAATTCCAAAGCTTAAATTTTGACAATTGCTTAAATGTGTAATACAATAATAGGCCAAGATCAATGTATTTAAGTATATCAGATAGGTAATATTTAATGATCTACATAAGTAAAGTTAGTAATCTCAAGAATACATAGATGTTTTTATACATTTAGGATAGAGAAATATATCTAAGAAATACACATATATATTTGTAACTATATATCTATATATTAGTTTATAGTGTAGAAAAGAAATTTTGAAGGGACTCTAAGTCAGCTAGAAATCTGGTCAATACTCACATGGCCACTAAGTTGATGATACCATTGAACAGGTCATCCAACTTTTCAAATCTATTCATTAGTAAAATAAAAATATTGGTATTAGAATTAAGGGACATTAAATACATAAAGTGTCTCCCATGTAAAAGGGAGTCAAAAAAAGTATCCTTGCTTATTTCAGAGTGATTGTGAAGATTAAATTGGATAACTTTAAAACTCTTGGGGCTCTGCTCTATATATGCTTGCTATTTACCAAGTTATTCATTTATCCATCCTAGGCATTTTAAGTACTTACTATGTGCTAGATACATGTAACCATTCCATGTTAAAAGACTTAAGTGTTCCATATAAAAGTCAAGATAAATGTAAGATATTCAAGGTTATCTTAAGCCTAACTGTATTTCTGGACTTGTTCTGTATTTAATGTAGCAAAGGATTATATCATCTTTAAGTGAAAAGCAACAGGTTAATCATCAGTTGTGATTTCATATTACATGGTGAAACTTAATTTGGCCCTACCACAGTTCTAATTTTAATACGGTATTGATGACAGCAGCAGCCCATCTGGAGCAGCCACTGCAAACATGCTGGCTGCAGCGGAGGAGGTAAGGCCAGGGCTTTGCACTCCATGGAGCTAATGGGAGCTGGGAACAGGCAGGAGACCCATCCTCCTGGGCAGAGCTGCAGCCACCCAGCCATGGCTGTGGATTGGGCAACCCTGTGCTCCTGGGCCTGGGAAACCCTTCTCCCCCTGCAGGCTCAGAAGTGCCTGCTCCCACTGCCTGGCCTCCCCCGGCCTCTCCCTGCTCCTGGCCACCTCTCCAATTTTGGAACAAAGTTGAGCCTGAGCCCAGGAGCTGTTGCAACACAGCCCTGTGTGTGGGCACTCAGGATGGTGCTAACATGCCAGCACACTGCAGCCTTGGCCCCCTGTGGAGTTTGGGTGCCGAGGAGCATGGGAGCAAGGCCGAGGTGGGGCTGAGGATGTCTGCATGAGGTCTACAGGTGCTCCTTGGCATGAACAGCTGGGGCACCATGGACATGATTGATGGTTGCAGACAGGCTCCTTGATGGAAAGGGGCGGATCCCCAGTGAAGCCCCTCGTTCAAGCCCGTGTCAGCCTGAAGCATGGGGGCCCGGCTGTCACTTCCAGGTGGAGCAGGTGGCCCCAAGTGAGATCTTATGGTACTTTTCATGGGCCTGCCCATGGCCACCCATGGGCCAATCAACACGCATATCTTCCCTTCTAAAGCCCATAAAAACCCTGCACTCAGCCAGACTCACAGAGACTTTGGGACAACCTCCCAGCAGATAGGAGCTATCACTCTGGGCCTCCTCTCCACTGAGGACTATGGATGTCAGAACGATTTGCCTGCAGAAAGGCACTACCCACTGCAGGTCTCCTCTCCGCTGACAACTGAACACTTGTTGGGAGGACCTGCCTACAGAAAGGAGCTACTCACTTTGGGTCTCCTGAGAGCTGTTCTGTTGCTCAATGAAGCTCCTCTCCACCTTGCTCATCCTCTAGTTTTCCATGTACCTCATTCTTCCCAGACATGAGACAGAACTCAGGACCTGAACTGAGACCTGCCAAATGGCAGGACTGAAAGAGCTGTAATACAAACAGGACTGAAACGCCCCCATGCTCACCATATTGCAGGTAACAAGAAGGAGAGAAGAGCTACGGCCCTTCGAGGAGCGTAGACCTAGGGGCCCCCCAAGCCAGGGCTGTGACACCCTCTTTAGGGCTCTGCGGTTCCTGGTGTCTCCCAGCTTCTGGGTGCTGCTGCATTCCCTTTGTCTAGACGCGGGTGCCCACAGTGGAAGCTTCATGCAGTACATCTGGTCCAGCCACAGCCTTGCACAGAGCGAGCACCTGTGCCAGCACCTGGAGCTGCCCATCCTGCCACAGCAGCCAGAATGCCTGGCTATGCACAGTGGCTGGACCCGGCGCTCAGTTGCCCACACTCACCTCACTGCTCCACACCTGGCTCACCCTTGGCAGCTGTGGAATCTGGGCTGGTAACGCAAGCTGAGCACAGCCTGCCAAGCCGAGTGAGTGGAATAAGCCCGGCAGGCATGAGCAATACTCAGGCAGAAGGTGTGGTCTGCCACAGAGGTTTCTGGCTGGCAAATCAATATGCCAAGGATCCCATGACAGTATAGTATAGGTAATGCAGTCCTGATTCAGGATATTTATCTTTTAAAAATAATTAAAATAGCTAAAAGTAACTGATGACATAGTGATACAGAACTAAAGAGTAGGCATACTAATGTAAAATGTGTTAAATTGTGACAGTTAGTGGGAATGAGGCAGATACATTAAAAACTTATGACAAAGCAATAAACAATTTGTTTTATCCATTTCAAGGTAGAAAATAGCATCTAAGGCCAATAATAATATCAATTTTTAGAGAAAAAATTAATTTCCATTTGTATCATTAGTATTGTATGGCATATAGCCTGATCCAAACACTTATTACAGGAATAAAGATTAATCCACAAGAATATAGCAGAGACTAATTAAATTCACACACAAGAATGTAAAAATCACCATTTTTTAATCAAATAAATCTACAATTTTAATTACAGTGGGTACTATATTTATTGACTACGGTGAGGGCAAGTTGAACATTTTAATAAATTTGAATAAGCATACATTAATTATACTGCAAGGAATGCATATTTGAGGGAATATGCTGTTTTCCATTTTAATAATGTTAGAATAACATTGTAATATGGGCCCATAGAGCAACAACTATTAATTAGGCCACCAAAATATTTTAGCATGATTTTAACAGTTTGGCTCAATACCATGATTACCATGTCATATTCAGTCAATTTTAGTCAAAATCATGTGGACTACTTGAAATGATATAAGTATTCTCAACACAGTATCTGGAGAACAGCTGTGTAAACTAAAATATAAATGTACATATTTTCTTTCAGTGACACCTAACCCACTTTAGACTCTCACAAATTTGAAATTTTTAAAGAGGTAATGGAGATTACTCATGTGTCATAAGGAAAAAATAAAAGGTGATCCTTAGCTTGTCGAAACCGGGTTCTCCACCTTTGCCACTTTTTCACCTTCCTGAACCCTTCCTCAACCTCTCCCCACTTTATGTTCAGACCCTAACATTATTTTTACCAGTTAGGATCTTGATTTATTTTGAAGTTCTATTGTGCCAATGAGATTTAGGTAATTGTGTGTTATGAAAATGATTAAATTCATTTCCCTAAGTAAGTCAATAATGTAGCCTAATCACGTAGTTTGGCATATTTCATTCTTTAAATGCATCTGTCTTCGATTGGTTTGCTTATAGAATCAGTCCAAATCCAAACATCTTCCCTATTCATAAGCACAAATAAACCTTCACTTCTGATTTTTAAAAAGGTTTCTCTAAAATTGTGTCTAATGCTTCCTAACCTGTAATCAATATTTATGCTATTTGAATAAAAGTCTCTATAAAAGTTTAGTATTTAGCATTATAATGACATGAGAATTATTTCAAAAATATATCTCCAGTAAGACTAAATTGATTTTCAAGCTATTTTAGAAATAGTAAAATATTTTATTTTCAATCAAAATATTTCTTTGGGTTAATTTTTAAAAGCTGGGTCAAATATTTGTTATATTTCTTCTCTTTTTAATTTTAGGAGAAGCTATTTTTCATCTTGAAGCTTTGATTTTTCTTTAATTTATGAGATGAAAAATCACAACATATGTGATGAATCTCTGGGCAAAGGATAATATACTTCTTGAAGTGCATTATACAATATTGTTATTTTTAACCATAACGAGTGACCACTTATTATGTATATAACACTTATTTTGTGTATTAAATTTCTGTAATATTTTAGAGAAATACATGGGTCCTTGATTTCAAGGGCTTGATAATTTGGTTAAGGAGGCTTTGCACATGCAAATGGAAGAATTTAATCATCAGTAGACTGACAAAGCAACATCTAAGTAAACTTACATTTTTAAAAAGTCCTTGTAATCTAGGTTTAAGCTCATTATATGGAAAACTGCTATGCAAAAGTGTTCATATACAGAAAATCAAAAAAATAAATAAATAAAAAAGAGAGAGAGATGTCTGGGTGCAGTGGCTAACGCCTGTAATCCCAGCACTTCAGGAAGCTGAGGCAGGTGGATTATGAAGTTCAAGACCAGCCTGGCCAACACGGTGAAACCCCGTCTCTACTAAAATACAAAAAATTAGCTGGGCGTGGCGGCATGCGCCTGTAGTCTCAGCTACTCAGCAGGCTGAGGCAGGATAGTCGCCTGAACCCAGGAGGCGGAGGTTACAGTGAGCTGAGATCGTGCCACTGCACTCCAGCCTGGGTGACAGGGACTCCACTCCATCTCAAAAAAAAAAAGGGGGACATTACAGAAAAGACACAACTACATGAGGGATCTGTGTGACTTCTATTGTGTGATTCTTAATCATGGATGATTATCAAAGACTTCCTATGCACCAAGCATTATACACATAATATTTATAATCTCACAACAGTTTTACAAGGTTGGTGTGATCCTTCTTTCTCAGATAAGGAAACAGAAGTTCCTTGAATCCAGATAACATAATTCACTCAGGAAGTGGCTGAGCCTTGATTTATATATGTCTGTTTATCTCTCTGAGTCTAGGCTGATGATTTGTTTTTATATTGTCCACCCATAAAGCTTTCTCACCCAATGCAGCCTATTTTATCCTATTACCCTGTTTCGCATTATAATGGTCACTATCTGAAATTATGCAAATTAATTGTTCACAGGATTATAGGCTTATCCATTAGAATGCAAATTCCATAAGGCCAATGCCTTCTGTATTCCTACCATTTAGAACATAGTGACTACTCAATGCATATGGCTGACTGAATTAAAAAACAGCTTGATCTAATAGAATCTTATGCCTCTTTCCTTACATGGCATGTAGTTGTTTCAGATGGCTTCTTGAAATAATATTTCTTTAACCAAAATGAGTTAAGATTCTAATTCTATGTGCATATATATGTTTATTTATAATATTTTCTAATCACTTTTTGTAAAATAAGCATAACAGATCAAATTAAGTACTTAAACCTGGTACACAAAATGAGACAAGTAATGGGTCTAGCAAAATGTGCAATTAATATATACTCGTTATCATTCTGAGATATTAACCCATGCACATTTTCTATCTTATTCTTTTAGACAAGTGATCCCTCAAGCTGTGTACAATTTTACATGAACACACAAACAAACATACTTGTTTTCGGGATAGGTGAGCATGAGGCCAAAGGGTCCACTCTTAGGCTGTACTATATACTAGTCTATGCTAGGTCTAAAAAATAAACACCAGCCAAGTAATGATTAATCATGAAAATAGTTATTAAGTTCCTAACACTACTACCAAGGTTATAAAGGGAATATTAGAGAAATTTCAAATTCACTGTTATATTACTTATTTTTAATTAACCATTGTAAAATTGATGACTTTTTTTGCCACTCATACTTCTAAAGATATATTTTCTTAGTTATTTAAGTGGGAGTGGAATTGTTACTGGAAATTAGCATGTCAAGTCTTATTTTTGAGTGGCTTTGATAAGAACAGTGGAACCGAAGACAAAATGTAAATGTAATTAATAGCTACAAAAAAGTGAGATTATTATGTAACCTTTACTTCTTTAGGCTAATTAAGCCTCCTATGCCAACATTGTCATTTATTTTTAATAATGTTATTAATTTCATATAATTAATAGTGTTATTACCCTGGCCTGGAACTAATTTTAGAAAATTCACACAAAAGTTTAGATGTATTTTATGTATCCAGTCATTAGTTATGTCATTTCACTGTCCTCACCTTATCAGTAAGCACATTAGCTTTATACACATTTTTAACAGTGCAATTTGCTATCAGAATAATGCCAGTTAGATGATACCTGTGTCATTTTCTGCACTTGAGTTCCGACTGACTTTGATTAGAGCCAGGCTCCAACTTTCACATGTGCTTCTGCTCGATACTCCTTACAATGCCATTCCGTCATCATTATTTTCTTTATCTCTATTATTAAACTGACTGAACATTTACTCTCTGCTAGGCAGGGCATTTGATACATTATATGTATTTACCTTCAAAGTAGACTTACGATACAATTATTAGATTTCCATTTAACATGTGAAGGAACACGTTTGTCCAAGGAAACATAGGTACTGTGTGGTGCCTATGATCAGCAGCAGAACTCTTATCCTGAAGAGATACATTCCACTATAACTCTCCTTGTACATTGTTCTCTTTCGCTCTCTGCATCATAATCTTGCATGGAAGAGATTACCATTTGCACTGGGTCTTCTGTGCCTAATAGAGCATATTAACTAATTAAGGTGCTATCAAAGAATTAAAAGAATATGTGAATCTACACATTTTCCAAACTTAAAAAATAATGGATATCATTTTCTTTCTTCCTTTCTTCCTTTCTCTCTTTCTCTCTACCTCCCTCCCTCCCTCCCTTCCTCCTTCCCTCCCTCCTTTCCTCTTTTCCTCCCTTCCTGCCTTCCTTCTTTCCTTCTTTCCTTTCTTGACAGGGTTTCACTCTGTCACCCAGACTGGAATACAGTTGAACAATCACGGTTAACTGCAGCCTCGACCTCCCAAGGCTCCAGTGATCCTCACACTTCAGCTTCCCAAGTAGCTGGGACTACAGGTGTGTGTCACCACACCTGGCTAATTTTTTGTAATTTTTTGTTATTTTTTGTAGAGATGGAGTTTCTCCATGTTACCCAGGCTGGTATCATTTTCTTATCACTTGATTAAAATGCAAAAATGTCTAAGGCTTTTGCAAGATAATGTCATGTATCTATTTGGGCCTCCTTTTCTTTGTAACTTTAGCCTAATCTCAGTATGATATTTGACTTTTCAGTTAAAATCATATCACTGACCTTGGTGGAATCTTATTTCCTACTTTTAGACTCTAATTCCTTATTAATATTCTGCCTTTAGGTTGAAACGTTATTGGATTTAATTTCAAATTCACAGTATAATACAGTACTGAGTTAAAAAGTATAGTGGGAGAGTAGATTATATAAACCTGTAATCTTAATTAGATACATATGACTTTACTCAAAAGAAAACCCACACAAAATATTTCTGACTATGTATCTTCTGCATTTTGTCCCTAGAAAAGGGCAAAGAAAAATGTTGAACACATTCACAATGCAGGTGATTTCCAGTGGTCCGTGTCTTATAACATCAACCACAACATTGTCAGCTATAAGAAATATTCCCCACAAATTGCAAGTAATATAATGACTGTTCCTCTCGTCATTAATAATTACTTTTTTCCCATATAGTAACAGAAAAAAACAACTTACATTAGTTTATTCATTGCCAAATCATGTTTGTGTTCTGTTTGTTTGTTTGTTTGTTTTTTGAGACGGAGTCTTGCTCTGTCTCCTAGGCTGGAGTGCAGTGGCGCGATCTCGGCTCACTGCAAGCTCCGCCTCCCGGGCTCAAGCAATTCTGCCTCAGCCTGCTGAGTAGCTGAGACTACAGGCGCCTGCCACCACGCCCGGCTAATTTTTTTTGTATTTTTAGTAGAGAGGGGGTTTCACCGCGTTAGCCAGGATGGTCTCGAACTTCTGACCTCGTGATCTGCCCGCCTCGGCCTCCCAAAGTGCTGGGATTACAGGAACCGCCAAAACTTTGCCCATTAAACATTTGGATCACACTGAGAAATGCAATCACTGAGGTGGGCAATAAAATGTACTTCTTTTACCGGCTAGAGCTAACTAGAAGTCAAGGTGTTCACTTTGGTGCATCACAGATAATAATGCTGCCTACAATATATGCCAAGTCTTATTTACGTACTTTTTTGACTCAAATTACAGGGCATAACATAGCTTCATCATCACTCGGGAGAAAAATCTGAGTTCAGTCTGTTTAAATCATAACAACTGGTTAATTCAATATTTTAAAAAAGCAGACAAAATCATCGATTATATTGTAATTTATGATTCCCTGGACTGGAGTTCTGTTTTTCAACCTTTTTAAAATTTCTCGCCTAAGTAGCCTTTTAAGACATTTTTTCTTAATTGTGAAATCCATGAAACATTAATACCACAGATAAAGTGTATATCTGTTTATATAATATATGTAAATCTGTGCTTTATACATGGAAAGAATAAGAATCTTTTAATCTCCCCCAGGAACCAATTTTAGCCTCTTTGGGGTTTATATATCTCCACTGAGACTATATGAAGTAGACAAAGCTCAAAGTTTCAAATTGTAGAAAAAAATATTTTCACTTACTTCCAATGAGGCATCTGCCAGTTTATATAGTTTAATGTACACTTACAGTTTTTTTTTACAGAAATAATTTTAAATAAATGGAATGAGACCAATGAAGCAGCGCAGATAAACAATTTTTTTTCCAAACACCTTTACACCAATATATTGCATACTCTATAAGGCAAAGTACTGATGTATGTAAAATTTCAACGATGTTTACAAATAAAGAGTTTTACATCAACTCCAGAACTGTGCAACTGTCCTCTATGTAACAGTCCCTTCCATGCATTCTAACTTTGTAAACTAAAATCTGTAAAAGATGAGGGGAGATAAATGTAGAAAGTCAATAACAAATGTGTCCCTGTATCAGAAAATTTGGTGCTAGATAAAAACAAAAGGAGAATACTGCCTGGATATTTTTTCCTTTATATCTGATTAGACTGGCATTATGTAGAAATTGCCTTAGTTTTGAGTATATTTTATGTGATAAAATTGTGAATGATTTTGACAGTTAGTTGGTGTCCTTACACTTACCCATCCGTGTTAGCTCCTATTGATTGTTATCTCTTTGTCAAGATTTTTTTTATTGTTTGTTTTGTTTTGTACAGCTAGAATTTAAACAAGAGAAAAATAATAGTACATAGCAGGGGTTAATTTCAACTAATTTGGATTGACCACACGCTAATCTCCCAATGCTATAGAATCCATTAACTATAGATAAATGATATTCTGTCATCATAAGTCCATATGTTGTTTTGGAGTAGGATGTATCAGGTTGTCAGCATTGTTTAGTAATAATAATTGGATTTATAATTTGCATCTGGTTTTGGTGAAGCCTGGGTGGGGTTTCAAAGCTAATGCTGGTGACATACCTTTGTGAACACCAGGCCTCGCACCTTGAGCCAACTTTGGGCTTCCTGATATAGGGATGCTTTGCATGTGTGCTGCTGGTGGTTGAAGACAATGCATGTTCTGTGCAACCCACCCAGGAGCAGAAGGATGAAAGAGCTTTCTGCCTGGTATCTCTGGACCCTTTTCAATGCAAATCCTTCTTTTGCTGCTGCTTTTCTATTTCTTTTCCCAAAATAAAGGTGTCCCACGAGAACAAAGTGATCCTTGTAAACTTTCCAGTATTGGAACACTTATGGTGATTAATATGTGATTAATATAGTTAGTAATGCAAATAATTTCTATTCATAAAAACGCAAATGTCTCCAGTGAAATGCAATTGATTGATTATCCCCCTCTGGATATTGACCAGTTTTACCAGTTGTTTATCCATTTGTAAATTTGTTTTGGCATTCCTTATCTGACTTTAATATGTGGTATTTTGAATTTTCCTTTGGACCAAATAGAATATCTTACTGGTTTCTTCATTAATTAATGGATTAAATAAAATATTTGACAGGTTTTCATTATATATCAGGATGATAATAATAATATATCCTATATCCTCTTTCAAATTTTATCATTTATCAACTTAAATAAAGAATGGTAGCACAGCTTAGTTTATTAGGACTAAAGGCACTAGTCAGATTGCCCAGTTTTGAATCCAGATGCCGCCAGCTATGTGCCCTTGGCTAAGTTACTTATATTCTCCAAGTACCCATTTCATAAGCTGAAAAAAGGATTATATAACATAACTTCCTTATATTTTAAAATCAATATGTCTTTCATTTCTGTCAACAAAATGGGAATACTAACAGCTCCTATCTCATGTGACTTTGAGATGAGTAAACGAGAAAATACAAGCAAACAACTAGCTGGATATGTTCACATTGATCACAACATCAACCAGAGAATGCTGGAAAGACGGCCACACAGAATCAGGGAAAATTCAATGAAAGCATTATATTATCTTCATTCCTATAAATTACTTCAAATTACATCTGTCTATTTAAGAAATCCTGTTTTAGAAATAAAATTTAGAAAGGAGATCCTGACGTAATTTGATACAACTTCTGAAAATCAACTGATGATTTTCCCCACATCTTCAAAATGCTTATCCAGTCAGGCAGGAGGAGGAGGAAAAAGTTTAGGACAGTAAGTTGAAAAATCTGCTAAATTAAGTACTAAGTGTTTCCACTCTTAGAACCTGAGTAAGATAAATTATTACTGAATTCAACTTGAGTAAAAAAAAAATTTCTTGGGTTGAAGCTTATTCAAGCTACCTACAAAACACATGAGTGAGTAGCAACTAATATTTTCCCATTCGAAGCTCAACTAAGTGAAATAAGGCTAGCAATAGTGATAAAATCAAACCTATTACTCCTTTGTTCCATCCACCATCAATATACACAAGATACTATAAAAATCATTATGTTCAAGGCGAAGAAGATAAGTTGTTAATTCAAAATTCCATGCTTTTTCGAGCCCAATATACATACTTTCCCCAAAGCAACAACAAACGCACCTTACAAACGCAATCAAGGTGTCAAACCCATTCTGGCAAACATATATTGTCCCCTCATTATTAATGTTGCCTCTCAGGGAATTTCTATTTCCACAGGATCTGGGCCAAATTTTATTCACGACTTTATATAATCAAACTTTTACATTATCCATTAATAAAAAGAAAGAAACGGAGTGGAGAAAGATGAGCTTTAAGGATATACTCTTAGAATAGAACCAATCAAAAAAAAAAAAAAACAGGAAAAAAGTGTCTTGGCAAATTTGTAAAGAATTTATGACACTGACACTAATTGGTGGCAAATTTGACAGGTTATAGATAAGTGAGTTGTTTCTGTTGAGGAGCTATTCTGTAGATCCACTTTTCTCTATTCTTTTCCATGCCAATCACTGAAGATGCTGGTAAATTCAGCCCAGCTGAATTGAGCTATTGAAGGCGAGAGTAGGGAATTAATTGTGTTCTCTTGCATTTTTTCCTACTGCCAAAGAAAAGCACTGTTGTCCTTCTTGAAGAATTCCCTTTCAGCCTTAAGGATCTCTGCCAACTTCATTGAGAAAGTCAAACTGCATATCCAAGTAGAAGTAAGGGAGGTTCACATCCAGCTTTGCTCTTGGGGGAGGCGGTTGTGATGAGTTCTAAACATAAACATCACTGAGCATCACATTTTATGTTGAAAGTGGCTTAATGAAAAATGAGAAACATGGAAGTAAGAATGAGAAAGGAAAAAGAGTAAAGTATAAATTTGTAGCCTGAATAAGTTACACCAAATGCTATTTATAATGTTGTCTATGTACCCATGCTATGAAATTATACTTAAATCCACTGGAGCTCTGAATCACAGAAAGCAATCTTATCTGAAGTAATAATATAAATGTCCAATTTCACAGATAAATGGAGGGATGGGATTTTTTAAAGATCACTTTCCTTAATGTGACCTAATTAAGGGTATAAATTAAAAAGGATTTTGAGTTATAAAAATGTCATATCTCAAATATAACTGATTTGAGGATTTGAAGATATCCCACACAAAATACAAGAACTACTCAGTGACTGCCTCCCCAAAAGGACATGTTAGAATAATTTCCATGAGAAATGTGGGCAAGTTGACTAAATATTAAGGGAACAATTTTATAAAATTTTCAAAATAGTGTAACATCACTCCATAAATAAAAAATGACTTTAAAGTTTCAATACTGAGTTTGTCTGAACTCAGTAAAATTTAGCAATCTGACTTGCAGTTACGAGTTCATGTGGGCAATGTTAAGTCACTTCAAGGTAAGAAAATATCCACTTTCTTTTTAGGAACAAAAGTTGCATGCTGTAGAAAATTCTGCTGCGGATACTTAACACAAGGATACACCCATTCAAACCAAACAGAGAGAATGTTACCTTCATTAGAGTAAATGTCCTAGCTTCTTGGTACTATTAGCAGGACTGGGATTCAACTAGTTGGTACTTTTATTCACTGTTCTAATTTGATTTCATTTTCTTACACTTCCTGCAGTAAGAATAAATTGCATTTTGTTTGTTTGTGTTTTGGGGTATTTTTTGGTAGCAGTCTGGGCAAGTAACCCTCCAGAAAACCTCTAAAACAGTGGATATGTATAGTAAAAACTGTGAAATGCATAAGCCAACAGTTTTATTTGGTAATAAATTCAATCGTATGGCATAATTGCCATATGGCATAATGGATTTTGTTTGTTTATCTGTGCTTCATTAAAGTGAGCTCCCAGCATTTCTTCTTTGTCTGTGGAAGATCTATTATAAACATGACTTCCTGCAAGCCAAGCAAGGTAAAACATACACACACACCTTCAAATTAACTTTCCAAGTGGTCATAGTTTTTTGCAAAGCAAGAAGCCAGAGAGTATGATAGTATTCAATGAAAGATTGGCCTGAACTCAAGATAAAAATTTAATCAAGATTCTAAATATCTGTATCTATGACACCGCAGCACCTTCACACTACAATCTATTTATCCTAAATACCTTTTCCTAACAAATAATTTTCTGGATGTCACCACAATTTACCAGGGTCAGCATCCAAATGTAGAACAAGTAGCTCATTTAAATTAGTTTATTTGCTCAGAAAAAAGCTGTATGACCTGGCATGCATCATATGAGTATTAATTTAGTTGTGCTTGGGATTTAAAACAACTTCTTTGCAGTAGCAGGTGGTTTATAATGGTGAATTAAAGCACAAACTGTGTAAGATCATGTTTAGAATATATCAGGTAAGAATCAGAATGTCCTTTCAGCCAGGCCGTAATGGATGGAAAAATAAAAGATTTCCATCCTGAAATCTATTATGGGCCTAAAGCCTTACAATGTTTAGAAGTTTTTTTTCTTTTGGGGTTTGTTTCTTGATTTTATTGTTGTTGAAGATATTGTTGTTATTGTCAACATTATTTAATCAGGTGTGTTTAGATCTTAACCGGGATTTAAATATATGATACATTCCTTTTCTGTAAGCAGTCGTCTATGAGAGATTATAGCTGTTCAGATCAACACAGCCCCCTCCTCTTCATCATGAAAACTACCACTGCATTAGTAAGTAAGCTGAGATTATTTATTTTCATTTCAATTTTACTTTCTTTTTAAAATTAAATATAACTATTAAAAATAACTTTCAAACATATTCTTAGACATTGTCTAATATAAGGTGAATAAATGTAAAACTTGCTATTCAGTAATAAACTAGCATAGAAAAGAGTCATGAAAAAAATTAGAGCCAATTGGAAATGGAAAAGCTATGCATTCAGGATGTATGAGTGACTTACACAGGAAAATGACATAAATTTGTTTTATGTTTTATTTTCAGGATTCAGGAGTAGCCCTTAGACATATGTATTGATTGGCCAGATGATGTAATCTACCCTGAGAAATGGAACCCACATATTTTAGAATTGCCTAAGCAATTATTTGTTGTGGTTATTAAACAACTAGGACATGCTGTGATGGGGTGAGTCAGACAGACATCCTTAGGGCTATAAAGAATCCTGCAAGAATGGATAGAAAAATTCTGGGCCGGGTGGTCATGAGTAGGCTGGGCTGGTAACACTGGGTTTTAAGCACTCAGTGGCTTTTGTTTAATATTATCAAATCTTCCATAATCGGTTTTTTACAGAAAATACATAAAAATATGAAGAAAACAAAGATAATATATTCATCTTATGCTAATTTTATAACTTAATACATCACTTCTTTAATTATCTCTTACTGTCCCTAACAACAGAAAATATATTGAAATTTCTGAAGAGTTTAAGACTTTCTACTATTTCCCAAGCCTATGTATGTTTAGTGTGTGAATTAAAAGCAAGCCTTTTAAATTCAGCTGCACGTAATGCTCATGCATTAAATAATAATAATAATAATAATAATAATAATAAAGGGTCTGTATTGATATCCTGAAAAAGGCTGATACATCCAGAAAAGTCACTTAGATCTGCATTATTGTTCTTCTCCGGGTCTACATGTAATTTATAATCAAATGTTCTATGTGTGCAGGCCACCTCTGTGGATGCAGGTACTGACCATTACGGTGAATGTGAATCTTCACTAGTCCTCATGGCCAGCCCCTGGAATTAGGGGTTAGAAATCAGTGTTTAATTCCTTTTTCTGCCACCAACAACTTTGCTTTACCTACCCAGCCCTTGCTCCTTTGCTTCTTTTTTCTCCTTTTTGTGCCACCTAATTTTACAGATCCAGTTTAAAGTACTACATTTTCTATAATTACCCCTAACTCTTCCCCTTCACAACAAATCAATTACTCTTTTATTATTGCTTACATATACTTTACTATACTTCAGTCACATTCTATCAGTTGTTTAGTCACAGAAAAACTTCATCCAATATGACAAAAATTAGGTTTTATTAATATTTGAATCTGCAATGTCAAATATTAAGTCCTCTTTAAATACTTGCTGAAATAAGTTGATAATTTATTTGATACACTTTCTCATTCGTGGACAACTTTTAAATTACTTTCTCAAATATAATGATGCAAAACATGTTGATTTTGCAATAAAGAGCCAGTATATGTTTTTAAACATCGGAAAAATATCTTGCTTTGAGGAAATCACTTGGGCCACAACAGACGGAAAAAAAAAACTAAAAACATTATTCTATTGAGAAGAAGCATTCCATTGTTAACAAAATCTGTCTACTTATTAATCTATTTAACAACTACTAACTTCCTACTGTATACTAGGTAAGATTCTGAGGACACAAGTTAATGACAAAGTCACACAAATGACTCAGGGTAGAGAAGCGGGACAGACATACACACAAAGAGCTAGTAAGATAATCTTTTCATCTTTTTCTGGATGTCTCTTGATATAAATATTTACTTTTAAAAATTTTTGGAATTGTAAGAGTTGATGTGCATTATAAATTTTGCAAATATGATTTATTTTGGCCATCAGTGTAGTCTGGGACACTCAAGCTCCTATCCTTGCTCGTAGAAGATCCAACTATTTGCCCCACAAGCAAACAGTGAGTATGAGCTATCACTTTAAAATGTGTTGAACCTGCAGGCCTTGTGAGTTACTGTATTGGGATTGGGGAAATCTGCTCTGTGTTCTGCCAGAGAATTACAACATATTGCTGCCTGGAGCAATGTTAACTTTTAATGTCTTTGTTGTGGAATCTTTGGCTATTTTTCCTCCCATCATATAGAATAATTACAGTGTTTGTCCTTGCCCTTTCCACATTACTTTGTATCACACTTACTAATCTTTTTTACATATTATCAGGAATCTTGAGAGAATGCTGCTTAAAGGTATGCCCTTTCAGAATTTCTGGCTAGAAATAGTACTTGTATAAAAGCAATGAATAGAATTTTCTTGATGCAAAATCACATGACAATGGCTATGTCTGTAAGAAAAATCTTTTGTTTTAAAGTTTAGAAAGTGGTCTGCATTTGGTGGTGCAAAAGATTGGGCACTCTCTGAGTTTTGTTATTAATTAAGTGTATATAATCATATAGAAGTCATGTAATTATCCTGTGCCTCCATTTCTTCAGCTAGCTCTAGATTTTTGTTTGTTTTGTTGTTTTTTTAAAATGGCATCCTTGATTATGATGACTACACTCTAAACACATTGTTTTAAAACTGTACACATATCTATTTTAAAGTGGCCAAGTTAAAGATATTGACTAGTCCTTTCCCCAACTCTTGTTAATTGATCCAGATTGAGATATTTTCTTTGTTCTTTTTTTCCTTATTTATGAATAACTGAATTACAGATGTGACAATTCCAACTGGAATAAAGGAAATTAGTGTCTACACAAATAAAATATGGCACTTAGTTGTAAGCTGTAAGCATTCCCCTCACATGGTAGAGACGCCTGAGAAAGGAAACAATATATTTTGAATGCCTGTGCCTAGCCATGATTAAATATAAATCTTTCATTGTAATTTACACAATTACAATGTGTAATTACACATTGTAATTTCACAAAGTTATTTTGAATCATAACTTTCAGTTTTTAAATACCAAATAATAAGGAATTAATTGTTTAAAAAGAGTATAACATGCTCTTTTTTGACATGTTATACTTATTTTCTAGTTCAAAAACCTCATGAAGCATGCATTATCTCCATTTTACAGATGAGAAAGTTGAGGCTCAGTGTGAACTAACATATAAAAAGTAAATAATCCAGACGGGCGCGGTGGCTCACACCTGTAATCCCAGCACTTTGGGAGGTCGAGGTGGGCAGATGATG
Source organism: Pongo abelii (assembly GCF_028885655.2). NCBI lineage: Eukaryota > Metazoa > Chordata > Mammalia > Primates > Hominidae > Pongo > Pongo abelii. The sequence continues at coordinate 72,654,815 of NC_071999.2, forward strand.
AGGTCAGGGGATGGAGACCACCTTGGCCAACATGGTGAAACGCTGTCTGTACTAAAACACAAAAAAATTAGCTGGGAGTAGTGATGCGTGCCGGTAATCCTAGCTACTTGGGAAGCTGAGGCAGGGTAATCGCTTGAACTCGGGAGGCAGAGATTGCAGGGAGCTGAGATCGCACCACTGCACTCCAGCCTGGCGACAGAGCAAGACTCTGTCTCAATAATAATAATAATAACAATAATAATAATAATAACAATAATAATAATAATCCTTTTTAGCTCAAGGCAACTTTATCATACCAAACAGTTTTCCAGGGAAATCAGACAAATAATATTGCTTTAAATTAGTAGATTAGTTTACCCACGATATTTGTTTTATTTTTTTGGAGAAACAATTCTGTCATTGTTTTTGTTAGTGACACAAACATTGAAAATAGTCACACTATAGAGCTAATCAAAATTAGTGTGCAGATTTCCTGTTCGTTTTGGGCATTAATTCCTTCATTCCTTAATTGTATGTTAACATAATCATATTTTAAATTTGCTCAGTTCTTCCCTTCAAACCTGGAAAAACAAAAATCTACTAACCCTTCTAGGTATGTTACAGCAAAGACCCTTTTTCTACTCATCTTTATGTTATTAACTGATTCAAAAAAGGTAAGTTTCCAGGGGGAGAAATCAAATAAATAAAGATTGTCGAGGTTTGCTGCTTTCAAATTTACTTATATGGCAGCATATTTCCTATAAGAGATGCTGAGAGATGTAAACACCTAGAGCTCCTTCCTTTCCTGCACTAGCCTATCCCCAGTTAGTGAGAATCATGACTTGGCTGTGCTCCAACACGGCAACTCTATTCACACGTTTAAGGCAAAGAAAGATACCTCCTTCCTTTATAAACATACACCTGATCGGAAAGAAAAGCTTCTGTTGCTTATGTTTTTATCTGCTTCATTTTAAACACTAGCTAAAGCCTTAGTTTGATTTTCTTTTACCCAGATATGTGTCTTACTACAGTAATGTTACGATAATCATCATTGGTTAGTTTGATTATTAAACAATGAAAGTAGGATTAGAAGAGACTTTGTGCCTAAAACTAAAATGAATTTGCTATTTCATTTGTACCTACAACTAAACATTCATAATTTTGCCATTTCATTCTTATTTAATCTAAACAAGATATAAAATATTAAAGAACAAATTCGTTCCGAATATTAAAAAGAAATTAGAAGTTTCCAAGAAGTGATAAAAAAGTTAGTTTATTTCTGTATTTTCCCTTTGTAAAACACCTTGTCACAGTAGATTATAGAAAGTCTGTTATTTGCATGTATATTATATATTAATATATAAATTATTTCAGATTAATTAGTGAGATGAGAGACTCACTACTAAAGAATCTTCCCGAACAGTATCTTAATTCACAAAATATCTGAAGAGTTAAAGAAAGAATAACAAAAATGCTTGCTATTATGCCTAGCCATGACTGAATATGAATCATTCATTGTAATTTATACAATTATTTTGAATCATAACTTTTTGTTTGTTTTAAAATACTAAATAATAAGGAATCCATGGTTTCAAAAGAGTAAAATGCATGCACTCTTTAACTACTAAACATTGTCAAAGGAGTGTCATAGGTAATATGCTACACTGCTATCAACTGGGGATAAGAAAGACCAAACTGAGTTTTAAGCATGCTCACTCAGGTGTTTGCTATTCATGAAAAATAAATAAAAAGATGAAAACCCTATGCTCAACTGGAAAAATTATTAGTGAGAGTGTGTTGAATGTAGTAGGCCTATATATTTATTTGAAGAATTTAATATACACTTAGTGAATACCCAATATGTATGCAGGAATATTATATGTGTAATAAAAAATAAAAGAAAATAAATAACCTGTTCTCTTTCCTCAAGCGTCTTACAATCTTGTGGAGTAGAAAGTCATGCTAAAAATTAATTTCGTAACAAGGTAGAAAGTCCTATGGGGCTTCTTAATCAGTTCCTTGCTATAAAACAATAAACATATTGTTGGCTGCCCAGTATTAATTTATGATAGACTCAAAGCACTTTTCAAGCAAAATTATTCTTTATTAAATTTCATAACCTAACACCTATTAGCATATCATCCTACCTTCTTGTGGCATTATTTGTTGATGTAGATCATTGACCTCACAAGACAATAATTCAGTTCTCACTTGTCTTGACTAAAGTTTTGGAGGAAGAGGAGACAGGAAAACAAAGGGTTTCTTGTTTTGAAATATACAATGAATCAGGAGTGAGAATAGAAGGAGATTTTGGATTCTTTTTGATTTTACATCTCCCCCTAACACTTACGCATGGTTACTGCTGTCTAGAGTAGAGTCTCAAAAACCTTTCTAAATTAACTCATTAGGAGAGTGACTTTTTAAGTTAACATAGCCTGTGACAAGGCTGGGACTAGAACCCAGGTTGTGCATAAGGAGTAGGAAGATGTTGGGCTTGGAGTCAGTGCAGAGAGAAAAAGTCTGGTTGTTCAACTCATGAAACTTCTGACTTTGGGCAGTTCTTTGAGCCTCAGTTTCCTTGAATATAAAATTGAGAATGTTCAGAGATGTATGAGAATTTCGTGCAATAATAGACGTAAAGTGTTTCTGTCTGACACAGAGAAGACACTCATAAAATGTTCACCCATTTTTCCTTCCTAGGACCTCAGAGGGATGTGAATTTTGACCTGTGGTGTCATATGTTGTATCTCTGTTGTGACATGGCAGCCTGATCACAGATCATGTGTATTACTGTTGCCAGCGAAAACATAATAAAAGTTATTAAGGAACAAATCTCCCAGATCCACTCTGTGTATGGGTGTGTAGGACATGGCTTAAACCAAGAACTCTGTGACTTTACTTGGCCTAGGATAGGAGGAAATAAAAAGACAGCAGGAGAGAAGAATCTCTTCTCTTCCCTTTGTTACAGAAATATTAAGCTACAGAAAAATCACAGCATCATTGTGAACATGGTGTACATGCAAAAGGAGAGGTGTCTAAGAAGTAGGGATTTTTGAATTTATGCCACTAATCTCTGTTATCAATAAATCTCAGCAGCATCCAGTCTAAGCTGCAACTGAAATTTATTTCTCAGTTTTGAACTCAAGAAAAACTAGAATAGGTTCTCCATCATCACCTCTCACATATTCCAATGTACTTGTCTTTCCCATATTCTTACTCATTTTGCATTAATTTGCCTTTATTTAACATTGTCACAGGGTCTTGCATTTTCCTACCTTTAGTTTGGTATAATTAATTTAAAAAATGTGTGTGCATATATATGTGTATGTGTGTGTGTGTGTGTGTGTGTGTATGTATATGTATGTATGTATGCATGTGTATATATGTGTGTGTGTATCAAATGCAGCTCACATTGTTTATCATGTGCCCTTCACTGTTTTAATTGTATACTTTAAATGTGCTAACTCATTTAATTTAATTTAATTGTATACTTTAAATGTGCTAACTCATTTAATATTCCTAGCAGTCTATCAGTAACCCCATTTTCCTGAGGAGAAATTGAAGGTGAAAAAGGTTAAAAATAAACAAGTAACATCATATATTTGGTAAGTAGTGGTCATGATTCAAATTGAGACCATTTGGTTCCAGAGCCTGGGCTTTCAGACTTTACACTCTGGTAGGCTGATTACTATGCTGAAGCTATTTCATTTTAATTTAACTCTCTTAATCAACCCATAGCACTGTTCTTTCATAAATTTCAGTATTCTCATAAATGGAGTGAAACTTTATCGCTTTAAAATAAGCCCCCACCAGATCAGAGTAGCCAAAATATCAGTTTAAAAAATATGGTTTTTTTAAAGATTGAATTTGTAGATCAGTTGTTTAAATATGAAAGCAAAGCATTACATTGTGGTTAGATACCAAGAATACTTCACGAAGATCTAACACATTATATATTGACTAATTATTAATTAAGGCATTTATGTTCCTGTATCCTGGCAGCAGGGAGGCAAGTTTGGCCAAGAAGAGAATAGACAAGTTTTTCCTTATTTTAAAAATAAATAGGGGCCGGGCGCAGTGGCTCACACCTATAATCCTAGCACTTTGGGAGGCCAAGGTGGGTGGATCACGAGGTCAGGAGATTGAGACCAGCCTAGCCAAAATGGTGAAACCCCATCTCTACTAAAAATACAAAAAATTAGCTAGGTGTGGTGGCGCATGCCTGCAAGCCTGGCTACTCGGGAGGCTGAGGCAGGAGAATCACTTGGACCAATGACTCGGAGGTTTCAGTGAGCAGAGACCGCGCCACTGCACTCCAGTCTGGCAACAGAGTGAGATTCCATCTCAAAATAAAATAACATGAAATAAAATAAAATAAAATAGGGATGACCCTAGGCAAAATTTTAAAAGAGTTAAAATCTGACATTGGCACTTTCCAAATATCCTTAGTGTCTTCCAGCTATTTTAGCCTATAATATTTCATTTTCATGGCAATCAAAATTTCTATTCCCTTAAGTCAATTGATCTTTGCTGTGTGTTAGGTGGGAAACAATGGAAGTAAGCAAATCATAATATATAAATTATGGCTGCCCCATGATGGTCCCAGAGGTATTTTTGCATTATACAAAGATTTTCCTTACAGAGATTAGTAGTAAATTAATTGAATTTGGTCCATAAATGAAGAGAGACAAATTCAAACAGCCCTGGAGGCAGCTTTTCTTCTCTAAGAGGCTGACTCAGCTGACCCAATGAACTCAATGGAAAAACAGGTGTACTGGGTGTTCTGTGAAGCCATCCTCATCCAAGGCCACTTTGTGAACCTGAAATTTTATCTGTACATAGCGGTCCAGATGCCTATGTCCTTTAATCTCTAATTACATTGCAGGGATGGGGATCTGCTCACGGAGTGGTTTTCCTGTTGTGACTGGTCTTGCTGTGTCCAGCCTAAGTATACATCTCTTTGAGATGAAGGAACTTGGTGGAGTTAGGTAGTGATTCTTTGCCTGCTAACCCAGCGCTCTGCAGGGTGCTAGTGTGTGTGTGCGTGTGTGTGTATCCTTTTTTGCGCTACAACAGAATGAAGGCTTGTGTTGTGGGTAAGGGCATTTTAGGGCATGCCAAGTTACTCTGGCCTTCTCTGAAGTCAGCTCTCCTATTCATTTCAAGACTTTTTGTATCTGATATATATATATGTGTGTGTGTGTGTGTATGTGTGTGTGTGTACATATATATATATGTATGTTTCTTTCTTCATATCAAACCATGCCTTTTCTAATTGCACTAGTGTGGATACCAGCAACTCATGTCATCTGTTGCAAGGGAGTCAGTACTGGAGATGGGAGCACTTTTTTGTCCATAAAGTTATTTTGCAAATCAGGTGTTTATATGTCTGTCATTTTGTTAATGAATGGAATGCTTCTATTATTTTTCTTTCCATATGAACTAGATGTTTTGAGATCTCTTTGGCATTACTTGTTTTTGCCATTTCGGAGGATATTACAGCAGTATTCTCATTAAAGTAATTAGCTTGTTAGATAAGCTCTGCAGGTGGCAGGTAATGTGATACATTAGTTAAATTGTCGCCCCAAAGGCTTGTGGGAATCAGAATTGCAAATGCAGCCTGAGTTCCCAAGTCCCATGAACCTACCCTTTTAGGATGTACCTCGCCTACAGTGAGAGTGAACACTGCAATAACAGATCATCATCATAAGGGCATGAGCCAATTCTCCTGGAGAAAATGTTCATGTAAAGACAGTGTTTAGAGAAGCACATTTGGATATGCTGAAATTTTTCCACAACCCCCAGACATGCCAATCAAACATAACACAATGCAAGTATCTCTGAGTGACACTTCAGGCTGCATTCATAAGCAACCTGCCTCATTCAAAGTCAATGAAGAGACAGGACTTACAAGCCCATGCTGAAAAGTTATTGAAATGTGACTGACATCTCAAATAAATGGTGTCAAAGGGTTTGCATGACCTGGTGCTGAAACACAGCAGGGTTAATCAACGTTATGGCAGTTGGGTACCACAAAGACCTTCCTTAGGCTTTATTTATTTAATTTAATTAATATCACTCAGTGGGGTTATTATCACCCTTCTGCTCGCTCCCTCTGTCATTTTGCCCACCATTTGTACTATTTGTTGTAAACTTTTGCTTTGGTTAAAGTGTGGAAGGTAGGAAGTAGAGCCTCTGTTACCACTGAGGCTTTTGTCGATAAACGATGGTGTTACATCTATTTCCATTGTTTGAATTCCTCTAGAAGATGTTGAGCTTCCACCGTTGTGTTCCAAGATGGGGTGCCTCCTGGGAGAGGATGCAGCAGCAAGCCTATAATCCTATTCAAAGAATTTTCAGTGGTACATGAGTTTAATGATTTACTAAAACCCATCTACTCTCAAAAATGGTCAGAAAGGGGATAGCAGTGGTAAGTTTGAGCTGGGTCTATTTAATCATTTTGTCAAACCCCCAAGGCAGACATATTCTCCTGCCTGGTGATAACCACTTGCCTACTGGAAACTGTTTTTTTAATTTTTTTTTACTTAACCCCACCTTGGGATGGAAGTCAATCCTCTGAGAACAATTCGTTGTAACATTACTATTTATCGGCATTCTTGGTATATTTCTGTTTTATGCTGAATATGTCTATGAGTTTTCTTCCACATCGTTGTAAAGTACAGAAGGCATGTCATAGCTAATGACCTTGCCTAATAAAAGAAGGAGAGAGAAAGAAGGGAAAAACAAAACAAAACAAAACAAAGCCAACTCTTTGTGATTAACAGAATCTGGCAGTTGCTACAATTATATTCACGGTAATTATGCCTATGGTTTAAAAAGTGTAAGCAATTATGGGTTACGTTTATACATGTTAGTAATAATGCATGATAGACATACGCATAAAAAAATGTGTGTGTGTGTGTTTGTATGTGTATATTTGTGTGTGTGTTTCAAACCAATAATCTGGCTTTATTTCAATTCCATATTTTGAGTCCAGGATTTTTGGGCCTTTTTGTACCATGTGAATTTATTAGTCTATAAGAATGAGTCACTGGTTAAAATAATATAATCATGAACCCTAGCAAGTTTCGCTGCTAAGGGCACAATCATATACTCTTCTCTAGAATCATACAAATATACATATATATGTATTTTAGCTAGAGGTAATCATATATTCTATATATAGAGATATTATATATGTATATTCCCTCTATAGCTAAAGGAGCTAGCAAAGAAATTTGTTTTTCTATCTTTCCAGACACTACAAGACACCACTACAAAATAAGTGAATAAGTACCAGGTCTGATAAAATCAAATAAATATCTATTCTGGATTCAATTCTCAATTCCTATTAAAGCCTTTTGCAATAAAAGCAGAGAAAAAAATTAAAGTGAAGAATGAGAGTAAAAAGACCATATTCCTTATTATTAATTATTTTAAAATTTTTAAAAAGCATGAGAGTTAGACTTGGGAAAGATCACCTTGGAAAGAGAGTATATCAAACATGATAGCAATAGACTTTTCTTTTAGGAAGAATAATGGTTTAATGTTTAATTAATCTTATCCATTTCTGCATTTATGGGAAGGCAGAGAAGAGTCTGCTTTATAATGTAGAAAATTAAATATTAAAACCTTGGTGCCTACCAGACTTACATTTTCATATTATGAATGAGCATTTTCACTTTCTGCACACACAAAGAAACAGGAGATAGATGCAGTCACTTAGCTCTTCAGTAAAGGGATTATTTCAATGTATTTCTGATACCATCTTGCTACTAGAAACAAAACACATCGAATATGAATATTTAAAATCAAAACAAAAATGCAAAACTTTAAGATGACTATCATATATAACATACATCCTTAATTGTAAAGGGTATAGGTGAAATAGTTCTTCAGTATTTTTTTTAACATATGAATTATCCAAACTTAATAGATCTAAAATCTAAAAAAGGCATTGTTAGTACAAACTGCACCATTTTGTAAGCTCCTCACTGTTTTGCAGACCTTGGTCAAAGTGAAACATTTCACAGGGGTTCAGGCCATGAGAAACACCCTGCCTAACCACCTGACCACAGGGTGGACAAAGGCCCAAATAAAGAACCATCCCTATTATATCTTGCTGGATAAAGGTCCAAGGAACACCATGATGACATCCCACGGGAACAAGGGCCAGAACTGCCTCATCATGGGAACATCTTATCAATATCCTGCCAGGCAGCAAGCCATATTGCCCAGACCCCTCCCACCCATACCCATAAGTACCCCCAGCCTGTATGCACTGGTGGGCCCTGGCATTAGGCTGGTCCCCTACTTCTGTAGGTTTTATGCTGGACATAAAGCCTGCATTTGCTGTTGAGCCCCCCTCTTTCTGTGTGTGTGTCTTTCTTTAACCCTCGCCCTCCCTTCAAACCCTAACAGGTGTACTGCTTAAAGACTATTACAATCGTTTTTACATACTCTAATGCCCTTTTCAGTGAGAAAACTGAAGATATTAATTAGAAGAAAAATGTGCTGGTAGATTAAAATACAGAAGTGACAAATGAGAACACAGAAAAGAAATATCAGATATTTACATGTTTAACTCAAATTGATGCATATTTACTTTACTTATAGTTTGGGCCAGATTATATATTTTCTAAGTAAGTAGAAAATTTAGACTCCTACTTTAAACTATAATTGGACTTTTAGTCTCCAATGAGTTATTATTTATTAATGTGAGGATTGTAGAAGAGGTGAAAGAAATGGCTGTATTAGAGAGTCCCATCTCCTAAATGGATGTGAAACAATGTCATCTCCACTGATCCAGGAAGATAGTTTACCTCTCTGTGACTGATTTCTTGCTCCAGAAAAAGAACAGAATTGATTTGAAAGGAAAATAAGGCACTGTTAACCAACGTCTTTACTAAACTTAAAAGATTAACATGTTATTTAATATAGAAAATCTCCTAATTTTTAATACATGCATTTCTGAACTTTTGACATCTTGATTTCTAACCTTACAATTTGTTGCTCCTAAAATTAAACCAGGTTTAAAAATAGCACAGTCAGCATGGTGACATGCTATTTTTCAATATGCATTAATACAATTATGGAGGAGTGTAGAAAAAAAAAAGAAAAATTCAGAGAATGTTTAGGAAAGAAATAGCATATCAAAGAAACTAAGTACATGTCTTTATCTTTTCATCGTATTTTCACACAGTTTTTAGTTTCCACTTTAACAATTTCCTTCAATTACAATCGGCAGCACATCGTGGACTTTAGGATGTTGCCTGAAACAAGTGTTGTTGAGACAGAGATGATGGATTTATGTATACAATTTCAGTTCTAACAGATGTTGTAACGCCCTGCATATCCAATCCTTGTTCTGATCATAGAAGACCATTTTTCAATAAGAACTCAATGCCTGCCTATCCATCCATCAGCACATTTGACTGTGTGAACCTTCGCCAAGCCAGTCAAATGACTACGTAGAATTTCTGCTGTTGTTATCAGGAAGCAAATGGTTTCCATTCAGGAGAACTAAAAACTCAAGTGTCTAGTCTGGTTTAATTATCTAGCAAGTTGACTTTGATATGACTAAAGTTTCTAGTGGTAAGTTTTAGGAAACTATGTGGAGTCAGAAACTTAGTTGATTTTCTTGTCCATAAAAACAAGAAAAGAATGACTATTACTTCAGTTTCAATTCTCATTTCTTCCCGATTAGCAACCAGTCTTCCCATTTAACTACATTACCGTACCTTCCCACCTCCAAGAATGTACATGTTCTTAGATCACCAGAAATATACTCATCATCCCACCTGCATCTTCCCCCATGCCTGCTCATCTTCCAGTCCACAATTAAAAGGCTGTATCTTGCAAGAAGCTGCTCATGTTTTCTCCAGCTAGAAATTTCTTAGGTGAGTTCACTATAAAGTTTACTCTCTAGTATATTTACCAACCAAAAGTGGAATTCAAAGATCTTCCATTTTCACCATGTTCAAATCAATAAATTAAGAAGTAGAAGGCACGTGTGTCAAATAGGTGGTAACATATAGTTCATAGCAACAATGGAAGATGACATCAAAAATTCAAAATAATTCTAAGAGACTGTAAGAATGGGTCAAAATCAACAAGATGGAAATTAATAGTAATTCATGACAAGTACAGAACATAGCATTAAAAAAACAAGAACTTTATATGACTACAGATATGGTTGACAAAGTATATGTCAAAAATATTGGGGTTCTTAATGTATAGGAGGTCAATAAAATTCAAGAATTCAATACAAAGTGTTATATCATACAGAATAAAAATGTTTCCCTTTCTTACTTCCAGCAAAAACTCTTACATTCCTCCAGGCCCTGCTCAGATCCAATTACATCCAGAAAGCCTATCCTGACTACTCTGTTTGTTTTCTGAATTCCTGAAATACTCACTTTATGTACCAGAGCTTAAAATGGCATCTTTCTGTACAGTATTTCACTGATACTCCTCAAAAGATAAATTCAAAAAGATTGGGTACCCAAATCATGAGAAGCAAGACTTCAAACAGCACTTTGCCACTTCTAGACTGTCTATGGGCCTTCCTGTTCTCACACAATCTATGTATCAGCTTTTTGAAGAAGAAAGGCAAAATTTCAAAACATAAAATATAAAATAAATTTGACATGTGACTTCTGGAGATATATATGACAAAAGAAGGGCACAATAAGCCACTTCATAATTTTGATGGGCCCTAAACTGGAGAGAAGTTGTTCTATCCACTTTTGTTTCACAGGATAGAAATAGGGACAACCGATAAAAATAACAGAGAAGATTTTAGCTTTATTTATAACTGAGGCCCCATAATAAAATATGTTTCCTTTAAAAATTGTGAATTTCATATGTCTGGATGCATTTGCATAGAGGCTGAATGAGACAGAAAGGAATTCTGAATTGGAATTCTTACTTTGCTTAAAAAGTTAGATTACATAATATAGGATGCTTTACTGTCTGTAATTCTATAATTTCAAATCTAAATTCTACGTCACAACATTTGAGAAAAAGACAACCTCTCTTAATTGGTTTAGTGCACTATAGAACCCTGGTCTATATCAAAGGGAGATAAAAGATTTGCCTAAGAGGAGAATTGGAACAAACCCAGGATCCCTGGCAGGCAGTTTGTGTTTTATCTAAATGACTGCATTGCCTTTTCTTGTGTTGCTCATCTAGAAATGAAAGGTTATAAAAAAATGACTCAGAAAAATCTTAATAGTTAAGGTTTGACTCTTCATGCAATAAATTAATCAAAAGCAATGTTAGAATGAGCGGCTGTTTCATGCACTAAATTAGATTAGATTCACATAAGAAATCCACAGTGAGGCTGAAATGGGGAAAACTTCTACCTAAAGATACCTACAGATGTTCACAGTCATTTCATTAAAAACATAGAATTGAAAGTTTATTAAAACAGGTATTGATGACTCTCATTCTTAATTCCACTCAAAATCAATAGCATTTTGATGATTTTAAAATTCTGTATATCCAATAATTGATATTGAACAATTTAACTTCTCATAATGTGACTTTTTAAAATAAAATCCTCTAAGATTGCCTCCAAGTGTTTTTGATATCACTATGCAAGTCAGTGTTGACAAAATATCCAATTAAATAAAAAAACTAAAGCCCTAATGGTTGTATCCTGTTCTTTTCTCATGTTCAATATAGTAAAGATCAGGACTCAGGACAATTTAAAATTCAAAACAGTCCCTGAGGTTTTTAGATATAGGTCATTTCATTTAGATAAAAACACAAACTTGTAATAAGTGATATAAATCACCCTTTATAACAGAATTAGCTGTTTTAATAATCCAGAATAAGCTGTTCTTTTTGGCACTCTAATTCACCGTGGTTCCTATACATGGTCACCCCAAAGGGACCGAGAATGACTAGCCCTGCTGTTCACACAGCATTGAGATGACCCTAGAGAATCAGAGTCACTGACATTTTGGACCCACAGCCAGTTCTCTCTTGCTGCCTTTTCCTCTACCCATATGCATTCTTCTTCATTTAAAAGCTTGTTTTTCTTCCTTTCTTTCTTTATTTTTAAATACAAAAGCACATTCGTTTTCAGGAATATAAGGCTGAGTTGTGGGGTGGCTTCCCGCTACAGTACATTTGAAAATACTGCCAAACAGCAGCAAACACACACTCAGAAACATGCTTGAGAGCAAACAAGCCATCTTTAAATACACTCCAGAAGCTTTTAAAACAATGTAAAAGTGGCATCTGGCATGAGTAAAATGGCAGTTTAAACTCCTTGACTCGCCATCGAAAGTTATGTTGAAAACTGTCTCAAACAACCGATTATTTAAAAAGATAAAGTCACGCTGTGTTGGTTGATTTTTGTACCATAGAAACTGTAGAGGAGTTGTATGTAGTTAAAGGGTAGCAATGCAAAGTGAAAAGTGAAAACTTTCCAGTCCTTTGTATAATATGCTTAGGATTATCCAAATTATTTTTGTATAAGAAAGATTAACATTATCTACTATTCCTAATAATAATGCATTTCATTGATTTTACGTTACCATTATTTATACAATTTACTATGATTTCCTGCCATTAAAAAATTTTGTCAATTAAGTTTTAAGATGCAGTTGATGGCAAGATGCAGCACACTTTCAGAAACACCAAAATGTATGTTGTGAATTGTTAAAATATATTATTAACAATATTTTCTAGTTTTAATTTTTTTACTGTTTAATAATTCTGCCATTTAGGGGATGGTGAATGCCCTGGGGGGATGTCATAGTCAGTTCAAAAGACATTCTGCCTCAAAGCATAGCTTGGAAAAAGAATTCTAAACTCTAGCTATGTGTATCCAATTTATATTTTCTACATCTCTCTTCATTTTTACCCCATAGATCTCATTTTATAATAAGCATTTCTCTTCTTTTTTCTCCTTTTTAATATTCCTCACTTTGATTCACATAAAAAAGGTTTTCTAAAATTACAAAGTAGAACATCTAGCCAAATGCCAGTACTTTACTAGAAACGGTAATTTCACGGTAAGAACATTGGTGGGCAGTGTTTATGAGATCCCAACAATTAGTGGTTTATAAATAGCAGAGTTCTGAGGAGAAGATGTCAACAAGAATGGACAAGGAGAATTTGAAAATACGTGCAGTCAATTTACAAGGAGTCAATTAAAAACAAAAAAGCACTTGCAGAAAAATAGAATTAGGAGAAATTGTAGTACATTTGCAAAGTGAAGAGAGGTGCTGGCATGTTTTTCTTTCAGATTTTTTATCTTATATAATGCCTTCTTAAACAGTGGGAGAATTAGAGACCTGGCGGTGTTGATTCAGGGGATTCTTTGCTACCTTCATTTACAATAACATATCCTGTTCCCAGAAAGCAAGAAAGGATCTCTCTGGTATCTCTGCTATGGTGCCTCCTCAACTACTACTACTTCCTCCCCATCCATACTGAATATTCTTAAAATTTTAAGTACAGCCATGTACTACATAGCGATGTTCCAGTCAAGGATAAACTGCATATCTGACAGTGGTTGCTATCTGACAATGGTCTCTTAAGATTAGAATACTGTATTTTTATTGTACCCTTTCTGTGTTTAGATGGGTTTAGATACACAAGTACCTACCACTGCGTTATAATCGCCCAAGAATTCAGTACAGTAACATGCTGTAGAAGTTTGTAGCCTAGGAGCAACAGGCTGTACCACATAGCCTAGGTGTGTAGTAGGCTGTGCCATCTAGGGTTGTGTAAGTTCACTCTATGATGTTAACACAGCGATAAAATTGCCTAACAACACATTTCTCAGAACTTATCCTATTGTCAGGTGACGCATGACTGTGTAAGTGATAAGGTGGGGAAGAATCAACCCTTCACTGCAGTACCTGTTTCTCTTCATGTGTGCCTGTGTTCCACATGACATTATAGTCTAGACCTGCAGATGGTCCTTTGAGTTTGTTGCATCATATAATGCTAGAGTAAGAAAATTTGGGAGAGTTTATACTTTGAGAATTCAATATGCCATATTAAATTTTACTTACTGGAAATATAGGCTAGCTAAACTCTATATAAATGGTGTAGTTCAGGCAGATATTATGGTCTAATCTCTTTGAAATGGAGACTGAAATTGCAGTCTGAATCAATCTCTTGGATTTTAATTTTATATTTTACAAATGTAAATAATTTTATATTTTCCAAATTTTACAAATGTTAGTTAATAATAATAGTTATGTTATATATGAAATGGAGACTCAAATTCCAGTCTGAATCAATCACTTGGAACTTAATTTGATAGTTTACAAAGTTTAGTTTATAATAATAGTAATAGTAATAGACATCGAAATATCTGTGGCTCTAGTTTCTCTGTGTCTGCATTTTACACAACGTGTTTATGAATAAAAGTTTCTATAAAATCATTTATGAAAATTAGCTACATTAGGTATATCTCTTGTAGATACTTTTCATAAATCATTATGTAAATGATGAGTTAATGGGTGCAGCACACCAACATGGCACGTGTATACATATGTAGCAAATCTGCACTTTGTGCACATGTACCCTAGAACTTAAAGTATAATAATTAAAAAAAAGAAAATTATCTATATTTATTTATCCTGCAGTGTTGCTGTGTAGCAATGTGAGAAGCTGGGACTTCTAATTTAATCATTTTGTTCGGTAAATATTTTATCATTCCTGTGAAGAGCCAGGGCCTGATATGGGTAAGCCAAGTCATATTCAGGTAGTAATATAAGGAAGATAACTGGGTGGTAATCTATTTAAATCATATCGTTTGTATGAAACCTCAAACTGTAAGCTCAACGGAATGCACCAGAGTATCTGTCACTATTTCCTCAGGCTGCTTTGTCAAGTGCAATTTCGTAGGTAAAAACTTTGGGGTGATCCTCGTGCCTCCATCATAAAGATGAAAATATAGCATGAATTATCTTTGGTGATAAAGAACACTTACCAAAATAGAGATGACTCAACTTCTACACTCAGCAGAGCTATGTTGTAATGGAAATTGGCTTTCAGCTTCTGAGACATGTAATTTTATAATACATTTTAGAACATTTAACCTCTCCACATTTTTTTTCAGCTCCGTCTGCAATAGTGAGAGGTAGTGCTATTGTTACAGAGTCTGCTAAAGCTACTGATGTGCTATTTATATACAGAAATAAAAGGAAATTCTTTCTTCTCTGGTGGTCTCTTTTCAGCTACTAAAAAAGTTGCTTGGCCTAAAAATGTCATCAGCCACAGGGATTATTTGATTTGCTTTGTCCATAATTGATTACTTGGCTTTTACAAAAAAAAAAAAAAGCACATCTCAAAAATGTCCAAAAAAGGAGAGGAAATATGTTCAATTCTATGTAAAAAAATTCTAAAAATTTTTGAAGCTGAAAGGAATGCCCATAAACAATCTGATTCCAGTCTTATTTTCAGTAGTCATGCATAAATCATGTCCTACGACACAGAGAGAAAGAGATTTTTTACCTAAAGTGGTATTTATAAGAATTTTTAGCAGACTGGGAACAAGTCCATTTTAGCTAAATTAAAAAAAAAATTCACCGACTTCTATATATTATGAAGTGGTTTTGAATTCTATCTTTACTATTTATTTGAAAATTTCTGAGCAAAGTACTCTGTCTCATTGATCCTCAATGTCCTCCTTTATAAAATGGCAAAAAGAACACATCCCCATTTCACTGAAGTGTTGTGAGAACCAAATGGGCTGAAATATCTGGCCTGTTTAGAATATTGTCTAGCACACCATAAGTACACAATACAGGGTGCCCATTATTCATGTGACTTATGTAAATTGAAGGAAATATTAAAAATATTATTATAACGGGTTTTGTTTGTTCATGCTTTATTTACAGTTCGTGCCACCTGTTGATCTGAACTGAAGCAGGAAAATAGGGTCTGGAGGCAGGGAACATAAGGCCCATTCACACTTCAGCTATGACAGGAAATATCTGCTCCAGAGGGCATAAGCCAAGTAAATGACTTTGTAACTTTACTTCATCCTCTCCATTTACACAGGGCGTACCCCAAGTCACCAGTGGAATCCTCTAGGGGGTATTTAAACTCCCAAAAATTCTGTAATGGGGCCTTTTGAGCTCCTAAGCTCAGGCCTGCTCCTGCACTGTGGAGGGTATTTTCATTTTCAGTAAATCCCTTTGTCCTTGCTTTGTTTGTGCATTTTGTCCAATTCTTTGTTCAAGACACCAAGAACCTGGATACCCTCCACTGTTAACAGAACTGCTGAACTTATTGCTAATATGTTAATATATTATTGAAAATAGCCTATACATATGAGAGTAACTAAACACTTTGATCAAGCCACACAAAATTATCCGAGGAAACAAAGTGGAACAGTTATGGTTTAAGGTAAAATAATGTAAAACAATATCAACAGTATGTATGTCTATGTGATTGAGAAAATGAATCTTGTATAATAAAGATCCAGAGCAGTAAGATAATACCTGTATCAGGAAGGAAATGCCACTCCCTTCAATTCTCAAGGGCAAAACTCTAGTCAATCCTATCACATGTGCACCTTCTTCTGCCCTGACATCTGCCATGTCTTATTTTGCATAAGCCAAGGTGAATTCTGTCAAATCACCCAAGTAATAACATAACCATCTGAAACATTAAGTGAAGACTTTCTTCTGACATCGGCTGTCACACTATGTGTGAATCAAATTTGCTTCATTAAAATAATTTGGTTTTTGTTCTGACTGCTCAACATTGCCATTTGAATCTGTGAGCAGCCTTATTGACTCTTAACCGCTATTACCAAGTCTTAATCGCTCAGAGATTCAGCACAGTTGGATATTGCAATCAGAGCAAATTCCTCATTTGATTCCAGCACAGAAGTTACCAATGAAACTAACAGAGTGATAATACAAAATTATCCGACTTCATCTCTTTTGCTCTCAATTCTCTGTGACTAAAATGAAACCATTTAGGAACTTACTTGTAATCTGTGATTTCTTGAGTTTGCAGTGGCTACTGAAATGCACTATCGTAAGATTTCGAACATATCTCAAATATACTACTATTATACTAAATATACTACTTTAAAATTAGAAATGTTCTGATAATCAGCAGTTTTGCTTTTCAAAGTGCACGACTTGTACATCTGGTTACCCAATCCAGTTGAGAGGCAATCATAATAGGTTCAGGTTTCACCATAGCATGACATCTGCTCTGCAGTACCCAATCTGAGTCTGCATATGAACCCTTGAAATAAAGTCATTATGTTTTCATTAAGTCCAAAGCCGTTCTCATCAGCTTACATTTGGTCACAAATGATAAATAGTTAATAATTAAGCCAACTGAAATATTTTCAAGTACGCTTTTTTTTGGTGATTGCAATTATTTTTGTGACAGGATAGAATAGTTTTCTTTCTCTGAAATACACCTTCATAGGATAATTCCATCAGCTGCATTCCCTTCTGCTACTGAAAATGTGATTTTCTGATCACCCTCCCATTGTGTTATTTTTTAAAACAACACTATTCTTGGAGTTTAAGGAAGGGTTAAATCAGAAAAGAGCATGCTTGCTAGCATCAGCGGTTACTGATTTATGACAAGAACACTTTTAGTCAATTATTGTCTGAAAGACTAAATGTACCTCCTGGGGTCCAGAATTTAGTCATACAAAGTGTCTGGCTCACATTGCCAGAAATGACCATTAATTATGATGGCTACAGGTAACAATCCATGCATAGCTTAGCTTTTCCTGGAAATTTTACAGCACAGAACCTGTTACAGCTAAGGTAAGATAAGTTTGCCAGTGGAAAAATTAAGAGAAAAATATTGCAAAATTTGAAAGACCCTTTAAAGTAACTAATTCAAGTGCTTCGATTTAGAAATCAGAAAACCCAAGAGAATGATAATGACAAGTACATACAAATGGTATTTAGCTGCTTCAAGTCTAGAAACCAGTCCTCTTTTTAGAGGTATAGAGCAGGTCAGGTGTTTTCAAACCTCAGGGCCCTTAATAATTACCTTCAGTGCTTTATAGAAAATAATAATTCTAGGTGACCACCCACAAAGATCCTGATTTAATTGATCTGGGATGGAACCTATATCTGGTATTTCTTTAAAAACCCCAGATAATTCCAATGTGCCTCCTCCACTCTACTGATCTCTTTATTTGTACCTTCAGGAGAAATGCTTCTCTTTTTTTAGGATAAGAAACAGTTTGTTCTTATTTTGATAAAGACATGCCCTGGCCATTATGAGCCACGTGCAGCACATTTCTCTCATCATCTTGGCTATTAGAAAGTTTAAAGTCAATTACAAAGTGAACACTGTGTGTCTGCATGGTATTCTTTCCTCGGTCAGTTTTATGATCCTAATTTTTCTTTCTTTTGCTTTTTCCCCCTCATTTTTTTGTAATATTTACTCTCTTGCTATTGTATGTATTATTGGAAGCTATCTTTTCAGCACAACTTGGGCCATCAAAAGAAGTAAGGAACTAGACCCCTAAAAATGTAGAAAAGAAAATAAAAATATGTGATTAATGACAATTAGCATCCTAAAGAGTTTAGAATGGCTTTATCATTTTGTTTGGAATTCCAAAAAGCCTTAAGATAGACAAAAATAAAAAGAGAGAAAAGCACATATGCAATACAGTGGGCTAAGTGTTATGAGTAAGTGGAAAAAGTGAAATGAGAGTTGAAATGCAGACGGCATGAAAGATTAGTAGTGGGAAGAAGAAAGAAAGGGAAATGGGGCCGAGTGTGGTGGCTTATGCCTATAATCCCAGCATTTTGGGAGGCTGAGGCAGGAGGATCACTTGACCCCAGGAGTTCAAGACCAGCCTGGGCAATATAGTGAGGACTTCTCTCTCTCTCTCTTTTTATTTTATTTTATTATTATTATTTTTTTGAGATAGAGTCTAGCTCCGTAGCCCAGGCTGGAGTGCAGTGGCGCAACGTCAGCTCAGTGCAACCTCCGCCTCCCAGGTTCAAGTGATTCTCCTGCCTCAGCCTCCTGAGTAGCTGGGATTACAGGTGCCTGCCACCACGCCCAGCTGATTTTTGTATTTTCAGTAGAGATAGGGTTTCACTGTGTTGGCCAGGCTGGTCTCAAACTCCTGACCTTGTGATCCACCCGCCTCGGCCTCCCAAAGTGCTGGGATTACAAGTGTGAGTTCCTGCGCCCAGCCAAGACCTTCTCTCCTAAAAAAAAAAAAAAAAAAAGTTGGGAAACAGAGTGATGTATCAGTATTGTATTATACAGGGTAACCATAATCCTGAGTCTCAAGAGATTGCAACTCCTTTATCATTCCTGATTTTTAGGCAACATGATATGGTATCCATTCTGCATCAATAACTCTTTACAAAGTGTCTGTATTTTCATTGTCTGTAAGAGTCGCTTCTACACCATTTATAAATATGGAATTTGAAATTTTATATAAAATTATATATGACTACCTAAACACATATTGGGTTAGAAAATACTGTGGTGGTGTTGGTGACTGCTATTTTATGTTACCATCGAAAGAAAAAAATAATTTTCCTGATATGAGAACCTGAGGAAACATGGAAATATCAGAATATGCTCATTTAGATTAAGAATGTGGACAAACCCTTTTCATCCCATTGTTCTGCTACCGTAAGTTTTTAAAAAATCAAACAGAATTAAAATTTTGTACGGTTTAGTAAATTTATAAATTTTAATAGACTTTTATCTGGCTTCATGTATCACCATTAATTGCCTTAGTGAAGATCTTACATTGATTCAGTATGGAAATAAAATTGTTCTACATAAAATACCTACGACAAAGGGCTCAAACTGACTCTATATAAAAAACAGGTATCTTACCAATTAGGACTTATAATTTATTTTGATTTTGTGGCTTTAAAATCAGCAATAGTTTAAATGGTTCATACCTGGTGTTTGAATTTTAAATGAAAATAAAGGTGACAGCTTAGTTCACTACTCTCCTCCTGGTAATTAAAAGTGTTTGGCATGTAGTATGTGCTCAACAGAATGTGAGAGAATGAGCAAAGACAACCTTTGAGAGTGTATAGTGGTATTAAAAAAGAGTAAAATTAAAATACTAAAAGAATAAATGAATTCAAATAAATGCCAGGAAAATTATGGTTGGATTTCTGAAATAGAAACCTTTGCAAAACTTAAAAATATGCCAGGCCCGGTGGCTCATGCCTGTAATCCCAGCACTTTGGGAGGCAGAGGCGGGCGGACCATGAGGTCAGGATTTTGAGACCAGCCTGGCCAACACAGTGAAACTCTGTGTCTACTAAAAATACAAAAAAAAAAAAATAGCTGGGCGTTGTAGCGGGCACCTGTAATCCCAGCTACTTCGGAGGCTGAGGCAGGAGAATCGCTTGAACCCCGGAGGCGGAGGTTGGGGTGAGCTGAGATTGCACCACTGCACTCCAGCCTGGGCAACAGAGCTAGACTATGTATCAAAAAAAAAAGAAAGAAAAAATAAGAAAGAAAGAAAGAAAAAACAAAAACTTAAAAATAAACTCATAAATGTTATGAGAGCAAAATGAAATGAGAAAACAGGCATTAAAAATTATACTTCTTTCTCCTAATGTATATTAACTATATCTAAATAAGATTGTTTCATCAAATACATTATTAGCATCTTGGACAACAATAGGACCTGGTGATTATTGTTTAAATAACTCATTTTACAAAATTGTACTCTTCACACTTCCTTATAAATGCCCCAAACTGAGCTTTATAACAATCCTCTGAGTTGGAGGATTTAATATTAAGGAACTAATAATTCATAAACCTTGTAGTTAAGTTTGGTGTGCTCCAGGTTTGGGGCTTTTGTATAATATTCCCTCTGATAGTTATCGGAAAAATGGTTCTGGTCACAGTGACTTCAAAATACAGATGAGCATAAGATCATATGGATCAAGTACCAGGTCATTCATTTCTCCCCTTGTTCACTTTTACTCATAAGCTGAATAGTAATATTCAGCCGTTTCGGACAATTTCCTTCAAAGTGGTCTAGCCAAAATAATAATAATAATAACAAAATACAACTCCATAGTATTTCTATTGAAAAAAGTAGGAGAGCTTTCTAAGATGTTTCTTCTCTGTTGGGCTTACAGCCATAGGAAAGTCACAAAAATCTAGTAAGAAAGGAAGGAGACACTCTGCTGGCCAAACAATAGACCAGACCTTGAGGAAGAAAAGAAGAAGGGAGAGAAAGTCTACATACATATAGCCTCCTCATGACAGAGGACTCCATCTGAAACTCTACGTTAAATTCAGTCTCATTTAAAGTGTTCTCAGTAGTTACATTCTTTAGGTAGACAATGAAAGGGAAATTGAAGAGTGCATCCCTACTGATAATAAGGTGAGTCATAAGCATTATGCATCTGTACGTTTTGGGAGAATAAACATTGCCAGGAAGCACACTTTCCATCTCCTCCCTTGACAAATCAGGTCCAATATCTCCCTAAAGGGCAAAACTATCTCGAAGAAATTCCTTTTAGTCCAAGAAAGGCAAAAAGGTATATTTGGAGAGCTTTCTAATATCAAAATGTGTAAAGAGGAGATGCAAATAGGACTATCTCTAGAACTCTAGAACAGCAATTCCCTTTCCTGGTGTTGCCACATCATCTCCAAAAGAGGATTTTAATTTGCTTTAATGATGGCAGGCTTATTTGCCAGGGAATAATTTAAGGAAGGAAAGGTTTTAAAATGAAAGAGGAAGAAGGTGCTACAACTTTGTAAAATTTGTAATAACTATCGCCTAGAAACAATACTCTTCCATCTTTGCTTTTCATCCTGATTAATAGTGATCATGTAAGAAGAGGCTTGCTGTACAAAATATCCTGTTGTTGGAACTGTTACTAAACAACATAAAGTCCAGTGCTATTAATTCTGAACCATCTCAGTCAATTAGTGAAAAACTCATATATTTTATAAAATATTCACACTGAGAAATAGCTATCGTTCTAGGAACAAGTACATGAATTAAATGTGTAAAACATTAGATACTTGCTAACTACCAAACTGACATTGAAAGAGTAAAAATGTCAAGGATCCTAAATCCCTGTATGAAGGATATTTTTTCATTTACTACTAAAGAATGCTAATAGAGTGTCCAAAGAATACCTTTGTATATCAGATCCAATGTTCTTAATAATTTATTCCACTTAACGTTTTAAAGCTATGGATGAAAGGTGAGTATGGTATACATTAAGAAGAAAAACAGGCAAAGAGGACATACAAATGTTCTGTAACTCACTAAGTACTTTCTTCATACGAAAACCAAGATGAATTGGGAAATGCTGTCTCTGCAGTCACACTCTTTTGAATTAAAAACCTCTCATGTTTGTCAGTGATTTAAATCCCACCTGTCACTTTAACCTCCTTAATTCCTACAATAATTTCCTGTATACATTAAACCACTGAAATTGTTCTATTTTACAAGTACCTCTGTGGACTGCGTGGGAAGGTGGGGATGTTCACAGATTTTCAGATTCCCTGTCATCATTAGTATTTGACATAGAATAACAGGGGAATGAAAGTCCTTTCTTTTTCTTCCTAACTGGTTTTAAAGGGAAAAAATCTATTACACACCATAATACAATGCAATGATGACAGTTTAAAACATCGATCTCAACACATTTTTCATGATAAGAGTCCGAAGCTGTCTTTGTATGACTGTCTAAATATTAGTATCAAAGAGGAAGTTTTCAAGAACTAATGATTTAGTCTGAACAAGATGTTTGTAAATGAAGTGTCTCTCTATTAAGATGCTTAGGTTTCTTTCAAGTGTTCTGAATTAATTATTTTACCTTGTCAAATTTTTTTTTGTTCTTTCTTTCTCATACATAATGGGAATGTTGAGGGATTTTATGCACCTCATTTAGTACCACAGAAGCTCAAGAGTCTTAATTAAGACAAAGTATGATTTCTCAATAACAAGAAGAGACTATTCATGCTTAATAGGAAAAAAATCTTACCTTATTAAATTATTATAATCCACATTATAGTTTATTCTATAGGTCTTATAGTACAAAATGGTAGACTATACAAAAAAAACATCTTTTGAAGTTTCAGCCATACAGTCATATGTATGGCTTCAAATCCAGAAATAAGTAACAGAAATCTTTTATGGATAAAGACTAAGGGAGGCATTAATGCAAACCATCTGTCTCAAAAGGCAAATTACTCCTGGATGGTTACTGTACTATTTTTTATAGGATATAAAATATACTAGTGAAATGAATGAAAAGTCTTCCTAAAGTGTTTAGAAAGTCACTTCAATGACTTTCTTCAAACTTCAAGAGATGATGTATCTGTCAATAAAATGACACCAAAATCATATTTTATAAAGATTTTATATTAACACTTGCTTTTGAAAGATGACATTATAGGGTCTTAATATCTGTAATCAGAAAGTCCTTTTCTCAACTTGCAAGGCAATAAGTTTAAGAATTAATTCTGTCTGCTATAAAGCTGGCTTGCCTTTAATCTTCACATTTAATAGGTCTCTTTTTGCTGAATGTTTTAGGCAGGTAATTGAGGAAATAGTCCACGTTTCATTTCAGTCAACATAAAATGACATTGAAATGTCTTCAAATGTTTCCAGCAAATTCATGCTAAACAGTCTCTCTGTTATATACGACACTGAATAAGAACAGAAATCCCTGTATTTAATAAAGCCCTTCCTAAGAATTTAGATAATGAAGCTGCATGCTCAGGATAACTTATTACAAATTAAGATACTTATAATATCTTAACATAGTTAATAACTAAGCATACATAAAACACATATAAAAAATGTGAAAATGTGATGATTTGTACAATGAAGAATATCACATATATATCATTTCCTCCAAGTGAAATGTATTGCTATAATTTTGAAGCCAAACTTCTAAAATATAAACCAAACCAAACAATAAACACAACAGGACGATTGTCCTTGGTTTGCTCTGATGGACATTTTGATTCAGGCTTTCTGCCATTATTTGTGTCAATGAAAATCTTGAAAAATTATCTGCTCAGTAAATTTTGTAAAGTGCACAAAAATATGCATGGAACATCAGAAACCAGCAAATGACCCTATCCAAAATAGATCTTTCCAGGAATCTTTGAGACTGTTCACATTTAGAAGCGGCAGTGGTTACATTAAGGAGTTATGAAGGAGTTCCAATTCTGAAATGCTTTCAATGCTTGTGGATAACTGGCAACTTCTTTCTCTTTTATTAAAAGTACTCTGCCAGAAAAGCCTACTTCAGTCAAAACACACTTCCACTTAAGAGTGGTTTTATTTTTTTCTGAACATTTTCGTAAAGTAAATATTGAAGCTTTTCTTCCTCCTTTTCTCTCTTTTCTGATAGGAAGTGAGATTCTAGTTTGTCAGGAAACAACTGTGATTCCGGCTTCCTTTTTTTTAAGTTTAGTTATTCATTCATGGTTCTGAATTTTGTTATATAGGTGCCCAGAGGCAAGTGGAAGCATTTTTATACATACAAAGTAGATAAACAATGTAGGAAAGATGCTCTAATGGACCGTTTCTCTGCTCCCCTCATGTAGCCTACAGCGTTTTTTTATTCTGCAAGTATTACAGTTCATCTGAAAAGACTTCTGAAATCATCATTTTCAGGCTTAACTTTCTTTTTTATTCAATTTCTTATCGGCAGCTGAAAATAGGATGCTAGGATGCTTAAACTTTCTATCAGACCTTCGTTTATCGAATGAGAGATAATTTTCAAAAAAATAAAATGGTTTTATCTTTGCAATTATTCCTTTCTGCTTAGGGTATTTTTAATAGCAGAGGTGAGAGTGGGGCAGGAGGAAATGTGAGAGGAAGTACACATCACGGATATAAAGCTGGGAATGTGTATCTACCAGAATAGCAACAACATGCTGTTTGGTTACAATCTAAACAGTCGGGGCCCAGTCTTCAGCTCTCCTGTTCAGGCAGCCTGCAGTGTCCCTGGAGAGAGTCTATGCTTGCCTTACATTAAAGTGACCTCTTTGACTCATGTTCACAGCTGTGTTAATAAGCTTGAAAAAGGTGTCCTATCCAGTTATATTTTTTGAAAAACCAGAAGAAATAATAACTGAGACTGAGTACATTTGGAATAAGGCCAGGGAATTTGGGGACTGTCCTATAATTACTACCTTTTCCATAGCCAAAATTGTTTCTTTGTATTTCATGGACACATTTACAATGTCCACTGTTTATGCATTCCCTCAATGAGTATTAGGAGAATGCCTTTGCAGATAAATTGCTAAGAAATATCTTGGGTATGGGCCAGTTCTCTTTTTGTTTTTGGTATGTGAGCTCACTGTCAAAGC
Organism: Pongo abelii; assembly: GCF_028885655.2. NCBI lineage: Eukaryota > Metazoa > Chordata > Mammalia > Primates > Hominidae > Pongo > Pongo abelii. Next base: position 72,680,108 of record NC_071999.2, read on the forward strand.
ATTCCATCCTTCCTCTCTTCCCATCCCCTATCCCAGTAAATGAGTATTCATTACATGCAGGATAAAACTATCATATCCTTAAACAAATGTCCTTTTCAAAAGTATAATATAAAGCAGACCCAGAAAGTCGGCTGCTATAACTATTTCATGTTTTGCTGATCCCGGTCTTTTCTTCTGAAAGGCTTTTTAGTGGTCCCCAGTGAAAAGTTGAGATCAGCATTTAAATGCAGGTCTATCTTTTTAACATACTTTATGTCCTCAGAATTCACTAAGTCTCAGTGGCTTTGAGAATTTATAAGCATATCTAGGATGTTAAGGCTACCTCCATGTCTTTTTTTTTTTCATCCTGCAAAATTACATTAATTGGAATTTGTATTTTTCTTCCCCTCTGTGATTTGAAGGAAATATACTACTGAATAAGATTTCTTCAAGACCATTTCTTTGTGTGAAGAAGCTTTCCCCAGACAGTTAGGGACCAATTATAGGAATACTTATATTCTTTGGATTTTTACAGCTGATGTACACTGGTTCCTCTCCTAGGTAACAGTAACATGCACATGTGCAATGAGTCACAGGAAAGAAAAAAAAAAGAAAAAAGTAATTATGTTGTTTCTTGTTATATGCAATAACCAGCATTTGGTTAGAACACCCGTGCAAGTTTTAATTTTAAATGAGAAGATGAAGGCAAAAGAAGCCAACTTCTTTTTTTTAATTACCACTTTTCTGCATCAATCAACATATTCATTTAAATTTAAAACTTAGCATTTTATATTTCAGTCATGTTTTTCTTCGATGTCCTTTGAAGTCCTTCTCCATGTTCTTTACACATGTCATAAAGACATTTTTATTAACTATTAAAACCCTGAGAAAAAGCTGATTGAGGTTTGAATGTTTCATGTTCTTAAAGGTTTCAGTCTACATGTTAAATGGCAAAAATATAGCCACTGAAAACTGTCCCAGGATGAATTTAACAAATAGACATTAATTTGATCTTTAAAAGATGTATTATATTAAGTTTTTGATTCCTATGATGGAAAACTATTATATGAATTTGTCAGTTCTAGGTAGGAATGAAATCATCCAATGAACAAACGTTTACTACAAGGCTGCAACTACAGTAAGGCACCTATAGAGCAAAACTTACAAAGGTTTTTACCTTACCTTTAGGTTCATGCTCAAATTTGAGCTCTCAAGTTCCTGCTCTAACCTACTACATGGCACCATAGCCCTTATAGACCGACTACATGCCAATGATATTGTAGGTCTCTTGAAGAAATATTAAGATGAATAATTACATTAAAAAATGATAAGATAGAAACTTGGCCTGCTGGAACTTGTGAATCTTGAAAACTTTCCTATCAGTATGAAAACAGGTAGCATAATATAACAAAGACATGGGCTCCTGTTGCTGACTGCCTGAGCTGGAATTCTGCTTTACTTCCTATGCATGTCATGTTGGATACGAAAATTTCAATATTTCTAAGTCTCATTTTCTTTATGAATTCTTTATAGTCATAGTACCTACTTTAAAGGTGTGATGAGAATTCAATAAGATATTTTAAGCAGTGCCCAGCACATTGTTAGGCCCTGATAAATATTTATTATTGTGATTATCATTATCATTGTATTTACAGGAAAGGAAGGAAACAAATCTGAACAAAACATCAACTTTCATACAAAAGAAAGTAACATTAAAGGGAAATAAAACTGTAAATACTGCTAATGGTCATGAATTTTTATTTGATTTTTTATGATTACTAGTTATCCTAAGATCACAAAGGAACTACAATTTCAACTTCCATGAAGAAAAATTACGTTAAAGATTTTTCCTTTCTATTAAAAAAACCCCTAAGATTGTTAACTTTAAAGCTAAATAATGGCAGTAGTAATAAAAATACATTTGTATGGCATTTGAGTTCTAAAAACTATGCTTTTAGCTGAACACTTTCATGCAAATTAGCATGTTTAATCGTTATGAACACCCTATACGATATTTTTAATCCCCATTTTGCAAATAAAAAACCAAGACCCAAGGTTACAGCACTTCTTAGTGGTATTGATACTCACTTTTGAAGCCAAAATTTCAAAAATAAAAGTCTTTTCAGGTCATAGGTAGGCAAGAATATTTGCAGTTTGTATTTTAATAATAAAACATAATTTGAGTTTTATTTATTTTATTTTTATTTTTTTGATATGGAGTCTCACTCTATCACTCAGGCTGACGTGCAGTGCTCCTTGCAACATCTGCCTCCCAGGTTCAAGTGATTCTCCTGCCTCAGCTTCCCAAGTAGCTGGGATAACAGGCATATGCCACCACGTTCAGCTAATTTGTAAAATATTTTTAGTAGAGATGGGGCTTCACCATGTTGGGCAGGCTGGCCTCGAACTCCCGACCTCAAGTGATCTACCTGCCTCGGCTTTCCAAAGTGCTGGGATTACAGGCATGAGCCACTGTGCCTGGCCCATAATTTGAGTTTTAATCAATACAAAAAGCCCAAAGTGTTGGTTTCCATACAAGTCATAAAAAAATCAGTATTAATAGAGAGTATTAATTTTATTAAGCCACATTTTGACTGCATTAGTAGGTAAAAAGGATGGAAAACTAGGACATCTTAAACAAATGTTAATCAGAAATATAATCATTAGTTTTCATATTCATTTCAATGGCCCCAGGGTGTTCCCTCATTCAATCCATTGGTTTTGCCCTAATAATAAGTAGTTTAAGTCATGTGATTCTTAAACACAATACATCCAAAACGTGTGCCAATAATTATATCCAGAAGTGAGAACAATAATTTGTAAATAACTAGAAAACCATTTGCAACTAACATACACTTGTTTTAAATTTACCAATAAAACCACTGGCAAATAAAGTAACTTGTACTCGCCCTTTTTGAACAGAGGTATTAGTGGTGTTCCCTAATCTAATAGAACTCCAGGAAGACTGTATCTTTCCACTGCACTACTATTGGCAAGCACAGTTAGTCTTTAATCCCTTTTAATCCAACCTACATATACAACAAGATTAGCTTTCTTGTTTAACCAACTTTGTAAGTCTCACTGCCCAAGGCCTTCCAATTGCTTCCCACCATCCACTGCCTAAATAAACCTTAGTTTAGTCTTAATCATAAGACTAGATTCAACATGCACCATATATGAATTATACTTTATGCTACTGTTCCCTCTGCCCTTACTTATTTTAATCCAGAAAAATTCTCCATCTTTTTCAAAGTCCAGTGGAAGGGTCATCCCCTTCTTGAGGGTCTCTTTGGCCATTTTATTCAAAACTCGTCATTTGATGAGTACCAATAACTCCTTTTAAAAAAAAAATCACATTCATGTGTTTTATCTCTGTACTGTCTTGAAATAGGGCCATTTATTGTGATTTTTCTGCTACTAAAGTCAAACTGATAAGTAGGGATGGAATTGTTTCTTAACTTTTGTATTCCCCAATTTGTTCCTCTTTAGGGATATTAATGTTTAATGCAATGAAAGAACATGACCTTATTTCCTACAGCCTTTGCACATCTCTTCATGGGTTTCTGGTTGTGGGTGTCTGCGTCTGAAATGCAAAAAACAGAATTGGGTTCTACTGGTAAACTCAGAGCTGCTACTTCTTTTATTGTTTGCCTGAAAAAAAATAGGCGTAGTTTTGACTTAGGTAGGAGATCTCAGAGTAGTGCTTCATTCCCAAATCCAACACTGTTAGAGTTAGAAGATCCTGTATGATTCAAGCACCTGGTTTCATACAGTGACTAAGGATGGGGAATATATCCCTTCCACAAGCTGGCAAAGCTTTTGCTCTATACTTAGAGGAAGAAAAAAAATTCATCTTTTCAATCTATCAAAACTGAGGCACATAATAATCGAGAGGAGAAACATCATTATGCTCAGGGACTTTATGCTTCTGAGGCCTCATAAAGGACCCAAGAAGTATCAGCCCTTGTATAGCTGCAGGGAACAACTCCACCCAATTCTAGGCCACACTCGTTTTTAAGGCACCAAAGCTCAAATGCACTCAGGGTCCTTGCATCATCATTTTGCCTAAAGAGAGATAATTTTTTTTTTTGTTACAAGACTATACAAATGAACTAAAAGACTCTTAAGGATACTTTCTCATCTCATAAAACTCTCATCCCAAGTTACATGAGAGAAGCTGAAATAGTATTTTACAAATTCCTCCAAATTGTATCTTCTTATAGCTGAAGAACTTACAAGACTTTTTGTGTCCTATTTGTTCGAAGAATTGTAAATTTTACATGAAATAAAAGCATAATCTGCCTTTTGGAAGTGAGAACATTCCATACCCCCAGAAGAAACCTGTGTGTTTTACTGTTGATAGGAAACGGAACTCTGCCAAGCAGTGAGCTAATGAATTAGAATTTGGCAGCACTCCATGCCTGATACAATTTAGTTCAAATTTATGAAATCCACTGGTTCCAGAAATCCACTTGTGCCTAAGGCCTCTCTGTACAGCTCAGAGTAAAAAGCATGACATTGCCAGACTTCTGATTTTACCTTATTGATACAGAAAAATTTACAAACAACAGATTTTTCAACCTAAATCTCTGAACATTTCTTCAATTTTTCAACAACAGTAAATCAGTTAAAATCAGCATATCTTTGGTAGATAACAGAATATTTCTCAATCTCTCATTAAATCGAATCCCCTTAGACATAGCTGACCTACACATCTCAAGAACATGTCTGCAGCCTCATAATGACTGATGCCCTTGTGGAAAGGAAGGAATATCAAGCTTGTTCAAAGGCACGTTGTCTCATCCTTATATTCTTTAAACAAAATAGCCCCCACTTTTTTTTCCAAGTTAGGAAAAAAGAGTAAAGCCTCTTGAACCACGTGAAGAAAGAATCATCATTACTGCTACTTAAAACTCACTTTCTTTGGGCGAACCTCTTTAAAAATCACACTGAAGGAGTAAGAATGAGGAAGATGAGAAGGTTTTATGTTTTTAATACCTAGAATAAATCTAGGATGGTAATTAGAGGAATGAGGCTTAGGCCTCAAGGAAACAATGTTTTCTTTCTAAAATGCATAAAGGGTAATGACCCTTCTTATGTATCCCCCACCCCAGTGAAGAATTCCAGACACTTCTCCAACTAGCCCTAATCACTCCCACCTGGACGTGCACTCATTCTCACTTCTGGGTTTATGGACATGCTCGCTTCTCCCTCTTTCCTGCTTGCCCTTGGATACCTGGATGGCCTTATGACCCAGTCTAGGCAGCCTCTTTGTAACTCTTCTCTGACTAAATTAGTTTTCCGTTTCATAATTTTTTTTAACATAGGGTCTCTCTCCGTCCTGCAGGCTAGAGTGCAATGGTGCGATCACGGCTCACTATAGCCTCAAACTCCTGGGTCCAAGCAATCCTTCTGCCTCAGCCTCCTCAGTAGCTGGAACTGGAACTACAGGCATGTGCCACTGCACTTGGCTGATTTGTTAAATTTTTTGAAGATATGGTGGTCTCCCTATGTTGCCCCAGCTGGTCTTGAACTCAGGGCTCAAGTGATCCTCCCACTTTGGCTTCCCAAGTGTGGGGATTATAGGAGTCGGCCACCACTCCCAGCCCACGACATTTTAAAAACAAGTATCTGACAGCACTTTTCACAATACACTTAACTTGTTTAAACATATTTTCTGTTTTTCAGATTATGAGCCTCTCACCTAGAAATGTCTGTTTCATAACATCTATGGATGTCGTTTTCATCTTTGTATTGTGTGAAATGCCTTACACATTAAGGGCATTCCATATGTGTTGATGAAAGTTATATACTTAAGCAAGTTTCTAAAAAATAGATACATTTTAAAACCCTTTAGTATCTACCCTCTTTGCTAACTTAGAGGTTTCTACTGTGATGCTTTTATTCACAGTTACAGGAGGTTTACCATTTGCTGAAATAATACATTTACAGTCTAATAGGCACTGATGAAAAATGTAGTTTACTCTGAAACAACTGAATTGCCAAAGGAAATCATGTTGTATGAATGACAAAAGCAATACCAGTCTCATCTGGGCTTGTGACCTTAGAATTAAAAAGACACAAAATGAATACACACATATACTTTGGCACCTTGCTCGAGGCATATATTGTTTTGTGCGACTAACTTAAGGAGAATTGGTGAATTGAACTGAAGACAAATGTAAAGGAAAAAGAATAAAAATAAACAGAAGTTTAAAATGGCAAAAACTCTTTCTCCTATAAGACAAAAAAACAGTACATGTATATAAGATAATTAAGCAGTAGTTTAGAACAGGTAAGAAAAGATTCTATAGTCAGGTGTGGTGGCTCATGCCTGTAATCCCAGCACTTTGAGGGGCTGAAGCAGGTGGATCCCTTGAGCCCAGGAATTTGACAAAAGATATGTAATAAGAGAATGTGATGAAATTAGGTAAAAAGAAGTGATTATAGGCCGGATGTGGTGGCTCTTGCCAGTAATCCCAGCACTCTGGGAGGTGGGTGGATCACCTGAGGTCAGGTGGATCGCCTGGGCAACATGGCAAAACCTCGTCTCTAGGAAAATACAAAAATTAGCTGGGCACGGCAGTAAGTGCCTATAGTCCCAGCTATTGGGGAGGCTGAGGCAGGAGGATCATTTGAGCCTGGGAGATGAGGCTACAGTGAGCCACGATTTTGCCACTACACTCCTTACAGGGAGACAGACAGAGACCTTGTCTCAAAAAAAAAAAAAAAAAATATATATATATATACACACACACACACACACACACACACATACAAGATACTCTCTTTTTTGATAACTTATGTTGTGTTAAGTAATTTTGATCTGTAATCTTTTTTTTTTTTTTTTGAGACAGTCTCGCTCTGTCACCTAGGCTAGAGTACAATGGCAAGATCTTGGCTCACTGCAACTTCTGCCTCTGGGTCCAAATGATTCTCCTGCCTCAGCCTCCCTAGTAGCTGGTACTACAGGTGCATGCCACCACACTCAGCTAATTTTTTGTATTTTTAGTAATGCAAAAGAGACAGGGTTTTGCTATGTTGGTCAGGCTGGTCTCGAACTCCTGATCTCAGGTGATCTACCCACCTGAGTGGTGGGTGGGTGGCATGAGCCACCACACCCGGCCTATAATTATTTCTTTTTACCTAATTTCATCACATTCTCTTACTGTGTATCTTTTGTCAAAGGTGTTTTACTTTCTGTACAGATGGTTTTCAATTTTGTATTTTGTCATTCCATCCTGGCTTACCAAATATTTCACAATTTCTCACCAACTTGCCATTTTAAACTTATATCAGTTATTTTTCAGAAGCAAACTAAAACTGTCTGGAACTGAATGCAAAAGGCCAGCAGGCTCAAGTTATTCCAGTATCATTTCCAAATTTTTCAGGTTTTTCAGAGATATTTCAGTGCTTCAGGCTTTTCTAATATTTTGAAATTTGTTATAAGGTTTTGAAATTTGTTATAAGGTTTTGAAATTTGTTATAAGATTTGGTGATCAGTTGATATTACTGTATCAGAGGTTAGAATGTTCCATAAGCATGGGAAGATTTCCAAATGGAAAAGAGGTGTAGAAAACAAAACTGATTTATGTTGAAATTGGATCATAACCTTAAATTAACAAACTTATGAAAAACAGTTATTGTTGCATTTTTAAAATAACAAAGGAGCATATGTTAGATGCCTGATGTGTTCCATGACGTGATTTTTTAAAAGTTAGCTTCTCTTCGAGTCTCAGGGGCAGCCTCCTTTTCCCTCCGTGTTTTCTAAGGAATTAGCAATGTTGACAGAAGCTAGATACCCTAAAGGAAATACAGAGAACACTAAGAATTGTACGAAGAGGGGTAAAACATTTGACTCACTCTGAAATGACCAACAAAAGGAAGCTGTTTTGTGAGAAAAATAATAATAATAGTAAAAGCAGTGGCAATCTCATCTGGCTTTTGCTTAGGTGTCTAAATTCTATTCATACCTTAGAAACCCAACTCGAATATTAATTAACACAATCTCAAAACCTATGCCTGCTACAGCGTTTTTGGCTTGCTCTTCCTCCTGCCTGGAACGTTCACCTCCCTGATTCTCACATTGCTGGCCAATTTCATCCTTCAGGTCTCAGCTCAAATACAGTATCTTTAAGGATGCCAGAGATACAGGAGTGCTGGGAAGGCAAGACCATGGTCCCTTTAAATGATACGGGAGTGCTGGGTAGAGGAAGGGTGTGGTCCCTGGCCAGGGCTCCACCCGCACCGACCTAGATGAGGACCTGGCACTCCTGCCTGCACGCCCAAATGTTGTATTTCCCAAGACCATCCTGGCCCACCACGGCCCCATCTTGTGCCTATAAAAACCTGAGACTCTAGCAAGGCAAAGACAGAAACGACTGGATGTGTAGAGGAGCGGATCAGCAGAAGAAGACAGAGGCAGGGGGATGTCAAATGGAGCATATCGGCATAGGAACACACAGGCAGTTGAACCGAGAGAGGAGCACATCAATGAAAGAAGACACAAGCATCTGGATGGCGAGAGGATGTTGAGGGGACCATGCCAGCAGAAGAGCACACCGACAGGACACACGCCGGCACTGTCCCGGTGGGAGTGGGACGAGGCGGGAGTGGAACGAGGCGGAGATTGGCGGGGGCAGTGGGAGGAGAGCCCTGGCCGTGGAATGCCCCAACTCCAGGGGAAAACCGTCTCCCTTCTGGCTCCACTATCTGCTGAGAGCTACTTCCACTCAATAAAAGCTTGCACTCATTCTCCAAGCCCACATGTGATCCTATTCTTTCGGTACACCAAGGCGAGAAACCCCGGGATACAGAAAGCCCTCTGTCCTTGAGATGAGGTAGGGGGTCTAATTGAGCTGGTTAACACAAGCCTATAGATGGCAAACTAAGAGAGCACCCTGTAACACACGCCCACTGGGGCTTCAGCTGTAAACATTCAACCCTAGACACTGTTGTAGGGTGGGAGCCCCACAGCCTGCCCGTCTGTATGCTCCTCTAGAGGTCTGAGCAGGTCCCCCTGCCCTGCAGGGGGACTACTGAACCTTTCCCGTTTCACTAGCATATACAATATAACCCTCTGGCCTATCGCTCTAACACATTTCCTCAGAGCGTTCAACATCATCTGTTAAATACTTGTATTGTAATATTTTACCTCTTTATTTCTTTTGCTTTATAAAATAAATTGCTTATCTTTTCTGTAATCCCCTGTATCCCTGCTGCTTCGATCAGTGCCTAATATATATTGAATAAATATTAATTGATGAAATAAATGGATAAACACACTCCTTCCTGAGTATGAATATATCTTAACTGTATCACATACTTTTTTTCACATTCTTCTTTGTCTCAACAGTTCGCATATATTTCATGTAGGTCACTTATCACTATCGGGATTTATGTAATTTAAAAATCTCCTCCATTAAATTGCAAATTTCTTGGCAACTGGATTTTCTTATATTCATTTGTTAAAATTTGCATGCCTTTAAGACATACATATACTAACTGCTCAAATAATATTATTTAAATGAAAGGATGTAAATTATACTAAGGGCAAGTTTAAGAATTATTATTTCCTTTTTACCCAGAAGCTTAAAAACATTTCATTTTCTAAAATTCTATGAGAAGGCATATATATGATTATAGCACTGGCCTGTGCAGTGGGTGAACTGTACTGACTCTCACACCCATGCAACATCATGCAAAACTAAATGTCTGTAACTGAGTGATTTTTTTAATTGGATAGGAAATGGACAGAAAGTAAAACTTGCCATGAGAATTAATGAAAAAAAATACACGTGAGTAAATAAAATATAAATATAATTATGAATTATGGTCAATTTTTAGCCAAAATACTTATTAAATATATTTTTCCTGTGATCAGAAGGGCCTTTAGAAGAAGGCAGCTTTAAGTCTAGCATGCAGATAGATTTTTGGGGGAAGTTTGAAAGTTGAGTTTGAAACCTTAACGGGCATCATCATTTCTTCATTGCCAGCATAATTCTCTCAGTCTGGGCTCTGGCAGAGAAATAAGACAACTCTCACTGCAACCTGGGGGTTGACATTAATTAAAAACAGAAAATCATAAAGCATCTGTGGTGAGTTTAGATGCCAAATGAGATGGAGCGAGTTTAAAAGTAAACTTCTTACAAAGGTAACTGAATGTCAGAATCTCACATTTTTTAAAAGAAGATAATTAAAATACTTTTCTTTAGTACATCATATGCAAGCTTTCGTGATACATAATTAGTATCACTAGACTGTCTAATATTCCTGAGAGATATTATAAAGGTATAGAGATATTAGTGCTTATTTTAGGCCCAAAGAAAATAAACATACGCATCCTCATTTTGCTTCATACAATGTAAGCTAATAGAACAAACACCAATTTGATTTCATATATCCATTGCTTGAATATCTATGTAGCTTGCAAACTGAGATCAGAAATTAAAAGTGCAAACTTATACCTTCAGAGTTTTTAATGCCAATGAATGAAAGGCCCTAAAGCGTGAATACTGCTATGGACTGAATGTGTTTTCCCAGAATTTGTTTGTTGAAGCCTAAATCCTCCATATGATAGTATTTGGCAGTGGAACCTTTGAGAAGTAATTCCGTCATGAGGGCAGGGCCCTCATGAGTGGGTTAGTGCCCTTATATGAAAAAGTAGAAGGGGAATCTCTCCCTCTGCCTGCTATTCAATTAAAAAGTGGCTGTCTCCAAACCAGGAAAAGTGCTTTCACCAGACACCAGATCTGCCAGCATCTTGATCTTGGACTGTCCAGACTCCAGAACTGTGAGACATAAATTTGCTGTTTAAGCCACCCACTCTATGATGTTCTGTTATGGCAGCCCAAACTGACTAAGATGGATATCAAATAAATTGGTTTTGTTACAGCTTCACTCTTTATGAGATATAGTCAGTGGGACTTGCTGTCAATGATATTTCCTACCACAACTATCTAATTTTATGAACACTGAATGACTCAAGCAAAGGATACATAAGCTACCATGCTAAAATTATACTAGTTTATTTCTCATTGGAAAGACGAAATAACAGTCTCCCTGTAGACTAAAGCACTATCAAACTCCAAATGAAGTAGGGTATCACCCTATCCACAGACAATTAGCCAGACACTGGCCCAGTGTCACTATCTTTAATCTTCAAAAGAACTATAAAAGGAGATGCTATTATCGCTCTCGTTTTGTGAGTAAATAAACTGCAGATCAGCAAAATTAGAAGATTTCTTTGAGATCCTACAACTGGATGTTGTTGGCAAGAACGGAGAGATTTGAGTGGGAGGAACTCTAGGCAAGAGGGTTGCCCTATAAGGTGACAGCCTGGATTTGACTGGGATTGGAGGGTTCCTGAGACTCACGGGTTCCGGAAAACAAAGATGTCACAGGCAACCCAGGAGAGTGGGCCACCCTATGTAGAAACATAGAAACCACATGAGGAGGTTAGAGTTTATTCTAAGGGAAAAGGTTTACTGCTGAATATGTTGAGCAAAGAATGACATGACTTGAAGCCATCGTATTGTGTCACATCTGGCATACTACTGGCACACTTGGCCCTTCACAACCCTTCTTGAAATGGAATGGAATTTACAAAAAGAAAAGTGTAGAGTGAGTTCTTGGACATCGAGTAGGAAATAATGGAGGTCAGAGAAACCAGGCTGGGCCGCAGAAGGGAGAGTAAAACATTTTGAAAAACAAAATGTTACTTGAGATTTGCAGTTTATTGAAACATTCTCATTAAAACCTTTAAGATAACTGAAGAAATTACTAAAGGGGTAGGTGGTGAATGCTTTTTTGGCCCTGAAAAATGGTAACATACTTTTTTAGAGAATAGATTTATTCAGTAATTGACTAAAAAACAAATTCATTCAGGGAAAAGAACAAAACGAACCTGACATTGAAAACAATGTAGCAATTAGTGCAAAGAAAACAGATACTGTAATAAAGAAGCAACTAAACTATGTAGCCAACATACGTAGTTTTATAAGAAAGGGTCCTTTGCTGGTTTCTTTTTTCTTTCTATTATTTTTTTGCATAGTCGCTGAGATTTTAAGGGCTTCTTTGCAACTATGCAAATGAAGAAACTCCTGATATGAACTTGTTTCCTACTTCTTCCATTGTCAAAGAACTCCAGCTCAGCGACATTCTGAAGAGCCTCCTCAGATGAGCATCTCTGCCATCTGGGAAATTCTGACTCCTCTGAATTTTTGTGATTCATTTCTCTTCAGCCTTGTAGATTTCAAACTAACAAATCATCATCTACAACAACAGCAAAATGCAACAACAGCAAATACTCCAAAAGTTTTATAAGTTTTCTTTCTTGCAATAGAAAATTATTTTCATATTTCAGTTTTGATTAAAAACACAACCTGGCTGGGCACGGTGGCTTACGCCTGTAATCCCAACACTTTGGGAGGCCAAGGCGGGCAAATCACGAGGTCAGGATATCGAGATCATCCTGGCGAACACGGTGAAACCCCGTCTCTACTAAAAATACAAAAAAAAATTAGCTGGGTGTGGTGGTGGGCGCCTGCAGTCCCAGCTGTTCAGGAGACTGAGGCAGGAGAGTTGCTTGAACCCAGGAGGCGGAGGTTGCAGTGAGCTGAGATCGCACCACTGCACTCCAGCCTGGGTGACAGAGCGAGACTCCGTCTCAAAAAAAAAAAAAAAAAAAGTGATATACTCAAAGGCTATTTTTTTTTTATTTTAGGGTTTATGATTTAAATACCATGATTCAAGACAACATGCAGGTTGAAATACTCTTCACACCATTGTGTTTTTATCAGATATAAACTAGCATTTTATTTGAATCAGCTACTACGGTATCTTGAGCCACAAGCATCATTTCTCATCCCTCTTAAGAAAAGTTACTTACACTCACAGGAGCCTAAGAGAACCATTTGTCCTATGGAGGCAGATTCTGTATTCCCTTCTTAACATTCGTGTAGCACTGAGTACAATTGAATTCTCACACCTTGTGAATTAATGTGGTTAGGAGCCAGTTTTTGTGGAATAATCAAACAACGTTCCTGGTCGCTTAGATATTTTAAGCATTTCTGAAATGCAACTAGCATGGGGACATTTATTTGAAATTTCAGATAATCTATCTGGAACAACAGTGATAAATGCAGTAGGTAGAGCGATTCTCAGGAAGAGTATCTTTCTAGGGTGCTTTTCATCACACTTCCACATCACAGTACAATTAATCGAATAAAATGATTTAACAATCCGGGTGTCTGGAGGAAACCATTTCCAATCCCCTTCCTGATTGCAGAATGAGTCAAAATAGTTAGACAATTCTCTTTAATTTTACTTCAGATAGAAATTTCTGTTCGAATATAAGGAAAGTCTCAGGGAAACAAAGCATATGCAAACAGACAAACCTCCCAGTTAATGAAATACCTCCGTGAGGATTGCAATCAATAACAGTATAATCTATGTTCATAAATAAGAGTACAGCCTCAGAAGAGTGTCGGGCAGTGATGAATTATTCAGGAGGTCTGCTTTGCTGCTGTTCAGCTACATCCATGCTTAAAGCTTTTCAGTGATGGAAACACCTGGCTTAGCACCGTCTGATTTCAGCCTTCTCTGAATAGCTAAATCTCTTTTTACCTCTTGTTCTAAACACAGTTTATCCATGGAGCCCTTACCTGACGGTAAGCTCCAAAGAGAGCCACTGAACTCCAAGAGGAGTAAGTTAGTTTCTGCAGGACATAGACTTACATGCAGATATATTTTTTTGTGGCAGGGAACTGTTGACTGTAGAATGTACCACTCACAGTGTACAGAAGATAGGGCCTAATAAACACTTTAATTTCCAGGGACTGTCAGGAGGGTTAACGTGAGCAGGGAGAGGGAAATTAGTAGTTAGTAAGGGAGAATAATAGAAAAGGAGACTATTTCCTCTTACGAAATATCTGTAATCTGTGCCTCTTACCATTAGTCTCCCAACTACAGATATTATGATAGTAGCAATGACACAATTCCTCCAAGGAATATAGAGTTTCAGCCTTCTCCCAACTTACTAAAGTGATAACTGTGATATTCTGTGGGCAATAAATAGTGCTTGGGAATTGGAGAAGGCCAAAACTTATTAGCTAGCCTAATCCACAGTCTAAGCGTTTTGTTCAAGTCGGCCTTCCTAAACGACCTTGGAAGTAGAGTTTTTTGCTGTATCTTCTGGGAAGCAATTAAAAAGCCAATGATTTTTAGTGTTGCTAATTTTTCATATTCAGGCTAAATTTTCCTTGGCTTTATTTCTTCCATTTATTAATACTTATTGGCCTAAATAGCCATCCTAAATAATGTGCATGTACACACAACTAATATTTGTAGATTATAACATTTGACAAGATCAAAAGATATGTCAGTCTTCTTCTTGAATTATAGTTCTAGTTCTCCTGATATATAAGTATTTCAAAATATATGTCAACTTTCAAAAAAATGTGACTCTCTGAAAGTGTATCTCTAGAATTTCAGCTTCAAAATTTCAGTTGATTAAGGTGGACTGGATATTTTCTCTTGGGAATTTTGATACAAAATAGTTTTATTAAAGTTCATTTTTTTTGCTACATACCAAACACCACAAGCAGTGTGGACTTTCACTTGCAGGAGTCCTAACTCACAGAACAACCATCAAAAGCCTTTCCTATCTGATCACCAGAAGAAATTCTTCACTGAAGGTCAGCAGTTTTTGGCCTAGCTCCTGGCCTGCAGGAGTCTGCATCAGAAAAGAAAATTGGCCATACTTCAATGCCCTCTTCTAAAACTCCCGAGTGAGTAGAGAAGGAAGATAAGGTGCTTCAGAGTCTTTAACATCTTTTTCCACATCAGAGAGAAAGGAAAACAGATCGAGTACCCCCTAGACATTACTATTTCAGTAATAATGTATTCAGAAAAAAAGATAACTGTTGAATATACAACTGCCTGCACTGTTCTGAACTGAAAAAAAAAATACCACTTTGGTTTGAAGTACTAAAACAGAAAATATTTCTTAAGTATGTCATTATATTTAGTGGTGAAATTTAGAAAAGTTAACAAGAAAATATGGTGAAAATCATGTATGTACTTTTGCAGCTCTTTATTTGTGATCCGGTTTTTCCACATTTAGATCATGATGTGAAGTAGCAAGAACAATTAATTAATCACCATATATAGATAGTAACACTTTAAAGTTTGGCTTATAAAATCAGAGAAGTGGTCAACTCCAGGCTTTCACATATTTGGTTACTGTAGAAACTCCACGTGCATGAATGAGAATCAAAAGGAATCAAATATAAAGAAGCACACACAGATCTCACCCAGCCCTGAAAAATAAAAATGTGTAAGTAAAGACTATTGTTCCCAATTAAAATTGCACACATAACTTTATCACTTAGTGGAGATGAACCAAGCTACTCTCAGGCATAATACTTATTAAAGAAAGTATCTATAAACCTATATGTGAAATAATATATGGGATCTTGAACAGTTCTTTGAGAAGATAGATCAGGTATCTTAACCTCATTTGTCAAACAAAGTTATTAAAATTGTCATATATATATGCTCTAACTTTACTATCTTAAGTTTGGTTCTCTGTCATTATATTCTATTTAAAATTTCAGAGCGCATTTGGTATAATAAGTTCACATAAAAACATTAAACTCTGTAACTTCTAATCATTTTAACATCTCATTTTATCTTGTAGGAAGGCATTCAGACAGTAATTACAATTTCTGGTTTTAGTTAATTCGTATGCCAGAGCAGACCATGAGAAAAGTTTGTTTTTAATCCCAGAATTTGCTGCGTCAAGTAACTGAATTTAAACACTGTATAATGTTTGCGGAGATACGCAACTTGTAACTTGTATTGAGGCTTCCAAAATGTACAGTTCTGTAAGGAATAATCAGTAACTCAAATGGTTAATTTTTTCTTATACATGACCAGGAAAACTAACTGTCAATAAATGTAATCCAGATTCTTTATTAGTGATTTGAAACCAAGCCATTACAATAGAAAGAAGCATAATGACATCCTATAGGAATTTTAAAGTAAAAGATAAAGGGGGTCTCTTAAGTTTATGAAGGGAATACATGGCATGAGTTTCCCTTTATTTTATTGTAAAAATTAATTAGTTAAAAGTTTAAAGGACTTAGTTCTTAAAAAGTTACCAATCCACTCTAACAAAATCATGTGTTTTGACATCTTCTAGTTATTACTAAATGCATGTGCACCTGCACATAATGCAATTGTAATGCATCTTCAAGTTTTCTGTTGTTATAATTTCGTCCATAAACATTTTTATTTTCAGCTTTTCTTCCTTCTTAAAATAACACAGATATATATTTCAGGTAAATATTTGAAAATACATATTATATCTACTATAGGAAAATTCAGAAATTAGCAGAAGTATTAAGAAGAATATACACCAGGCGCGGTGGCCCATGTCTGTAATACCAGCACTTTGGGAGGCCGAGGTGGGTGGATCACGAGTTCAGGAGTTCAAGAACAGCCTGGCCAAGATGATGAAACCCTGTCTCTAATAAAAATACAAAAATTAGCTGGGTGTGGTGGCAGGCACCTATAAACCCAGCTACTTGGGAGGCTGAAGCAGAGAATTGCTTGAACCAGGGAGGCAGAGGTCGCAGTGAGCTGATTTCGCGCCACTGCACTCCAGCCTGGGTGATAGAGCGAGACTCCATCTCCAAAAAAAAAAAAAGAAAAAGAAAAAGACTATAACATTTGACTCCAGCCTTGTGATGTGCTGTTGCAAACTCTCCCTACCCTTCCAGGTGCCTGCACTCTGATCAGGTCACCTTTCCATTGTTAGATGGATAGAGCCTGTTTTCATCTCAGGCCTTTGAGCACATTGCCCTTCACAAGTTTGTTTCAGTGACATCATCCTGATTATGGTTTATTTATTAGCGCCTCAGATCTCCCTGACCATCTTCACATACAGGAACTTCTGCATCCCTCCTCTTGCTCCTACCCAATCACTTTCTATGTCATTATTCTGTTTGTGTTTCTATAGCACTAGTTCTATGGAAATGATCTTCCACATTAATTCATTTACCTGTTGACTATATACCTCCATGAAAGCCCCAGCAGGGGAGAGAACTTGGCCATTTTATTGACAATAGCATCCCCAGCATCTGAAACAGGGCCACAAAAAAGTGTAGGTACTTGATAAAGTGTGTTGAAAAACAATATATAAAAGAATAAATTAATTAAAAATTTAAAATCACATCTATTTCTACCATTCAGAAATTAAAACTTAATTTCTTTGATATTATTTACTTCTTTCACTTTACTTTTTTATTATTGAATTGTACTGATGAATAAAAAAAGTTTGAGCTAAATCCTAAATTACAATGTGTTTATACATTAAAAATACATGATTACTTGTACAAAATGAGATCATACTATAATTGTTGTTTGTTATTTGATTTTAAACATTTAACCATATATTAATAAAAAATTCAGCATGCCAT
This sequence comes from Pongo abelii, assembly GCF_028885655.2. Lineage (NCBI taxonomy): Eukaryota > Metazoa > Chordata > Mammalia > Primates > Hominidae > Pongo > Pongo abelii. The sequence continues at coordinate 72,697,570 of NC_071999.2, forward strand.
TTAATTTTAAACTGAATTTGATGGCTGCAGAATATATCACTATACACTTTACAATAATAATAGTGAATATTTTATGGGTGCATACTGTACTATTCTGCGATTAAAATATTCCAATACTTACTTCATTTATATTCCCACTAACTCTGATATTGCTCCATTTTATAAATGGTCAAGACTGTCCTGGGCTTACATGGCAGAACTGAGACTGAAGCCATAACAAAGAGAACATTTTAATTCTATCTTTTATCTATCTATCTACCCACCCCCTCCAGGAAAAAAAAAAAAAGTTATTCTAATTTATATTGCTAACAGCTCTTTATGAGAATATCTGTTTTTGGAACCTAAGTCAATTTTAAACACATTATCTTTAAAAAAATGTTTAACAGTTGTATAGGCGTTAATTATCTTATTTTAGAAATACAAGTTTATTTCCTTGTGAATTTGAAAAGGATTTTAAGATGCATGGACATTTGCATTTTTTCATTAGTGTAACATCATATTCGAATGACTAGTTTGTTGATGTATGATTACTTCTTAACAGCCTCTCATGCTCTGTAAATTAGAAACTACATAACTACCCATTTTACAGACTTAGATGTATCTATTACAAGTAATGAGTTAACCACATTCAAAACAACATGATTAATTAGGCTTTCTAAATCTTTTTTTCTCTTGAGTTAAAAAAGTCGTGGTGTGGAGTCAATTTGCCTGAATGGTTAGGATCATGCTTTGCAATGGATTCCTTTGGATTTTCCTATCAGCATGGCCTCTGCTGAACACTCCATATAAAATAAATTTCAGATCCACTATAACTCCCTGGCTTCTTACCCTGTTTTATTCTCCTTTGATACAATTATGAACACTTAGATACAATATATTGTTACTTGTCTTTCTTTTCAGTTAGATGTGGATAAGTGACATGAAGGAAGTCTTTGCTGTTTTCTTAACCTCTGATGTGATGTGTAACCTAGAGCAGGCATCTAATAGATAACTATGAACCAACTGAATTCATAAAATCCTTTTGATCGGAAGCCTGATTTCACTACATGATACAACTTTGAACAAGTCACTTAACCTCTTTGAATATTCAGTTTCAGATTATACAAAATGAGGATATTTGAGAATGGACCTTAACTATGACATTTTAATGAGCTTTTATAAATTACTTGGTTAGTTTCAATTTGGTAACTGTTTCAATTTGGTAACACGACATAATTGATATTTTCTGTCAAATGAAAGTGTCCGGTTATTTTATTATACTCATACGTAAGGCTTGATCAGTAAAAATTTTTGAGTTTTTGATTGTTTTGTTGCACCTTTTTTTATTCTGTGCTATATTATTACAGTGGTAGTAAGAGAAATAAAGTTCCTTCTATAGCAAAACGTATAATGTTGGAATAAAATGGCTACCATGAGTGTGTGGCTACCGTGGCTACGGGCATTGTACCTGCATTTGTCTGGCTAAAAGACCATCGCTTCTTTATCATTTTTTTGACTATCTGGAAATATTTTTTTCATTGGTAAACTAACCGTGGAAGGGGAATTTGCATGACATTAATAGTCACCTAAGTTTAGAATGAACACTAAAAAGCAAGGGTTCTTTACACAGTGCCATTAATAATTACACAATTTAGATCCGACTTCTTGTTCTACAACAATAACCTTCCTTGTTATATCTTACAATCATATATTTTATAAGAATTCATTATGATTTTTTAAGTCACTGGTCCAACTTAAGTATAAAATATTCATGCTACATTATTTGATTTTTTAAAAGGCTATGTTTGTCTTTAGTGAAATGGTTAAGAGCATGATGAAATGGTTAAGCACGTGATGAAGTGGTTAAGAGCAGACAGAATATGGGGTCAGGCTATATAGGCTTTAATCTGCATCTGCTACTTAATAATTGCGTGCCTCTCAGCAAATTACTTAAGTTCTTTGGGGTTCTGTTTCCCCTAATTTAAAATGAGGAGGATAATAATGATATCTATTTCATGGTATGATTGTGCAGACTCAAGACACTAATATAAAAATCTATAAGGATAGTAACTGACTTTGATAAGGACTATATCATATAACTCTCTAGTACATAAATTCAAATTACTCGTTTATTAGGAGAAAAGTTTGATGAAGCCACTTTTCATCAAACTTTTCCTTAACCATAGAAAAGCTTTTGATATGGCCTTCTAACTCATTTGCTTTAAGTCAATATCTTTTTCTTTACAGTGTTGACATTCCCTTGAGGCAGGAAAATCAACATTTTGAGTAACTTGCTTTAAATAATGGACTGAGGCCCAGTGTCAGCATCTATCCAGTTTGAATTTACTTTCAATAGCCTTTTAAACTTGCTGAAGTTCTAAACTCCATTTTATCTAAATATTCTGTTTTTCCTTTTTATTTATGATTCCACTGTGGAACTAATTACTGTCCTGTGATCAAACTTAAAACAGATCAGCTGTCTGGAGTTATACTTATAACCCAATATGTTAGCAATAACATTAAGACTAATGCATACAGGGATTTAGAGTTACTTGCAATAATCAGAAACCATGTTTCCCTCTATACCCCAGGAACAAGGGAAAAGGAAACAGAACTGTTTCCAGGAGCTTGAGGACACACGCCCACTATTTCATAAAGAAACAAATGATTTGTTTTACAGTGATAGATAACAAAAGCTCATATTAAAAATGACAAACACAATCCTGGGAGAGAAGAAAACATACTGATAAAGGTAACCACATTGTAGACAACTTCTCCAGAAAATCACTTGTTATCCAAAAGCAAGTGAAAATCCATATTCACATTTATGACAAGTTGTGACAAAACCTTTATTCTTGCACCCTTCTTCTAATGTAAGATATCTGATTTTAAAATGATTTCAATATATAATCCCTCTGCTAAGCCTCAGCACCGTATCACCATCTTATATTGCTGTAGTTCAGGAACACTGATTCTGAGGGCTGATACAGAATGTTCATAACCATGGCGAAATAAACAAGGAAGAAGAAATATGGAGAGTGAAATAGTTCTATACTAGGAATACTAACAAGAATATCAGTGACCTTAAAAAGTGGTAAGAAAGGTCAAGCCATGCACAGTGGCTCACACTTGTAATCCCAACATTCTGGAAGGTCAAGGTGCAGAATTGCTTGAGCCCAGGAGTTCAATGCCATCCTGGGCAACATAGTGAGACCCCATTTCTACAAAATGTTAAAAAAAAAAAATTGGCCAGGCATGGTGGGTGCACCTGTGTTCCAAGCTACTCAAGAGGCTGAGATGGGGGGATTACTTGAGTGCAAACAGTTGATGCTGTGGTGAGCTGTGTTCAGACCACTGCAGTCCAGCCAGCCTGGGCAACAGAGCAAGATCCTGGCTCCAAGAAAAATGTGGTAACAAGAATACATGAGAAAAATACTCAGAAAACACTCCCAATTATCAATTACAATCATTTAATGGTCATTTAAAATGCTATCTCAATCTTTAAACATTTTAAATCCCTAATTTGAAAAAGCTCAACTTTCTCTGAATCTTACAGCCATCTTTTGAACGACGGCATGGCACATTATGAGTAAGTCTGGACTCATATGATTATGAACAACCGTTCCAGTAGATGTTTAATAAATGTTTGTCAAACAAGTAGTTATTAGTGTATGCTTTATGTACTCTTCTCACTTACATATTCGTGGGACATCACAAATAAAATTGGAAAGTTTGGAAATATTATCCTCACATTGATGACACTGGAAGTCCTCAGCACCACTGGGGAAAATCAGTGTTTGTTCATGAATGGAGACCACAGTTATAATTGTAACACAAATGACTGATAGCAATTGATATGAAAACCAGGAGTACAAATATGAAGCCAGAACTATATAATTGTTGAAAATCCACCTTTTAGGTAAATCCAAGTTATAACATCCTAAAATCATCTGTTCAAATTTATTTTTATATATTGTACAATGCTCATTATGGTGTTCATATTTATTTTTAATGTTTCATTTAAAAATTAAGAATTTAAACACTGCTCTGTTGACATCTTCTGCCATACAAAACTCATTCCAATTTTATTGTAAAAGAAAGCTCTGGCATAGATTTAACCTATAAAATCATTTCTGATTACATGTCTTTTGGCCTCTGTTAGCTAGAATCTTATAGCAGATTCTGAAGCGCTCATTGTTTAATTATTGTTATTGAAATGTTCCACAATAAACTAAAGAGATTTTTTTGTAAGCTAAACAATGTTTTAATTTATTCTGTAGCTATTGAAACTGCTGAATCAATGTCAACTCATATAGAATCTGAACAACCCTAGGCTATTAAAAAATTCAACAAAGTGTATCTATATTTTCCTGAAAAATAATTAAGAGCAACATTTTTATTATTTAATTAATAAAGCTTCTACTAACCAAGATCTTAAGAAAGTAAATTAATCTTTTAGCCCTGATTTTACTCTTCTGTATTTTTTGTCTAAATAGTTAATTGCTAAAAGACTCACATGAGTCTCTATTTTTCTGCAGTATCTCACTGACTATTTCAAATTACAATGCTGGCAAAACATTCAGCTCCTCAAATCTCTGGAACCTGTTAGATATGTCTCTATATGGTTGTAGAGCATCCGATTATAATCCTGCTTCTCCTCCTCCTTTTTTTATATTATTTCTTAAATCATAGATATCTGCCTATTTGCAGGTGGGTCAGTCTCATTCTAAGTGATCCGTTCTTCGAGAAGAAAAACAGCTTTATGTTATTCACAGGTATCAGTGCTATAGCATTATGAAACCATCAGATTACTTTTATTTATGGTCTTTAGCAAAGCTCTATTTGGTATTTGTATTTGAATGTAATGCTTCATTAAGAAAATTTAAAACTTATATGGTCATGTATGCCAACGTCCAAACTTAAAGAAATGGCAGCTCATATAGCATAGCTGTAGATAACACCTGTTTGCTTGTGAATGGAAATAATAATTATTTTTCTAACACTGAGAAATACATTTCGCATAAAGTTTCAAAATGTGTTTGTTACAAGTTACTTAAAAATTGAGTAAACTCTATGGTAAAAGGATTATTTCTATACCAGACAAGGAGAATGGCTGTCTCGAAAACATGACCAGAAGTATAAAGTGAGTAATATCATTCGATTTGCAATAGCAAAGGAGATTCTATGAAAGACCATCCTATAAGAATTAAACTTTTGCCATATATCATTAGAATGATATAATATAATAACAATGGGAATTACATATTTTACTATATTTATCAAAAGTAAGAAGTGAGAACTGGCCAGGCACAGTGGCTCAGGCCTGTAATCCCAGCACTTTGGGAGGTCGAGGCCAGCAGAATGCTTGAGGCCAAGACTTCAAGACCAGCCTGGGCAACATGGTGAAACCCCGTCTCTACTAAAAATACAAAAATTAGCAGGGCATGGTGGTGCACTCCTGTAATCCCATCTACTCAGGAGGCTGAGGCACAAGAATCACTTGAACCCAGGAGGTGGAGTTTGCCGTGAGCCAAGATTCCACCACTGCACTCCAGCCTCGGTGACAGAGAAAGACTCTGTCTCAAAAACAAAAACAAAAAAGTGAGAACCATGGAGAGAATTAAAAAGTTGCATGAAATCATAACTCGGAGAAAAATATGGTCATCCTATCCCTGGAGCTGTCAAAGGGTGATGTCATAAAGTTTGGCAACTCCTGGCCGAAATGACTTCTATCTCCTAGATGAAACATAGCATACCAAAATCCATTTACATTGAACTGGTGCCGTATTCTATTGAGAGATTTCTGTCCTTTTAATTTTATTTTTCCAAGTAAATTTTCCCACAGGGAATAATTTTTCTTATTAATTATATGTACTGTAACCCAAACAATATTTAAAAGAAAAAGTTGAAAATAGGGTATCTACAGTAAGTAAAAGCAATCATAAATATATATGAGTTGGGGTAGAATTTAAAAATCAGGGTAACAGTTGACTTTTCCAATTCAGGGTGGCATTGGAGGTCTAACCTCATTAACAGCAGATGCTTTTGGAGGACTAGATTGTCACCAATCATTAACCCTCATTCTCTGGGAAGATCACGTTCTGTCAATATTGCTGCCAGTTGGTATACTTCTTTCATGTGTCAGAATTAAAATTGGAAGCCTTGAACCAAACCATTGAGCTATCTATGATTTCATTAAAACTCTTGAGAACCAGACTCAGGCAAAATTGTGACTGTAGTCATTTATCTCTGGTTATGTTATACCTTTATTTTTATTATGCATTTCTATCAACACCTTTAATGGTGCAGTGCGTATAAACTACAAATTTAAGAAATTATCCCCCAGGATTTGAATTCTGCCTCAGTGACTTATTGGTTCTGTGACCTTGGAGACCTGTTTGAGGCTATTGAACCTGAGTTTCCTCTCCTATAAAGTAGTGATTATAACACTTTCCTACAAAGTGGGAAAATGTAGCAGTAAATGAAATGACCTATGCAAAGTTCCTAACAGCAGAGCACACTGTAAGCCCTCAAAATGAGAGCAGTGTCATTTATTTCCCTAAAGGTCCTTACTGCTAGAGGTATCTGCCTTACATTGCCTGCTCTCAAAGATGTGAGAGTATTCAAAACACTAAGAGAGCACAACATAATAGAGCTGTACACTCACAATTTAAGACCACCACTTACTAGTTTTATCACATTGGATGAAACTTTTGAACCTTATGCAGCCTAAATCCATGAATGTATGTTAATCTCTGACCAAAAGAGATATGCTCAGTAAACATCAGCTTCTCTTCCAATTGTTGTCATGGTACTATTTCAGCCACCTTACTGTCCTTCAGATCTCAAGTAAATGTTAACTATATCTAGCATGATTGTTCTTACGGCATCCCCTGGGAGACAGTAGAACGTTGGAAGGCACACTTTTCTGCTGAGCCAAGGCAGAGCCCTGGCATCATTCTAAACATACCTCTCCAGGTAGCACATACTAATAAGAGTTTCAGAAAACTTGTAATGTCTATGCCCTTTCTATAGAAAGATAAGCAAACTTAAATGACTTCAGTGTACAGGCTGTTAAAGTATATAATTATAACTAAATGGGGAGTAAGATGAAGAATGGTAACAGAGAGTTGGCTTCAAATAATGAGATGACAGCTGCTGTTTGGACTATTCAAATTTGAGGGAACCTGAGAATTGAAGTCATTACAGGGGCTCAACTTCAAAGGGCTTTTGCGGCCATTCAAGAATGGATGGTTTTGGCCGGGTGAGGTGGCTCATGCCTGTAATCCTAGCACTATGGGAGACCGAGGTGGGCGGATCACCTGAGGTCCGGAGTTCGACACCAACCTGGCCAAAAAGGGGAAACCCCATCTCTACTAAAAATACAAAAACTAGCTGGGCGTGGTGGCACGCACCTGTAATCCCAGCTACTCGAGAGGCTGAGGCAGGAGAATTGCTTGAGCCCGGGAGGTGTAGGGTGTGGTGAGACGAGATCATGTCACTGCAGTCCAGCCTGGGAGACAGAGTGAGACTCCATCTCAAAAAAAAAAAAAAAAAAAAAAAGAGGATGGTATTGGCAGTTTATCCAAACATTCAAGAGAAGTTAACATTTTTTAAAGTCTTAAATATTGCAGGACTAATTAAAATAATGCAGAAAACATAACTTTGCAACCCCAAACAGCTAAAGTCTAAAAACCAGGGAGTCACTCAACTCTCTGTAACTCTATTTCTTACAGCTCCAGAAACTCAAAATAACAATTAAAAAATTTTTGTTTAAGCATAAATCAAAGGAAGGGAAATTTAGACAATCTTCATTACCTTATAGGAATAAACAACAACAAAAATAAAGCAAGAGGAGGGAGGATTGAAGGTTATCCACATTAAGATAATTTTCCCTATAGTAATCTTGAATAAATAGAATTTGACATTTGTTACATAAAATAGCTGGAAGTTGAAGAAGAGAGTGGGGAAATCTACCACCTAAGAGGTACAGGTATTGAATCCACCTTCCTGTGAGAAGTATTAAATCAGAAAATGTAGGAGTGAATAACTTAGTCCCTTGAAAGATATATCCTTTAAGATCAGCAAATTGTATATATTTTTTCCAACTACAACCCTGATTCACAATATAGAGACTTGTGGCTCATCTGTCAGTACTTAGCTCCATTTTCCCCTCTGTGGCCTCACTGCAGGAGTTTCACAAGATGGAAAATTCACTTAGGCTACCTGCTCTAGATAAAAGTCTGGAATGGTGAACTCAAATCCCAAGAGCCTCTGGTATGTACTTCAGTTCGACAGAGAAAAATTTTAACTGCACTTGAAAGAAAATGACCCTGGAAAATAGGTTAGCAAGGCAGCAGGAAGTATGTGCCTCGATATGTTTTGAATTTCGAATTCTAAGTATTCTCTACAGGCAGAAAATGCTGTTTTATGCCTCCAGCTAAAAGACAAAAATGAAACAGAATCCCACCACCCTCTTATCAAACCATACACCTCCCTCAAGAGACTTGATCTATAGAGTTGCATGCATGAATTATTTGTGTTTTAAAAAGAGCATTTTGCACAAAATCAAAAGCTAACTCTTTTCAACAACTGAAGGACAGGTTTTGCTTCTCAAATGAAAGTATCCATGAAAAGGGGTCAAAAAACATACCAATCCATATGATATTAAAGTTTATAATTAATCTATTCATATTATTATTTTATTTTCTAGGTGTAATAAAAATTTTAAAGCATCTTTATTATTTCATAGACAGTATGGTTGGCATAAAACATTGATTGAATTAACAAGGTTATTTGTGGGGAAATTAAAAATCCCTCTTAAGTACCCCTACATTCCACATATACATACAATGTGTCCTTAGTATTTCAGTTTAAAATATTAATTCTGAAATATGTTACTTATAGCAGATAGGCAGATTATAGATAGATGATAGATAGATAGATAGATAGATAGATAGATAAATAGATAGAGACATATAGACGAAGGGAGGGAAGAAAGATTTATCACTTATTAAAATGCTCCTGTTTACAGAAAGCTCAGTTAAGAAGTCTGTGCTGCTTTTATTATAGATTATAAACAGTGTTGATTATAAACACTGTTTATAGCAAATTTATCTGTTCATTGAACTGAGAGCTAAAGCTGCATTCGTCAGGTAAGCAGGAGTGAGGTGAGATAAGATTATGTGTGGGAGCTCCCATAGCATTAATACAAGGCTGATGCATCCATCCTGGTTTCTTATTTTCTTCTTAAACTAGCTTTCAATTTACTTATTTTGTTTTAATGTCAAATTGATGTTTAATGAGTCATTGTAAATTTATAAAGAACCAAAGCCTCTTTTGTGTCAGGAAAAAGACTTATTCACTGACTTTGATCTAAACAATGCTAAATGTTCTTTCATAAAGTGTCATTTCTTTATCAAATTGAAAGGTTGCAGATAAATTTTGCATTATATATCTAGATATAGATAGAAGCAAACTTTCTTTATTAAATTAAATTCAATATGTCTTTAAATCTCATCATTTTGGGAGGCTGAGCCTGGAGGATTGCTTGAGCCCAGAGTTTGAGATTGGGCCATATTGTGAAACCTCATCTCTACCAAAAAAAAAAAAAAAAAAAAAAAATTAGCCCAGAGTGCTGGTGCAAGCCTGTAGTCCCAGTTACTTGGGAGGCTGAGTTGGGAGGATTGCTTGAGCCCGGAAGGTGGAGCATGCAATGAATCCTAATCATGTCACCACACTCCAGCCTTAGTGACAGAGAGAGATCCTGTCTCTAAAAAATGAAATAAAAAATGTTTTTAAGGATCCTCTCCAAGCTCTGGACAATATGTGTTTATTCCTGAGAGACTTATGATATTCTTCCAGAAAGTAGCTTTCTAGTGACTAAAAGTAATTACTGTTGTAGGAAAGTAATTTTTGTAATCCCAGAAATAAAGGAAACTTACTTGGTTTCTACCCATCACAATCTAAAAATTATAACAAATATAGCATCTTATGTGAAAGTAATTATAAACTTCTTCCTCAACCAATATTCTCACACATAAACCACCTTAACTACCTACAGAAACACTATATGCAGGGCCTGGAACAAACAGGGGCTATAGCAGGTCCATACCCATGTATACATATGGGGATGTTTGTGTTGGGTGAGATTTGGCTTCTTATTTCCTCACTTATTTCCACCTCATACTTGCTTACTGTACTACCCATACATTAGTCCTTCCCATTCAGGATTTGGGGAGCATCTTAGATGAATGAAAAAGGCTTCATAAATACATTTTCCCTTAGGATGAGAAAGAGAAATGAAAACTAAATCATTGTTCAAATTGGTTACAGATAGAATATAGTTATTTCTATAATTGTCTAAACTCACCTAAAACTCATACCTCCAATTAGATCTCCCTTAACTAGTTCTAAAGAGAATTATGATCTACTTACCTCTATAAAATGCAGCACTCTTTAGATTTTAGAGATGCACAAAAATTCAGACATAGAGAATCTGTCTAATATTCAAATAACAGATCCAGACAGTTTTAACAACACAATCCAAGTAAACCATTTAAAAAAAAAAAAAACTGGTCTGTTCATTCACAGCAAGAAGATGTTTCCAGCTGATGTGTTTGATTGAGCTAGCTGATAAGTTTTATTACTCTCATGTAGACAATGAAACAAATGCCTAATGGGGAAAATTGCATTGAGTCTAACTTGGAAGCAAAGTTGGCCTCTGGCTAGTGAATGTGTCCAACTGGGAAAACTAGTTTCAATCCTTTATAAGGCCTAAAATGTAAAGCAAGAAAGAAAGACAGAAGATGGATATTTCATTAAGACTGTTGAACTCAAAAAGAGCGGTGATGCAGAGAAAGTTAATGAGGGAAGTAGAGAATAAGTGGTGTTGCAATTATTACCAGCATAAAGCAAATTGCTCAGGGTCCCATAAATCTTTTCAGGTTCAATCCCCCATGCTTAACCAGATGATCTGCCTGGGTCTGTGCACATGCATTTTACCCCACTCTCTTCATTTATTTCCTCTTGAACTAAAAGATACTTTTCATTCAGTGTTAAGGTTTCTGGCTAAAATCATTCTACTATAAAAACACTTATTAAAGCACCCTTTGAATGGTTTTCAAAAATAAAAATAAACAAAAATAAACAAAGAGTCTCTATTAGGACAAAGAAACATATTTAGAAATGCTTCAACTAATGTCCTACATAGCTTCACTTTTCCTGTAGTACTAATATTTTTAGACAAAGTGAAAATGAATATATATTATCTATAATAGAACATCAAGTAAGAATACATTATTTCTCCCCCTTTACGTAATTGTACCCATCCCAATACCCATCTGGCTCTTTTATGGGGAATTTTTTGTCACAGACATAGGCATTCTCTTTTTTTAAGTCATGTGAGGACACTTTTATCAACCCTCCCTTTAAAAATCTATCCTACTTTCATTTATCTAATATAATAAAGGTAGTATGCCTGTGATCTTATTACAGAATAATTAAGAATATATGCTGTAGGGATTTGCTGTTGGGTAAGAAAGACAAGTACAACAGTTGAGTTGCTTCGGTACTAAATGTGTGATCTCTCTTAGTCATAATTTCTTCTTTTCAAACAATGGAAGCAATAAGCATTGCTACCTTGGCTGTTATGAAAATTAAGGTATCTATTGCGAATAAGGAACACTGGGTCCAGCCCATGGCAAGTATTCAATAAAGTACCTTAATTATTTCTATGACTACTTAGAAATAATACAAGATTTCTAATATTGATCTACCACTTTCAGGATTTGGATTCACTTTATTAAAAATTAAATCGAAAATACCTATCATTTCTTGTTATTAAATAATTCACATTTTCTCTCTTTAAATGAAACCCCCCTGCCACCTGTCATTCCTCCAAGCTTCCATATCTTCTCCTCCCTTTCAGAATCAATTTTCTTGAAAAAACTCTTTGTTCCTTCTTCATTTCTTTCACTCCAATTTCTGTTCAGTTGGCTGTATGCCAGCTAGATTTTGCCATTTTGTTGAAATTTATCTCCCAAGAGTCTCTTTACCAAATCGAGTTAATTTATCAGCCTTTACTTTATTTGTACCTTGACAGCTTTTGACACTTTGACCCTCTTTCCTTTGTTGATCTCTTTGATAACACTGTCTCTCCATTTCACTCCTCACCCCATTCCTCTGTCCATCTCTGAAGATACAACCTTACAATCTTACTTCTGTGTATAATGCTTGAATATTGGTGTTGATTCCCCTATGTTGGTGTCTCTCGCCATTGTCCTCTCACAACCTCTTTCAGGCAAGCATTCCAATTCTATTTGTTCCAGTTACCACTGATGGTCCTGAAATCTCTGTTTTCAGACAGTAAAACATACTACTTTGCTAACACTGGACCTTTCAACTTGGATATATGCCAGTTGCTTCAATCTCAACATGTCCCAAATTGAGCCCATTGCATATAATAATTGCTCAATAAACATTTGAAGGCTGATGACTACACAATTTTTTTCAAAATGTCCAAAATTGAACCCATGATTTCTAACCTCTACTCCTAAAATCAATCTTCTGCGTATGTTGCCCTGCTCAATAAGGGAAAGCAATACCTGCCCAAATGCCCAAGCCTGGCATGGAAAACATCTTTGAAACATCCATCTCACTCTAACACAATATACAAACAGGTACTAAATGCTATTGACTTTAAGTATCTCTCAAGGTTGTCCTTTTTTTCTCTACCTCACTTACTGCAGATGATATTATGTCTTGAATTCTTACTGCTACCATCTCTTACCTTACCTATCTGTATACCAAGAGAGATCTTGCTAAGATCACTAAGATGGGGAAAAATATACTATGAAAGTTAAAGGTCAAACCAAAATATGTTAGAATTCCATTTTCACCCTGCAGTTGTACGATCCTTGGCAAATCACTTACTTCTTTATGTCTCACGTCTTTCAACTGTAAAATGAGGGTCAATAATATATTGGAAAGAATAAATGAGATACTTAGCACACAATAACTATTTATATAACATCCAAAAACTATTTCTTATTATTGTGATTTCTGCATTTGATTATGTCAACTGTTTACAATAATAATGTTGGTGTGTTCCCACTGCAACTTAGAAAAATGTCTACATTTTCTTAGTTTATAATTTGCCTCTTCATAACTTGAGCCTTGAATACTGTGTTCATTTTTGTCGGTGTATGTAGTGGCAGCCACATCCAATGTTTTAAACTCCTCTTAAGTGCCACTCTCATTCACCCCAGGTCTCTGCATATGCTGTTGCATTTTCCTGAATCACCTTTCCCCTTTTCTTTGTCATTTAAGTTCTACTGGATTTAGAACTTTTAGATCTCATCTTAAACATGTTAATGCTAGGAAACATTTGCTGTATGAGGATTTTGTGCCAAACATCGAGTAAAGATTTACACAAATAATTTCATTTTTAAATTCCTCAAGACCACCTCATCTGGGAGAAAGACTTTCCTGAGCTCAAATAGAATGATAAATCAGTATCCTGGCTATAAAAACTCTTGATACCCTATACTTACCAAAAATAAAACAATGCAAAGGCTTACTTAATTTTCCTTCCAGTTCTACTATAAAGTCCATGACGACAAAAATGTTAAATATAAACTTGTGCATTTATGCTTATATCCCCCAATTAAACACAGTTGTGGAACATAATAACTGCTCAATAAACATTTGAAGAGTGTGGCTACATAGTTGATGATATTACTATGTCTTAGGCACTGTGTTGGGTTGGCATTTTTTTAGCCACTCGGAGTTAGATAGTAAAATTTCTGTTTTACAGAGGTGGAAACTGAGGTTTAGAGAGGTCACCCAGTTATTGCTCAATGCCCATAGTAGTTGTCAGAGCCAGTGTTCATTTTCAGAATTGTCAGACCCAACGTTCCGTGTAGAAATTTTATTCTTTTTAATTTAAACATCTGCACAACTAATCTTTGTGATGGGATCATTCAGACTTAAGTAGTTAAAAGTGCTTGTCACAGAGTCAGTGTCTGTGATTGATCCATAGCAATGTATTCACAGACCATCCGCCAATACATATTCTGTACACAACTGCTCAATGACTATGAAGTGCATTGCTAGACTAACTAGCTTATAGGTCAAATCAAGACTACAGGGACTATAACCTAACAAACCAGGTTAATCACAAACAGATTTCTAGTGTTAACCACTTTTTATTTAATTTATAATAATTACTGGCATTAAATCTAGTTTTTATGCCTGTCATACTCTACTAGAATCAAAGCTAGCAATAAGAGAAGTTTTCATAAGGTCATCATTTATGAAGTAAATATTGTACAGATTATCTGTAAATAAGGGTTGTTATTTTGGAGAGAAATTATTTAAAAAATCACCTAGGCTACACCATTTCTCTGTTCAATTTCTTGGGTGTGTTATCATTACTTCTCTTGGGAATTTCATCTTTAAAACTATTTCAAAGTCAAGGTTAAGGGTAAGGGAAAAGAGAAGTAGAACAGAAAGGCAAATATTGATTGCAATATAGACTCAAAACTATAGTTGGCTAAGAAATCCATTTCTTAGCCAATCTGTATTTCAGGTACCCAAGCTAACTCCAAACTAAAGTTTATGCACTTTTGCATATATTTATAGTCAATTCTTCATCTAGATTAGAACTTTTAAACCACCAAATGACCAGTAGAGAATATCTCTTAGAATTTTTTCTACAAAATTTGATTGCCTTGGAAGGTAGATGAAAGAGCTAATGACTATTTTATTTAAGTGTGATATACTGAGATGCTTTTCAACAATCTGTAATATTTCCTAGAAGATCAGTTTTATCTCCTTAGTTATGTATACTTTCTGCTTTATTGTATGTAATGGAAAATGAAAGAATAGACTGGCTGCAGAACTTGAAGCCTGCAAGTTTTAACTCACAAATCCAATCTGTAGGCTATGTCGCTGGTGCCAATTTTGAGGATTTTTTTTACAGTTACACCATTTTGTAAGTATTATGAGTCAAAGCTTTTATTATCTCCAGATCTGCCAGTGAAGCTCACTGTTGGGCTCCTGTATGGCTCACTGAAAGACATGGTTCTGCTGTTATTATAGGATGCCTCCCACTCCAGGAGTCACTTGTATTAAATCAAACCATCACATTATTTATGTCTTCAAGTTCCCTAATTCACTTTTTGTTATTGATTTTTGGATTTTGCTTTTGACCTATAAGACTCTGCATGGCCTATGTCCATTTAAAATAACTATTCAAAATTCCCTGGTTGGTCTTCATGAGCGGAGCCAACTTTGTGAGCTGCTCCTAAGTCTTGTGTCATTGTGATTACCCCGTAGGCTTTTCTATCTATTGCTCCTTCTACCTTCAGAATTAATAGATTGGGAAGATTAGGTCAATTGGCATTTCTGAGGCAAGTCTGAATTCATTTTCTTTGGCTTGTCTTGTTGAATTTCACACTCCCTGAACATTTCTCACTGATAAGCAGATTATGATGCTGGCTCATGTTCAGGGATAGCAATCCAAATGTATTTACAGAGTTGTATTGTTACCTTTTAGCACCATCAACTGCAATAAGCATTATCGTTTATAAAGTTAAAGCTCTTCATTTTAAATCTGTGTCAAGAGGCTAATATAACTGTGATTTTAATTACCAAAAATCAATTTCAAATTAATGTGAAATTTAACAGTGGGAAATGTGTCGGAACCCAGAGACAATCAGTTTGGCCTTTACCTTAGGTGCGGTCCTCTATAAAAGACATTAACATAATGCTGGTTTTCTAGATCAGTGGCTTTCAAACTAGTGTCTATGAAAAGCTTTAGTCAAAAGAGGAGTTCCTGGGGATTTATTATTGAAATTTAAGTCATGGTAAATCGAACTTGCATATAGTGCAAATAATTTTTTTTCATCTTTCTACTTAAAGCAGCTGCATAGGGAGAATAATCATGAGAAGCTACCGGTTTTAGTGTTTAGGAAATCATTGGTGTCATTAAGCAGAGCGATTTCATAAGCTGTAGAGGAAATTCATATCACAGGAGGTTTAGGAGAGAGAGGAGAGAGGAATGGGTAGAAAAATCACATAGACCATTTTCAAAATATGTTTGTGAAATGAATATCAAGACAACTAGAAAGCATGGAAGGTTAAATTATTTTCTAACTTGCTAAGATGGTATGCCATAATAATGCTTTGTAGGTACAGTGTAATGGAGGTGATACAAAGTTCTGTGCACATATCCTAGACACGGAAAGAATTTCAGTGGATGCCAGCTCTGTAAGTGGATATGAAATCAAAGCAAAGTGAGTGAATCTTGGAAAGAAGGAGGGACAATGTAATAGAGCTGTTTATTTAAAAATTACCAAAGGGACACAAAAGTGACTAAAAATTAGGCCATAAAAAAACACCACTACAAAATAAGTTGTTTCTACAACCATTCTTCTCAAGATACAAGCAATACCTATCTTCCAATGGTTTATTCTCTGTCTTCTAACACCCTTGGGCCTCCTCAGCAGCATTTAAACAGCAAATCACCTTCTTTTCAGGAACATTTTCTTCACTTAATTTCTAGGACACTACAGTCCCCAGTCTGGCCTTCACCTGATTGACCAGACCTTTTGTCCTTTGGTGGTTCCTCTCCTCCTGCCTCTGAATGTGGGCATGGCTCAAGGCTCTGCCCCTGGATCTCTTCTTTCACTTGCTACCAACATCAGTTTCAAATTTCAGGGCATTTAAACAACACAGTGATGAGTCTCAAATATGTATATCCTGATATATCCTCCTTCTCAGGACTCATAAATTAAACTATCTCCATAACATTTCTATTTAGATGCCTAGTAGACATTTTAATCATCCTGCCTAAAACAGGACTCTCAGTGTTTCACCTGAATATGTTCCAGACCTAAATTTCCCTATTTCCCCTGTCATTAAAGTGAAAAAACATGGAGTTGAGAGGTTAGACACAAATCTTCTCTTTCCTTTATACCCCAACATCTAATCTGTCAACAGGCCATATGGGCTGTAACACATATGCAGTACATATCCAAAATCTCACCATTCTTTACCACCTTTTTTCGCTCTATCTTATTCCAAACTATCATTATATGTATTCTTGCTTCACTTTTTCCTCACTAAAGTCAGTTCTACACATAGTAATCGAAATGTTCTCTAAAAATTAAAAAAAAAATGAAAATCATAGGTCAGATTAAGGTATCCCTCTGCTGAAAACTGTAAGTCACTTTTCTTCCCACTCAGGATGCAATATAAATCTTTACTGATTAAATCAACTGATCTCTGTTGAAAAATTTACACTGACAGTAAATTGTTACCACCCAGACTAAGAAGCCATTGGGTGAAGGAAGTAGAATAGTGTTTACTAATTCTTCCTGGAAAAATTGGGAGATAGATAAAATTTATTCTGGGGTACCCTCTTCCTTTACATGCCACTCTGCCTGTCCCCAATTGTTCTCATTATGCCATAAATTCCTCACTACTATTCCTAATTTCCATGGAATGTTGGAAGGATCAATGTAGGAAGGATCTAAATTCTAAAATTACTATCTTTTCAATCTCCTGAAAAAGGAAAATGAACAATAATGGCCCTATTACCTAAGTGCAATTTTCTTAGCTAGGTGTTGGAAGGAATTGTAATTAATCTATAGATTGTAAGGATTTCTATGACTGTTACTACTACTATAGACATTATCAATGATAATAAAATAATCATAATAATTGCTATTATTTTATGCCTGGCACTTTAAGTACTTCTGAACTTCACTACCAAACACTGCAAAAACTAAGGATCAGAGAGCCTAAAGTTTTGCCCCAAACTAGAAAGTAAGCAACTGTCAGGAATCAAATCTATTTCTACCACGTCCAACAGTGGACTCCTAACTATTAAGAAAAAAAACACAAAACTAAGCGTGTGAAGTGGAATTTGGGGTAGTGTAGGTAAATATATTTTTGAAAAAGTTTGCTACGAACTGGCTCCCTTTCAAGTTCCTGCATTCACAAGTCTGCTTCCTGTCTTTTCTTTTGAATCTATAACTTCAAACTATGACTACAAATTTATCTGTAACTCCAAAAATCTCAGCTGCTATTTTTATTATGTTTCTCTTGGGTCTTTGAGATATGGTTAAAACAGAGTACCTCAGAAAAACGTGAATAAAGACAATCAGTTTAATTATAACACTTTTGTATATTATACATTTTCTTTTTTTAAAAATCAAAACCAAAAAACCAAATAAGATATGATGAATGATGTTTAAGGTAAAGGACCAATGGTGTTTAAGCAATGCTGATATTTTTTACTTTTATAATGAAAGATCACTCTTATATTTTAAAATAATAATTTAAGAAAATTTGGAAAAACACTTTCAATGATTAGAAAATAAGATTTAACCTGTTTACAACTGAGGTTGCAATGTTTTGAATTTTTGCATGAAATTCACGTATGTTACCTAGAAAAATTCAAGGAACAAGAATTCGAAAAGAAAAAAAAATATTATGTCCCTTTGGTGAGTTACGTGGCATTCCAGTAATGAAACACTAGGCATATTAAGATGCAGATATGCAGTAACTTTTCATACATATTTGCAAATCGTTCTATGATGCATTCATTGATTCTTCTGTTAAACATATGTTTATGAGAAAACTAGTATCCTGAATGTTGCATTTGCATCTTTTAAAACATCTAATGTTTGTGGTATAAATTTTCTATGTTTCATGCCCAAAAAATAAAGAGAATAGTGTCTCTTTCCTTAGTCTTTACTTCACAACCACCTGATTAGTAAAAATGTAGGTTATAACTTCCTTCAGATGCTTGGTGTCTAAACCATTCTATCAAATGACACAGGGAACAACACTGGAAATTAAAGCATACAGCTTGTTTAACAACAAAACTTGTGAAGGTGAAGGTTATAATAAAAGAAAAGGAGGTAAGTTCCTTTTCATGCCAAAAATTCTGTGCTAATTGTGAACCATGTTTGCCTTTTGACTGTGTGATAATCTTACTAGATCCGCATTCAGATCTCTGTGAATTTATGGAGGTACAGGTTTTAAAAACTAAGGGTAGGGCCCAGGCATGGTGACTCATGCTTGTAATCACAGAACTTTGGGAGGCTAAGGCGGGCAGTCTCCTTGAGCTCAGAAATTCAAGAACAGCCAGGGCGATATGGTGAAACCCCATCTCTATAAAAAATAACAAAAATTAGCGGGGCTTAGTGGCACACAACTGTTGTCCCAGCTACTTGGGGGGCTGAGGCAGGAGGATTGCTTGAACCAAGGAGGCTGAGGCTGCAGTGAGCTGAGCATTCCAGCCTGGGTGAAAAAGTGAGACCCTGTCTAAAAACAAACAAACAAACAAACAAACAAATAAAACCCTAAGGGCAGGGTGAGGGGTATTGATGTATTGGATCTTAGTAAATGAAACCAAAAATTCTATAAATAGTGCGGTTTTTCACTATTTTCTGTTCATGAGGAGTGACCTTTTCTGACCTGTCAAAAGGTTATTCATCCTTCAAACCTCATCTTAATACATCCCTTTTTGGTCCTTTCTGTTGACTGCAATAACATCTTTCACAGAATCTACATACTACATAGGCAAGACTTGTCACATACTACCTTTGATGAGAATTGCTTGTCTACCATTCATGTAACTCCTATACCTAGCAATGCCCTGGAGAGCAGTGAGTGAATGTTACACTAATATTTGATCTACTAGAGAGCCTGGCAATTAAAATAAATATATTGTTTGTAGTCCATTAGAAAAGAAGGAAAGAAAATATCATCACCATCAAGGATATTATGTTTTGTTATATTCTCATGTTACACTTCGTTTAACAGTATTTCTGCAATGTAGATTTTTACTCTCATTGCTTAATTTTAGGTATTCTCTGATTTTATTTGTTTAGTGAAGAGTAGTTAAAAATCATCAAGTGTGTATGAGGAAATAGCAACTTCATAATTACGTTATTTTTCTTTGCATGGAATTTAATAAAATGCATTAATATTGCACTATGCTGTAACAAGTAGCTACATGTAAGAAATTTTAAAATATAGGGCTGTAAGTTACTTTGTGTAATATACATAATAGATTTCTTGGAGAAGAATTTGATGACATTTTGAAAATCTCTATTTAATCCTATATTTTACTTTCAAAATCCAATGCTTCTCTACTGTAGCATTAAAAACGTATGATCCAGAAATAAGTTAATTGGTTAAGCTAAAAAGAAATATTTGTTCAATATATTAGTTTTTATCATTAATGATACATCTTTTGACACACAAGTTTAAATGGAATTCCTTTCCAAATTATTTTCTGGAATTAAAAATAGTTAAATATACGGAAGATTTCTGTGTTTTTGTTTTTGTTTTGAGATGGAGTTTCACTCTTGTTGCCCAGGCTGGAGTGCAATGGCACAATCTCAGCTCACTGCAATCTCCGCCTCCCAGATTCAAGCAATTCTCCTGCCTCAGCCTCCCAAGTAGCTGGAATTAGAGGCATGTGCCACCAGGCCCAACTAATTTTGTATTTTTAGTAGAGACAGAGTTTCTCCATGTCGGTCAGGCTGGTCTCAAACTCCCGACCTCAGGTGATCCGCCTGCCTTGTCCTCCCAAAGTCCTGGGATTACAGGCATGAGCCATTGTGCCTGGCCCTGCAAGCATCTTCAATAAGCATTTAAGATTGTCCAAAAGTGAAAACTTGTTCTGATGTAAAATATTTATATATATAAATATAAAGAGGTTACCAATAAATATGAAACAATCAGCTGTTGGGAAGAATTACATATCCCATTCTCTTTTGAATCATAAGAGTGTATACTTTTATTAAAAATATAATCTTAAAGGATAAGGATAATCTGAAAATAATTTATATTGATTCACCTTTGAATATGTTGAGTGATTCTAAAGTTGAAAACTCGTGAAATGATTGTTTTATAAACTAGAAAAGCACAATTTCATTTCAGGAACCAAAAATGTATGTAGGCGATGAGGAAATGTCTACAGTAAAATAATCCATACTATAATAAAGAACTGCTTCTTAAACTTTAATGTACATTGTAATCACCTGGAAATCTTGTTAAAATGCAGATTCTGATCCAGTAGGTGTGGGGATTTTGCATTTCTAACAAGCACCCAGGTAGTGCGAATGCTTCTGGTTCATGAGTAGACTGCATTTTGAGTAGCAAGTCCTTAAATAGAATTAGTTAATGTTTAATGATCTACCACAAGAAGAAAAGACTAGGATGATTAAAGTAAGGAGGAAAGGGAAAATTATTTTCCACTGGTAAAAAATCATCTGGATAATAATATTACATATCCCATTATTACATATCCCATTCTCTTTTGACTCTAACAAATTAATGTGTAATTCATTAGATATACTAATGTTTATTTTTTAACATATTGTTCTGCTATACCCTTAAAATAAATATACACATTAATTGACCGTTAAGCTTCAGACATGGAAAATTCATGGGCTTTATAAGGCTCAGCTGTTAACATCTACAAAAAAGACAGTATTATAAAGCAAAAACAGAAATATTAAGACCATTTTCAATGAGTCTTTAAAGAGAGGGAGCCATCATTTACTTTAACAGCAACTTACAAGTATTTTGTTGGTTTGTTTCTTTCAATTTATGTGAACCCAAACAATTTTACATTTTTCCTCTAAACTTTTCAATACAAATGCATCAAGCCTTTCTCTGTACTATGTCTTATATCTAACCTATCCCCCACAGGCATCAAAGCTGAACATGACAGTCGTGCTGTTCCATGATGCTGTGAAAGACAAACAAAAGAACAAACACACCCAACGACTTAAAACTTGGAGTCAAGGGAGCTCGCCAGGTTGCAGGATGCCTCTCTGATCCTCCCAGTAAATATAAAAGCCTCTTTCTTCAGTAACTGAAAACAATCATAACTGTCTTTCCCCATGTCTTGTTGAACCTCTAGGGACAGAGGAAAGGCAGAGTATAGAAATGTGCACCAAAGTGTCCGCGAATGGATTTGATTTATATAGTATGGCTTGCTATAACCTGAGAGGATTAGATAGTGGGTTTCCTTAGAGACAGTTTCTATTTCCAGTGGAAGACCTTCTAACATCTTTAAATGGTACAGCTACAAAATGCTATTTTTCCAAAATACAACTAATCAACTAATGCTCTTATTAAGCTGCATCCTACATTTTATACAACTCTATACCTAAATATGCATAACCACAAATATTATCACAGTTCTATGATTATTGATTGTAATAAAATTTAGAAATCATGTTTATTTATATTTTTAATATAGATGAGAAAATGCAACTATATTCACAACATAGAGATTTTAAAGCCCATGTTCTCCAGAAGACAAAGTGAATTTTTTTAATGTTTAATTTTTAATTATTATGGATACATAACAGTTGTACACATTTATGAGGTACATGTGATATTTTGATACAAGCGTACAATATATAATGATCCAATGGGGTAATTGAGATATCCATCACCTCTAGCATTTACAATTTTTTATGATAGGAATATTTCAATTTTAATCTTTTAGTTATTTTGAAATAAACAATAAATTATTGTTAACTATAGTCACCCTGTACTGTAATCATTGTGACTATAGTTGCTACCGAACACTAGATCTCACTCCTCCTAATGAATTTCAAGAGTATAATAGAATTGTAAAAATTTCATGAGAAATATACAGTAATAAAACCAACAAGACAATTTATATGTTACAGTTGACTAATAGAGCTTTAAGGAGAAATTGGAAAAAACCTGTGTCATATGCTTATCATGCTAATTTCTGTGTATCTATGTGAGATTTCTGAGTTTACTGAAATGGCAAGTCGCTTACCTTGCTATGTCAGCAGCGCTATACAAGTATTATTATAAAAGATATTTTATGTCAAATGCAACCCTGTCAATTTCTAACATCTAAATGTTCCAATCTTTATTGAATCTAAAAATGTGAAGCAAATTAAAGATTTTTTTCAAAACATATTTTGGTACTTTTATCTTGACAATGCTTTTATTTATGAAATCATAGAAAATAATCTTAAAGGTATTTTTAATTGGCATGGGATGTATAATTCCTCATGTAATCTTGTGTATTAACACTAATTCTATTTTACTAATAGAAATTTTCTGTTAATTTCAATAAGTTATTTATCTATAAAACATGTACGTTTCCTTTTAATGAAATATTTGGAATCACATTTGAAAAGAGAAAAAAATTATCCTAGTTATCTTCCCTGGAAAACTTTTACTTTACTGGTGAATAAAATCCTGAGAAACAGGCTTTATGCTTTCACTCTTATAATATCTATAACTGCATGGGAATAATTCTATTTTTAAAAAACAAAACTGAAATATCCTTTTTATAAGAGCAGCTGTAATATAACTTTAATTTTTTTAATTTCTGTAGGTTTTAGGGGAACAGGTGGTATTTGGTTACATGAGTAAGTTCTTTAGTGGTGATTTGTGAGATTTCTGTGCACCCATCACCCAAGGAGTATACACCAAACCTGATTTGCAGTCTTTTATCCCTCACCCACTTCCCACCACCCTTGTCCCCTGAGTCTCCAAAGTCCATTGTGTCATTCTTATGCCTTTGCATCCTCATAGCTTAGCTCCCACTTATGACTGAGAACACACGATGTTTGGTTTTCCATTCCCGAGTTACTTCACTTAGAATAATAGTCTCCAGTCCCATCCAGGTTGCTGAGAATGCCATTAATGCCTTCATATATATATGAAGGAATACATACACACACACACACACACATATATATACATATATACACACATATATACATATACATATATACGTGCTTGTGTGTATATATCTCTCTCACAATTTCTTTGTCCACTCATTGATTGATGGACATTTGGAGAAATATCTTAATTTAAAAAGCATACTGTAACTTCTAAGATTTTTTATTTTTTTACTGATTCATTAAGTTTTATTTATTGTGCACCAATTATATGATAGTCACTGTAGTACTGTCCATTAAACACAGATGCATGTAACTAGCAAGCACTGAAATGTGGCTAGTGTGACTGAAGAAATATTTTTCTTATACCATTTACTTTTAATTCTAAATTTAAATTGTCACATGTGGTTAGTGTCTACTTCTTTGGATAGCATAGTAAATATAGGCAACAAGGATATGGCTTAACTGCGAGTAAAGTAACCTGCCTGATAAAATTTCTTTCTAATTAGTTATAAAAATATATACAATTAAAAAATAAATGTACAATATAAAGTCAGGCAGTGATAAGTGCCATGATGAGAAAAGAGATAAAATAATGTAAATGAAAAAGGATAGAAAGAATTAACGAGGCAGTACTGAAAGGAACCCTAAGTGGATGAAGGAGAAAACCATTTGACAATCTGCAAAAGATCGTTCCAGATAGAGAGAAAATTTAGCAAGAGAATAAGAAGTTACTTAGGCTAATGCTTCAAGGAAAAAGTGCTTTGTCTTCAAGAAAAAAAAATGTGATGTTTTAATTTACTTATATAAATACAAGTAGTGAATGCAGTTTTTAAACGAAACAAATTCTTGAGATAGAGTTATTAAAAATAATACAAAATTAGATAGTCTACCAAAGGCACATCAAATATTTATGCCCTTCTTGACATTAAAATTGATCAATTGAAATCTTACTTGCCAGTCTCATTTTGTAAGACTTATAATATTAAAAAAGTTTTGTGAAGGTCCTCACAGAATTTTAAATATGCAAAGAATCTTAGAAATTCTATTCTAAATTCCTTATTATACAGACAAAGACACTGAGGCTTAAAGATATTACCTGATTCCTGTCACTAGCCCTTTGATACCCAGTTCATCTTACTATACTATGGGTGCTATGCTTCATATCTCCAATGGCATCAAAACATTAGAGACGCAGAAAACAGGACAGGTAAAGACACTAATTGTGAACAGAATATCAATGTTTGTTAAGTAAATACATGTATGAATCATTGTAAGGCTAATTTTTACTTTTCCAAAATCAGTCTGCTAGACTTCTTTATGGTAATTTCACCTAGACTTTGATATCTTAAATTAAGAGGAAATATTTTATTTTGTTTTGTTTATAATTAATTCAAAATAGAGAGGAAACTGAGCAATTAATGAACCATTTTTGAGAAAGATAAACTAGCAAATCGAAGAATGTGCTTTCTAAGGTAGAACTTTGAATTTCTGCTTTGAAAATGCTGGGTGGTCAGAATCCAGTAAAAAGCCGTTAATGTAAATTAGTAATTAAATTGTAGAATAGAGAAGTGCCCAAATACACTAATAATATAGATTTGTCAACAAGGATTTCAAAAATATGAATAATTTTACTATAACTCAAGCTTTTCTGTAATTTTTGAATAATATATTTTTAAAACATAGCAAAACCCTTCTTATCTCCCAGAAAGAATACGCGTTGCCTGTTTATGTTCTATGTGCTTTAAGTTCTTGATCACTTCCAATAATATCTAAAAATGTCAGATGAAAGCACACTTTTCATTTGACCTTCTTATTGATAAGTACACAATGGGAAAATAGTCAAATTGTTAATTTCTCTTTTTTGTCTTACTGAAAAACACTAACAAATGATTGCATAAGAAGTTCTCAAGGTCTTGACCTCCGTTCTATTCATATGTGATCTACTAAGACTGTAATTCTCAATGCAATGAAACATGTTTTTAGTGCTTGAATATCCACTCATATTTTGATGAATGTCTTGAAGATATCCCTCTTCTTTTAAAACAGAAAACAATTCACTCTCTGAGCTTTCAAGTTTTACTATAGGCTAAATTCTCATTCCACAAGTAATACGAATATATTCTTACCACATAATTTTATAACTACTTTATCTGTTTAGTACATTTCTCTGTTTCAACATAAATTCTTTGGAGAATGTACATTCCTTGAAAATATAAATTCCTGGAAAATAGGGAGGTTATCTTGTTCATTCTGTTGACCCCAGGTACTAACATATTATTGGCTCTCAATAAATACTTGATAAAAATTTGAATAAATTTGAAGAATTTTTCTCTATAAATCACTACTTTGTTCACATCTCTCTCCTGCTCTCTATCTTGAATTTCTTCCTAATGGGTATAATTATCTCAACCCTTTTAAAGGAAACTATTATATAATCCCGCATAAAGTTAGCAACACATTCTCACATTTCAGTTTGAAAACACTGGAAACAACTAAAACATCAAGAAAGGTATTGTGCTCACCATAAGTTAACATTAGCCTGCCACTTCAGGTGTTTCTCTAACCACTTTCCTGCACAAATCTCTGCCCTGGTCAAGCCATTAGCACCCCCACCTGGACTTGCCTTATATTCTTCTGAACGCCATTCTCTCTTCTCTACCTGCCCTGTCTCAGGCCCCTCCCAAGAGCATTCTCTGTCTGTCTCCTTTCTGTTAAAACTCTGCTCATCCTCTTTCAAGAAACTATATGAAAGAAAGAAATTGAACTAACTCAAAGATGAAGAGTCCTTGCTAGAACTGAACCACTTGCTTTCAATATGATCCTAAACAAGCCACTTTAGTACTCTGATTTCTTATTTGTAAAAATTGGAGTAAATCAACACATTAAAATTAGCTTGAGTAGAAATTCCACAATGATACCTATTTCAGAAAAAAAAAATATGTTGTACATGATAAATAGAGAAAAGTGTAATTTGTCAATTAATAAATTTTAAAAATTGGGGTAAATCAGTCTATAATTAAAAGAACTGCTGGAAGATGTAAAAAGAGATGAACACAGTTCCTAGTGCATATTAAAAATATAATACATATTGGGGATGGGGAAAAACAAAAAGAATATAATATGTATTCTTCCACTATGCAATTCTTTGACATTAATTTTGTCAATGTTAAGATGTGAAAAAAATCTGATTTTCCAAACCCACTATATTTTTGTGAATAATTAAGTGAAAAGTGTTAAAATAATATGAAATAACTAAAAATCAAACAAATATTAGTTATTGACTTAAACTTATTTGAGACACTTCTTCAAAGGTTTAATCTCTCCTCTAAAGTTCTCTCTAACGATCCCAGTCAGAAATAACAGCTTCCATTTCTATAGCACTTTTTGGCTGCATATATATTGCCTTATATTATACATATAAAACCCATAGGTTTATGAGTGCTTTTATAAAATCCTTTTAAGATAGTTGGATTTCAAATAACAAGAACATATTCATTCTGACTGAACAAAAGTGAATTCAAAATTAGGGGGGTGGTGTTAGAAATGTATTAGGATCTGGGCTATCTCATAAAATAGAAGGAAGGCTGAATAACTAAGCACTGGTGGCTAAACTCAGAAAGGTGGAAATCATAGTGAATGGAGTATATTCCTGAAGAGATGTGCATAAAATAACACAGATAACCTGTAAGAGGGATAGTCCTTTCCTTACATTTATGTCCAAAGCTGCACCTTTGAAACCACTCGATTTAAATACTTGGTCCCTTGAATCTTTGCCAGAAGCACATGTAACCTCTGTTTTTATAAGGACGGTTCACGTAAGATACTATTATCTTTCAACGAGTAGCAGAAAGGGAAAACTGTTTAACAGGACTGTCCCTCTGACCAATTCTGTTGGCAAGCACCTTACTCCTGTTGCTCCTTTTCTGTCCATCAACACCTAATTGCTTTTGTAAACTCTAAAAAGATAAGCTGGAAATACATATCTGAAACCCCTATTATAGCAAAAAGTTAAAATTAATACTATGTTCAAATGTACCAGACTAAAGTCACATTGGTTTGGAACCCAATAAATATCCAGTGACATGCTAGGTCTTGACTGTACCCAGGACAAATTTCCTCAGCCTAGTGAAATAAAGATGTCTGACAAATTAAGGAAATCCCATACCAAAAATGATAGTGTCATAAGATCTTCCCTTTCCTTGAAGGTTTATCTCTTGGTCAACTGCATATGAAGATTTGTGCTTTGTGCTACTGGAGATTAAAACACACACACACACACACACACACACACACACACACACACACAACATAAGAGAAAAAAATCAATCTCTGGCACTCTTCCCTTGTAACACAATATTTTTTGCAGTCTTCTATCTATTTTTTTCTCTAATCAGGTTTCATTATATTTAACATAATAAAAATAAATTCAGGAAAGTAAGCACAATATCTCAAATCTTGCCTGAAATGAATGAAAGAACACGAATCTCAACTAGAGTACCTGTTAAAGTCTAAAACATGAGTTTTTCTGAAATAAATGTCATATAAATAAATAATGCCTTGTGCAGAGCCTATGTTACTATAGATTACCTTGGATGTATATTCTTAATTACTTCCTTCTAAGGGAAGAGGGGATCTTTACTTTCAAGTAATATTTAAAGAGAATCTTATAGTTATGAGTCTATGGAAGCTTCAAATAAAGGTTCTTTTAATTTTTCTATTTGAAAGTCTCCTGAAATCCCCATGGAAACGACCTTTTACTAATTCTGTCCATATTTCTATGGAAGTGAAACCAGTTTTAAATATTCCTGTTAAGTCAGAGTTTACTATACAAACGAGGCCAACATTTAACTTCAGTGTCACTAATATTTAAGTTACACATACATATATAGAAACAAGAAACAATGTAACTTTCAAATTGTATACCTATAGGTTATTTACATTTTTTCTGTTACATAAATCCAGAGGAATTTTTAAAAAGCTGATTGGACAGAAGACTATCAAAGCAAAAACAGTTTTCAAAGTTAAATTGAGAAGAAAACTTTGTTTGGGGAATCTTATCAATCTTGCTTGTCAAACACTTAATGATGCCAATTTTGTGCCAGATACTTTTCTAAGTGCTTTCAAATATTGACTTGTCGATTACTGCTCTCATATAAGCACTACAGAAATTATAAAACATTCAATATTTCTCTGTTTTACTAATGTTGATTCACTCATAAAATCATTGTCTCCAAATAAAAACATAGGGGACAAAAATTCAATCATGACTATGGAAAACTGAAATAAGCTTTTTAACTTTTATCTTTTATTTTTGTATTTGATTTTCCAGAGGTATAATGACTCTTCAATAAACTACACTGTTATTGACCATTTCTGGCCATCTCCTCAAATTAGCTGTTTAATATTTGTTCGGAGAATAAAACTAGCTTAATATTTGCTTAAAATTTATAATTGCAGAATTTAATTTGCTACTAAAAACTGAGGAATGGCAGCTTAAGTTTAAAAGCAAATAAAAGTCGGATCATGTGCTATATTTTGCAACGTAAATATCTTTGCTTCCTATTTACAATAATATTCATATTTATTATTGTATTAGGTTTACCATCATTTAAAATTTGCGGTTTGAGGTTTCTGATGCCTTCTATAGAATTGCCAGGAAATGGAGAGCATTTATTTCTGCTCATTTAATTCACTCTGGGAGAACTGAAAAGTTTTGCAACTTTTTGACATGAGGGGCACAGTTGGAACTACTCAGCAGTTAGAGTAGATGTCGAAATATAGGAACGAAACAAAATAAAACATAAATGTTTCAAACAAATAACAAAGAGACATCATCATTAGTATAAATATGAGACCGTTTATCAAAAAAAGTCATTTGTAATTACAATGGATGTGTTTTGTGTCAAGGAAGAATTACTGGCTTGATTGAGAATGGGAAGCTGGATCAGTTGTGAAAACTGAGAAATTTCCATAAGAGGATGTTATCCCTCCAAACCACTGACAAAACAATGCCTATGAAAATACCAGTCAATACAGTCTCCTGGGACAATTAATAATGTCTTGACTATTGTTTTCATAGTTTTTTTTTTTTTTTCTTTTTGAGACAGAGTCTCGCTCTGTCGCCCAGGCTGGAGTTCAGTGGCGCGATCTCAGCTCACTGCAACCTCCGCCTCCCGGGTTCACGCCATTCTCCTGCCTCAGCCTCCGAGTAGCTGGGACTACAGGCGCCCGCCACCACGCCCGGCTAATTATTTGTATTTTAGTAGAGACGGCTTTTCATCGTGTTAGACAGGATGGTCTCGATCTCCCGACCTCGTGATCCACCCGCCTCGGCCTCCCAAAGTGCTGGGATTACAGGCGTGAGCCACCGCGTACATTTTGAGATCTTTAAAAGTAACGACTTAATCTCTCTTCCTTAATAGGTACCAAAGGATGGAAATACCAGTTTGAAAGCACTAAAAATAATTCGTTACTCTTAAGACAAGTTATTTGACTTCACCAGAACTTTTTGAGCAAAATAAAGATTTGTGCCAACTAGAATGCTTTGGGGAGAAATTATTCATATTTCTGGGGATATAAGAATGAATTATTATATTTTTACAATATTGATAATTATAATGATATTTAAAGGTATGTTCCCTTAAAAGTAACATGAAAAATGATTACTAAAAAGCAAGATACAAGATATTACATACAGCATGACTCCATATATATGAAATAACCAAAAAGGTCAATTTTATAGAGATAGCTGACTCCATGTATATGGGAACAGATATTAACAATAAATGAGTACAAGGGATCTCACTGGAGTTATAAAAATGTTTTAAAACTGGTTTATAGGAATGGTTGCTCGACTTGATACGTTTACTAAACATTACAGAATTTTAAACTTTAAATGAGTGACTTATATGATATGTAAAATGTACCTTAAGTTGTAAAAAATAAAGGGATCACTAACTTTTAAAGGAGAGGTGACACTGAAGTGGTCACTTAATCGGTGATTGTTGTGAAGTGTAAACAAACTCTTTGGATACATCACTTAATATCTCTGAAACTCAAGTTTCTTCATCAAGGAATTGAGGATAAAAATAACATTTACCTAATAGAGCTGTTTTGAAGGTTAAAATAATCTACAAAAAAAGAATATGTGGAATGTATTTGGTGCAAAACAAGTACCAGGTATAGTAGCTCTAATAGGGATATGAATTAGCTGAAAACTAAAGAGGAATTGTAATTGAGAGGAATAAAGAAATACACCCTAAAGAAATGGACTGAGAGAGAATGGTACTTGGAATATGAACATAAATGTCTATTGATTATAAATTTCATCCGGATGTTTTACTCCTGAGTCATAAGAAAAACTTCTTCCATCTCACAATTCTGACAGAAAATACATGGAAAAACAAAACAACAAAGACATACTAATTCATCAAGTTCGAAATGTCTTTGATCATGAGTTAGAGAAAACTACTTATAGTGTAAATGTATGGAGAAAAGCATCTCTGCGTATATGACAAATATTATTAAATATTATAGATAAATAACAAAGCTTTGTACGTGTTCCAAAAACGAATACTGGGCAAGTGCATTTTAATGTACGATTGTGTAAATGTTTCATTCATTGTCTTTTAAATGCATATTTTTGTCTCTCTTTCAAATCAATCCTGATTCTTGGGATGAGTGTTAGATTACCAAAAAACCCAAAATCCTATCTAAGCCAAATAGGAGCTCTTGTGACCTTGAAAAACGCTTAAATACCAAGCTTTAATTTTCACAGAAACGGGGATAGAAATAAAATGTGCACATTTTCAAACATTATTTCATGTGAAATTATAAACATGGCTATAGGCAAAAAAGAAATGTACTCTTTTTACTAGTTTATTTGTAAAAAGAAAGAGAATGTTAGGCAAAGTCTAGGTTGGAAACGAGAAGTTGAACAGGAAAAAATACCTTTGTCCTGTCCCTCCATAGGGATTATCTGTGCAATTTATAGTAATGAAAGGACAATGGACAAAATATGGAAAAAAAAATCAAATTTAACACATAATGTGGACTGCATACATCAAAAGGAGCCTAAATTTAAAATTGCCACATTCTGTTTGGCTAGCTCTATCTGGCTGCATATTTGCATGTCTGGTAATAGCCTCAATTATATATTCAATAAAAAGCATTTCATTAATGTGATCAATGCATTCATTCCTATGGCAAAATGTATGTCTTTATCTCGTTTTTATATTGTACAAGATAAGGAAGCTAAACTGTTTCAAGGTTTTAGCCATTATTACACAAGGAACTGGTTCCAAAGAAAGTTCATTTAAAAGAAAAATAGCTAGTGCTGGGAAAAGAATATTAAATTCTTTTTATTTGAAATACTCCAAGCTATTTTCAAAGCATATTTATTAAGAGTTGCATTGAGAGTCCAATAACTTTTTATTTGGTTGTTACTCAGGGCCACAGGCTCCAGGAAGATTTTATAGATGGGCTCCATGAAGTCTGGGGGAACTTTGATTTGCAATTTAAAAAAATATATATCTGCAGGTATATGAATTTTTCTGGAGCAGGCCTATAGCTTTTAAATGATACTCAAAAGAGTCCAAAACATAAAGCCTTTTAGAAATGACAATTTTTAAATGAAATATTTAAAGCAGAAAATATATTTCTGTTATATCGATAACCATTTATAAGCTTAAGGCTATTGTATATCTCCAAAATGATTAAAATAAGTAACTGCCAAAAGGCACAATATTACATGTATGTATTTAGCACATATATTTTAAAAATCCTCTTAAATGTGTCGATTAATATTGATGATTTATAAATGAATTAATGTTAAAACTCTTACAATTCTATATAAGACATGAACTAATAATGCAAAGAAAGTAACACATGGTTATCAACAAAACAACATAGATTTTCCAGTATTTATTGTTTTTGATATTTTAAAAATAAAACATAGTTTTATTAAATATATTTACACTAAAAATAGCAAATAGAATATAGTTGTTCAATGATTTTTATGAACTATAGGGATAATACATTTATCTTAAATATCATGTACAGATTTTTTTAAACAAAAGCACAAATATTAGGTGTTATTTTTTCCATTATAGGGAACATACTTTGTTCTATCTTGCAAATATGTCAAGGGGAAAAATAAATGAAATAAAATGCTAAAATTTACCTTAGTATGCATCTTAACCTATAACAAGGATTATCTACAATTTTATTTGTAAATAAAAGTGTAAATTATTATTACTAATACATATTTTAAGAAGAAATAAATCCTAAGGAGTCTCCTTTCATTTATTCAAAAAGTATTTATTGAGCGCCTGCTGTGTACCAGAAATTCTGCCAGGTTTCTTTTGAATTTGCGGCAATTTATTAAATCCCATTTGGCATACACAACTTCTAATTTTATCCTTTCTTCCACCACAACAAACAAACAGTCACCTTAAAAATCTATTAGGATGGTTGCTAAGTGTGGCATGTGAAACATATCAAATCATGAATATGCTAATGATCCACTTAACAAAACACACACACCATAACCTAGGTAATCTATAAAAACTCATTACATAAATGAAGTGTGGAATTACCCTTTTTGGGGGCCAGTCATAGTATTTTAATGTGATACAAAAAAAAGCTAAAATAATGACTCATTTAAACTAACTTGATAATTCTGAATTTATTTATATGTTCATATGAATAAATACTCTCATATTTTCAAAAACTAAATGTTGGTAGTCGTGCTGTAAGAAATATTTAAATAGCAAAAGTGGCTATAGGAGAAATAATGACCTCTGCTTATGATACTTAAGTTATTACCTAAAACTTAAAGTATAATTTAAAAAAAAAAGAATACTCATTAATGTTAATTTCAAAAGCTATTTCTATTCAAAAATTTAAAACAGAAATGTGATACATTATTCAAATAACATCAAAAGTAATTATCACATTAACATGTCTTAAAATCTGATCGTATAAAAGATAACTAAACTGATCATATTTAATAAACACAAATTGCAGGTTTTTTCAGTATAGAAGAATTGATGCTTGGATCATTTTCAATCTATCTGAACTTATGTATAAATATATTCTATATCTAAGTGAATATGTATTATAATTTATTTATATCTGGGTGTATAAATGTATGAACATATACCATATACAACTACATCTCTAAGATTAAGCACTATATTTCTGGTGATCAGATAATTAAATTGAGGATAAACTAAATTAGTTGTATTGTTTATAAAAATATGCTGTTGGTTAGTCATAATTTTTTTCCTTCCGCTGCACTCTATTCTTCTCACTTAAAAATCACTTGCTTCTAAAATGAACAATAATACATATTTAGTTAATATGTATCAGAATATTAATATCCAATGTAATAGCAAAATACATCTTTGAAGTGAAATTAAGTGATTAACATTATTTGGATAATGTATTGTATCAATGTGTTTTGACAAAATATGTACTACTTGTAAATAAACATGTGGGCAAAATCTTTGTAAGGAATTACAGCTCGTGAAAAAATATTAAAGAATAAAGGAATGGATAGAACTGCTGGAAACCACTAAAATAGGAAACAATTTCAGGGAACTAATCAAAGGAGAAAATATTATTTGAAATCACTTCTTTTTTTATAGAAAAGCATTTGTTATCTTGGACTTTTAAACATTTAACTAAGATACCAACAAGCCACTTGCTCAGTTCTTGTTTATCTTCACATTTCACAACTTCAGTATGCAAAATATTTCTATTTATGGGTGGAACGTGAAAACATGCTCTGTTTTGTGTGCAGCATCAGAACCTCAAAGCAAGCTGATGGTATTTTCATTCAACTAGATTTTCCAAATGGACCTGAGTGAATTCCTTTCTTTATGAAAAACCACTGGCAAAAACAAAACTAAACTAGCAAATAGGGCAGAATGGGCTAAATGCCTGTGGTTAAAATAAATATAACTTTAAGACTAAAAGCAATTTTGGAACATGCATTCTACATTTATGATTAGTAATTTTTCACCTCTGCTCTTTCCATGAATATCCTTATAAAATGGGACCCTTTTCAAATGAAACATGCTGGGACTTTTAAATGGCATCAATGATTTTTTACTTGTTTGTTTTTAATTAGTATATAAATAAAATAATCCACAAACTGGGAGAGTTATTTTCTATGTAAATTTAATTGGATTTCCCACTTCTATTGTAGGGAATCAAAATATAAAACACATAGCTAAAGCAAATGCATCCCTACACAGCAGTGTAGAGGTAAATGTGTTTCTCTGTGGTAATAGCCAGGTGGTTGTATCCCAGCAGGTTTCATAAGGTGGTACTAAATAGTGTGGTGACTCATGATGGTATAGGGTTTGTGCTCAACCCAGGAATCTAAATTTTCTTAGCAAAATAAGTGAATCGATCCTCTAGTGAGCAAACTTAAACCAAGTCTGTATATTTATATTGACTATATTTGAGAGTCTAGCTTTACCTTTTTTCAATAGCATGCCAAAAGTAATGTATTGCAAACTTTTACTATTAAATGTCTTAAATACATTTGTAAATTGAGCACAAAAGAGTTTAACAGACCTGCATATATTTTCTCCACGTCACCTCCTTGTAACTGCTTCTCTGCAGTCTACAATACTCAGTTAAAGTGCAAATTGCTTGACATTTCGATGCTGAAGAGTGGACATAATGAGTACCTAGGGGTTGGGAGAGTGAGGGGGGAAGCCCAGCCTGTGTCCTTTAGCCTAAGGTTCCACATGTGTGAACAATTCATCACTTAGGAGAACGACCTCCTATTTACACAAGGGCTATAGCTGTTAACCAAACCACATGTTTTCACTCATCATTTTATCAATAAGATTAAGGTCAGGAAATCCTTATTAGAAGACCAGAGCAAAATTTCAAAAAGTTTTCACGAACAAATTCAACACAAAGTCTCAACACTGTACAAAACAATTTCTGAAACTTTATTGTGAATTTTAAGTTACACTTAGTAAATAATGTTATCCTTAATATAATTAATTAAAAATAAATTGGAAAGAAATGCACATACTACTTTTTTAAAGCAAGAATAAGTACAGACTTTTGAAGCCACAATATATACAATTTTATGAGTGCAATAAGCTTTCAAATACATTAGGTATATATCCTTTTAAATAAATAGTAGAATACTTGATTTGACATATGTGATAGTCATACTGATTACACCAAAAATGTTTTACAAAATATAGCCAAAAATGGAACGTTATACATTTTGATATACAACTCTTTAAATACTTTATATATTCATTACTTAATTCAAATTATAGTGTACAAAAGTCCATTTTCATGAGGACAAGTTTTAATTGTGTGTTTACCACTGTTGAGCAAATATAGGTATTAAGATGCATCCCTGTACGTTACTAAATTCCCGTTCAACTTAAATCATTTATCACAGGGAGGAAAGAATTCTACCAATTTTTAACAGTAATAATTTTTATTGATAAATTATCCATATAACGTATTTCAACATTATTTTGGCTATTTTAAATTTTCTAAAATGTATCACCTAGTTATTGAGCCAATTTGTTTTTGTGTAATTAAAACTTAATTTGAAATCAAAATAGAAATATATTGCTACATTGAGCTTCTTATCTGCTCTGCAACATACATAATTTAAATACCTTTAATTATCAATTTTCAATTGGGAAAATTTCCCCTATAATTCTTTAATAATAATGCTTTGTTTAGTGCCTTACTAAGTATCTCAAGAATTCATTTCACAAAGTACCAATTTAATATACTGTACTGTAAGTGTTACCTATAGTCTAATAGTATTATAAGAAAATGTAATTTCAAGGGTTTTACATTTATTATTATTCATACATTATAGTACAACAAGTGAGATAGTTTTCAGCCACATTTAATTATTTTTTGTACATAGTTACACATGGTGATTTATTTGGGGTATGTAAAAATGTGGCTATTTTTCAGAAATAAAATGGAATATAAATTATCAAGTTTTTTTTAAATTGAAACAATACTGTTATTTTCTACAGGATTCTTTAAAAAGTGAAAGCAAGGAAATACAAACACACATACCAACCTATCTTGGTGTGGTGAGGTGAGAAGGACCATTCAACCATCATCTCCTAAAAATTTCTTAGGCAATAATGATTGAAAAAATGTACTTTGCGCTTAAATAAAGAGCAATATGGTTATCTGGCTCTGTCTACAAAAACTACCTGGTAACATTAGAAGATGATTATAGAATTACATATTATTATTGTTATGTTTCACATCTGGACCACAAAAGCAATACGAGAAAACCTATTATAATGTGAACTGAAGTTGCATTTTTATATTTTTAATAGAACATTAGAATATTATCACATCTAAGAGCACATCTAATAACAATAAAGACAACTTAAATTCTCCTAAACCTCCCCAGTACCAATTGCCCACTGTTTTAATGGAGCAGCACCACATGTCAAGCACCCAGTCAATCTCTATAACTCACCAAGTTGCCTTATTGGTCAGAATGAAAAGCATATATACCTTCTGCAAGAAGTCAGGTGGCATGAGGGAGGCAGAGTAGAGGACGACACAAATGCAGACTTATCTATTTTTAGTGAGGGCCATAAAACTGTAAAACAGGGGCTTTGCATGGAGTAAGCATGGCACCTTATTTTTCAGTCAGAGAGAAATGCCATCAGAGCTATTCACATTCAATTTATGAGAGGAGGAAATGGACTGATGTATAAGTGATGGTGTTCATTTTGTCCATATTTGCATCAGGGTTGTATGTGTGTGTGCTGTGTGTATGTGAATATGTGAGTGTCTTGGTATATTTCCAAGGTAATAAAGAGATTAAATATAATTCAGGTAACACGTGACTGCCAAAGAGGATCTTATTTCTTGCCCTGCGAAATGAACAGGAGTTAATGAAGCAAATCTCTAGGTTGTTTTGATACAGGGTTTTAAGATCTTGATGGTAGCAAAGCAATAATTCCTTTAACTGTAAAGCATGTACACATTCACACTAAATAAGACATACCAGTCTTTTGACCATTCTCTCACAATGTTAGAAACTACATAATAAGAACTTCAAATATCCTTTAATTCTTTCTTAATTTTTGAAATTAGATAAATATAAACAAAGTTTCATAAGATGCAATTATTCTTAAATTGGCTAACAAATTTATTGAATGCTTAAAGACAATCATTTAATTTTATCTGCATCTTGAACTCCATCATTATGGTTAATAGACTTTGTAATTCTGTTTTAATGCCATCCTGTATATAAAAAAACTCATTTACAATCACCTTAAATACAGCATACTTGAGTTGGTAATATCTCTCTTTTCCAAATAATCATCTTAAATTTGGCATATTCTTGACTCTTTTGGCTTTAAAATCACTATTTCAAGAGGTAACAAAAAAAACCATGCTTTAAAAAATACTGTAATTTACTAGAATACCATTGCCTAAGTAAGCTGGGTCTGTAAAGGTGGTACCAAATAAGTCATTTTAATATTGCTGTAGTTTACTTTTGCTAATTCTTGCATAGCTTTTAAACACATTTTGTGGTTAAACGATAAAATGCATGCAATTAAAGAAAAGAAGTCTACCTCTTCCACTGAATAGATATGAGAAAATCACATTGTAAAAATCTAAAGATTAACACTCCTATCATAAATTATGTATAAATATGTGTAAGACCTTACCAAATTAAAGTCTAAGAACAGAAATTTTATTAAAGCACCTCTATGGAAATAATCAATTTGAAATAATGACAGTCAAGTTGTCAGATAACTTGGAAAAAAAACCCCACAGTCTTAGTAGTAGAAAATATTGCCATAAATATGATATGATAGGTAAACTTTGTAGAAGAGAAAAAATTAAATAGTAGGCATTAGGGCAGCTCAATATATTGGGGTTAAAAAATCTTATTAAAACTTCAAAAAGGCATGGAAAAAATATTTTCCCCTCAGAGACATTTCATAAAGCAAAATGAGTATGATTACATATAAGGTTGGTTATGTATATTTATTTTTGCATCTAATCTGTTTTTCTTATTGTGGATATGCACTAAGCACAATTTTTCTCTAAACAGTTTTAAGAGATAAAATTGGCCACAATTTTTGGATAAAATCATACACTGCACACAGTACTGGCTTACTCAGTTGAATAACTCCTCCTTATTTGTGAAAAATGATGTATGTATTTGATGAGAAAAATTATTATGCCAGCTTTAGTTAGATAGTTGTTTTCCACTTCTCTTTTCATTCATTTTCTTGAAATTCTAAAGGTGCAAAGGCTAGGAGCTGATGCCCATTTGCCTTGTCTACTACATCACCGCAGAAAAATCATTACGGAATTTTCACTTCACTTGCGTAACGTTGTCCAGTTCCATTAATCCTCTCATGTCATTCCTCAACTGCCTAGAATTGATGTATATTAATCCATAATTGTGGAGGTAGAAAACAAAGTGCATGCTGAAAAGCTTCTGCTTTCCTCAAGGCAGAAATTTCCAACGCTCAGACTATTTAATTTGGCTCTTGTAATGTCCATTTGGATCCAGTCTGCCTGCCTGTCACACTCATAACCAATAGGCATAATGTCACTACAAATTATCACCAACATCCAGAATGTCAGTGCAAAATTAATTTTCTTTTTCACAAAACCTTGAGTGTTAGTCCCTGGATAAAGGAAAACGCCAGCTATATTTTAAGTCATCTAGAAAGCTAATTCAACACATCATGTTAGGCCACTGTATTCATGTCTGTATGACACAGTTTGGTTTTCAAATCCCAACTGGGAATTCTATCAGAAGACTGTAAACCTATAGTGAAACCAAAACAATTTGGCACTCTTCCATGAAAATCTACTAAAAAGAGATTAGTTAAAGTGTTGGCTTTTATGTTTGGTCTAATTAAATATGAGTTCCATTGAAAAGAGTATCTATTTTTAAAAAAATGCTTCTCTAAACATGACTCTTTAAACAAATGTACAGATAAAAACTTCCTCATATCCTCACCACAAATTGATGCCTATCTTTGCATATGCCACTGAGCTAAAAGTAAACCTGCCTGCATGTCTTTGAATTCACGTCTAACAATTATGCGTTTCCAATATATTATCTTAATATTTTAACAAAGGAAACCCTGCTGTTCTAGTTTATTGACAAATTAACAGGTGAATTTAACTTTCTCACATCAATGATCTATCTAAAATATTCCCTTTCTGATTTCTTATTGTCTGGTGAACAACATAAACTCCACCTTCAGTCAACATGTTGAATACTGCTTTTTAATTAGAGTAATTGAAATATTTCTGCTTACAAGCTTTGGAAAACAACTGAGTTCTCGCAATAAAAATGCAAGGTTCAGAATTCTAAGTGTTTGTAATTGAAAGTCAGTCTGCTTGTCTCATATCAAGAAACTCTTTTTGAACACACAAATCTTTTTTATTTTCTAGGAATATTACGGAATGTGTGTTCTAAACAAGAACTGTACTCATGAAAGTGATTCCATCATCCATATGCACTGCACACAGTGGACAAAAAGGGTAGCATATCATTCCGAGAATCAATTTCCTTTGCCAAACACAATATGGAAAGCTGTGCATCCATAACTCTCTATTTCATTTTAACCTTTAAATGGACCTCCAATTACAA
Source organism: Pongo abelii (assembly GCF_028885655.2). Lineage (NCBI taxonomy): Eukaryota > Metazoa > Chordata > Mammalia > Primates > Hominidae > Pongo > Pongo abelii. The sequence goes on from NC_071999.2 coordinate 72,737,923, forward strand.
CTGTAAAATTCTCACCTAGATATTTTATCAATATATATCCATCATAATAATCCATGATAAACAAATTTAATTTTACTATATAGCTGAAACGGCTCTCTCCGGTTCTCAGGTTTAAGGGGAATCTTGAGAATTCAACATGCGGTTGATGAATTTTATTTTTATTTATTTATTTATTTATTTTAGACAGGGTCTTGCTCTAGAACCAAGGCGTCACCACGCCTGGATATTTTTTGTATTTTTTGTAGAGATGGGGTCTCGCTATGTTGTCTAGGCAGCTCTCAAACTCCTAAATTCAAGTGATCCATCCGCCTCGGCCTCACAAAGTGCTGGGATTAAAGGTGTAAGCCACCACACTGATATTTACAAAATATTGTTAAAGTTTTTGTTTGTTTGTTTGTTATTTTGTTTGTTTTGAGACAGAGTCTCACTCTGTTGCCCAGGCTGGAGTGCAGTGGCATGATCTTGGCTCACTGCAAGCTCCGCCTCCTGGGTTCAAGCGATTCTTCTGCCTCAGCCTCCCGAGTAGCTGGGACTACAGGCGCACACCACCACGCCCAACTAATTTTTGTATTTTTAATAGAGACAGGGTTTCACCATATTAGCCAGGGTGGTCTCGAACTCCCGACCTCATGATCTGCCTGCCTCCCGAAGTGCTGGGATTACAGGCGTGAGCCACCACGCCCGGATGATATTGTTAAAGTCTTAAACAAGGAAGACATTAAGCAGCCCGTAATACGGTATATTTGTAAAACTGTAGAAAATAACTGAATAATTTTGTAGCTGTGGGTGATGAAAGTGGAAAACCTACTCTAGGAAAAGGCTAAAATTGTATAAATAGTATTAAAATAACTTATTATATGCATGTTTCTAAATAGATATGAAGATATGTTCTCCCAGTGCATTACAGATAAGTTGGGGGAGGGCCTATACTGATCTTAGCTGGCAAATTTGTGCAGAGATGCCTGGTGGTTGCTTCTGAAGCATTCAGGCACAGGGGCTGGAATAAAGATTTAAAAAGAAAAAAGAAAGGAAAGCATCATTCCAGTCAAGTAGTCTAGAACTGAGATATACTTGTTATCATTAGAGTTTGACTTTCCCCTCTTCTAGATCTTTTCTTATCTGATATGCGGCATTGTATAAAATAAGAATAATCACAAAACTCTGCTTTGAGATGAGCAAATTTATTTAAATTAATGACTAAAATTCACGTTTGTGAAAAATATCTAGAATCCTACTGCCTGAAAGATACAAATGCTAATTTCTACTTTTCACATATACTGTCTGTGAATGTTCATTGTAAACTGTAAAGTATCTCCCCATGTCTCGGGAATAGTTCTGTCATAATGCTATGTGCTCAGTGGCAAAATTTGTATAATAATGAAGCAAAAAAAAAAAAAGGTTAAATTAGACTTCGGTGATTTTTTTTTAACCTTTAAACAAATTTCTTTTTGGCAAAATTGACTTTTGCTGATTAACTACAAGTTTATGTTTTGTATAAAAGTTCTATGATAGAGACAGTATTAATTAGCAGCTAAGAGAGCGCAGTGTCTAAGACTGCTAGGGTTGGAACCGTAAACTATTCTCCCCTAACTAGAACTGTGACCTGAAGCAAATCATTCAACTTCTCCTCAGCTGTAAAATACGGACAATAATAACAGTATCCGCCTCAGAAAGTAGTTGGTTCTATTTGAGTTAATACATGTAAAGTGCTGAGAGGAACTTTGGGCACAAGGAGTACTCAATAAATATCAGTTATTATCATTATCTGGTGTTTGACATCTACTTTCAAGGCATTGCAAACTGAGTTTCTGGAAATCAAAAGATAATGGTACCAAGGTGAACGCTGTGATTTTCTCTTTACAAAGCCTCAAACATCTTCCACTTTTCCTGAGAAATTAGCTATTTAGCTGAAATGAACTGTGGATTATTTTGGCCAGTTAGTTTTACATACGTTTAAAAGCATGTTCACATTTTTAGTAATAAAGCTATGACTAATCATGTCAATGCAATCAACAATTAGTTTCAATGCCAATAGCAAACCATTGAGATTAATGAACTGATACTTTTTATTAGTAGTATCAGTTCATCAGAATGAATTAATAAATTCATTTATTAATAAATTAATAAATTAATAAATTAATTCATTCATCAGAATGAATTAATACTTTTTATTATTAGCTTTTTCCCTATACAGACTACTCTAACACTACAAAGGTTATGTAACATTGCTTTTGTTCAAATTCCTAATGAATTTATTCTTTTTTGAGGCAAAATATTGGAAACTACAGTCTCTACCAGTTTATTAATCTACAAGCATCCAATTCCAAATCAGATTCCAGTGACACCATCTCTTTGTACTTTTACAATAGAGAACTGATTCGATTAATCAAATAGCTGTAATTCACACTGTATTGTCCCTGGAATGCTCATCTGACAATGCTCTATGAACTCACAGAATTTTCTTTATCTGTCCGTCTTCTAACCTTGCCAGATACTGCTAACATTTCATTAATCAATTAATGCCCTAAATAGCTAATGTGTGTCTTATGCAAAAATCCTTGTGTGTTCATTTGACACAAACCATTTTTTTATTTTACTTTCATATTCCTTAAAATTTCCTGTCAGAGGCATTATCAACATCAAAAAATTCGTGGGCTTTATTTTTAGTAGCCTCCAAATGACCATATATTTGTTGGATGAATACTCAGAAAGCATATCATGTTCAGAGAGCCATATGGTTATTCCCCAATGACATATTAATGTCACTTGGTATTAATAATATTTATGTCACTTTTTTCCTATATGTGCAAAATCTCCATAATAAACAATTTTGACCAAAAATTAGATTCTTGCAATTTTTGATTAGGAAACAATTAGGCTGACATAGGCAGTGATTAAAACATTTGGCACTACAGAAAAGTATTTCTCATATTTTCTTTACTGCTATAAGCAAATTTACTACCGTCACTAGAAATAAGAAAGAATTGGCTGAAAAAAAAATGTAAGTACATTTGCTGTTGGTCATGTTTGAATATGACAGAAAAGCAGCAGGAGCTGTCAATACAGAAGGCTTTAAAAGCACGTACATCTTTTTGATACGAGTAGTTGGAGGAATATCCATAGAAAAAAGCAAAGGGCTTGGGATACACAATCTGCATTTAGAACAGCACCATGTTTGCTGCCACTGTTTGTGATGTTGACATTGCCACATCTCTGATTTTATGTTGAAGTTGGTCATTACAGACAACAGAACACTGATGATTACTAAACAAACTTGATTTAAACGTTACTTTAGGTGAAACTTAAGATAGTGTAAGTATTATATATCTTTCCTACCTCTCAGTATTGGCTATAACATCTGCTCTTCTATTAGGGAAACACTGATATCTTCCCCTGAAAAACACTGGAGTATTGTTCTGAAAGCCAACACAATGTATTACAAGAGCAGAATTGACTGAATTCCCAGTACTTGAGTCCTGCAACTAAGCCATTACACAGAATGCCTCACCTTAGCACCACATACTTCAGATATGTCATTGGCACACTTGGAGGACCATAACATAAGAAGAACAATTCCTTAACAATGTATATTCTTTCTGTGATTTGTTTACCACATTTATATTTTAACCCCTCTTCAAATTGGAAGTGTTTAGAACATTTTAAGGAAGGCAATCAGGGTGTGAGTAATAAAGAGACTGCTTAATATGATTAAAAAGTGTCTTGCATCCAAAATGTGGCATTTCTGGAACTATTTAATACATCTCCTCCATCGATGTCAACTTTCCAAACTTGCAAAGCGACTCCTAAACCGATCCACCTACAATGTAAAACAGTCTCTTTATCATATCTCTATCAAAAACACCAAAAGAATTTGGTCTTCCTAAACTTGTTAGAAGATGAAAGGGTACAATGCAGTAAGTAGTAATGAATGCAAGCAAATTGAGTTATTAGACGAGTTAAGTATTCCTAAGCTGCTGTTCAAGATTCAGAACCATCCTGTGGGCTCTTATTTCTGCAGTGTTCTGAAGAAAATGTGTTAGACTCATTGATGGCAAAACCATTTTACGTCCATGTAACCAAATAACACTGTTTTTTTTTTTAACATTAATGTGGTATATTTGGGTGCTATTTCATCTAATTTGCAGTTTGGTTTTTCTAATCCCAAAGCTGATTTTCCTTCAGCATGAGATTGACAATTTCTTCAATTTAACATCATTTTTACTTTGAATGAAGAAACTGCCTATAAAATCAGTGGGCACCGTTTGATTAAATTAGCTTTTCGAAGACTTGTCCTGATAACTAACATTATCAGTCAAAATTACCACTGTTTGATATTTTTATTATATTTGCACATTATTGCAAAACTATGTGTAATTCTCCAACATTAACAAAAGTTGAAATATGCTAAAGTCACCTTAATGTGTTACTATAGACAATAAAATCAAACATTATAAGAGTAATATTACTGATAAAAATATGGCAGCTACATAATGATTTTAAGTTCATGGTTTTCCAGTCAAACAATAAATGCCAACAATCTGCTCGAGGTTTTGTAGTTCTGTTTTTTGATTTCTAATTCAAGAGAAAAAAGTTAATTTTCTAGTTCAGAAGGGGAAAATTAATCACATAGCAACCTCAAAAAAGATAGAGGCAATACTGTGTTATCAACACTAATGCAAGAGTGATAACATAGATCATATAAACAATGGGAATATTGCAAATCATTCATTGTCAGGAGAGACTGAACCATGTGATTTATTTTGTAATTGTTTTTCTTGAGCCAGTGTTAACACTGATGTGCGCTATTTGAACATTTATCAACTGATACTAGAAAGAAGTAGGCCAGATGGATGTTGGGTGGCAAGAGAAAACCTGCCAAGGAGTAACGTTTCCCTAAGTAATTAACAAAGCTGTAGTTCAATTTTTAATAACAGAAATAAAAAAATGGTTGAGTCCAATTATCTAATTTTCAGAGGAGAAAACTGAATTCTCAAGATGCTAAGTGTAATTCTAGCAAAGTATAAATGGTTTTGAATAGACATTATTGTAGCCCGAAAGAGAGAAAATAACGTATTCTACACTTTTTAAAATGGGAGAATTTAAGTACTGATTTTAATAACCACTACTGTTTTATTTTATGTGGTAATACATTGCACAGTCACTTATAAAAATCAGAATAAGCAAGGAATTGAAACTATGTAAAAACACCAAGTTAATTGTCACTGTGAAAAGTGGTGAGAATGCCACATTTTTGATTTTATGTAGAAATTGGTTACTACAGGCAGAGCAACTATCATGTGACTTCTATACCAACCTTTATTTAAATGTCTGTATCTTCCTAATCTTAATATATCCTGTTGCTTGGTTCTAAATTAGTTTACCAAACTGTTCATATTTTCACAGTATTAAGAAGTGATTTATGTATAGTTTTTTGGTTGGTCATATCAACCCAATAATAATTTCTAAAATAATTTTAACCAATAATATTTAATTAACAAGTGTTAATACACATTTGATTCCTGAGGTCTACATATTTTAGCAGGTTTCAATTTTGTAGTTCATTTAAATTATAGTAATTACTTGGTGATAGTTGCCTAAGCCTAAGCATCCACAGAACAGTTGGAAAGATCCTTTTAGAGTTAGGCACCAGCTTGATGGTTATCACAGAAGTCTAATTGCAATTAAAATAGTATGTTTTCTGGCAATAAAGATTTATCTCCTAAAATATGTTTGTACAAGAATGTGCAGGTGAGGCATTATATGCATTATTTTTTAAAATACAAATTTTTGGCTTAAATATAATTTTGAAATTTGGGGATGACCTTCCTATATAAACATTTATCCATATGTAAGTTAGTGTTTTAGAAATAATTGAGTTAAAAAAACATAGTCTGTCTTGCCTGTAATGTAAAGCCCAATTATGACATTTTCTTCTATGATGAAAGAAAACCAAATTTTCAGGATATGTATGTTTCTCAACTTAGGAAAACATATATATATAAAATAAAGGTCTCTTGTTTTCAACATTTATATCATTGCATTGGTTCCTTGAAGTACTGTGATAAATATTCATAAGAAAATGGACTTGCTAAAATCAGAACCATCTGGAGGCAAAAGCCAATTAAACCAAACATTTACTCCAGCCAGAGTTTAATATCTATGTTCCATATCTATGTTAAATATGTCCTTTCAACGGACGAAGGCTAAAACATTTTTTCAAAATATCATGACTTGAAATAGCCCTTTCAAAATGGATGCCTCTACAAGTGAAATTCCATTTTTAGAGAACCACTGTCTACTTTAGCTTGGGTTATCATTCAACATTATTAATGTGTGCCATGTTTTTAAAGTAATTTTTAATATAGCAAATATGCTAATCTCATGTAGTAAAAAAATGAAGTTTTACTTGCTACTATATTTTTTTAACACCTTTGCCTGTAGAAGGAGTGTGATTTTAAGAATGAAAAAGTACATTTCCCTCCAAATTAACCAAAGGATAAATTTAAACCTGGCATTCTTATAATTAGAGTAATAGATCTTAGAATCTTATTACCCCATTGAAAGATCAAGTCTCCAGCAGTAGTTAAAAAAAACGTGAGAGAGACAGACTTTAAAAAATATATTTCAGGGAAATGATGACATCTATTTAAAATTGAGAGCGAACTCATATTTTTTTAATAAGAAAATTCCAAGAAAAAAAGTATTGTGCTTAAAATTTAATGGAATATTTTAAACCAAAGACAATTTTTTTATCTTAAAAAAAATTTCCCATTGTCTAATGCTGTTCCTGGATCATAGCAGTTATTTATTAGATGTGTGTTGAATAACAGAATTAATACAAAATTTTAAAAGCCTAGCTGTGTATCTGTCCGTGGATCATATGACAAGGTCTTTGGCAGCAGAAAATTTCACAGCTAAATGTCAGATACTTTTGAAAGCATGAACATTTAAAACTATAGAATATAATTCTGGAATAAGCATTGGTATCCATTAGGGAAAATAGAATATGGTTCAGTAGTCTAGTGATAAGTTTGGATATCATCTCATTGTTAGACTTACCTCCAAATAAGTGTTCAGCAGGCAAAAAAGTTCTTCAGGGAACCCATTCACATAAGGAAAGGTGTGAAAGGTACAGTCCAGGAAATATAAATGTCTTCATAGAATAAGTAATTGTTCATTATCTGAACTGCAATTTACATAGACTTTCTAGGACAGTTACCTCTCCGTTATAAAAGCTAATAGAAGGCCGGACGCGGTGGCTCACCCGTGTAATCCCAGCACTTTGGGAGGCTGAGGTGGGCAGATCACGAGGTCAGGAGATTGAGACCATCCTGGCTAACACGGTGAAACCCCATCTCTACTAAAAATATAAAAAATTAGCCGGGTGTGGTGGCGGGCGCCTGTAGTCCCAGCTACTTGGGAGGCTGAGGCAGGAGAATGGCTTGAACCCGGGAGGCGGAGCTTGCAGTGAGCCGAGATCGCGCCACTGCACTCCAGCCTGGATGACAGAGAGAGACTCCGTCACAGAAAAAAAAAGCTAATAGAGGAAATGACTGATATGAAAAACATAAAATGGTAGCTTTCTGAATATACATTTAGCAGTATATAATAAATATATAGCTTCATACAGTATACATGTATACATACTTGATACCATGAGAATGCTAAATATTTCAAATAAAACAACGAATCCAAATCCTTAAAGCCTGATTTTAACCATTTAAAATGTGTTTAACATTTTGCCTGATTAGGATCACGTCTGCCTATGTGGTGGGATTAAATAGAATTTACCAAACATGTACTATATGCCATGCTACAATCCTTGTAACAACCCTAAGAGGTCTGATATTCAAGATAATATCCACACTATGTCTCTGCCCTGTTCGGTATCCCAATGCTATAAAATGGATATCACATCTTAGCATAAAACAAGCAGAAACCTAAAGAAAATCACACCAGTTTTCCAGGTTTTATGTGTTTGATTAAGCTTTCTAAGCACAAAGAATGAGTATTTTTATTTTAAGTTTGTTTTGTTTTAAATTCTTTTCTTCTTATGAAACTGTCTTCTTATATAAAACTAGAGCTAAACTAAAAGACCAATCCAAAAACAATTGTATTGCACTGAGAGGGTGGTTAAGTTCAACAAGAAGTTATATATTTAATTTATTCAATCAAAATCACAATAAAGCCAATTGAAATTTGACTATATCTACTTCTTATTTAGTTGATGAAGTTAATTGAACTAGTAACAAATCTCCACCACATTCTGCTCCAAATACAAATCAGTAACTTTATCGTGATGGTTTCAGCTGTTCCAACAAAAGGAAATGATTTTGGCCCCAGGATATTATCAAAAGGTATTTTTGGGGTACTATCACAGTGTGTAATATTTTTATTTGTTGTGTTTCATTTATGTTATTATGTCACTCACATACTCAAACATTACAAACTTGTATATTCAGACATGAAAAACTTACTTATAAAATGTATATAGGTTAAATTAAGAAAAATAGTAAAAGCTGTTGGTGATTATGCTTCTACCATGAATTCGATGAATCTCACAAATATGATCCATATACTTTGAGGCATTTTAGCTAGTTTGATTACACCATGGATGCCATTACTTCAACAGGGATGCTTTCCAGTCTATGGAATAATTGGAAGCAAGAACCAGCAGGTTTCAAATGATTCCAGCTGTGTTAAGTACTGACTGTGAAACAGATTCTCTCTTATATGTGATTTTGTAATAGGAGTTATGTATACGGTGAAAATTCCCAGATGGGTGGAGCTTCTGGGTAATTAATCTATGGGGACGTAAATTCATTACAAACACTAAAAGGAACAGAATAATTTTAAAACATGACATGCAAATGAAACAGGTAAAATACTCAAAATGAAAGATGAAGCAATTATACAAATGTGAAACAATAGGGATTAAGATCAAAAACAACATCAAATATGCTATATTGAGATACTGTTATGAAGATCAACTTTTCAAAAGTCCTAAATAATCTGAAACCAGATAGTGTTTTAACACAAAAGCAGATTAACACAGGTGACTCGTGAAAAAGATAAGATAGAACTCAGATTCAAGAAAACAACCAAAAACAAAATCAAGAAAGCATTCACTAAATGAATGTGCAAACCTCTGTCAATGGCAAGCTGGTATTCTTGGACAGGAGGTAGAAAAACAGGTAACATTTTCTGAGTGTCTGACTATTGCGGGCCAGATATATATATATATTCACTTAATCTCAGGACAACTTTATGTGGATTTGGCATGATTACACCCATTTTGCAGACAAGGAAAGCAAGGACTAGTGCATTTAAATGATGTGCCCAATGTCACAGTCTTTATGTAGTAGTTCACCAAGTCAGTTTTTCTTACTCCAAATATCAAATTAGTTCTCTAGTCTCCATTTCTTCAGTCAGAAAAAGAATTAAATAGGCCAAATAATCCCAAAGGTGCATTGGAGACTTGAGAATGTGTAAGTATTCTATAAGTTCTATTAGACACCAAATTTATCTTTCTAAAATTAATATAGTTGCTAGACACTGCATTAATCACTATTCAGTTATTATTTTGCTTCTTTTTATAGAATTTATACTTGATTCTGGCATACTGTCTGGATGGCTCAAAAGTCTATTAAGAAAACTTTAATGTGATACTGTATTTTTCTTACAAACATGTATCTCTATCAAGCACCTATCAAAGTACATATATTGATCATTATGTTTAGAAGTAATAAATCAATAATCTAAGTATTGAAAGGTTTAAATAAAAGGTTGGGGTAAAGAGCCTTGGAAGTGAAGGAATTTGATCCTGTTTGTTTAGCTCACCTCTTGCCTTCTCATTATTTCCTAATATGAAAAACCATGATATGATGGGCAGACATAATGATATGTCCAAAATTACTGAGAAAATGGGACCCACAGACGTCTCTAAGTGACGGAAGAATATATTTTGAACATAAATGATGTCTTTCTTGAATGATTGTTGTAAAGATTAAATCAGTGGAAAATCTTATATATATAAAATAAAATTTCAAGATCACTGATCTTCAGGTTACATCAAAATTTACTGAATGCCTACTAAGTTCACTCTTTTCAGCACTGTTGTGGGTTCAGTGTTAGAAATACAAAGGTAAGTAAGACACAGTCTCTTACTTTGAGGAACTTTCTTATATTCTCTAAGATTATTATGCTTTAAGTAATGGCATACTAGTATTTGGTTTTACTGAGTTGCCATTTGAGACCAAAAGATCATCAGGAACCAGGGCCATGTTAGGAACAATCCTGAAATACGCCTGGGTTCACACAGTATCAGCTGGAGAGGATGCACAGTCCCTGTAAATAACAGATGGTCCTGCAGGAATAGTTTAAACCCTGAGGAGTGTTGCTCCCAGTATCATACAGAAGTCAATAACTCTTAGCTAAAGCAGAATTTAATTGTCTAAAACAGAGACTTTAGGTGTCAAGAAGCTTTCACTTAATTATTATCATGCTTAAAAATCAATCAATGAATTCAACATATTTTGCTACCACTGCATGGCAGAAAATCTTGCCATTTAAGACCAAGAATGAAAATGAGTTTAGGTCATACTAAAATATCCTAAAAATTGTGTCAATTTTTACTATGGTGTAATGCAATTTTGATACCTATTTAAGTTTTGAGGCAAAAAATGATGATTTTGTATAAATTCTACCATCTCTTTTATGTTGGAAATTTGAATGGGTTGAGAATGCATTGAAATATTATTACTTCATATAGCTAAGTCTAACATTATTCCTTAACTTGGAAAAAGGCATCAGTAAGAAAAACTCCATACAAAAAATAGCAAAGGAAAATATATTATCTGAGACCATAAGTCAGAATAAATATGAATTTACTATTTCTAGCAAGAAAGGACACATTATAGATTTTATTTCACACTTTATGGTTGTCTTAAGCAACATATATATATATATATGGATATATATATATGGAGAAGATTATGCAGAAATAATTTTACATCACTTTAAAATCCATCAAGAAACTAAGAAATCAGATGTATCAACAACACACACGAATATAGTCCACTTAGTGAATGACAAGAAATGGAGCAAAGAAAAGTAGCCAGTCCAGGTGTGTTCCCAGCTGACACACAGAAGGAAGGCTATTGTGATTCTAGACATCCAATGTGAAAATCGGTTCAATGACATGAATATATGACACAGGAGGGCATCAACGCACAACTCAGAACCCACTCCATTTTGTCTCCATTTGTCATTTGCACCTTCTACAAAAAGTTTCCTGCCGAATCCTATGTAGCTGTGTATTTGAAAGTCCTCAGCATGCAGCTGCTATCACACAGAGGCACAGATTGGTTGCATCCACCAAATCCAAAAAACCACCAGTATTTTTCTTTCCAGAAAATGTCTACTATAGAACTACTACTGTCAGCAGAAGACATTCTCCTTCTATAAAAGATACAGCTTCATTTCATAAGTCCATCTGTGTTTCCATTCTTTTCTTTATTGAGGTTTGTTTAATGAGGAAAAAAAAAAACCTAATTCACTGAATTGCAGTTGCTATTGTCTTGCACAAAAACTGTTTTCTTTTCCCAATCAATCATCTATTATGACTCTCACAGGCCCCTGTGCCTACTGTGGGCTGCATATGGATTACACACTTTTTCTAATAGGTGAAAATATAGGATTTATAAAATCATTTTAAAATATGCATGGCTATTTGCTCCAATTTATATCTAACAGGGCTAGTCAAAGACATTAAGCATAAAGAACTGCAAGGGATTTTACTGAACATTGTCATGAAGGTAAATATATTGAAATCCATGTATGTCTAGAACAAAATGCTGTGCTACAAATACACACCATATTTACAAATGCAGCAAAGATGAATTCTAAAAATACAGTTTGAGAAATGATTCAATAGCAATTCCTATGAGGATGGAAGCATTCACTTGGTACCCAGGCCTCTTCATTATGGTAATGCTATATAGTCTTATAGACACCTGGGGTGTTAATCTGATTTATGTTCAGAAGAGAGTCTGCACACACAATTGAGAGTTTCTTCTTAGGAGAAATGAAGGCCAGATCATGGGCATCAGAGATACCACAAGGAAGTACAAGCAAGCCTGCATCATCTATCTTGAATAATTAGAATCATCAAACAGCAAATCAGTCCATTGTAAAGCATGTATTTGAGATTTTTATTCTTTCAGTCACATCCAGTGCTTCTGCATTTGGAAAAAATAGGCAAGACTAATTCCCTAGGCTATAAATCACTCTAATGTGGAGGGAAATGTGTTAGCTAGTTGTATTACAAAGCCTTTACTTCATATTTAATAGACACCTGCAATACCAGCATTATACAAAGCTCTCTACTTTGCAAATCTTTAAAACCCCACTTAATTTTCAGCACTGATTTCCTGCAATCTAAGAGCTTATGAAGGGTTCACTGTGTTCATACAGATCTATGCAAAATGTGCCAGAGCTTCCCTGTCTGTGATGGCATTCATTTGGAGGTGAATCCCAAATTTCTATCACTGGCATGCTTATTTCCGACTAAAATAAATATTCTCAGAATGAAAGCTGAAGATTAAGAGGACAAAAAAGGAGGCAAAGTAACTAGCACTGGGAGAGATATATGCAAATATCAGCTCAATGACAATTCTTCATACCGTTTACAATAGAAGCTTAAAGATCCAAATACTCTGCAATCCATTAGCTCCTCAATATCCTGAAAGGGATTAAAGGGTTTCTTAATCAACTGCTAACAGGCTGAAAAAGGCCCAGAGAGTGGATATTAACAAAGCAGTGTAATACTCAAATGCAGAGATGGTTGGCTAGAGAGACAAACTATAGAAGAATGTTAAAATACAAGATATTACACAAACATGATAAAATTGACCACATTTCCATTCTTTCCTACAGCCCACACAATTAAAAATCCACATAAATTACTAAGTGGTGAAGCTGTACGTAGTAGACTCCTTTCAAGAACAGATAAGTTCATTTCATATATTTTCTCAAGGATCCGGAATAATTAGTATAAAATGATAGAAAGAATCAATCAAATATTCCTCAAAGACCTTGACTGTGCTTCTATCTTTGCCATTCTTAGCTGTACAGGTGGTCTCAAGTCCATCATTTTAAATGTGATATGTGCTTATGGCACTCTAATCAATCAAACTGTAAAAGATCAAGGGAAAATATTTTCATATGCCATTTGAATAATGAATAAATATGTAAAAACAGATCCCTAATGAATGACTTTGAGTTCTGCATTTCTTATATTTATATGCTATGCCTCAGAAAATTCTACTGATTCTGCCACTATTCTTGTCTATCAGAGACAAACTGTCTATAGGACAAAAATATGAATGAGAAAGATTAAATATGGGTTGTTTTTCCAGTTTATTTCTGTATCACTCTTTACTGTTAAAAAAGGACAGTTGTTTAACTTATTTAGGAATTTGAAAATTTAATGAGTCTTGGCTTACAGAAAAAAAGAATATAAATCAAAAGCAAAATGTCAATCATGGTAATAAATCTTTTTTGTTCTATGTTTCTGATGACTGACAGCCCAAAGGTTTGTATCAAACAAAGGCAAAAAGCATGTGTTCCTTTCTAAATGAAATGTTTGACAGATTTGACAGTTTTCTTAAATAACAACCAATGAAATCTTAAAAACAGAGTACATCTCCTTATGTACATGAGAGATCCTATTTTTACATTTGTCTTTACGTCTGTAGTATAATGTAGATTTAGGGGTCGCTGACTATGTCAAAGGCTATAAGACATTAGCATTATTACTTACGAAAGAGTCTGACTTCTATGCCTCCATGAAACTTTAGAATAAGCTTCTTCCTGACTTGCATTTCCAAATTTTCACTAATACCTGGCCTGTGATTAGAGTCATATTTTAACAAATCTGATATAATTTTTAGGGTCCTTATATGTAATAAATTGTGGAAAAAATATTAAATGTGAAGTTGGGTGTCAGAAAGGCCAAACCTTCAAAAATCTGCATTAACTAATTTGTACTTTCCAACTCAGTGAAATATATGATATTAAATGATTTACTAATATTAAGAGAGTAATTTCTAGTTATAATAAAGAATTACCTTCAAGAAAACATCAAACTAAATTCAAAGAAAGCCTGCACCAAGGATTTTAAGTCAAAGTAGTAAACAATCCACTGGATTTCCAGTTTCATTACGTTTTTAACTATATACAAGCTAAGAGTTCACCTTTAACAAAGTCAAACTGAGAAGTATTGTAGAAGAGCAATACAGACATCTGACTTGGCCCTGAAACCCTGTAAACACCCAGACTGGTATAGTGGGACCAAGGCTACAACTGTAATGTTCAGCATTTGGTGGATTTCTGAATTCTCCCAACCAAAAAAAAATTAGAAATAAAAACAATCTAAATAAGACAACAAAAATTGTTGTGAAAATAAGATTACAAAAAACAAAATGATTTAAAGGTATCATTTTCATGCCTCAGTACTGTAGTGTAAAATTATGTAATATGAAAAAGGATGCGTTACAATGCCATATCTAATAATATAAGTATAATTTATAGATATTTTACATACATCAATATGAAAACGAAACCTTAAGGTTCAATATAAATCATAGTTAATTATGAGAAAATTTGATTTTAGATTTGAGGTTTTTCCTTAAATCTAAATTCCCTCTATTTTACTATTTCACATATTTTAATTTAATGTATGAAATCATAAGAAGATAAATGATAGCTTGCAATTATTTAAATAATAAGAATATGTTTACACCATAAGGATGTAACATGTTATTACAAGTACAATATTTTGAAAGTAATTTCAATGACACCAAAGCCTGCCCTGTCTCACCATAGGATGACTGGTCTGAAACTAAGGAGAACATTAATGTTCCTTGTTTCTATATCTAGAATTAATGGCAACAAAAACAAATAATAAGACAATAGAATATTGTCACCACATATACTATTTTCTCTATGTTAACAAATATTCAAGAATCAGCAGACATGTCTATGTTTAATACAATAGTAACTTTTCATTTTTATTCTGCTTAAGGTTATTAGCAATGGAAGGCCAAAATGCGTCTTGAATTTTATAGCTTAGGAAAATCAAGATGGAAAGAAAAATAGTCAAATATTTGTCTTACAAACCCAACTGGAAAGATAGCCAGTTTGAATGGGTTGCCTATCCTCATTTCAAAAACCCATGTTAATATCCAAGGGCTCTGGGTATCTTCTACCTCATAAGTACGAAAACTGACTTCATGACCATAGGGCACTTAGCCAAAGAGCCATAGAAATAAAAATCACAACTGATAACGTTTTAAAAATGATTTGCATTTGGGGGATCAATTGTCACCTGTGTTCAACTGTCACTATATATATCTATTCCAGAATTTAATAATTGAAAATATCTTAAAGATTTTGGCTAGCCTCACATTAGTTAACATTTGCTTCCTTCACTTTCAATTGCATTTTTTCCCTAGCTGTTCTAAATATCAATTCTATGACTGCCTTCCGCATTTTACATAACATAATAACATTTCAGTAGTGGTTGTAGTAGATTATTCAAAAATGAAAAGTAATCATAAATGTAATATAGTATCTCTAAATGGTTTGGAATAGAAGAAATTCCCTTTACACTGTAAAAATACATGTATACACTTAAGTACAGCATGCATACACATTTTCAGTGTATACATTCCTCAATATATAGAAAAATATATGTGAGCAAATACTCTAGATTGTGAAAAGTCAGGATGTTTAAAGCTCTAAAATGAGTATTTCCTTTAGAAAATTAAATGACAGTTTACCCAGAACCAAAGTCTAGTGCAACTCTTACAGACTGTTTTACTACTTGAAGAAGTTGTCAAATGTAAATGGGTGACTATTTCTTTTACTTTAACATTTTCATTTACCTTCCCTCTTCCCACCCCCAAAAAACCACACAGGGGCCAAGGAAATTAATTCCCCAAATGCTGTCAACTGGGTTGGGAAACAGCAATAAACAGCTTACTGTAAAGCCTCCAGCTACAATAAAACAACTGTCAATAAGTGGGCTGAGAGTTGGGCTGTGCAAAAACAGGTTCTCTGGATATGATAATATGAGAGGGAAAGAGGCTGACGCTTCCTGTTTCAATATGCTAAGGTAGTGGTTCTCAAAGTGTGGGCCCTGGACTAGCAGCATCAGTATCACCTAGGAACTTGTTAGCAATGGATATTTTCAGTCCTGACCTCAGTGGTACGAAATCAGAGCCTCTGGGGTAGAACCCAACCATCTATGTTTTAAGTAGTGCTCCAAATGATTCCCAGACATTCCACAGGGAGAATCAGTATCATATTTTAAAACAATATCTGTCAACAAAACCGTTTTTCTTTTAGGCAAATATACCAATGAATCTTATCATTTAAAGCCTTGTTGGAACGGACAATGTTGTCGTTTTCATCCTCTTAACCTTTTGCCTGTGAACTCTGTTGTTTTTTTTTATAAATAAATACCAAGACATGATCTTTTGCCAAAAAAAAAAAAAAGGTAAATTCTTAACCTATAAAGGCTAACGGCACTTCCAAAAATTTGTAAGAAATAATCTGTGAAAAATTTAGTGACACATGAAAGCTTTACAAAATAGAGTGAATGAGGAATATGATTTACAGTGTTTCCTACGTTCTTTGCAGGTTAACACAAGGGAAAACAGCAAGGGGAAAAATATCAGACAATATAGGAATTGATGTACCACAAACAAATTCATGATGAAAACATCAGACGTTATGTTTTCGTTATACACACAGTATAAATGAGTGAAATTTAAGTTTGGTAACCTTTTAACCAAGAATCTTGCATTTTACCCACATATCAATTAATAGCATAAAATGAAAAGATGGTGTGAGCAATAGTCCTCACACAACTAAAATCTTCACAGATTGTATTTTTTTAAATAAATTCCTTTGAAAGTTTTTGTAGTGAGAAACGTTACTCTTTCAAAATTGTGTAGCTTCAGGAGCACATTTTATATAAAAGCCACTAGTTAAAAAAGTTTTTACTTTTTAGCTTAACTAGAACATCTGCAGATAGCCATCATACAGTTCAGTGAAAACAAATTTTTAAAGGGTAGTATATATTTGATGTTATTCATTCATAGGAAATATGCTTCTTTTATCCAAAAAAAATGTACATATTACTTTGTACATCACTATCACTTCTCCACCGGCTTCTATCTCTTTTCTCCAACATCACACTATTTCTTTTTCAGCATGAAAACTTTTAAAAGGTGTAAGCAAAGCCATTTTAATAGCTCTTTATCATAACAGTGAATTACCTAGTTCCATATGAACATTGGAATACCCATAGGAGAACTGCAAAGTGACACATGGTCACAAGGAATTTCTAAAATGCACTTTAGTTCCAGTTAGAGAATTACTCAGTATCCTATTTGAAAGATTACATCATACAAACAAAGACTTTTATGACTGACTAAGCCTCAACAAAAGATCTTTTGCATACTTTGCTGAAATGCACTTAACATTTATGTCACTACACTATATATAGGTTCAACTTTTGGGGAGGTCAGAAAAAGTGGTTCTGTACATCAATGCTACTATCACCACGCATAGACAGAAAAAAAGATGATGCCGGAAGTATATCAGTACATTTCTTTGGAAAGAAAATGTCAGATTTTAAATGAAAAATTTTAAGTCATATTAGTTTCTCAACATAATTATGCTTATCATAAAATACCATGTGTATTGTGAGTAACCTTCACAACAGAAGTCAATAATTTAAAAAATTTTCTTTCTGTTCATTAAAAGAGCAACTTTTTAATCAAACTCATTTAGTTTCATAAATTACTTTTCTTATCATAGTTAACTATTTAACTTTTAAAAACCTTTACTAAGCCTGAACATTTTTTAAATTTTAAAACATCAACCTCTTTTCAAATGCTAACAAAGTTAACACAAAAATTAAGTCGTTCCAACTTTGACTTGTATGTAATAATCTCATAGTCTCCTTTAAAATTCTATACTGATTAAAGTCCTTTCTTCCTGTGTATTTAAGCTCTAAATATTTATACTTTTAAAACACTCTACTGTTTAATATTTTACTTTAAGAATGGAGATTTTAGTTGTATGGTAATATGTATTATACTTGATGTTCTGGGATTATCTGTGTGACTCATTGTCAAAATTACTCTTAGAAATATTTTATTACCATGAAGCCTTAAGTCATTCCAGAGCAATAAATAATAGTTGGTAAGGGGGAAACTGTTTCAATAAAACATCCTACTTCACCCCACCCTCAGAAAATGAAAACCCTTGATTCTCCAAAGACTAATCAATGATAACTGTCGATACTGTTCTGCAAATTAATTTTGCTTTACTTGATTTTCTAAAATCTATGTGTTCCTTATTTATAAACAAGTACAGATGGGCCATCACCATAGGTGAACCCATATCGACAAAGACAGAACTAGCATTACAAAATCCTAGAAAGTTGGTGTGCTGAGAGCTAATCACAAAAGAGCAAGCGAATGAACTTAAATGCTAGTTGCTCCAGAGCAACTATCATTAAATAAAAGGTATCTTTGGCTGTACTACCAGCTTGATCCTTCCCTCCCCCTTCTCCTTGCTACTGCGGGATTGGCATCTGGCCAGCACAAGCGACATGATACCCTAGTGCCATCTACAGGCTATTATCGATATTCAAATTTTGTGGCAACAGACAAGCACCAGCGAAATAAATTAGACAGCGCTGCATTTAAATCTTTATTAACAAGGAATTATTAGACCTAAGAAAAACTAATTCTGGATTTGGTTGAAATATGAGTTTCTCAGCCTCTTAATCCCTCTTCATATGGCATATTTCACAGTTTAAAATGAGTTACGACAGATCACTTATGCATTACTAAGATGAGAGAATATTTACAATGGATTCATTCTTTTCTTTTTAAATCAGTTATATTAGGCAGCAAGCATTCTTTTTTTTTTTTTTTAAAGAGTATTTGGCCACTGTGGACACTAAAAATCTTTCTATTTAGTACCGAATCTAATATATTACAATAAAATAATTTGAAATCAAAGAGAAGACTTCCTATATGGCTTAGTTGCAATCTATCAACGATCATGTGCTTCACAGCTGATGTACATTTAATATTCTACTATCCTGTTTAGAGACTAAAAAAAAATTAACCCCTTTAGCAACCACAGCTCCAACATAATTGCAGTCACACCTTCAAAAGTCATTGAAAACTTGAGATTTGAAGGTGACTTTTTAGATCAAAAGGTAAG
This sequence comes from Pongo abelii, assembly GCF_028885655.2. Classification (NCBI taxonomy): domain Eukaryota; kingdom Metazoa; phylum Chordata; class Mammalia; order Primates; family Hominidae; genus Pongo; species Pongo abelii. The sequence continues at coordinate 72,757,234 of NC_071999.2, forward strand.
GTGAAAATCTTGAAGCAGTCAATTTGGAAACCCCCAGGAGTAGAATCTGGCATATCAGGACAGGTTTTTTTCTTCTTCAGCAAACATCATCTTGGGACATTTTGGAATAATTTTCTCTTTTCATCTTTTGCCATTTGAAGGAAACTGAGAGGTGAAAATATTCTCAGAACTCAGAAATTTCAAAGCTGTTCTAAAAATTCTTGACTGAGCCCCAGAGGAATAGAAAAGGGGTCAAGTTTTTTTTTACCTCTTTCTAACTAAGCTAAAGTTAGACCAAAACAATAGACATATTGGCACGTTAATACTGGTTGACTGGGCACTTGTATGCAGTACTTATAGACCAGTAAAAGTGCTCGTTTACCTGTCTGGTGTGTAAGGGGCCCTTTGTCTTGAAGCCTCCTTGGGAACTGCACTCTGAGGCACTGAAGTGATCTGAACTAGTGGAAGAGCGTTTAGAAAGGGTGTCACAACCCCCGACAAAGGTGTTGTCCAAAGGGAGTTCCTGAATCACATGGTGCTTTTTCACGGAAACTGGAGTGTCTGGTTTGAGATGAAAAGCAGGCTGTGGAGAAGCAGATTTGTAGTGCTTGGCCAGGTCAGGACTGTTAGGCTTGAACGTTGTTGGAGGTGCCGGGCCCCAGTCAAATCTTCCTATACTTTGCTCCTCCAGTTCAGCCGGCAGGCTTATTGTCCCATTGATAGGTTCATGAACTGCATCATCGGGTTTGGACTCTTCGATAGTAACAAAGTTCAAAAGAGAGCTTTTGGGAGACTTCCTTTTCTTTCTTTTCTTTTTCTTGTTTTGCTTGTTCTCCTGGTTTGGGGACATCCATTCGGCACCTTGCTTGCTCCTCTGAGCTGCTTTGAACCTTGATGCATGGCGACAGCGCACCAGAACGGTGACAAAGATCACAACGATGACCACCATGGCACCGGCAATGATGGCAATCATGATGGTTAGATAGTCCTCATTTTGATAGGGTTGGCTACTATCCCCTATGTTCCTGTCCAACGGGGTCTCCATAGTCCTGCGGATCAAGTCATAGATATAGGAGGCATTTCCAGCAGTGTCATTAACATAAAGGAATACAAGCACAAGCGTATGCAAAGACTTAGGGTACCCCAGGTCACTTATGTTGACCACCAAACGATGCAATCCCACATCAGTAGGTGCCGGTTTTTCTTCCAGAGTAATGTTACCTGTTACTGGATCAATTCGAAATAAGCCTTTATTGTTTCCACTCACTATAGTATACTTTAGTTCAGCGTTCATTCCAGTGTCAACATCCACTGCAAAAACTTCTGCTACCACGGAGCCAGGAATGGCTGAGAGGGGCACCAACTTAAAGGAAGTATTAGACGGTGGAGAAATGACAACTGGGCTGTTGTCATTGACATCCATGACGTTGATAGTGACTTTTGCAGTAGAGGAACGAGGTGGTTGTCCTCCATCAGTGGCTTTGACATCAAAAGTGTAGGAACTCTGCTGCTCTCTATCAAATGAGACATTTGACTTTATGACTCCAGAATAGGGATCCAACACAAAATTATCATTGTCATTTAGAATGGAAAGAGTCACGGCTTTATTCTCTCCAGCATCTGCATCTGTCACTGTGATTACCCCCACAGTACTATACTTTGGCAGATTCTCAGACACAAAAAATTGAAAATGATTATGAGTAAACTTGGGGCTATTGTCATTCTCATCCAGAACAGTAACTATCACAGCCGCTTGGCTTTGGAGGGGAGGGGTCCCATTGTCCCTGGCAGTTACTGTAAAAATGAATCTTTCTTGTTCTTCTCTGTCAAAGACTCTGGAGGCTGTCAAAACTCCTGTTTTTCGGTCCAGATCAAAGAAGGAGGCATTCGGTCCAAGCTGATAAACAATGTCTGCATTTTTCCCACTGTCTTCATCTGTGGCACTAATAGTTGTTAAGTATAACCCACGTCGGTTGTTTTCAGAAACTGACAGCTCAATTACAGGCTGGTTGAAAATTGGTGGGTTGTCATTTTCATCCTCAAGCTTAACCCTTACCAGGGCAGTCTGATTTAAACTGGGCTTCCCAGAATCAGAGGCAACAATTTTAAAGCTGAATTCTTTGGTGCCCTCATAGTCCAACAAAGAAGAGGTCTCTAACAAATATTGGTTGTCATATACTGCCTTCAAATGAAATGGGACCTCTCTTTCAATAAAACAGATCACTTTGCCATTCACATCTGTGTCCTTATCTGAAACTGTAATTAGGGCAATCTTTGTATTGACAGGATCTTTCTCAGATAAATACACAGTGCCATTGATGGGACTTATAATGTACCTGAGGTCTATATTAGGAGGGTTATCATTTACATCGGTGACATTGATGGTAACCGTTGCTCGAGCAGGAGTGGAGCTGCCGTCACTAGCCAGCACTGTCACTTTGTGAATGGCTGTCTCCTCTCTATCTAAGGACCTCTGAACTGTAATCAGCCCAGTAGTATTATTTAAAGCAAAGAGTCTTTTGGTTGCAGGGGCGACCTGGGCACCAAAAATGTACCGGATTTCAGCATTACTGCCTATATCTGCATCAGTGGCATGGAGCTGAATTACAGAGGTACCTACGGGAGCATTCTCTGGAATATGCACCTCCACTTGACCCTCTTTAAACACCGGCCTGTTGTCATTTACATCACTTACTGTGACCTGCAGTATGGCCGTACTGGATTTCTGTGGAGTGCCTCCATCCTCTACTTTGATTTTCATCACATAGGTATCTTTCTGTTCTCTATCCAAGTTTTGCTGAACAATCAATTGTGGCCACTTCTCTCCCTCCGGAGTTTCCACGATATCTAGTCCAAAAACACTCTGCCCATTTAACAATTCATAATGCTGTACACCATTGAAGCCTGTGTCAGGATCTGTTGCTGATGGAATTGGAAAGCGGCTGTTGATCAAAGTGTTTTCTGGAATGGAAATATTGATGACAGGAGATGGAAACATGGGGGCATTATCATTGGTATCCTTGACAATTATTTTTATTTTGATCAGCCTGAAGAAATCATTGGGGAGGATCACCACCTCAAGTTCAAAGAAACACTCATTCTCCTCAGCATATGAGGCGCCAGCACAGAGTTTTTCTCTGTCTATTCTGTTGGAGGTTGTGAAAATTTCCCCAGTGCTGCTGGATACTTTCACCAAAGGGGCATCCCCAGCTTTAGAAACCAGTCTGTAGACAAGGCTGGCGCTGGTCCCTGTGGCAGCATTGATGTGAGAAATGTTCAGATCCTTTGGTATGTTTCCTATGGGCACATTTTCAGGCAATTCCTCTCTAATAGTGTAAATAAGTTCTTGAGCTATTGCGGAATCCAGCCTTAAACAGGCAATCAGAGCAGCCAACAGGTAAAAATCCCTCAGGTCCATGATAATGTATTTATTTTCTTTTCCTGGATTTTAGGGTTTAAAGGTTTCCACTGAGGAATGATGCACAAATTGCAAGAGGAAGCGTGCATGGACTGGAGGATGCATTATATCTCATCACTTATTTGGAGACAGCCACTGTCAACACAATCGTATAGACAATATTATTCTTCAGTAAATAAAAACACACCGTCACAAAATATCACCGCACATTTTCCCCTGAACATTAGTAAACATGGCAGTTTGCTCTGCCACTGTTTGCAAGTTTACTCTGTGGAGAAAAACACTAAATATCTCGTGCTTGTTGCATTTGCCGGGAGAAAATTAAATTTTCTACTTTTGAATTAAGGACAGCTGCTATTTTTACCTATATTCAGGCACGTTGTTTTTCAGAATACTGTTTAATTCAAAACATGCATTCTTGTTCTCCTCTTCCCCTCCCCCTGTCTCACCCTCCTCCTAGCCTCTAACCTACCTCCCTCAGTCTTTTTAGGTGCAAGCGAAAAACACTAAGTATTTAGCTATGGTTCCTGCTAATTGCTTTGTCACATGTCAAATGTGTTTTCTTCTCTGCCCCACTGAGTCACCTATTTTTTCTAAAAGGGCTATCTTTTTCTTTCCTCCCAGTTCTTCAACTGCCTTCTAATACAGTCTTACTGGGAAACGAGCATCCGGACATGCTGCTGCAGCATCAGAAGCAGTAGTCAACGGCCACTACACATCCTCATTGCCTAAAAGCACAACACCAAGACTTCAGATTTCTTGCCCACAGCTTGCTCTCCTTTCTCCATATTGACAAATTATCCTCATTAGGATTCGTAAACACATTAAAACTTTTAAAAATGTATAATAATATAGGATTCCTTTTCCTAGAGGTGGAAGAGAGTGCCGAGATATAAGTGAAACGCAGCTAACATTCCCATGTAACATCACAATATTTTCTACTGAACATAAAAGAAAAAAAATGCAATTTCTTAATCCTGATCTCTGGTTAGAATATTAGTAACATTTGCCACACATAAATACTGCAACCTAATCATGCAGGTAAAAAGGCTTCTGCTTAGATGCTCCCGTAAGTGCAATTTAAATGGGTGCAAGGCTCCAGGCAGCTACCTACTTGAGTAGGACTGGTCAGTTCTCAGGCTCTAATCTTATCTGCATTAGGCTGCACAGTAGATGATGCTCGCGATTAGTTCCGGCAGAGTGATGCAGGTAGGGATGCAGATACAGCCGAGTAGGTGAGCTCTGCCCCAACCGTCTACCCAATTACAAGCATCTTTCGCCTACACTGAGGACACATCTAAACACAGAATTTACAATTGTGCATGCGAAACTTTACACTTACGTTAGTTGCCTCAACCTTTCCCCTTTCCCAGTATGCTGCAGTTAGGAATGATTTGTTCCAACACATAGAAAGCCATGCATCTGGTAGCACCAGTTTGGGGAGAAATCAGAAGCAGCAAAACGTTTCCTCCTTGTAAAATGTGTTGCTTCGGGCTGGCAAATTAGCAACTCCAGAGAACAAATTCACGGATTTGTCGTTAGTCATTCTCTCCACATTTCGTCTCCCTTACCCACTGGGTCTGGGTTCTTCTGGGTATTTAGCACACACACAACATCCAGTTGCACTTCTTCAGCTCAGGGATATTTTCCACAGCATCATGCATACCATTTCCATCCGATGCCAATACTGCTTAAGTCTCTAACTTCTTGTAGGAAACGTCAGAGTTGCGGTGATGGTGATTCTCTGACCGCTATCCGGGTGACAGTTGCCCGAAAAATTCCTAATCGGTTATCTCTTGCGTGCTTCAGAGACTCTGAGGCGCTCCTTTCCGTCTCGCGTGCTCTCCCTCTCTCCCTTCTCCTCTGCCCCTCTCTCCTTCTCCCGCTCCTCTCCTCTCTCTGAACTGCATTTCTTGATATAACTCTCAATAAGCCCAGAGGGAGGGCGTGACTGCCCAGCCCCGCCCCCGGGCTCTGATTGGCCTGCATCTTGCGGTGCGGGCGGTCGCAGCCGAGCGCGAGGGAGGCGGCGCGGAACAAGGCGCTGACTGTCTTCCAGTCTCCCCTCCTCCGCGCCCCCTCGGCAGCAGCGAAAACCCGGAAATCTGATCCTAGCCCCAGGAGAGCCGGGTTCCATGAGGTGCACTGAGCATGCCCAGCAGGGTCCGGCGTGGGGAGGGACGCGCTGGCGCTCCCCAGGCCCGCGGGGAAGCGGCGCTCGCAGGCGCTGACAGGCAGCGAACCTCAGAGCCCCGGCGGTCCGGCGGGCAAGCGCGGCGCGGGAGCGGATCCGGGGAACCGGGGCCACCGCTGCGGGCGGATGGGGATCACCGGGGAGGCTCGTCTACAGGCGCACACTTAGCACATCTCTTTGCTAAGTGAAGGGGCCAAAATGCACAGATGGGGGAGTCTACCCAGGATCAGAGGCGCGAGACGTATAGCCACCCCTGGGTTGGGAGCACGAGACAGCAGATCCCCGGAGGGCGTTAAACGGACAACATGCCCGGTGCTGCAAATAGAGGCTTTTGCTGGCAGGGACACTGGAAAGAAGGGCGGAGAGGGAGTACAGCGAAAGGTGGGGACCGCAGAATTTGGAATCTCTGCGGAGACCGGAAAGAAAATTAATCGGAGCACTTCCTACATGCAGAGCCACGGAAACTGCCTTGGAAAGAGAAAGTGGCAACGTCTGGGTCCCCTCGGTCAGCCCGGGCCAGTCGGCTGCGCGTGCGAAGTCTCCTCTGGCGGAGCGGGACCGGCCGCGGCGGTGGATCCTGGCGGTCCCTGCACTTCCTCCAGCCGCGCCTGGAAACCTGAGAACCTGAGCTCGCCCGGACTCGCGGCTGCTGCAAAACCCGCTTCCAGCCCTCCTCACTGCAAACTTTGCTTCCGAGGGGCTGGAAGGAGTCCCAGGCAGCTGTTTCCCAAGCTGTGGAACACTTCCTTTCCCCTAGGCACTTTCTGCTGATTCCAACTTTCTTTCCTGTGATTCTTGTCTTTTCCCGTGCATTTCATTTCTCTGACTCCAGCTCTGTACTAAATCCTCACAAGTTTCTCATTTTCATACAGGAAATGGATGGAATGACTCCCGAAAAAATACAGCTTTATTTCTCAAATACTGATCCCCAAAGCACTATCTAGTAATATATTTGATTGATCTTTTAAAGTCAGTAAACCACAAAGGTTTGTGTAATGGCTTGTACTTAACGCCTGATACCTGAGTAAAGTTTGAAGCATTAACATAGAAACAGTTCACTTGGAACAAAAATTTATTTTCTGAATGACCTATAAAGGTTGTCTGAGAAGGCCTTAGTACATGATTGAATAACTTGGTCTAACTTACAAGAAGAATAAAGGGCATTTATTTTAAACCTGTGTGTTCCCCATTCTATAATGGGCTGCCTAGGCATTAAAGGCTCTTGACATTCTCAAGCACTATGAGGGCGTGTTGGAGATTACCTCTTGTTTTTTGAATACAATAGTTTTGTTTGCTTTTTTTCTTTTTTAAGTAACATTTGTTTTTAGACGTTTAAATGAAAAGAAAAAAACGAATCAAGCTTACTAAGCCATATATTGAATAAATAATGACGTGATTTAACCAACTAATTTGACATCACAATTTTCCAACATGAAATTGTAAGCTCTTTTTAATTCAAACTTTTCTTTGAGTTAATATTCACAGTTCAACTGCAGTGTCTAAAAGCCCACTGTAAAATCCATTAATCCCTTATATGTAAAATATAAAATACTTTCCTTGCAGATAATAGACTGATTTTTTTAAAATAGCAAAGCAACTTTTATTATAGTAATATTTTGTATGATTAGAATATATAAAATTCAAGAATAGAAAGGATTTATAAGTATCCCAAAGTCAAAAGAAAAATATTGCCTCACAGAATAATGTCAGTGAATTAAAGGATGATTCTTTTATCTTACCACAGTAAACGATCATTTTGCCATTCACAAAATCTACAATTAAAGCTAGTACATTGTTCCAATTGTCACCTATTTTATGCACAGCACTGTTTTTAAATAAATGAACCATCATTGTGATACATTTACAATAAACATAGCAGCACAGCCACTTTCCAGTTCATTTCATAAGCACCACAGTTATATCATATTCTTATTCTAATCATACCGTAGTCATTTCAAAGTCATGTTGTAGTCGCAACACATAGCTTAGCAATAATTATTTAACATCGTTATTAAACGGAGTTGTTTCTGTTTGCTAAGGGATAGCTTCACATGTTGGCAGAACCCATTATTACCTCGTGCTCATAAACGAAATCTTAGTTTGAACACAAGATGAAGGTTAGAGAAGAGAAAAAAAAATCATCACATGATTCAATTAATGACTGTGAGACTTCAATTAAAGAAAACCACAGGTCAAAGCCCCAGAATGAAACATGTCTAGATTTTTTTCAAAGGAGATGGAGTTTAAGAGACAAATAGAGCTATGGACTCAGGGCATTATATCCTTTAGGTGTTTATTTGGCATTATCTAAATGACCGAAATTCCTTAATGGTCTCAGTTTTACCTCTTAAATCTAGAATAGTTGAGGCTGGTTTGCCCTATAATAATCCGACGTCTAAACTCTAAAATGAGAACTGTTATTAGAGATCTTATTAATATTCCTAGAGGAAAATTAAATATAAAGGGTCATATTCCTAACCCTGTGTTATCACAACTTAAGATTTCTTCCCAAAACACTATATAAATCATTTTCATAATGAGAGCTGTTCATAATCCACCTCTCCAATATTAATTTTTTAAGTTAGGTCTGTGTAATTATGAATCAGGGAGATATTCTTAATTTCAGTTTTTGTAAGGGAACACCTATTTGTTTTTATGCTGTGTTTTATCATTGTTTTTCCTTAGTGAATTTAATAAAATGTTAGATTTCCAATATCGATCTTCCAGTATATGTATTAGACTTTTAATTAGATCTCTTTAGTTAACCCTTATTCATCTTTGTCAAAGCGTATTTTCTACTGCAAGGAATTATGATGTTTTCACCTGTGTTGTACCTGATTAGTAGCATCAGGATACTAATGGGAATTATGCCATTTGAGCTATAGTAAAATTGCTTTAGTGTTTTCTGCTGGTTATATAGGTCATGGGATACTTGTGAAGCTAAGTCACCTTCAGCCAGCTAACTGAAGACTAAAATCCTTTTGCAGATTTAAACACAAGCAGATGTGGAGTTAATAAAATTATTTTGTGTTCCACAAGTTTAATATTGTTCTATTTATATATTTAAACAATGATTTCCATGTAATGGCATTTAATAACCTAAATTATTAAGCAGTTCAGTTTGTTAATTGGATTTTCATCTAGGATTTTCTAGTTACTATTCAGCATTTTAAAATTACATTGCACACGGAGATTGTAAAGGCTGTTTCTGTAAGTTACATTTAGAGAAAAGACAGGCTGTAATATTCAGAATGATCAAATGACCTCCACAAGGACTTCAAGACTAGTATTTTTAACTCTAATATACTAGTTCTGTATTCCAATCATAGTTAAAAATAATATAAAAAATACTTTTGTGGCCTGTACTTCTAAGGCTCCTTTAATCCAGGTGTCTTATTGTGTCTAACAGACATTAATCAATCAATCACAGGGGCTCTTATGTCACAGCAGGCATTATTGTCCCCATTTCACAAAAAAGACTAGACTATTCTACAGTACTTCTGGGGAAAATTGTGCTAAAAATGCTCAGGGTTATTTATATTATTACTGTTTAGAAAATGACAATGCAGAATTTTAACACCGCAAAAAGAAAATTAACACCTTTTAAGGCTATGCAAACTGGCAAAGTATAGTAAGCTCCTTGAATAATTCTGTTGCTTCACTATTTATTATTTGTTCTTTCATTTTGAATACCTTTTTAAAAATCTTTTTACCTTTTCTTTTCTAGAAAAACCTAGACCAAGATAATCAAATCACAAAGGAAAGCAGGTGACAACCTTCATTCTTTTTGAATGACTGAACTAAATTTATCCCAATTTGCTATATTTTTATGACTGACAAGGATTATAAATGTCAGGTTTGTAGCTCTAACAGTTATCACAATATAAACTGACACTTTCCAGTGCCACTATTTTATCATGATTACTATTTAAATAAAGAAAATATTGAATTCTTAAGTTTTGTTATTACTTCTTTAAAATTTCCGATTATTTATAGGCATAGCTTTCATAACAGATTTTTTCCTCATCACATGTAGGTCTCAAGCAATCATGTAGGAAAACATAGAAAAAAGTTTTAAGATAGTAAACAGAATAAATATACATCATGTTTAATCTTAAATAAGTTGATTACTTTAAAGTCATGTAATTTCCAGTGAAATATAATGTGAAAATATTTTTATTTCTTGGGTCTTTATGACATTTATTTCTGTAATCTGTAAGGTAAGAACTGTTAGATTGAAATATGGACTATTAGCTATTCAAATTACATTTATAAAATGATAAATGTCTAAACACGTAAGAAAACCTTGCGTGTTTTTTGGAAGCACCTCTGTTTAAACTTAAAAATAGAGACAAGAAAATGTTGAGACAAGAACACATTTCAAGCACATAGCATTTGCCCAAAAATAATTCAGGAAACAGTTTTTTAAAAAGGTACGAGAAGTTTTAAGAATTAATAAACATATTACAGTGTTTTAAAAATTCTCTTTCATTACTTTCTTATTCAAAATAGTATGTTCCCTAAAACAGAACTTTGTGTTACCTGAAATAACATTCTTGTGGGAACTTTCATTCCGTATTTCTTCAGTCCTCCCTTCTTCATTCTTATAATGTTTTTTGTCTTTTTTTTTAAATAAACTCACATGATATTCTTCTAGAAGTCCAATTTGTTACATAATGTGCACATAAATAGACTTACTAATATAGGGCAGGATGGATAAGCCTCATTTTTCTCTTATAGTCTCCTCTTAGGAACCAAATTCCCCTCACAGTCCCCCTCTAATTGAATTAGGATGAGTCAGGGAGACAATGTATATTGTTGACTTCTGCGGCCCTGGCTTAACTCCATATCACTGATAACACCAAAGTAATGGAAATGGGGATTGCTAAGCCTTTAAAAGATACTGTTATGCTTTTTATGAGAATTAAGTTAATATTACTCTGCTTAGAAAAATTACATGTCTTTGTGTGTCTATACACATATGTTCTTTAGAATAATTTTTTTCTTAAATGAAAATCCTATTCTGTAGTGTCCTGTAATACAAGCCTTTACACAGTCCTACAATGTACCATGTCTTTTCATTCCCATGCTTATGAATTTACTGTTCTCCAGCCACAGATTGGTAAAACATTCAGAAAGAATCAAGAGAACGTCAAAGAAACTTCTTGGCTGCAGGGAATGGGGTTGATAAGTAAGCCAGAATGTATCATAAAAAAGATTCATTTTTTTTAAAAACAGTATGTCATAAGAAACATTATATGTGGAGCTTATTAGAAACTCTAATTTAAAATATTATCCTTGCAAAAATATCTCTTGTAAAATATAAGACAAACCATAAGTACCTGTAATAATAACATTGAAAAGATCATAAATGTTTCCTGATGTCACAAAAAAATTCACGTAATGTTTTGATTTTATAGAACAAATGAGTACCATGTTTTACATCTATGGACTAGTTGCAGACTACTTGTGTAATTTCTATATGTTACAACTATACCAATGTAGGTGTCCTTAATGGCTATGCTAAAAGAGAGTAATTACATTATTTTTGAATAATATTTGTCCCTCACCAGGGGATGAGGCCAACTTTTCAGTATATTATAACAGATAAGTAGATTCTAAAGACCAGGTGAAACTTCAGGTAAATACCACAATTAGTTGAAAAAGGTAGAAGTGAGCATTACATAAAATAATTGCAAGGCATGTAAGGGAGAAATTCATTTTTAAAAAATATATCAATCAGCTCATTCAAACCTATTTTAAACAACCTACTATATTAAAAAAATAAAAATTAAAGATATGTGCTATATTAAAAAAAAAAATCTTACTACCTTGAAAATATTTTCTACTTTGTGAATACCCATCACAATATCTATTTTATGTTTTAGATTTTAAATATTTTGCTTGTTACATTAATGTTAATAGTTTGAATGCTCACTAGCAAGTAAGCTCTTGATTACATAAATGTACTACCAATCTAGTTATTTTTAATCTTTATATTGGTTCAGATTGTTTATTGGGTTTATTATTATAAGAATGACATTATGCTAAAGTTGACTTCTTCTTTACATTCTAGGGTATTTACCGAGCCTGATTCCATGTTTCTCAAACTTTAATGTGAGTAAAATAGCCCAGAGATCTTGTTAAATTAAAATGTAAGTTCTGATATATTAGCTCTTCAATGGGAGCTAAGGTCCTATATTTCTAAAAAGTTCCCAGGGGATACTGATGCTATTGATATGTGGACCACAGATAAAGTAGCAAGGACCTAAAAGGCATGTTAAATACAAAGTATCATGGCTAAAGGGTGAGAGTGGGAAGCAAAAGCAGAAGGTTAGAGAAAGAATCACCCCTACCATTTTATCATAAAAAGGTTAGTTTTGTTACCAAGCATTCTTTTGATGCTAGTACTGCTAAGAGGGTCAAGGAATGTGTATATCATCGACATATTAATTTAATTTAGGTTGTCTCTTTCTCTCAGAGATTAGACATCTAGAGCTAAATTTTAGTTTTACTTTGAACTAGGAGTGATGAAGAGGTCTCTTTGGAGCCTGGTACTCTTCAGAGGAAGGCAAATTACATAGAACAGACCAATAGGCCTTATTGCACTTGCTTAGCAATGTGGGGTACCAGGTCAGATGGGGATGGAAAGTGTCAACAGGAGGTAATAGAATACGTTGTGGACACATTTGGGTCATCTCCAAAGCTCATGAGAGTTCTTCCTTCTTTGAAAATGTCTTTCCCTATATTCCATCCACATGGCTATAATCAAAGCATCTATCTTCACATTATGTGGACTCATGCCACAATGCCTGGAATTGATGGATCCACCTTACTCTGCCAACACTTGATTGAATTTGAAGACACTCAATTCAACATGGACCAATGATTCCATTCTCCAAAAGAACCTGGACCTGTAAGATGGATACTCTAAGATCAATCTAATTATTCTGTGAACAGTAAGTGGTGTATACTCAGGAGTGATTAGAAGCAGTAGTTTTTCTTTACATAGACCAGAATACCGAAGGAAGCTTGAGAGTGAAAGAATAAGAAAAACAAAAATGATGCACAGAAGGAATCAGAGATAGGGAACTCCTAATGCTGGGTAAATACCTGGTTCAAGTTCATCATTGTTGTTCAGTCACATCCCTGCCACTAATTTTTAAGAGCTACTTGATTGGCAGTTTATATTTGTAAAGAAAAAGAAAAGTTGAAAAAAATAAAACGTTTACATTTTAGTGGCTTATCACCTGGGGGTGATTTGGCTCCTTTAGGGGAATTTGGCAATGTCTGGAGACATTCTGATTGCCCCAACTGGAACATGGAAGGGAATCTTCATGGGAGAAGGAGAGATGGGTTGGTACTTGCATCTAGTGACTAAAGACTGGAGATGATGCTAAACATTCTATAATGCACAGAACTTCAACCTCCTGCAATACACAAATGTACATACACAACAAAGAATTATCTGACCCAAGCTGGCAGTAGTGCTGAAATTGAGGAACCCTGCTTAAGATAATAGAATTTGTATATACATATATATCAGATATCTAGAGCTAAATTTTAGTTTTACTTTGAGCTAGGAGTGAGGAAGAAGTCTGTTTGGAGCCTGGTACTCTTCAGAGGAATGCAAATTACATAGAACAGACCAATAGGCCTTAGGGCACTTGCTGAGCAATGTGGGGTACCAGGTTAAATGGGGGTGGAAGATGTCAACAGGAGGTAATAGAATATGTGGTGGACATATTTGGGTCATCTCCAAAGCTCATGAGAGTTCTTTCTTCTTTGGAATATATACATATATATATATACACACACACACACACACACACACACACACACACCCCCATATATATATATACACACCATATATATGTACACTATATATATAGATATACCATATATATACCATATATATACACTATATATAGATATACCATATATATACCATATATATACACTATATATAGATATACCATATATATACCATATATATACATGATATATATACAAATATATATATTACTTATTTAAGCAAATTTATATCGAAGTCCCTAAATTGCCAAATCAAAAATTAAAATATCCCTGGAGTTTATTTGTACAGACCTAGAGGAATATGTCTGTACAAAATATGTTACAATTTATTTTTCCAAAGTACAACTTAAAAATTGAAGAAATAAATATCTTTTTCAGCCCTTAGTGACAAATGTTTTATCTTTATGGAAGGCACAGGGAAACTGCAAATCAACAATTTGTCCTGAACTTGATCATTTCTGTCCAGTCTTATATTCAGAAAAGATAAGATTCATCAATGTGTATATTAGCACTTTTATGTTTTGTGATAACATGCAATATATTCAGTATAAAACTCAAATGTATATTATACCTTTATCATTTCTACAATTTAGTAGTTAAAAATAACTTGACCCACCCACAAATTTTCTGACAAAATATGACTGCTGTATATTCTGTTATACACCTGTGACTCATTTGGAATATTCATCAGCTGAGAAGATTAAAACTACGATTACTTCAAATAGAAGGTGAAAATCTCCCTTGGTTCTAATAAAGCATCTATAATGTCCTTCAAATCTGTGGTTATAAACAAGCTTGAAAAAAAATGTAATTTATGTGGTTAGTTGCTAAGATGTCTTTTATTCTGGTTACCACAGTCTCAGTAACTTACTTTAATTCCTCCAAAGAATACAGAGCACATGTATATTATATTTTAAAGATTTTGGGTCAACTTAACTGCTCCTGAAAACTAGCAAATTAAATTGCAATAACAACCTAAAAATGAGCAAAAACTTGTTGAATTAGGTTAAATATGCATTCAGAGAAAAACAAGAATCCTAAAGAAGTACTGAATACAAGAAAAATTAGTTTTTAACTATGCAGTATTTAGCTCTATTGTCATTTTAAGAGTTAAAGTAGTGCCAAAGTAATTCTAACTATGGTAAACACTGCCATCTAGAGGACTTTTATTGTAATGCAGAGCAAAACAAAAATACCTAAAAGTGGGAAATGTACAGGCCTGTACTGTAGTTTTGTTTTTTTAATAGATTTCTCAAATCTGACAAAATTATATATTTCAAGAAATTAGCTTAACTGCAACAGTAATTCATTAAGGAATTATTTACTATGATTTAGAATATCAATACTAATACATTGTCAAAAAATTATTTGAAATTTTTTTATTAATCATGATGTTGTTATACTTGTCAGTAATCTAATTTTGATATTATAAACAAACTATCAGATAAGATATATAGTCATATTCTTGTGAGAGATAAATAAGAGTCAATAGCTAGGAAAACCAGAAATACAATCATGTTTATATATCTATAATAATAAATATTTCTTTCATAAAAGCAACTAAATTACCTGTACTATTCTTATTATTTCTTCCTATCTTTCCTCTTTTGATGTGAATATTTTTCAGTCCTGTTACATTAACTTACATAATGTGCTGATTTCCAAGGTGGTGGCTGGGCCTCTGTGGGGTTACTCAGGACCTACAAAGGTGTTAAAAGAGAGGTACCTTGCTATGTTTGTTTCCTGTTTAAATAGAAATACTAGCACATATACAGTTTCCATTGTCAAAAATCAGTGAACAGGAAAAAACATATTTTTTTCTATGACAAATTTTCCGGGGACCAGTAGTATCTATTTTTAAGTTAAGTGAATATTAGACACATTTATAGTAAAAAATTATAGAAATGTTGCCTAATCAAATTTATTTTAACATGCTCCCTAAATTTCAGATAATGAGTGGAATTTGTGAAACAGTCTACTTCTTATGAATTGTAACAAATGTTATGTGTATTTGCAGTTTTTTTAGATGACTAGAATTTTATTTTAGTTTTAGTATCTTTTTATGGTAGCCCTGCAGTTAAAGAGCTAGAGATTACAAATTTAATTCTGTGCTTAGAAAGAAAAAGTATAGTGTAAATTTCAAATCAATTCAAATAAGACGGATATGTAGCATTAAAATGTAATTCTGTCAATTTGCTATAAAGCTGTGGAGATGCCTATTTAAGGGTGAAATCTCTGACAAGTTAAAGTAATTTTTCTTCTCATAATTTGATGTTTTAATTACACTGAATATCCATAAGAATCTGACACAATTTTATTTGATTATAATTTCACATTTATGTGAGTAAGAATTAGAGTTGATGATAGTGATGGAATTTTGACTAGTATAATCATCGTCGTATTGAATCTGGTGTTTCAATTGTAAATGATTACTGAGGAGAAAGGAATGAATTAAATCATTATCAATGAACATACCTATAATAACTTCTGTTTTATTAGAGACATAGTTTTGTATTATTTATATCATACATATATATAATATACATGTATGATCACTGTGGAAAACATATATGGAAGAAAATAGGATATAAGAGGAGTAGAAAATGTAAAATTTTTAAACATCTCTGAGAACTTCTTAAATTTGATCCTTGCTTGCTTTTTTACTAAGAAAACTTTCATGTGTAGAGAAATAGTAAAATCTTCTCTCTAGATTCAACAATTTTAAATATTTTGTCCAATTTCTTTGATTCCTCTTTCACATATTTGCTCCAACATTTGAAAGTAAAGTATAGGCCGGGCGCCGTGGCTCAGGCCTGTAAGCCCAGTACTTTGGGAGGCCGAGACATGCGGATCACGAGGTCAGGAGATCGAGAGGATCCTGGCTAACACCGTGAAACCCCGTCTCTACTAAAAATACAAAAAAATTGGCGGGTGCGCCTGTAGTCCCAGCTACCCGAGAGGCTGAGGCAGGAGAATGGCGTGAACCTGTGGGGCGGAACTTGCAGTGAGTCGAGATGGCGCCACTGCACTCCAGCCTGGGCGACAGAGCGAGACTCTGTCTCAAAAAAAAAAAAGGTAAAGTATAGATCACATTACCACAAAATCATTCAAAATAAATCTCCGAAGAGTAAGGATCATTGCTTACATAACCATGATATTATTAGCACATTTAAGGAAGTAATAATAATTCCATAAACATCATCTTATATCTACAGTATTTTAAATGTTTAGAAATTTATTTCTAAGAAGTTGATAGACATTTGTGTTTTTTTTCTTCTAAATCCAATCTAGTCTGATCACATTGCCTTTGTTTTTCTCCTTAGTTTCTTAGTTTAAAACAGTTCCCTCCGTTTTTTTCCCCATGACTTTGAAGTTCTGATGAGTTTAGAAAAGTTGTAGGGTAGAGTCTTTCACAATCTGGATTTGCTTAATTGCTTCTTCTTAGGATATTAACTTGATTCTCTGTGACCTGTATTTTTGTCAACTAGAAATTAGGTCTTAAGCGGTGCTAGCCAATAAAAATATCATTTGTGGCTGAGTGCCATGGCTCACACCTGTAATCCCAGCCCTTTGGGAGGCTGAGGCGGGAGGATCACCTGAGGTCAGGAGTTTGAGCCTGGCCAACGTGGTAAAACCTTGTCTCTACTAAAAATACAAAAATTAGCCAGGCATGGTGGCGGGGGCCTGTAATCCCAGCTACTCGGGAGACTGAGGCAGGAGAATCGCTGGGAGGCAGGGGTTGCAGTGAGCCGAAATCATCACATTGCATTCCAGCCTGGGTGAAAAGAGCAAAAATGAGTCTCAAAAAATATATATATATATTTGCATCACTTACATGATTTTAAATACTTTAATAGCCACTTTCAAAAAATAAGGTGAAAAACCATTTTAATAATGTATTTAATTCAATGCAATATATCCAAAATACATCATTTAATATTATGTAACTAATATAAAAATTTGATATGTTTAACTTTCTTTTTTAAAAGTACTATATTTACAAAATGTGATGTGTATTTTACCCTCATAGTACATTTTAATTTGGACTAGTCACAAATCATATGACTATCATGTTGCCTATCACAAGACTAGGTCTTAATTAGATTACAACTGAATATTCTGGGTGATAATAGTTCATAGGTGAGGTTGTATTCTTCATATTCAATGACACCAGGGGACTCATAATGCCAGATTGTTTCACTGTTCATGATATGACGTATGGTCATTTTATTAAGGAAATAACTGCAATTCCTTGTATTGTAGAGGAGCTTTCTGCCTTTCAGTGAATAAATGATTTGTGGGATGCTGCATTGATTCCAAATATTCTGTCACTGGACAAACTTGCACCAATTAATTCTGACATCCATTGATGACCTTCATATGAGCCCCTGAATTGATAATTATATTATGTGTGCCAAAATAAAGATTTCCTAATCCTATTTTTCCTTCTTTGTTTTATTTTTTGAGACAGGATCTTGCTCTGTCACCAAGGCTGGCATGCAGTGGTGTGATCATAGCTCACTGAACTCCTAGGCTCAAGCGACCCTCCCACCTCAGCCTCCAGGGTACCTGGGATTACAGGCATGCACCACCATGGCTAATTTTTTTTAGTTAATTTTTTTTTTTTTTTTTTTTTAGGGAAGGCATCTCCCTATGTTGCCCATGCTGGTGTTGAACTTCTGGCCTCAAGTGATCTTCCTACCTTGCCTCCCAGAGTGCTGCGATTACAGGTATGGGCCATAGCACTGGCTTCCTTCTTTTACTAGATGTCACTCTTCGTAGAGAAAAGCTTTCCTCTTTCTCTTTTTCTCTTACCCTTGCTTTTTAGAAAATTCCAAATAACCAGATTTTTAAATTCCAAATACGCCTTTCTATTTTCTGAGGGTTTCTTTTCCATAGTATCCTTTTTCTTGAATGCAAATTTTCCTCAAATTATTCTGAGTGCACTAGATAGTTCTTGGTTTGGTTTAATTTTGAACTCACTTTATGAACCTGGTCCAGGCTCAGGATGGAGGCAGCCAGGATCCAGAACTCATGCCTGGGAGGAGAGCCAATCCCTGATCAGGAGTACCCATTAAGGACGGGACTTCTTTATTGTCAGACTGAGATTTCAAGTTTCTTTCATACACATCAGCTAGCATAACCTTAAGTCACATATAGTCTTTCTTACTCTCCAAGTTGTGAGTCTTGGATTATTCTAGGTTTACTCCCAAACTTCCTATACTCTGAACTATAGTTTTCTTTGCTTTGTCTGTATATATGCTTCCTTTGTTTTTTGATCCTCTAAATTAATTGAAGCTTCAGATCTACTTATTGACTTTTGTACTCTTCATTCTTGTGGTTTTTGCCTTACTGTAATTGTGAGAGGGTTTTTTTTGAAAGAGTTAAACGTGAAATCATTCTTCTACCTGAGAAAATAAGTTTTATATGTGCACAGAGACATGCACATCCACATATATAATCTGAATAAATATATCCCAGAAATGGGCCGGGTGTGGTGGCTCACAACTGTAATCCCAGCACTTTGGGGGGATGAGGTGGTGGATCACCTGAGGTCAGGAGTTCGAGACCAGCCTGGCCAACATGGGGAAACCCTGTCTCTACAAAAATACAAAAAAAATAACCAGGCGTGGTGGTGTGCACCTGTAATCCCAGCTACTTGGGAGGCTGAGGCAGGAGAATAGCTTGAACCCGGGAGTTGGAGGTTGCGGTGAGCCAAGACTGCCCCATTGCACTCCAGCCTGGGCAACAAGACTGAAACTCAGTTTCAAAAAAAAAATAAAAATAAAAATAAAAAAAATCAATTCCAGAAATGAGTTGCTTCAATTACATTAAAATGAATACAGTATCACCTGTGCTGGTTGCCCTTGGAACAGCCTCCAGTCATCTGATTATTTCTCCCTTAAGATGATAAATTCAGCATACAATTTTCTTTGTTGTTTTTGCATGTAGAATGCATGGACCAGAGAAAACACTTTAAAATCTCACTTCTCATTGCTCTGTCACAGCTCCTTGTTCTCTCCCCGGAGCTATTGTGCATCCCATTTCCCTTGGATGAAAAGTAATATTCAGCCTGTTGTTTGGCAGGAAAAGTACTCCTCAGTCATAGTACAGGAGATTAGAGACGTTTTTCCTTGCTTTGCTGTTCAGCAGAGATTAATTCTTAAAAGAAAGACCACCAACTTGTAATTGAGCTAGTGAATTCACTTCAAGGTAAGTTTCTATGTTTGCAAAGCCATTTAAGGAAGAGCCTCAAGAAAAGGAGTCTCTGTGGCTCCATTTCAGTTGCTAGGGCTTTTACTCTGTGCTGAAAAGGCTATAATCATTGCTCATACGTGCAAAGACAAACTTGAAGAAAAGAGAGCAACGGAAACAAATCAAACAAACAGATGCTCCCCACCCCAGGGTCAGAAGTGTCAGGGAGGGTGTTAGGTTTCCCCTGAAGGGGTGGTGTTCCTTCTAAGTTCAGCCCTGCCATGTTAGAGGCAGCTCACCCAGTCCTAAATCAATATTTCCTTTAGTAAATTGGGAGTACAGCCCACTGGGAGATGAGCCTGCAACCAATCTGAGAGTCATCTTCAATGACAGGGTGAGGTCTCAGCATGAACTCTCATGGAGCCCCAGCCTCCTTTGATGTTTCTGCCTCTGCTTACCTAGTCCAATGTGTGTGCTGGTTTTTCTTTCAGTCCCCTACTTGTTCTGAAGCCTGTGAGGAATTCCAGCCAGCTTGGCAGACGCGCTGAACCACCTTCTCCTGATGTTAGGGTCTCTTCTCGTTTCTACCCCACCATTTTGGAGTCAGTCTTAATACACACAGAAACAGAGAAGTCAAATACTGTCACTGGCCTGATTTTGAGAAACTTTGCCATCCAGGAAATAGACAATTATTTTACTTGACTGATCATGTTTCTTGTGTATTTTGATTTGGACTTGAATTCATCAATTTGCCTTGGATATTAACATGTGTACTGCTTACCCTCTTCATAGCCATTTATACTTCTGTACTTCCTGGGGAATTCTTTTCTTTTCTTTTCTTTTTTTTTTTTTTTTTTTGAGATAGTGTCTCACTCTGTGAGCCATGCTGGAGTGTGGTGGCGCTATCTCGGCTCACTACAACCTCCACCTCCTGGGTTCAAGCGATTCACCTGCCTCAACTTCCCCAGTAGCTGGGACTACAGGCATGCGCCACCACACCTGGCTAATTTTTGTATTTTTAGTAGAGATGGAGTTTTGCCATGTTGGCCAGGCTGGTCTCGAACTCCTGACCTCAGGTGATCCACCCACCTTGGCCTCCCAAGGTGCTGGGATTACAGGAGTGAGCTACCACGCCCGGCCGGAATCATTACTACAACCAGACTGAACATCAGATATGTGTGCTGTCTGCTGTCTGAGATGCCTGCCAGACATACCTTCAGCTTCCTTCCATCTTTTTCCTTCTTTTCTCTTTCCTCTCTTCTTTATGAATATTAAAAAAAAAAATTGATTGGGGTTTCCAACGCACTGTATGTCTACGCACCCCACTGCTCCAAATTCATATAATGAAATCCTAACCCCAAGATGGTGGTGTTAGGAGGTAGGGCTTTGGAGAGGTGATTGGATCATGAGGGCAGTGCCTTCGTGAATGGAATTACTTATTATAAAAGAGACACCAGAGAGCTCCCTTGTCTTTTCTGCCATGTGATGTTACAGCAAAAAGACTGCCACCCATGGAGAAACAGGCCCCCCGATCCATCCAATCTGCCAGTGCCTTGATTTTGGACTTCTCAGCCTGCAAAACTGTGAGAAATAAGTGGCTGTTGTTGATTAGCCACTCAATCTGTGGGAGTTTGTTACAGCAGCCCAAAGGAACTAAGACAGAGTTGTCGTGGTTTTCCAGTTCATTTAAGGGCATTATCATTTGGCGTTTAAATTTACTGAACAGATACTTCTCAGATTCCTTGCCTTTTAGTTCAAGGGATTCTTTCCCTTTAATTTTATCACTTAAGAAAGATAAATTCTTATACTTTAAACAAACAAGCAAAGCTAAAAGTCCATAGTTCATTATAGACAAGCTTACTCGCAATTTGAAGAGTTGTCACCAGCCTGCTCTGATGCCTAGTGCTGATGTTTTTCTTAGGTTTCAGGATTGGGTCCCAATTCAAGACACATGTGACATTGCCATACAGTAGCCAGCAGGTGTATAAGCCACACTCTTGCAACACAAAATTAGAAACGTAATACAACTCTGTTGGGTAAAATAGTAAAATATTTTACTATCAGGTTTCTATACTCATCAGGTTTCTAGCATTCTATTAACCTTTTATGCGATATAAATCATGCAGCATAAACATGGTTTATTTTTCTCTAAAAGTCCTTTTAAAGTTATGGAAAAAGAACCCAGGAAATTATGTATACTTGAAAAAAAAATGTAATTTAAAATATGTTTATTACTAAGACTTTGTAGTTTAAGACATGTACAGAGGAATTGCCAAGTATCAATTCATTCTTAAAAATATTCATATTGGATAATTACATTGATTTTTCTGTTTTCCAATTTTCACCGATTTTGTTTTTAAGGTATTTTTATTTTTTATATTGTAAAATGTCAGTATGAGTTATATTTGCTGTTTGCAACTCTAATAATTTGTATGACTCCAACAAATTCATTTGCCACTTTGTTTTTAATTTACATTATATGCCTGCTTAAATTCAAACCCCTAATAACTTGCTTTCAATGGCTGAAAATTAGTGAATATTTTCTCCAAATAACTCAAGCAAGTGTGTTGTGAACATTTTAATAAATCCAGGTTACTAACATGATTACTCAATTTAGTATGATATGAAAAGAATTGTTGCCTTTTCACGTTAGTGATTAAATCTCACTTTTAATTTAATCTTGTTTTTAATATTCTTTTTCTCCTCCAAAATGAGGTATTCATGTATGAAAATGTTTTTCACAGTTGAAATATCTTCTTAAATTATAAAAGCTATATGAACTCCTTAGGGAAAAAGAAAATCCTAACAGTATAATGCAGAGAGTGGACTGACTCCTCTCATGCTCTCTTTTCTATATAATCCACCTCACCTGCCAACAGATTGGTGTATAATAACGCTGGACTCTCCTAGGCTCTCCCCTTCTCCACCCCACACTTGAACACACATAAATGTCCATATAGATATTCATAGGTATTTTAAATGGACAACTTTGTATGGAAATGCTTAGAATCCAACTTTACAAATATTGGTGGGGGCATTGTATAAAATTTTATTTGTAAATTGTATCTCAGTAATGTTGGAAAATTTTTTTAGAAGAAATTCATTCTCATGTACTTTAGTTTTTTCTAAAAATCCATGTTTTGTTGACCATCATAATGCATACTTCTTTGTTCCCTTTGTCTCTTAGGGAATAAACATCTAGCACAGAAATTGTTAGGCCAAAGGGAATGCATATGATATATTGATAAACACTTCCAAATTGCCTTCCACAGATAGATACCAATTTAGAGATGTACTAATAGTGTACACTGAAATCTTTTCTAACATTGAGTATGATCAACGTTTCTTAATTTTTATGTCTGATGGGCAAATTTTTTTTAACTTTTTATTTATTTGATCATTAGAGATTTATAAATGATGCATATTATTATTTGTATTTCTTTTGGTAGTTGCCATTTTTCTATATGTTTATATATGTTTAACTGAAATGTAGAAAATAACTTATTTTAAATAGTAATACTGTCTGATAATGCAACTATTTTTGTCTCTTATTTCCTTTTCATCTTTGATATATCTTTGTAATAGCTTAAATTTATATATAACCAAATCAAAATTGTGTTTTCTTCTAATCCTGAGTTTCAGCTCATAGCTACAAGAGCCTTATGCATCCCAAGATCATTTTTTTTAATTTACTAGTTAAACAGGTTACAAGCTTTTAAACATATTTGTATTCATTTTCTTTCATCTTTATTGAACACGGCAATAATAAAATCCAAATTTTAAACTTGTATGTCCTAGTAAGGAATGTTCTTCATACATTTTTACCAGAAATAGACTTTCCAAATTATCAGAGATTTTGAAAAAAGCTGATATTGCATCCAAGTCAAATTTATATAACATGCCAGATATTGAGAATCCAGAACAAATAACATAATATTTCCATCCTCCAAAGGATAAAGGTAGATAATGGGAGAGAGAAGAAAAGGCTTCCGTAAAATGGTAATTTCTATGTCTTCTAGTAGTATTTTCCATGAAGTATTCTTCAGCGCTCATCAGAGGATAAACATCGAGAGAAATGTGTTCTATTGTCAAATACATTTGGAATTATATATATATATATATGAGTTTTATATAATATATGAGCTTTATGTAATATTTCATATGGTAATATGTTTTATTAAGTACCAAAACCACAAAAAACAAAGTATGTTTCCCAAATTTATTTATTGATGGAGCATTTTTACAAAGAGGCGGCAACTAAAAATAGTGTTTCAAAAAAAATACCTATATTATATTTATAATATATAATTAACATATTTCATGTAGTGTATATATGCATGCATGTGTGTGCATTATATATGTGTGTTTGTATGTTCATGTATGTCTTTATATTAAACTGATTAATCTGGGAAATCATTACTTTCTACACTACTAGGCTCCAGCAATGGAAAAGTTCATCAAATGCTTTAATATTCATCTCAAAGGCATTAATTTGAGAGAAACAAAAAATGAGTTCCAAAAGCTTGCATTTCAGAGCTAAGCTATAGAAGTCTGCAGGGTCTTCTATGTGAGAGCAAGTGGAATCATCACTCAAAAGTCTATGCCAAGCCAGGCGCAGTGGCTCACACCTCTAATCTCAGCACTTTGGAGGCTGAGTGGGGTGGATCATTTGAGTCCAGGAGTTTGAGGCCAGCCGGAACAATATAATGAGACCTCATCTCTATAAAAAATGAAAAATTAATTAGCTGAGCATGGTGGTGTGGACCTGTAGTTCCAGCTACTCAGGAAGCTGAGGCAGGAAGATCATTTGAACCCAGGATGTTGAGCTTGCTGTAAGCTATGATTGCACCAAACTCTATCTTAAAAAAAAAAAAAAAAGTCTACACCAGCTTCAAGTGATTAATCACCCCTTCTCCCCAGCACCAGGCACCTGGGTGGAAGCTGAGCAGGTAATCAGTCTTTCACTATGTGAGTGAATACCACGTGTAATCCCACAGCCAAGGAACTACTTTATCTACTCCTTTGTCCAGAAATATAACTTGTCTTTTATAGTAGCCTATCTTCCCCTAAAAGTTCAGTGGGTTTGATGACCTTTGAGTCTGAATCTTTGCTCAGCCTATCTGAACTACCCCACCTGACCAGCCTTCTCTATTCAACTATGCAGAGCACTCATAAACCGCTCTGTGGACCTAGAGGAACAGAAGGGCTGGGAAAGGCACAGGAGCCCAACACTTGCACTGTATATGCATATTTCTGTGCCCATGAAATGGCAGTCCAGATTAACTCAGTACTTTCAGTTGAGCAAGAATTATGGATTCTTCCTTTTCATGTCTGACCCAAAGTTAGTCTTCTAATCCCCACTGTGTTGTATCACATTGTGATATATAGTGATAAGATTAGAAGGCAGATAGGGATAAAACTTGTCAATTAAAACTACCTCAGTCTTTTCTTATTTAAGAATGGACATTTTACCATTTACTTAATCACTTCAAACTTCAACTCTATAGCAGTTGTTTCTCTCCCACCCTAAGCTTACATTTTTTTCCTGCAATGCTATTTTCCCTTTCCTCATTTCTTTAACTTTTCCATGGCAAGGAACCCTCAACTAAGGCATCCGTTCATCCAGAAAGCCTTCAATCTTTCCCAGGAACCATTCTCTTTTTCCCCACCAGTTTCTTTGGTCACACATATCCTCTCATCATTCTGTCTTCTTCTATCTCACCGAATGTCCTCTATACATATTTATCAATATGTATTCTCTCTATGCATTTTCTTTGACCCAATAAAATAAGTTCTCAAGGATATGTGTTTTCTTCTTTTCTTTTTGGATTCTCTGTGGTTCCCATCATAGTCCTGGTTACCTAACAGGCACTAAGTAATTATGTGGTGGACAAATGATTTTGTGAATAATGTAAACACTCCGAAATATTCGCACAGCAAACTTGAAGACTTACATAGAAAATGGAACCAATGATTAGGACCTACTCAGTCATTCATACTACTTTTCTGATTTCAGACTTTCTTAACAGTTTCACCTACTTCTAGCCGCAAATCAAAAACCACAATGATAACCACTGTCCTTATTCCAATTGTTTCTTCCCATGCCTGTGAAGAAAAGGGTAAAGTAACGAGGTCTCAGAATGACATGAAAGCTTGAAGGTCTGTAATTCTTCAAAGTGGCAGGGCCACCATCACTTAGTTTCCCTATTTTTAACCTGGAAATTGGCTTCATTTTCCTATTTTCACCCTGAGTAATCTCTTTCTCACTGGAAATATTAAGGGACACTTTCAGGAAAGCTGTTAAACCATAGGTGAAATTGTCCTGATTCTTAGCAAAATTTATCAAGTCAATAATTGTTAATGTAATGTAATGTGTGATGCAAAGGTGCTAGGACTTAGATATGTTGAATATAGTTAATACAATGTCATGCTTTGTATTTTGAAAAAGCTGCTCTTGGTCGTCATATTTCAATCTCCAATTAGGTTTTAAAATAAACCTAATTGTAGGTTTTTATTTTTTTTTTGCTGTACCCTTTTTAAAAATATAAAGGCTCATAAGGTCAGGGACACACACAAGTTTAGAACAAATTGTTGGGCACATATAAAAGTGATTCTTAGCCAGTCTCAGTGGCTCATACCCGCTATTTGGGAGGCTGGTACAGGAAGATCACTTGAGGCTAGGTGTTCAGGTTCCACCTGGGAATCATTGCAAGATCCTGTCTCTAAAACAAAAACAAAACCATACACACATACAAACAAAAATAAGACAAGCCCGCGGTCAAGTTCCAACAGTATCTTCTCAAAGAAACCTTTCTTTACATGGCTTCTCACTCTCTCCACCCTTGGGAAAAACAATTCACCATTGAACACAATAACGACCACTTACTGAATGCCTGGTACATGCTAGGCACTCTACTAAATACTTTACAAATGTCATCTCTCAGGTAATCCTCTTCCCAGCTCTAGGAACTTACATCTTCATTTTGCAGGTGAGCAATCATATTCAGAGAGGTTAAATGATATGACAGATTCATGCAGCTTGTTTGTGACAGAGCAGGAATTTAAAATAATGTTCTCTTCAAAGCTCAGTCTATTTCTCTAAAACAGACTGCCTTGCCAATCTGTAGCAATCAACTCAATATATTATACTTAGTTTACTTGTTAAATTCTAAGTTTTTAGTTTTAATTTTTTAGTGTAGTTATTCCATTTAGAAAATGTTTAAAACTGTGTGGACTGTGCTTAAGATACATATATTTATTACTTTATAAGACTTGTCAACAGCTGTATAAACCAAAATACTACATAAAAAGAACTTCACAGTTCTGAATACTTATAGCTAGTTTTTTGTTTCCTAGTTTTAATTTTTACATGTACTTTAATGACTTCTTTGTTCTTTCTCTCTGTATATTCATTGTCTCTTATTCAAACATGGTATCCTGTGATTATATAGCATAAGTAGATTAAAAATGTGTTGAAGTCTTTGCTATAGTTTGTTTAATGAAATAATTAATCAAATATTTAATCTTTGGATAGTGATATTCTTGCCTCACTTCAGTGGCTCTCATTCCTATAACTTATTTTAGTTTCATGGGTATTATCTTTTGTGCTGGTCAAGTTAATTTTATGAGTCCTTTTTTTTAACTTTAAATGTAAATGTAATATTCCTAGAAGCTGCGAGAAAACCTCTGTGTAAGAATCTTTTACAAACATTTACATTCTTAACTAAACGTATATATCAGTTGATAATATAAGTTAGCATATTTAACTTGGCAATTTCAAATATCTAAGCTTTCTTGCCTTTAGGCTTTCTTCAAGTGTAAGACATTGCAACTCAAAAGTATGTATTTTTGGAAGCGACTCATCATCATCCCAGAAAAAACTGCAGAGACTTTGTATATTTAAAGGAGAAAATTCCAAACTATTTTTGCCTTGAATAATCTTTGTAGAAAAATGATTTTTAGTGCCTTTGGCAAATTGTCACAGGCAAACAACCCTACTTCTCAACTTAAAAAAAAATGTGAAATTTACCAAACTTAAAAGCCTTTTTCTAGGACTGTGTCCATCACTGTAATGGGGCAACACATCAACACATGTACCTCTTCTAGAGGACTACAAAGGCACAAATCACATCCGCTTTCCATTATAGAGCCTTATCTCTAATTTCTAGAAAGGATGGTGAATTTCAAGATCATTATGAAACAACAGTACTAGAAGAAGGCGAAGAACCACTACAAATTATATTTGCAATAGGTATTAACTGCTCCTGGACACTACTTCCTTTTTACAAAGCAAATCAAATCCAGTTCTGGAACCTCAAGTTCTAACTCAATGAGAAGCTCAAAGACATACATGCATGAATGCACATTGGATTAACCCCAACTGGGACTACTGTGTTCTATGAAAAGTGGAGAAAAGTATGCAGGTTGGAAAAATGCCTCTAGGTCATCATCCATTGTGGTGGATATTTTTTCAGTCACCATGTAAAATATATATCTCTTTGATAACTGTGATATAAAAAAAAATCTGAAAAGACAGTATTTTAAGGTAACATTAGAGATTACTAAATAGGCAGTTACCAAGAATTTGGAGAAAAAAATGCAAGGATAAAATTATTAAAATATAATACCATACAATTAACAAATACTTCCTTCAAGAATACTAATTAAACTTATCCTGAGAGGAGCAAATGAGTTAAGTCTCATTTGCATACAGATTTCTGTTTGTTAGGATGCAACAAAAGGTAGGATTAGGGGACATTTATCGAACTGTATATATTATGGAAAAGAAAGCAAAACTTTTGTAAGTGGAAATCACTTTGGTTAATTATTAGAATTTTGGTTTGGTTGTTGTTCATTTACTTTGTTTTAGGAACAGGGATGCAGTTAGACCTACAGCATTGCAATATCTTTGGAAAAAAACAGTGTTGAAAAACCAAAGGATTACGGGAAATAAGGAAACAATTGCTTATGAATACAAAATTAAACTAAAGTCAATGAACGTAGATGAGAATTAAATAGATGGATTGAAAGCTGTGAACAAAAGAGTTTCTAAAAATTGCTTATGAGACCATTATCATTTACTTATCTTAATAATAAGATTATTATTTCTTATCTTATTATTAGAAATAAAAAGATTTCTAAAGTGATTAGTGAGCCTGCTCGATTTTTAGGTGTCATTAAATCTTCAGAAGAATGAAATGACAGAATGAGTAGCAAAATCTAAAGATTATCATGAGATTATATGGAGGGAAGAGAAGTATATGAACTTCACAGTAGATAACATAAATACCTATACTAGATATAAGAAAATGACTTCAGTTTTAATTTGATTCTTTATAAGTCACTCTTATTCCAGGATAAAAGTGTCATTATGTGCTTTGCTTTAAATATATCACAATAAAATAACACAGTATGCTGGCATATTTGAGAATCCTAGATGGAGAGACGTGAACGCAAAACTACAATATTATTCTACACTTGCATAAAACACCCTCAGACTTGAGATATGCATTTCTGGAAACTGCACTTCAGGCAAGAAATTACTACATTGAGAAAATCCATAATGATGCAATAAAATTATTAAAGCAGCAGCCCCCAACTGGTCAATAGATGATGCTCTAAGCATCCCTAAATCACTGCCCGCAAGGCCATAACTTCTGGACTTTGATTATGGAGCAAACTTCCCTGTGACCCTTTTTGAAAATCCAGATAGTATCCCCCACTAGAAACCTAATGTATTAGAGTACCCTGCCGTGTGGACTTAGCTTAGATGTCTGTGTTTTATAAAGTCCCCCACAGAAGATAATCACAGGATATAAATGACTAATCTATTGCTTACTAGTAGTTCTTGTTAAAGTTTGAACAAACGGAGTGAGAACATCATAATCAGCACCTTAGTCCTGCTCTCCCTTCTCTTCATAGGCATACAAAAATTACTAGACCAGTGAGGACCAGGGCCCTGCCTAGCATGTGTGTGTGTGTGTCTGCGCGTTTGTGCATGTGTTTTCAACTCCTAAATAGTTAGCATTACCACAAACCAGCTTTCAAAATGTATTTCTTACATGAATAAATAAATTACTAAAGACTTCTATGAGCTAAACACTATATTAGGCCCTTGTGCATTATACCTTGCACTTTTTAAAGCAATTCTAAAAGGCATGTGATATAATTCCTAGGTTAGGGTAAAGATGATCAGAATCCACCTTTCAGTTGTGTGAAGTCACACAGCTCATGAGTGTGTGCCCCGCCAGCATCAGATCACTGATCTTCCCTCCACACAAGGGATCCCAAGGCTTCAAAAAAGCAAAAAGTCCTCTCATTGCAAAAGCTTGAAGTCTCATGAATTATGGAGGTGAAGCATTTCTATATAAGTAATGATTTTAAAAAATAAATTAGGATTCTTCAACCTGGAGAAATAAAAATGAAAAAGAAATGTTATAAAATCCATAAATTCAAAAATATTATGAGAGGATGGACATGAAAATTTTCAGTAATCCGAGAATGTTTGAAGAGGCTGTCCCCAGAAACTCACAAAAGATACTTTTTAGAACTAATAAAAGATACTTCTGCATTATAGAGTTAGTTATAAAACTTTGGGACTTAAAACCCTGAAAATGCTTCATTTTGAAGATCTAAATGAATCTGAAGAGGACAGAGAAAATTCCATAGGTGGAAAACCCTAACAAATTGAAGGGAAACTAGGACTTGAAGGCAGATGTGGGTCTAAAATATAATTTGTATTAATGAAGTATCTCAATATTTTGAGTCCAATTTCTTTGAAGTTCCAGAACTCTCAATTCTCTGCCTCTTATCTATCTACTTAAAAAAAAAAAAAAATTGAAGTTTATCACAGTTGCTGTTCAAGTAGGAAAGCTAAACCAATGCTGTAGTTCCATGTGAGTAAAAATATATATTATACTAATGTTGGAATGAATGCTTAATGATGAGCTCAAGTTATTAATACAATTATATTAATAAATTAATGCAATCTACATCTTACTGAACTTTTTAAAAGACAAGGCTATGAATATATATATTTTTGCAATGAGTTTTATGATAATAGGATAGGATTTTAATCAAATAATTACCCTTAACCTGGAGAAATTTTGCCCCCAAGGGACATTTGACGCGTTTGGAAGACATTTTGGATTGTGACAACTTATCTAGTGGGTAGAGGCCAAGAGACGCTGCTAAATATCCTACAATGCATGAAATGGCACCTACAGCAAAGAATTATCTGGTTCCACAGTAGGCAGGATTCTAAGGTGCCTCTGAAGATTTACATCCCCCTCCCAGAGTTCACACCCTGCATAATCCCTGAACTGGGAATATAATGAGATTTCATGCTTATGATTGTTGTGGCACAGTTGAGTTTAAGGTAGGGAGGTAAACCGGTATGAGCCCTTTAAAAGAGGATAGTTTTCTCCTGATTGTCACCAAAGTGGAAATGAGAGAGAATCAGAGCATGGGAGGCATTCAACACAAGGGAGGTTGTTGTGGAGATTTAAGGAGCCATTGATTAGGGATCTGAGAGGAGCCTCTAGGAGCCAAGAGAAGTCATTGGCTGACATCCAGCAAGGAAACAGAGACTTCAGTTTTACAACAACAAAAAATTGAATTCTGTCCATAAGAGGAATAAGCTCAGAAAGTACCTTGACCCACTAGAGGAGAATGCAGTCCAAGCCAGAGCAAAGATCCTGGCCACACCATCTTGAGCTATGAGCTAAGAAACAGGTGTTGTTTAAAGTCACAAAATTTGATTCGTTATGCTGCAGTATAAAACACACACAGGCCCCAAGTGTCCATACTGCCAAGTTTGAGAAACACTAGCTAAAGCATGCTGGTCTAGCACTTCTCAAATTACTATTAAAGGGAGGTTACTAGGTAGTTTTCAAAGAAACAAGAAAATCTTCCCCTGAGGATAAACATTTATTTAACTCAGATCAAGTTAAAGATGTTTTGTTACTGTGGGACATTTTAGAAACTTTAATATCCTGGTTATGTTATGAAGCTACAGGAGAGGAGTTGATTATAAAGCAATTCCAAAGCACATTTGAATAAAGATCTGCTATTCTGGGAAAATGGATTAATGTCTTTTGATTCCAAAATCAATTAATATCTTTTGATTTGATTAGGATCAAATTGAGTCAAATGTACAAACGAAACAAACAAAAAAAGAAATTGATTTCATGGCTCATCTTCCTAATTTCAAACTAAACCAAATGTACCAAAAAAATATGGATACCCTTTGTAATTTAGACTATTACAACAATAACAACAATGTTTTTGTTTGTTTGTTTGTTTGTATTTTGAGACAGGGTCTCTCTCTGTCACTCAGGCTGGAGTACAATGGTGCAATCATAGCTTACTGTGACCTTGAACTCCTGAGCTCAAGTGATCCTCCTGGGTTAGCTTCCCGAGTAGCTGAGATGACAGGTGTGCACCACAAAGCCCATCTAATATATTATATATATTTTGTAGAGATGAGGTCTCGCTGTGTTGCCCAGGCTGGTCTTGAACTTCTGGACTCCTCAAGTGATCCTCCCACCTTAGCCTCCCAAAGTGTCAGGATTATAGTTGTGAATCACCACGCCTGGCAACAATAATGCTTCTTGATCTTGTGTTATTACAGAGGTCTTCAAATAGAGGTCGGGAAGTTCAAATCTACAAAGATACAGTATGTATATTTCAATTATTTGTGCAGGAGAGATGCTAGGGCTGAGGGAAATGCATGTTAGACATTACATCGTGTTCTACTTTTACTAGCTCTGCTACTGTCTTCTTTCCATGGTCATCTTCTGGTCACTTTTCAAGCATCTCCATAGACCTGGAAGAAACTTTATTTTCTCTTTTTCTTGCAATACCCACAGATTATCAGTCTGTTAATAATGCTAACACATGGAGACGGGGAGGGGAGGCATGGTAAAGGGATCTTTTACCTTTCTTCAGACTTCCTGAGTGCGCACTATCTTTCTGTGAGTTTCAAAATGCCCTCATCCGTATTTTCTACTGTGGTTTGGACACTCACTTTGGCTGCACTGATATTTGTGATTGCTACAAACTACTGGACACCATTTCTGTCTGTTTTTACTTCCAGGCTCAACATTGCTTGCAGTAGTATCAGTTTCTCCTAGCCCAGTATCCACGCCTGTATGTGGCTCTACGGTTGAGAGATAGCCAACCTTTAATATATGTTACACTACAGATAGTAACCAGTCACTGCTGATGAGATTCAAACTATGAGAAGGCATTTTTTGAACAATGACAATAACCCTAGCAATACTTTAAGGGAAAACAATTAAATCTCCACCAAAAAAAGGTTTCAAGTATCAGTTAAATAGCTGCGATGTCTGACTTAGTAGAAAATATTTATATTAACAACGTCAATGCCCTCTATTGGTTTTCCACTAAATATAGCTAACATATTTAACTGTTATTATTCCAAAATGATTATTTTTAGCTTATCTCAAAACCATTTTACAGAAGGATTGTTTCTATCTATTTTATACAGAAAACAACTTTAACATGTAGTTTATCGATTCTTTAGATTAGAAATCATTTTTATTCTATGCATTACTTGCTGGTGATTAATCTTCATGTGATCAGAATGAGCCTGCTATTTAAATACTGAATTACACCTACTAAATTGAGAATAATTGCTTTCTACCTGGCATTAAAGGACTTCCGTAACAGTCCCAACCGGCCCTTTACAATCTAATCCCCCATTACCACCCTACACAGGTGGTATACCCTAGCCAAAATAAATTTGTCACCATTTTACACTCTTGTTATACTCCCTAAAACATTTATGTTTATTGCTCTTTTACTCAGAAAGACTTTGATTGAGGATATCCTAGGTTGTATTACAGCAACAGATAGCTCCAAAATTGAAGTGACATAACCCACCAAGTGTCTATTTCTTGCAAATACTTTATGATTAATGCAGTTCATGGAGGAGTAGAGGGGTCGTGGGATTACTGTGATTCACAAGATCCCTGAGACAGGCTGACAGAGACTGCACATTTAATTTTTTCACATTTATTTAGTAATAAAATGGAAAAACGAATATCTACTTTTGCAAGTCTGTCATGAAGATTAAATATGGAAAACACTGTTTGGATATCCCAAAGATAATATTCCTTCTCTCTTTCTCCACTGAACACCTGTAAGAAACAAATTTCACCTCCCATTTGGACTATAGTTATGTTTTTGCCTGCTAAATGTTAAGTTCTTGAGGACAAAGCATATGTCTTTTTTATTCTTGTATCTGCTTGATCATCCAGATGTTGCCAGTAGACTTTTGGTAATACTTGTCGAATGTAGAGAACTCATAATTCTCCAATACCGGAATGGCTTTCTAAGTGTTCTCGGCAATCCTTGCTCTGTATTTAATCTGAAATAGAAATAGAAATAAAAATAAAATATTGAGTGTTTTAGTTTTAAAGAGTCGTATAAGATAATTGCATAACTAATTTTAGCTTTAACTTTTTCCTCCTACAAACCTTTATGAAAGTTTATAAACTGAGAAACTTTTTTCCAAGAAGTATGGATCCCAGCATATAGTAGTTGCTTAATGCATATTTATGAATGAAGTCTGATGCACTTGCAGAGAAACTATACAAGTCCAGAGATATTAATTATACATCTATAAAATATAAATTAATATAGACTTTTGTCAAGAGATTTTTATCTGAGTATCCTAAAAGAAATATTTCATAATCTTGAAGTTAACATTCTTAAGCCACATATGTTTTGAAGTAATTTAGTAATGTTAGGATTTTTATACTTTCTCTTGATATTTAAAAGTCACTTTTATAAGGGGGAGAAGAAATGTTAGAAAGTCATACTTCTACAAACGTTATTTTCAGTCTTTGTGTGACTTATTGAAGTGTCTGGCTTATGGAATGCATTTGGGCTCCATTCCTTACTCCATCAATGACTGCATAATTCAAATATAAAAATATGAAAATGCTTACTTGTTCTGATACAGGGTCTCTTTTGTAACATGTAAGAAAAAATTTGTATAAAATATGTAAGTTCTCTGAAATGCAAAGTACACGCTGTTATTGCTATACTATTGTTTTTACAAATTAGTTTCCTTCATCAATAGTCATGTATAGAACTGGATTAATACTAGTAGACACACTCTTAAATAGAAGGAATATATTATCAATAAGATTATTTCGTCTAGAAACGCAATGAAAGATTCTCAACTACGTGGGAATTTACACACATACTATTATTCAAGTGTGTTGGGAGAAAAATCTTACTCTACTAAATACATTCAGGAACACTTTAAGATGAGATACATGCTTTGAGAATACATTCATATCTAAAATACGCATTTTTCTTATAAATTCCTTTCTTCTTGATATTCTAGGTGTCAACCAATTTTTCACTGGATTTTCAACCCATAAAAAGAAGCTGTAAATTTCAGAAAAACGAGAGTGTAATTTCAAGACGAATACATCACAAAAGTATGAATAAGAAAGAATTGTGTTGTTTCAGCATAGGCAGGTATTCCTGTTAATTTATGGAGCCGTTTGTCCTGCTTGTAAAATTCAATTTTTTATGGAATAGAGAATTATTGCTGCTGTAAGATATAACAAAATGGCTAAATGCCTGAGGGAAATATAATAAGGACATTTGGGTTAGGAATATAATAATATTCAAAAGATTTCACGGGGAAGTTAGAAAAAGTTATCCCAGTTTTCTTTTAATAAATTGAAGCAGAATGCTAATTTAAAGCTAAATAAATATAACAATCTGAATGCTGCCATGCACACAATATAATTTCTTTAAAAGATTTGCCAAATGTATGTAACAATAATTAAAACCATTTATTTATGTATGTATGTATGTATGTAACAATAATGAAATTCCATGACTTTTTTTTTTGTCTTGAATATTTATCCATTTGTCTAATTTGGACTAAATATTAAATATTCCAGTCACTTTAGCTTGCTACATAAAATTAAACAAATAGAGATGGGAATGTCGAAGAAAGAAGATATATACTGTACAGTGCTGGCTGTCCCTAAATATTCATTCTGCCTTTCATTTTTACTAAATGAAACCCAGTTCTGTGTGGTTTAGTGTTGTTCCCAGCTAAACACTTGATTTCCCCAGCTGCTGCCTATCTAGGTGTGGCCTAATGACACATTTCTGGCCAATAAGATGTAAGTAGAACAATGTTGGGCAAGGCACCCAGGAGAGCTGTGTATTCTTGGATTAAAAGAGACAGATTTAGCTGCCATTCCCTTTACTTCCCCTCTCCACTTTTATCTTGTGGAATGTCTTTGTGATGCATAGGAGTGCAGATGCCATGTTGCAATTGAGGATAAAAGTCACATTTCAAAGATTGCAGGCCCCATAGGTAGATGGTGCCTGAAGCATCAAAGACATCTTAAGGCCACTGCTGTAGTACTGGGTTTCTTATTATATGGCAAAAATAAATCACTTTTTCAATCTTGTTGTATTTTTTCCCCTTATACAAGTGTTGAACACAAGAAAAAAAGAAAGGGAAGAGGAAGAGGAGAGATGACAGTAAATCTATGTTGTTTAGAAAGATGAAATGGGAGATTTTAAAGTAGGCAAATAATTATAAATCCTGTCTTCCGTCTCCAAAAATGACTTCAAGAGTTCTGGTTATAACATAATCACTTTCTGGAGTCTAGGTGTTACCAGAAAGGGGTCTGGATCCAAGCCACAAGAGAGCGTTCTTGGATCTCGTGCAAGAAAGAATTCAGGGTGAGTCCACAGAGTAAAGGGAAAGCAAGTGTATTAGGAAAGTAAAGGAATAGAAGAATGGCTACTCCATAGACAGAGCAGCCCCGAGGGCCGCTGGTTGCCCATTATTATGTTGTCGTTGTTGTTTTCTTAATATGCTAAACAAGGGGTGGATTATTCATGCCCTCCCCCCCACCTTTTTAGGGCATATAGGGTAACTTCCTGACGTTGCCATGACATTCGTAACCTGTCATGGTGCTGGTGGGAGTGTAGCAGTGAGGACGACCAGAGGTCACTCTCGTCGCCATCTTGGTTTTGGTGGGATTTGTCTGGCTTCTTTACTGCAAACTGTTTTATCAGGAAGCTCTTTATGAACTGTATTTTGTGCTGACCTCCTGCCTCATCCTGTGACTTAGAATACCTTAACCATGTGGGAATCCAACCCAGTAGGTTTCAGGCTCATTTTACCCAGCTCCTATTTGAGATGCAGTTGCTCTGGCGTAACTGCCTCTGACATAGGCAGGAAGTAAAACAAGAGAAAAGGTGAAAAGGGCATGTGAAATTGAGTCAGCCCTCTGTTAAGAAGTCCTCTCAGAATCCTAAACCACCAATGTGGATTTGGACAAAACAGTCCCATGTCTACCACTGTCTGTAGGGAGATTGAAGAATATGTTTCCTTACCTAGGTACATTGCTTTTACTTTATCATTGTAATATTAATCTTATAAAATGAGATGGGTATCTTTTTTTTCTTACTAGTATTCTCTGGAAAATTTGGGGGCCACTTCTTACTTTCATCCATGTAGCTGTTTTTCAGTATGTATTTCACAGTTTCAGACTATGATGTAAGGTTTACTAGCATCAAACTGCAAACTCAAGTTAGGGCTGGATCAGCGATCCTGAATTCTTGAACAGAAAGTTGGCCTGTTTTTGTCTCAAGAATCCTGACCAAGACAGATTCATGTATGTTCTCTCTCTCTCTCAGTTGAGCTTTCTTAGTTTACGCTTTCACTGAGGGTGAAACTCTTTCAGTTTCTCAGTCATTTTAGGTAATTCTTTTTGGGGTAGTCTTAATTGTAAGTCTCCATCTTAACTTCTCTCCATTCATGTCTTTTAGAAACACCAGACTTTGGTTATTTTGATGTCTTTAAAACATGTCTATAAATTCTCTGATGTTCCTCCTTGGTAGCAGATTCATGAGCAAAACAAATGTTGTGATAAGTCCCTGAGTTCTAGTATAGTTTGTTTCGCAGCTATGGTAACAGGAATACTTAGGGAGATTGCCACTACCTTGTCTGTATGGTTCCCCATCCTAACTTTCTGTTTCTTCATTTGTGAAGAAGGAAGACTTTTGTTTTCACAGGAGCATTTTTTTTTTTTTTCTTGAGACAGAGTCTCACTCTGTCACCCAGGCTAGAGTGCAACGGTGCGATCTCGGCTCACTGCAACCTCCATCTCGGCTCACTGCAACCTCCGCCTCTCTGGTTCAAGCGATTCTCTTGCCTCAGCTTCCTGAGTAGCTGGGATTACAGGCAGCCACCACCATGCCTGGCTAATTTTTGTATTTTTAATAGAGACAGGGTTTTGCCATGTTGGCCAGGCTGGTGATCTGCCTGACCTCAGGTGATCTGCTGACCTCAGGTGATCTGCCAGCCTTGGCCTCCCAAAATGCTGGGATTACAGGCATGAGCCACCATGCCCGGCCCACAGGAGCACTTTTGTTGAAAAATAAAAACAATTTAAGGAGTAATACGTAACCTTAAAATTTTATTTCAAAAAATATCTTATTTAAAAGCTTGAAAATCAACAGCATGATAAGGAGCAATGCAAGCTATCGGGGTCTAGTGTGTGTATTTTGTGTTCAGTATATAAATTTTCAGCTACTGATACTATTTCAATAATGATTATAGTCATTTCAGTTTCTCTTTAACTTTCTCGGTTTTGTTAAGCAGTATTCAAGAAATTGCTCACTTGTCTAAGATTTTGATTTATTGATATATTTTATGACCTTCATACATTTCATACATTTAATTTTTATGTATACTCACATTTCCCTTTAGTTATGTCTTTTGTGTTTTTCTTGATTAATACTCAGTGATATTTCTGTTTTATTCAACTTTATAAATAGACTTTTGGAATTTTGTTCTTCTCTATTAAAACTTTCAAAAAATTATCTTTCTTGTGTCTTCTCTCTACAACTTCAAAAAATTTACTCTGACATTTATATTCCTTTCAAAGTTCTAGAAGATTTTCATCTTTTTATCCCCATTGAAAAAAATCAAATATTTTAAACCGTTCTCTCTATAACAGGCATTGTATTTAATAAATGATGTTATAGAAGAATAGACAGTTGTGGTGATAAATTAGGAAAATGAATTCTTTTTTTTTTTTTTTTTAGAAGTTTAAGATGTACTCTTAAGAGTGAGATGCTGAAATAGAGTGGCAGTAGAGGTCACTCAATGGAGAAAAATTTTAAAAATGGTAGATTGATGGATATCTAAATAGACATGCATATTTTCAGTCTAATGGCAGGAGTTGGGATAACAATGAAGGAGACTTTAGTTCAATTGAACTCATGAATGAATAGGAGCAAATGACCCATCAAGATATATTAATGATAAAGAAGAGGAAGAGAGTACACATTTGAGTAAAGGAGGGTGATTTATATGAGGGAGAAAAAAATGATCAAGCTTTGAAAAACATGGTTAGAAGAATGGGTCATGGCTCTGCCTCCAGACTTCATGGACAATAATGTGAGGTGAGAGAAGGACCAGTGTCCAATCATGGAGAGAAATACAAGTTTCAGTCTGTGGAAACAAATAGAAGTTTCTACAAATAGACTATAAATACAGTGAACTTTTTTGGAAATGCAACGAAGTTGGATTGTACAATATGGTAGAAGGAATAGAAAGCTGTATATTAATAAAGTCATGAAAGCAATGGGTAAGTAGAATACGCTATCTTCAGGAACTGTGGCTATGAGAGATATAGATGGAATCAGCCTATGGATATTAAATGCCACCCCAGAAGGCTGAATGAAATCAGTGGAATGTCTGTGGCTGTGACTGAGGGGGTAGCTTGAATTGGCATGTGGCATTGCCTCAGTAGAAGCTTTATAGTCCAAGTGGAAGAATGATGAGTGGCTTATTCTTCTTCCTGTATTCAGGGCTCACCAGGGTGTTGTTGCTTCTCCTGCTGCTTAAGCCTAGCCTTGCTGAGTCCTATCTACTGTTGAGACAAAGTCTCAGTGGTGCTACAAAGGTACAGTGCTCTTGAGTGTTCTGTTTCCACTGAAGAGTATAAAGGTAGTATCTGCCAAGTGGGACTTTACGTTCATGAATGTTTCCTCAAGACAGAGTAAAAGTTATATTAAATTATCAGATTAAAATAGAGAGGTCCAGAATGAATTAGTAGTAAGTAACTTAATCTGATAATCTCAGAATGCGAGTATTTTAAGTCATCAGGAAGTAAGATCACCACATTAGTCTTAGGTTGTTTTGGTTGACATTCTTTCTCTTTGCTTTGGAAGGCAGGGATGAGGTCTTTTTAACCTCCTTTTTCTCTCCCCATTTCTTTGTTCTCTCCCCACTCTGGCAAGGGGGGAGGAATAGTAGCAGTCTAATGTGATGTATCAGACAAGAACACCTTCTTCCCTGGTGATCCTTATAGCTTGGTATTCTCTTCAGCAGGCTTCGTGGCTATTACACTGTACTTTTTCAACATTAATATTCCCATTCTATTCCTTAAATTACCCACTAAGAATAATATCAAAGTTATTTCCAGTACATTTTCATTTAAGGATAATGATCATTAATGACTACAAAGCTGAGATTTCCTCAGCTCAGAAAGCCTGAATATAGCTAAAGAAGATGAGCAGGGCTGGCTATTAGTGATAAATATAGAAGATTAACTTCTTACTGGGGTAGAAAAAGATATTTACATTGCTAAGTTGTAACGAAAATTAAAACCTATAGTTCCTAAATAGTTCTAAGCCAACCGTTACTTATAAACAGGCTATTCCTATATCACTTATACAAAATCTTTATTAGTCTTGCCTCTAATTGCAATTTACATGTTGGAAACAGCCCTAAATTTCCTGACATATTCATGTCAGTGTTTTCTTTTGCATATCACATACCATGGCCCCTACATGATGATTAGCATGTCCTCTCTAATTCTGTGAGAATTACAAAGTATATCATAATTTCATTTTGGTCACTCCACTTTAAATTGTTTATTCTTGGTCTAAAAAAATCCTATGTTTAGTATAATTGTTCTGCATATTTCCCTATACCATTTCTGTTAAATTAGGAAACTTCCTTCATTTCTCATTTCAATTTTTATTATGTTGGTCATCCTTAGTTTAAGCAAAAGAAAATGACAAGAATTGATCATCTTCTCCCACCTTTTAGCTTTTCAACTTATTTTCTCTGGACATGCTTCCCTCAGCCTCCCCCACCTAGAACTATTGATGCTCTAGGACTGCTTTCTTGACTGACAATGTTACTGATGAACCCTTTAGCCTTCTTGGCTCACACTTACTCCTACACTAGAACCTCATGAATGAACATGTAGGAGTCCATTTGCTCCCAGGTCAGTTTTCTACTTCTCTCACAGTGGTAACTTTGTAATCAGAATCGGCGGTGTCTTAGAATTCTAGTTTCACTCCAAGATCGGTCTTGAGTCTGTTCTCTGGCTGAAGCTTTGTTCTACCCCACAATGCTGTAATGTTGAGATCTGCCTTCCATGGCTACGTGAACTCTGGATACTGAGCTTGCTCATAGAAAACATGTTGTTACCATTGTCTAATATTAGATGAATCTTAAAGTGTATGGCCTCCATTTCTACTGTACCTTAATATACTTCTGCAACTAGTCTTTACAAATATGTTTTTTCATGTTTTCCATGATCTAGACAACAAGTTTTATACAGCCTTAATCCAAGTGAACAATTATGCCACCAATCTGAACTTCCAGTAAGATACCGACGATGGCTGTACCATGTATCTTCCATCAGCCTCACGATCACTCTGCTTGCATCCTACCTAGCACTGCATAATTCTCAAAAAGCTAACCTAATTCTAGGTTCAAAGCAATTCTGTCATGCCTAAATAGAATTAAAAGTGTGTCCGGATACTCTATCTTATTTCACTGACTCAAAACTATTGTAGGTATGGTACTGGGTATAGAAAAACAAAATGCATGTATAACACTATGTAGCATGTATATATATGTGTGTGTGTGTACATGTGTGTATATAATATATATGATAAACTTATGATATATGATATATAATATACAATATATAATGATATAATATATACACACACACACGTATATATAGCTTTTAAATATACAAACACAAAAACTAGGTATAGTTTAATTAATAGTGCCAGTCTTATCTATTATGCCTTCATGGACTATGTTATTTCTATTTAGTAGCAAAGACTCAGGACACTAAGGACGGCATCTAGGCTACCCTGTGTCAAGTAGCACTCAAATATGATATGATGATAATAATTGATAACATAGGTATCCAACACATACAATGGGCAATTACATTTACATGAAGAAAAACTGATAATTTATTAGTTTAGAATAAAAAGGTGGATATGATTGTTTGAGCAAAACTCATTTGCCTGATATCACTTCCCAAAGAAATTATTAACTTTCTCTATGCTATTTCTCAGAGTTATCCATAACTATGTTGAAAAATTCAGCTAGGTACAGAGCCCAAACCTCTTATCTTTTTAAAGCCTTTTAGTGCTCATATGCCACAAAAAGCAGAGGTCTTTTTATTACATAGTATCCTCAGTTTCATGGAGAAAAACAAATACTAAAGAGTCATGACAGCATTAATAAAATATTTGTTTTGAGATATCAATATTTTGATTGTAAGTATGCTTAGTTTGCTAAGAACAACCATATGCAGTGTCAGTCATGAGCCTTAGAGTTCATTAAACCACAAATGTCCTAAATAATGTGTATCTGCTAGTAGTGTTGTCCAGAGGTTTGTCATTTATTATTAAGACACAAGATATTATTTTCAGTAGCATTTGGTTTGTTCTTTTCATGAAAGCATGAGAGTTGTTTTACTTACATTTAAAAAAAAAGCATACAAGGGCAATATTCAATTATTTTATGTATCAACTAATGAATGGCAGCTATGAAATCCAGTTAATAAAAATGTTTTCTTTTCGTTTTTCTGCCCACTTTATGTGTTTAGTAATGTTTTCAATTATATGTATTGAATAATGATGAATTGATGTGTAATATACTCTAAAATTAACACTGAGCATGATTTTTTCAATTGATTCCCAAGTATTCGAATCTGCTCTTACCTATGTTCCACGTATTTCTACTTTATGAAATTGAGCATAAATAATCCACCCATGTCACCATTGTCTTCTTTGTCTACCTTTTTACTTGAACCTTCTTTCCAATCTTTTTGCTTATTCTTTTTAAAAAATTTTCACAAACCTTTATGTCTTATATTTATGTATTCATGTACATTTTAAGAAAAATATGTAAATCAATATAGAAAATCATTTGCATTTCTATAAACTAACAACAGATTGTCCAAAGAAGAAATTAAGAAAGCAATCTTATTTACAATAGCATCAAAAAAGAATAAAATACTTAGGAATAAACTTAATCAAGAAGGTGAAAGACTTGTACACCAAGAACTATAAAACACTGAAACAAATTAAAGGAGACGTAAATAAATGGAGAGATATCCTGTGTTCATGGATTGGAAAAATGAATATTGTTAAACTATAATACTCAAAGCAATCTACAGACTCAATGTGATCTTTATTAAGATTCCAGTGGCTTTTTTTAACAGAAAATAATCTTAACATTCATATGGAAAGATAAAAGACCCCAAATAGCCAAAGCAATTTTAAGCAAGAAGGACAAAACTAGAGGCATCAGGCTTACTGCTTTCCAAACATATTACAAAGCTCCAGTAATCAAAACATTATGATATGAGCATAAAAACAGACATATAGGCAAATGGAACAGAAAAGAGAGCCCAGAAAAACTCATGCATAAATAGTTAACTGATCTTCAACAAGGGAGCCAAAAATATAAACTGGGAAAAGGATAACCTTTTCAACAAGTGGCATTGGAAAAATTGGGTATCCACATGCAAAAATAAAATGAAATTGGACCCTTATGCCACATGCAAAGAATAACTCAACATGGATTGAAGATTTATGCATAAGACCTGAAACTGTAAAACTCCTAGAATTAAAACTTAGAAAAAAAGCTTCT
This sequence comes from Pongo abelii, assembly GCF_028885655.2. NCBI lineage: Eukaryota > Metazoa > Chordata > Mammalia > Primates > Hominidae > Pongo > Pongo abelii. Next base: position 72,800,836 of record NC_071999.2, read on the forward strand.
TGACCCTGGCCTTGGCAATGATTTTTCAGATTCATTTCACCAAAAGAAAAGGCAACAAAAGTGGGATTTCAAACAAATATCTTCCGTACAGCAAAGAAAGCATTCAACACAATAAAAACACAACCTATGAAATGGCAGAAAATATTTGCAAACCGTGTCTGATAAGAGGTTAATATTTGCATGTATAAGGAATCCCTATGACTCAATAACAAATAACCCAATTAAAAAATGGGTGAAGGAACTAAACAAATATTTCTCCAAGGAAGACATACAAATGACCAATAGGTATTTGTAAAGGTGCTCAACATTTCTTTTTTTTTGAAACTGTTGTTTATTTTCCATCAACCTTATTTATTTCCATGTTGCTTAAGAGCCCGTGCTAGAACAACAGCTTAAGACCATTCAGTGGTTGCTCCTACCCATTCAGTGGCCTGAGCAGTGGGAGCTGCAGAGCAGTCTTCCGTGGCAGGCTGAGGACTCCAATCTTAAGTAGTCACAGAGGTCACCTGCACGCCTTCAGACCAGTCTGCAATCTCAGACTGAGTAGCAGTGAACTCAGGAGCTGGAGCAGTACATTCACCCTGAAATTCCTCCTCAGTCACAGCCTTTTCAGCAACAGCCTGCTCTTCTTTTTCAATCTCTTCAGGATCTCTGTAGAAGTAGAGATCAGGCATGACCTCCACGGGTGTTCACGGGAAATGGTACCACACATGTGCAGAACTTCCCAAGCCAGCATCCACCACATTAAACCCACTGAGTGAGCTCCCTTGTTGTTGCATGGGATGTCAATGTCCACATAGCGCAGAGGAGAATCTGTGCTACACAGAGCAATGGTAGGTAGGTTAACATAAGATGCCTTTGTGAGAGGCTGGCGGTCAGCCCTGGGGTCAGTAACCAGAAGAAGCCGTAGCTCCTAGAAGGCTGCCTGGATCTGGTTAGTGAAGTTTCCAGGAATGAAGCGGCCAGCAATTGGAGTTTGCTCCAGTGGCAGCAGCAAACTTCAGCATGGCCCTCTGGCCAGTATTCCTGGAGGATATGACACTGACATCTACAGGGTTTTCAATGGCAACAATGGCACGAGCTGCCAGCGGAAGCTTCTCCCAGGTCCTCTTCAGATTTATGCGGTAGATGCCATCACTTTTCCTATTATAGATGTACTGTTCCATCTGGAAGTCAAGATTGGTGCCACCTAAGTGGGTTCCTGCTGCAAGCAACGTAAGGACATCATCCTCCTTCATTTGCAGGACATCAAGGGCTCCAGACATTGTGAAAATTTCCCTTTAAGTTACAATGGGAATCCAGAACAACACTGTATGGACCCTTCTGTAGGTAGCATGGAAAGGCAGTACTCGACACTTCTAATCATCAGGGAAATGCAAATTAAAATTATAGAGCTATATCACATTACATTTGTTAGGATGGCTATTATCAAAACAAAATAAAGCTACAAAAGAAAACAAGTATTTGTGGAAATATGAGAAAAGGGGAACTCTTGTATATTGTTGGTGGGAACATATGTTGATGCAGCCACTAGGGAAAGCAGTAGGAGAATCTTAAAAAAAATAAAAACAGAACTACTATATGATTCAGCAATCCCACTCTTTGGTATATATCCAGAGGATTTAAAATCAGAATTTTGAAGGATATCTGCACTCCCATACTCACTGCAGCCTTATTCACAATAGTCAGGACACGGAAACAACCTTAATGTCCATCTGTGGATGAACAGACAAAGGAAATGTGGCATATACATACAATGGAATATGATTCAACCTTAAGAAAAGAGAAAATCATGTCATTTGTGATGACATCAGTGATCTTGAAGTATTTTATGCTGGGTGAAATAAGCCAGCACAGAAGGAAAGATACTATATGATACTACTTATGATCCTGAAATGGTGAGACTCATGGAAGTAGAGAGTATAATGCTAGGGACTTGGAGAAGGGAGAAAGAGGAAGGTATTAGGCAAAGGATATAAAGTGTTACACAAGATGAATAATTCCTAGAGATTCACTGTACAGCATAGCGACTATAGTTAACAATACTGTATTGTGTACTTAGAAATTTGCTAAGGAGGTAGACTTAGATTGAATGTTCTTATTGCATACACAATGGTAATAAGTAAGAGGGCAGAAGGAAGCTCTTAGAGGTGATGGAGAGGTATATGGCATAGATTGTGTTGACAGTTTCATGGGTATGTACTTATCTCAAAACTCACCAAGTTACACGTATTAAATATTTGCAGCATTTTGTATATGAATTATACTTCAATAAAGTGGTCAAAAAAAGAAAGAAAAATACACAAATGAGTCACACAGAGCTTTTAATTCAGTAAGAGTAAAAAAACACATATATTTTTGTTTTATTTTATTTTTTGAGACAGAGTCTTCTTGCTCTGTCACCCAGGCTGGAGTGCAATGGAGAGACCTTGGCTCACTGCAACCTCCACCTCCCGGGTTCAAGCGATTCTCCTGCGTCAGCCTCCTAAGTAGCTGGGATTACAAGCACTCGCCACCGAGCCTGGCTAATGTTTGCATTTTTGGTAGAGATGGGATTTCACTGTGTTGGCCAGGCTAGTCTGGAACTCCTGACCTCAGGTGATCTGCCCACCTCAGCCTCCCAAATGCTGGGATTACAGACATGAGCCATTGTGCCTGGTCAAAAAGACACTTACATTTTAAAGTTCAATTACAAATCAATTGAGAAATATAAAAATATTATGTTCTTTTTCTATAACTGACAACACATCTGAAATGATAAGAGAGTAGGTATGAATCTATTTATTATATGTGTACATCTTTTCTTAAAAGTATAGGCTGACAGAAGATTTCACATAGTCGAAAGACTAGAAAGTACCCTGAGGGTACACAATAATCTAAATCAAAGAAAGCTGACAAAGACAAGATAAACAAGATAATAACAGTGTCAAAACATTCCTGTTGCCACATCTAATGAAACAAACAAGCAAAGAAATAAAAAGAAAAGCAGCAGAAGCAAACAAACAAGCAAACAAAAAATGCTAACATTAATCAAACTAGGAAAGGGTAAAAACTTATATTAGGTAGTTGGAAAATCGTTGACCACAGCAAGAAAACCAATGATTAAATATATGAATGTTACTCTACTCCTCCAAAAGCACATTGGTGTGTAAGAAATTGGTGAGTGGAGTAGAAATTACCGGCCGTATGGCTGGGCATGGTGGCTCACGCCTGTAATCCCAGCACTTTGGGAGGCCCAGGTGGGCGGATCACCTGAGGTCAGGAGTTCAAGACCAGCCTGGCCAACATAGTGAAACCTTGTCTCTACTAAAAATACAAAAATCAGCTGGGCATGGTGGCAGGTGCCTGTAATGCCAGCTACTTGGGAGGCTGAGACAGGAAAATCGCTTGAACCCGGGAGGCGGAGGTTACAGTGAGCTGAGATTGCGCCACTGGACTCCAGCCTGGACAACAAAGAGCAAAACTTCATCTCAAAAAAAAAAAAAAAAAAAATACTGGCTCTCCCCATTATACATTCTTTCTTTCTTTTTCTTAGTATTAGAGATTCCAATTTTGGCTTGGAACACAAACACATAGGATAAAAGATTACATTTTCAAGTCTTTTTGCAAGTAGGTGTTGGAAGTGATTTAGTTTTGACCAATGTGCTATGGAATGAATTGTTGTGTGTGATTGTAGGTAGATGTCCTTGAAGGAAGGGTGCATAATCTTCCTTCCCCTGTCCTCATTTCTGCTTGCTAGTGGATGCAGTGGCTGAAGCTGGAGTGCTCTTGAATCACAACGTGGAATGTGGATACCAAAAGGAGGATTCAAGTTAAAAAAAAGATTGGATCCCTCGTGATCCTTGAGCTGCCATATAATCCCATACTACACAAAGGATATGGCAAAAATTTAAGCTTCTATCATGTTTTAGCTTCCATTATTTGGATTCTTTCACAGCTGAAAATAATCCCATTCTTGATGTAAAAGGATATCAATCAGTGAAACATTCCTATCTTCCTATTTTAATCCTTTCATTTAATTGGGTGTACCAATTTAGTAAAGCTCCTAAGTGGAAGGTTGTACTTTCCTTTCCTCCCTATCCAGGGCCAGAGAGAGACAATGGGTTACGTAAATGCTTCAGCTCTACAGACTCCCATTTATCCTCCAGTGGGTTTTGCCAAAACTGTGGACTAGGTGGATTCAGAGTCACCTTGAACTGCTTTCTCCAGCATGTCTGCTGGTGACAACATATTCATCTTGAACACCACAATTTCACATCTCTCAATTAGCTTAGAAATAAGCGGGAGAGAATAATTCATTGGTGGTCTCAATCCCCCAATAAAAGTTAAGTAAAAACAACAACAACAACCACAACAAAACTCTTTCAGCTCAAAATTTAGAAGAAAGGGAGTGTGATGTGCAGAGAGAAAGCAGCTCAGAGACAACAAGGCATGTAACTGTTGCCTAGGAGCCTTCTGCACCCCCATGTGTCGGTAGAAAACTTAGGACCTGCTACTGGAAGGAAAGCATAGGAGATCTCAGAGAATATATCATCATCATATCATTATGATACTTACTGTCAGAGGAAAGTAATAAGACAAGAGATGCTGGCAGTTATGAGTGTAGCAGAGAAAAACAGACAGTCTGAAAAATGGTAGCCTCTTTGAGCCTAAGCCTTCTCGTGGATAATGAAGATTATATTAACCTCACTTCTGTTATTTGGTGGATGTCGGGTCAGATGAAAAAGACTGAAAAATGTACAGCTCTCTAAAGTGCTAAACCTATTACAGTTTTTTCACTTTGCTCTTTCATCCTCTATTCTCTTGGTTTGGGATATTTCTATTTTTGGAAAAGTTCTCACCCATTTGGGTATCCAAATTTTTTGCATTCTTTACATTAACTCTTTCCATAATTCCTTTCTCATTTTAATCCTAGGTTCTGGGAAATAGGGTGGTTATTTAGAATATTGTATAATCAAGAAAGTGACATTTTAGGGTCCACATAGCCCTCAAGCTGCCATCATTTCCTTGTTTATATCTGATGGCTTTTTTTCAGTATTAGAATTTCTAATTACCAGAATCAACTTGTCATTGAAATAGCTTTCTCTCTGGATGGTCTGTTTCCCATTGTCTCTCCTAAATCTTCCTTGAACTTATTTATTTTCCCATTAACAAATTACTATCAATATACATCAGTTTTATTTCCTTTTATCAGCTTGATTTCTTGCACCTCATTGTTTTCAGATAGTAGTCATTGTCATCTTTTCAGGTCATTTCAACATTTCCTTTCTGTTTTTTTTTTTCTTGGATGATATAGTTCTTGTAACATTGATATCCTTGGGAAAAAAACGTCAAGTTGGATTTACACAAAAAAGTAGGGGGAGAGGCAAGAAGTAGTCTTGACACATAAGGTGGGTTACAGACCCATAAATGGTATCTTAAGTCTAAATGATATAAATCAAATCTGATTTTCCTACAGAAATAATGGTAAAATATTTCTGACAGAGAGGCACAGCACTGAATTTTTAAAAGAAATGCCCATATATTTTATATTTAAACTAGTATGAATACTTTTTTGAAATCTGAATGCTAAATTCTTTCAAATGTATTAGCAGAACAAGCTTACCAATCATATAATTTTACTAAATATATTATGTGGTATTGACTTAGTAAATATCACATTCTGCCATAGTTAAATCTTAATTCCAGACATACTTTGAAAAAAATAAAGAGGAAAGAAATACTTTTACTAGGTGAAAGCCTTCCGTAATGTTATTTTTCTTTTGGTATGTAATTATAATGGACATGTTTGAGGGGACTTTATTTTTCCTGGAGCCTGCTATAAGATACCTGTGAAGAACTAAAGGAACACTGAGGCTTTAAAACAGAGTGAATCTTTTGATAAGCAAATCTAAATATAGATTTGTATGAGATCATTTGTGTGGCTCTATGTGCTGATGAATTGATGATCTGTGTGTAATTGACTGAGGTTCATCGATGAAAAACCCAAGAACCAGCCTACTCCCTTTTCCCTGTGGACAAATGTGCAGAGAAAATTTGAAATAGGTTTCAAATGAAAATAGTTCTACTGAGTTTTCCCTTCAAAAAACAATGTTATTCTCTTAGATTATGAAAAAAATTGAACTTCAAGTTTTCAATAAAAGCCTTTGTGAAAGAAAGAATAAAATAGACCATTCTCTTACACATGCATGTTCCTTGACACATGGTAGGTGCTTAGTAGTTATTTATTGAATAAGCAAAAATTAACTAATGACATTTGGATAACAAAACAACCAATTGGAAGTTAAAATAAATGATTGCTTTTATAGATCCCTAAACAAGAATGTGAAATGGCAGCTTGACTACATTCAACCTTTTATTCCATCTCAATTTATTCAAGCCCATCTTTGTGTATTGAGCCATCACACCAGAGAACTAGCACTAATCAAATACCCCAACTGCAGATTTACTCACAGTTTACACCTGTGAGGTTGGATGCAACATAAATATTCTGCTAAGCTTTCTCTTAAATCTGCCGGCAAGTACCTTACAGGAGTTATGGTAATATAAAATTTTCTACCTTCATCATATTTATAGTAATGAGTGGTTTAATTGACTTCCCTACAGCAGAACTCTCTTCCTTCTGAATTAAAGTAAGAGTAAAGATGGGGATATTAAACTCTATTAATAGTTTAAGATGTAATAAATGGCTCAACCCGAAATAGCTGACTCAGAGACAGACAAAGATATTTTAATTTCTCAACAATTCGTATGCAAGGAATGATTGCCCAAGTACAGAATCAGGGAACTGTAGGTTCTGCATGAATCACTTGAAGGCCCAATTCGAAACTCTGAGAGAGGAATCTGCATTCTTTAACAAAATTTTCTGGTGCTTTTTGTACAATCCAAATGTTGTCAACCATTGTCTTACAATTTCTCTTACTGATTTAAAAAAAATTTCTTAATTAGGATGGTGTGTTAAGTGTTTTGTCCTAGAAATTGTTTCCACATCAATAACTGACTAGAGACCTACGTGTAATATTAACAATAAAAACAGTACCTGTAGCATTGGTACTGATAATAGTATTTTTAAATATTTTTAGGAAAGAGGTAACGTGACTAATATTTGTAGAGGAAAATACAAATGGCTATAAGGAGCTAAAAATTCACCAGCATTAATAACTCCTCTAGTGAGCTCTCAGTATGCACTAAAGCCCTATGCATGCATTCTTCCTATTGCCATGTTAGTAAATATTTACAATAGCACCACATGATAGCTATTAGTATCTCCATGTTAACAAAGAGACTGAGGGTCAGAGAAGCAAGGTGAGTGATCTGAAATTACAGCAATCAGGTCCTTCTTTTGTAGAGTTTGCATTTCAAATTTTGAGAAACTAATATTCTAAGAGAGAACAGAAGAGGTAGGGGAGAGACAGAAGAGCCTACCCACAACACAGAGAGCGTCCAAGTCTGAGGCTCCCCGGAGGTCCAAAAAACTCACTTTCCAGGAGCTGAATTTCCTCTTATTCCTCCAAGTGTACATTTTGAGTGCTTGGGCGTCTGCCCACCCACCCACTCTCTCTTCCTTTCCTCAGCTCCTGATTGGAGCCGAGTTTTTTGCTAGGGCCTTATCCCTAAAGGGAAGGTTCTGTTTCAGCACACCTGGGACAGAGGCCGGGGTGAGATATTTAGAAGACCCTCCCCAGGTGTGGTGAAACAGGCTTGCTGACACCTCAAACTAATCCCTCACAGCCAGCTCACAAGCTACGTGGCCTACTTAAATTTCTTTAGTATCCAGTATCCTTCTTTATTTTATTTCTACCATTTTGCCTCAAGATTGTGCCCTGTCTACACCCTCTAGTGCTCAGCTTCTCTCAGGTAAAATTTTGATTTTTATCATTTGTATATTATTGAGTATTTTGGATTTTTTTTCATCTCTTTGTGATAGTAGCATTTCAAGCCTTAAATTTTGGAATGGTCTTTTGCTAATAACTTTCAAAATGTAGGACAGCATGAGGAGAAAATGCCTGACTCACTGGCCCATAGCAGACATTTCATATATCATTGTTGAATGAATGAAATAACAAATATACAATGTTTTATGTACAAAGCCCATATTTTCATATGGTTGGTTGGTTTGTTCTCTGATCTTTCCCCTTTCTCCCTCTTGGTGTCTTATTTTTGTGTTAAAGATACAGCTTTCTGTGCATCAACAGAGGAATGTATAAAGAAAATCTGGTATATATACACAATGGAATACTATTCAGCCATAAAAAAGAATGAAATCCTTTCATTCATGGCCACTTGGATGATCCCAGAGGACATTATGTTAAGTGAAATAAGTAAGTCACAGAAAGATAAAAGCTACATATTTTCACTCATATGTATGAGCTAAAAACGTTGAGCTCATAGAAGTAGAGAGTAGAATAGTGATTTCCAGAGGCTGGGAAGGGTAGGGGAGAAGAGGAATAGGAAGAGGTTAGTTACACAACACAAAATCACAGCTTAATAGGAGAAATAAGTTCTAGGGTTCTATAGTACTATAGTGTGACTATAGTTCATAGTAATTTATTGTATATTTTCAAGTAGCTGGAAGAGAAGATTTTGAATGTTCCTAACACAAATGATAAAAGTTTGAAGTGACAGATGTTCCAATTACCTTGATTTGATAATTATCCATTGTATACATGTATTGAAACATCACACTATACCCCATAAATCTGTACAATTATTACATGTCACTTAAAAATAAAATTTTTAAGAAAGATGTAACTTTTCCTTAATCTCTTTAGATATACCAATTATATATTTTTAATACCCTCTTTTAAATTACATATTTCTCTAGAAATCAGCTTTTGTTTTGTTGATCTTGATTGTTACCTTTTGCCACCACTAGTTTTCTAAAAATATCTATGTGGTAATCTCTGATTATCTGTGTGTTTTAATAATTAAGCACTGAGAAGGTAGCATGGGCGGCTTCTTCTTCAGTTGTATATATGAATGATTTCTCACCTTCCCTGACTGGGAAGTTTGCAGAGACCTCAGTGTGGAGGGGAACGTTAGAGTTCACTGGAGTTCTTCACTTTAGGGTGAACAGATGGACTATCAGATAAGGACTCTCAAATCCCGAGAACAGAGGGGGTTTTACTCTGAGGCTGCAACACTCTATTAAAAACCTGTGCTTTCATTTTGTTAGTATTTCAACTTCTTTAGAGAAGAACTCCTTATCTTTTGGCGACAAATTGAGCTCTGTGTGCAGGTGCATGCGTGTGTGTGTATAGAGTGGTGGGATGGTGGCATACATTGTGCACAGTTGTTTCTTTTAGAGACCTTCAGTTAATCCTCTGGTTTTTCAGCTCTTTTTCTCACTTGGGCCCTCCATACTAGGTGCTGACTTACAGCTCAGTGCCTCCCTGGAGATTTGAAGGATATATTAGCTCCCATTGCTGCTGTAGATCCCTCGTAGAGTACTTCTGCAGTTCGATTTTTGAATTAGTTTTTAATTCCAGATTTATTAAGCATGCTGTTAACTTTTTAAGTGGTTAGTTGTTTTATTTTGTTTGGCTGTTTGTTGTTAATTTCTAGTTTTATTGCGATGGGTTCAGAGAATGTGACATTTATGACTTTGGACTATGGATTTTGAGGTTTATTTTGTTTTGATTTGATTTTTGGTACCAAGGATGCTAGTAACATAGTGAATTTTTTGGCTACTCATCACTGAACTCTTCTATGCTTGAAGAATTCTCCCAATGACTCCTAGGGTGGGGCAGAAACCTCTGATAATAGAAGCTGGTGGATAAATCTCACTCCAGCACATTCCCTGTGGAAGAATGCAGTATCCGACTGGGCTCAGTGAAGGTTACTAATAGGTTCCTCAAGGCTTTGATCTAATTTCTGTGCCTCACTCAACAATCTCTACACTCTTTCATCTTCTGCCTGTGGAGTAGTGAGAATGTCTTTCAGTCTAAATACAGTTATTAATGAGCAGGACATAGGAAAGGAGTTAACATAGAGACTATTCTGATCTGGAGATTTCACTGCTTACCAAAGGTTTTTCTTCTTCTGTAATTATTGGGGTAGCCACACTCCAGGATTTAATTGGGGAACTGCTTCCCTGCCATTTTGTAGTATAGTCTCCATCTTGGATTGTCCATTGGAGTCACCAAGTGTAATAATGTAAGTCACAACCAATTTTGGTCCTGGTGAAGTTTCCAGACTTCTTTAATACCTACCACCTACAACATGCAAGAACAGGTATGTAGGCACACACACACATAGACACGCACACACACAAAGATACACTCACAGGCATATGCTTACATGTTATATTGTCTCCTCTCAGATTCAAACTAGTGATGTTTTTGGAAAAGAGGAAAAGACCACTTGCTTCTGTTTGTCCTCTTTTGATATGTGCAGTCAAGTGATGTGTAAATCTGATTGGCTTTTTCCTTAATTCAATTACATTTGCTTCCTCTATTACAAAAATTAATTCAAGTTTTGTTCTATTGATGGCACTGATTCTTTTTTTTCTAACTCTGCTGTAAAATTTGTCACATTTACTTGATAATTTCTATTATACCTAAAGGGAGCAAATGTAAATACTTGGGCTCAGTTAGGTATCTTGAAATCAATAGTTTATTGTCTTTGTTTCCTTTTCAAAAAGTAAAGCATCCATAATGCTTCTACGAACATGAAGCTTTTTGACTTAGTATCTGTATTAGTTCATTCTCACACTGCTATGAAGATACCCAAGATGGTAATTTAAAAGTAAAGAGATTTAATTGACTCACAGTTCAGCATGGCTGGGGAGGCCTCAGGAAACTTACAATCATAGCAGAAGGCAAAGGGGAAGCAAGTAACTTCTTCACAAGGCACGAGGAAGGAGAGGTGTGAGCAAAGGGGGAAGAACCCTTATAAAACCATCAGATCTTGTGAGAACTCACTATCATCAGAACAGCACGGGGGAAACGGCCTCCATGATTCAATTACCTCCACCTGTCTCCCCCTAGACATGTAGGGATTAGGGGGTTAATGGGGATTACAATTCAAGATGAGATTTGGTTGGGGACACAAAGCCTAGCCATATCAGGCTTTGGTCTTATGGTCTCCTTTACAATGTAGTGCACTTACAGTAAGTCACCTCATTGGACTAGGCAGTGCACGCAATGTCTTACGAGCACTCTGACACAAAGTAATAATAGGAAAGCCAATTAAGCAAAAGTGTAATAAATATAACAAACATCTGGCATTGAGGGATAAGTTTCTTGAGCACACTTAGAATCCCTTAGTAAACTCACCTATTGAATAGCCATTTACCTAATGACAAACCACTGACATATGTGTTTCTTCATCAGCCTCACAAGGAAAACTTTTGGTGATGTGCTGTGTTTCCATTCTTACCTTTTAGCTTTCTAGCTTTTACTGAGCTGAGTTTGTCCCCAGACATAACTTTCTGTGTAAATATTTTTACTTCCACGTGGCCAAACATTATACACAAATTTTATTCTGCCTATTTGGTCATGAAATCAAATAAGAAGCCATGTAATCTCCAAGTCAATCAAGTTATTATTCTCCCTTTCTAGAGATATGAATCTTATTCCTTCGCTTGTTGTTCAGGAGACATGCATGAAACAACAAAAATCTTCCAAGCTCCTGGAATATTAATGAAAATTTCAAACTCATGAACCTAAATGTCTAACTAGCATTTACAGCAAAACCAATTTTTTTCTATCTACATTTTCCTTCTTTATAATGTGTTATAAAAGATAAGATATATGTCTCATTTTTGTACGGCCAAAAAAGTAGAAAAACTGAGCATCTAACAGGCCTTAAGGCAGGGAGCAGGACTTATATCCCTGTCTGAATAGAATAGTTAGGAGACAGAAGACTTCTCAAGTTACATTATGGATATCAGCCAAGTTTGCAAGGAGGTAGACAGTGTGTCAGCATAATTTTGACCAGAAGCCAAAGGGATGAACTTGGGGCCAAACAGGAAAGAATTCTTCACTACCCTAGAGACTGAAACAAAGACCCAAGACAATAACTTGAGCCAGACATTAGACATAGGAATGAATAACTAGACCAGCTACAGCCTTCGAGGTTGAGAGGTCTACAGACTAAGGGAGAGTAATGATGAGTGTGCTGTGAAAGTCTGCATTTTTAAAATTTCACTGCTTATTATTTTGAGGAGAAATGCACCAAACATAAATCTACTTACAGTAAAGGAAGGGTTTGATAACGATGCTTTTTTATTTCATTGAGAAATTTAAAGCAATTCAGCATGAGAGTTCTGCTTTCACAACTACAAATACAAGGCAGGGAAATTCTGTGCCAAAGACAGCAGGTTCCACTGAGGCCCTCACCCTCAAGTCAAAAAGCCTGGAACCATGGCCCAAAGTGAGAACTTGCATTCCTATTTTCCCACTCAAATGTTGCCTTTTCCGAAACCACCCACGGCCCACTCACTCCCCATCCTGTGCCTATAAAAAGCCCAGAATGCAGCTGGCAGAGAGGAGAAGCTGCTGGATATTGGAAACTATGGCTGGACATCAAAGAGAAGAGGCTTGACTTCAGAGGGACAGCTTGACAGCGTAGTTTCAGAGAAGAGTCCATCCCTGCCTGGACCCCAGGGGAAGATTACCTTCCTGCTCTGACCCCTTTTCAGCTCCCCTTCCTGATGAGAGCCACTTTCAATGACAATAAAATCCACCACATTTACCATGTTCAACTCATTAGTGCAACCTCATTCCTCCTGAATGCCAGACAGGAACTCAGGTGCCGAGAGTGCAGGTGAAAAAGACTGTCACACTGACCCTTCACTGAGCTGCTAACACTTAAGCCATCCATGATGGCAGAGATAAAAGGGCACTCTAACACTCCTTCTGGTGCTTCAGGGATTGCATGCACCCCTGTAGACACTGCCACAGGGCCCACATGGAATTTTGCTCCTAACAGTGCCCAAAACCACTTGCTGCAACTCTTGCACCTGCTCACCTGTGCTCCCCCCTCCAATGAGGCGTGGAACACAGGGGGAACGAGTCAGTAGAGTCTGCCCCCCTGCTGGCACAGAAGTGGCCAGCTGGTTCTAGTGCCCATGCACTCCAGTTCCTGCCCATGAAGGGGTCAGGGAAATATCCTGCTTCACAACCACCTCACCTGCTTTCTTTCAGTTTCAGAGACAAGTGCTCTTATAGGGTTGAAGGCCAGTATCTCCATTTGTGCTGAGTCTCCTCTTCTCCTGCTTCAGGGGTCTTATTTCACCATTTCTTACTCCTTTCCTATGAATCTTAAACCACTCTCTTTTATCTATTCCTTTAACATCTAATCATATTAAGTAAACATACTCTGTCTTTAAAATAGTGTTTAATTCTATATTCTCTCTCTAGCTAGTACCCCATCTCTCCCTTCCTTTATAGCCAAGCCTCGTGAAAATTAATCATTTTTGTTTTAATTTCTTTGTGATTTAATCCAGTTAACATTTCAGCCCATTGCAATGTGATATAGCTCCTAATACTCTGAGAATATTGCCCTTTTTGAGGTCATTATAAAATTTTTTTGTGATTAAATTCAAAAAAGTACTTCTAGTCCTCATTTTAATCGAATCCACTAAGCATTTGACTGCTTTACTTCTGTATACATTCATACGTGTCACTCTCTGATGAGAATTTCACTAGGCATTTTGTCTTCTCCAAAGGACTCTACTTAGTTTGTACAATTGGGCAACAGAACAGTGATAGGGGAAAAAGTCAAAGAGAGTGGTAAAAAACTGGAATTTCAGAAATACAGCTTTCATTGGGATAATTTCCTCTTCTTATTGGTAGGTTCAGATTATTGCAGAGAGCAAAAATCGCATAATGAATAAGATACTGCTGTATCTCATTTCAACCTCGGAAGCAGTTTAAACACTTCCAAAGGGGAGCAACATATCAACACAGAAATGGCTTATTCATGAAATTTATAGAAGTATAACATCACACTTGTAGAGCAAACCTTCCATTACCTGTTTTGTGAGAACACTGCAGTTTCTATTTGTTCTCCCAGCATTTAACTTTGGCTAGGACTCTATCAAATTAAGAATGCATAGTGACACTGTCAAATGTACAATCACTAAAGATGTAAAAATGATGGAGGATTAAGAATATATGTTTTAAAATTTACAAGAAAATTTTAAAAAGAGAAAAAATTCAGATAATATGGGGACAATTAGAAGTATCCATTATTTACGGAATAGCTTATGAGAGGGTGAAAGAAAATTTGAGGTTGGAGAATGAGGACTCACAGAAAGTGTTAAACTTTTGAATACCACATTCTGGATGTTTTATTTTCTCATATTAGACATTTTTTTGAAAACCAAGGTTATGTATATTTTCAAAATAGTAGCTTCAAAAGATCTTCCAAAAAGATATTCATCTTCATCTCTACCTTTTATTACTTCTCTTTCCTTATGAATATATATAAATATCCACAAGCAAAAAACTCTTTGAAATGGGCATAGATAATTACACTGGTTTGGCATATTTGGTGGAAAAGAGAGAACAGGAAACTTCTCTCACATGAGATGCAAATCGGAAAATATATGTGATTTAGTGACAGATTAGCATCATTTATTTTTATATTTGCTGCATTTTGTTATTTTTAATAGAATTTCATTTGCCTGGATTTGACTCCAAAATGTTAGTTATTTAACAGATATCATTAGGTTGCTAAGCATTAACACTTAATTATCATATTAATAAACAGTTATTACTCTCTTCTACACTGTGCCTTGCCTCTGCCACATTAGTATGCATGCACTGCTCTTAGGCAGCTTAATTGTCCTTAAAGGAAATCATTACAATTTAAATGAAATTGGGAGCTACTGGTTAGGGAAGGCTGTAGGGCATGCACAATACATACTAAACAAGGAACTGTAATTTCCCCAAATCACATTTTGTTTTCAGTAATTTCACATCACAGCACTATATCTATTTGGTTAAAGGGAAAACAGTTTATTTTTTTGCCTTTCAATTTTATAAGGGCACCATTTAACCAAGGACATACAAGACTTTGAAATGGTAGCAAAGAACTTGAGTAAATCAAATAATTTCTTTGCAGCTGGTAAACTGTTGTCAGCATTTGCAGCAGTCAATGAAGCAATAAAGTATAGCATGGTGGGCAGCCATCAACCACCACGTCTGCCTCTAGGACTGAGGGCAGCAGGAGGCCAGAGACTTTATGGAGACAGCTGTTGCCTCTCCCCATATGTGATTTTGTTCATTCACTTCACAGCAACACACTTCACAGGCTGCTGCAAAAATGGGGACTAGGGTCATTCTCCTGTGTCCTGTTACCCCTTTGTCACAGTCAAGAACTCATCTTTTTTTCATCCTCAATCATAAAATGACTTAGTTTAGTGATTTGAGTTAAATACTCTGCTATTGAGATGCAAAGAGTTTAAATATCCCTGGACTCTTATTTGTGATAGATAATTAATCAATGTTTTACACAACCTTAAACAGCTCTTCATTTTTCGTGAGTGACTCATGATAAAAACAAGGATTTAATTCACGTGGGTATTTAGCATTTTCAGATTAATTAGTTAGCAACTGAGAGTTAACCTTATTAATGCCCAGCTTGGTGGGAATATATGAGGACTGATAGTAAAATAAAGGAAAATTATGCTTTTAAAAATATATCAAGAATAAAATAGGAATTCAAAATATTGAAACTAAACCACAGGGCTGATAGGTATTGAGAAGCCTACAGTAGGCACCTACCAAGCCCATGGCAAAGGTTACATCTCATTGACACAAGCTGAATATTTCTATTTTACACGCAAGTTAAATGTCTCTATTTTACGCATTAGAAAACCGAGAGCAGAAAGTCTCATTAACTTCCTCCTTTGTCTTGTAGTTATTAAATTGCTGTATAAGGTCTGTCTGCCTCTGGTGTACATATTCATACTTGAATGCTTCACTGCAAACCCCAAAAGCACCTTTATTATTACTATGGACCACCCTGTTACATCTAGAACTTTCTACTAATATAGGAAGAGAAAACTGATTAATCATTGCAAAATAATTTACAGAGACTCCCTTCTCTTTGATATTATGAGTTACTGTATTTTTCTATTTTTTCATCAGTAAGAATGCTTTCTGAATAAAGTCTATATTATAACAACCCTTCATAGAGTTTTGTCTTCCTTTTTAATATGAAATAACCAAATTAGTAGGCAGAAGTGAGAAATGATTACTGGTGAAATATGATGCATGATATAAAGTCCTGGAGTCCTTATGGTGGCCTACTGAATTTCCAGATTGGTGATAGAGATATTTCCTTAATTTTCTGCTTCCCAGGAATGTGAACTTGGGTATGATGTTTAGAATCTCAGAGCTTCAGGTTTCTTACTTGTCAAGTAAGAGGAATAAGTTATGCCATATTATTCTACAAATATTAAAGGAACAAAATACACATTGACTTTTTATTTTTTAAACTACAAAGCAATGTGTTTTTTTTTTTGAAAACAGTGTCGTCCTCTGTCACCAAGCTGTAGTGCAGTGGTGTGATCATGGCTCACTGCAGCCTAGACCTCCTGGGCTCCAGCCATCTTCCCACCTTAGTCTCACAAGAAGCTGACACTACAGGTGCAAGCCACCATGCTCAGCTAATTTTTTTTTTGTTATTTTTGGTAGAGATGAGGTCTTGCTATGTTGCCCAGGCGGGTCTTAAACTCCTGAGCTCAAGTGATCCTCCCACCTCAGCTTCCCAAAATGCTAGTATTATAGGCATAAGCCACAGTGCCCAGCAGCAATTTCTTTTTATATTAATGGATTTGTCATTCTGTAGTAGGAAAAGAAGGGGCTTTAGACTCAGATCTGGTTTGGACTAAAAAGACTAATTGTCTGATAATGAATGTTATTTCATCTTAGTTTCAGTTACTGTCTCTCTAAACTGGAGAAAATGTATATTATAGTTGTAGTAAAAAATGAAATCAAATGTATGTTAACTGCTAGTGTGCAAATTATCTAAAGAAAATGATATGAATTGCTACTGTTAATCCAGGTATGATTAGAGTAATCTAAGAATAAAACCCAAAATATACTATGAAAGTAAAATTTGTCCACTGTTCAAAATTTATATTTACCTTGTGTAATTTGTGTTATCAGACCCAATTTAAGTATCCACCTAGATTCACTTATTCTCATTTTCCTTCTCTGTTGCCTGATCAATAGAAGACTATCACCACAGCAACTTCCTCTGCCTCATCACTAAACACCTAAACATTGCCAGCTGTTTCATCTCTCCTGGGCTAAGGACTAGGCAGTTTCTGTCATTTCCAATGTAGTGGGAGTTGCAGTAGCTCCAAAGTCCAAGCCTAGATATGATGCTGAGTAAAGCTGAGCCTGTTTAGTAACAAGCCTTATATTGGCTTTCTCTTCATCCTTGCAGCAAGTTCATTTTTCCCTCCCTCTTATCACCTGGAATTTCATTTACCAGCTAAGAATTGGCATGCAAGCTTTATCTAAAGCCACATTTTCAAGGCGACTTGAGTTGAAACAACAGACCAGGACAGACCCTGGAAAGTCAACCTGAAGGACGGGATTTTACAGGAGGGTTCATGCTGAATGAAATAGGGCCATGTTTCTTATGCTAAGTGGGGTGCTGATAGTTCCTTGTATTCAATGACATCATAGTTCTTTTTTCATTTGAAGTGTAACTCTAAGGCAAGTACAGTTGATCAGTATAAGGCCAATTAGAGTTAAACACTTAATAATGTGATATAACTTTTCTATGACTTTGAAGACTTTCTATAAAGCTAATTACCAATTTAAGATAGGCTGTGAAAGCCAAGGAGTCTCTATTGTAGAATTTAAGGAGACTTTTATCTTCTGTAGTTATAAGATAGATTCTGTTGGAAATCAGACCAAAGATCTGATTATAGAATTGAATCACAAAATAGACTAATGTGTTGCCTTAACAGGTGTCTTATATGCAACTGAGGGTTAGGACAGAGAAATATTGACAGAAGACGGTAAAATATCCAGGTACCTGACAGATTAGTGAAGGTTTGGGGAGTTCAAAGATCTGAGGAATTCCAGAATGTCCTGCATTAAATTAAAGTTATTGCTCATAGCATTATGTACCACAAGGAGCCACTGTGCTTGATATGGCTTTTTGCGTTATGGATGCACCAGGCACATCACTTGAAAATATAACCGCAAACCACTGATCAGGAGATTCTCAATGCTATCTGTTTTGAATGAGGTTCAAAGATCCAGTATTCAGTGCAGGCTGCCCTGCTTTTATGACCATTTCATTCATAGACCCATTTATTCTAGAGGAATCTGTAGCAGATAACGATGCTGAGTTCACTCTCTGGTTATGAGATAGTCATATGGGGTCCTGTGGCCACACACACCAAGGCAGATAATAACCCTACATTTGTAAAATATAATTTGTTTATGTATGTCAGTGAGTGCTTTTATCTGAGCACCTAAGGAGCACCAAGAGCTTGTATAACCAAAACTTTCCACCATAAACTAAATTATTTTGAATTCAGCTACTCATAAGGTTAGGCAGGTGGTATAGCAATTGAATATTCGATAGAAGTGACACATTTAGAAGTAGGCTGAAGCAGATCCAGAAAGCACAAGTAAATTAAATGAACAGATGGCCCAGACTCCCTTGTCACTTACTTCTGTTTATTTGATGCTTATCCTCAAACTCACAACTATGTCCTTACGGAGGGTAACTTTTGACCAATCAACAAAGGGAGAAAAGACAGAGACCTGGCTCACAGATAAAACACCACAATATGTTGGCATTATTAGCAAAAGAACTGCTACCACATTATGTCCCCATTCATAGGTTGCTCTGAAAGACAATAATGAAATCAAGTCATATCAGAGGGTGAATCTGTAAGTGAATTACTCATTCATCTACTTTGCACAGAAGGATATGTCATCTAATATATGGATAAACATGAAATTCTGTGTACTGGATAATGGCTGACAAGAAATAAGAAGGGAGGACTGGGGATAAGGAAGTCTAAAGAAGAGTTATATGGATAAACTTATGGGAGAGGGTACCAAGCATGCAGATTTCTTTGTCTCATATTAATGCCAACCAGTGACCTTCTATCACATAGCAGGCTCTCAAAAACTAGGTGGACAAGGTGATCTATACAATGCATATCAGCAAGCCTCTTTCCTCATTTCCATCCCACTACCTGTCAAATGGGCCTATGAACAGAATCACTATGGTGTCATAGCTGGAAGCTCTGTACTTGTCAAAAATTATGGGTTGCCTATTGTGAAGGCTGAAATAGCTACTGAAGAATGTCCAACCACTGAAGTAAAGATGAGTGCTGGCTCTTGAACATGGCACTGTTTCCCAGTGGAAACATACAGTTGCAAGTAGATTATATTATGCACCTTCAGCTTTGGAAGGAACAAAGCTGCCTTTCGCTGAAATTGATACACACTCAATTTGCCTTCCATACTTCTGCCAGCCTCACCTTTTGATGACCGTTAGAATGCCTGATCCAATAACATATCCCACACAGCACTACGTCTAATTAAAGGAGCATATAATGGGAATAATTTTTGATAATGGGTGTATGACCATGAGATTTTCTGATCTTACCATGCTTTCCATTTATCCAAAATGACTGCTTCCACAGAATTATGCAATGGCCTATTGAAGTCCGCTAAGATATCAACTTGGAATCAACATCTCGAGGTGTTTGGACTACTCTTTTGGTCATCTATCGCTACACAATGAATCATCCTTAAACTAAGTAGCTTAAATGAATTACTATTATCTCTCACCCTTCTGTTGATTGACTAGTTTCAGCCTCAGCTGGAATGTCCTTGTTGGAAGTTTTTAGTTGACTGTGGCCAGAAGAATCGGGCTGAGACTGAGGCTGAATAGGAAGGACAACTCACGCACATGACTGAGAGTTAATGCTAGGATCTCAGCTGGGGCTAACTGAGGTGTCCAAACATGACCTCTCCATGTAGCTTGGGCTTGACGGCCGGATTCTTAACAGGAACATTCTAAAAACAGGGATTCTAAGAGACAAGTTGGAGCTGCAAAACTTCTTAGGATCTGATCCATAATATCATTATTGACATTATTTTTGGTCAAGGTACTCACTGAGGTCAGCTCAGATTAAGGAGATAGAGTCTAATGACATATAAGACTGACAAAGTTACATTGCACAAGAGCATATGAGATGAAAGATATTATGGCCATTTTGGAAAATACAATTAATTCAAATGCATCATCCTCCTGGAGGTAGTATATGAGCTGATCCAATGGCTGATCCATGGGTTCAAGAAACAAATGGGAGAAGTAGGACAGACTCTCTCATCATCATCAATTATCTCATTTTTAATGGAGATCACTTCCACCAGAGGAAAGTGTAAGATTCATGGAGATGGAAGTTGCCAATATCACTAGGCCGTACTGGGATCCTCATTCCGGAGAGTT
Source organism: Pongo abelii (assembly GCF_028885655.2). Classification (NCBI taxonomy): domain Eukaryota; kingdom Metazoa; phylum Chordata; class Mammalia; order Primates; family Hominidae; genus Pongo; species Pongo abelii. The sequence continues at coordinate 72,821,287 of NC_071999.2, forward strand.
AGCAGGCAAAGAAAGAATTACTGGCCTGCCTGGTATTGATAACTTTGATAACCAGGAGAAACTGGGAGTGCTTTTGCACAATGGTTGCAGGAAGGAATACATATTAAATGAATGAATTTTAATGTGACATTTCTTGGTGTTTCTATGCAACAAATTGAGCCTGACATGAGAAGGGAAACTACACTCAGAACCTTTGCATATATAGATCTTGGTCACTTCCTTACTCCATCAAGCAAGGTGAAATATTAGTCAAAGAGGATAGAGGTGGTGAATCTAAATTGGTTGGCAGAGGAATATCAATCATATATATCTCAGTAGCAGCTGTGATAACAGGAACTGTAATATGGTTTGCTAACTCTCAGCAATACTTTTTTAGAAGTCTTCAACTGGCTTAGACTTTAAATGGTTAAATTTGTGCCTCCATTCTTGGTAAATAAGTGGTGCAATCTTATTTTCTTATTAGAGTACATTAGATATTATTGGAGAATGTGAGCAGATCTGACTGACATATGGAATGGACTATGTGAAATATAATTGTTGTATTCCTCCAACAGATTTGCTGAGTCCTACCTGTCTCCTGAGTTGGGATGCTTCCTAAATGGAGATCCATGGCTGCCACAATTGTCTAACCCCTAGCACCTCTAGCTATATCAGACAGACTTCCTTGAAGTGATAACCTGGCCACTATTGCATCACCTATGGAGAAAGCAGAGCTTCTCTCCTAGCCAAGCCCCACATTAGTGAAACCATAGACATTCTCAGTTCTCACCACTTTCAGGCTCATATAATGTACCTCTTTGCTGAATGATGGCGGTGGGGCATTTGACTTCCCTAAGTAACTGTCCATCGGAATTAATACAACTTAGCACTGTAGGACAGTTAATACTTCATGCGATGAACTTCAAGCACTGAAAGATAAGAGGTAGAGAGGAGTTAGCAGATAAATAATCGCTCTTCCTTCACTCAGTGTTCCATGTAAGAGTGTGGTCATTTCACATGCCTCTTCAAAGTGTCATGTATAAATAAGCAACTGAGTATTACTTATTGCAAATCTTGCAAGCTTGGAAATGAACCTTTTGCTCCCCAAATTCTATTGATCAAAGTAAGTCCCAGAGCCAGGTCAGATTCAAAATGAGTAGAAATAGACTCCATCATGTGATAGAACAAGTTGCATGTGTATGCAACAATATAGGAAGGAAAGAAATTCTTGGCATCCAACTCTAGATAATTTATCACAATACTAATTTTTTTCTTTCAAATTTGCCAATTTTTTGTCTTTCAGATCTAATGTCTAGAAATTTTTAACATTTTAATTTCTGGGGTTTATTTTTTAAATTTTTACTGAATTTTTAATACTTGATATGAAATTTAAATGTTTAATAATGGGTTTGTATTTTTAGAAAGTTCCTTTTTGGAATATGGCATTATTGTTTCTCCAACTTAATATTTGCTTTTTTCTTTTACAGACGATGCAGTTTCTTCAAAATGAACTGCGATGGTCCTCATCTCCTGGTATCCTCACCCTTGTGGCCCGTCCCACAATGAACAATGTTTGGCCATGGTGGCCAATAGTGACAGTAAGACTTCCGAGGCTAGATCATGAAATACATTGTCATTTCTTTGTTGGGTTTTCTTGAATCACTTGCTCTGGGGACACCAGCTATTGATGAAATGAGGACACTCAAGTAGCCCTGGAAAAGGGCCTGCATGGGGAAGAACTGAGGCCTCTGGTTAAAAATCAGTACCAGCCAATCGAGTATGTAAAAGAGTTGCCTTGGAAGCTGGTCCTCCACCCCAGTCAAGCTTTCAGATGTCTGAAGTTTCAGACATCTTGACTGTTACACCATGAGAAATGCTAAGCCTGAACCACATTACTAAATTGCTCCCAAATTCCTGGCCCATAAAAAACCATGGGAGTAATAGAGGTTCGTTGTTATTATTACTATTTTGAGACAGAGTCTTCCCTGTCACCCAGGCTGGAGTGCACTGGCGTGATCTCAGCTCACTGCAACCTCCACCTCCCAAGTTTAAGCAATTCTCCTGCCTCAGTCTCCCAAGTAGCTGGGATTACAGGCTCCTGCCACCATGCCCGGCTACTTTTTTGTATCTTTAGTAGAGACAGGGTTTCACCATGTTAGCCAGGCTGGTCTCAAACTCCTGACTTCCTGATCCGCCTGCCTCAGCCTCCCAAAGTACTGGGATTACAGGCATGAGCCACCGTGCCTGGTCGGTTCATTGTTATTTTAAACCACTAAGTTTGGGATAGTCTGTTAATCAGCACTAGATAACTAATATAGATACTATTAATTTCAGATTAGGAATAATAGTTTTCTTTCTGCATGTTTTTCTGATATTTTATGTTCCTTTTTTGTGTTTTTGCTTGTTTTACTATCCCCTTTTTATGGTATTCTTTTCCTTGATGGCCAGTTTATATTTAGGATTGAGACACTAAAAAGTTAACTAAAAGCTTAGTACTGTTCCTACGTTTCTCTACATTGTTTTAAAACTTTTCCCTTTTTCTGAGAGAAACTTACCTATCAATATTTATAGATTTACTCTTTGATTTACTATTTTCCTCAGAGAGGAGACAAATCTTCAAATTTTCTGTATGGGAAGACTGCTGTAGAGCTGGGGAAAGAGGCTTGGGTTCTACAGTTTTAAATTGGAAAATGTTAGTTAATATGTGTTGTTTTGGATGTGCTTCACAACCTTGCCTTCAGTTAAGCCGTGATTTCTCTTATGCAGAGTATATCTGATGCAGTCTCTTATGAGAATAAACCTGTCTTCTGCTGGCATGGAGGAAGTGATCTAGAGATCCTATTAACTTCAGTCTTATCCCTCACCTGCCTTTCATAGATGGCTAGTAACAAGAAAACTCTAAAACGAGTAGCAACTCTTCCTAGGGATTTTCCAGAGACCCAGGTTCCTTGTATTTTATTGTTCTCTCCTCATCTATAGTATTGCATTCATCTACATGTGCAGGCTGGAATGCCAGCGCTGGTCCAAGCTGTAGCCAGAAGGATGGAGAAAAAACATGCGTGGAGGGCAAATAGCTTTGTTCTTAAAGGACTTTTTTTTGTTTTTTTTTTTTGAGACGGAGTCTCGCTCTGTCACCTAGGCTGGCTCTGTCACCAAGGCTGAGTGCAATGGCATGATCTCGGTTCACTGCAACCCCCACCTCCTGGGTTCAAGCTATTCTCCTGCCTCAGCCTCCTAAGTACCTGGGATTATGGCACTCACCACCACACCCAGCTAATTTGTGTATTTTTTTTAGTACAGACAGATTTTCACCCGTTGGCCAGGTTGGTCTTGAACTCCTGACCTCAGGTGATCCACCCGCCTTGACCTCCAAAAGTGCTGGGATTACAGGCATAAGCCACCATGCCTGGCCAAAGGACATGTTCTGAGAGTCACACAAGCTACTTTCATTCACATTCCATTCCCTGTATGTTAGTAAACATATAATATAGCTGCGAGAAACGCTTAGAAATAGAGTCAGATCTGAGCAGTCATGTGTCTAGGTAAGAGAGAGGGGATGTATTATTGAAAGGAGGAATGTGGATACAGTTTGTGTTTACTACTTCTGATAATTGTGGCTTTCTCTTCTTTAAAACTTTACCATTCATCATATACATTCAATCTTGTTCACAAATCTTGTCTTCTCTTTTATTCTCTTTCTCTTTCAGTGTATCTTTCTTAACTATTATTTTAGTGAGTTTGAGGAGCAAGTAAAAACTCATGTACTCAGCCTTCCATATTAAATTGGAAGATACTTTCACAAAATAACCACATCTGTACAGCTAAAATATCTGCTAAAATACCTGCTATCGTATATATTTCAATTGATGAAGGAATTTTGCTAAGACCCTATTCTGTGTTCTCTCCAATATAATACTTATACTTAATTATCTGAAATAATGTGTCTTAAATTTTATTAGTCATGATTTCCTATTGGAATAAATCTTTGATATTTTCATAGTTTTGGTACTTTGTTTAGTAACAAAATGTGTAAAATTTATATTGAAATTAATACTGAGACATTGTTCTAGAGAAACGTGATAGGTTTAGAAATAGAACATTGCTTTGGAAAAATACATTTTTATAAATAGTAACATACTGAATACTTGAGGTAATGAATTTCTAGTTCACTACAACCCATTTTCCAATCCTATGATTTTAAGTCATTTTTATCTATTTATATAAAATCTTCACACTTGCAGTTTTATTTACTCTATCTCATACTGATCCATAATCTACATTAGTACTGGTATGCATCTCACTCCTTATTTATCACAAGTACAGATTGTAATATTTGTATGACTATTTTCATCATAACTTTTATCCTTTCAATAATTGATTTTGAGCTGTCACTCTATATATGCTTTTTTATGATTCAATAAAAACGCAAATTTAAAAAATACAATTTCAACATGTACAGTGACTTAACCCCCTCTGTCTCAGGTGAAACTATTTAGTAACGTGATAATGTTCGGTAAAACAAAGGAAAATTAAAGCCCAGGAAGCATAGTAAAAGCCATTAAGAATATAAGACCATTATGATAGTAATAATAATTTTGAGAAAATATTAATAAAATTTCAAATTCAAATTTGTGAAATGCATGTGACCAAAATTACTTTATAGCTTCTCGAAATAATTAAACTAATTGTGGATCTTTTGACAGACTGTCAGAGACTTTGATATTTTATATATATATATATATACACAAACACACACACATACATATACACATATATACGTATTTTTATTTGAATATGCAAGCTTTAGAATTTTTGTTAAAATTCTAACTTACAAAATATGTATACAAACTATTTTCCGGAAGGGAAGATAGCTTTTTTTCTTAAAGGATAACAAAGAACTTAACCAGTTATACTCTCAGGAGTGCTTCAAATTTGAAAGAAATAATTTCATTTGACAGATGTAAAATTTTTATTAGATCAACAATGAAACTGTTGTCACTTAAATAAGTAGCTCTTTCTATTAGTTTGTTCTCACATTACTATAAGGAACACCCTAAGACTGGGTAATTTACGAAGAACAGAGGTTTAATTGACTCACAGTTCTACAGGCTGTACAGGAAGCATGGCTGAGGAGGCCACAGAAAACTTACAATCATGGCGGAAGGGGAAGGGGAAGCAGGCATGACTTACCATGGCAGAGCAAGAGAGAGAGAAGGAATGGGGATGTGCTACATACTTTTAAACAACTAGATCTCATGGTAGCTCAGTATCATGAGAACAGCAAGGGGGAAGTCCGCCCTATGATCCAATCACCTCTCATCAGGCCCTTCCTCCAACACTGGGGACTACAATTCAACATGAGATTTGGATGGGCACACAAATAAAAACCATGTAACTCTCCAAAATAGATCTATATAGGATGATAGTTGGCTGTCAGTATAAAATGATCACCTGAAGAAACAATTTAAAATATAGATTCATAAAAACCACTCCTACAAATTTTAGCTCATAAAGTTGGGTGCAACTAAAGAATCTACATTTCATAAAACTTTCCTTACAGTTCAAGTTTGGGCACCAATGATATACATGATAAGGCATACAATTATTGAATGCCTAACATGGTGAGAGAATGTGTGAGACATTTTTCTGTGTGCTCTTATTTTACTCACAGAATAAACCTATAAGGCAGACTTCACTATCCAAAATTCACATCAGAGGAAACTAAAGCTCATACAGGTTAAGTACTGTGGTCATACAAAATAGAAATTCTGGAACTTGTATAAAAATGTTATCCTATATGAATTAGTTTCCTAGAGATCTCATAACAAAGTAACATAAACCAGGTGGCTTAAAACAAGATGAATTTCTTTTATCACAGTTCTGGTGACTACAATTCCCAAATCAATGTATCTGTAGGGCCATGATCCTTCTGACATCTGTAGTGGAATCCTTTCTTGCCTTTTGCTAGCTTTTTGTTGCATACTACCGTCTTCTTATAAAGTCACAAGTCATATTAAATTAGGGGCTCACCCTATTCCAGTATTATCTCATCTTTATTATTGGTGGTTAAGTACTGTTGGTTAGGAATTCATCATATCTTCTATGGAGGAAACAGTTCAAACCACAAACCTTTCACTAAAATATATGTTTCCAGTATGCCACACCACCTCTATAGATCAAACATATACGTAATTTTCCTGGACTTCTAAATGGCAATAACCACTTTTTGAGCACTGAAATTTTTGAATAATCTTTGAAAATAGAATACCTTCAGAAATGAGAAGGACTTGGGTATTATTTACCTTGTCCTTTTTATTTCAAAGATGAAGAAAACTGAAGTTAAGAGACAAGAGACCTTATATAACTTGCTCAAGGTCATGTAGCTAGTGAAACAGCATAGGCCAGAACATTGATCTTCTGACCATTAAATAGGCCAGTTCCTCATTATAATATAATTTTGGCTGCACTATAAATTTTATGAATATTTGTTTTCCAAAAGCAACATTCTCCTGGAATTGTTTGTCCTGAACTATCAACAGCATTATTTGTAATAAAGTAGGTTTTTCTCTGAATTTGTTCACACTAATACATCATCATGGAGGGTAAATTAATAGGATAATCCTTTCAAAATATTTCTACAGCAAATTCCTAACTCAATAACTATTAGATATTTGTTTTTAAATAGTTTTGTTCTTGAGTCGATACTGCTATTATTTTGATGATTGACTAAGGTACAATAGCATGATAAATCTTAAAATATTTAGAAAATAATTTAACAAGAAATGTGCCAGACTTCTAATTTTGACCAAATCAAGCAAACAAAACATGTTGAGACAAATTAAGGAGATCTAAGTAAGTGAAAACATATACAATATTAATTGCTTGGAAGATTCAGAATTGTTAAAATACTGGATTTAACAGTATTGTTAAATACTGTTAAAATTGTTAAAATGTGGATTCAACACAAAATAATTCTGAAATGAATACAGCCTCAATCAAAATCTCAACACCTGTGTTTGGAGACATTGACAAGTGGGTTTTAAAAGTTATATGAAATTCAAAGGTTCTGGAAAGCAAAGAATATTCACTAAAGCAACAAAGCTGAAAGACTCACATACCTTATTTCAATATTTACTGTAAAAGTTCAGTATTCTAAACAATTTGGTATTGTTTTAGGATTGAAAAATAGTTAGAACGGAATGGAAAGTTGATTAGATTAAATTCATTTTCAACATCAGTGCCAAAGCAATTTAATGGAGAAAATGATATATTTTAAACAAATGTTTCTGGAACAATTTGATGAATGTAGTAAAATGAATCTTGATCTCCACATATCATACATAATAATTCAGGTCTGAATTAATTGGCATATACATAAAAGCTAAAAACTACGAAGCTTGTAGAACAAAACATAGGAGACTATCTTTGTAACCTTAGAGTAGGCAATGATTTCTTAAATAAGACCCCAAAATCAAAAAAGAATGAAAAGTTATAACAATAAACTGGAATAAAACTATCCCTGCTCATGAAAACATGCAATAAAGAAAATAAAAAGGCAAGACATAGACTTATGTAATTAGTTATTAGCCAATTAAAACTAAAACCACAATGAGAACAATTTCACACCCACTACAGTGGCTAAAATTAAAGGGCAACACATACTAGTGGATGACAAATATGGAGCAACTAGAACTCTCATATATTGGTGATAATTGTTTTGTATTTTGTGTATACTCTTTGGCATTGCATGAAATATACACAATATTGTAATTATTTTGCCCTTATACATAAACAGAGGTGTTGTTTCACTCTCTGTTTTCAAGATCTTTTTCTTTTAGTTTTCAAAGTTTTCTCATGCTGTGTCTTGATGTGGATTTCTTTAGATTTACTTATTTATTTTTGTGTGGTTCACTCAGCTTCTTGTGTCAGTAAGTTTACGTTTTTTTGTCAAATTTGAGTTTCAAGCCATTATTTCTTCCAGTTCTTTTTTAGTCTTACCTTCTTTCTCCTTGTCTTCTGGGAGTTGATGACATACATATTAGATTATTAGATAAAAATATATTGTCTGTTACAGTAGCGCAGGTCTATGACGGCTTTTTCATTTTCCTTTCAGTTTATGTTTTGTTTTGTAGATTGGATAATTTTCATTGTTCTATTTTCAAATTCACTGATTTTTCTTTATGTTCACTGATTTTTCTCTATGTTCTATTTTCAAATTCACTGATTTTTCTCTATGTTTTCGCTATTGAGTCTATCCATTCAGGTTTTGGCTCCCATATTGTGTTTCAGTCCTGAAATTCCCATTTAATTTTTCCTAGCAGGGAGAAGGAGTGGGACCTTGATAATGACAGGAAAGAGTGGATGTTAGGCACTGTAAGGAAGAATAGTTCTGGCTCCCTAGTTGGCTTTATCTGACATCACCCTAGCAAAGAGGGTAGGGTGCTTTGTTAATCTTGCCAAGGGTGAAAGTCTAGATTGTCTATTAAACTTTGTTCTTAGGGGTGGGGGCAACAGGTTTTGTGTGTGTGTCTGGTGTTAGGGTGAAATAAAGCAGTTAATGTCTTAAAGTGTATGTCTTGCTATGCTACACTTTTCTTGCCCTCCTAGCTAGAGAAAATAGATTTTTTTTATTATTATTTGTTGTTGTTTGTTTGTTTATCTGCCCCCATTGGATTCAGAGTTGCTGGCTACTTTGTCTCCAAGTCTTGAATATCTGAAGCAAAAAAACAAAACAAAAACCTAGGGAACTCATTAACTTGTTTCTTAGGTCTCCAGTTTCCTGGACGGTCTGCCATTTTCTCTCTACTTTTTTCCAAGTCTCCTTATGTTTGTTTTACTACAATGACCAGGGTTTTTCACTGTACTTAGGAAGGAAAAATTGGTAAATGTATGTCTACCCCATCTTCCTATAAGTGAAGTCTCAATTCCCCGTTTTTGAAATAAGGATTCAGAGAGAATTCTCACACTTCTTGAGAACCTACAAGCACATTAAATTTTGAGTTTTTATTAGCTGTTTTTTGTTTGTTTGTTAGTTTTTTTAAGTCCTTTCAGGGTACCTTTACCGCCATCACGATAAAATGCCAAAATATATTTTGGCATATTTTCAGAGGTGCGGAAAATTGAACTTTTCCAGCAGTTCAATCTAGAGAGTGACTTATCTTCATGTCTTATTTTGATATTTGTTTTTTTTTGAATGTGTCCTATATTACTTTTTGAGAATTATAAATCAGTGATCCAGAAATATCATCAACCAAGGAAATCAAAACCATTCAACCATCACCACTGTGAAACTAGACTCAGGGCTACTTTAAAAAGTAATACTAAGTGAAATGTATGGACACTGGTACATGGTTGGTAATTAGTTTCATAATTATATTTATACTATTAGGATTATCATGTCACAACAGTGGGGATTATACATCCAATGTACCATAACAAATTCAAGATATGTTTTATCTAGTTAGTTAATAAAATATGACTAAGACTTTTGGATAGATTAAAGGTGGTTTTTAAAAATTAGTTTGTGTTTTAAATTATCCTTCAAAAATCGAGATTCACATACAGTAATTGAGATTTGGCTGTATGAGGTTTCAGTTATCTGAGGTTAATTGTGGCTCAATAATATTAAATAAAAATTTTCAGAAATAAACAATTCATCTGTTTTTAATTGTATACTCTTCTGTGTAGTGTGACAAAATCTCATGCCCTCTCACTTTATCCCACTTGGGATGTGAATCATCCCATGGTCCAGCATATTTACACTGTATACGCCGCGTGCATCCCACCACACACACACCCAATTAGTCATTTAGTAGTCTTTTTGGTTGTCAGATTGACTGTTGTGGTATTGCAGGGCTTGTGTTCAAGTTAATCCTTATTTCACTTAATAATGGTCCCAAAGCCCAAAAGTAGTGACGCTGGTCTTTCAGATATGCCAAAGAGGAGCCATAAATTGCTTCCTTTAAATGAAAAGGTAAAATGTATTATCTTAATAAAGAAGAAATTATGTGCTGAGGTTGATATCTATAATAAGAATGAATATTCTTTCCATAAAAGTGTGAAGAAGAAAAAATATTCATGCATAATACATTTAGGGTTTGATGGTATCTGCAGTTTCAGACATCCACTGGGGGTCTCGGAATGAATGTATCCCCAGTGAATAAAGGGGGACTACTCTACTCTGTTGTATTTACCCTTTTCATATGTCTCTTTCTTTTACTAACAAAGCTAAAATCAGCTAATTATATCGTGGCTCAAGTCCCTGCCTTTCTTGTTCAATGCCAGAAATGTAGGTGCTAGTTTCATGTCATTTTTATTACACTCATTCCTAATTTGTTTCATCCTTTCCAAAGCTGTACATTCACTTTATTATTCACTGTGTCTTTCTTTCCCTTCATCACATAATCTATTCCATTCATCACGCTCTTAGAACTCACCAAAAACACAATCTTACAAACAACCACAACTTCATTGTCCCTTAATCTTTCTGCTACATGATCTGGCAAAGTTAAAAACCCTCAATCAATCAACTGTCCATTGCCTCTGCTTCTTCATTCAGGTTGCTGAATGCTCTTGGGAAAAATCCCTCAATTGTGTGGATTTGTGTCAGTACACATTCATTGTCTGCAACCTCAACTGGAGATTGTAAGCTGTTTGAAACAGGTATTATATTTATTTGTACTCAGTTTCTAACCCAATAAGTTGTAAATTCTAGGCACTCAAGAAATGCCACCTGATGGATTTGTTTCGCCAAATCCTATTTATCCAAGCAATACTATTATTGTACGTTTGACACATTTCACATTTCTTGATTGTGAATTTATTTTGAAAAGATTTTAATTATTTCATCTAATATACTAGAGGAAATTTTCACGTAAATGACCTTTAAATACTACCAAAAATTGGTTTTAATTGTCCTCACTTTACTTATCACTTTCACTTCTCTTGCTGCTTCTGTCACTCAAGGAATTCACAAAGCGGTTCCAGACTTACTGGCATTTTGGTCCCCTGGCTTGCAGCACATTATACCTCTAATTAAGTCTCTGTGTTATTTTAGTATTTTGCTTGTTTGGCTCAATATCTCTCTTCCTTTCAGGTTAAATGTTGTAAACAGAAAGCGAGTATAATGGCTGCCCATCAAATTATAGAAGGAATGCTGAAAAGGTCAAAACAGCAAAACACACTATGGTAATTTATGTAATGTAGAATGTATTAAAATTTTGGCCTTCATTTGACTCCAGAAAAAAGCGCAATGGCACAATAGAAATGGCACAGTCTATTCAGAGTGAAATCTTATCTTCTAACTGGCAGAAAATTTTCACCTTTGTTTATCTCTCTACTTTGGGAACGTCTCTCCCCTAGTTCAAAGGAAAAGTCATTCCTGTGCCCACTGGCAACCTCCTTTTTGTTCTCCCTTTTTCATTTGTCATTAAGATGGGGAAGAAGCACATTAAATCTTTCTGCTCTTGTGAAACCCTCATAGACTTCATGTTCCTTCTTTTATATGCATTTCTCCCTTTTACAAGCATTGCTTATTAGGCTGACTAATGACTCCCTTATTTAGTTTCTAGGGGTGTATGATGTACTGGCTTTGGCATGAGCCATTTAAACAAAAGCTAGTTGTTATAAATAAAAGCAGAGAGGGAAGGAGTATCACCATTGCCTACTAAATTAACATGAATTTGGAATGAAGTGAGGAAGAACATCTTGGTTATTTCTATCAGGTAGTAGCTTTTGGATACAGATATTGTAAGTGTATTGTTAAGGAGGTATGGGAACATACACTGAAATTATTAAAGCAACATTTTTTTTTCATTCTCATTATGCATTTGATACTGTGGTCACACGGAAGAGAGTAGAGGATGGCTTCCTTATTTAGAAATATTGTTTATATTGATGAGAGTTTAAATCATGTGAAAAGTATCCATAGGGACATTGATTATCTTAATATTTGTCTTACTGTGGCTAGCTAAATTATAAAAAGATACATTTATATATGTGTTAACTAAATGAAATAACTTACCATTGTTGATTACTGAGTTCCTTAAGAAGCTGTATCTGAGATGAAGTTTGGTGTGCAAGATGTTTTAGGGAGGACCCCTTGGGATCAATAACTGTGGAAGCAAGGAAGAAAACACTGGACACAGAGAGAAGTCACACTCCAACCCAGCCATGGATGACTCAATTAATGACAAATGACAAGGAGTGACAAAAAGTGGGTTGCCAGTGGACACAAGAATGACTTTTCCTTTGAACCAGGGAGACATGTTCCCAAAGTAGGGTGGCTCTAAAACTTGAATGGGGTTTCAGAGTTGTCCTTGATTTTGGTGAGCAAACCAAACCTCTGTATCCCCACTTGGATTTGTCATTGTGATTAGGCTGCTCTGGGATGGGGCTTGTCCTTAGGCCAGGAGACTCTATGAAATTGAAGCCTTACTTAAAAGGACTGACAGCTGAAATAAGTCTACTCACAATGCACCAAGAAGCTGACTCAATGAGTTATTCATTAAAGAGGAGTCTGTCTGGAATGCTCTCCAGCTAAGTGTGGCCAAGTGACTAAGTTCTCTGTAATAGAATTGAAGTTGAAGCAATCTGTGCAGTATTTGAACCTCTTGCTCAAAAGGAAGTAGCCTGTCCTCACTGTGATTGTTTCTGTTTCCGTAGGCTGAACAATGCATTGAAAATGACCCATTTAGGAACATATAGATGAAATCAATACCTAGGGAAGGAAAGAGCAACAAAATAGAGGGAACTTGAGTTCCTTCATGGACAGGACTTCACAGAGGCATGATGTCTTCAAGTCTGGACCACACCCAGACTGCATATGTGAGAGAAATAACTCATATTTAAACTACTGTATTTTGTTGTCTATTTGTAACCAACTTAGTCTTTAATTAACACAGAAAAGAGTACCTGGATGTGAGCTGCTATAAACAAAACCCCAATTTATGTGGCACTGGTATTGCTATAAGATGATAAGATGAAAAGAGATGGCATGAGAGTTCTAGCTGGAAAGATGATGACTCATGTTGGACCTGGCAAAACAGTTGTAAAGCTCTCACCCGTGAAAACTTCAATGGCAGACCATATGCTTACCAAGTCTGTAGTTTTACTACAATGTTAGAGAAATACAGACTAACAATGTGTTTTGGCGGCTCTTTGCTGTTTTAGCAAAATTACTAGAAAAGAGAGCTGAGATTAGGCAAGAACTGATAATTTTTGCAGCCCTATATGGAAGAAAATATAGCATTGCTAAGAGAGGCACTCTCTGCCTCCAATATGCAATTATATTGATGGAGCAACCAATAATCTAGGCTCAAAAAGCATTAAAATACCAACAGCTTTTTTATCCTAAATAGCAGAAGATGAGATTGTCACTTGCAGCCTATCTTTAGGGCCTCCAAATTAAACTTTTTAGACAGAACAGGGAGCCAGTCTCTGGTAAAATTGTGATGGAGGAAGTTACTTTCCAACCTAACTGTATTGTTTCAGGGTATTTTCAATTTAGCTGCCTATCATTGGAGAGTGGATGTGTCTGCCCAGAATAAGTAAATAAAAGAGAAGAATTGGGAGGCTCAAGGTGTATGTCTAGAAGAAATCTTTGAGTCTTGTGATTTTAACAGATGACTGACTGGAAGAAAATAAGGTGAAAACCTCTTGTTTTGTTGAGATAATTTTATTTCCAAGGAAACCAAACCAAATGCTTAGCCCACCCATGCCAGTTATTTGCCTAAATAAAATGATATAGTTTTTGATTACATATTGAGTGAGTAGTAGTGATATAAAATGTGTATTAGTTTACAGGTTACCAAATTTCAAAGGTTATATTTAGGCTTGGATGGAGAGGACGATGCTTGACTAAGAGATTCCAAACATTGAGTAAAGCATGATAACTGGTGGAAGGAGTCTACAATGTGAGAATGAAGGAGGACACACGTGTTTGGTTTCATTTGTTCCCAGTTGCTCCAAATCCATTCTTGTATTACAGTAGATATTTGTTGGGCATATGACTGCTGAGACATCTTCCAACCTCCCTTGCAGTAAGTTATGACTGATTTTTTTCCAATGGAATGTTAAAATGAATGACCATCCAACTCATTCATTAAATGAATTTTTTAAACTGCCTTTTCTCTCCTCACAGGATACAATATGGAATAGTGTTGACTTATTTTCAGTAATGCAGATGAGAATAATGTTTTGGTAATGGCAAAGCAAAAAATATAAAATGAACTTCGAACCCTACTTATTTCCTGGAGTAGGGTCATCTGACCTGCCACTCATTTCTAGACTGCCATGAGAAAGAAAAAATATATTCAGTTTATTTAATCCACTATATTTTGGGTTTTACAATTTATTTATTTTTAAAATCCAAGCCTTTACTGCAACTCATATATACCAGCAGTTTAACTTTTGTACAAGTTCTATTGTTTTTTTCCTATAATAAGGAGCTATAAACAGGCATAGTTTGTTATGATTAACTACATAAATAACTACAGATTATTGCTCCATAAAGTATTAATTTTGCCAAAAATTGTTTTCTGTCATTGTGGCAAAAGTATTTTGAAATAATATGACATAATTTTCAATAAAGTACAGTAGACAGTTGGTATATACAAATATTATCACAAGAAAAAATATCGGTTGCATAGATGTCTTGAAATTCAAAAACACTTTTCTTCAATTGCTAAATTTTGTTCTTCAGAATTTTAGAATTCTTTCAGAATTCTGTTCTTCCAATTTTAGATTTTCCAAACGTACAAACCGATAATCAATTCCTCGATCTTGATCTCACATATTGGATACATCTGCAAGTCCTTAAGCATTAACACTAAAACTATGATCATATGACTATTCTACTCTTTTTTTTTTAAGTGAACAACAAAAACTCCTAAATGAGACAATAAACAGAAATTCAAATATGCTTATTGAAATTTAAGAATTCAACTCTATTAAAGCAGTTGGTTAGATCTGTCCTTTGTTCTGGTTTAAGTTCATAGGTTCACCAACAGTTTGTTGTCTGAGGCACAATAGCAGGTGACATAGACAAACTGACATTTTTTTTTGCACCAAATCATACTTTAAACATTTTTTGAAAAGCAACTAATGAGTGAGTAAATGTATTACTCATTAGCATCCAGTGATTAAACTTCCATATTTCCAGCTATTTCTCTACACTCTATAATTTACTGAGAGCCCAGAGATACTATTCATGTTATTCAGGTAGTCTCCCATTCTCCATTTCAGGGCCACTTTTCCCCCAGGGCTGCCTGTACCTATACGTTATACTAATCAAAATTTAGAAAGTAGTTTGTAATCATTCAGAAAGTTGATGAATTACAGTGTCAGACTGGGGCAACTATTAATATAATTCAAATGATGTTCAATTTTATAAACTGGTAGGCATGGTGGCACTTTAAAGATTTTCCATATTCAAGCTGTGTATTAAACATTAAAAAATGATTAACAACAGGGATTTTCATTGTTGCTTACATTGCACTAAACTGTTAAGGTACTGAGGAGCATTGAATTTAGTTTATTTGTGGGGAGAAAGTTTTATTTATTTTTATTTACAGAATTTTGAAATTTAGTTAAAAAATAAGCTAATTACTTTTGGAAAAATTTAAATCTTTTAACTCTGTCAAATGTGTATTGATTTGATCCAAACCAATTCAGGATGATATCCATCAGTATTATCTTTTTATAGTTGCTTTATTAAAAGTGATTATTATTAATAATATGAATAGAAGTCAATTATCATAGAAGAAATGGAAATATGTAGACTGCAGTTGTGTGCATATGATTATCTGTTGGCCTTCTTTCTCCTATCATAAGCAAGAAAAAATAAATCGTAAATCATAAGTGAGAAAAAGAATTAGAATTTATTATTCTTCATATGAAAAACATCCACAATCACTAATAAAGTATTCATACATAGCTTATCCTACCCCTTTAGTTATTTCAACTTGCTTTATTTATTTATTAATAAAAATATTAGAATCATTTTCCATAATTATGCCAAATTGTCAGTTCAAATAGTGTCACAAAATCAAGTTTCATTACCAAATGGCTTTTTAGCAATTCCAATGTACTATAGTTCATACTGAAAATGTTTATTTTTTTCAAAACTCACAGGCACACACCCAATTTTCTCACCATCCCAGAATTATGGTATGATACAGAGATGGCTAATTTACCAAAATGTCCACCTAAGCAATTTGGAAATAATAAAATTCCTACATTTTTTCATTTTTATTTTATTGGTATTTGAGTCATGCAGATACACAGGTTATATTATACTGACACATATTTGAGTGTCTCTACTTATTTCATTATTATTTGACTTTTCATCTCTTGCTCTTCTTCATTCACCGGTTCAATCTCCTATGTTCTTTTTATACATTGTTGGAATAACTTCTTAATTAACTACATTTAATCTGCCATTAAATCTAACCCCTTGTACAGTAAGGACATATTTATTATTTCTCTATGGATCCATGTTCAAGCAAGTAGCCCAAAGATTTTTTTTTTCTTATGAGAGGCAGATTTCTGTTTCATACAGGCCTTGATGTGAAGGAAGCAAGGTTGTATTAGAGCGTCTTTATTTGTCACTTACTTTCCTCATTGCATGCCAAACAGATAGAACTTTAGGAATTTTTGAATTATGGCATCGTTTGGCACATCAAAGTAATAAGCCTGGGTTTCTAATAGCATACATCCTGTGATGTACTTCTGCTATGTAAGTCCCTCTACACAGAGTTACCTTAAAGTGGCTCATTATTTAGAGTCTGTGTAAGAAAAGTATTTCCAGTGGACAAGGAAAAAAGTCCCCTTTAGAGCAAAAATTGTCTAATGCCTCCCAGGTGTGTAAGGAAGGTGAAAAACTACAGCTCATCTGATGTGCTGTTCATGACTAAGTGGGCTTATTAGTTCCCTGAACGAAGACTCATCTGCCCTGTATTTCCGTGGTTTAATTTAATGGACAGATTCTCCAATAAAGGTAGATGGAAATAAATGCATTAGACAGCTCAGGCAAGGAGCAAAAGGAAAAGGATTTAACCGTCAAGGTTTTTATACTTTGAAATGTTATGTTGTTTCAAACAATCTCAATTTCTCTAGCTTAAGTTTATTATTCTTTTATCTGATTCTTACTGCCATCTGGTTCCTGCGCAAGTGCAAATCATAAGCATGAAAAAGCAGAGCTAATTTTCTGTGTCAGCTTAATAAACAAAAGCTGTGAGATATGGCTAGCTATCATTAAAGCTATCTATCATGCAATATTGATCAAAATAGGCTACTTTTTTAATGCCTAGATATGAGATGGCAATTAGGGTTATTTGAAAAAAGGGTGAGCATTAATCTGTAGTGTGGGAGGCTATATTGATTTTGGAGAATGACTTGGTAAAGCAACAGATATTTTCTACACATTTCTAATGAATCAATCTGTTGAATGCTTTCATGGTATAGATTTTATTAACTGAAAACATAATAATTAATTGATTACCTGAACTTTCACTTGCATATAAATAACTTTATATTAGGGTCCTTAAATGGTATAAAATATAAGTTATGATTTGGGTAGAAATTATAAACCTAATAGAGAAAATATTATCTAAAGGAGAGGAAGGCAGGCATCCTTCTCATTCCCAGTTCACTGTTGGCTTTTTTTTTTTTCATCAAATTTTACTTTAGTTCCAGGATACATGTGCTGGATGTGCAAGTTTGTTACATAGGTAAATGTCTTCTATAGTGGTTTGCTACACAGATCAACCCATCACCTAGGTATTAAGCCCAGCATCCATTAGCTATTCTTCCTGATGCTCTCCCTCCCGCCAGCTTTCTGAGAGGCCCCAGTGTATGTTGTTCCCCTGCCAATATGTCCATGGCTTTTTATATATCAGAGGTAGGTTTAAATTGCCCATTTTTCATTGTTCCTTGCTCAGAGGAACAGAAATATTTTCTTCTACAGTAAATAAAATGATTTACTGATATGAATCTTAAAATTGTTAAGAACTATTAAAATTATAAAAATGTTTTTAAATGCCCGTTCAAAAGACGTTAACCTCTTATAGTGTTATAATAATTTTGTTTTGCTTCATGGCATTAAAATTGGTAGTTACTTTTAGAAAGTACACAAGATTATTTTATCAAATAGAGTTACTGTAACTTGTCATAGGATATATATGTCCACATATATTGTCCATATGGATAAATATTTCCCATAGGAGTCAGTCACATCTTCTTTCAGATGGAGTAATTTACCCTTTCTAGTGTAGAATTATGTGAAGCCAGTTATCAACTAACATTATAGCCAGATGTATTTATATAAGAAATGGAAAATTGCCTCAATGAGACTTCTGTTTTTTTATAATTTCTTGGGTATTAATTCCATATTTGTAAGAGCTGAATAACTTTATTCTGTCTTGATAATTTTCTGTTTTAAAAACACAAACAGTCAACATTGTACCTACTTTAATCACTTAAGAAATGAAACTACTGTGGTAGTCATTGTCTAAGGTAGTCCCCAATGACCATTCCTTCTGGCATTTGTGCTCTCCTGTAATCCCCTCTGGAGTGTGGGTGGGACTTCTTAAACTTTCTTCTGAGGAATAGAGTATGTCAAATGCAATGGGATGTCACTTTCAAGTTTAGGTTATAAAAAGACTATGGCTTTTCTCTTGGGTACTCCATCTTGCTCTCTGTTAGATCATTAACCCTGGGAGAAGCCAGCTGCCATGTCATGAGGAAGCTCTATGGTGAGGATCCAAGACCTGCCAACAACCACATGAGCCTTCACATGAGGTTGCAGCTCTGCCAACAGTTTGATTTCATCCCGTTGGGACTGTAAGCCAGAAGACCACGTTAGACTATAATTAGAATCCTGACCCACAGGAACTGTGGAATAAAATGGTTTTCTAAGCTGTTAAATTTAGAGTAATTTGTTATGTGATAATAGATAACTAACACAGATGTTTTATTAAGTTTTGGATTTTTTTTTAGTTTTCCATAGAGATAGAGCTCATTTTTTTCGTAGTTTATTTTTCTGAAAACAGGATGCTTTGCATGTAGATGACACTATGTGCCTGAATCGTGGTATTTACAAAGCTAATTCTCAAGTTAAATTCTCAGATAAAATTAATTACATTGATGTGAATCCTGCTGGATCTATGAAACTAAAATAATATAAGTAGTGAAAGCATAGGGGTATTCTAACATAAATAATTTAGAGAAGTGATTGCTGTGAGACAACTGAGAATACTATTTTTGTGAAGCAAGTAGGGAGAAAGTGGAAAACTATGCTAATGCTATGGTATTTATTTCAGAATAACACACATAAATTCTAAAAGAAGTGCTTTATGTGCATTTATATATCATGTAGTGATTTCACTTATTTGATGTTTTCTCCAGTTTAGGAGTATTTATACTTCTTGTTCTCTATTTTTCTAGATCTGTATATTAATACCAACACTTACTTGAATAAATTAATAGCACTTGATCCCTAATTCTTAAAATAATATCTTAAAAATCATTTGAGAAAACAGTTAATGAATAATTAATTTTATTTGAAAATATACAACAATAAAAATGAGAAATAAACAATATAGCTTACTTTGCTAGATTTTAGAGCATATAAATATTGCATGTATTTACGCTTGAAGAGGATGCCGTATATCTATTAATGCACTAGATATGATAATTTTTTGTTTGTAAGACAGAACTGGAAACTCTTTACAAAATGGTACTGATATAACACTCTAACAGAGTAAAAGCATAGAGTTTAATAATAAAGTATGACCTTTGTGACCTTAATGGACAAGGTTGAACATTAGCATTAAGTTCCAAGCCATTTGAATGCGTAAAGCACAGTGTTAATATCTAATTTTGAATGAATTTTGGATTGCCCACAAATGCCTTACACCACTTCCTGAGCCATTTCATCAACAGCTTGCTAGACTGCATCCAGTTCACCATCTGGAAGTGTCACTTGCTACAAAATAAACCTGCTCCCTGGATGACAGCAGGATACCTAAGCATCTGCTGTTTAATAAGCTGCAGCAGAACATCCACCAGTGGCACAGAAAGGGGCAATATTTCAAGAAAATGATGGAATCATTTAATATTAGCCCTTGAATGCACCTTAGGGATTCATCTAATTCATCATTTTCAAGGTGTATTCCATGGGATACTAGTAACTGCCATATGACAATAGCGACTCCATGTTTAAAAAATAAAAAGCTCCTCCAACTCTCAATTAAGTTTAGATAATGCTATGTTAACAAAGACAAGTCAGAATTGATATTAAATGATAATGCTGTAAACTGTGTGGTCTTAATTAGGATATCAGACATGTAAAAAAAAAGTATATATATCCAGAAATAAGGCATAACATAAAAACTAACCCAAAAAATGAGGCACAATTAGGGGGTGGGGGAAAGGCAACAGAGGTTTGGAATCTGCCTTCACAGAGGAGTATGGTACAATGGAAAGAACATTTCATTTTAGGGGGTCGGTTCTGTATTTCATCTTTGATAATTCTGCTTTTTCTTTTCATTGTGAAAGATAATTCCTACTTCTTTTTACTTTCCTAATCCCTTTCTCTTCTTAATTTACCTCTCAGATAAAAGATCAAATTTGGACAAATTTTGAAGAAATCCTAGACCTAAGTCTCATAGACTGGGGAAAATGCTAATCTGGCTGATATTTATAAACTTCCAGCCATAGATTTTGTTCTCTAAGTCACAGTCATGTCTCTAATATCACAATCACAGATATGATTTTCAAATTTATACTAGTTCGTATTCCTTTGTTATTGCCTTTTCTTAAATTATGAAGTATTTTAAGCATATATAAACATATGGAAAGAAATATTACAAATGTTTCTGTGCCTACCACATAGTGTAATATATCCTAACATTTTCCCATATTTCATTCAGATTTGTTTTTGAGAAATAAAACATTAAAAATTTAATTAAAGCTCTTTGTATCTTTCTTTTATGCCATTTTTCTCTTCTTTTCCAAGAATTCAGAGTCAAGAGTATATGGACTTTTTTATGTTGAAATTAATACAAAATAATCACTGCTTTCCTGGCCTTTTTTCCAAAGTATCCTGATCTTCTGTGACTTCAGTTAAAACAAGTTTCTCTCTTTGACTCATGCAGAGTATTTAGATTACATTATCTTTTTTCATAAAAACCTGAGCCTAAAGTTTCTTTTTTTCCCTCTTTGGTGGTATAATTTGCAGAATAACAATCATTAGTTATCAAGGAGGAATTCGGATGCCATGTTTCAGGTTAAAGGTGTGTGCCTCATTATAGTACTATAAGTATCTTATTTCTAAAAAGCAGCAGCACTAAGCTTCTCAGAGAGAAAAAAAAAGCATCAAATTTGTACCAATTGGAAAAATAAGGTGCCAACAGAGAGACAACAGAACATGTTTTAGGGAAGCAGAAGTTCCATAGAAAAATAGCTCGTGAAGTCTGTGTATTTAAAGAATCAACTTTCAGCCATTACAGACTGAGAGAAAAAAATTGTTTCCAGTTAGTGAACATGTGAGGATGGTTTTGGTATTACTTAGAGTTCTCATTTGATGGCTGCAGGTAGAAACACTGCTAACTCCAGTTTACTTTACAGTCAGCTACATAATTGGTGCTGAAGATAGTGAAACTTGCAGAGAGATATTGTCCATCTCCTAGAAGATGAAACCTCCATGACTTTATAAAAAGGGAGAAATGAAGAACATTGCAGTCTAATGAGGACAACAGTTAGGTGAAATTTTCACTAATAAGAAATTGATTGAAAAAGAAGCAGAGATCCAGTTAAACATGGTGGGTTGAACACATGCTTCTATCTACACATTCTCTGGAAACTGTCAATGTAACAATGAAGAATTTTAAAAAGTTATAAACATATAAGCATCAAGAAAGGAGAGTTAAGAAGATAGTATATATGTCAACAAGTTTGAAATGTGGGTGAAACTCAGCAGGGCTGAGGAAGTTGTTAGTTAAGCTTTCAGGGAGATGGTTAAGAAATACTTTAGAAATTATGAAAAGTCTCAGGAATGGGAGTGTGTTATAAAAAGGTGTGCTGCTTTGGTTAGAAGCCAGAAGGTTGTTTGAAAGTTTGTTATAAAAGGTTATCAAAGATTCTCTTGTCCCTCATGCACAGCCAAGCAATGCTGGTGAGTATTCTATAGGTTCCTCTCTGAAGAAGTTGAATTAGAGGACTGCAGAAATAAACAGGCCCTAGTGAAACAGCAATGTTAAGGTAGCACTGTCCTCAATAAACCCAGTCTGTTGGGAAAAAAAAAAAAAGAAAAGAAATACACCTGAAGATGGTACTGATGGAATACAAACAGGAGTAAGTGAGATTTTTACATGCTTAACAGGTGATTCCTCACCTCCTTCTTGAATCTGCTTGTAGATTGGGGCAGACATTTTCAGATTGGAACTATTCTTTCTGAGGAAGAAAAACCTGGAAACTTAAGAGAAAAGAGCTACACATTCTCAATTAGGCTGATGGGTCTCAATAATAATCAACGTCTAATCAACTCAGTGCAGAGGATTACTTGTGCCTCATTCCTCAATAGGAGTTGAGAGGCAAGGAATGTGAGACATCTGTGGAGAATGGTTAATATGAGAAAAAGAGACCAGCACAAATGAAACACCCAGAATGACAGTCATGCAGCTGACATATAGAGGAGACTATTTATATTGGAGCAGGAGAACTGAGAATTCCAGTAACACTTTCTCCAAAAAAAAAAAAAAAAAAAAAAACTAATAGAAATACTGATGTATTTGTTTTAAAGGAGATATTCACTTCTATGGGTGAGTTTGAGGATAAATTAAAGTACACAAAAACACCTCTCATTAGTTATAAATATGCTGTACTATAACTATGAGGGGGAAAGAAATTGTACAAGAAAGGAAATAGTATAGCAATGTATCACATAACTCAGCTGCAGATCATAGTCAAAAATTAAAGGAAAATGTTAATAGAAATAACAAAGAGCATGTTACCCAATATTTTCTTCTAGCTACATTGAAAGGATAGCATCATTTGGGGAATGTCTGTTTCGGATTAATGTAGATAGGAGGGTTATGGTGGGTGTTTGAAGGTAAGGGAGATAAGCCCCAAACATCCAAAGATATAATTTCATAGGTAGTGGTTAAAAATAAATAAGTTAGATATATAATATCTATGACTAAAAAAATCAAGAAGAAATGTGTATAAAGTTACAATAAAAGATGACATGAAAATTGCTGCCTCTGGGCATGGCATATAAAGAAAGACGAGGCACACCTAATTTTTCATAACAAGTTTCCTACGTCTCTGATTGCAAATCCAAGGACATGTACTATTTTGCTAAAAATAAAACAATTTTCAGAGAAAAGGGAACAGAGGAAGAAAAGACAAAAATGTGCAGGATGATCTTTAGCAGGGGGCTTATATACCAACAAAAGGAAGAGACTCCCATAGCTTCAAGGAGTGTGAAAACAAGGTGGTAAGGATTGGTAAATATTGTAGATATTCTTTGAG
The DNA here is from genome assembly GCF_028885655.2 of Pongo abelii. Taxonomy (NCBI): domain Eukaryota; kingdom Metazoa; phylum Chordata; class Mammalia; order Primates; family Hominidae; genus Pongo; species Pongo abelii. The sequence continues at coordinate 72,844,798 of NC_071999.2, forward strand.
CTACTTAGAAAAAATATAGATTTTTTATATTATGGAAAGGATGGAGAGAGAAAGATCTAGAGGAGGTGACAAGGTTCTTGTGGGCAAGAAATATCAACCTGGACTATTATACTGGACATTTAACATTCTTGCTGCATAGTAGAGAAGTGCTGGAGTAACTATGCATATACATTGCTTCAGTTGACATGGAGGTATAGGATTGGAATATAGTGAGTGTGGATGCTTATGTCAGTTACACTATGTCTGGGGTGCTCATTTTTGGTTGACAATGGGAAATTGGGGAAGCAGTAAGTAATAAGTATCCAGCTTCAAAGAAATAAACTTGCCAAGGTAAAACAGCATGGGACATGCAATAACTAAATAAAAGACAATGCATCTCTTCAGTGATGAATAGAGACCAGCCAAGATATTTGTTCTTAGTCATACTTGCCTAAATGTTCTAATAAATATTTATTTAAGAGTTCATGATAATTAATATAGAATCTAATAGAATTAATATAGAATATATAGATAATACAGAATTATATATATAGAATATATATAGTTAATATAGTAACCTAATATAGATTACTGAAAGCAGTCCTGTTGTGTGGGCCTATGTATCTCCTCTCATTCCACAGTGTGGACTCTTTCTTTCACAACTAATTATCTGATGTTTTTGTAAAGTCCATAGTTTAAAAAGTGTTCCTTTCCAGACACATAGACAACTGGATAGAGTGAATGCACTTGAAGAACAACATTTAGTTTCCTGATGACTTGAGTGGAAAAACCACTTTAGTATCTTTCTCAGAGCCATCCAGAATAGACATATTTCGGTCTATGTTTCATAATTTCTAACATAATGTCTTTAACTGTGAAATTGAAATAATTAAATTAGAAACTTGAAATTCAGTATCCTGCGGGGCTTGAGTGTAAGATTTGGAATCATATGACCATTTATTAATTGAATAACTCAAGGGAAATTTTTTAAATAAAACTAAAACAATCCTTGAAGATTGATGATAGGAAGAGTGATGGTCAAAACTCACAGTCTTGACTTCTTTTTTATGAGACCATCTTTCTCTTGACACGCTCTCACTAATTTTCTTTATTATTATTATTATTATTTTCTTTTTGAGACAGAGCCTTGCCAGGCTGGAGTGCAATGAGGTGATCTCGGTTCACTGCAACCTCTACCTCCCAGGTTCAAGACATTCTCCTGTCTCAGCTTCCCAAATAGCTGGGGTTACAGGCAAGGGCCACCACAACTGGCTAATTTTTTTTTGTATCTTTAGTGGAGACAGGGTTTCACCATGTTGGCCAGGCTAATCTCCAACTTCTGACCTAGGAGGTCCACCCGCCTCGGCCTCCCAAATGCTGGGATTACAGCCACCGCACCCAACCTCACTCATTTTCATAGCAGCACCAGAATGAACCCAGCGAATTGTGGCCCCCTAATTCCTTGGAACACAACTGAAACATAGCTAGGGCATTTAATCATGACTTTACTGTCATATTTTCTAGAAGCTAACACCTAATCTAGTTAGCAAAAATTACAATCAACTTTTTGATAATTTACCCTATTAAAAACATATTTTTTGGCTGGATGTGGTGGCTCATTCCTGTAATCCCAGCACTTTGGGAGGCCAAGGCAGGCAGATCACTTGAAGTCAGGAGTTTGAGACCAGCCTGTCCAACATGACAAAACACTGTCTCTACTAAAAACACAAAAATTAGCTGGGCATGGGGGTGCAAACCAGTAATCCCAGCCACTCGGGAGGCTGAAATGGGAGAATCGCTTGAATCCAGGAGGAGGAAGTTGCAGTGAGCTGAGATTGTGCCACTGCACTCCACCTTGGGTGACAGGGCGAGACTACATCTCAAAAAACAAACAAAAAAAACCTTTTTTTTTAATGAATCAAAAATTGGTAATGCTATGTTTTCAATTCTTACCCACTTTCTGTCTTAAATGTCACAATGAGAATTCAAGTCTATACCTAATTCAACTTCAGAGTTGAAATATTTTTGTGAAATCACCTCAGGTAATTGACACTTATTGCATCATTGTGACACACTTCTAATTTTTAATGATATTTTAAGCTTCAGTATATAAGCATCTTTAAGCCTCAGTATGTAAATTCTAGCTATATGAAAGTCTCATAATTCTGTCTGCATTTTCTATTTGTCTAAATTTTTGTTTTGTTTTTATCGGAATTAAATTAAATATTGTTGAAAGTTAACTAGCTCTTCCTGAAAATCTACCAACACCTTTTTCTTTTGAAAGCTGTTGGCGTCTGTGTCATATTCTTCATCATGTATGAATCCATTCACCATGAACTTCTAGCTTTGAAAAGATTTATTCTACACTGAGAAATTTGGCAATTTCTACCACCTTTGATTACATTTCCTGGTATGTGACAGGCCACTTTCTGTGTTGGAAAATAAAAATCTTTTTGTGCTGGATCACAGTGCTATTATTTTGAGGACATTTTAAAAAATGTTCAGGGATCTCAATTTAAGTTAAAATTGAAATCTCTGCTGTGTTGTACTGGCAAATAAATAAGTTGAAAAAAGATAAACAAGTAAGGCCTATGACTAGGTTTGCCCCTGGGTAGATAGTAAAATTGATGGTGAACCTCAGACTTTGAATCTGATTGTCATCTGGTACATTTCTCTTGACATTGATTATAAGACATATACAAAGGCCAGAAATTATAATTTAGAATGTGAAAAAAAATAATAGCTTGACTACCAGTGTGTGAAGGTAAGAAACGAATATGAACATAAGCAGTCTTATGCAACTGGGTAATATAACTTCATTGTAATAAAAGAAACCTATACAGGAGTTGTTTAAAGTGCTATGTTTTGAAGAACATACTGACTTTGAAGTTGCATGTGCATATCGAGCTACATTTATATAGCAAAGGAAATAAACTCTTTGTGTTACAGGTTTTGAGGAATGTTATAGCCATTAGTGTTGAGCAGCAGGGACAGCTATAAAAGTCCAGGCTACTCCTTGGAACCACCATTGACTCGACTTCAAATTTAAGTTTACTTATCTTTGAGATCCACTATTTCTCTTCATTCCTTCAGGTTTATCTTTATAAGATAGAGGCTTTCTTTATCTTCCCACCTGAAAGTATACCCAAACTTGTCTAGAATCTTTAAAACTCAGATTTTATGACTCAAACATGAGCATATCATAATATAATAACGAAAATCTGATATTCATGAATGAAATAACACAATTCATACCTGTATTTCATGTGTAAAACGGCCATGTCATCTCTACCCTTTCTGATTCTTTCTGTTAATCATCTGCAATTTGTTTCAAGAATAAAATAAAAAAAATTTTGCAAAGAGTTTAATGTTTAAAATGGCTGCCATTATTATTTAAAATATCTATCAATCAACATATTTTAGATTTTAATAGTATAAATAATACATGTGGATAGTAGATTGGTGTGGTGGCAGAATAATAGCTCCCACAGATGTCCAAGCATAATTACCAGAACTTGTGACAATGTTGCCTTACAGGAAAAAGTGTCTTTGCCAATATGGTTAAGGGACTTTGAGATGAGAGATTATCCTGGAATATCCAGATGCACCCAATCAAATAATGTAAACATAATAGGCTCATTGCCTGAGCTACTCCTCTGTGGGAGTCTTCAAATTGGTTGCTGGAATTCAGGGTCTGAACAACATCTTAAGTGATCCTTAAACAAAAGCTTTGTGACTCTAATGTCAGAGATCCTGTCTATAGGATCGATGGGGATGCAAATGTTCAGTATCTAGCGCTATGTGATTTTTAGCAACAAGGAAGTGGGCCAAAGTTCAGCCTGATTAATGCCTAATTATAGCTATCTTTCTGTCCAGAACCCAGAGTGGATTTCTTGTCAACTCTGTGAGGACGTTTTCAATCACATGAGATTTTAAAAGCAGAGAACCTTTCCCGGTTGAGGGCAGAGAATTGAAAGACAGTGGCATGAGAAGAACGGGAACCACCATTGCTGGCTTTGAAGGTGGAGATAGTGGCCCCAGCCAAGGAATGTGGAAAGTCTCTAGAATCTGGAAAAGTGAAACAGAATTTTTCCTAGAACCTTCAGAAAGGAATGTAGGTCCACTGACACTTCAATTTTATTCCAGTGAGACCCAGGTCTAACTTGTGAACTACAAATTGAACGGTGGTAAATGTGTATTGTTTAAGCCACCAAGTTGGTGAAAATTTGTTCCATCGGCAATAGAATATCATATTAATACAGTAGGATTTAAAATTCTGGTAGCACAACATTAAAATTAAAATATCTATAATTTATATTATAAGACAATGTAGGAAAAAGCAGAGAAATGTTGAACAATCAAATGAATTGTCAAGATGTGTCAAATGTATATATCACATGTGATACAATTTGGATATTTGTCTCCTCCGAATCTCATGTTGAAATGTGACCCCCAATATTGGAAGTGAGGCCTGGTGGGCAATGTTTAGGTCTTAGGGTGTGGATCCCTTATGACTAGCTAGGTGCTCTCCCATGTTAATAAGTGAGTTCTCCCCTTAGCAGTTCATGGAGGGCTGGTTGTTTAAAAGAGCATGGCACCCCTCTCCTTACTCTCTTGCTCCTTCTCTCAGCATGTGACACACTAGGTCCCCTTGCTTTCCATGAGCAAAAGCTTCCTGAGGGCCTCGCCAGAAGCAAATGCTGGTGCTATGCTGCCTGACTAGCCCGCACGACTGTGAGCCCAATAAACCTCCTTTCTTCATAAATTACCCAGCCTCAGGAATTCCTTTATGGCAATGTAAAACATATTGATACATAATGGTACTAGAATTTAAGTGTAAACCTAGAGTTAAAGGAATACCTAGAAACAAAGTAGAGCCTAGAAACAAAGCAGAGCAAATGAACAGAAAAATATAGTTAAATATTATTTGATTAATTTACAAAACCTTCATAAAGGTGTTTGTGTTTGAAATTATTCCATTATTTTAAAGAAAAGAGAAAGGCATATCATCAGGAGAGTGTTAAAAGACTCTAGTTCTATATTTCAAAGTAGGTATATTAGTTTCCTGTGGCTGACGTAACAAATTACGACAAACTTAGTGACCTAAAACAACACATATTTATTCACCTACAGTTCTGGGGGTCAGAAGTCTAAAAGTGTATTTCACTGGGCAGAAACCTAGGTTTTGGTGGGGTGGGTATATTTTCAGAGACTGTAGGAAAGAAAATGTTTCCTTGCCTTTTCCAAACTCTAAGGTTGCTTTCCTTCACTCATGCTCTCTTCATTGTTCAGCTCAGCAGCTCAGCATCTTCAAATCTCTGTTTTGTTCTTACATCTTTTTCTCATTTATCTCCTTTCTCTTTTGCTGTATTCCTCTTACAGAGATGCATGTGATTGCATTTAGGGACCATCCTAATAATCCAGGATAATCTCTCCATCTTAACATCCTCAATTTAACCATATCTACAAAGACGCTTTTTCAAATATGGTAACATACACAGATTCTGTGGATTATGACCTGACGCAGGAACCATTAGCTTACTACAGTAAGTTTGAAATGAAATGTTTATTTCCTTTACTCATTGTTTTCCTCTTTCTCTAAAGTATCACTCTCTCTTTTTCTCTCTGTCTGTCTTTCTATCTTTAATACACTTTGAAAATGATGACACAAGATATGAATTTAAGGTAACCTGATTATACAAAAATCTCTCTTACATGTTTTGTAAGAATTATTTCCTTATGTGTCTTAATAGCAAAAGATTTGACTTCACTATATACACTTTGTCATTCTCATTTCCCCAGAAAACTCTTTCAAGGCAGAAACTGCTTAGAATATTTCTCTGGTTAGAATAGTTGATAAGCTTATATCAAAGCACACATCTGATTATAGATGATCAATATTTAAAAATTGACTTGAACAATTAAATTTAATTTGATGAGTTCTGGCCTCAAAACTTTATCAAATAAAGCTATTTCATGGCTTGACAAAAGTAATTTTTTTTTCTAGAACAGATTTATGAGAATGCTGTAGGTTTTTAGGATTTTAATGTTGTAGGTTCTTCTGTTAATCTATTTCTTCTCCACTAGAAGAAAAAAAAAAGCTTATATTTTGGGAAAACACTTTTATAGTGGAAGAGAGGCCAAGTGTTCTTTTTTTTTCTCTTTTCTTCAACTTTTATTTTAAGTTCAGGGGTACACGTGCAGGATGTGCACGTTTGTTACACAGGTAAATGTGCGCCATGGTGGTTTGCTGCACAGATCAGCCCATCACCTAGGTATTCAGCCCAAGATCTATTAGCTATTATTCCGGATGCTCCCTCTCTCCCCCTGCTTTATTACCCCCAACATCCCCAGTGTGTGATGTTCCCCACCATGTGTCCTCATTGTTCAGCTCCTACTTATAAGTGAGAATATGCAGTGCTTGGTTTTCTGTTCCTGCATTAGTTTGGTGAGAACAATAGCTTCCAGCTCCATCCATGTCCCTGCAAAAGACATGATCTCATTTGTCTTTATGGCTGTATGGTATTCCATTGTGTGTATATACCACATTTTCTTTATCCAGTCTATCATTGATGGGCATTTGGCTTGATTCCATGTCTTTGCTATTGTTAATAGTGCTGCAATGAACATATACATGCATATATATATAAAATAGAATAATTTATATTCCTTTGGGTATATGCCCAGTAAAGGGATTGCTGGGTCAAATGGTATTTCTGCCTCTAGATCCTTGAAAAATTGCCGCACTGTCTTCCACAATGGTTGAACTAATTTACACTCTCACCAACAGTGGAAAAGTGTTCCTTTTTCTCCACGACCTCACCAGCACGTAACCTCACCAGCATTTGTTTTCTTTTTACTTTTTAATAATTATCATTGTGACTGGTGTGAGGTGGTATCTCATTGTGGTTTTGATTTGCATTTTCCTAATGAGCAGAGATGTTGAGCTTTTTTTCATATGTTGGTTGGCCGCCTGTATGTCTTCTTTTAAGACGTGTCAGTTCGTGTCCTTTGCCCACTTTTTAATGGGGTTGTTTGTTTTTTCTTGTAAGTTTAAGTTCCTTGTAGACTCTGGATATTAGACCTTGGACAGATGGATATATTGCAAAATTTTTCTCTCATTCTGTAGGTTGTCTGTTCACTCTGATGATAGTTTCTTTGGCTGTGCGGAACCTCCTTAGTTTAACTAGATTCCATTTGTTAATTTTTGCTTTTGTTGCAATTTCTTTCGGAGTTTTTGTTCTGAACTCTTTGCTTGTGCCTATGTCCTGAATGGTATCGGAGAGGCTGAGTTTTCTAGTAAAAAAATTGCTTTAATGGTAGTGTCTGCACACGTCAGTTTGTGTGAAGGATCATAATCTATATCGAGAATCATCTATGCCACTTTAACTCACTCAGGGCTACCACAATGTACAACTCCTGGGGTATCATTCTCAATTACATTTATGTGTCTATGTAAATGGTGCACCTGGAGTCATGTGGCATATCCAGAGCTGCCATATCTAATGGGCTTGCAAAATGGACTCAACTGCTTTAAACTGGAAATTCTTTTTTTTTGTAATTGAATTTGATAGTGGAGATTACAAAGCAAACAGGGAAATCTCCATTAAGGGGAAGTGTTACAGAAAAACCTGAGGTGATCTAACATCTCCATGTTACTGGAGGGAATGAATGCATTCATAATCCTCCACAATTATTAAATATCAGTCCTAGTAAGAAGACATAGGCAGGAACTTCACTACTTGTAGAAAACCTGTTCCAATATTGTTTTATGTTTTTCTTTATTAGTCACCCTAAACATTTCAGTAAAGTCTGTACTTTTGCCAGACACTGTGGTGAAACTGATACACAAATAGTAGTATCTCCTGGTTCTCACTTTCAAATAGGTCACAATCTCATGGAATTTGCAGAAAAGCACATATGAACATAATTCTCAGTTAAGTGAACTATCTACAAGTCCACTTCTTATGGAGTGTGCCCTATCTACTCTAATCAAGAAACCAAGTTTTACATTTTAATTTTTCTATCTTTAAATTCTAAATATGATTGTTGCATGCATTATTTAATTCAACAACTGTTTATTGAATATTCAGCAAGTTCTCATGTCATTTTTTTTCCAAAATAAAATACTAGTTCATCTTGTGATTCAAATAACACTATGGAGTGGGTTGTTTTGTTTTTTAATAATGTTAGTGGCTTGTGTTTGTCATTAGTACAGTTGTCTGACTGTCTTTGAATGTTACAATGGCACTAGCTTTAGACAGTTCCTCAGGGCAGGGACTGAGTCTGCTTAAATTGCTTTGTGCAGAGCACAGGTGGCTGAGTAATAAACACTTTTTGCTGATGCAATGTCTTGTATTGAAGACAAAGCCTCTGATTACTTAGTGTTTTGAAATTAGTTTTTAAAGATGCATCAGGAATCCAATTAGTGTATAATGTGTGCATGACACCAAAATGGCTTTGGAGCAGATTAACAAGACCACAACACCCTTATCTCAAAAAAATTATATTCTAAAACCAATAGTACAGGATGAAAACAAATGTGAGCATTGAATAATAGATTTTCTTTCCATAACCTTAATAGAATATCTAATCTTGTACAAAACAAGTATGCAAATGTGTGTGTGTGTCTATAAATTTTTCTTCATCTCTCCATTACGCAGGTTAGAAATAGATCCATGGCATTGTTATAGGCATAATCAGAAGCAAACTGGCATTAGCTGAGCTATGAATATTAGTTTGATATGTTCAATGTAATTTTTTATTTTTGTTTTTTTCTCATATTAAATATTATCTAGGGGGGAAAAGTGTCATTCTTTCTGGAATACCTGCCACTCCAGGTCTTCCTCTCCAGAGCAAATCCCCTGGTCATCTTTTGAGAGGCCTTTGGATTTCAGAACAGATATGCGAGGCACAGTTCATTTATTTGACCTGTAACCCATCTAGCTGCTCTGACTTAATCTCTTTTCTCTTCTCATCTTGGCTTACCTGTGACTTGCACATGGAACATAGGCTTCTGCTTTTCTTGTCTTTTTAATCCAACCCCCATCAATGATGCCAGAGTAATCATCTACAAAGCAAGCAATCATACCACACATCTACCTAAATTTACTCAGTGGTTTATTTGTCTTCCCTGGTTGCAAATTCTGAAAAGACACTGTTCATTTCTCATCTCACTTCCATCCTAAGGCTTGTACATAATATACACTCAATACCTGTTTGTTAATCACATGGCTGGATTGATCTGACAACATCTTGGTCCTTCACTTTTGACTCAGTGTTATCCCAAGTTTTCATTTAAATTTTCTGTTTGTGTTTTAAATTTTAGCCCTAACCATGCCATGGTGATTCTCATTCCATTTTCCCTCTTGCTTTGCAGTGCTAAGCTTACTCAATCTCATCAAGCTATAGATTGTCTTCCACATAGGGTACCTGGTTACTGTAATGCATATTGGAGTAGTCTCACAATTTTTCTACCTGCATTTTTTATTGTTGCTGTAACACATAATCACATACTTAGTAGCTTAAAATAAAATGAATTTATCCTCTTAGAGTTCTGGAAGACAGAAGTTTCAAAACACTATTACAGGACTAAAATCAAGATGTTGGCAGAACCATCTCCTTCGGGAGGCTCCAGGAGAGAATCTGTTTCTTTTTTCAACTTTTAGAAGGCACTGGCATGCTTCGACTCGTGGCCATATCACAATGTCTGCTTCTGTCCTCACCTCCCGTTCTCCTCTCTGTAGTCAAATCTTCTTCGTCTGCTTGTAAGTACCCTTCTGTTTATATTGGGCCCACCATGTAATCAAGGATAACATTCCCATCTCAAAATCCTTAAATTAATCACATTTGTAATGTCCCCTTTACCATGAAAGGTAACACATTTACAGGTTTCGGGGATTCTTACATTGACATCTTTGGGACCATTATTCATCATATCTTATCACCCTTGTTTTTATTTAAATTGGCAAGTAAAAACTATACATATTTATGGTGAATAATATGATATTTTCATCTATGTATAGATGTGAAATGTATGTATAGATTGTGAAATGGCTAAGTTAAGCTATTTAACATACGCATTACCTCACATACTTTTTTGGTGAGAACACTTAAAATCTACCTTCTTAGCTATTTTCAAGTATACATTTATTGTTATTAGCTACAGTCACCATGATATACAATAGATCCCTTGAACGTTTATTTATCACGTGCAACTAAAATTTTGTGTCCTTTGACCAACATCTTCCCAATCCCCTATCCTCCTCCAGCACCTGGTAATCATCATTTTTCTCTCTGTCTCTATAAGTTCCAATTTTTAGATTCCACATGTAAGTGAGCATCCTTCTTGAAACAATTTCATAAGGCAACTAGAGTTTTCCAAAAAGGATTCCTTTATGTCCCCCATATGACATATCTTCATTTTGTTTCTTTATTGATTTATTCTTTTTTCTTTTTCAACATCAATATATGGCCATTATAAAAATTTCAAGCAACACAGAAATATATAATATATAAAGCTGCCTTTGTCACCTGCTTCCCAGCAATGACCAGTCTTAAAAGTTCAATGTGAATCACTCATTTTTTTGTTAAGAGAAAGGAAGAAAAACATATGCACATTCTATGTACTCCATGCATTTACAAATATAGATGATTAATAAAGAAGCAACTACTATTCTAGATTTTGATGTTTTCCAACTAATAATATAGGTTGAGCATATTTCCATGTCAGCACATGTATATTTTCTCCATATTACAAGTTAGAAGAATATTACATTGAAATTGTGTTAATTATAGGATGATTGGCATATTTGTATTATTGATTCTTTCTACTCAGGAATATAGTATCTTTTTAAATACTTTACTGTTTTGTTAATTTTTTTCAATCATATCTTTCTCAAATTTGTGAAGTTTACTCCTAAATATTTGGTTGGGTTTCTTTTTTCCTATTTTAAATTGTGTGTGTGTTCCTGGATTATTATTGCTGGTATTTGAAAAAGCTATTATTTTATGTTTCCTTGTATCTGGCTATTTCACTGAATACTCATTAGTGTTATTGGTTCTTAAGTGGTACTTCTGCATTTACTAGGAGTAGAAATATATTCTGTGCAACTAATGACAATTTAGTTTTTTCCTTCTTGGTTCACCATTTTAAAAGTTTGCCAGCTCTGGATATATAATTACTCTCTGGATCTTCCTGCTTCAGACACTTGTGCATGCCAAGTAGCCATGGATCAGCTTCTTATAATAATAAACCATCTTGGCTGGCATCTGTTGTAGGACAAGATAAGAAATAATACTTGAGACCAATATCAGAATAAATTTTTATATCTCAGTAGGAAACCACAAGTCTCTGTTTTTATTTAATGTATATTGTAAAAACAGTGAAAAATTCAAAGAGAACAGAGTGGAAAGCATGTGAGATTGTTTCAAACTCTGTTCCTTCCAGTCTTCATTGTGTGTCCTCACAGTATGGCATTTAATTTTTCTCCTTGTTTGTTTTCTTATCTGATGGCGAATAAACACAAAAATGATACACATAGCAAAGAAGTTCAGTGAACACTATTTTTATTAACAAGGCATGTTTCTATCTAGGAGTATTATATGCCAAAAATTAGCATCTTACAGTGTAAAACAGTGTGTGGTTTCTAGTATTAATGTTAAGCATTAAAAACACAGAAAAAGTTGTATATTAAAAATAAAGCAAACATTATTACAAGAACTAGAATGCAAATTTTCCAAACAGATAGAATGTTTTGAAAGTAACAAACATATAATAAACATCACTGATAAAGTCAAAGCAAGTGGTTGAGAGGTAGACAAAAAGAACTTGGGAGAATGTCATATAGTTTCCAAGGGTGTTCATCTTGCTTTCAAAAACAGGCATAATTTTCAAGTTCAAGGCATTTTTTTTTCATTTACCTTTAGCAGTTTTGAAGCATGTTTGCTATAAATATGGGTGCATGTATTAGATATATTCTTCAGTTTCCTAACTGTTATTACCAGGAGAGAGCTTCAAATTCATTGAAATATCCTGTACTCAGTATCATAAAAATCAGTTACAAATGTTACTCTAATGCCAACTTACTTAATCTTCATAAATAATATATTCCTTTTACCAGCTATTGCTAAATCATTTAAAAACAAATTGCCAGTGTGAAAAGAGTTACGCCATTACTATCCTTTCAAAAAATTAGTTGTATTCATTTCATCTTTAAAAATATTTTATGAAATATCTCAAACATATAAAATGTTTAGAGCATAATTTTGAAGATACCAAGGTAAATACATATGCATGCATCTTAACATTTTACCATATTTACTTCAGATTTTTAATAAGTAAAATAGAACAGATACAGCTGAAACCACTTTATCCCTTTTTCAATCATATTTTCTTCCCTCTCTACCCCAAGTTAACCAGTATGAGGTCAGTGATTATTCTCCATCCATGCATTTTTAAATATTTTAAGAAGTATATATATATATCCTTATGAAATATTGTTTTGCACACTTAAAAATATACACAAACTATATTGTACTATTGACTTAATTTTTCATTTTTTGTTAAAATCAATGTTATATTTTTGGCATTTGTCCAGATTAACATCAGTCAATCTATTTATTTTAAGTGCCCTGTAAACTATTTTTAAGTGCCCTGTAAACTATTCTATTGAATAAATATATATTCCTGTGTTCTGTTATTAATGGGCATTTATTTAGATTATTTTCTTTTGAGATATAACATACACTGTTACATGTGCAGGCTTTCTCTAGAGTGGTGCTTCATAAACTTTAATCTGCATGTAGAACCACCCAAGACACCAGTTAAACTGCAGATCTTGATTCAGGAGATCTTGAGTGGATCCTGAGATTACACATTTTTAAAAAGTTTCTTAGTGATGCCTCTGCTGCTTGTCCCCTGAACACAAAACACACTAGCAGGCAGCAAATCACTGTCATATACATGTGAAGTATACCCCTTCATAGGTATACTTAAGTACCATGTGAATGTGTACATACACATTCATAGGTATACTTCATAGGTATACTTCACATGTGAATGTGTGTGTACATTCACCTGGTGCTGAAGTGGGTATACTTCATACACATACACATTCACATGTGAAATATACCTATGAAGTGGGTATGGTAGGCTGGTTCTTTCAACACTTCTCAAAGCCCATTACATTTGGCTATCTTAAGGTTGAAAAGCAAACTACTCTGAATCCCAATCCCTTTTTCAGCTGTCTATGAGATAGTTCTGGCCAATGCAGTACAAGCACAAACTGCTGATGCCAATTCAATGGTCCCAACCTTTTTCTTGTCCAGAATTATGATGATCCTGGAGGTGCAGCAGCCACACATTAAGGAAGGCAGAGTGACAAAGTAGGTCTGATCCCTTGAGGCCATTGTTAGCCTCTGCTCCAGCCCTGGGATGCCTGCCCAGATAATTTTTATTTTCATGTCTGGGATAAACCTCTTTCTTGATTAAGCCATTGTAATCTGGTTTACAGTTACTTATACCACTGTTTCATTTTAAGGTAGTGTGATGGTGAGGGCGCAGGTGGAAGATGGGGTGGCGGCCGGATTCATTTTAATGATACAGTGCCTCTTCAGCATTTTTAGATATTGCAAATTGCTCACAAAATGCTGCTATTTTACTCTTTCATCAGGAACATGAGATAATTTCAAGTTTTATTTTTCTACGTCTTTGCTGGTTCTTGGCACTTTCAAACATTTTAAAGTTCTTGCCCGTTCAATAGTGAGAATGGCATCTAATTGTGTTTTAATTTTCATTTCTGTGATTACTAGCTACGTTAAACAGATTTTCTGTGCTCACTGCTCATTCAGATATCCTCTGTGTTAATCGTTTTTATTTTTGCAAATTTTCTCATTGGGTTGTCATTTTATTATGGGTTTATTATTATTGGAGATGTTCTTATCAAATAATTTATTGCCAGGTTTTATGTATACCCAGTAAAAAAATCTTCTTTTAGATTATGATTGGTCTTTTCACTTTGTTTATCATGTCTCTAGTTAGACAAAGTTCAAATTAATTATGATCAAATTTATAAATATTTTTCTGTACATTTTGTGCTCTTTGTATCTTCTTTAAGATGTCATTGCTTATTCTGAGATCATATCTTCTTTTTTATTTTTTACAGTTTTAGCATTTTGCTTTTTACATTTAAATTACATTCTATCTGGAATAAAGTTTTGTGGTTTAACGTGTGGAAAGAATCCAATTTCATATTTTTCATACAAACAACCAATCATCCTCCACTACATAAAGAGTTCATTCTTTACTGCTTTATAAGCCAAATTTGTCATTATATATATTATATATATAATATTTCATATATATATTATATATATTTTAAAATATAATATATATACGCTATCTTCTCAGTCCTTTAAGGGTAGTATACCACCTTAATATCAGGTAGAGTGAGTCTTCTCACATTTATTCTTAAAGATCTACTTCACAATTCATGCCTTTTTGTTTTCCAAGTAGGTCTCTGGGATGAATGGTTAGAGAGACCAACCTTATTTCCAAAACATGGTTCTCAGACCTGAGCATTCTAGCTGGTAAGAATCTATCACTGTATATGAACTATTGGTTCAATGTGTATGCTGGAAAATAGAACTTCAAACTTACCATATATATTAATCTCTGCTGTTTCTTAGTGGTGACTGTCATATCCATTCCATCATTCTATGAGGAAAGTCAGGTGTTTGTGATGCAATATATTGTAAAATATGTGAGATCTATGATTAGAAGCTCATTGTCACACCTCTTTTGCCACAAAATTGATCCCCTGTTATGACATAATGAAATATAGAACCCTATGCCATTAAATCAGGGATTCTCTTTGTCCTAAGATAGTAACGCTTGCAGAGGCATTGCAGCAGGCAAAGAAGATAAACTCCTATCTGAGGTATGTGCCAATTCCAGCAAGAATAAATTGCTGTACCTTCCAGGATGGAAAGGGTCCAATATATTCAACTTGACACCAAGAGGTCTTTTTGAGGAATAGTGCCAAGATAAAGGATTCAGAGTTGTTCTCTTCTGTTGGAAGGTTTATGGGTGGTGAAGGGAAACAATTTCTTAAGCCCATACATAGTTTACAGCCGTGCTACCATGTACACTCTCTTCTTGGACCCATGGTGGAAGCACTGGAGTTGACGAGAAGAGAGGCTGATGGACATCTGCTTGGAAGATAACCCTGTCTGTCTTGTTGTTAAGAGTCTCCAATATTGCTCTCTAGTGAGTATTAATATGAGACACAAAGATGGTATATTTTGCAACCAATCTCAGTACTATTCACTTGACTCTTTGCTAAACTGTTTGACTCTAATTTTCCTATCTTTGTCTTTATATATCTGGAGCAAATAGGCCATTTATGCCTGCCTAGGAGTTGGTGTAAATCTATACTTACACTCATCCGCATCTTTCCAAAGTAAATAACCAAGTGGACGGCATTGAGCTGTTCCCATTAGGAGAGTATTTCCTCCTGCTGCTTTATATGGGGCCAGCCCTGAAAAAGATTGTAGTTTGGAAGCAGTCCATTTTCCTCTAATAACAACTTATTTGCCCATAAATCAGAGCCGAATTTGTATCCACCTTTGTCTGTGAGTCTTAGGGAACCCTCCAGAAGGTCAGTTGTAAAATTGAGGACAAGGCAGAAGTGAAACAAAGTAGATGAAAATTAAGCATTGGTTTCTTGTTCATGTACCTTATTATGTTCTCTGAATCTTGTAGGGCTATTTGTAAGTGTATCATTTCCATGGCATCATGAATTATTGTTGTATCCGTCTGACCTTAAGTTTCTTTGTAATAATATCCTCTTGTTGATGTCACACAGTCAGGCATTCAGCCTCAGCTAGTGCTTAATATATTACAAGGAGCTGCTTTTTGACTTGATTTCTGATGCAGGTGGTATGGCTTTACATTATTTGGAAATTTTTTAGAACTACAAATTCTTGAACTTCAACTTAGATCTGTTTATCTGGGGATGATTCTAATGAACATATAAGCTTGAGAACCACTGGCTTAAAATGATATCCTGGCACGCCAAAGCCTATTTAAATACTAAACACCTCACTGAAGCTTCTGTTTTTGAGGACGTTAACTCTCATTTTCTGGCACATGTGCATCTTTCCAAAGCAAATATTGTATTTGTCTCTGCCATTAGGTCTAATTAACATAATCGACCATAGTGCTAAATACTCTAGAGTTTATCCTGGGTTTTGTTCTCAATATTAATATTTTTCAAATATTTCTAATAGATTTTTAATAGCCATCTGATATTACCTCATTTCTGCACATTTTTTTGCAGAAATAAATTTTTGAGTGTTATTTCATTTATACTTATGATATTAAAAATAATTTTTATGTTTTTTGCATATTATCACATTATTCTTATTTCATCTGAAGAAATTCATTTCAAATACTGTTTTATTCTCTAATCTTTGTGCTAATTGAAATTTCAACTTTTTAGGTCATCTTGAGTGGTATATGGCAGGGACAAGAACAGTGATTCATTCTCTTTCTGTCTCTTTCTCATAACCCATCTTGCATATTTTTGAATGCCTTCACCTAACTCATGAAACCCCCAATCCAGAGCCAATTCTCACAGTATCAGCTTGGAGCTCCTTTCTACAATGATAGATGGTGGTGTGGTCTGAATGTTTATGTCCTCCACAAAATCCATAAGTTAAAATCCTAACCCTCAAGGTGATGGTATTAGGAGGTGGGCCCTTGGGAAGTAATTAGGTTATAAGGATGGATTCCTTATGAATGGAATTAGTACCTGATAAAAGAGATCATAGAGAGCTCTGGCACCTATCTTACCATGTAAGGTTAGAGTAAGAAAAAGACTGTCTATAATCCAAAATGCAGGCCCTCATCAGACACTGAATTTGCCTTGAACTTCCCAACCTCCAAAACTCAGAAATAAGTTTATGTTGTTTATAAGCTACCAAAACTCTGAGAAATAAGTTTATGCTATTTATAAGCTACCTATTTTATTTATGGCAGCCTGTATGGACTAAGGCACACTAGGGATATTGCAAATCCAGATCTCTAATCAGAGGTGGACTATTTTAGACCCTGGTCTCAAATTGAGCCTTTACCTATATACTCCCCAGAACCTTAATTTCAAATAAGCCATAACTTTGGGCCTTATTTTATGTTAACTTATACACATTTTATATCTATCATCTATCTATCTATCTATCTATCTATCTATCTATCTATCTATCTATCTACATCTGTCACACATTTTTTTAAGGCGACAAGGTGTAAGAGAAATAAAAATTTCAAAGTGTCAATTTATAAATCGTTGTAAATAGAAATTCCATATTTTATTTTTCCTTTTTTAATGTCTGAAATTAAACTTTTAAGCAAAGCAGAAAGCATTTCACAATGAAGAAATAACAAATTGATACTAGCTGATACACCTAGAATATTTTACCAAAGTATAACATTAATAATATGTAGGTAATCCTAGATAATATAACTCCGGGAGACTTCCTCTTCCTTCAAAACTATAAAGCAGGGGAAATTATTTTAGCGAGATAACATCCTGCACAATAGCCAGGCAGTAGCTGGGAATTACATTAATATGTATTAGCTCTGCATGAAATTGTATTTTCTTCAGTATTTCCTTATTACATAACAGATCAAGTCCAAACATCTGCACTTTTTCAATATTTTCCATGAGCCATCTACTCCTTCTTAGCCAAACATTTATCAAATTATTCCATGACATTTCATCAGGCTGTATTCCTCCTTTCTTCTAAAGACAAGGCATACTCATTGCTAACGTAACAGCTTTGCTTATTCTGGCCTGTCTTTCCATGGTATTCTCTAACACCTTTTCTTTATCTATCTGTATTCTTAACATCCTTTATGAACCAGATCAACTTCAATCTTCTGCAGGAAGCCCTCAAACTTTTCAGGAGTTTTACAGTAATTTGGTCCATTCCATTTGAATTACATCCTATTTTTCTCTTAAGTTATTATTGTTCATACTTTAATGCTGTATATGTTGGCATGTGACTTGAACTTTAAGCTCTTTGAGCAGAAAGCCTGTGTCCTATATTTATTTGGATATTCCACAGTACATGGCCAAATGCAGAACATGTCACTGAGTGGCTGATTTGACGAGAGGTCTAGGGATACAATCATCACTTGCGTATCAGTTTTTTCACTCCAGGAGACCTCACTTTGACCTGCCTCACCTTAACCTGCCCATTTTTCTTTTCAGACATGTCTGTGGAGTTTTTGCTGGGAATAATTGAAAAGAAAGACTAAATATGCAGCCCCTTCATTGGAGACAATTGTTCATTCTCTACCCCATCCTCATACTTACACTTTTTAAAAATCATATCTAAAGATATGTGGTTCTGCAGACTTTTTTTTCTAAGCGTTCTATGTATCAATTGTCAATCAATTGTCAAGCATTCACTGGTCCCTTGACTCAAATTCTAAACTTTGCCAAGTATTTTACGTATCTATTATACAGGGAATAGAGTAAAAATAGTTAACACAGAAGTCAATGTTATACCATTAAAACATATTTATAAGAATAATCCATCTAATAAAAATAAGCTTATCAGTATCATACCTGCATATTTTCTATGAATTATTCTATTTTAATTAAAAAGATTAATAGCTTATATAGCACTCAATGGCAAAAGTACGGCATATTAAACTTGGAAGAATCAAGAGAATATGGAGAAAATAATATTTAGGTCAAAATTTAATTTACCTTATACTCTTTAACAAACAAATCCACTGGAATATTTTCTATATGACTTGTGTCCTTCTAAATTTTTAAGATTTGCAAAAACAAAGAAATTCAATGAATTACAGGCAATTTATATAATGGTGTTACAGTTTTTGCAACGTAAGCAAGCAGTGGTAAAAATGCATTATCTTCCTCATTATGTCGATTTAATGTATTAGTTTGTAGCGTATGGCATGTGAGCCTCATGATAGGGGAATGAGCTTAGGTTTTTTATTCCATCTACCAATAGGTGCCAGCATTCATTCAGTTCCCTCCAGGCATGGTAATTGTTCACATAACAGCAGGATGTGCATCTAGACTCATGGCAATGGCTGAGAAATTGAGTTCATCTTACATTTTTTCTCGCCAGCTTTTATTGCACTGTGTATTTCAGAGTAGTGACTTGATTTTTATGCAATTTAATTCTCTTCCTGTAAGCAACATCTTTGAGAACTCATGATCTTTCAGTTCATTCTTCATTCAATAATGTGTTTATGTGTTCTGTATACAGCATTATTTTGATACCAACTATTCTGTCAAATATTCCAAAATGAATCAATTTATATAAACTAAGCCAAATAAATCAGTTCTGAGAAATACACCATCAATTCCATTACACAAAATGAAACATATGAAACACTGTATTTTTAGTGAAAAGTAGATCAACTGTAGACACTAAAGTATACATTACTAGTGTATCAGTCCCCTTATTTTGGTACATATCCCTTCTAACTGGCTCTTTTTAGGGCAGTGATTGCCATAATATAATTTAGTTTCTGATAGAGATCTGAGCTATAAAAGGAATGATGGAGTGTGTAATGACTAAGGTTGTTTCAGGTAAGGCATCCCAGAAGACATCTCATACCACCAGAAGATAGTGTTAACATATCTAAAAGATCAGAGTGATAGAAGGAAAGGAGGATTTTCTAGGAACAAAAAAGAGCTCATCAAATCAGCAGCCATATGGTTAATCCTAAAAAGAGAGTATCAATTATATTACTGTAGCCATGTTGCATACCAAAACAAACTCCTGGTGAATTCATTTATATCATACAATCAGTTTTTTTGTTTGTTTGTTTTTACAGCCAACAGCAAAAAACCACCCTGACTCTCTTAGGCAGAAAATAAATGCATTTTGGAAGGATGTTAGATGGTTCTTAGAAACCACAGAAAGATGGAGAAACTGACTCAGATGATGGGCAGAAACTGGGAGACACAGGGCTGTAGGAACCAGAGCCAGGGTCACACCCCAGGGATGGCATCTTTTGCCAGCATCATTGGTGTGCCTCCCGCCCCAGCCTCTGCTCTAGCACCAGAGTCCCCACCACAACCTCCAGACACTGAGGCTAGGAAAACAAACTGAGATCTCCCCCTTCCCTTTGGAGCCACTTGTTTTAGATTTAAAGCCTTGGGCAAGAGATTAAGAGTCTCCAATTTTAGATCATTTGCTCACAACTAACCACTGTGAGCTGCTGAGAGTGCCACATACCAGTTTGTTATAGGTGTAAACACACAGTTAGGTAGAAGAAATAGGTTCTAATATTTAACAGCAGACTAAGGTGACTATACTGACAATAATGTGTATATTTCAAAGTAACTAGAATAGGGGCCTTGAAATGATTCCAAGAAATACAAATGATAAGCACTCAAGATACCCCAAACACCCTGACTTGATCATTACACATTCTATGTGTGTAACAAATACATGTGCTTCATAAATATGTAAACTGTTGTATATTTATGCAAGAGAAAAAAAGGAATCTGCCTCCTTTAAGATGTACCTACCATTCAAATAGTATTAAGATACCCGTAAATCCACAAGCAAACTAACTTTTTAATCTCTCTTAATTTACTTATTACTTAATTATATGCCTTCTTATAGTTTGTAACAATTTTATTTTACAATCACCTTTAAACATCCCGTAGCGCCGTGAGTTGTATGGTAGATATTATGTTCTATATTTTACAGATGAAGATTCTAACATAAAAATTTAACTTATTTGCCTGATTGAAACTCAGATCTTTAACAGAGGTCTAATGTGCTTTCTACTACATTTAAATCATGAACATACTTCTATATTTTCTTTTCAATCTTATTTCACTTAACTAAGTTTTGGCAAATGATGTAATTGTCTTAACTAGGAAAGCTTATGTATTTCAATGTTTATTTGTGTACTAATAAATCATGCCCATACAAACAATGGAGAATATATAATATGACTTGGGGACACAAGTTTACTGGTTGTAAATTGCTTCCCAATATATATGTTGCATTTAGAATATAAAAATGGTTAATGAAAACTATATCTTCTCTGCAGCCAAATTTGGCTGATTCCTAACAGTTTATATTTTTTCTCATGTTTTTTACCCATTTTAGAATAAATGGTTTCTAGGATAAAATAAATTAATCAATTTTAGCTTCATTTTCTAAAATACTTTTTGACAATGATTTTAAATATGAAATATACAAAAACTTGAACTGACAACAGATTGATCATTTTATTTTTTTAAGCTTGAAATTCTATAGTTGTCTATTTTACAACCAATTATGCAAAAAGCCATGACTTGTGCGCAGTTATTTAGGAATAAAAAAAGAACTACTTTAGAAATTCTCTCTCAGGTAAGCAATGTGCCACTTGAAAAATATCATTTCTGTTTGCAAAAACAAATTAGACACTAAGTGTTACCTAGTGGGTAGAGATACAGGCTTCCAGACTGTCTGTCTACCTAAGCATTTCTTCTATATTTGGTTACTGATGTCCTCAGGTTTGAACTGCTTGGAATTCTTTCCCAGCCATATTATATACATGTGTGTACATATGTTTCAATTTATAAAGAAAAGAGTTTAATTGGTTCATGGTTCTGCAGGCTGTATAAGCATGCGGTGGGCATCTACTTGGCTTCAGGGGAGGCCTCACAGAGCTTTTATTCATGCTTCCCACATAATTTGACATCAGCCTACTGTAAACAAAATAGTTATTAGTGCTAGCTGGGACATCTTTCTTGGTCAAAGACATTATAGGTTGCCCAAACTGTCATATAAAACATAGGCTTAAGCAGAGAAAACAGGTGTAAAAAGAATATGCATTGTTCAAGTACAGTTGAAATGTTTCACATTCAAAAGTATTTTGATTATCCAGATTTTTCTTAAAACCTGTCTTTTGCAATCACATGAAGGTTGGTGAAAAGTGCTTTTTCCTTAGTCACTTTCAAGGATACCTTAAGGTGAATACGGTTTTGTGGATATAGCCTCCATCTCTTGGGAAGACATTAAGTTACTTGTGTCAAGAGCTATCTTAAATTTATTATGAAGTGCTATATTACCTTGCACCTACCTGGGGTTATGAACAATGATTAATTAACTTGGTATGTTCACTGGTTGAAAATGGAGTTTTTTCTCAATATTGATCAAAGTACTATTATATTGTGCAGTTGAAACCTACTAAAATGAGAAAAACTAGAATCTTATCTAGGACACATTAAACCCTCACATTATTAAAAAAACAAACAAGTATATTATACTCAGATCATGGGTTCATATATTGCATTGTTGTCAAGCTAAATAAGAAGAAAACAGGTTATATTTTATTAAATTATCAACCCATATTATCCTTTCAACACAGAAGAGATTTAAAAAGTAATTTTTGTGTTACAGTATAAATTTAAAAAGAAAATAGAGTTATAATATAGTTATTATGTCCAAGGACACCAGAAATCACATAACCATGAATTGTTTTTAAATAGTAAATAGATGTTTCATTTTTCAAAGTTAGGTTTTATATAATAACCCCTTCTTCAAATTCCTCGTGATCCTTCACACCAGGAATATAATTTTCCACCTTTCTGGAAAAGAAAAGATATTGTGCTGACATTCCCCAAAACACAGTGCACATCGTTGGAGCAACATCTCACAGCCCATTCTTTTCTGATATAAAGTGGCTGTAATGCATTATCTACTGCTGAAGGAAGTGAAGCAGACTAGTTAATATCACCCAGAAGTATATTGGGAAGAAAAAAAGACAGGATCCTTAGATTTTATCTCTGCACATTCAGCTGGGAAGAAACACAATTTTGAATTGCAAGGTTTTCACCAAATATAAGCTGGAACTCATCTTTTATTCAGGGTGCCAAAATATGACACCAATCTTCTGCTTGAGCATGTACATTAATAGGAAAATTGTTGCCTCCCAAAATAGTCCATTTAGTTTACTTTCTATGTTGTTGTTATTAATGGGTGTCATTTCCTGGGCACTCACTCTTTTATACACCCAAAAAGGATGCAATGTAAAGTATTCCTTCCAACTTCATTCCACCTAAAACTTTTCCCTTTTTCAGGCAAGTTCTATATCACTCCTACAAATAATATTTTCTGTAACATGATTTCTAAGCCCTCTCTTATACCTAGCAAACTGATTGACAAATAATCAGCATGGTAATAGGTATTAAACTGAATAGTACTGGTTGCTTTCTTTAAAATTGTTTGCCAACGTTCTTTGTAAAACAGATGTTCAGAATTGAACAAAAGATATGTACAACATGGTGGGATATTACTCCACTTAAAAACCATAAATCTTTTAATAGATATTTTAATGTTGTTAGATTTTGAGGCATCAAATGAATACCAATTCATATTGAGATAACATTATTTCAATTGATATTTTTGTGAGGTTGTGTTTTCCTCATTCTGTAGTTACCTCTCTGAATTTATTCTAATCATCATTGAAGTCTTCATTATTAATTATTCATTTTATCTTTATTATTTCTGACCAACATTTCAGTATGTTAGAATACTGAAATTAAAATAATCGAATTACATTTTTATATGTACTCCCTACTTTGGCTTTGTGCAAAGGGCCATTATTGAATGAAGAATAAATATAAAATTATCTAATAGCTTTCATCTGGATCTCCCAGTACAGAACCATGAACTCAGAAGTTCTTGCTAGCATTCATATTGAGAATTTCAGTTTTTAATTCAGGTGAGTTGAAAAAAAAAATTCTGTGCCTCAGCTTGGTTTTCCATAATACAAGGATGCACTGAAAATCCTTCTACCACATTCAGATACTAAATCATATGCGATGGTTAATATTGAGTGTGAACTTGATTGGATTGAAGGACACAATATTGACCCTGGGTGTGTCTGTGAGGGTGTTGCCAAAGGAGATTAACATTTGAGTCAGTGGACTGGGAAAGGCAGACCCACCCTGAATCTGGGTGGCATAATCTAATCAGCTGCCAGCACAGCTAGAATAAAAGTAGGCAGAAGAATGTGAAAACACTAGACTGGCTTACTCTCCTGCCTACATCTTTCTCCTGTGCTGGATGCTTCCTGCCCTTGAACATCGGACTCCATGTTCTTCAGCTTTGGCCCTCTTGGGCCTTCGAACACAGACTGAAGACTGCACTGTCGGCTTCATGACTTTGGAGGTTTTGGAACTCGGACTGGCTTCCTTGTTCTTCAGCTTGCAGACGGCCTACTGTCGGACCTCACCTTGAGATCGTGTGAGTCAATACTCCTTAATAAACTCCCTTTATATAAATATCTATCCTATTAGTTCTGTCCCTTTAGAGAGCTCTAATACAGCATCTCACTGTGACTCACCCAGAAACATATATCATGCCACACTGATCAGTGTCCCAACCTATTGTCTGATATCAACCCCCCCTGAAATGGCACTATCTGTCATCCACCTTTCTCCTAATACCTGCAACCTGGACCTTCCTGTACATTCTGCTTCTATGTGGCTGTCTAACCTGGTCGTGGTCATCGGGCTTGAACTGTACCACAGCTCATCAAACCCCAGTTCTGATTTTTTTAAAAAATCAAAATAAAGAAAATATTTTAAGATTCCCTTTTAAGGAATTTTGAAAGTAAAATTTCTTTACTCAGGAGAAGCTTCAAATGGGAAATATATTTCATGCTATTTAGGATTCCAATTTATTTAAGGCTGGCTTAGGGCTGTTTAGGTTTTGGTGTTTTTATAAGTTGTATTTGAATAGTTACAGAACAAAATGCCCAATATTTGGGAAATAATATGCAGAAAAGGAGACAATTCTGCCTTTATCCATTCTTTAGTGATTTTCATGGCCCTTGAATGCTGTGTTGACTTTTATATGATTATTATAGCAAACATCTGGAATACCAGATGTGAGCAGACACATTAAGGGACATTTAATCTATACATTTAAGAATGAGTCAAGTTAATCAGAAATCTCATTTCACTTCTGAAAATGAGTTCGATAAGCCAAATCAATAGTAAAAGTCTATACAATCTGGAAGACAAAAGATTTAAAAAGAGAACATATGGCACTTAAGAAATTTGTGTGTATGTGTGTTTATACACAAATACAAACCCGTTTGCAAATTATATATGTTCCTGAGAGGGGAAGGCTAAATAAGTGAAGAAAACAATGCATATCTATATTATCTCCTCACATCAATTATACAATAGTTATATTTAAAAATATTGATCAGATGTAAACATTATAGGAAGTATGGCTGAAGTATACTATATATTTCATATACTATATTGCAAGTTTCAGAGATATTTTAGCTTCATCACTTATCTTCTGATTACCGTAACTTATGATAGTTAAATTAAGTGTCTTTGTGTGTGTATACATATATAGATTTATATATCCATTATTTGTATGATATTGAGAAAAATGAATATGTTATGTGAACCTTTGTCCTCCAGTAAATTCTGCTAACAGGGATGTAATGTAGGAAAAGGCATCTCACTTGAACATTTTTAATGTTGAAACAACTAAGCAATTCTGACTGCTGAAAAATATAATTGAACTCTGCTCACCACGAAAACAAAAATGTGTCTTTGCCTGACATGTCAGTCTATAATCTAAACCAACGTTTTCTAAAATCAACAGAAAACAAAAATATCCCCTTTTTCATATAATATTTCATAAGAATATACCATCATACTTTAATATGTACAAGAATCAAGTTGTGAGTTAGCAAAAACTGTAGACCTCAGAGGCCCAAGGGTCAGAAATTTTGATTTCTTAAATCTGTGGTGCCTAGGAATCTGCACTTTGACACACACTTAGAAAAACTCGGTGCTTTTTAACCATCTCTGGTTTTTATGTAAATGTATGAATACATGTATAAATTTACATAAATATGTAAAATTAAAATTTTTTAAATTTTTTAAAAATTATACTTTAAGTTCTGGGATACATGTGCAGAATGTGCAGGTTTGTTACATAGGTATACACGTGCCATGGTGGTTTGCTGCACCCATCAATCTGTCATCTACATTAGGTATTTCTCCTATTGCTATCCTTCCCCTAGCCCTATATCCCCTGACAGGCCCTGATGTGTGATGTTCCCCTCCCTTTGTTCTCATTGTTCAGCTCCCACTTATGAGTGAGACCATGTGGTGTTTGGTTTCTGTTCTTGTGTTAGTTTGCTGAGAATGATGGTTTCCAGTTTCATCCATGTCCCTGCAAAGGACATGAACTCATCTTTTTTTATGGCTGCATAGTATTCCATAAAATTAAATTTTATTTGCAGAACCCATACTTTTAATTTACCTCCTGTGATGGTTAATTTTTGAGGGTCAACTCGATCGGATTGAAGGATGCAAAGTGTTGATTCTGGGTGTGTCTGTGAGAGTGCTGCCAAAAGAGATTAGCATTTGAGTCCGTGGGCGGGAAAGGCAGACCCACCCTTAATCTGGGTGGATACCATTTAATCAGCTGCCAGTGTGGCTAGAATATAAAGCAGGCAGAAAAATTTGAAAAGACTAGACTGGCCTAACCTCCCAGCCTACACCTTTCTCCCATACTGGATGCTTCCTGCCCTTGAACATCGGACTCCAAGTTCTTCAGTTTTGGAACTCGGACTGGCTTTCCTTGCTCCTCAGCTTGCAGATGGCCTATTGCGGGACCTTGTGATTCTGTGAGTTAATACTTAATACTTAATAAACTCCCCTTGATAGAGATAGATAGATAGATGGTAGATAGATAGATAGATAGATAGATAGATAGATAGATAGAGATATCTAGGATATATATATGATATATAGATATCTAGGATATCTATATATCCTATTTGTGATATCCTATATCATAGATATCTATATCATATAGATATATTCCAGATATCTATCTCTATACATATCTATCTATCTATCTATCTATCTATCTATCTATCTATCTATCTATCAAGGAGAGTTTGACATATATATCAAGCTGATTTCTATATATCCTATTAGTTCTATCTCTCTAGACAACCCTGAGTCATACACCTTCTATTTTTAATATTTTGGTGTGAGTGTTTCACTTTATTCTCTTTTTAAATAGCTGTTAGTTGAGAGCCTACTATGTTTCAGTCATGTACTGTTTGATAATACAAAGATGAATAGAACCTTTCATTAAAGAGACTTTGATTCTAATAAAAGAGGTTTGTTAAAAATAACAAATAATGATATTAAAGTTTGACAAATAAAAATATCAACACAGCGTAGTGGTAGCTATGTGAATGTTATAAATTTGAGGTTTTAGAAAAAAAGAAAAGCAGACTATCTCTTTCTTAGGAGGATCACAGAAATATTTTGTAGCTGTAATGCTTGAGCGAAAGCTTAAAAGAGAAATAAGAGGAACAAAATGGGCATTCTGCTCACAGGGAAGAACAAATGTAGAGAGTGTAGTCAGGAAATAATTGGAAAGAAATGTGCAGGAAGATTTGTACTTGATCATGGACTGCCTTTAAATCATACTGAAATATGTGGGTATTAGCTTTTCGGCAATGGAACCATTGCAGGATTTTAAGAAGAGTAATATGATTAGGCTTGTGTTTTAGAAAAAAAATCAATTAAGTGACAGTATGATGAAATTAGGGGCAGATGCCATTTAATACTTCAAGAGACAAAAAAATGGGGCTTGAACAATTGCAGTAATTATAAGGCAGAAAAATAAGTATTTTATTCCCAATTTTATAATTCTGTAATAAAATAAACTTGGGTGATATACAAAAAAGCCTAAATTCAATTTGGAAAAGCATTTAGGTCTTCAAGAAGACATAAATAATATAAGAACAAGAAAATATTTGAAAGGAACTTGATAGACACCACAATAAGTACATTGACTCTACCAGATATACATAGAAAGTCAAAGCTACAGTACAGCTTAGAAGTATCTTGTCCAAATCAGAGGGGAATGTATTGTGCTTCTGGAGAGTAGGGTGTGTAACTAGAGAGCTTAGTGTGTCCATTGAAAAACTTTGAGCATGATACTGAAAGACTTAGTCCCATAGCAGGGATACTAGGGGCCATTTTTGTAATTTAGAAAGGATTTTCTATGGTTGAAAGAGAGTGAAAAGTTTGAGTTGGTAACAGTGTTTGACACGAATGAGAATATCATAGTAAAGCCTATATTTTCATATTTTATTTCCTGTATTTGTCTTATCATTGAATTATGGGAAAACATAATGTAGTGATCTAGGCAGAACTCTTGAAATTATTAAAACACACGTGGTTAAACATTAATGATAGGATTTTTCATGATTTTGTGCCACAGTTTCATCTCAGGAATCCCTGGTTTAGATCATGTTAATCATAATTAAATCTTTACTGTGTATATTTGTATATATCTATCTCTTTGCCTTTCTATCATCTATGTATCTATTTATGTATTTATGTTTCTCTGTATCTATTTATCCACATACATATGGATATATAAACATACATACATATGCATCATATGCATGCCTACATACATATATCCACTGTGAAAACACATTCACCCATCCAAACCCAAAGAATGAACTCAGAGACACAAAGAACAGCAGAAGCAAGACTTATTTTATTTTATTTGTATTTTTATTTTTGTTTTTCTTTTCCAAGATGGAGTCTTGCTCTGTCACCCAGGCTGGGGTGCTGCGGCGCGATCTCAGTTCAGGAACAAGAGTTTTAATGACAGTCTTGCAAGATCAGGTGTCTGGTAGGTAGACAAACCCAGGGTAGTTACAGCAGACAATTTATTTCCTAGCACACAAGTCCCTCCCCCAGTTTCTCATTGGTCAAGTACTATGGGTATACAATCTTCCTGGACTTTGGCTAAGTTTCATTATTCTCTTATAAGGTCATATCCTGTTCCCTTTCCCCATTTAAGTTTCGATTTCCCAGTAATGACACTTTATTCCCTTTTATGGGCTGACCCCTCCTCTAAACCCTGTTGCTTATCGTGACTTTCTAGGTGCATGAGCCATGCAGTTTGTCACGTTTGCAGGCTGGTTGCCAGTACTTAGATTTACCATGCCCTGAAAATGGAGCATTAAATGGTTTCTTATGAATTCCTCCCTGCCTTTTTTTTTAATCGTTTGGTATCATTTTAATCTTTGTGTCTTTTGGTCTTCAAGTCATTTTAGGACTATTTTCGTCTTCATAGTCTGGGTTGGTGTCTAACAGCAGTAAGTTACTTTGCTGGTAGGTCACGGGCATTTGTTTGTTAATAGCTGTTTCAATTAACCTTTGTGCTAGTCCCCTTATACAAGGGATAATACAACATCCCCCTGCTGTTAAGACCCCTACTACAATTATGAGAGATGTAAGGATTGAAGCGACAGTGCCTTTCCATTTCCCAAACCAACTTTCTAGCCAATTAGTAAATGGGTCATCAATTCCAGCATTTTCTGCCAGTTCATTGGCTAAAGTTGTTAATCCTTGCAACACTTTTGTGATGCTTCTATCTGGGGCAGTATTGTTGAGAATGAAAGTACAACATTTCTCACCCAGCATAACACATATGCCCCCCTTTTCTATTAATATCTTGTCTAGTGCAAGCCTGTTTTCCCAGGCTATTCAGCTGGTAGCCTCTAACTGGCTAGCTACCCCTTTGAAGGTGTCCTGAGTGTGACTGATGAATCTCTGTTGGTTATAGATGTAATTAATCCACTCCACATTTTTATTAATAGTTAACCACCAGAAGAGTGCTGACTCAAACCCAGCAGCTATTTGGCTTCCGGCCTTAAATTCATTAGGCATCCCCTAGCGACTCCTTTTGAGTCAACGCATATATTGGGATCAAAAGAATTTGTCGAATCTCTGCAGTTTCAATGGCCATGTGTATTTTCAGGTATCTTGTCGAATGCCAGGGTGAAGGGGATGGCCAATTGAACTAAAGCACAAGTCCTGGTCCAATTGGATGGTAACAGGTTGCAGAGGTTCCTCTTCCCACAATACCATCAGATATCAGCCTGGGGTATACGGAGAGCTGAGTAATTGTCATTGCCTGACTCACCAGTGACGTTTATGATGTGGATACAAGTTGAGAGTTCTCCCATGGGTTTATTGAACTCTTCCCCCTGTCTAGAGAGGCAAGAAAAGTGATTCATATTCCCTATAGAGAACAAGGGTATTGCTCTGGGATTTGACTTCCGCAATGCAGGAAAGAATAATGACAGACTCTTACAAGTCTCATTTCCCCATGCATCTTGTCCTGGTATACAGCCAACATGCAACACATTCCTTCAGGGTATGTATCCCATGCTAGGCATCCCAAAGTGGCTCCCAATGAATGAATCAATATTTTCTACCTGAGGCTGTTCTGCAGCACAAGCGTAGCAGTTATCTTGTTAATGGCTTGTACCAAAAATTTGACCCATTCGACTCAGGCATTCACATCTCTGTACGCTGTCTCAGTTTCTAAGGTTTGCCTTAAATCTTTTACTTCAATTATTTCTCCTCTTTTAGGGTCATTATTTAGTGCACTAAAATGTTTATTAGGGTCTGGGGTTGGAGAAATCTCAGGCAAATGGGAGGTTGAGTTCTTGATCAATTTGAGAATAAATCGCCTTAGGAGGTCTTTCCCTGTGCTATCTGCTCCTAACACATATACTTGAGATGCTACTTTTGCTTCTTGGTCTAGAACGGCTGGATTATCAATGATGATGAGTATAGGATTGCATTCTAAATTCTGGCAGTTATTTGACAGGGAGCCCTTGGACAGATGTATTATTCTTCAAGGGTCTCCAGCTCGGAGTTACCCACCCCGTGTTTACTGTCTAACCCTGGAATTGGGTAGTTCACCATACATTATCCCAGCTGGGGCAGGGTGATGTCCTACTGTAACCTGCATCTTGTTCAGGGAAAAGATATTTATCTGCCTGCAAGAGCTGTCTCTCTCTGATTTTCTAAATTTCCACAAGGTAAAATCTGGCAGGCATCAACTCTTATAGTCTGGGGTGCTACCATCTTAGTTACATTAATCACTAACCTGATTGGGTAGGGAGTATTCCCCTGTCAATTTCCATTCTGACCTTCTGCTCTTTATATAGTAACCCATACAAACCATATTAACTTCCAGAGATGAGGCCAGCCCAAGTTTTCCTTTTAGGTTTTTCTCAAAGTTAACTTTAAGGATTCCTCAGGTGACCCATACACTTTCCACTGGTCTTTTTCTCTCCCTTCTGGGGTCTTTTTTACAAGTCCCTTGACTCAAGTATAGTGAGTCCACCCCTATTCAGCTGTTTGCACGGCCGTCTTGGTGGTCAGGAGCACTTGATAGAGACCTTCCCAGCTTGGGTGGAGCTTGTCTTCTTTCCAAGCCTTAATCAGTACCAAGTCACCAGGATGGAAGTGATGAACCGCAAACCCAAGAGGCAGAGTTTGAGTCAGAAGTCCTTTTAACCTAAGGGGTGACAGAGTGAAAGATATGGCCAATACATAATTTCTTAAGAATTGGTCCTTGGTTTCCATAGTAGGAAGATCTGTAGCTCTGCCCAAATATGACAGTCCATATAATAACTGTTAGGGGGACAGTCCCAAGTCTTTCCTTGGGGCTGTCCTAATCCTAAGGAGTACTATTGGGAGACATTTGCTCCAAGGCTTTTTAGTTTTTAAGATGAGTTCAGTTATACGCTTTTTGAGAGTTTCATTCATTCTTTATACCTTTCCGGAGGAAAGGATGCCAAAGGGTGTGATAATCCCATTTAATGTGTAAACCTTCCGTAATTCCCTTTAGCACTCTTGAGGTAAAGTGGCTCTTATTGTCTGAACCAATATTTTCTACCAGGCCAAAACTGGGGATAATCTGCTCTAAGATTATTTTGCCCACATTCCTGGTGGAAGGAGTCAGGAAGGGGAAGGCCTCCACCCAGCTGGAGAGGTGAGTGGTCTACCATTACCAGTAAATATTTTAGTCTCCCTATTCTGGGCATTTCTGTAAAATATACTTGAATGCTCTGACATGGTCTTAGCCCAGGAGGTCTTCCTCCTGTAGGCTGTTTTCTAATCACCTTTTTGTTTATTCTTTGACAGGTCATACAACCCCCACACACGTGTTTAGCAAGGTATAAATTCCTATACACCCATAATTTTTGAGTATTGCATCACACATAGCCTGGGGACCCAGTGACTTCCCTGGTGCAGTATGGACATCGGTTCTGTCATCATGGGCTTACTTATTATTTCTCTCCCATCAGGAAGTATGCACCTTCCCATCTTCAGTTTGAGAGGCCCCTATCTTTTCTAATTCTTCTTTCTCCTCTCTAGTAAATTTACCCCTTAATACTGTCTTGGGGATGTATGGGATCTGGCTAAATAGTGTAATTTCTTCCTTCAGGGAGGCTTGCTTAGCAGCTTCATCTGCTGCTGTAAGCCTGTTTCCTACAGCTTCTATAGTGTTCCCTTTCTCATGGCCATTTACATGAACTATGGCTACCTCTGCTGGAAGCAGATGGCTTTCTAAAACCTGTTTGACCAGTTCCCTGTGTACCAATGCATTTCCCCTGCTATTTATCAGGCCCTGCTCTGCCCAGATTTTTCAAAATGTGTGTACCACCCCATAGACATATTTGGAATCAGTATATATAGTGCCTTCCTGGCCTTCAAGGAGCTTTAGGGCCTGGTTAAGCACATATAATTCACAGATTTCAGCCGACCAGCAATTAGGTAACCTACCTCCTTCACAATAAGATTGTTTGTCTCCATCAAAGATTGTATAACCATTATGTCTTTTGCCTTCTATCACCTGGGACGATCCATCCAGGAACAGCCTTATTCCATTATGTAGTGGGACCTCTCTTAGGTCTGGTCTGACTTTGGTTTGATATTCTATAATGTCTAGGTAGTTATGATCTGATGCCTCTTGACTCTCCTCTCCTTTCTACAGAAAACTGGCTGGATTTAGGCAAGTATCTGTTGTCAAAACCAAATAGTCTCTTTCTAATAATATGGCTTCATATTTTAGAATTTGGGAGTCTGTTCATCATCTACTGGCCCTTTGATTTTGTATACTGATGACCTGATGCAGAGTGCTCACTATCAGGACCCTGCCAAAAGTCAGCTTCCTGCTCTCTTCTACCAGTAGGGCAGTAGCAGCCACAGCCTGCACACACTCAAGCTGTCCTCAAGAGACAAGATCAAGGAGTTTGGAAACAAAAGCAACAGTTGTCTTTTTCCTCCTAGAGTCTGGGTGAGCACCCAAGGGCCACACCCTGGCCTACTGTCACAACAGGTGGAATGGCTTCTCCAAAGAAGGGAGGGCTAAGACTGGGACTGTAATGAGGGCCTGCTTTAGCTCTTCCATTGACTGAATTTCATCTGGGGACCATTGCAAGGGATTGGGTTCCTCTTCTAGTAACTTCAGATATAGAATTCTTGCCTTTTGAGCGTATGAGTCAATCCATAACCTACAGTAGCCAGTTAAACCTAAAAAATTTCGGAGTTCTCTCTTTGTCTCAGGCAAAGGCAGACCCACAATTCCCAATATTCTTTCTGGGTTTATTCTCCACATGCCTTCACTAATCAGGTGTCTTAAATATTTAACTTCTTTTTCCACAAATTGCAATTTGTTCTTGCAGACTTGCAATCCCCTCTCCCCTAGGAAATTAAGCAAGCCTATGGTGGTTTCTAATACCTTGGCCCTCCTCTCCCCAGAAATTAAAAGATCATCTACATATTGTAATAACTGGGTTCACCTGAAGGGTTGGAATTCCCCTAGGACTTCTTCTAAGACTTGACCAAATAAGCTTGAGGCCTCCGTGAAATCTTGTGGCAGCACAGTCCAGCAGTACTGTTGTTTTCTCCTAATTATGTGATTTTCCCTTCCAAAGGCAAAGAGGTCCCTACTTCTAAAGTCAAGGAGACACA
Organism: Pongo abelii; assembly: GCF_028885655.2. Taxonomy (NCBI): domain Eukaryota; kingdom Metazoa; phylum Chordata; class Mammalia; order Primates; family Hominidae; genus Pongo; species Pongo abelii. Next base: position 72,878,682 of record NC_071999.2, read on the forward strand.
CCCAGAATACGTCTTTCAGATCCACCACACTGAACCACTTATGTTCATAGGGTATCTTACCAAGGAGGGTGTAGGGGTTAGGCACCACACGATGGTGGGATTGGACAATTTGATTTATAGCCTTTAGGTCTTGCACCAATCTATATGAACCATCAGGCTTCTTGACTGAGAGGACTGGAGTATTGTATGGTGACATGCAAGGTTCTAAGAGTCCATCTTTAAGCAATCCCTCTATTACCGATTGGAGACTTCTCCTTTCTTCAATGGGAATGAGATATTGCTTTCTGCAAACTACTTCTCCTGGTTGTTTTAGTTCAATCTGTAAGGGTGTGATATTTAACCCTCCCTGTTGCCTTCCCTAACCCATACAAGGAAATCAATTTTTCTTTCTTCCACCTCTGTTAGACGGCTCATCATTACTTTTATTTGGCCCTCTTCTATTCCTAATCCTAAACCCAATCTCACAATCAGGTCCCAACCAATGAGGTTAGTTCCTGCTTCAGGAACATATAAGAGTGACCCCTCAATTTGTTCTGGTCTCAATCTAATTAACATTTTCTTGACTATTGGAACCTGAAATCTCTCCCTCTTTACCCCTGATACTATTAACTTTTCCTTAGTGTTCTGTGCACCTTGCTTGGCGTATTAGGGAGGAGCAAGGCACTCCAGGGTCAACCAAAAATGTCATATCTTCCCCTTCCCCAACCATCAAATTTATCCAGGGTTCCTGGTGGGACCTACTCAGAAGGAAGCCCTGACCCCCATAATCTTCATCAAAAGTCATAAAGGGGATTAAATTCTCCTCTTTTTTCTACTCTGGGCATTCTCTTTTTAATATGTCCTGATTTTCCACATTTGTAACATTCACTTACAGTCTTAGTTTTTCCCTGTATCTCCCTCTTATCTTTTTGTTGAAATAAGTTAGTATTCTCTCATCTCCTCCAGGAGGGGTCTTGATCTAATCTTTTCCTGACTACCTCTTCTACAGTGGAAACCATGATTTTCACTTTTTGTGTCTGCTTCTCTTCCTCTCTCCTTACAGAAGCCTTTTGACTTTCCCTCAGTAACTCTTCAATCAGTTTCTCATTCCACTCATCAATCTTCTGTAGTTTCTTAGCAATGTCAGGTCAGCTTTTAGTTACAAAGTTAACCTTCAAAAGGCCTTGCCTTACTGGGTCTTCTGGATCTAATACGAGTATTTCCTCATTTGATCTCTGAGAGTCTCTGCAAGAATGCAGAGGGAATTTCTTCATTTTCCTATTGAATCTCGTATGCCTTCAAGACATTTTGTGTCCTAGGAGTGGACTCTTTGATCCCTTTAATTATTAATTCCCTGAGGTATTGTATTTGGGCCAGATCTCTGGGATCGTTATTTTCCCATTCAGGGTTGACATTCAGAAATTTTTGTTTGGCTGGTGAGACTCCTTGCCCAGGAGGGTGTTGCGTCTCCCAGATGGTCATGGCTGCTCTCCTAATCATTCCCCTTTCTTCTCCTGTGAACAGGATGCTCATAATAGACATCATTTTAGCTCAGGTGTAAAAGTTGCATCCTAGGAATTTGTCCAGCTGATCTGCTAAACTGAGGGGATCTTCTAGGAGTGTTTTTATTTCCACTTGTAAGAGGAACATTTACAAAGCCAAGCTCTCCCTGTCCCATGGAAACTTCCCTAAGAGAGAATATGCTAGATGTCTGCTGTTTGGAGGGGATAGGAAAGTTCTCAATATCCTTCTTACACTGTTCTAATTCTTTTCTTAAATTTGGATAAGGATCTAAAGGAGCAGTTGGTTTGGCTTTCCCACGGTCTCCAGGTCTTTCTTTCTCTAACCCTCCTGCTGCCCCTTGATCTTCCTCTTCTCTATTTTGGTGGTCGTATGGAGGGGGCAAGCATGATAGGGGGTCCCAGGGCTTTTTACTAGGCAAGGCCTTTTTACTAGGCTCTTTAGACCTAGATGTGGGGTTTAATTATTTGATCCAGCAGACAGCGTAACCTATCTCTTCTTGTGAGGATGGGGTTTTATCATTTACACACAGAATTAAAGCTTGGCATACCCAATCCTCATCTGAGCCAAACTTAGGCCAAAAGACCAAAGGCTTACGAATGGGGTCTTTGGGAAAGATAAAAGAGCAATGCTTTACCATCTTTTGCTTTCCCTTGTTCCTTGTTTACAGGTTCAAGCATTGTCCCTCCAAACCTGTAGCATTCTCCCCAAAGAACTATCTGGGGGAATGTCAGAGAGAGTCTCCTTGGCTCCCTCTTTCCTTTGCCCCCTAGGCCTAGAATTTCTGTTTCCCATTTCTGGCTAGTCTCTGTATCTGAGTTTTTCCCTATGTACTCAACCCCCGACACTGGAGGTTTCTTGCACACCCAGAGAATCACTTTGTCTGTCTCCAGTCATTTCCCTTGTGGGAGAATGGAACTGTGGATTGGGACTCCGTACTTGCTTTGTATCTAGGATGTGTCTCAGTCACACACACTTGACCTCCGAAAATGCCCAACCACCAAGGCAGTACCTATAGTCCAATTTTCCGACCTTGGCTCATGCACGAGGTTGCTTGGTTGCCACGGTGCCTGCTTTTTCTCTCTGTGTTGCCTCCGTCACCTCCTGAATAACAGTCTCGGGTATGTCTGTGTCCTCTGCGGGTAGCCAGAATGCTGGGACAGAGCAGGCCACCTAAAATTGGGTAGGACATGTCTCCTCTCTCAGCTGGAGAACCATTCCATTGCAGGCATAGAGATCCCAGACAAGACGCCAGGGTTGTGAGAAACACATTCACCCATCCAAACCCAAAGAATGGATTCAGAGAGGCAAAGAACAGCGAAAGTGAGACTTTTAATAACAATCTTGCAAGATCGGGTGTCTGGTAGGCAGGCACACATGGGGCAGTTGCAGCAGGCAATTTATTTCCTAGCATGCAAGTCCCTCCCCTAGTTCCTCATTGGTCGAGTACTATGGGGTTATAATCATCCCGGATGTTGGCTAAGTTTCATTATTTTCTTATAAGGTCATACCCAGGTCCCCTTCCCCACTTAAGTTTCGATTTCCCAGTAACGACACTTTATTTTCTTTTATGGACTGACTACTCCACTACATCCTGGTTGCTTATCATGACTTTCTAGGTGCATGAGCTGTGCGGTTTGTCACACCCACAGGCTGGTTGCCAGTACTTGGATGTACCATGCCTTGAAAATGGACCATTAAATGTTTTCTTACACCCATAAATATAAAATATACAGATATACACATACACATATATTTTTAAGTATGAAAAACATGGCTTATATTTTCATTGCACCACAAGTACTGCCTAGTGCACTTGGGAAAATAGTAATTAAATAAAAATGGAGAAAAATTTCAGTGATTTTTTTTCTACATTCAAACTGAACCCCATGTTTTTATAATTCTGAAAAAAAAGCATAAGAATAAATACAATTTCTTGAGTTACCTCATAATTAATAAACAATACATATATTTTATTTCACAGCTACAAATGTTAAAAATTTTATCATCAGAAAATAATTATATTTTCATTGTGAGGTTTTTTAAATATGCTCTTTGCAAATACATCTGTAGACACCCTCTACAAAGGTACTTAAATTATAATTTTGACTTAAAATCTAAGGCATAACCACAAATTACTATTATGAAATAGCTTTAAAGATAGAGCCTATTCTCAAAAGTCACATAGTTCTTCACTTTATTTTAAGATTTGGAGATAAATGAGTAAATCAGAATACAGATACTATGTACTTTATATTATTTATGACAATGTTGAGAATGTATTTTTACAAGATATTAAGATTTATATATTCTCTCTAGTTTTAAGTCTGTAATGACAGTTCATTGAATTCCACAATTTAGTAAATTTCCATTAACATGGAAAATTAAGCCCCAAATTATCTAATCTTGTGATGTTTTATATTAATGTACACACAAAAATTAAAATAGGGATTTTTTTAAAATTATACTTTAAGTTCTGGGATAGATGTGCAGAACGTGCAGGTTTGTTACACAGGTATACATGTGCCATGGTGGTTTGCTGCACTCATTAACCCGTCATCTACATTAGGTATTTCTCCTAATGCTATCCCTCCCCTAGCTCCACACCCCATGACAGCCTCCAGTGTGTGATGTTCCCCTCCCTGTGTTGATGTATTCTCATTGATCAACTCCCACTTGTAAGTGAGAACATGCAGTGTTTGGTTTTCTGTTCCTGTGTTAGTTTGCTGAGAATGATGGTTTCCAGCTTCATCCATGCCCCTGCAAAGGACATGAACACATCCTTTTTTGTGGCTGCATGGTTTTCCATGATGTATATGTGCCACATTTTCTTTATCCAGTCTATCATTGATGGGTATTTTGGTTGGTTCCATGTCTTTGCTATTGTAAACAGTGCCACAATAAACATATGTGTGCATGTGTCTTTATAGTAGAATGACTTCTAATCCTTTGGGTATACACCCAGTAATAGGATTGCTGGGTCAAATGGTATTTCTGGTTCCAGATCCTTGAGGAATCACCACACTGTCTTCCACAATGGTTGAACTCATTTACAGTCCCACCAACAGTGTAAAAGTGTTCCTATTTCTCCACATCCTCTCCAGCATCTGTTGTTTCCTGAATTTTTAATTCTAACTGGTGTGAGATGATATCTCATTGTGGTTTTGATTTGCATTTCTCTAATGACCAGTGATGATGAGCTTTTTTTTCATATGCTTGTTGGCTGCATAAATGTCTTCTTTTGAGAAGTGTCTGTTCATATGATTCACCCACTTTTTGATGGGGTTGTTTGTTTTTTTCTTATAAATTTGCGTAAGTTCCTTATAGATTCTGGATATTAGCCCTTTGTTAGATGGACAGATTGCAAAAATTTTCTCCTATTCTGTAGGTTGCCTATTCATTCTGATGATAATTTCTTTTGCTGTGTAGAAGCTCTTTCATTTAATTAGATCCCATTTGTCTATTTTGGCTTTCATTGCCATTGCTTTTGGTGTTTTAGTCATGAAGTCTTTGCCCATGCCTATGTCCTGAATGGTATTGCCTAGGTTTTCTTCTAGGGCTTTTATGGTTTTAGGTCTTAAGTTTAAGTCTTTAGTCCATCTTGAGTTAATTTTTGTATAAGGTATAAGGAAGGGTTCCAGTTTCAGTTTTCTGCATATGGCTAGCCAGTTTTCCCAACACCATTTATTAAATAGGGAATCCTTTCCCCATTGCTTGTTTTTGTCAGGTTAGTCAAAGATCAGATGGTTGTAGATGTGTGGCATTATTTCTGAGGCCTCTGTTCTGTTCCATTGGTCTACATATCTGTTTTGGGACCAGTACCAGGCTGTTTTGGTTACTGTAGCTTTGTAGTATATTTTGAAGTCAAGAAGCATGATGCCTCTAGCTTTGTTCTTTTTGCTTAGAATTGTCTTTGCTATATGGGCTCTTTTTGGGTTTCATATGAAATTTAATGTAGTTTTTTCTAATTCTGTTAAGAAAGTCAATGGTAGCTTGATGGGAATAGCATTGAATCTATAAATTACTTTGGGAAATATGGCCATTTTCACAATATTGATTCTTCCTATCCATGACTTGGAATGTTTTTTCATTTGTTTGTGTCCTCTCTTATTTCCTTGAGCAGTGGTTTGTAGTTCTCCTAGAAAAGGTCCTTCACATCCCTTGTAAGTTGTTTTCCTAGATATTTTATTCTCTTTGTAGCAATTGTGAATGGGAGTTCACTCATGATTTGGCTCTTTGTCTATTATTGGTGTAAAATAGGGATTTTTAAAACAATCACTATTGAAACTCACAGAAACTAACAGATGTATTTATACACCATGAAATTCAGCAAAGTTTCATGAAATATTAATGAAGTTTTGCAAGAGTCTCATTTTAAAATTCAGTGATTAATAATTGATTAGTCTATAAAACATATATTGCACAATAGTATCAACACTATAACAAATTTACTTGAAAAATTTAATTGATCTAAACTGCTATTTTTTTCTTACAAATTGGAAAAATAGTTAAAGCACTCCTATTTGTATTGATAGCATTCTGAAAGTTAAGGTCTCTATTCATCCTCACTCCTTTTTAAAAACTAATGTTGCATGGAGATATCTTAGGGGAAATGAATATTACAAAAATGCATTTCAATTTAAAGAAAAGACGTTTTGTACTCAAGATAGTAACTTGTTTCCAGCAAGTAAACATACAATGATGCAAGTAAAACATATGGGAGGATGAGTTGTAGCAATTTTTCCAACTTGCCAGTTGCTTTAAATGTGGTCATATGGTCACTATAGTCAATTTCAAAGAAATTAGCATTCAAATCCACAAGCTAACCCCAATTTTATGCTTCATTTTTTCCAGAATTCATACAAAAATAAGAGAGTTAACAGTGTAAAATTTTAATATTGTAAAAATGGGAAAGCCTCTTAGGAAAAAAATTAAAGAAAATAGAGAGTTTAGGCTCATAGACAAGGACAATTAATATAAGAAACTCCATAGATTTTTTTTTTCTTTAAATTAGAATAACTATGGAAGATTTGTCAGGCATTCTATGAAATCAGTGGATGGGAATGCACCCACCCCTAAAACCCAAACGAACAAAAATAATGTATCTCTTAATCTGTCTGTCTCTCTTTCTCTTTCTGCTGTATGTGCATATGTGTGATAAGATATCTACCATCCCTTTAGCAGGTTTACATATTCAAGCTGATTCTACTCTATTTTTATTGTGAAATAGTTGGTACATACAAAGTGTTAGATGCATGCCTAAACTATGAAGCATAATAGTAAATAATTAAATAAATATATGTGAACATATTCTCCATTTAAATAAAGGGAACATAACCATCTCTCTTGTAGATTTTTTTACCATCCCATATTTTTGCCTTTCTATCAGACACACACACACGCACACACACACACACACACACACAAACACACTGTTTCCAAATTTATTTGTTTTAACGTTTATTTTATTTTTGCAACATATTTATTATCTATATGTATACCACAGTTTAACTTGGAGTTTTCTGCTTTGTCTTATTAAAATATTTTCATATGTATGCATTTTCTGTTTGTAAAATTTCGACGCTCATTGCTATAATGCAATCATTTTCATCTCCATACAAGTATTATACAAGTATTAATTCCTTGAAAATTTAGTTATCCATTCTCTTAGTAGTCATTAGGTTGTTTCTACATGTACAGCATTGAAAACAATATTGCTATCATGTTTTTTCCATGTTTCCTGGGAAAAATGCACAAGAATTCACTTGTTTATAAGATGCCACTAAATTACTTTCCAGAGTAATTATACCAACTTACAAACTCATAGTTACTGTATGGAGTTCCTGAGTGCCACAAACATCCAACCAACATTTTACAGTCTTATAAATTCAAATTTATGCCAAATTGTGATATGAAATATTATTTTAATGTAGTTTCAACTATAAATTTTCTGATATCTAAGGCCGAGGATATTGTCAAATGTTTTTGACCACTGTGTTATCTTCTGATATGTTTGTTTATAACTTTCTCCCATTTCTCTATTGTTTTACTTTTCAATTTTTAGTATCTTTTAACTTTTATGTCAATTATTCCTTTGTTAATTAGACGAAAAACATTTTCCCAACATGTCCATGCTATTTTTTCCTTCTTTATGTTGCCTACACTTACTTTAAAAATAATCCCTGATCAGACAGACTGCAAGCAATTAAATAAAAGTGCTTTTTCCATAAAGATCCTCACACACTTTGACAGTCCAAAGCAGGATAAGTCTGTAGATTACTGAGCAGTTTATAGGTGAAAAAATATCATCCCTACTTGTGGTTATCAGTTGAGGACACTAGAATCTGGGGAAGGACACAAGTATCTCAAGTTCTGGTTATAGCATCTCCTCCTGAGATGCAGGAGAATGGGAAAAACATTTTGATGGATTTGATGGTGACAGGAGTTATTACAGTCAAACGAGTATGAGAAAGAGAAATAGATGACATTTAAAAACTAAAACTATCTACCAATTGCTGAAACTGTTAGGACAAATTTAATTATAACGATGCTGGATTTCATGCAAAACAGATGAATGTTTCAATTAGAAGATTTATCTAACAGTTATGCTGATCCTTTTATTTTCTCACAAGTGTTTGGGAAAAATGATGATAAAAACAAAAATTCAGATAAATTCAATAGAAAGCTTCCACAAGCCTTAGTGACAAATATATGTGAAGTATTTGGCTTTCTTTGGATTATGGTAACATTTTTTGCCAGGCCCGGCTGCTTGTAATAGTTTTGAAGTCCTAAAGTCATAATGCAGTGCAATGTCACATATTAATGTTAGAAGACAATTCTCCATGACATTTCATTTCTGCACTTTGTATCAGCTTTTTTCCTATACTAAATTCCACGTATGTTTATATAGCAAGCAGCTTTGGAAGACAGAAATAGAGTCTCTCTCCAGAACAAAGGACAAATTTGTTTACTGGCCAGTTTAGAAGAAATAATATCTTTCTCCAAAAAAGAAAAAAAAAATGTGGACAAGTTTGCTAATAGTCATTTTTAAAAGATTAGGGTTTCTTAAGCTCAGAGTTCTTCAGCTGTGACATAACTCAACTGTGTGCCAATCCCCCTGAGCCCAGCTCAGGTTCAACTCCGTGGAATTTGGTGGGTAAGAGGAACTGATGCATTGCCTGCTCTGTGATGCTAATAGAGTAATAAACTCCTTTTTCTCTAACCCAGGAGCTTCATGTCTTCTGTCACCCTCTAGGAAAGTGTTATCTTGCAATCAGGGTAAAATCTCAGACCCAGCACAGTTCTTGAAATGTAAAATGACTCTTCTTTTACTTTCATTTCTTGGGAAGCATATGTTTTTATTATCTGTCACTACCACACATTCTTACAGAACTTTCTGAGAGTTCCTCCAGTAATAGAAGGGCTTATGAATGCTCATGGAAGCGGATAAAAATGTATCGTAAGTGGAGATGTTTCTTAATCATACTATACTAGTTGTCTTTCAAATTTTCTGTTGTATTAAATCTCTAAAAGCATAAGAGAATTTTCTGAGATTACTAATCTGGTAAAGTGCAACATGATAAAATAATTCTGACCTCCTTAAATTAGCTTAAATTTTTAAAAAGTGATTAATTATTATCCACATTTTTGTACATAAGATGCTGAATCCAGTGAAACAGTCTATAATGAACGAAGATCAATACTAAAATATAGTGCATAACTATTGGAAATGTAAGTTTTCTACTTCATATACATTTATGCCCTAGTCAAAAATTAGGGAGATCCTAAGGAAACTTCTATTACTTTTGTTTTAGTAGGAAGCTAAATGTTTTTAACTACTGTAAGTAATCCAAAGTATATAATATGCAATAAAAGGGGTTGGGTCATTGATCTGAGTTACATGTTTATATTTAGTGTCTCAATGGCCCAGTGACTGTGTAGGATGTGGTAAAGGGTTTTGTTTTTTTTTTTAATTACAGAAATATATCATCAGGTTCCTTCCAACTCTAAGACCTAATATTTTTACAACTGTCAGAAATTTTTAAAAATATACACAAATACTTCTAATTTTGAATTTTTTTGTAACAAAATTTTAATTGCATGGTTATATTTTACATGCCTGTAAATTAATTCTCAATTGGAATCATCTTGCATTCATTGTGACACAATATTCTTCAGTTTCATTGCTTACATATGCTAAAAACTAAAGTAAGAGTTGAGATACTTGGGGCATTTCAGGAATAATATGCATTGGTTTTATATAACTTTCTAAAACCTTATGTGTTCAGAAAGCTTAATTCATCTAAATGTAGTCTATAACTCATAAGATTACATACTAATTATTCATTCTTTTTGTCTTTAAACTGTAAAAAACTGATACAATCTCTTTAAGAAATTAGTTTTTTAGAGCACTATGAATTTATTTATAATGACATTCCTTGAAGAAACATACAATTACTCCAAATAAAGTTTTAAAAAATCTAATGTATATTACAATTTGAAAGTTTAAAATGTTAAAGCCAGTATATTATATACAAGCAGTTTCAAAGACAGCACATATTGGTTTGAAAATGTAACTTATTTCTTAGAAAAAAAAAACTGGACAATTATTTGTGGAGAACAAAGTAAACAAACGCATAATCCAAAATGTGATAAAGTTTTTTTTTTTCTCTAGGAGCAATACAACTGAAATATTTGATTTCACTCTAATTCTAGCTCAGTAAATGGTAAAAAAGAAAACCCCGACCTAACCTTAATAGTTTAAATTGTTTTAACCTATTATTTTTATATTGGTGTTTATTATAATGTTGGAGTTAGTGGAAATCATGTCTGCTTTATTCTGGAAACAGAAATATATAGAGATAGGGATACATACAGAAGAAAAGGAAAGAGAAAGCTAGAAGAAAAAAGTAAAAAGTACTGTTTTTTAGCAATGATGAAAAGCATGTTTTAGGTGACAAAATGAGATGCATGTAAATGACAAGAAGGCTCTCTGTATCCTGAAAACATTCAATTCAGAGTGACCTGTGGCCATAAATTACCAGAACGAAGCTTCAGATCCCAGTCTTGTAATTTCATCAAGGCCAACAAGATGCAATCTTGAAAACTGTTTGCATGGTGTGAGGACGAATTGATGCCCTTGTTCTTTCAGACGGCTGAGCTTGATGCACGGAGTCTGACTACTTTTGTGTCTCTGTGTAGCCGTATATGGTCATTGTAAATAATTAAGTAGAGATTTGTTACCCTTTTGTCAAATGTATTTCTGATGTTGCTCTTCCTAGCTTCCATTAAGAAATCCCTTGATTAAATTTTAAAGTCTTAAACAATTTGAGCGTCTGAGAGCACTGGATACAAACTACAATTTAAATGTTTTGCAGGGGAAAGTCATATTCTCTTTGGGAGTAGGGGAAATAATGTTAGGTATTTAGTATGCAGCCCCATGATTCCTTTTCAAGACACAATATTACAGATTTGATTACCAACCCTGTAGCTGGTCCTTGTAGGTCATTTATTTTCTCAACTACTGTCTTGTAGATTTTTAAAATATGTTGCTTAAAATATTTGAGAATATTTTAAGTTAAGCAAAATATGCTTGTAACTAGAAATTTAAATTCTTAGTCACTCCAGCTCTTACATAACATGGTAATAAGAAAATATTGAACAAATGTTTTTTTGTAATTTAAAACCCATAATTCTTTTTTACATGTTTATTTACAGTATTCTAAAATAATTTTTAGACAAGGAAACAAAACAAAACAAAAAGGAACTAAATAGTGAAATACAATTTTCCTTATGCTTTAGGAAATATGAGTAACTGTTTAAATTTTAATTATATTCTTCCTCAAATGCATGAATTCAAAACAGATTGGTATGAATATGTGACACTTGTTGTGGTTTTATACCATATTTATTATCTATATTTTGGAAAAAAATAAAGCAACCTTTAAACCTAGAATACATATAATTCAAAAAAACAAAATATGGCATTTAGTTTTCTATTCTAATTAATAAAGAAACAGAACACATTTTGTATTGTGAGGTGATATTCCACAGCAACATAATTAAAAGTTTTCTGTGGATTTTTCACTTTCTTTTATGTGGGTGAATGTTACAAGTCTTTATTCCTTCTCTCTGCATGTCATTTTTCCTTTGCCTCAACAAAATGGATGAAAATGAAATTTATATTTATAGTATTTGGAACTACGCTCCTCAGGGACTTTATTTTCATGGTGATGCATTCCCTTAATAACTCATCTTCTATTTTGACCACTGTAGTCATGACATTTACATAGTGTACGTGTCTCTTTCATTTTGGGATAAGAAAATTAGAAACCTCGTGATTTCCTTTTTATTCAGTAATTCTATCCGGGTTTTGAATTATGCTTTGCATATTATAAACCCTGGCTCTAAATAGAAAGTGCTAAAAAATTAAATTTGTACCACTTCACTCATACTGCCTCATCCTCACTCCCAAACTTTGCCTTTCATGAACTCTAAAGTGTTCATGTTCATGTTCCATTATTTTTATATTTCAGTGCCTGCTAGTCTTTGACTACTGAAACCTGACAGTGCAAACCAAATTTAAATGTAAGGGTTGTTGATCCAGAGACAGATGCTGGCCATAGCAGGCCGCCACCTCTACTGTTTCTTTTAGGGGAATGCTCTCCACAGGCTGGCTATGGTCACAGCCCCTGCTCAAGCCTATTCCATAGAAATGCTCTCTTGTAACATTACCTCCTGCTCTGAAAGAGAAAGAGGTGGATAGCCTCAGATTTATAGCTGGAATCTCTAATTGAATCAATCATCACAACGTAAGTTTCTTTATTTTTTTTTTTTTGAGACGGAGTCTCGCTCTGTCACCCAGGCTGGAGTGTAGTGGCATGATCTCGGCTCACTGCAAGCTCCGCCTCCCGGGTTTATGCCATTCTCCTGCCTCAGCCTCCCAAATAGCTGGGACTACAGGCGCCCGCCACCACGCCCGGCTAATTTTTTTTGTGTTTTTTTAGTAGAGACGGGGTTTCACAGTGTTAGGTAGGATGGTCTCGATCTCCTGACCTCGTGATCCACCCACCTCGGCCTCCCAAAGTGCTGGGATTACAGGCGTGAGCCACTGCACCCGGCCTTTCTTTATTAAAATAAAAAAAGAAGGATAATTTGTGCTTGTAGAGATGCATTAAGGATTGAGATTATATATATGTAAATGAACATGATCCTGATAAGCACTAGGCTTCCAGTAAGTGGTTAACATCTTTTGTTACATCTGTTAAAATCCTAGTCCCAGATCCCTGGATCTGGATAAGAGAGGTGCTATGGTTTTGATTTGATTATTAAGTCAACACATCTATTTTAAAGGTGTTAAGCTGGAAAAGAGTTTTGATTACAACATTAAAATCACAGGCATGGAGAAGGGGAGCTTTGAAAAACATTGATGTGTGGGTCTCACCTCCACAGATTCTGATATAATTGAGCTGGGTGCTGTGTTGGGCATTGGGAATATTAGGAGCCCCCTGAATTACCCTAATGTGCAGCCAAAACTGAGAGGCACTGGTGTAGTGTCCCATACATTCGTGGTGTTATTTTTAATTTAACAAGACCTTCATGAGATACAAAGTCTTGCAGTAGTTCTCCAGCTGGGAGGTATCATCCACTTGGGTGTATTTATAAATGTTTATAGGCAGTTTTGTTTTTTATAGTGACTGATGTCACTGGTGGAGGCAGAGAGAATCATTGCTCCTAACCCACAGCCAGTAGTCCTCCTCTTCCCCAAACACACTGAGATTACAAAGGCATGTTTCTCTAATCATCTCCCTTCCTTCCTTCTTCTCTTTCCTCCTTCCTTCCTTCCATTTTTAAAATCTTTCTTTTAATTTAATATTTTTTTCTTTCATATTTGTTTTAACGATCTCATGGTATTATTAGAGAAAATAAAATAAGAGCTTGAATTTGCCTTTGTGCCCTGGAGACAGGCTAGGATTACTTCAGACAAGAGATGTTCAGGGAAAGGTGGTAATTTCTAGAGTATGGGATAGACATTTTGGGCAAGCTGTTCTGAAAGCACTCTTTAACCACTCTGGGTAAATAGGTATCTGTTCTATTTACTCCTTGCCATCCTTACCCTGAGATGATAAAAAAGCAATCCATTAATGCAATTTGCAATTTCTTTTCATTGATTACAAAATGTTCCAAGGCCACCTTAGAGTACCAAAGCAGCAGCAATAATTAGTACTTATTGAACACCCACTGGGTTCAACACTAGCTCTACATAGTAGACCACTGTGTGAATCTTTAATAATTCTGCTACTGCAAAGTTCAATGGAAAATAGACAGACAAATAGCACGTTTATATCAGGTGGGAATTTATCTTTTCAAGTATATAGTCATAATTTAATTCGAATTTACAATTTTCCCTGTGCTGATTAAATTTACAAGGATTTATTCTTTCTCTGTCTCTCTGTTTCTGTCTTTTTCACTTGGTTCCCTCAGTTACCTACTTATTCTTGGTAACTATAATTGCCAAATGAAAAACAGCTGCAACTACTTATATAACTAGTAAAAAATAAGACCAATGTTGATGTACAACACTTGGTTTTGACTATGACATTGTTCAATGTTTCTCTGAACTTCTTTTCTTAGAGCCTAATCACTGATATGTAGAGCATATATTCTAGAAAACCCTTGTTTCACATCCACAGAGAGGGGAACATGCAGACACACCAAATGTTAAAGAAGCACGAGAAGCATGTTATTGAACTATTTTCTACCACTAGATTTTGGGTTTGCTTTATTCCTTTTAATGTAAACTGTTCTAAAATCAATTATTAAAATCCAAGTTACATTGAGAAGGTGTGAGAAAGGGGTATTGGGTTGATAAGCAAGTCAATGACCTAAGTATGGCACCTTGTGATTTTTCTTACTCCTTATCTCTGATATCCCTGGATGCAAATAGTGACAATCCATGTCTTCCTAACAAATAAATCAGGATATGAAACAGTTAATTTTGCCAATGATTCGTGTTAATATGAGTATTTGACTGTTATAGATGAATAAGTAAATAAATAACAGTGAAATAATGAACTTGTAGCTCAGAATTTTGTAAGAATTAAAATGATTCAATGCTTTTGTTTGTGCTTTGATGTCTTTTAAGTAATTAATATCATAATACATTGTTCCAAGTGCAAAAAGCACGCATTTCCTAGAACACTGCTATTGAAGAGATCTTTTTGATCTTCTTCATTCATTTTTAATTACTAGAGTTGTGTTGATTTTCAGTTTTTGCTATGGAATATCACACAAAGCACACTAGTGCATAAAGGAATGGGTAAAGATCCCAGTGCACTCTTCTTTGGATTTTACAATTGCTATTTTCAAGTACTATGTTAGATAAAATACTAAAGCCTCCAGCAGGAGAGTGACTTTACCAAAATAATTCTATATAAAGATATTGATTAACATTAATAGAGAGTATAAGCCATCAGAACATTTGAGTATTTTATTTAGAGATCCATATCCAAATAAGTAGAACTTATTTTTATAACTTTATGGCCTTTAATAACAGTGTAACTATTTAAATACGCAAACCTGTTCACCTGCCCGGCATGAATGCTATCTGCCATAAGCATCTTCCCTTTCCAAACAGTTTACACATTTATTCTTTTAAAGTGATTTGTCTTATCTATTATACAATGAGATAAAATCACCTTTGAGCTTATTTGGGAGATAGGAAAAAGGGCATATTCATCTGGTTGCATATGAAGAAATTAATTATGAAGTAGTTATGCCCTGTGCTATATTGTTTATATGTTTAGTGTTTTAACAAAAATATTCCATTTTTAGATTTGATAATTTTTTAAAAAAAATGTGTAAAGATCCATTAAGAATATTCAAGTGAAATAATTCACTTGAATATAATATGAAATTATATTAAAATATGGTATACTATTCTAGCAACCCATTAAAATACTGAAAGTAACACTAATCACAATTCTATTAGGTATGCATAATATAGATAATACTGTAGTCATAATGTGTATATATATCTCAATAAGGGGGGTCTTTATATTATGATTTCTCTATGGAGTGATATCATATCAATGATCTAGGAAAATACTTATATTTTTATTAACTACAATAAGCTGTTGACTTAAACTGACTTATTAATGTGGTATGCTAATATGTTTTAATATCAATCCATATTTAGAAATGGTATATATCTGAGCAGGGTCCCAAGTCATAGAGTTACACTTAATTTAATGAGATGTGCAACCCATGCTGCCAGAAATTAGTATTAGTATGATCCTCTTATCTAATAGCTACTACTAACCTGCACACCAGAAATATTTTTTTAATATTGAGTGACAGTTCATCAAGAATAGATATTTATATGTAATAATACCCTGAGGAGTTCTAAAAATTGAGATTTTTGAAAGACAAAAATGTCTTAGAGAACCAGTGAATATATAATAAACCAAAGAGACAATAAGTGAATATGAAATAGGTTATATAGACGTTTCTGTATGGATGCCAATGACGTTATCACAAAGAAGTCTTCTCATGACCTCAGAAACAAGTTGGTGGCATATAGAGCAACCATAAGCAAATAAACATATACAGGTTATGAATCACATCTTAGACAGCATTTAGGATCAAAAGCTTGAAAGTAGTCCAAAGCTGGCAGATCATCTGAGGTCAGGAGTTCGAGACCAGCCTGGCCAACATGACAAAACCCTCTCTCTACTAAAAATACAAAAAAAATTAGCAGGGCATGGTGATGTGCACCTATAATCTCAGCTACTTGGGAGGCTGAGGCAGGGGAATTGCTTGAACCCAGGAGGCAGAGGTTGCAGTGAGCCAAGGTTGTGCCACTGCACTCCAGCCTGGGCGACAGAGCGGAACTCAGTCTCAAAAATAAAATAAAATAAAGCTAAATAACCTAAGTCACATTTACATTTGTAACCAAAACACACTGGATTTTTACTAGGCATCATTCTTCCTTCCATTTCATAACATTAACATCTGATTAAACCCAGTATAAAAAAATATGACTCCAAAAGTGCTGAAGATATTCAGCTAAAGTTTTTGGGTCGATGGAAACTGGATAACATCACATATAACACAACATACTCCTTTTAAAATCTGTCTCTCTTCCCAAAGTTCCCCACCCAAATAGCAAATTCCTTGTCAGCATATCCATTTATATGATTCCACTTACCTTTCCTATACCTCCTTTCTAAAAGTCTATCTAGGGTCCTATACGAGTTGGTAAGACTAAAGCTATTTAAGCCCAACCGACGGTTGCTCCTTGAGAATACCTGAAGTCTTTCATTTTACTTCAGTACACAGAGATTAGATGAAGTAATATGAAACCAGTCTGTGGTGTGGTAAGTAGAATAATTCTTTCCCCATCCCCAAAATGTCAAAATCCTAATCACTAGAATTATCTCAGTTGTTTCACAATCTTAATTTCTTTTTGACATGTATGGTATCATATTAACAGGTCCTGGTAATTAGGTTCCACAGGCTGTACAAGAAGCATGATGCTGGCATCAGCTTGGCTTCTGAGAGGTCTCAGGAAACTTACACTCACAGAGAAAGGTGAATGGGGAGGCCAGCACTTCACATAGCCAGAGCAGGAGGGAGAGGGGTCGAGGTGCCACACACTTTTAAACAACCAGATCTCATGATACCTCTATCACAAGAACAGCACCAAAGGGATGGTGCGAAGCCATTCATGAAGGATCCACCCTCAGTATCCAATCACCTCCCAGCAGGCCCCACCTCCAACACTGAGGATTAAAATTTGACATAAGATTTGGGTGGGGACACAGATCCAAACCATATCAGATACTATCAGCTTTGGGTTATTGTATTAGTCAGGGTTCTCTAAAGGGACAGAACTAATGGGACATATAATATATAGGAGTTTATTAAGAAGCATTAACTCATGTGATCACAAGGTGAGGTCCCACCATAGGCAAGCTGAGGAGCAAGGAAGCCAGTTCGAGTCCCAAAATCTCAAAAGTCAGGAAGCCGACAGTGCAGCCTTCAGTCTGTGGTCAAAGGTCCAAGAGTCCCAAAGCTGAAGAACTTGGAGTTTAATGTTCGAGGACAGGAAGCATCCAGCACTGGGGGAGAAAGATGCAGGCTAGAAGACTCAACTAGTCTAGTCTTTCCACGTTCTTCTGCCTGCTTTTATTCTGGCCGTGCTGGCAGCTGATTAGATTGTGCCACCCAGATTGAGGGTGGGTCTGCCTTTCCCAGTCCACTGACTTAAATGTTAATATCCTTTGGCAACACCCTCACAGACACACCCAGGAACAATACTTTGCATCCTTCAATCCAATCAGTTGACACTCAATATTAACCATCACAGCTATCTTCTTAATTTTCTAGCCCTTCACTAAGAGGCTTCAAGATTCTGTCTTCCTAGTCTGCTCTTTTGCATTCTGCTGCTATTCCTTGAGGTTCTACCTTTGACCCATTCTTCTAGTTTGACTTCTAACAGCTGAGTGATCTCATCTATAACCATGCATTCATTCATTCTTATATAAAGATGTTTTTCAGATACATATTTTCTACTCAGATATCTATCTTAAGTTTCAAAACTGTATATTTCACTGTCAGGCATGAACCTACATTGCAAGTTCCTAATCAAACTCATTATATCAACAGTCTTAATCCCTCCTCTTTGAATCAAGCTGACACTCTTTTGTTCCTTAAGTTGTGATATACAAATTTCTGTCTTACCAATCTTTCTTCTATCTGCCTTGCCTCAATTCCTACAATAGACCAAAGATATTTATAATTACTTAAATACATTAGACTATTTCATATCTCCTTTCTCTGGTTGCAGTCATCGTTCTACCTGGAATCCATTTATTCTTATGACACTTCCTAAGCTCACTCTAGGCTGGATGAAGTGCCCCTTATCTGTGCCCCCATCAGACCATGCACACTCTTTTTTCTTTCCATCTTAGCATTCATCAAATGTTACTGATTTTTTATTTTAGCACACATCTCTAAGAGCCAGCATGAGCAATGCTTTTCAGAAGAAAGAATTATCTCATTTTCTTTCCCATTGCCCAACCATGTGATAGGCAATGATCAAAATAGGCAATGAATAAGTATTTGTTGAATGAAAGTGAATTGAAGATGCACAGAAGCCTGTTAATACAATTGCCATACTTTCTCCAGTAAGACTTCAAATCCTCAGCCAGAATTAAATAAAAAGTATAATGGACTTACTCAGGTTTGGCCATCAGTAAATGTGCACGAAAGATATAAAGCAATATCTCTTAGTGTGACTATATTATGGGTTTGGGCTTTATAAGATGACAAATCACATTAGAATTATGTTGGAAAATTATGATAATGGCTGGGCATTGGGAAATAATTAAATACTATAATGGGGAGAAAGAGTGAAGGACATTAGGAGTTGACACAGGGAGTTATACTAAAAGAAAAAATGCATGTTTGTCATCCAATCAGAATGTAAAATCTTGGAAGTACCAAGTGATAGTAGTAGTTCACCTATAACTTTTAATCTAAATAATATATTATTATCTAACTGAAAAGTATATATTAAATGCTCTTTAAGGACTATTTATTAAAACTTACACGTTTAATTACTCATATTATAGCAAATTGAATTTCAAACATGTTACCTTTGCAACAAAATTTGAACTATAAGATGTATTTTCTCTTTCCAGTTTCTGTATTCTGAGTAACAGACTTTCCTGGGCAGCCTCGTATAACAGCTCCTTGAAAATGCCTGGATGAATTTTCTATAGTACATGATGACCTCAAAATAATTTTTTTTTAAATCCTGAAGGCTGGGCATGGTGACTACTCCTATAATCCCAGCACTTTGGGAGGCTGAGGTGGGCAGATCACCTGAGGTCAGGAGTTCGAGACCAGCCTGGCCAACATGGAGAAACCCCGTCTCTACTAAAAATACAAAATTAGCCAAGTGTGGTGGTGCATGCCTGTAATCCCAGCTACTCGGGAGGCTGAGGCAGGAGAATCACTTGAACCTGGGAGGCGGAGGTTGCAGTGAGCCAAGATCGCACCATTGCACTCCAGCCTGGGCAACAACAGTGAAGCTCCATCTAAAAAAAAAAAAATCCTGGAACAGGAATTACGTAAATGGTGATAGTAATAATAGTAATATTGATAAGTTATTGCTATCTCCCTCTTTGATATGGCATTTAAGTCCCATGTGGTATTACAGAATACATTTCTTTTTGAATGGAAGAGGAATGGAGAGAGAAGATATTTGCTAGAGCAGAAAGAAAGAGGGTCTGGGATCAAGGGCTTCCTCTGGCCTAAGAGGAGTGATATATGAAGAGACAGCTATGTATTAGAATTGAGAGAAGTATGTGTTGACAGGTGTTGGGTTTGTCTGGAGTAAGAAAATTGTGAAAATCACGTCTAATGATTGTAGTCTTACCAGATCATGAAGAAGCAATGTCACCTGCTGAATGATACAAGCAGAGATAATATTGAAAGCAGAAGGAGATCTGGAAACTTGGAAAGACCTGCCATAAGGCAGCCTAAATGAATCCACAAAATAATAAAAGAAAATGATTGATAAGTAAAAATAAGAGTTTGATATAAATTATGGTTTGATAGCAAAGATTATAGTGACCCATTCAGTAGAACCTTATGATTTTGTCCAACACTGCTTTAAAGTGCAGAAGCAAATTAGAGGAAATGAGATTAAAATGTTGACCAAAGGCTGCAAATGGTATGGCAAGTAGTAAGGAATGTCAAGAGAGAAAATATTTCAGGATGCGATGGATAACAATGAAAAAACTTGAGAATAACAACATATCTACGATGCAAGGTGTTGTTTATGAATTACTGTAGGTCAAGATAAGTATGGATAATTTTAAAATTTGTTTTGTTCCATTGGGATTTATTACAGTAGAAGTTTATGTGAAGTAGAAGGTATACTGTTTCTTAGATGTTTAGCTTTCAATTATAATTAATATCTGTTAATTCTAATTAAAACAATCTATATATTAGAATAGAAAAAGGTATTCTATGAGTAAATGTTATGAATTAGATCCTTAGCTAGATTTTACACAGTGTAGGTAGAAAAAGTGAACTCAGAGTCATTTTAGCAAACTATTAGAAATGGGACTGAAGTGATACACAGAAGCTTATGGGTGAATATGCAGTTTCTCAGTTCCAGAGTGCCTTGAGTTCCAATAAGGTGAATTAAAAATGAAGCCTATAGATGGCAAACTTTTGAGATCACTGATTTTTTTTTTAACTATACTTGGTGCTAAAGAAAAGAATCAAGCATCTATGTTATCACCTAATGGAACTGGAGTCAACATAAAGAAGTCAACTCTCCATAAAATTGATCCAGCCTGGTAGTTCAGGACCAGGATGTATGGATCCCTCTAAGGCAGACCTGTTGGAGAAGTAAATTTCCTAAAGGAATGAATTAGAAAAATATATGAAGTCACCCATTATTAACATACAAGAATGGAATAATATGCCATGCATACTAGTTGATAGTATCCTTGGGAATGGCTGGACACTTCCTTAGTGTGGTCTTATTTCCAACCTAAAATAGACAGCAAAGGAAAAACCTATTCAGTGATTTCTCGTGTTATCTAAGCAAGAAATAAGAATTATATATCTTTTATCAGCTGACTGTGTGCATGTTTTCAGAGCCCTCTACTTATAAAAGCAGTAACTGCATGTATACTTGGCCATGCCCCAACTGTATCTAATTTACCACCTTTTTGCACAGTATGAACTTTAAGCCATCCAATCAAAAACTTTTCATTTATAGTCTATGAAGTATGAATGCAAATTTTCATAATATATTTTAAAACTTATTGTTAACTGTTTTTTGGAGTTACTATTTCTGAAATGCTTATATATACCATTTAATCCTATCTACTTCTTTTCTGACTATGTGTGCACAGATGTGCACAACTTGATGAAATGGATACTTTTTTCTTGGAGAGTAGATTTAAAATTTATTAAGTAATTATTCTAAATCTTTTAAGACATTTTGATAATAGAGCAGACAGTATAATTTTGAGTACTGAAATCAGAAGCATTTTTTAAAGAATGTATACTCTAGGGGGAAATACTTAATATTGTTCCTTCCCATTAAATCAAGTAATTTTTAATTAAAATTCCAAGATATCTTTGTAAACTAATGAGCATGGTAATTCTTAATATTTTTCTTTTATTCTTCTTTTCTTTCTTTCTATTGCATCGTTTTTAAAAATGTGATCAGCTTAATCTGTCTCAAGGCATAATTTAAAAATGAGAAAGGCTTTGATTTTTCTATTTTTTTTCCTTTCCCTTTTTATGGTTAATTTCAGCAACAGTGAGTGCCATGCAGACTCTTAGGAGAAGTGTTAGGGACAATAGTTTTAAGAATGATCGAATCTTGCCATGTTATTGAAGATATTTTAAAGCTGATCCTATTGTCTTTCTTATTCTCTCACTAAGAATTGAAGAGAAGCACTTTGGGCAGCCCCTTATGATGCTATGTGCATTTCTGGTTACCAGGACAACAGATTATGGTCATCTTCTCCCATTGCCATAGAAACAAGGCTACAACAAATGTAAATTGCCTATAATTTTCTCATTCTCATAATTTGCATTCACATTTACATGAGCAGAGATGTACAAAAGCAGGTGTGATTCATAGCTCTTTACAGAGATGTTAAGCCTTAAATCACTATTATTTTCAATGTAAAATCAATTTAAAATGGAAAAACTCTGAAAGATTAATTGCAAGTTGTTTTAAAATATTTCTGAGTATTAAGGAAGGTTGAATCTGATATATAAACTTTCAAACTAATTTTAGACCTTCTAAATTAAACAAAATTGAACAAAGTTCTACATCCTATATTACACTTACTATTTTCCTCATATTCTTGATCTCATCAGAAAAAATAAAAAAAAATCAATTAAGTACTATTTTATGTAAAATTCAATCCACAATACTATTAACTTTCTCGCATACAGTGCCAGCTACCACAAAACTATAAATGCACTATATTTTATTTTGTATTATTCCAACAATTGTAACTTTTTACAAAACAATTGTAACTATTTAACAAAAATGTGAAATTTCCATTTATGAATAGATTACTAATGTATTCTTTCACTCACTCACTAAAAAATATTGCATGCAAACCACACAGTGGTTTGTGTTCCTGGGTTTACAAAACAAACCACAAAGAACATGAGAAGCAAGCAACATAATGTGAAGTTAAACAACGGGCTTTTAATTAATAATGTTTAATAAAATATAGAATGGAATAAGTCATTTTTATCACTTTGAGTCTCAAGTTATCACCATATAAATGGGGATAGCAATAATACCTGCTTCATCAATTTTTTCTAAGTCAAATGAAATAATGCAATTGAAATTATTTTGCATTTGGTCAAATTTTATAAATATAAATATTATAATATTTTATAAATATTATTATAACTTTCAGAAAGTTCATAATATATTAGAAGAAGTTAGACAAGTATATACAGTCTGCCCTCTATATCTGTGGTTCCATATCTGCTAATTCAACCAACCATGGATAAAAAACATTTGGAAAAAAATAAATTCCACAAAGTTCTAAAAGCAGAACTTCAATTTGCAATGCACTTATTACTACATTAAATCCATGCAAATTAAGTGGTGGATTAATTGGCATGGATTTATTGTATTAGGATATTATAAGAAATCTAAAGATAATTTAAAGTATATGGGAGGATGTGCATAGGTTGTATGCAAATATTATGCACCTGAAATATTTCCCCTTTATTTAGTTTCTATTGTTGCACTGAAGTCACAATGTGGAGCTGGATCTTATCTACACAAAGAACAGTGATGCAGCTTTGATTTGCCTTGTTCTTTATAATAACCTCTCTTTCTCTCAGACTCTGGCATTTGATTGAATGGAGTTAGATCAGGAGATAATCTGAGAGGCTATCCAATCAACATGCTTATAGTGTTCCTTCATCTCTCCACACAAAGACTGAAGTGTTCTTGGTCAAGGAGCTGGCTGTGGAGCCACACTGTCACCTCAGTTTTCCTTTCTTACTCGAATGTACTTTGTGCAAATCAAGGAGAGGTAGCAAACTGGTCAAATCTGCTGGCCAAATCCTTTTATTTTCCATGGTCTTAATATGTAACAATGGTCTGTGGCCTACCTTGATGATCTTATTTTTCCAAATGACTCCATTTTCAGAAAATAATCACAGGCATTACCTTCTGGGAAGGCATGAGGTATGCTTACTTGCTTTGTATAATAAATGTAAACATGGATTAAATTATCACCTTACATTACACCTTTTAGAAATGTTTAAAGGAATTTTTTTAAAATTTTGGTTATGATTATAAAACGAACGAATTATCCAGGAAGCACTAAACAGTACAGAGAAAAAACATATTCCGGTTTATAGTAATAAAAGTTTACATAGAATTTAAATGTATTTAGTGTAATATTAATTATCATTATCATTCCCCCACCCAATTATAGTATTGATTAAGTCTCTATTCAGGATTTAGTACTTCTACCCTGATTTTGTTCTCGTGTTCTTTTTTGTTTTAAATTCCTAGCTACATTGCTTTCAATTAGGTTGACAGCTCCTAAATATCAGGACAAAACATAAATTGTAGAGTATAATCAGTCAGTTAGAAATGTCTGTAAAATGCAATACTTTTTTCATAGCTACCCACTTTATCAACTGTATTTCTGTTTATCTTTTCATCTCAAAGTCTATTCAAAATTATGGTTGTAAGAAATGTATACAATATGGGAATTGCAATTGAGAGAAATGTGTAATGTCATTTCAATATATAAACAAACTCAGCTTTTTACAGGAGAGGAGTTTTTGTGTAAGTTCATATATTCAAGAGGTTACAGAACACTTCGTAAGTGAATAATCTCTCTAGCATCACTACCATTACTAAAAAATTATTTGTCTCGGGGCTCTTTCCTATCTCACACTACAAAAAATACCACTGAAAGGGAACAGCTTGTCCCTACGGCTTTTGAACTTAGCATAGTCAGATGAGTAAGTACATTTTATGTATGCAGTTAGAGGTTAGTAAAAATAAAGATGTGATGAAATCATGCTGGAATTCCAACCTCTTGAATTTCCATCCTAGCACTGCTTTGAGTTTATAAGGAAGATATATGAAGAGCATTTATATTTTATTTCTATAGGGATTTGGCTACAATCTCCTACACAAAGTCATTAATGATGAAAAGCTAGAATGTACCATTATGGACATAAGTTTTCTTTTGTAGTCCTGGTTTAGAATCAAAGCACTCTTCTACTCTTTTTATTCTAGGCCATGCCATACTTTTACTTGAATAGAAAAAAAAAACAACATATTTTTTCACTTATCACCAGGTGAAATTTAACACTTCCTTCAATTACGACTATGCACAAAAAAACCCACAGCTGTATCAGCAAATCTGTCTATATTTACAAATAGATATTACATATTTTTTCCAGTTGTCATAGATATCCCAAAATATCATTTTGATGTCATGGTTGATATTAAACCAGCAACTATATCTTATTATTTAATATGTTAAAGAAACAAATAAATACCATAATTTAAAAATTATTTTGATAAGTATATTTTAATATAACTGGCTTCCTTTTTAATCCTGCGTATTTTATTTTATTGATTTAAATGGAATATTCTAAGAGGTTTACAGGCTGCTCCAAACTCTTGAAAGGGTTTACAGAACAAAGAAGTTTAAAAACTCCTGTTCTACTTTCACGTCCTAATCTTGGTCCACATGGGAGAATAAACTCAAAAAGGGATAAAGGCCAAGAAAATACCTAGGTATGATTGAAAGATATTCTCAGAAAGAGGTTACGGACTGAAAATTTGAACAAAAAATTGCAATATCATCCCACATCACACAAAGAAAAATCCATAACATCATAAATTTGGCTCTGTCAAAGCAAACATCGGCCTAGCCTAAATTAGGCAGGCTTTATTCTTTATTTTCCCATTGCAATAGGGGAGAGAGACAGAAAACCCCACCAAAACAAATGTGGGAAAGGTTTTAAGAGCGGAAATGGAGGAGGAATTTTAGGACAACTATTTTTGCTAATTGGCCTTACCTAAAGAAAAAGCAAGCTTTCTCTTACCTTCGTGAGGGGAGGTAATTTTACAACTTAAAGCAAGGCCACTTACTGACGTTAAGCTTCTACTCGCCCACAGAAACTGGGAGATGGGAGCGCTTTCTTTCTTTATTTTCTTTGTTTTTTTTTTTTTTTTGAGAGGAGTCTCGCTCTGTCGCCCAGGCTGGAGTGCAGTGACGCGATCTCGGCTCACTATAAGCTCCGCCTCCCGGGTTCACGCCATTCTCCTGCCTCAGCCTCCCGAGTAGCTGGGACTACAGGCGCCCGCCACCACGCCCGGCTAATTTCGTTTTTGTATTTTTAGTAGAGTCGGGTTTCACTGTGTTAGCCAGGATGGTCTTGATCTCCTGGCCTCGTGATCCGCCTGCCTCGGCCTCCCAAAGTGCTGGGATTACAGGCGTGAGCCACCGCGCCCAGCCTCTTTCTTCCGTGATGAATATATTTCAAAGGGATGGCTCCCAGGTCTTTGAGAAAGACATCCCTGGGTTGTAAATCCTGTGAGAGGCTTTTTTGTTTTTTTGACTTACATCTCAAAGGGGAAAATGAATTTTCAATTCCAAGTTTTCTAACATTAAATGCCCTTAAAAATGGAGATCAGGACCTAGGCTCAGGAAGAAGCTTATCTAATGTTTAGTCAAGCTGAGGGAAATATTATGGCCATCCTTGCTGTCTTTATCAGTTCCTCGTAGTGTTATTCTTCATAAAATAGAATGAGGAGAAAGAATTCAGCTCCTTCAAGAGAGACTATTTCTGAGCATAGGTGTGTGTGAAAGAGAAAGTGTGTTTGTGTGTGTTTGTGTGTGTTTGTGTGTGTGTGCGTGTAAGTGTATGTGTGGTATTTTGCAATAATGCACAATGCTGTCAAATAAATGTAAATTGGAATTTCATACGAACAACAGAAAAACAAAACTAAGAGCAAGTGGGTAAAGAGTTCTTGGGATAAGAAAGACTCAATAAAATGTTGCTTTTTGTTTACTAAATCTGATCAAATAAATTACTGAATAAAATAATATGGCTTTGTCAACACGTATAGGGTTTTCTGTCAGTCCTTTTTAAGAAAATAATTCCCATTTCTTTTTCAGTCTGTCTCCAAAAGAAATGATATGCCATCTAATCTCAATGTAAGCTCTTAATGTACCACAAAAAGCAAATAAATCCAATGTCATTCTTGATTAAATAATCACCTTTTCAGGGCAAAGCCAAGAAGTGTTTTTTCCCCCCTCCCTGCCACAGGAACTGTGACCTAATTCTCATTCCTAATCACAGAATCAAAGGTTAGTATTTGAACAACCTGACACTCACTTTAAGTCTTTCTATTTTTCTGCCAAAACTTCAACTTTGTTGACATTCCTTGATTATCCACATTAACGACTGAATCAGCTATTTTTGCCCTTGGATATTTCTTGTTCTTTATATTCTGCGCTACATTTTTTTCATACAATAGTAATCCCTGATCACAATGTTAGAATTAATAATAAGTTAACAACTGATACAGACTGAATGTTTTTTATTTTTCTTGTAATCTTATTTAACCTTATAATTCCATTATTGTTATAATGGCAATTATTTGATTCCAAGAAGTAATACATTTATGATGGCTGATGACAAGCAAGTTTAAACTTGAACTTCTTTGAACAAAGACCATTTTTTTCTCCTTTTGTCCAGAAACTAAAATTATTTACACTTTCCCAAGTCTTCCCTCTGCAAAACAAAACACAGAAGTTTCCTTGAGACTGAAATTTGGCATCATAATTAATTTTTTCTTTACTTTGAGAATTGCCCTCTGGATAACTTAAGAGAGAAGAGGGTGGGGAAAGAGAGCCATTATGTTTTGTGTCTCCTCGGTGTAAATTAAATTGCTGGTTTGGGGTCTAAAGGGGGCATATATTTCCATGATAAAGGGAGATATCTGTTTCGATTCAGGAATACAAATGGTTAAAAACAAGATAAAGCTGTTACCTACTCTAGGACCCTACTTCTGCAGAGAAAACTCCTGGGTACTTCTAATAAGAAAGATACACTGGAGCTTCCTGACAGGAACAGAGTGAGCCTTTGTTAGTCCTGGACTTTTCTGTCACTCACTTACAGATAATATCAAGCACTGTGACAGAGACAAGGTATATATGACTGCTACTTAGACAGTGGGAATGCTAAGCCTCTAATTGAATTTCTCTCTGAGAAAAAGACATTTTCTTGGGGGAAAAGTAACATTTTGTCAAGTAAAAATGATCTGCTAATTGTTGTAGAAAATTTCTCAGTTTTTATATAATTGATCTTAGTTTTATACTTAAGTCTCATTACCCTCTCCACATTATCCATTTGCAGCTTCTTTACAGTATGTTTGTGCTTGCTAGAGTAAAAATAGACTTTTTTTTTTAGTTTCTAGAATCTTATTCATGGAAAATCTTCATCTAAGTGGTGGAGTTTTCACATTTAAAACGCCACCTACCAAAATGTTACAAGTATTGTTTTATTGCTGTCTTCCTAATTATTCATGTATGTCTACGTGTATAGAATCACAATCACTTATACTTGTTAATGTCATGTATAAAACGTTGAAATTCTATATTGTCACTCTAGATGCACAGTCAAATGCACTATTTTCAAGGCGCACTGAATACACATAGCTTTTCTTTTGCCTGGAGGCATAGAAGGTACACAGTTTCTTCATCATCTGTTTAACTCCAAACCTTTTCTGAAAATTGAAACTTTCTACTTTGCATATGTGTCTTTATTTCCCTCCTTCTGTTTATTGATATGATTGATTTTACATTCCCATTATGTTACTTTATAGGAAACTATAGACAGATAAAAATTGCGACTCCCTTGTGTTTGAAGATCTGTTCATCACAGAAGGAATAATGGCTTCTGTTTTGTGTGAAAACTCATGTAACGGCATCTTGTGCGAATTTAATATCAGTAAGAGTGGATGAGTCATTTTGTTACATTTGTGTATGAGATAAACACTATTAGGATTTAAGATTAGTGTAAATTGTAAAAATACAGCAAATAAGCAAGGATTTCTTTTTTCTTATTTTTTTCAAAAATTTTATGTTTTGAACAGAGTTACTAAAAAGAGACAAATCCAAATGCCTGTAAAAGTGAAAATTTTCCACATGTTCTCCCAAGATATGGTGATAAAAAATAAACATCCATTAATAGCGAAAGCTTAATTTTATTTTTTCCTCTAGATAGAATACAATGAAGATGAAGATTTATAAATGAATATATCTACCATTAATTTTATATGACTATAAAGAAATTTACTAGTTAAATTTAGTACTAGGTGTTTTAAACTCATCTCTCTTTGCAGCCCCAGAAAATGACATCTACTTTTTCTAGCTCTAGTGTGTGTATGAGAATCTGTCAATCATTTTGCAGGATGTTTTATATCTAAGTGTACCTGTCAGGAAGTCCTATTCAAGATCCATTGGAGTTATTCTGGGCAAACAACTGAAGTAAATCCTTTTGGAAATATTAAAAGTAATTACTAAGCCCAAAAATGTTTGTGCAAATTTGAAAAATGAAAAGTAAATTTTGGAAATATGTTGTCAAGTCACAATCTATTTAAAGGTTAAAAAAATATGTTTTTGAGAGGTTATTTTAATATTTTAAGTAGTATAAAAATGATGATTTTTCTTTTTTATTCTCAAGGAGAAATTTATTTCAATGAGCCAATCTGAAAGAGCTATTTGCCAAATGGCTTTCTTTCCAATACTTAATGAAAAGATGCATTTTGTACTACTTTCAAAAAGGTAAAGATTTTTCAAAAAAAAATCACCCATTCCTTTGCTTAATATGCCAGAGTGATTTTGATTGCTTTTGAAATTCTAAAAATGATGGATAAATTAGAGTCATGCTTTTATCATCATGTTAGATGGACCTTAGTTTCTATACTCTTTTCTTCAAGGTAGATAGAAGAATACTGAGGCATGATCAACAACTTATTAAAAAAAAACTTAAATGCCCTACTTAACAAGTAATTAAACTGTTTAAAAGGACAAAAAAATACCTGTAATACTGCTTTTTTAAGTGTGTGACAACTATTTGTAAAATAAATTACATTTACAATACAAATTTAATTGTATTATTTTAATATATATAAAGCTATAAAGACAGGAGGCAATAACGAGGTTATAAATGCTTTAAAATCTCAAAATTCTGCATTTTCCACTTTCTTTTTATTAACCTGCAAGAGGGATGCTTATGTGAATGTTCTGCCTTCAATTTCCTTAACCTGTCTGTGGATTTTGTTTCTCCCTTCTAAAATGTGTATTTTAATAATAATCCTAACAATATTTTATCATTTTTAAAAATAGATATATTTCAAAGTGAATTGTAATCTGCAGTGGTAACTATTTATTATAAGTTAACAATGTATTGGGAGGTTGAGGCGGACGGATTGCCTGAGCTCAGGAGTTCGCGACCAGCCTCGGCAACACGGTGAAACCCCGTCTCTATTAAAATACAAAAAATTAGCCGGGCGTGGTGGCGGGCGCCTGTAGTCCCAGCTACTCGGGAGGCTGAGGCAGGAGAATGGCGTGAACCCGGGAGGTGGAGCTTGCAGTGAGGCGAGATCGCGCCACTGCACACCAGCCTGCGGGACAGAGCGAGACTCTGTCTCAAAACAAAAATTTCAAAAAAAGAAAAACAATGTAGTCAGTCACATATACAACTCTTATCGAGTATGTACTGTGTGTTCAACACTAGTTTAGGACCTGATATTAATGTAATTCTGAATTCAGTGTTTCTGATTCTTGAAGACAATATCAGCTAACTTCAATTCATATTATAATGATGTTGGCCTATAAGTCACTTGTATTAGTTTGTCATTGCTGTATAACAAATTACCACCTACTTAGTGATTTACAAAAACACACAGTTATTAGTTTGTAGCCCCTTTATATTTGCCACATAATATAACATAATCATGGCAGTGATATCCCATCGTATTTATAGGTTCTATAACACCCAAGGAGAAGGGATTATACAGGGTATGCAGAACAGAGGCAGGAAACTTGGGTACATTTTAGAATTCAGCCTACCTATCGCAATATGCCAGGGTCACTTGATCTGAACAGTAGAGGATGGTGACAAATGTGCCTTATTCACAGAAGGCTATGAGAATAGGCTAGATTTGGAAGGGGAATGAAGAAACAGGTGACATGCTCTCCATGAAGTAGACACTCTAAGCCTGCTACCACTGAAATGTACTACTTTGACTTTGTAAAATTAGCCAGTCTTGACAATCAGAATATGAAAGGCATGCTGAATTACTAAATTATATTGAATATGTCCTATATTGGTGTTACTCCCTGATATCAC